>NC_060142.1:227328975-228662725 GCF_021461385.2 Schistocerca piceifrons
GCTGTGCTTCTTTAACTCTTCAATTGATACCTCATCTGATTGAATGACACGCACTTTCCTACTTAACGCTTCAGCATTTTGATGCAACCCACCAGGCTTGTGCCGAACTTCAAAATCATATTCTGACAGTTTCATGGCCCAGCGCATAAGTTTGCTGCTAGGGTCTTTAAGATTCAATAACCACTGCAGAGCAGAGTGATCGGCAAGAACTGTAAACTTGCGACCATAAAGGTAACATCTAAAATAATTAATTCCAAAAAGAAGGGCAAGCAATTCCTTTTCTGTAGTACTGTAATTACTTTCTGCTTTATTCAGTTGACGAGAGGCATACCCAACGGGTTTTTCCTCACCATCTTGCACTTGGCTTAGGACACATCCTACAGCAAAATCAGATGCGTCACAAGATAAAATAAAAGGTTCAGCGAAGTCTGGGTAAACAAGTAGAGGTGAACTAGTTAAAATAGTTTTCACTGTTTGAAAGGCGGTCGAACATTCATCCGTCCAAACAAAAGGAGTATCATTTTTCAACAATTTAGTAAGTGGTTTGGTAATAGTAGCATAATCTTTAACAAAACGGCGGTAATAATTTGAAAGGCCAAGGAAGGATTGTAATTCCTTTAAATTTGTTGGAATAGGAAAAGTGTCTACTGCTTCAGTTAATCGTGGATCTGGCTTGACTCCGCTGGAACTGATGACATGACCTAAATACTGCACTTGTGATTGAGCAAAAGAACATTTTTCTAATTTTAAGCTTAAATTAGCATTTTGCAAGCGCAACAGTACACTGCGTAGATGTTCAGCAATGGATTTTGAAAATATAATTATATCATCAAGATACACAAGGCACATAGTAGGTTTCAACCCACGTAATAGCAGGTCTGCAAATCGCTGAAAGGTTGCTGGCGCGTTGCGAAGCCCGAAAGGCATCCTTAAGAATTCATATAAGCCACCAGGAACTGCAAAAGCTGTCTTAGCTCGATCTTGAGGAGCAATTGGAATTTGATGATACCCACTGCGCATGTCTAATGTTGTGAAGTACCGGCAATTGCCAGACGATCGAGTGTTTCATCGATCCGGGGTAATGGATAATGATCTGGAGTAGTAACTTTGTTTACTGCTCGCATGTCTACACAAAGGCGATAGGATTTTTCTCCGTCTATAGATTTCTTTGGAACGACTACAATTGGGCTAGACCACGCACTAGAAGAGGGTTGTATTATTCCTGCTTCTAGTTGCTGTTGTATAGTTTCCTCTACCACTGACTGAAGATGGTAGGGAATTCGGTACCCTTTTTGAGCTATTGGCCTAGCATTTCCGGTTGGAATCTCATGTTGGATTAGATCTGTTGCTGGTAAATATTTCCTGTCTTCAAACAACCATGAATACTCATTCAACACTTCATTTATTAGCTTTTGTTCATGCAATGGCAGGTGACTAAGCTTAGCTTTAAACTTATCTGTCAGATGTGACGTGATTGTCAAAAAGGTGTTGAGAGGCGGCAGCAGTCTTTTTCTTTTTCAGAGAAGGGGTTCTCTTTGACAACTCATCTTCTGTGATAACCTGTAAGCTGGCTAACACTGTACCACGCGGTATTAAAGCTTGCTTGTGACTAAAATTGTCTAGACACACGGGTACGCAATTTTCTTTCTGTACTTGCTGCGCTTTGCACAGGCTACGTTTTACGTGGACCTGCATCTTGTCAAGAGTTTCATTCTGGCAGAGTGGATCTACCAAGAAATGAACCTCTTCGGATTCACGTATCCCGACAGGCACCCAAAGGATCTTTCCTGTGCCTTCTGGTATCTCCACGGGATTATCGGCTTTTAGCATCGTTACGGGAGACTCCGAAACTTGGGAAACGGATCCTTTTTTCCCAGCTCCGCCCGCCCGCAACGTGCAGTCACGTCCAAAACGGTGCACGTTGTCGCCGAATTGGACGATATTTAACCTATAGTCAATAACCCCCTGGAAATGACGCAGAAAGTCACTTCCCAGGATGATGTCGTAATCCGTGCGTCTGTTCCGTACAACCTCCATCGTAAAAGCATATTCTGTGGAGTCCTACATGAACTCAACGCAACAGCTGCCATCAGGTTTCACCATGCCGGGACCAACACCACTGATATGGTACCGCGGCGGTTGCAATGTTCTTTTATCTCTCTTCGATAAAAATGCCAAGCTGATCTGTGCGCCTGTGTCAATTAGCACGCGTATTGGTTTGCGGCCTCTAACACCATCGACAACCACGCTTGCCACCTGCGTGATTCCCTTATCAACTAGGGGGGTCACTATTTTTAACGGGGGCCGGGAGGGGTGGCACTTCCTGCCCCACGGCCGTTTCCCGAATTCTGTAGTTGGTTTGCATTTCGCCTGGAATTTGCAGGCGGTTGTGGCCTACTATTTGGACAATGCACGCTTTGGTGACCCATGTTCCTGCACTGATGACAATATGGCACGCGACATTGCTCTGCCACATGTCCTTGTCTATTACAGCGCCCACACTTAGTATCGTTCGAAAAGACACGTCGGGGCTCGCTTTGCCGCGCGGAGACGGCCACAAATCGGCTCGCCTCCTCTCTCAAGAGTGCTAATCGCACGGCTTCGTGTAACGTGCGGGGGGAAGCTACCTTGATTTCGCCCCCTATTTGAGGGTTTATGCCACGAATAAACACGTCTATTGCAAGACATTCTGATTCTTCCAACAGAACTTCGTTACGAGCAGAACTGACACTTAGTGCGTACGTGTGGCATGCGACGCTTCTAATCCTGTCCGCGAATGCTTCTAAATCTTCACCCATTTTTTGCTTAAGGGTGGAAAGCAAATCGCGATAGTAACTAGTATCACGTTTGTCTGTATACCTTTCAATCAACCCTGTTGCAAGGGACTGGAAGGTAGGGGCATTTTTCAAGCTCTCGACCGACTGCACGTAGTTCCGCGCTTCGCCGGTGAGTTTCAATTTCATCACGTTTAAGAGAAATTCATCTGGCCAACCGCGAAGCTTTCCGATGTCCTGGATATTCTGCACAAGCGTTTGAATATCCTCGTGTGGCTTTCCAGCGAACGCCGGAATAAACGCTACTGCTGGGAAGCTCTGCACCAAAGTAGAGGTGGCTACTGCCACAGGTGATTCTGCACTAGTGAGTGGTGGAATCACCTGCTTCGGCTGTTCTTCCATTAGCACTGGCTTAGCAACATTAGATTGCGGAGAAGCCATTTTAAGATCATCTATCTGTTGCTTAAGCTCCGCGTTAGTTAGAATTAATTGATTTAACTGGGACTGCAGCGCCAAAAGGGGATCTTCATCCGCTCCGGCTGCTCCTGCCTCCGATTGCTGCCTGGTGATCGGCATGTTACAATAGTGTGGGCATCTACACCACCGTAGCGTCGCTAGCGACTTACATTATTTGGTGGCGTGCAGACGACGGACGGCGGCGGTGTCGACGGGCGGCGGCAGGCGCGTTGATCACGCGCGGGCGCATCAGGCGGCGGACAGCTGCGACGGCGGGGCGGCACGAGGGCCGCACCCCGAACCCTGCCGCAGGCGGTGACCCGTGGCAGCTACGGACAGCGGCGGCGCCGGCGGCGGCGGCGTCCGCCAGCGTGACTGCATCGCGGACCCTCCTCGGCTCGCGTCCGGCGGCGAACTGCGTCACGCTTGTGGCGCGCTAGTGCGCGGCCACGCACATTCTGCAACGCAGGCGACCGGCTTGGATGCGCATGGCGCGCTGCAGCCTCGCCACGTTCGGACTAGTTTCCTTTACTTACTCAGCCTCGGCCCCTTACAACCGTAAGGTGGGTCGCATCCCACTTCTGACACCTTTGTTCGTCAGGATAGAAGTCAGGAGCGGAGGGCATTGTAAAATGAAAATTAATTGAGTGGAATGGACCCAGTTTATTCTTGTAATGATGGTACAGTGGTGCCTACGTAGGGCTGAGCAGCCCCAAGAGGGGTTGCCGTCTGCTCATCAGAGAGGCAGAGGCTAGAGGAGCGACTACTCGGGGCCGAGGTCAGAAGCTAAGAGAGCGCGGAGCTGTTTCCAAGCCGCCCTCGCCGCTCCCGGCCGCGTCCCCACGTGATCACACGATTAGTCTCTGATTGGAGGATTGATTCCGCCAACGCGCCTTGCTAGTAGCGTACCCCCGTCAGCGCAACCAACCTGTGGGTCTTGAGTCTGACCGAGGAGCACGTGGCAGGAATGTGCCAACCATGGCCTTCCGGCTAGCACCTTCCGCCACAGTATGCCCAAGACGGCTACGGCCGAACATTATGCATGGAAAATTTATTTAATAAAATTTTTTCGGCAATGATCCCTCTTGGGGGTCTCCTCCCTGCACACATGGCTACACGCGAAACAAATACTTTCAGAAACGACTTCCTGACACCTAAAGCTATACTCGATGTTAACAAATTTCTCTTCTTCAGAAACGCTTTCCTTGCCTTTGCCAGTGTACATTTTATATCCTCTCTATTTCGAGCATCATCAGTTATTTTGCTCCCCAAAGAGCAAAACTCATTTACTTCTTTAAGCGTCTCGTTTCCTAATCTAATAACCTTATCATCACCCGACGTAATTCGACTACATTCCATTATCCTCGTTTTGCTTTTGTTGAAGTTCACCTTATATCCTGCTTTCAAGACACTGTCCATTCCGTTCAGCTGCTCATCCCGGTCCTTTGCTGTCTCTGAAAGAATTACCATGTGGCGAAGAGTTCTCAGGTTTCCAGCCGGGTGGCGGTGTCTTCAAACTGCGACGTTTCGACGAGTGACATACTCGTCATCTTCTGGCGAAGTGTCGAAACTTTGCGGATGCCGGTTCCTTTATACCTGTGGCGTGTCCCCCACCACCTGGCCGCGGGAGGCTGGGTCCAGAGGAGCCGGCGGTCGGGGGGAGGGGGAAGCGGGTGCGCCGTTCGTGTCTCCGTCAGGGCATTCCGGTCGCGTCTCGTGAGCTGGACGGTTCTTGGTGCGTTCTTTGCGTATTGAGGCTAATGCTGGATACCAGGCCGCGCTCAGTTGATAACCTTCGTCCCTGCCCCCCGCCCGACGGCTCCTCTGGACCCAGCCTCCCGTGGCCAGGGGGGGGGGGGGGGGGGGGTGGGGGGGACGCCCCGGGTATAAAGGGTCCGGCATCCGCAAAGTCTCGACACTTCGCCAGAAGATGACGAGTATGTCACTCGTCGTAACGTCGCAGTTTGAAGACACCGCCACCCGGCTGGAAACCTGAGAACTCTACGCCAGCTGTATACGCCGGGAAAGAATACATTCACGTTTACGACACCTCTACGGGGAGGAGATGCTCTGCAGCTTCAAGCTGCTGCAGAAAGAACGCAACAGGAAAGCCAAATTGCTCAGCTCATTGGCTTTCCTCCAACGTTGCCGAGACAAGTACATCTTGCCACGATTTGCGGAATTAAGACATCCTGTGAAAACGAAGAAAACCGAACGTATTTTATGGCGAGCAGGAATGGCCATTGTCAGGGAACGCATTTACCACACACGGCAAGAACTGGACAAGAATGCACGCATCCTGATAGCATGTCACCTGAAAATGGCAGAAGCATTACCGGCACACACTTGGCAGTGGGTTGACTGCCGCTCTCACGCCGACAGTGAGGTGCAGAAACGGCATGTTGCCGCAAAACAGATCAACAAATTCGACAGACTCTCTGGAGCTCAGTCGACCCAGAAGGTCACAAATAACACCAGAGCTACTGTAAATTTGACAAATAAGGTGCTAGATGCAGCCACTACTTATGTCTTCACGAAAGGGTTGAACTTTGCACCTGTACCAGGGACCATACCGAAACGGGACATCATCATCAGCGTAAAGGAAGCAATGCGGGGCCTACCAAAGGTGGAAGCTGAGAAGATCCGAAGGGGGACCTGCAGGACCATCGACAAGTCACGGATCACGAAAGCCGACGTTACTGCGCCGGACCGAGAGGCTATCCGCGCACTGAGGGATGATGGTGACATCATGGTCCTCCGAGCAGACAAGGGAAATGCGACGGTGCTGATTCGCACAGTCGACTACCAACAGAAAATCTGCTCTCTGCTGCAAGACTCAGCCTACAGGAAACTCAACAAGGACCCTACATCGACGATGACCAGGAAAACTGTCGCGCTACTGAAGGACTCAGATCTACCAGAGGCAGAAACGGCTGTATGCCAGAGCGCCGACGACACTGCGCCTATATGGATTGCCCGAGATTCACGTAGATGGGGTGCCTCTACGGCCGATCCTGGACACTATCAACTCGCACAGTTATAGACTGGCCAAATACCTGGCGACACTATTAAAACCACTGGTGGGACACTGCAGTCATCACGTGAAAAACTCCGCAGGTTTCGTAAGAATACTGAAGGACATCCGAATACAGAATGATGACCTACTCGTGAGCTTCGACGTCACCTGCTTGTTCACAAAAGTACCTCTACAAGAGGCCTTGGCACTCCTTAATCAGCACTTCGAGCCTGAAACAGTGAAGCTCTTTGAAAATGCACTTACGACCACCTACTTCAAGTGCAATGGAGAGCATTATGAACCAGTGGATAGAGTGGCCATGGGATCTCCCCTTGCTCCAGGGATCGTGAATCTTTATATTGAACACTTTGAGGGGGTGGCATTACAAACGGCTCACCGTAAACCCAGTCACTTCTTCCGCTATGTGGACGACATTTTCGTGATTTGGCAGCAAGGCCGGCAGGCACTGGAGGAGTTTATGGACCACCTAAAAGGCATACATGAGAATATCACCTTCACGATGGAAGTAGAAGAGAATGGCTGTATTCCATTCCTGGACATACTGATCAGGAAGAAAGCGGATGGCCCGCTGGGCCACTCAGTATATAGAAATAAGACGCACGCAGACCAGCTGCCACCATCCGGCGCAACGCCAGTCAGTACTGACCACCTTGGTACATAGAGCGCGGGTCATTTGTGACAAAGAAAGCCTCTCAGACGAATTACACCACCTAAGAGAGGTATTTCGGAAAAGCAGGTATAGTGAAAAACAGATTGGTAGGGCCTTCAAGAGGAGACAGGATGACAAATTTCAGGAAGAACATAACAAGAGACTCGCCTTTCTTCCATATTTGGGGCCCATAGCAGCCAAAATCGGGAGGCTACTGAGAAAAACAAACATAAATACCGTCTTCTGACCACCTCCGAAGACGAAAGAGGTGCTGGGCTCAGCTAAAGACCCACTCAATCTCAACACACCTGATATATACAGCGTTGCCTGCTAATGTGGTGTACAGTACATTGGACAAACGCAGCGCTGCATCTCGAAAAGGTGCGAGGAACACACCAGGCATGTCCGACTTGGACAGATAGAGAAAACTGCTATAGCTGAACATAGCATCAAAGAAAACCACACCTTTGATTTCGAGAACACCAGGGTGCTGTGCAGAGCCGGGAGGTATTGGGACAGCGTCAATAAAGAATCAATAGAAATATGGGTCACGAGAATCTTGTGAACAGGTAATCAACTAAGCGCGGCCTGGAATCCTGCATTAGCCGCAATACGCCAGGAACGCACCAAGAACCGTCCAGCCCACAAGACGCGACCGGAATGCTCTAACGGAGACACGAACGGCGCACCCGCTTCCCCCTCAGACCGCCCGCCGGCTCCTCGGGATCCAGCCTCCCGCGGCCAGGTGGTGGGGGACACGCCAGAGGTATAAAGGGACCTGCATCCGCAAAGTCTCGACTCTTCGCCAGAAGATGACGAGTATGTCACTCGTCGAAACGTCGCAGTTTGAAGACACCGCCACCCGGCTGGAAGCCCGGGAACTCTTCGCCAGCTGTATACGCCGGGAAAGAATACATTCAGAATTACAATGTCATTAGCGAACCTCAAAGTTTTTATTTCTTCTCCATAGATTTTAATTCCTACTCCGAATTTTTCTTTTGTTTCCTTTACTGATTGCTCAATATACAGATTGAATAACATCGGGGATAGGCTACAACCCTGTCTCACTCCCTTCCCAAATACTGCTTCCCTTTCCTGTCCCTCGACTCTTATAACTGCCATCTGGTTTCCGTACAAATTGTAAATAGCCTTTCGCTCCCTGTATTTTACCCCTCCCACCTTCAGAATTTGATAGAGAGTATTCCAGTCAACATTGTTAAAAGCTTTTTCTACGTTTACAAATGCTAGAAACGTAGGTTTGCCTTTCCTTAATCTATTTTGTAACGTACGTCGTAGGGTCAGTATTTCATCACGTGTTCCAACGTTTCTACTGAATCCAAACTGATCTTTCTCGATGTCGGCTTCTACCAATTTTTACATTCGTCTGTAAAGAATTAGTGTTAGTATTTTCCAGCCTTGGCTTATTAAACTGATAGTTCGGTAATTTTCCCATCTGTCAACACCTGCTTGCTTTGTGACTGGAATTATTATATTCTTCTTGAAGTCTAAGGGCATTTCGCCTGTTTCATACATCTTGCTCACCAGATGGTAGAGTATTGTTAGGCCTGGCTCTCCCAGGGCTGTCAGTAGTTCTAATGGGATGTTGTCTACTCCCAGGGCCTTGTTTCGACTTAGGTCTTTCAGTGCTCTGTCAAACTCTTCACGCAGTATCATATCTCCTATTTCATCTTCATCTACATTGTCTTCCATTTCTATAATAGTCTTGTATAGGCTCTCTATATACTGCTTCCATCTTTCTGCTTCCCCTTCTTTACTTGGAACTGGGTTTCCATCTGAGCTCTTGATATTCATGCAGTGGTTCGCTTTCCTCCAAAGGTCTCTTTGATTTTCCTGTAGGCAGTATCTATCTTACCACTAGTGATATGCGCCTCTACATCCTTACATTTGTCCTCTGGCCATCCCTGTTCAGCCATTTTGCACTTCCGGTCGATCTCATTTTTGAGACGTTTTTATTTGTTTTTACGTACTTCATTGACTGCATTTTTATATTTTCTCCTTTCATCAATTAAATTCAATATCACTTATGTTACCCAAGCATTTCTATTAGCCCTCGTCTTTTTACCAACTTTATCCTCTGCTACCTTCACTATTTCATCTCTCAAAGCTACCCATTCTCCTTCTACTGTGTTTCTTTCCCCCATTCTTGTCAGTCGTTCCTTAATGCTCTCGCTGACCGAGCACGGCGTCGCGTTCCCCGGACTGCACGCATCAGAACGTCCCCACCACGAAACGAGTGGTGGGGCTGAGGCACCAGAAAATGTATTGGAAGAACCAACAATAAAGACGAAGATTGCTAAAGACAGCCACCTTCTTCTACCCAGCTACGCCCTACAACACCGACCACGTCACCCGCTCCGGTCATCCTATTACAACAGCAACAACAGTTTGTGTAGCAACATCGGTCACTGAACTGGCTGTTTGAGAACAGACTCTGCAAGCCAACTTAAAGGGCGCCGTGGAGGGTAAACTGTACCATTACTAATCATTTATTCTCCTGTTCCATCCGCTGATAGACCGAGGGAGAAATGATGACCTGCATGGCTCCATAACAGCCCAAATTTCTCGTATGTTGTTTTCGCGGTCCTTAAGCGAAATATATTTTGACGACAGCAGGATCCTTCTGCGGTCACTTTCAAATGCCGTTTCCCTAAATTTTCTCAGTAGCGTTCCTCGAGAAGAAAGTCGCCTTCCCTCCAGGGGTTCCCATTTGAGTTTCCGAAGCATCTCTGTCACACTTGCGTGTTGTTCGAATCTTCATGTAACAAATCTAGCAGACCGCACTAGGGTCCCATATGCGGTCTCTTTTATATGTGAACCACACTTTCCTAAAATTCTCTCAATAAACCGGAGTCAACCAATCTCCTTCCCTACAATCCTCATATTCTCGTTCCGTTTTATATCGCTTTGCAACGTTACGCCAAGATATTTACACTACTTGACTGTGTCAAGCAGGACAAGACTAATGCTTTATCCGAAATTACGGGTTCGTTTTTCCTATTCATCCGCATCAATTTACATTTGTCTACTTTTAGAGGCAGCTGCCATTCATCACACCAACAATAAATATTTTCTACGTCATCTTGTATCATCCTACAGACATTCGTCTTCGACACCTTCCCGTACACCGCAGCATCTTCAGCACACACCCGCAGGCAGTTGCTCGCCCTGTCGATCAGATCATTGATATGTATAGAAAACAGCAGTGGTCTTATCACACATCCCTGAGGCACTCCTGACGATACTCTTGTCTTAGATGAACACTCGCCGTCCAGGACAACGCACTGTGTTCTATTGCTTAAGAAGAGTTCGAGCTAATCACATACCTGTGAACCTATTCCATATGCTCGTACCTTCTTTAACAGGCTGCAATACGCCATATAAAATGCTTTCTGGCAATCCATAAATATGGAATCTGCGTGTTGTCTTTCATCCATAGTTCGCAGCATATCATGTGAGAAAAGAGCAAGCTGAGTTTCACACGAGAAATACTATCTACAACCATGCCGATTCGTGGACATAAAGTTCTCAGTCTCAAGAAAATTTATTATATTCGATTTGAGAATATGGTCAAGGATTCTGCAACAAACCTATATTCGGGATATTGGTCTGTAAGTTTGCGGATCCGTTTCCTGATCCTTTCATATACAGTAATCACCTGTGCTTTTTCCTGTCGCTTGGGACTTAACTAGGTGAGAGATTCGCGATAAATGCAAGCTAAATTAGCGATCAATTCTGAAGAGCACTCGCTCTAAAATCTAACAAAGATTCTAACCGGACTTGGTGACTTGTTTGTTTTCGTTTCTTTCAGTTGTTTCTCTACGTCGGAAATGTTTATTACTATGTCATCCATACGGGGCTCTGATCGATGTTTGTAAGATTCTCCTGAGTGAACGGTTTCTTAAATGTGTAATTTAAAGCTTCGGTTCTTATTTTGCCATCTTAAACCGTCACACTAGATTGGTCCATAAGTGACCGGATGGAAGCTTTAAATCTAGTCAGCAATTTTACATAGGACCAGAGTTTTCTCGGGTTCTCCTCCAGATCTTTTGCTAAGCCGTGTCAGTGGTAGTAGTTCTATGGTTCGTACGCAGATCGTTTCATAGACGAACGAATCTCTGCTGACCTTTGCCTGTCGCTATTTGCTCGTTCTGTTTTAAACCGTCAGTGCAATAGCCTCTGCTTCCGCACCATCTTCCGACTTTTGCTATTAAACCGTGGTGGGTCTTTTCCGTCCTTACTCCATTTACTGCTCATGTATTTGTCCAGAGAACGATTTGCAGCGTAGTTAAACTTTGCCCATAATTCCTCTACGTCCATCTTACAGGAAATAAATGATTGGAATTCGCTATCTAAATGAGATACAAAGAACTGTTTATCTGCTTTTTCTAGCAGAAACATTCTCCAAGCCTTCATGGCTGATTTATTAAACGTCTTAACCTTCGTCGCTACGATGACATCATGATCACAAATCCCCGTCTCTATACTGACACCATCGATAAGCCCCGGCCTGTTTGCTGCTACGAGATCTAAGGTATTTCCGCTGCGAGTGGACTGCCAAACTAGCTGCTCAAGACAACTCTGAGAAAACTTATTCAAAAGTACCTCGCAAGACAGGGATCGAGAGGCAGAATTTAAAAGAGCTTTGAAAAACTTGCGATCAAAGAACTCGGAAGAAATAACATTCCATCTAAATTTCCAAAATCACTGGTGGTAGTGACAAATAAACGACTATTCAATCTGGTGCCTGTGAGACTGGCGACATACCACCAAACTTTCGAAAAAACATCATATATATAACACACGAAGATAGCGAGAAATGTGAAGTGCGTGAACTATCGGACAATCAGCTTAATAGCGTATCCATCCAAGTTGATGACAAGAGTAATATACGGAATAGAGGAAAAGAAAATTGAGGACTCGTTGGACGAGTTTCAGTTCACCTTTAGGAAAGGTAAAGCCACCTGGAGGCTGTTCCGACGTGCGGTTGATAACTAAAGGAATAAGTGGCTCTGAGCAAAATACGACTTAACTTTTGAGGTCATCAGTCGCCGAGGCAGGAGTCGAACCTGCGACCGGAGCAGTCGCTCGGCTCCACACTGTAGCGCCTAGAACCGCACGGCTACTCCGCCCGGCACTAAAGGAATAGCCATAGGATTTGTCGGCCTGGAAAAAGCGTTCGACAAAGTCAAATGGAAAAATGGAAAAATGGAAATGGTGTAAGATGCTCGAAATTCCGAGCAAAATAGTGATAAACTATAGGGAAAGAGGGATAATAAGCAATATATACAAGAACCAAGGAACAACATTAAAACTGGATGACCAAGAACGAAGTGCTCGAGTTAAAAAGGCCTCAGACAGGGATATAGTCTCTCGCCCCTTCTTTCAATGATGGAAATTGAATAATTTTTCCTGAGTGGATCTGAAATTCATAATCAAAGGAATTCGCTGATGACACTGGTAAACTCAGTGAATTTGAAGAAGTATTACAGAATACTGATTGAGACTAAACTGAAGAAAGACGAAAGTAATAGGAGCAGCAGAAATTAGAACAGCGACAAACTCAACATCTGTATTGACGATCACGAAGTATGGTTCTGCTACCTAGGTGCCAAAATAGCACTTGATGGACAGAGCAAGGACAATGTAAAAAGCAACCTAGCAGAGGCAAAAAGTGCTTTCATGAGCAAGATAACTCTACTAATACCAAACATAGGCCTAAATTTGTGGAAGAAATTTTTGAGAATGAACGTATAGATCACAGCATGGTATGACAGTGAAATATTGACAGAGGAAAAACCGAAATAGATGGTAATCGAAGCCTTTGACGTGATATGCAAGAGAAGAATGTTGAAAATGAAAGAGGACTTACCAGGTAAGAAATGAGCATGTTTCCCACAGAATCAGCGAACAAAGGAACATAGTAAAACATTGAAAAGAAGAAGGGACATATTGATACAACATGCGTTAAGGCATCAGGAAATAACCTATATGGTAGTATGGGGCTTTAGAAGGCCAGACCAGCAGAAAAAGACAGAGATTTTAATACAGGGTGATTCAATAAGAATACCACAACTTTAAAAATGTGTATTTAATGAAAGAAACATAATATAACCTTCTGTTATACATCATTACAAAGAGTATTTAAAAAGTTTTTTTTTTCACTCAAAAACTAGTTCAGAGATGTTCAATATGGCCCCCTCCAGACACTCGAGCAATATCAACCCGATACTCCATCTCGTTCCACACTCTCTGTAGCATATCAGGCGTAACAGTTTGGATAGCTGCTGTTATTTCTCGTTTCAAATCGTCAATGGTGGCTGGGAGAGGAGGCCGAAACACCATATCCTTAACATACCCGCATAAGAAAAAATCGCAGGAGGTAAGATCAGGGCTTCTTGGAGGCCAGTGATGAAGTGCTCTGTCACAGGCTGCCTGGCGGCCGATCCATCGCCTCGGGTAGTTGACGTTCAGGTACGTAGTTACGGACAGATAAGTGCCAATGTGGTGGCGCTCCATCCTGCTGAAATATGAATTGTTGTGCTTCTTGTTCGAGCTGAGGGTGCACCCAATTCTCTAACATCTCCAGATACTGTAGTCCAGTTACAGTAGAACCTTCGAAGAAAAAGGGACCAAAAACTTTATTGGCTGAAATGACACAGAAAACGTTCTGAAAACTGTTTCTACCAACGTTTAATACACCACCTATCAGGAGGTTTAACACCATACTTCGTTCGAAATGCACGCTGAACAACTGTCGTCGATTCACTTCTGCCGTACTCAATAACACAAAAAGGTTTCTGTTGAGCGGTCGCCATCTTAGCATCAACTGACGCTGACGCCTAGTCAGCAGCGCCTCAAGCGAACAAATGTACAACTAAATGAAACTTCATAGCTCCCTTAATTCGCCGACAGATAGTGCTTAGCTCTGCCTTTTGTCGTTGCAGAGTTTTATATTCCTAATGTTGTGGTATTCTTTTTGAATCACCCTGTATATCCAGCAAGTAATTGAGGGCGTATATTTCAAGTGATCCTCTGGTATGAAGAGGCTGGCCAGGAGAGGAATTCGTGGCAGGTCTTGTCAAATCAGTAAACAGAATGACGGCTCAAAATAAAAGTTTATGAGGGCCTTAATCAATACCATGCAATATCCTATCAGCCGCTCGCGACTTACGTCCGAGAGGACATACGTTGAGCTCTGACCCGTGCATCATCGTAGAGTTACTTCACATACCTTGAACCTGGGTATGTGTCTTCTTTTTGTAGCAGACGAATGTTCACACGAAGAGTGCCACGACGTCTGAAGCGATACGGACTGTCTGCTTGGAGACAATTTTGCGGCTTCCCTTACGCAGGATCACAGAGGAACACACTGAAGACAGAAATTACACGACTTCGTCTTTTCAGGCGAATCCTGGTTCTATGTACAGTATCACAATGAACGAACCAATGTCTGGAGGCTCCTAAAAGAACGATTGTCAGCAGATAGGGATTGTCATCGTTATACAGAACTAGCATCTTGTGTGATGGTATTATTTACAATTTCATGCACAATACACTCATCTCTTGTTCATATACCTCGTAATTTGGACAGCAAACGTTACATTTCTGTTGTGTTAAGGTCAATGGTCGCGCCCTATCTTCGAGGTCTGCTTAAGGTTATCTTCCAGCAAGACAGGCAGCAAGTTTCTGCACACAGACGATGTTCCACTTTTGTTGTGACCAACATGTTCTACAGAACTCTCACGCACATCTGATCATAGACTGCCAAGACACTGGCGGACCACGAGTCACTAACCACTACAATTGATGATCTCTTGCGCTGATTTCAGGCATCGTGGAGTAATATATCCATGTCTGCAATCCAGGCTCAGTTTGCCTCGATTCCCATACAGGTTCGACCTGCTGTTGTTGTTAGAGGTGACAGCCATTACCATTAAATGCAGATTTTGCATTTTTTTAGCACATCAAATCACCAACGAATTTCATTGTTAATTCTCCCTACCTTTCGGTTTGTGCACAATAACTAAAATTTCATCCTTAATTTCTGAATCGACATAACAAACTAGAAACCACAAATCCAGTTTAGCGGGGAAAGCTTCCGAGTCGATAAGAGCTGATCGCACTGTTCATGTCGTTACAACCCTATTAGAGCACTCAAATTTCGCTGAGGTGAAAGACTGAAATCACTGAAGTCCACACCGTCTATGACGTCACAGTAACGTGATCACAAGACTGTCACGCTTGGGTCACGAACTGCTCGTGGGTTGCGTAGAGCATTTTAAGCTCAAGTAATTCTCATATTTTACACGGAAGACGGCCTGTCTTTTGACTCCAAAGTGCTGGGCAGCATCTACGCCGTTGGACGGTGGGAAAACCAGCAGCAGTCTTCTCTGGACGGTTGGTAAGATTCATTCATATCAGCCATGCGGGTTCTCTAGTAACAGAATGATCCAATAAAGAACACTCAGATTGCAACGGTATATTTATTTCTTAGGTTCACCACACATCAGAGATCCAATGTCCACCTCCAGTAGACGATGAGACGGAGGAGAGGACGCCGAACCCACGGCGCGCAGGGGACGAGGCGTCGTCGTAGCCTCGCCGGCAGTGGACGCGGCTCAGCGGGGCCCTAGAGTGCGGTAACACTGCGAGACTGGCGTTCCCGGCTGACGGCGGAGCTGCGTGAGATGCCGCTGCAGTACAGTGCTGTATTACAAAACTTATCTGTAAGACACACGCTTTTCTTATTCTACGTCTGCCTGAGGGGCCGCTACAATACAGTGCTGTATTACAAAACTTATCTGTAAGACATACGCTTTTCTTGTTCTGTGCCAACGTTTCCTATCAACGAGCACTTCCTTCACTTCCACTTTTCTGTTCTTTCCAACCTTTTACTCTACCCCTTTTTGCGCATACAACATTACTCTGGTTAGAGCATTAGCTGACAGAGAGACCACAACATCTCGACTACCAATACACATCCATATATGAATGCAGAGTCTCGCGGCGATAACATTGAATAAAATGTTCTCGGTTTTCCAACCGCGTAAATCGTTTAAAACTACACGAGCTTTCGGCCAAGCACTCCTTGGCCATTGTCAAGTGTTATGACTGCCAGTGGGCTGTTGGTGCGCCCTCATATGCGCTAACTGCCGGCTGTGACGTCACTGGTGCCCATGACATTGCCATATATGGGCAACGTTTTGAGTCGGCGTTCGATGTGCCCTCTTCAGCCGCGCGATCGCTGGATTCCGCGCAGCGCTGAGCTGCAAGCCACCGTCTGTATTCATGGTGTTTGCGGTAATTTTTATTTGAATAGATTCCTTTATTAAACTGTCCCAGAAGCCGTTAGTGCCAGCCACGACAGAGGTATCGACAAATTTTATGTGGTGACCGTTTTCTAACGCATGCTCAGCTAACGCAGATTTCTCTGGATAGCATAGGCGATAATACCTCTCATGTTCTTTCCTGCGTTGTTCCACAGTGCGCACTGTTTGTCAGATGTACTTATGGCCACACTCACAAGGTGTTCTGAGACCTACTTCATCTTTAACTGGTCTCAGTAATTGACTGATTTTCGCTGAAGGCCTGAAGATTGGTTTGATCTTGACACAAGAGACAATTTAATAAAAGAAACTATTCAAATAAAAATTACCGCAAGCACCCGGAATAGAGACGGTGGCTGCCAGATCAGCGCTGTGTAGGATCCAGCGATCGCGCGGCTGAAGAGTGCACATCGAACGCCGACTCAAAACATGCCCATATATGGCAATGTCACGGGCACCAGTGACGTCACAGCCGGCAGCTAGCGCATGTAGGGGCGCACCAACAGCCCACTGGCAGTCATACCACATGACAATGGCCAAGGAGTGCTTGGCCGAAAGCTCGTGTAGTTTTAAACAATTTACGCGGTTGGAAAACCGAGAACATTTTATTCAATACACATCCAGTCTCGAGTGATGCTGTATCGTTCACCGAAATCAGTCCACTAACGTTATTTGAGAACTTATCCTGTGTCAATCCTCGATTCTCTTTTGAGGTCTACTTCTCAAACGGTGTCATTCGGAGCAGCAACGGAATTCATAACAAATACCTTATATGGTAAATACGTGTCAGGTTTTGTTTTCACTGTGAGTACTGACCTTACATGGTGCTTTATTTGATTATTACCTGAAAGAAAAATTTAAACGTCAGGATTGCAGAGAACACATATTGTACAGTTTGTTGTTAAAATACCAGTAGACCAGTGTTTTCTATTGTGAATGACGGCCGTTCCCAACCAACTGGAGCTTTGATTATAACGCGGTGTACTGAAACGTGCACTAGAGAGATTTTGTTGATAAGTAGCTGAGTGGTCAGCGTACACGTCTGCTATGCAGATGACGTTGGTTCGACTCCTGATACTGGTATGCTGACCAAATGTCCCTCCATATCGCACGTGCAATGAGCCGTCGTGCAGGACATTACACGGACTATGGCTGCTTTGTTTACGCTTCTGCACGTCCGCTACGGTCGCAGGTTCGAATACTGCCTCAGGCATGGATTTGAGTGACGTCTTTGGGTTAGTTAGGTTTAAGTAGTTCTAAGTTCTAGGGGACTGATGATCTCAGGTGTTAAGTCCCATAGTGCTCAGGGCCATCTGAACATTTTTTTGCACGTCCCTTCCTCTTCCTCCGTCTCAATACTGTCCACCATCATGGCATCAGTTTGGCCACTGGAGCCTTGTACACTAGCCTGCTTGAGAGTCCAGAACCTGCTGAACTACCGTTGTCCTACCCCGTTACTTTCTCCTCAGCAGGTATTCATGACGTTTGTCTGCCATGCGTGGCCACCCGTCCTACGCCTCTTTCTTTGATGACACCTTTTATCGCCAGTAAGGGGCGCGTCCCTCTTCTCTGTTACCTCCTGGAGTTGGCGTTCGGCACTTGCTCGGGCAGCTTAACTTCACTCTACCTGCAACTTTCGCGGTAGGTGTGAATCCTTCAACACCTTGGCGGCCCGAGTTCACCTTGGCCTTCATTTGCTTCCTGAGGACACTAATATAGCAACTCTATATTGCCTTCAGTTTCACGACCTTCGCATGAATCTTCGCGACTGTACCTTTATGTACACTGATGGCTCTCGGACTGACCGTGGAGTCGGGTGTGCCTTCGTCATTGGCACCGACGTTTTTCGGTATCGGCTTCAGTCATACTGCTCAGTATTTACAGTACAGCTCTTCGCCCTGTATCAGACCACGGAATACATCCGGCGAACGGGCTTTTCAATTGTGGCATCAGCTCAGTGCCCTTCAAAGCCTCTGTGAGCTGTACACCGCCCATCCCTTAGTGCAACGGGTTCAGGAAATCTGTCACTTGCTCACTCTTGATGGAGCCGCAGTGCTGTTTATGTGGGTTTCTGGCCGTTTTAGCAAACGACGCGCGGGCTGTCGACCGCGTTTTACTTTTTATCCCTCGTAGCAATATGGCGAAGGCCATTTAAATTAAAGTTCTGGACCTCTGTATCTCTATGGTGTATTTTATAGACCGTTCTCCGCGTCCCTGCTTTTAGCTGTCTTCTCTTCTGTCGATTGGAATTGACGCGCAGTTTCTCTATGGCGTATTTTATAGAACTTTCTTTGTGTCCCTGTTTTTAGCTGTCTTCTCTTTTGTCAATTTGTATTCGTGTTTCACAGTTTTGACATGGGCACGTACGACTCTAATTATTTTTACGCCATAAAACAAAACAAAAAACGTTCTTTGGTCTTTCAAGGCCTGGACGAGGGCTCGTTTCACATTAATTTCGCTTTCTAGGCTTTCCCAACAATATCAACTATCGTTACCACGAAATTTCCTTTACACGTTAGAAAAACTTACTTCTTCTTATAGGAAAGCACGGAATAGCATCTGGGATGGAGATACCTTCGATACAAGTGCGTGTAGGATTCCTCAAGTTGTACGTGTACATTGCTGGGCATAAACAATATCACCACAACTGCGTTTCTGTCGGCCTTTGGAATATAATAACGTAGATGTTATAGGTGGCATAGGTTCAAAAAATCGCTATCAGGTTTGGAGGTGTGTGGCACGAAATGCGGTTGTGTGCGCTGAACTGGAATCCAACAGAGTCCCATATGCAATCTATCAGGTTAGGATCTGTATAAAACAGTTCACTACCATGCTCGTCAAATCATATCACTACCTTGGCTTTGAGACATGGGGTTCCATGTTCAGAAGAGCGTATCAAACTGCGTTCCGAAACACTTCGCCTATATCAGTGTTCTTATCGGTTGACTGCTCTTCTACAGATCGCCACCTATCCGGCTTCACAGGACAGGCTAATAGCCGCCCATGTTCTGAAATGACGTGTGAACATTAGACACTTTTCCACCTACTCAGAATTTCAGCGTCCTTCAACCACAGTCCATAGGTGGTAGTGACAGTGACATGCGAACACCAGACCAGTTTCACAGTGTCGGAAATTTTTCTACCCAGCCGCCAGGCGCTAGGCTCTAACAATATTTCCTATGTCAGAGTCGCTTATATCAATGGATTTCGTACGTGCGGTCAGTACTGTCTCTAGAATTATCTATTCCTCTGCACTGCTTATCTTTCAAAGTTAAATGGCTTACATTCTCACTATATTCACTTGTCACAATACGTGTATGGGCACTCTTTGCGTCATTCCTGCACACTGTACGCTTTATATACACTTGACACTAAAGTGTGATGTGTCAGGCAGAATAGACATCTTGGATTATCATTATGTATTGCGATAAAAGTAGATATTTCTGTAGAAATACCAGAATTTTTCCTTAGGGCAGGAACAGGCGGCAAACACAGCTGATAGGGAATATTCACTGTAATATATATGAGAATCAATGAGCTATTTCTCAACATGAACTTGCAGTATCATAGGATCGTCTGCCGTGTGGAAGTGGAAACAATGTGGTGTGTTCATCTGACCTTTTCCTCTATGTGTAAGTTTTGTTCAAGTGGAAGACATGGTAAGAAGATCAAGGCTATGCCCGTACATCCCACAGATTAAACCTACTGTGTCGTGCGCTGATCCGTATGAGAGTGACCATTCCCATGAACTTTTCAATCCCTGCACTGACAGACGCATGTCGCTGGTTCCGAGTGGTCCGCTCCACGTTTGAGTGATCTGCAGGGAGTTGTCTCAGATCTTTCGATCGGTGACATAAAATGCAATTTTCGAGAACTTTCTCACAGATATTTTTTGCAATGTATTTAAGAAAAGGAAAAACAAACATCACCGCCATTTCAAGTTACCGCATCGGAAATACCGCTAGGGATTAGGAAGTGTCACATCCTTTATCTCTTGCATACAAGCTCTTCCTTCCTCAGTGTTTCACCTACCATGTGCATCAGGCATGGTTATTTCTGTCTTGCGCATGATCGTGTATAAAAGATGCCTCGAGTCACAGAGATGTGTAGGCAAACGTTTTGGTGCAAACAAACTTCGTTCCATATGCAGTGAATCATTTCCCCTACCAGTATGTCGCAAAGACTTTGGAACATCCTGTATATTTCGCCAGACACTGTGTAGAGCATGGTGCAGTGGTCCTTGTACCAATATCAAATATTATTCTTGTCCTGTATTGGTTGAAATGGCTCCGAGCACTATGGGACTTAACATCTGAGGTCATCAGTCCCCTAGAACTTAGAACTTATTAAACCTAACTAACCTAAGGACACCACACACATCCATGCCCGAGGCAGGATTCGAACCTACGACTGCAGCGGTTCCGGACTGAAGCACCTAGAACCGCTCGGCCACAGCGGCCGGCTAGTCCCGTATTAATCGAGGAGAAAATAACTACATGGGCCTTTACACGACCAATTCTCAAGGTCTCTGCACGACAAGCACAACACCTGTAATCTCACCCTTTGGCTCAAATGCAGGTGCCTTAAGTCTAAAACGCAGAATTTCATGACAACTACATTGGATTTCTTCCAAGAAAAAAAAGTTTCCAGAACCTTTCAACAGAAGGTCTAAACCGTCATTGCGATTGTATCAATGTGTCACACAAGTCATTCGAGGCCCATTGTGATTGTTATTTGATAAGACCTTGAAACACAACAGTGACACCCTCGTATCGCCCGCACAAGCGTTTGTGACAATACGGTTAATAGATGAGCTGCATTTTCCCGGAACCTGTTCAGAAGATGCAAGTGCATCATTCGCATTTCCTAATATTGATTTTGCGTGATTGTCCAACTTGACAGCGCATCTTAGTCTTCCTGTTTTCGTGGCCTTTATCCATGTGAAAGGGTGACAACGTTTTCTGAATGTATGTGAATTGTGTTAAGTGAATCACGATATGGGTACCGGGCTGGTATTTACTTAACCGGGTAAAAACAACATCTAAGGTGACCGGCACATTGGCTCCCGTTGTTATTCCGCTGTGCGTATTCCTTCCAGGGCAGGCCTGTCTCCCCGAATTCCGAAACAGCGTGCTAACGCGCAAGGCAATTCGTTGGCAGATCATAACGCTTCCTTACCGTTAAACATTCAGTGTTAATGGCTCAAGGTGTTCACTAGTAGTCTTGTCATGTGACAAAATCGTATTCTTTATCTTCGACGAAGCTTTTATCTTGCATTTATCCACCGAGTTCTTTATTTTGTTGTAGCATTTATCTTGCATTTATCCAAATTTGAAGAGAGACGACATTCATTATATGAGCGACAAATATTGTCCAAGTTTTTATGGACTTCTTTACGATCGTCCTGCCATGGTACTTTCCTATAGACAAAAGTAGGGTCAGCAACTGATCTTACTGTGTTGCCGATGCTATCTGATGATTCTATTACATATGTTAAGAATATTAACGGTCCCATGGCACTTCCTCACACACGTTGTATCATATCGAGATCTGTCAAATATTATATAAGATAATGACGTAACTCTGAATATATTCAGTAAGGATAACCATCATGTGATTACTAACAAAAAAGAAAGTAAATTGAACCTGTATCCTATTGCATGCGGTGACAGTAGCGCTCTCTTTATACCAGAGTTGGAGACATAATTCAGCTGCTCGTAAGTGTATTGATTCTTCCTGCAATAGAATCTCTGCCTCCAGTCCAGTTTAGAGTAACTCTACTATAGACATGGTAAGTGACAGCTGGACGCTGTAAGGTTCTTACATCTTAGCCAGTAGTTCAGTGTCAAATGAAGCATCCAGACTTGTGCCTTCACATCAGTCCTGCTTGATCGCGAAGATGTGATGCCCCATTTAGCGCAACACTACAGCGAGTCTCGGCATCTAGCATAAAGAGAAGAAAGTTTTTTATTAGTATCTTAGTACCTGTCTCAAGGTTCTATTTTTAAAAAGGAGAAGAATGGCAATGCAAAAATTATTTTAACGTCGAGTAGATTTTGGGGCCTGGAGCTCCGACATTGAGGGTCTGTATACAAGAATACAAGTCTACATCTACATCTACAGGTCAAACGGCGAAGGCACTCGTTGTGTCCACAGATTCACAGCACTGACTCAAGAAAATGATGCCTTACTTCACTCTTTTCTTGTGCATTAGCTGTGTTGTTTCGGAGAATAGATCTATTTGTAGTGATTTCAGAATATTCTATTGTAGATGATAATTAGTCCACATCCACGAGAGAGAAAAATTAATCTGAAAAGGGTAAATACATGTGCATTATGAGTGTGGCCACCTTACTGACTTTCCCAAATGTCTACGAATCTCTAAAATACGAAAAGGTTGTGATTTTTGGGTTGCACGTCGACTGACATTCAAAGACAAACGAACAGACAGTCTAGTCAGTTCACTAAATCACAACTTGCCGAACTGTAAGCAGTAAATTGGCAGGCTACTGTAGTAGCGAATGTACGGCCTGAAAGTAACGGCGATGTGCGGCTGAAACAAGAGCCATTATACAGGTTGTTTCATCTAACCATGTATCAAAAGAATCCTTCATTTTCGACCTATGAATGAAAGTTTACAATTAAGGTGGCGGCAGCTCACCAACTAATAAATCCATAATAAATTTCCGAAATGTCCTCTTGCTCCTAAACCACGCATTCGTCGAATCATGGATTGTCGCGCCCTTTCGAAATAAAGTTTCGACATTTTTCGCAGACTTACATTATACTTCAATGTAGAGTTGCCGCATCTGGGAGGTCTGCCGTATGCATCAAAAGCTTAAGATGCACCCATGGATAAAGATACAAAGGAATGAGGTTGGGGGAATGGGCAGCCCTTGGAAATGGGCCTCCTCCACCTATCCATGGTAGATACCAGTCCGAACACAGAGTTTTTGCAGAGCACGTATTCTGAAGGGTGTTGGAGGTTGTTAGGAATAAAGCCCCGTAAAGAGCACCTGGTGGTCTGATAAGGTACGGAATTAGGTGATTCTGCGCAGAATCGGAGAGGAAAGGAATAGGTGGAAAACTCTGACAAGGAGAAGAGACAGGGTGAAACGACATCCGTTCAGACATCAGGGAAAGACTTCCATGATACTGCAGGGCAAAAACTACAGAGGAGACAGAGGCTTGAATACATCCATCAAATAGTAGACGACGTAGGTTGCAGGTGCTGCTCTGCCAGATAGTCACCTATAATTTCAAACTACTCGTTACTCTTAAACTGATGCTGATGTCTAGCCTGTACTGTAGCACAAGGATTGCGATCAGCTCATATGTATTGGTGTGGAAATTTGTTTTTCCGTTTCTTCCACACGCTGTCTCGTCTGTAAACAAAACTGAAGATAAAAACAACGGATCGGCTGTGTTTAAAGAAACTTATCAGAAAATTTCTTCCGTGGTGTGTGACCAACAGGGTTAAGACCCGGCTCTCGCTGATGTTGATACGGATACATGTGTTTCTCGTGAAGTATTCTCCACGCTGAACTTGATGATGTATCACATACCAGGAACTCTTCCCTCGCTCTGATACCATGCTCTTCGACAGCACGTAGAACATCTGTTCCTGGTCGGACGTACGAGTAACAAGTAGTTTTCCTCGACATTCTGAATCCTGATCGGGAACCGAATAATATTGATTTTTGTTACATATATTTCAGTTCCTGCTATAACCAACTGGAGCCCTTATGAGCAACCTATGACTGGAAACGAATATTTTCAATTTCAGAACGCTATGCAAAAGACAGAAGAAGTACTTTTATTATCATGTTTGTCATTCATTGTCTCGGCTTAACCAACAATACTAACTCTGATTATCATGAACTTTTTTTTTTTACTTACGAAAAATTTACTACAACCTGTAAATGTGCGTAGCATAACTTCAGGGCAGATCTAACGCTTGCGACCTATGTGTATACTCTTAGGATGCCTCAAGCTATACGTGTAATCTGCAGTATAATAAGTCGAACCACTCTGCTATCTAAGCCAGTACCGGCTGAACCAGGAGACCAAGGGCTGTGGACATCTCAGACTCATCGATCCTGTCGTACCGCAAATACGGCTAAAGCACATAAACGAGTTGCTACGATGTGACATATCAAACAGAAGTGCAATGTTGGACTACCTAGCAGTATTACGATAAAAGTGGAAATTTATAAGTAAATACTAAACTCATCTGAAATCTCAGATTTTTCCTTAGCGTCTAAACGAACCGCTATCACAGTCGCTAGGCAATATTTGTACTAACAAATACGGCAATCAGTAAGGTAATTGTCAATATAAAGTCACTGGAACTGAGACATCTATAATATCGTGGGATTGTTTTCTGTTACCTTATATCTTAGATGCCAGCGGCGTGGAATTGGAAGGAGTATGTGTGTGTCACCAGAATCTTTTTTCAGGATAGAAAAAGTTGGTAGCAAGGTCAGAGTTATAAGGTGGATGATCACGCAGCTCATATATTAACGCGTCGGGATTCTACGGTATGTACTTCATTTGCCGCTCCTAACACTGATTTCATGTGATCGTTCCGTTTAATATCACTTCTTAGTGTTGTCTCTCAATATTCAATGTGTAACGTTCAAACTAATGTGGTGAGAGTTTTAAGGTTTTGTGATTTGTTCAGCTAGTTTAGAAAAATTTTTGGGGAGAAGATTTTAACATGTTAGGGGGTGACAAGCTAACCCACGTTTTTTGTTAGTTGTTACCCCGTCACATTTTCCTGAGACTATCTTTTAGCTCTTCTGTCGTTTTACTTCTGTTGTAATCCAAGGTATAGCAAATTTAATCATATCTTCATTGTCTTATGGCGTGTGAGATAGAGTGATTGTGTAGGTGAAAACGAGTGAGATGGGAGTGAGAGGAAGAACGTCATTTGATATCCTTCCTGCTGACTGTGTGACAACTAGTTTCGTAATTTTGTCCACAACGGTTTTTTTAAATGTATGAAAGGCGCTTATAACCTCGCCATTGAGCACCCGTTAGCTCCAAACTCACGCAGACACACACACACACACGAACAAATACACACACACACTTTTTCTCTCGTTATATGATTCTTTTCAGCAAGTGGATCGGGCGATTTAAGAAAATCGTCCACGAAGGGCAACTCTGAACAGGCAAAGAGAAATGATGTCACCTGGCATTATCTTTCATCATGACAATACACACTGCTGCTGCAACAAAGACGCTCCTGCAGTGTTTTCGATGGGGGAGTTTCAGATCACCCACCGTATCGCCCGGAGTGGGCTCCCTGTGATTTTCGTCTCTTTGCACACGTTTCCCGCTGGATATGGTGACAGCACTTTGATACAGACAACGACCTGCAGACCACAGCAAAGAATTGCCGGAGAGCGCAGGCGGCTGCATTCTGTGGCGAAGATATCGGAAATTTGGTACCACGCAAAGACAGTTGTCTCAGTCAGTGCGGCGAATATGTGGAGAGGGAATCTAGAAGCGCAACTATTTGTTGCAAATAAAACGGTTGTTTAACTGTGGTTTCTATTTCGCGGCTGATCGGACTTTGAAAAAGAAAAGAAAAAAAGCAAATAAACCTGCTCTGACGTAAATAGTCAATAGAGCGCTACTCTCATCACAGCAAACACAATATTAGCTCGATTTAAAGTTACTTCTTTTGCAAAAAAATCGTATGATTCTTCTAATAATTTCCGGGTATGCAGCCGGATCCCGTCGACATTCTGCCACGATATTTCGGCCCAGAGACGTCCGGCCATCATCAGGTGAGTACACAACTACTGAAGAGCCCAGGTGCAGTCGCGGTATTTATGCCGAATCTCGCGCATGTGAAATGTACTGGCATCCTACAGCGCATGCGTCAGGTGTTGACATGCGCACCATAGCCGAGTTGTACGTGCTGCCCTCGGTGGTGGAAATAAAGGTTCATCTAGTCATTGAGTATCGAATGACACTGTCGATTCCGCTGTGATTGTATAATTTTAATAACAGGATTCCAATTTTTATCCAGCTGAAAGCCGTTGTCACGATTTATAAGATTATTGGCAAGACGTATTTCCACTGATTCCTTGATTACTGAATCCCAAAAACCGGAAACCGGGTGCCCCACTACGATTAATAGTGAGTAATATTGGTGCTGCGACCTATTCTACAGCATAATATCTGGCCTCATTACTAAAGCCGTATGTGGGTAAGTGTTGCCACCATATACGTAATTCCGAGGATTTTGTCAGTCGCTTGAAGGAAGTTAAGCTTAGCAGCTCGGATTTATTAGTCAGCTTTGATGTGGTCTCACTTTTTACCAAAGTGCCTTTAATGGAATCATTACATCTTATTGGTAACTTATTCAGTGCAGAAATGACGGCCTTGTTTGAACACATACTCTCCTCAACGTACTTTTTATTCAATGACGAATTCTTTGAACAAACAGACGGCCATGGGGAGCCCTTTGTCGCCTGTGGTAGCTAATCTCTTTATGGAGGTCTTTGAAGAGAAAGCACTTGAGTCTGCTGTTTTAAAGCCTACGGTCTTCTGGCGGTACGTAGATGATACTTTTGCTGTATGGCCTCATGGCAGACAGGAACTGGAGAAATTCCTTCATCACTTAAACTCATTACATGAGAACATCAAATTTACGATGGAGATTGAAAAAGAGGGCACATTACCATTTCTAGACGTGCTAGTACGCCGTAAAAATGATGGGTCATTAGGACATTCTGTGTACAGGAAAGCGACTCACACAGATCTGTATCTCCAGGCGTCAAGCTGCCATCACCCAGCACAAACAGCCGGTGTTCTCAGTACCTTAATACATCGAGCGCATATAATATCGGATGATGAAAACCTCCACGCAGAATTAGAACACTTGGAGAAGGTTTTCAAAGAGAATGGCTACACTTCTCGCCAAATAAGGAAGGCCATGCGCAACTATCATAACAAGAAGCAACGCACTGAGGACGCAGATGATGACTTTAAATCAACTGCGTTCCTTCCATACGCTGGGAATGTGTCGTCGAAAATAGGCCGATTACTGAAGAAAAATAAAATCAAGGTTATCTTCGGTCCACCAGCAAAGAACCGGGCCCTGGTTGGATCCGTTAAAGACGATTTACAACTGAAGAAGGCAGGCGTCTACAAAATTCCCTGTGAATGTGGCTCTGCATATATTGGCCAGACGACAAGAACTGTCCATGAACGATGTATAGAACATGAAAGATACACCCGTCTGCGGCAACCGTCAAAATCGGCAGTAGCAGAGCACTGTATTTCTTTGGGACATTCAATGGAATACAATGCAACTAAAATTTTATCCCCGGTTTCCGGTTTTTGGGATTCCGTAATCAAGGAATCAGTGGAAATACTTCTTGCCAATAATCTTATAAATCGTGACAACGGCTTTCAGCTGGATAAAAATTGGAATCCTGTTATTAAAATTATACAATCACAGCGGAATCGACAGTGTCATTCGATACTCAATGACTAGATGAACCTTTATTTCCACCACCGAGGGCAGCACGTACAACTCGGCTATGGTGCGCATGTCAACACCTGACGCATGCGCTGTAGGATGCCAGTACATTTCACATGCGCGAGATTCGGCATAAATAACGCGACTGCACCTGGGCTCTTCAGTAGTTGTGTACTCACCTGCCAGTCGCTCGGTGACAGTCGTACTGTGCAGTGATCGCGTGCGGAGCTGCAGGAGCGCATACGATACTACACCGAGCCATAGGGACCTGCTTGCGGGTTACGTCTCGAGGGTGCGTAAAGCTTTGAAACTTACGCATACCAAGGACGCAGGAGTGGCCAACTGAGTTTTTGTTAAAACACAGTTTGGCGCTCAACATCATCTGAGGGCAAAGCAACCTCAGGTAGTAATTAGAGCAGCATTGTCGTGCTTTTCGCCGCTGCGGATATGTCTGGTGCAGGTGATGCCTTGGGGTCGAAGCGGTCTTCCGCTGTCGACAAAAGGCGCGTCTTGTTGTTGCCGCGGGCCGCGTCTCCGGCCGTTTCGAGCGCCCCAGCTGCCGCAGAGCCATGCTCTGCCCCCCCCAAGGTTAGGGAAAACGTGGGCCAGGACCTGGCAGCCGGCCGCGGAACCGCAGAGAAGGTTTCCGCCGCCGCCGATCAGACCTCCGCGTCCACTAGGAAAGTAGGGCCAGCAATGCAGCCGGGCCACCTAACGGTGTCAACGAAGGCTGTAACTGGCACCCCCCTGGCAGCAGCCCCACTTCCCGCCCCGGACATGGCAAGAAACACAGCAGTCATACACAACACACCAACATCAAAATATATAGTCAGTACTTGCAATCCTGCCCCTCCTAACCTCGTCCTATCTCCGCTCCTGCTTGCCCACGCCACCGGCACACTTCCCGAATTCCTCACATCCATGAAGAATGGCAAGCAGATGCCCCGTCTGCCGACCAAAATCCTCCCCAAACCCACCCCCTCGTCTCAGTCCTCCACCCGTTCCAAATACCTTAAATCCCCCCCACACAAGTCCACCACAACAAAGCAGCGGCGTGTTAAGAAGGATAGGAAGGAGAAGCACTCCAAGGGGAAGAAGCAATCCACCACCCCCACCCTAACCACGTCCACACCCTCCGAGGAGCCTGCGCCCCCGACAGCACCTGTCGTCGTTCTGGGAGGGGACCAGGAAACACCGGAACTGGAAGGGAACCGTGTAACTGGGCAGGATTCGGATGGTTTCGTGCTGGCGAGGAAAACGTTTCGCCAGCCGAGGCTTCCGCCAGCCCGGGGAGTGGAACCCACCCCAAACAGATTCCAGGTGATTGCTGAGGAGCCGGCGTTAACAGAAAACACAACGCAAACACAAAATCAAGTCGCCCACCACCTCCCCCCGATTGTCGCAGAGTTTCCTCAAAACTACGAGGAGCTCTTTGAGTTGCTCAAGACAGAAATCGGGGGAGGCAGCTTCCAGGCAAAACCCGCCGGAGGAGACAAAATAAAAATCACAGTACACACACTCGAACACTACAACACAGTCAAAGCACTGTTCAGCACAAGAAGCATACCTCACTACACCTTCCCAACAACAAAGACACGAAACAGAAACATAGTAATCAGAGACCTACCAAGACGAGTATCCCCCCAGGCAATCAAAACAGACTTGACTGCCCGGGGGTATGTCGTCAAGGTAGTACAGCAAATGGGCAGCATAAACAGTAAGTGGCCGCTGTACCAGGTAACACTCCCTGACGTACCTCAAAACAAGAGGGAGATCACGATGGTCCTGGCAGTCCCTGTCACCACGGAGCCGCTGCGCCGTAAAAACAAGACGGTGCAGTGCTTCAGGTGTCAGGGCCTGAACCACATCGCTGCGCACTGCAACATGCCAGTGAGATGCAGGAAGTGCGCTGAGGCCCACGACACCAGGACATGCACACTCCAGCACACGGACCCACAAATAAGGTGCGCGCTGTGTGGCAAAAACCACACAGCGGGTTACCAAGGTTGTGAGGTCCACAAAAGACACTCACAGCAGGCAAAGGGCGCAAAGGCCGCCCCCCACACACGCAAACAGAACACCACAAACCCAACCACTCACACAAGAAAACAAAATACAACAACACACACAGACAAGGCCTGGGTAAAACCAAGGCCGGACACACCAAGGGCGACATATGCGGAAGTGGTTTCTCCCCTGAGGAACCATGAAAGCGTGGCCCAATCACCACAACACCAGACACAACAAACAGAACAACACCGGGATATACACAGCACCAACGGCCAGGTCCACCACGACGGAGGAAGCTCTAGGGAACCCCACACACACTCCCCCCCCATGGATCAGTTGTTAGGCGTAATGGTGCAGACCATGAACCTCGTCATGGAAATGATGAAGGAATTCAGGGAAGCCCAGAAGCAGAACACACAGATCCTCGTTGCCCTCCAGGCAACAGTCCAGCAGTCGCTCCCCTCTGCGACTTCCTCAGTAGTTTCAAAACCCCATCATGGATAGACGACCAAACATCCATGGCCTGACAATGTGCGTCTTTAACGCAGACGGCATTGTTAACCAAGAGGTCGAGTTCAGAGAACTCATGAAGGAGTTCTCCATCGACATATGCATGATGGGGGAAACCCACTTAAAACCGGGAATAAAAGCGACAGTCCCCAACTATGTTACCTATCGCAAAGACAGGCCAACCCAAGGCGGAGGAGTGGCCATATACATAAAAAGAGGGATCCCCCACCACCAGGTATTCTTACCAGCTACCAATAAAATCGAAGCAGTGGCGGTGGAAGTAGCCACTGCCACTGGACCCCTAACAATCGTTGCAATCTACCGACCCCCACAAGACCAGATAGATGAGGGAGACATAGCTACTCTAGGGCAAATTGAAGGCAAACTCATAATAGGGGGCGACTTCAATGCCAAACATCCTGATTGGAATTCTAGAGTAACCTCCAGAGCAGGCGCCAGATTGCAACAACTAGCGCGCAACCACCACTTCGAAACCTGGGGTCCAGTCGAGCCCACACATTTTCCAAAAAATGGAAGCAGGCCCGACGTGTTGGACATAGCTCTCACTAGGAGGATTACGGGGTTTGTGACCGCGAGGACGATCAACAGAATGTCCTCCGACCACAACCCAGTGATCCTAGAGGTCGACGTGGGAGAATGGGTAGCACTCCCACGGTACCAGACGTCTTACAAACGTACAAACTGGGAGCGATACCGAGAAACTGTCGCCTCTGATATCGCTCGCGCCCCGCCACCTACTGCCGAAACAGTAGAACAAGCGCTACAAGACCTAACAGGCACCATCTTGCAGGCAGCGGAAGAAGCCACCCCTCCACAAAGGGATGGCCCGCCGCCGCAAATACAGCTCCCGGAACACTTGCTAGCTCAAATTCGACATAAGAACAGAGTGGCAAAAGAGTGGAAGATAACCAGAAACCAGGCCACAAGGAGGCTGCTCAATCGTCTACAGAGAGAATTGAAGGTAGCGCTCAATGAGCACAGAAACCAGCAATGGCAAAACCGCCTCTCAGCCCTCAAAGTAGACGATCACACACTTTGGCAAGCAACCAAACAATTCACAAGAAGACGCGCTAGGATGCCGCCACTGCATGGCGAGCGGGGTATGGCCTACAGCCATGCTGAAAAGGCCAACGCCCTCGCCGACACTTTCGAGAAGCAGTTCCAAGCGGCTGAACCCCAGGATGATGAGCATGAAAGAGTGGTCCGTCGTCAACTGGCTGTCTTCCTCAATGCTGAGGAGGACCCAGAAGACGAACCCACAGTTTTTGCCCCCGAAGACGTGGCAAAAGTAATTAGGTACCTCCCCTCCAAAAAGGCGCCAGGACATGACAATGTCACCAACCAGTTGGTCAAAAACCTCCCACCCACGGCGATCGAACACCTCGCGAACGTCTTCAACGAGATTACTCGTACCCGCGAGTTCCCAGCTTGCTGGAAACACGCGGAAGTGGTCGCAATACACAAACCAGGGAAAGACCCTCTGTTCCCGCAGCACTACAGGCCGATTAGCCTCTTGCCAACTCTCAGCAAGATCTACGAGCGCCTCCTGCTAAGACCCATACAAGAACACATCACCAGAGAGCAAATTCTGCCGGATTTCCAATTCGGATTCCGGCAGAACCACTCTGCCCCACAACAGATCATGAGAGTGGTTGAAGCAGCCACAGAGGGCTTCAACCACAGAGGCTACTGCGGGATAGTGCTACTTGACGTAGCCAAGGCCTTTGACTCAGTATGGCATAGAGGGCTACTCTACAAGTTGTACACCCAAGGGTTCCCCGGGAGTATAGTTAAACAGATTAAAAGCTATCTCTCGAACAGAACTTTCTCTGTCAAAGTAGAAACGTCCACCTCCACCAGAAGGCGTATTCGTGCTGGGGTGCCACAGGGATCGGTCCTGGGGCCCGTTTTGTACAGTCTGTACACTGCGGACACTCCAACGGCCCCCCTGGTGCACACTGCACAGTACGCTGACGATACAGCCTTCTACACAAGAAACGCGAACAAGGACCTGGTCATCCGTAGGCTACAAAGGGTTTTAGATGACACAGAAACTTGGGCCCGTCGCTGGCGAATCACCATCAATTCTGAAAAGACGCAGGCGATGCTGATCACCCGTAGGCTCGGAAGGCGCGAACCTCCTCAACGGCCCCCCCTCCACCTTCACCTAAACGGAACCCAACTCCCCTGGCGCAGAACCGCCAAGTACCTTGGCGTAACCTTGGACTCTCGTCTTACGTGGAAACCCCACATAGACGAGGTCCATAGGAAGGTCTGTGCCAGAATGTCCATCCTGTACCCAATCCTCAACTCATCCAGCTCCCTTTCCTGCTCAGTAGGAGTGAACGTGTACCAGGCCCTGATCCGGCCAGTCATGGAATACGCGTGTCCTGTCTGGGGATACGCGGCGAAGCAGCACCTGGACAAACTCCAGAGGCTGCAGAACCGCGCCCTCAGGAGGGCACTGCGTTTACCCCTTGGATTCCCTATCGACGATTTGCATGCCGCTGCGGAAATCCCACTACTGAGAGAGCGTTTTCAAGACCTGGCAAGGGCCTTCTATGAAGGTACTTCCAGGTCGGGAAATGCTCTCATCCACTCCCTAGGTCGGTATGACATGTCCCGCGATAAACACAATCGCCCCATGACGATCTTCGACGACTAAGTCGAAGAGAAAAATCCCAATACCCATTCCCAAATCCTACTCCTACCCAAAATGCTACAATTATCTCGCCAAACCTCAGGCAAGTACCAGACCCACACAGAACAAACATCACAAATCAATGACATCAAAAAAGTACAGAAATAATCACACACACAAGTACACAGGGGAGTAAAAGCCGAAAGGCTACAAACTCCCCCTCACACTTCCCCAAAGAGGGGAAAGTATTAGATGTAAGCAGCAGTACTCACCTGATGATGGCCGGACGTCTCTGGGCCGAAATATCGTGGCAGAATGTCGACGGGATCCGGCTGCATACCCGGAAATTATTAGAAGAAGAAATACGCCGGGAAAATTTCAGAAGTCAAATCGTATGATAGTTATCCATACGGAATACGTTCAGACATGTGTGAGTGGTTCGGAAATTATTTGACTAATAGGTCTCAGCACGTTACAGTATGTTTGAGGATGCATACATGGACTGTTATATTGTCAGTATACGTAATCTAATTATCAAAGAAGATCTCGAAGAAATGCTTGAAGACTTGGACAGTGTTTGAACTCCATGGAATGAATGGCGTCTCTGTTCAAATGCTAATAAATGCAAGATGTATTCCTTAACTAATGTAGATAACACGATTGTATCTAATTACAAGATTAGTAGTAATCTGTTGCTACCTTCTGGTCAGAAAATAAAATGCAGACAAATAAAATGTGCGGCACAGTAATCTGTACACCAGAAAGCAACACACATTATTCCCAGAGGCACGAATCACTGCTTCATGATGCTGTGGGCTATTAGAGGGCGGCTAAGGAGGACTTCGTCGGGTCAAAGTGGCTGGGGGGAGGTACGCTACGGCCGCGTAGTGGGCTTTATTAGACGGAGCTTATTGTCTGTCACTTCTAGCCACTCATTTTCCCATCGTCACATGACTCTGTACCTCAACAGCGAAGTGATGGCGTGCAGGAGGTTGGCACACTAAAATAACTGAGGATCGCGGCGTGACTCCTTGGCTGCTACATCCGCCCATTCATTTCCCGCAATACCCATTTGCTCTGTGCAAATAACGGGAAGATACCTCCCTCCCTAGTCATTGTAGCTGGAGGAAGGCATCCCTTATATTCTGGACTGCTTTATGTGCTGTGTACAAGCCTTGTATAAAATGAAGGACACACAGAGATCGGTACAGACAAGGAATCGAGTATCGAAATCATGTCTCATTTGTTCTAGTTTCAGCAAGAGCGCATTTAATTCCGAGTCAAAGACAGTAAAGTCTTGAGACAATCGGACACGATCACGGAAAACATGAAACCAATCAACAGAGTTCCCTGTTTCGACCCATCCATAATGACAGCTAAATAATTGCGGTGCTCAGTTAAAATATCCTTAACTCCCGTATTAAAAACATATACGTCAGTGCACTTTCTCCTGTACTGCATTAAATGTAAAATTACGCTGGGACCCTGCAGTAACCAGGGTTGCAGATGCTTTAAGCCCTGGATCTGGGGGTTGTACTTGCTCCACACCAAGTGGCTCTAGCATACGCCACACTTGTATCCAAAACGGATTTTTTGCTCAAGGATGATTGGAGCAAAGGCGTTCCAGAGCCAGACAGGCAATTTTGTGGTATACAGATGATTTGTGAGCTGCTAGGAGCTTACATGCCTCATGCACCATGAGGAGTTCATGTCGGATTGTAAGTGGCGGTTCACCATCCTCAGCAAAGAGACTAGGTATGGGGATGGTCCTATAAACATCCGTCGCCGCCTGATCTTCTCATGGTGTATAGCATCAATGACCTTCAGATAAGAAGACCTCGTCGACCCACACATCGTGCTCACGTGAACGGAAGTAAGCCCTACAAAGCTGGAGCAAACGCGCCCTGTCTTGTTTCCCAAGGCCTGTGGCTAAGGAACTTCGTGCTGTTCAGTGCCTTTTGGGTCCTGGTTTTCAGGTCTCTCAGGTGTAGCAACCACAATAATTTGGAATAAAAAATGAAGTCCTCATAAACAAGTTAAGTAAACTGAAAGTAGACGAGAACGATAAAAATGAAAACCCATGTTTTCAGACCACGCCTCTTATCTCTCCATGTAAGTTGCAGCTGATGAAACGTGATACTGTTTGTGGCTAAGGCAAAGACGGTAACACTTAAAACACTGGCCTGAGGGACGCCATTCTCCTGCTCTAAACAACCCGACATCATGTACTAACTCGTGACCCAAGAAATCGGTTAGACTGGAAGGTCCGTATGAAGATGGGGAAGTGGCCACAAAGGCCCCGTTCATGAAGCAGCTTTAGGACACCATGTCTCCAAGAAGTGACATATGTCTTACAGAACTCAAAAAAGGTAGCTTGTCAGGGATGTTTGCGTATAAAACCCTGCTGAATAGCAGCCTCTAGCAGGGTCAGGCTGTCGACAATGGAACTAAATCTCCTGAATCAACACTGGGAGCGGCTAAGTAGATGCCTGGTCTCTAACAACAAGACGAATGGTTAACAATTCACTCCACAGACTTTCCGAGGCAGCTCGATGAGGCGATATTCCGATAACAACTGAGACATATGTGATTCTTTCTTGGTTTGAGGAGAGGCGTCAGTATCGCCTCTCTCCGCGAATTGCGAAAGTGGTCTGTCTGCCTTATCAGATGAAACATTCGAGCAGGATTTCCTTTGACGCCGTTGGAAAATGTCGAAGCATGCAGTACTGGATTTCGTCATGACTGGCTGCAGTATCATGAGCGTCAGACAGCGCTGATTCCAGAGCCAACATGGATGAAGGGAAGTTGTAAGACTCAGAATTGTGGGATCTGAAATCCAACTTGCCCCACTCTGCAGTTACAAGATAGTGACGAACTGCTGGATCCTGGCTGACACTGGCAATACTTTATGCAAAATACTCTGCCATCCCCTGAGCTATGTCTCCAGGTGTTGTTTGGAGACACACGTATTTCAGGACTGCTGCTATTGGTAGACGAATGTTTTTGCTGGAAACCCCCTGACGGCTACCCATATTTTTGTAGAAAAGTGGAACGGTTGACAGAGTGCAGGAACGCATGCCATGAACTTCTCTCACTTCTAAATTACGCGGTGTACCTTGGCTCTCGCGACTTGAAAGGCTGCGAGGTTGTCTGCTGCTTGGCCGGATATAAATAGTCGAAGAGCTGCACACCTGTCCTAGATTACTGGACGGCACTCACGAGCCCATGAAGGTACAGGTTGCCTTCTAAGATGACCTTAAGTCTTTGGATGAATAAGTCATTGGCTTGTTGTATCAGTTGTGTGATGTGGTCCATCCATTCCTGGACGCTGTTAAGGTGTTCAAACACAGCGAGCTGGCTCAACAGCATGCAGCTATCCCTGATGACCCTCCACTTTGGTGATTCTGTTCAAGCAATCGTCCATCCACTAAGTGATCCACATTGGGATGTGATCGCTGGAATGAATGTCATCAGTTGCATCCCACTGTTCTGATTCTCCAAGGGCTGGAGAGCAGAAAGAGAGGTCGGTGGCTGAGGACGACCCAGTATCATCTAAGTAGTGTGTGGGCCTGCCAGAATTCAAGATTCATAGCTCCTGAGACGTCATGATATTCTCCAAGACTCGATTCCTTGGGCAAGTAAAACCCACAATTCAATAGGAGAAATGGGCTTGAAGGTGTACAATAAGACCAATGAGAGCCTCAAATGCTATTGTATCCTGTGGAGGTAAATACAGTGAGCAGAGAATGATCTTGTGGCCCACAAGAACAGCAATGGCTATGGATTGTAGGTTAGTAACCAAAGAGAGAGCAGAGGAGCGGTATGTGTTAGTGACAAACATAGAAACCCCTCGCTTGTCTCTTTCCACAGCCAAGTCATCCTTTTGGTGGAAGGTAACACAAGCACAGGGGGCGTGCCGCAGTCAGGTTTTCATTTTGGTGGAAGATAAACACAAGCACACTGGGTGAGCCTCTGCCAGGAGTTTCAATTCCTCCATATGAGTCATGAACTGATTTACGATCCACTTAGTATGGGAGCCACATTCACCTTGTCTTTCCGCCGGGGTGGGGAGCCTGTAACAAACGAAGTTTCAACCTTGAGTCATTATGGTTGGCCAGGTAAACTTCGGAGTCCATCAGCTCTGAAGCAGAAAATGTAGAATTGTCAAGTCCAATGACATCAACATGGCCTGATCTGGTCTACCGCCTGTTTTAGCCTGAAGTGGAAGGTTGGTCTGGGAGGGGTTTGTGCTATAAACTGAAGCAGCACTGGAGGCAGTGCAGGAATGTTTGCCTGGCTCTGCCTTTCGTGGAACCAGATGCTCAACAACAGTGCTAACTGCGGCTGCATGTGATGTTCTCAGAAGGGCTATGGTCTCTGAAACAACGGCTTGATGAGTGTACTGGCAAACACATATATTAGTGCTGACACTAGAAAACTCTGTTTATGTAGAAGCGTTGGCTGTCGAAACAGGCTTTTCAAGGGCTAAAGCAAAAGATGTAGCAAATATGGGAAGCTGTGTCATTGCCATATGTCTTGACTGATTTCATAGTACCTGAAAAGCCCTCTAAATTATTTTGAATATAAAAAGGTGAAACTTTTGAAAACCACACCCCTTATGTTCTAAATAAAAAACACGATCTGAGCAGCAGCGTGCATTCACTTACTGTTGAATGAAGAGCTCTGTGTCAGTCCTGAGCCTGGAGGACTGGCTACATGATCTCTCTTGTGAGACTGCTTATTGGTGCCTGTCAGCGAACCATCCATTCCACCAGGAGTAAGAGGAGGAAATTTAGATGGTTCCTCCTCTGCCTTAAAGGTAGCTAAGGAAATAAAAATCTACCTAGACGTAACCCCACTCACCTAGGTAAGTCTTGTACAACTGAGGTGCGGCAGGTTCCCCATAGACTGCCCGCTAAAGACTGTTCAACCTCAACAGCCATGCATCTCATCAGCACACAACACACCTTGAGACTGAGATCGTTTTTTATAGATGTTTATACCAGCCCCACGATCTGGGTGTTCAAGCCAAGGTCCCCTTCCACGCGACACACAAGTGCCCACAGTCACACCACATGTTGGTTGTTGAAGCATGCACATAGCTTACAGAGGAACAGTGGCACTTATGAGACCCCTGCCCAGAAAACGTGGCGTCACCAAGACCATACCCAGCAAACGCATGCTGTACTCAGGGATACACTCTTGCTTCTCTGACCGCCTGTATCATGAGTGTCTGTATGACCTGCTTGAAAGTTTCTGCACCATTGCCAAACTGTGGTATTACAAGTGACAGTTACGTTATGTGGGCTGCATGAAATCAGGTGGAACATCTCAGCAAGAAATTGCTGAAAGACAGCACACACCTCGAACTTGGCGTAAGAGTGGCTATATTGCTGTGGCAAGGGGCGCTCATAGTCCAGTGTCACTGGAGGCAAGGCATAAAGGCGTAAATCATTCAGTTCGCCAAATCCCGCGTGACTGCTGTCAGCGCCTAACGGAAACTTAAATTCCATTACCAATCGTAGAACGCCAATTTGGTGGTATCAGTACATGATACCACATTCCTATCCCACCGAACCTTCTCACCGTTGTCATGTAGTGTAGATGAATGAATCAGGATGCGGCGGTTATTGCTGGATGCAGGTGACAATGAGGAGTTGGGAACCGAAATTTAGGCTGGTGCTGAGATCCTGCCTGCACCCCGACAAACACCCTGTGCCGACCTGGGACACCAGCCAACAAATGGGGCAGAAGGCATGCATCTACATCCAGAGATGGGGCAGCAAATGAAGATGGAGGCATTCCGATGACTGCAGAGGGACCCAAGGCCCTGCACGGGGTAGCCACCAAGAAGGAGGACCCATCCCCAGACGACAGTGGCTGTCGAGACTTTCATTGGCTCCTGGACTGACACCGATGGTGTTGAGCTCAGGAGCTAGACGCAGCGAGGGATGCTGCATTTAGGCAGGCACAGAATCTGAAAGCACAAGGCCTAGGGCGGAATCATGCAGTTTATACGAACTAATTTGACTCTGGTGGCTTATCAACAATCCTCTCAATCTCTGCAGAAGAAACATAGATTGTTCAAGCAAACATACACTGGTACCTTGCTCCCGGCGCCTCCATCCACCGTACTATCCGTAAAAGACTTAATCTTTCGTTAGGTGCCACGCCAGTCTGAGCAGTGTGACGAGTGCAGCAACTGAAGCAAGATGCGGTGGTGCAATCCATGTAACAACTCCACCTGTGATGGTCCGTCACAAGGCTGCCTTTGAAGCGAAAGATCGACGTCAAGGCCAGGACTGTGAATCGAGCCGTAGTTGAGGGCATAGGAAATTTGCTGAAAGTGGCAATGAAAGTGAGTCACCGTGTGTTCCAGGGAGACCTGTGAAATACAAGTGCAATTACGGACAAGGTGCTCGAGGTTTGAGCCATTCAAGGAACCACATAGGTGGTGCTGACCTATATTCAGCACAGGCCTGTCAGAGAGAAGTCAACTGTTCAGTTTGCGCATACATACTGTGCCAAGTGCACTGGCGTCGTGCCAACTGCTTGGTATGAACGTCGTCCCAGTGACATTCGTGTAGCAAACGAAGTACGTCAGGCTGGAGAGCCCTGGGTACCACAACACATGAGTGGTCATTAAGGTGTGGAGCAAAATGTCACACTGGTGAACTCCAAGCTCGTGCTGACAGGGAATATATCGGCGAGCCACAGAGCTATGAATCTGTCAGGGTGAATGGGGTCCACCAATGCAGATGTAGTACAACAGAATCAGCAAACCACAAGCCGCTTCTGTGGCCTGGGCAATTTTCTGGTGATTAAGCAAACAGCTATGCATAGCATCTATGACTTGTGCATCAATGCAGCAGCGAGAAGCAAGGGACTCACTGAACGTTAAATCTGAACCAGCACGGAGGCGACAAAGAGCATCTACGTTGGTACACTAGAAATGCGCCGAAACACAGTCTCATATTGATAATTTGAAAAAAGAGGAGCCCACTGTTACAGCATTTGCACTGTCGAGTTGAAGGTTGTAGATGTTTATGGTCGGTCATCAAGTAAAATTTTCTGCCAAAAAGATACTAGTGATACTTAGTGTCACGACTATCAGTGAATAAACACGTTGAACTTTGTTCACAGCTTCGATGCAAAGACAGTCGGTCTTTGTGAAAACCTCCAAATTTACTCTAAATCTGCACCGACGCATAAGAGGAAGCATCAACAGCCGATACCACAGATTTGGCTGTATCAAAATGAACAAGGCATCGATCAACAAGCAATGGATCTTTCAACTTATGGAACGCTTGCGTGAAAACGAATGGAACATTCTTTGTTGTGACTTGGCAAGACAGCCAAGCCACTATGACCGGTAGCCGAAAGGCACGCGTTTAAGCTCACGCAGGCTGGCGTGAGGTATGCATCACAAGATAAATAGCAAATGATAATGGCGCCTTGCTAGGTCGTAGCAAATGACGTAGCTGAAGGCTATGCTAACTGTCGTCTCGGCAAATGAGAGCGTAATTTGTCAGTGAACCATTGCCAGCAAAGTCGGCTGTACAACTGGGGCGAGTGCTAGGACGTCTCTCTAGACCTGCCGTGTGGCGGCGCTCGGTCTGCAATCACTGATAGTGGCGACACGCGGGTCCGACGTATACTACCGGACCGCGGCCGATTTAAAGGCTACCACCTAGCAAGTGTGGTGTCTGGCGGTGACACCACATTCTTCCTGAGCAAGTGATGCAAGGTAGCCATGATTTGAGAGGTGAAGAAATTAATCAGACCGCATTTCTCTCGTATTGCGTGGGGGTGGGAGGTCACAGAGAGCAAGCAAACGTGATTGCAGTGGGTGGATACCCTGGCTATAATGATATGTTTCAAGTACTCAAATATGCGTGCGTGCGTGTGTGTGTGTGTGTGTGTGTGTGTGTGTGTGTGTGTGTGTATGTGTTTGGAGATTATGGACGCTCAACAGCTGGGAGCGAGGTTGTAGCGCCATGACACTCATTAAAACACACGGAAGTGGATAAAATCGCTAAATGTGTTGCACATAGTGAGCAGGAACTGTGTAATATGACACTCATTCACTCACTCTCACCTCTGCAGCATTGAGCCACACAATAAATCTGTGTCACACACGAGAAGAAAACTGACAAAACCATAGAGGAGCTAAAAGAAAGGAACAGGGAAATGTGACTGGCTGACCGTTTATGAAAAACGGGTTAAAAACATCTGCCTAAAATTTTCGAAAACAAATTGGAAACATCACAAAACTTTGAAAGCCACACAACATTCATTTGAAGGCCACTTAAAATAGAGGGCAGATCTGCTGGCAAATCTACCGCAGTCCTCTCGTCCAAAAATGAAACACAGTCTAGTAAAATGCAGCGCGCAGCGATCTGTAAGCCACAAGCACCACACATTGGAGGGTCCTCTCGCCAGAGAGAGAAGCCGTGCGTCAGAGGGCTGTGGCCAACGCGAAGAAGAGTGAGAAGCTCATCCCATCTTCGTGGCTGAAAAATGCAGGAAGGCTACAAGTGCCTAAGACAGGAATGTCTTGAGCGTTATATGGCGTCAGCGTATGGCGCGATATGATCAACTTAGCTTTGCCTAGCACTCGTAAGCGCTACAGCAGAGCAAAGTCATTGAAGCTCCAGTGTCAAGTTGCAGACGGACGGAATGTCGAGCAATAGAGACACAGAAGTTGTTTTCAAGTGGCACTGCAGACGAGTTGCGACCCTTTCCTGAACGACTATTAGGATATTCCTTTGCACTAACGCCACTGTGGTGTTTGGAAAACACACTATACACTGTTTGTGACTTAAATTTGAGTGAAGGAGTAGCAGATGGTTCAAATGGTTCAAATGGCTCTAAGCAATATGGGACTTAACATCTGAGGTCATCAGTCCCCGTGACTTCGAACTACTTGAACCTAACTAACCTAAGGACATCGCACACATCCATGCCCAAGGCAGGATTCGAACCTGCGACCGTTGCAGTAGCGCGGTTCCGGACTGAAGCACCTGGAACCGCTCGGCCACAGCGGTCGACGGAGTAGCAGAAGGGGTGCTTTACGTTTCTATAAGCACGCAGACTTTAAGTGTCCCGGTTTACCTGAATAGAAGCAAGTTGCATCATTCGAGGGGCAAGATCAGCGACCATGTGATGCGTTACAGCCAGGGTACAACTTCACATGTTGTGCCAGACGAGCCACGTGTTTACGTCAGCGCTGTGGCTGTGGCGGGACGAGCATCTGTTTGTGAGCTGGCGGCGAGGCTTGTTTGGCACTGTTATCTATACAACGGAGAGGCGCTGACTCAGGACAGTCTGGTGGGCTTTCGTAGGAATCTTGATAGCCTAGAATTTGAAGAAGGTGTGGCACGGAAGGATCTGAATATTTGAGAATCTGTTCCTGAATTCCAGTGTCAGCTACACCGTGTGTGATGGTCTCACGAATCACTGCTTCACTAAATGTAAATACTATTTGCCAGAGTCACATTTGAATCAACACTGTCTAGTAAGATATCGCAATTCAGTCACCAACTGACGGTAGGTAACCGCCACTCGTACAGAAAAAAAGGTTCAAATGGCTCTAAATATTATGAGACTTAACAACTGAGGTCATCAGTGCCCTAAGACTAAGAACTACTTAAACCTAACTAACCTAATGACATCACACACATCCATGCCCGAAGTAGGATTCGAACCAGCGACCGTAGCAGCAGCGCGGTCCGGGACTGAAGCGCCTAGAACCACTCGGCCACAGCGGCCGGCTCGTACTGCAACAAGTCCTCGTATGATACAAGTTCTGAGTGGGACAAGGGAAATAACTTATAAGAGATGCGTAGTCTCTTCCGCCATGGCCAAGAAATTGACAGTACCTTGTATGGTGATATCCTGCAATATGCGCGTTGAACTGCGTCAGAGACTCTGTCCAGTCTTCCTTCGCCTCGTCAAACTCACGAAACGATTCATTACTTCAAATAGGTGCGCCATTTGTTGACTCTGAAACTGAATAAACTGAGTCAGACCAATGAGGCCAATTGAAGGCGCAACTGTTGAACCTAGAACACGACCACAAGAAAGGGAAACAGTTTGGACACCGAAGGCTAAAAACAGGACAAAAAGAAGCAGAAAGACGACAGATTGGGAAGAATTAAACTTGAAGACTGCCACTTGTAGGTTTCAGTACTCGTCACTAGTTTAGTTGTGTATGACTTCGTACACAACGGTAAGAAGACATGGGCTACAGAGTGGCGTGGCAATTGTCGTCGTAGGAAAGCTAAACAGGAGTACAAATGAATAGTGAGCAAGTTATCACAATAAACTGGTTCACTTGTATTTCTCCAAGAGTATCAAGACTCATTACAAATAATATAGCAAGAAATAAAGTCCAGCTATCAGTGAAAACAAGGAAAATGTTCTCTGTACCACAGCACGAACGATGGAGTCGAACTGCGACTAGGTGACGTCTGCGAAGTATCCTGTAGCAGAATGGCTCCGAGTGCGATGATGAGAAGCTGCCGCTGCTCCTGACCATCCTGTACTGCGATGGCAGAGGGCGCTCCAAGTCCAGAGCCGCTGGAGGCGTTGTCCAGCGGACATTCTCCACTGGATCCGCCAGATCCCGCGCGAACACTATCGGTGTGTAACAGAAACTTGCATTTCCGTTACCCATTGTAGAACGCCAGTGGGAAGGTATCAATACGTCCTGCCACAGATCGACTATCCAAGAACATTTGCAGGATTTTGGTAAAGAGAAACATCGGTAACTGATTCTCCACATGCAACTTATTGCTTCAGCGGCAGGATACAGATGCGTTTTTCGATCGCTTGATCATAGAAAATGAGAAATGGGTCCTCTATGAGAACCCAGGACGATAAATAGAGTCTCTCTTAGAATGAATCGTCACGAAGCACAGCTAAGCCAAGTTCATACCAAACAACAAGCCGCTTTTGGGTGTTTGTTGGAGTATTTGCAGGCTCGTTCATTTTGAAATGATGAAACCTGCACAAAATGTGAATGCAGACTTTTGCTGTGAACAGCTGGATCAAGCAGACCGATCTTTACTTGATAAGTGCCCACCGATATTCAACAGAAAATGCGTTATTCTGCAACACGATAATGCAAGATCGCACCGCACAAGTCGAACCCTGGACAAAAATTAATGAACTGAGATGGAGATGATACTGCCTCATCCCCCGTTCTCGTCTGATATCGAGCCAGCGGATTACCATTTATTCAGATAGCTACATCACTTTCTACGTAGCAAAATGAAAATTGGGATGATGTCCAAAACTCCATCTCCAGATATGTTGCTCAAAAACCAACAGATTTTTTTTTAATACGGCAGTGGAAATTTGCGTACCAAGTGACAAAATATTGCCGATGACAAGGTCGACTGCATTATCGATTAAAAATAAAAACAGTTTATCTTTTGGAATTTAGTGTAAATAAACGACATTACTTTCAGGTTCCCTTAATATATAAAGAATTGTGCAGTAGCTTTTGTAGGTCTGGGGATGCGACAGCTGTAGGTTTGTATGTGTCAAGGGAAATCTAGGGTTACATCTACAAGTCAATTCCTGAAGACATTTTTTGAGTGCCCAGGCTGACGTCAATGAGAAAAAACGATACGCCTGAAACTCAGTGTTTCAGTGAATAGCTGTTTCAGAGGGTTTTATTCTGAGTGTACCTTTGAGTGAGAAATAAACTGAGTTATTCTTTTTCTGTACTCTGAAAGAAGTACATCTGTTCATATTTCTCCTTGAATGAAACTCCGCTATACTGATAGCAGTAATGTTTATCTAACCTGAAAGTGAGAGCTAGGTGCGATTAAACCTGGTCGCCTTATTTAAAGAAATTGTGGTCAACCAGAAAGCAACAAAAGTTTAGCAATGCAAACGCTGTGCTCTTGATCACATCAACGATTCAGTGTAGAGTCTTTTGGTGCATGTGGCCTATAATAAACGTGAGTCGTAAAGCATCGACTGCACACCGACCAGCGCAGCGACGAGAAACGGCTTCAACACGACGCTGACTCGCGCGCACGTGGAAACAGCGAGCAGCACCACACTTACAGCGCCCCCTAAACGAGCTGTCGGAAACAATTATACTGTTATTTTATTATCATAAATTACGGAACAGACATAAATCAATTGTATATTAATGAAGAGTTTATTTAACCAGACGCACATCGGTGGTCGGCCCAGTTCGGTAAGCAGACTTAGGGAGCATCAATACTGAGTAATAGGAAGCTGATACTTAGCCTGCGTTCTGCGAGTTGGAATAGTGACAAGTAATTGTACGTAGGAGGCACACGAAGCACAGGAAGCCACTTCATAACGAGGATTTAAGTTACGTTTCTTCCCTTCTTAGAAATAAAGAATTCTATTAATTTGGAAGTGTTATATACAGTGTAACACTTCTGCTACTAAATGTAACTGGGTTTTCTCTTTTTGATGCTAGTCACTTGTCAGGATGAGCATTACTGCAAAGGGCATTTGATTCTAAAGCATTATCTCTGGGTGAAACTACTAAATAAATTAATTTTTCTCTCTTAACAACATGTGGGCAGGGTGGGTTCTTCCTTGGCTCGGGTATGAGGTAGAATGAAACAGCATTTTTACATAAAATAATTTTTATTGAAGATTTGTACAACGGTTTTCTTACTGGATTGTCCTGGCTGGTAGAGCGGCAGCTGTGTCGTTTGCGAAGCCTTTTGCTGCAGCAGCGGCGGCGTCTGATTACGCCTGGCGGTGTGTTTCTCGTGTTGCCGTATCGCCCAGTTGACTGGAGACGCGCCTCGTGCGACAGCCCGTTTAATTATTGAGAACGAAGTCGTGCATCGGATGGTAATGTGGCGTCCCAATGTTTCTCTTCTCTAAGCGGCCGCGTGTGTCAGTGTTCTGCGTCGGCCAGCGGAGCGGCGCGGCGGGGGATGGCCAGTGTCCCGGACTCGAACAACGGACTCCAGCTTGCCAGTCTTCGGCTCTCAGATCTTCATCCCAGCTCACAGGTGACTGCTGATGTGAGGCCGTCTCCTTCCCGTCCTCACGAGTCACCCGGGTACGTAAAAATCAGTCTTCAAATACCTTTTAACTTCTGTCTTCTGGCGCCGAGGCTGCTGCTTGCCATTCCATTACAGCGGCGGACTTGGTGCGTCTGTGTATGATGTAGTCTCTTCTTGCATGACGGTCTTCAGCTCCGAAACTGAACTGCAAACTATTCTTCTTTAGTCGTGTCCAGTGTGTCTCGCGTATTTATTCATTTCAGTTAGCTGGAGGTGAACGACTTCACGCTCATTGCCTCTTCTGTCACGTTGTAAAGCTTCTCGAAGAATCTTCTTAAGGTCGGTCATTGGCTCTTGGAATGTAGACGAGGGCCTATTGAGAAACACGTGAGCCGGTCTGGCGATGCCCTGACTGCTGAATCGACAGCTTTCACTTATGTTGGGAGGACGATGGTTTTTCCGGAACATGCTGACTTCACAGTCATTGGCTCTTCTGTCACTGCTGTTGTGCCCACTGTTTGCCAGTGTGCATTTTGGATTCCTGCCACCAGCCGTTTCAACTTCTCTCCTTCCTTGTTTCTGTCGGTGCTCACTCCCATAGTAGTCATCACCAAAAAATGAACCCATCAGAGTTTAAAAGGGCCATTGTCCGCGCAAACTAAGTCGAGACCCGGTGCGTTTTTTTTTTTTTTTTTTTTTTTTTTTATGGCTGATGAGAGCGAACGTTAAGGCGGTCGCTCCCACCCGCCACAGCTCCGCTTTCATCTTAGGTTGCACGGGCAATAGGTGGAGTGGGCCCCGATAGCCGTGCGGTGCTGGTGAGTGATCTGCGCGGTGCTTGGCGTCCGGTTTCGGTGTCGCAGCGCCGGAATGCGGCTGAAGACGTCACTCACAGCTGCTTCCGAAACTGCGGCTGCTGGTACGCGGCCCTGGCGGTGCTGGCGAGTGACCTATAAGGGTGTCCGTAAGGGCCGGTGTCAGTAGCCCCGCGGTAACCCGCGGCAGCTGCTCGCACCAGGAGTGGCGCGTCATCGGGGACGGCCAGCCCCCGCTGGCGCGGCACTCCCTTCCCCCCGAACCCCACTAAGGCCATCTGGGCAGCGCGCTGCCCGTACCGCCGCACCTTAGGCTCATCAGAGTCTTTCCAGAGCCAAAACACGTTCCAGCCCATCCCCTCAGCCAGCCCACTCACATGGCTCCCCAGCGGCCGCATGGCCTCCTCGTAAACCTCTCCACTAATGAAATTTCTGAAATACTCAAACATAGCGCGTTTGTGCACAGATAGTCAGAGTCTCAGAAATATCACCCAGTTTCCGCGGAAACCGCTATTTATAACGTGCTCTTCATTGTTGTGAGTTTCCGCGGATACGGCACCCGATCTGAGTTTTTAGCACTTTGTGATTGTCATTGTTGACCTCGTTAGTCTGAAGACTCGTTTGATGCAGCTCTCCACGCTCGTCTATACCGGGAAACATCTTCACCTCTGAGTAAGTACTGAAAATTACATTTACTTACTATTGTTAAGGTTTTGTCTCTCTCCACAGTTACGGATAACTCTCCAAAACCTTGGAATTAAGTCCAAAGAGGTTGAATAATACTTTTTTGTAATACACAAAAGACATATAAATACTATTGTTCCGTACCCAGTGGAAACATGAAAATGAACGAGCCTGCAGAGAAATAAATTATGAAACAAGCACCAACGAGGACCACGGGACCGAGAGGCCGCAACGCGTACATGACGACGACAAGTCTTATTCCTCTCGCTCGCTCAGCTCAGTAGACGAAATGCGTCTCTAAACATCTTAATTTGCAACTTGGTGTTTACGTGCTAACGAGAATTACGTCTTCTACTGGAATGCACTGTTATGGAGCCTTACTAATTATTACTACTACAACAAATTACAAAACTTTACACTATGTTGTAATTTATTATTAAGTAACTAAATTGTAAAAAGGAGAGTTGCTACTCATCATATAGCGGAGGTGCTGGGACGCAGATAGGCGCAACGAAAAGACTGTCACAAATCTAGCTTTTGGTCAGTAAGGCGTTCGTCAAAATTAGACGACAAACAAACACATACACACTCACGCCAGCGCAACTCACACACACACGACAGAGCCACTTCGTCAACTGCCACATGAAAGGTGATTACGATGCTATCATAGAGTGCCCCACATGCTACGGTGTGTCAATTTACATACACCACTGCCCATTAAAATTGCTACACCAAGAAGAAATGCAGATGATAAACGGGTATTCATTGTACAAATATACAGGATGATTCAAAAAGAATACCACAACTTTAAAAATGTGTATTTAATGAAAGAAACATAATATAACCATCTGTTATACATCATTACAAAGAGTATTTAAAAAGGTTTTTTTTTCACTCAAAAACAAGTTCAGAGATGTTCAATATGGCCCCCTCCAGACACTCGAGCAATATCAACCCGATACTCCAACTCGTTCCACACTCTCTGTAGCATATCAGGCGTAACAGTTTGGATAGCTGCTGTTATTTCTCGTTTCAAATCATCAATGGTGGCTGAGAGAGGTGGCCGAAACACCATATCCTTAACATACTCCCATAAGAAAAAATCGCAGGGGGTAAGATCAGGGCTTCTTGGAGGCCAGTGATGAAGTGCTCTGTCACGGGCTGCCTGGCGGCCGATCCATCGCCTCGGGTAGTTGACGTTCAGGTAGTTACGGACAGATAAGCGCCAATGTGGTGGGGCTCCATCCTGCTGAGATATGAATTGTTGTGCTTCTTGTTCGAGCTGAGGGAACAGCCAATTCTCTAACATCTCCAGATACTGTAGTCCAGTTGAAGTAGCACCTTCGAAGGAAAAGGGACCAAAAACTTTATTGGCTGAAATGGCGAACAAATGTACAACTAAATGAAACTTTATAGCTCCCTTAATTCGCCGACAGATAGTGCTTAGCTCTGCCTTTTGTCGTTGCAGAGTTTTAAATTCCTAAAATTGTGGTATTCTTTTTGAATCACCCTGTATTATACTAGAACTGACATGTGATTACATTTTCAGGCAATTTGGGTGCATAGATCCTGAGAAATCCGCAGTGGTCAGCACACTGGACTCGCATTCGGGAGGACGACGGCTCAATCCCGCGTCATTTAGGTTTTCCGTGATTTCCCTAAATTGCTCCAGGCAAATGCCGGGACGGTTCCTTTGAAAGGGCACGGGCGACTTCCTTCCCCATCCTTCTCTAATCCTATGAGACCGATGACCTCGCTGTTTGGTCTCTCCCCCCAGACAACCCGACCCAACCAAACCCCTGAGAAATCAGTAACCAGAACTACCACCTCTGGCCGTAATAACGGCCTTCATACGCCTGGGCATTGAGTCAAACAGAGCTTGGATGGCGTGTACGGGTACAACTGCCCATGCAGCTTCAACACCATACCACAGTTCATCAAGAGTAGTGACTGGCGTATTGTGACGAGCCAGGTGTTCGGCCACCATTGACCAGACGTTTTCAATTGGTGAGAGATCTGGAAAATGTGCTGGCCACAGCAGCAGTCGAACATTTTCTGTATCCAGAAAGGCCCATACAGGACCTGCAACATGCGATCGTGCATTATCCTGCTGAAATGTAGGGTTCGCAGGGGTCGAATGAAGAGTACAGCCACGGGTCGTAACACATCTGAACTGTAACGTCCACTGTTCAAAGTGTCGTCAATGCGAACAAGAGGTGACCGAGTCGTGTACCCAGTGGCACCTCATACCATCGCGCCGGCTAATAGCCAGTATGGCGATGACGAATACGCGCTTCCAATGTGCGTTCACCATGATGCGACCATCATGATGCCGTAAGCAGAACCTGGATTCATCCGAAAAAATGACGTTTTGCCATTCGTGCACCCAGATTCGTCGTTGAGTACACCATCGCAGGCGCTCCTGTCTGTGATGCAGCGTCAAGGGTAACCGCAACCATGGTCTCCGAGCTGATAGTCCATGCTGCTGCAAACGTCGTCGAACTGTTCGTGCAGATGGTTGTTGTCTAGCAAACGTCCCCATCTGTTGACTCAGGGTTCGAGACGTGGCTGCACGATCCGTTACAGCCATCCGGATAAGATGCCTGTCATCTCGACTGCTAGTGATACGAGGCCGTTTGGATCCAGCACGGTGTTCCGTATTACCCTCCTGAACCCACCGATTCCATATTCTGCTAACAGTCATTGGATCCCGACCAACGCGCGCAGCAATGTCGCTATACGATAAACTGCAATCGCGATAGGCTACAATCCGACCTTTATCAAAGTCGGAAACGTCATGGTACGCATTTCTCCTCCTGACACGAGGCATCACAATAACGTTTCACCAGGCAATGCCGGTTAACTGCTGTTTGTGTGTGGGAAATCGGTTGGAAACTTTCCTCATGTCAGCAAGTTGTAGCGTCGCCACCGGCGCCAACTTTGTGTGAATGCTCTGAAAAGTTAATCATTTGCATATCACGGCATCTTCTTCCTGTCGGTTAAATTTCGCGTCTGTAACACGTCATCTTCGTGGTGTAGCAATTTTAATGGCCAGTAGTGTATTATCCTCACAAAAATGTAAAAGTTACAAAGTGAACATTACTTCTCTTCAGAAATGATGTCCATCATCAACAGCAGTTGTGTGCACAACGTGCATGAAGACACTTTTGTGTTCCTTGCAGCGTTTCAGACTCCGAATGTCATGCTGAGGAGTTTCTGTGTCACTATGTACCCTGCTCTTGAGGGTTATGACAACTGGTTTAACGTTCTCGAGGCATTCAAGTAAACAAAGAGGGTTGCTTAAGCAATTACCAAAGCAATTGTCATGTGGAATTACTTTCCGCGCCGTAATCACAGGATTGCAGAGACATGGGTCTCGTAAATCTCTGCTTCATGTTATATCTCACCAGGTCGCCAACAGACATGTCGATCCTACCGCCACAAACGGAAGCGAGACCCATCGCTAAAGACCGCAAAAAGCTATTCAGTGTGCAAGTTGACTCTGGCCCTCCACCACACAACTCTCTGTTGTCTGTGGTATGGTCGCTGTGGTAAAAGACGCATGGCAGTTCCAGTGTCTGTTGCAGAAGGCTCGTTGTGATACTGCCTCTCTGCTCGGATCCCAGTTGTCGCCATCCGTTTATTGACTAGACTGTCGAACTGTCCAGTAGGTCTCATGTATACTTTCGGTATCTGAACCGACTGTGAGCAAGCAGCGATGCTGTAAAGCTGTATTCACAGAAGTTAGGGTATTATCTTTGGTATGCGTGAGGGCGCACTGACCAGATAATGTTAAGCTGTGATAGAGCAAGGAAGCAATGATAATGTTATGTTTAAAATGTAAAGTCTCAGTTTTTCAATGCGTTTAATGAACATGTTTATATCAAGATTGTAACGTAAACTGATTTGTGAAGGAGAAGTCTTAATGGGACTAAGTGTATACCAGAAGTGGAATGTGAGAGGTATATATTATGTTGATGTTACTTTTTTCTTTATTACAGGGACATTGGACTAACTTCGTTCTTGTACTGAGAGTTGCTAGATTGGAAGGACAGAAAAGTGTATTGTTTGGATGTTAAGACGTTCATTAAATTTACCATCAGCCTTGAGCAGTTTTTCACTGTAAGAAAAAAAAAGAAAAAGAAAAGAAAAAAATAGGTGTTGTCATTAATGCCCATATTTCATTTTTCATTATAATTTTGTTTGATTATGATTTTTCCAAAAGTATACTTCGATTTACAACTAACAGAGAATTCATTGCACCTCACGACTGTCTCTGTGCAGATGTAGTAATCTGCACCTGTAGCATAGCGACGCGCAAGATAGAGCAGTACTGCAACGCGTTATCCAGATTTGCGCAGAATAGAGGTAACAACTAAATATTATTTTTATTCACGCAGGGCCAATTTATGTCATTCACAGTCAGTCAGATTTCCTTTGTTGTGTATCACTTTTAGTTCTGGGATCTGGGATCAGTTTTGCAGAACTAATTATCTTAGGTTTTATGTCAAAGTTCATTATTCAGGCAGTTTAAACTGTTCAAAATTTTTGCAGTCAGATTGTTAACTGCTACAGTACGAAAGACTTTCCTTTACATTACGAAATTAATTATTATTACAATGGAGTTTGGCTTTCACATTACGACAGTACAAGTTTGATTACGAAAGTTGATTTATTATTACAGCTCAGATCTTACTATCATAAACAAAGCTTCCACATACTTTCATTTATTTAGAGAACTTTCAAGTCCAAAGATATTCTCACGTTCAAGTTCTTCTGGAAATGTAATTTATAATCATTACTATCTGAATTTAACTCCTGTTTAATGACTGTGATCTGTAACATCAGAAACTGTCAGAGGAAGCTGTATACGAATATATTAATCCTCTCTTTTACTGGTAGAGGGTTTGCATGTTATTTTTTTCTGTAGCTTAGTTGAGTCTATAATGAGCCAAGCCAGATGTTCCAGGCTTGTGACCCAGTTTAGAGATATACCCCTCAGAGCTGCTGATCTTATACAGCCTTCCCTTTTGGCACCGAGTGTTCTTGTATTCCACCATTAACATCCATTGGTATGGAGGAAATGATAAAGAACTTTTGGTGTTTAATCAAAAAACAAAAGGAAAATAATATAAATGTTCTCCATTCATTCGCAAGCAAGCCAAGAAAAATGCGCCAGGTAACAGTCAGTTTTTTGTTTCATGGTAGCGTATGGTAGGGGGACAACCTGACGAAATTGACACACGTAGGCTCAAAATTAGTGTCCTTTAAGTAATAATCTTGGAAAACACCATTATGCAGACAAAAACACAACAAATACAAAGCGAGTTGTACCTCTCCAGATCTTCATGGTTACAGGCGCTTGCCAAAGATATACCAGGTTCTGCTGCTTTATCATACCATGGGTTTACTCACTTTTACTTTGCAATCATAAGTGAGCTTACCATCTTTTGCATTTGTGGGCTGTTTTGAAGGTACCTTTTAAGGTAGACACAAGCTGTAATCGTGTTTTGCAGGCGCAATGGATAGACGGCAGTAAAGAGAAGAAATTGGTGGCAGCCGCTCAATTTTCGAGAAAACGTGGATTTACCACAATTTGCTTCTGGGAGCCTTATCTACAGCCTTGGCAACCCCGTTCTCATATTGCGTTAACCACAGACGTGAAGAATTTGCAGATGTGTGTTTTGGCACCACACCATTAACTGTACTGCAATTAATAAGGCAAGGTACGAACATATTGAATTGTCATTAATGTAAAGGAGGACAAGACTGAGTTTAATTCGTTCTGTGATGAAGCATGTTTCGTTCAATATATTGTCGTTTATATCTACAGAGTGTTATTGTTTCATTTAAAAATCTGCTTCATTCCTCTTAATTCTTTCGTTCAAAAGTAACGATGAAGATTGTAACAGCAGCCACACTAGCTTTAGTGTTTTCTTAAAGAATCGTAATATTATGTAGTTTTGAGGGTAGCTATGCTATTTTTTTCATAAAGACATTTTCTAAAATGTTTGAAGAGTCTATGTTCTTTAATCAACACTCGTTATACCAAGGAGGGGGGAAGGCTACATTATGCTCACCTTTTGAAAATATTGTAATGTAATCACGTACACTATATTTGAAATTTTGGAAAAATATTTATTGTTTTAGTGATTTCTTATACCAGACTCCGTAACTTTTTAAATTGTTACATAAAACTTAACACAAAAATTTAAATCTTAGTCGTGAGTATGACTTCTTGCAATAAGTTCCAAATTCATATTTTTAGGTTCAGGAACCTTCTTACACATCTGTATATCTTTAAACAGTATGTTGTGAATGAAAGTCAATGAGAAATAATGAATTTTTTTTGTAATTTTAACTGTGGTGGCCATACAGTATCCCTCCCCTCCGTATTTACATTATGGAAAAAGCGTCGGTTTTATTAAAATTGTGTTAAAAGATATTTTCAGCAGGTTATGGATCTACTTCTACTATAATGCCTTGTTAAAAATATGTTGTTAACAATAGTTAACAACAATTAACGAGAAATTTTAATTTTGTGGTGGGCATATGGTAGACTACCCTGCCTCTCCTTGGTAATACACGTCATAGAAAATGCGTTGGTATTGCTAGGGTTAAGTGATACGCATTAGCTTTAACCGAACTGTGAACAGTCTTAAGTACTGAAGGGAAGTCAACGAATATCATATCAGGGTCATTCTGGTATTAAAAATTAACTTGTATAACTGTTCCAAGTTGAATGAACAGATTCAACTTTCAATATTTGTGCCTTCAGAACGTGGTGGCTGTAATAGTAAAAACAAGTATTCAATAGCACGAGGAATTTCTCAAGGTTCGTTTAGTCACAGTTCCTGTACCAGTGGTGGATGCAGTCACTACTTTTACTAGTAAACCGAAATGAAAATGAACAGAGCAGCATGAGAAATACTTTGTTGCTAAATACAACAGCACAGTAGTTTGTGTACTAAACACTTCATAACAAGTTTGAAAGCCAAATGAAGTCTCATCTAGGTAACACAAGATCCAGATTAGTTATAGACTTCACTGTAGTTAAGTACAGAACTTTAAAATAACCGCTATATATAGGAGAGGGATGACACAACACGTATATGATTTAATAGTGGAAAGACACGACATTCTAGGGTCTTGGTGTCAAGACATAAGTGACCACGAAGTCACAGCACACCGCAGATGGTCAGGGCTGTTGTCGTAGCAGTCATGTGCCTGAGGCTTACGCCAGAGCAACAAAGATATTTGATAGCCAATCAGTGCCAGGCTGTCAGTGTCCTATTGTCTAATAACTGCTGTAGTGCATTATTTAAATGTATGAATACACTCTTGCTGCGAAGTGGGATGGGCTGACATTAAAATCGTTTAGCAGCCTGTAACAATGCCGTCTAACATTTGGATATTACTGAATTATGACTGGCTGCTTTTGAGTATAAAAAATCTATGTTTGTAGCACTAATGTCATTTTGCACTGATAAGAACACCCGAAAGTACACGCTTCCCAGACAGTCATGAACTATGGAATGATTTTAGTCCATACTCTGTTTACAGCCTCTAGGTATTTTCATGTGGAAATGTTCAAAAATGTTGAAAGTGTGTAAAATCATATGGGACGTTACTGTAAGGACATCAGTCCCTAAGCTTACACACTACTTCACCTAAATTATGCTAAGGACAAACACACTCACCCATCCCCGAGGGAGGACTCGAACCTCCCCCTGACCAGCCGCACTGTCTATGACTACAGCGCCTTAGACCACCATGTGGGAATGTTACACATCCTATACTAGTGCCCTGCTGAAGTACTGACTTTTCGACACAGCTAAATTGTATTCTCGAAATCTATAAGAGTTTCATTTGTTGTAGCTTTTTAGGCTTCCATTCAAATCAAAAAGCAGAACCATTGGTAGGTAAGTATGCACTACTACAGTTCATATATATCTAAGTATATATATATATATATATATATATATATATATATATATATATATATATACACGATATAGACAGTGAGAGCTTGGTTCCCATTAGTGTGGATAATTTTGGGCCTGATGGAGTAAGGACTTGTTAGTTGCTAATTTAGCTGCGCTAGACAACTTAAGTATGGATAATAGCAAGAAGTAAGGTGTCTTTACAGCTCTCATGTAAGTCTCGTAATGCGAAAATCCCGCAAATTAGAGTCAATATGTACGTTTACTATCAATCCCTTTTTAATTTCGTTGCTCACGTTTTTAGACACTGAGGAGTAATCACATTTAACGAGTATTTGTTTTTTGCTATTACATGTAAATCAGTTACACAGGTTCTACACTATTTGTATTCATCACGCAACTTACTGAAGTTGTATCCTTTAAGCTCCAATTTTACTGGAGGAGACTTTTGTTAATGGCTACAGTAATACCATACCTAGAAATTCTCTGCTTAAGCAAATGGAGGAGTGACAAGAGTATACAGAAATGGTTCAAATGGCTCTGAGCACAATGGGACTTAACATCTGAGGTCATCAGTCCCCTAGCACTTACAACTACTTAAACCTAATTACCCTAAGGACATCACACACATCCATGCCCGAAGCACCATTCGAACCTGTGACCGTATTGGTCGCTCGGTTCCGGACTGAAGCACCTAGGACCGCTCAGCCACACCGGCCGGCCCAGGAGTATACAACTCAGCTTGTAGATTAGACTACTACAAGAGCTTGCTTTAGTGTGTAGCCGTTCAGCTGTGCTAGACAACACAAGCATGGATTGTAGCCAGAAGCCAACCGTATGTACAGATGCAACATATTAATTCCACCACCATATTTCTCACACCATGGAAATCTGGGAAATTAAGGCTAATTTGTAGGTTCACTAGCAATTGCCTTTTAAGATCGCTTCAGTTTTGTGTTTCACATCCACGGAATAATTAAATTTAGCGATCATTTATCTGGTAGAGTAGTAAACTATCTGGAAAACGATTACACAGACTCCCATGCTATTTATGATTCAGCAGCAATCTTCTTGCGGTTGGATCCCAACTAAGATGCAAAGTGAATCAAGTGTGGGTGAGATGATGACAGTGAGAAACATTGTATTATATCTTGGATGAGATATAGCTTAAGGTCGTAATGCTGGAGCGCTTCATGTCTGTAAGTTGGTCAGGTGACCACGACGTCACTTCAGGTTAGGAATCCTAAAGTTAGAACACATATTGATACTAGGGTAGCTCACCTGGAGTGCAATGGTTCAAATGGTTCAAATGGCTCTGAGCACTATGGGACTTAACATTTGTGGTCATCAGTCCCCTAGAACTTAGAACTACTTAAACCTAACTAACCTAAGGACATCACACACATCCATGCCCGAGGCAGGAACGGAACCTGCGACCGTAGCGGTCGTGCGGTTCCGGACTGAAGCGCCTAGAACTGCTCGGCCACATCGTTCGGCTCAGCATTTTTCCAGAGCCCTCAACGTAGCATGTAGTTCAGCATTATACATTGTAAATGTACCAGGTAAGCGAATCTTGACGACACAGTATGGAGATAACACAATATAGCTGACGGAATTATTCTGCATAGACCCATCAGTGTAAATGACCACAGAGTCACACTGTTAGACTGAAATACTGCAAAACATCCATTTAAAAAAAAGAGGCCGGTGTAAAAATTTTCTTGCACAATGATAAGTCTAAATAATCCTGGAAATCCGCATTAAGTAGGTCGGTGAAAGATTCCAGCCGCGATGATTCACTGAAATATCGTCTGCCGCTAGCGCCACGAAGTCCGACCGCACCGAAATGCCAAATGGCTTTGTCGTTTGCGGCCTATCTCTAAATAGAGAGGAGGCTGTACACATTATGCTTCCTGAGGGCCCGCCGAAAGAGGACAAGAGGTGGTTCACCAGCTTCGACACAGAGGTTAGGAATTGAACTCGTCCTATACGTTCCCGTCGCCAGCCGAATCTCCTCCATCAACCACCTTAAGATAAGATGATAGTAGTGAGCCATAAACTATACGACCATAGTCGAGTCGGAATCGCACAAACGCCGTGTAAAACTGAAGCAGACATGTTAGGTCTCCTCCCTGCGACCTGTGGCTCAAGCATTTTAAAATATTCAGTGCCGTTAAACCTTTGGACTTAACAGCCTTCAGATGTGGTTACCACGCGAGACTCTCATCGAAAGTGAGACCAAGAAATTTCACTGAACGTTTAAAGGAAGAACTGTATCCCTCATTATAAGATGAGGCACGTTAAAATGGCGACAAGAACGATTGAAATTAACACAAGCACATTCGTCTGAGCAGAATTTAAAATCTGCACTATCTGCCCAGTCTTCCAATCTCTATATCTTAAGTTGCAACTGACGAATGGAATTTGCTTCTTGGGAGGAGAAGCTGAAGATGGTATAATCGTCCAGAAACAATGAATGTCGGACAGCAAACTTAACTATCGAAGTAATACCATTGATGGCAACTGCGAACAGAGTTATACATTAAACAGACCCTTGAGGGACCCCATTTTCTTGTTCAAATCTCTCGGAAATAGCATCACTGTCACGATATCGAAAAAATCGTCTCGAAAGGAAGAACGGTATGAAAACTGGTAATCGTCCCTGGAAACCCAACTGACGAAGCTGTTCCAGTCAGTGATGCCGCCCAGGTAGCGTCATAGGCCCCTCAAGATTGAAGAAGACACCTATGAGGTGCTGTCTTCATAGGAAGGATTGTTGGATTCCGCCTCCAGCAGGATTACTTTTTCAAGGGTTGAAAGATATCTCTGAAACCCACACTGGGAGCGACTAAGTAGGTCCCGCGATTGTAGGACCAGAATCAAATGGCTGTCGATGATTTGATGTATATTTTCGCATGCAGCTAGTGAGGGCCACACTATGGTAACTACTGGACAACATAGGGACCTTCCATGGCTTCAGAGGGGGCACTAAAATCACTTCCTTCCATGGGTCAGGAAAGTCCCAAGTCAACCAAACTGTATTAAAAATGGACAAGAGTATTGCCACTGCATCTTGGTAAAGGTACTGTAATATGCTCTTCGGCATTCGATCCCTACCCAGGGCAGTCTCCTTGACCTGAGACAGGGAACACTCAAGATCCCACATGGAAAAAGGGCAATTGTTATCCTCGCCAACTGTTATCCTCGCTGTTGGTAGAATTAAAATTTTAACCACCCCTCTCAACTAATGCCCAACAGTGGTGGAGATCTGGATTTTGGTTTGCAGTGGCAGTGATCGAACCAAAGTAATCAGCCATGTAATTCTCTTTGTCCCCAGGTTAAATTGTAGACACCTTTGCCGTAGCACAGCAGTTACAGGTCGTCTTGCATTTTTGCCAGATAGCCTCCGTATGGTCCACATACCTTCAAAGAGATAGTGGAAAGATTGATCGAGTCCATAAATAGTTGAAAAGACCTCTAATGTTCTCCCTGACTGTCCATCTTGCCTTCGCCCTTGAGATTCGGTGGGCTACGAGTTTTATAACAAAAGATTGACGTTTAAACCGTCTCCCAGCGGTGATGGAGCAACACACATCCACTCATCGTTCTACCGTGGGATATGTCTCTTCGAAGTTGTTCTAAAGACTTGGAGACAGACACATCAGCGGGGTATGGTGGATCACATTAGTAATGTGATCCACTCAGTCCTGGACACTATCTCGACGTTCAAAAACACCTAATTGACTGTACAGTGTCCATTTCGCTGTGCTAAGCCTCCACCATGGTGGTTTCCTTTCAGGGACAGCTATATGTTAGAGGTGGATCCAGATGTTGAAATGGTCACTGGAATGCAAGTCGGCGACTACTTAAAAGTAAGCAACATCGACAAGGGCAGGTGAGCCGCAAATATGGTGTGTGGGCGAGAATGATCCCGTGGCAGTGCTAAAGTATCTGTTACCAACAGCGCTAAGGAGGCATAACTACTTTCACACGGTAAAGGTTTTGACAACCCGACCCCTGGGGCACACTGATGGAGATTCCCGTAGCCAGTTGTGAACAGTGACATTTCCTATAAGTAGGAAGGCTGGGGGGAGTTGTGAAATCAGGTCAGAAAAATCCACTCTACCCACATTTCGTTGGGCAGAAGATACACAACAGGTGGTAAAAGCAAATGGAATATAAACCGTGACAGCAAGTGCATGAATAGTTGTTCTGCGGCAGACAAAAGTGCGGTGGTACGCTTCATTCACAAAGACGGTCATTCCACCTTTAGCACTACACCACTGAGGTCATCGTTCCGATGAGGGCTGTATCTCGTGAGCATAGCGGTTTCACGTTTAAAATGTGTTTCCTGTAGACAAAGACAGAGTGTTTTCCCGTTTGCCAACAGTTTTGGCTCCTCAATATGTGTTTTGTACCTGTTCATGTTCCATTGAAGCACAGGAGCCATTTGTCTGGGAGGTTTATGTTTTCCTCTTGCTGCTGTGTATGTAGGAGAAGCCACTTCAGAAGGAGGAGAACTGAACGGACTCAAGGGTTCACCAAAGTAGAGTTCTAAGTCCATGGCTGACTCGTCATCCTCTGAAGGATCCTGGATCTGACAAGCCACCTACTTCTATTCTGCCTTCTTGATAGCACACTTAATCTTAATCTTCTCCTTCAGATTCGACGATACCGAGATTGACTCTGTCAAGCCAGTGTGCAGCACTTTTCATGCCAAAGTAGCATCAGCAGCAGGAGCGGATGCAGTGGTCATCATCTGAGTTTCCATCGGGACAGCAAGAGCAGAAATGAATATAGTGGTCACCGCTGGAGTTTGCAGGAAAATAGCAACAGTTTCATTACGCAACCATCTGACCGATTTGAGAGTTGCAGCCAAACCACTAAGGCTTTTCTGGATACGGAAGGGCGATACCTTCTCAAATGTACCAGCTTCTCTTCTGATCACACGGCACGCAGTATGACACGCTGGGCGCGCCCAGTTACGATACAATGCCAGATCGTTAAAGGAACTGCTCAGAATTGCTATCCTCCAGTGCTCGCTTTGAAGGATGTCTGTGAGTACTACCCAACAGACCACCCAAAACTGTTGGATGCAATTGTATGAGAAGTTGTGGATGCCATAGTGATCCCACGAGCTGCTAGGGAGACAAACAGTCTGCCCAGACAGAGACCCACTTGCCTGAGTAGTCCTTCCACAACTGAGGCACTGCAGATTCCGTAGAGGTCGCCCAATACCGACTGTTCAAACGCAACAGCCATGCATCTCATCGGCATGCAGCATTACTTATAATTGAGGTTTTTTTTGTAGAGGTTTTTACCATTCTCGCGAATTAGGTGGTCAAGCCAAGCTCCCCTTTCACAAAGGATGGAGCCCCTCCACGCCCACACCAACGCGGTGACCAAACCATAAGTTCTACTGTCACCTCCGTAAACATGTTAGTTTTTGAATCAGGCATCACAGGATGCGGGCTGTGATGTTATCCATGCGTCTGTGTAAGATTACTCATTAACATGGTCCATCAGGAGATAGAAGTGGTCGAAAACGATTAAAGGGTAGCGGTTGTAAGGGCGGAGGAAAAAAAGTGCAAAGGCAAGCCCCAAGGGTAAAAAAACCTCTGCGACAGTAGGACGGGTAGTAAGGGCAGTAGCGGCCTACTAGCTGCGATAGAGCATGCAAGGTGAGGTAAGGTTAGTGTGAGGTATCGTGCATCGTTACCTCTGTGCTGCGTGTTCGTTAGCTGGGTCAGTCCGGGTGCTGCGGCTGGGCTCGCTTGTAGTCTCCTGGGCCGGCTGCAGTGGCTTCCTCCCTGTAACGAAGGAATTCGGCGCGGCAACGCATGCGTTGCTGTTGGGCCCTCTGCTGCGCCTTGTCGTTAGTGACTTGGTACAGCTTCATCAGGCTGGTGCAGAACGGCGGCGGCCGGCCACCGTTCAGCGTCCTCCTCTGCTGCACAGAGCAGCCCTTCTGTATTGTAGCTTCTAGGAGCTCCGCTTGTTCAGAGAGCTGCGCCAATTCAGTGTCGGAAAAATTCAAGCCGTTCGCTCGCGCTCGTGCGATGAAGGATGCCTTCTTGTCTCCTCGATCCCTTGCGGAGGCCGCTCCCGCAGCGTTCGGCGTCGCCACCGGTTCCGCTGGGGCGGCGGTTGTCTTCTTTGCACCCTTCACCTGCGGTGCTGCTGGGGCAGCCGCTGGGACAGGCGCGCGAACGTCCTTCTGCGAGGTCGCAGCAGTGTTCGCAGGTACTGCTGCACTGAGGCCTTGGGCGAAGACTGCTCGCAGTTGCCTCGAGGCCTCTTCCTTCTCTGTAGCCAGGGCGGCTGCGAAGGCGGCCCTCTCTGCCGCCATGACGGCATTGAAGGCTGCAGTGGTCTCCTTCACGGCGGTGCCGAGTTCGAGGTCACATTTCTTCTCGGGAGCGCGAGCTGCATCCTGACTGCTCGTTTCCGGGCGGTCGTCCCTGCTCCTGGCAGGTGGAGCTGCTACTGCGCCGTCCCTCAGCTGCGCCGGACTGTTCTGCGCCCTACGTCGTTTCCGACGTCGTCTCCTCTTCTTCCGCTGCGTCGGTGCGGCAGAGGCCGCCTCGCCGCCCCCGGCACGGTTGCGGCTTGAGAAAGCCGTGTAACCGCGCCAGCTGGCGACGTGCGGGCCGCCACACCGGACACAAGTCGGCAGAGCGTTGCTGCCGCGGTCGCAGGCGCGGCTGTCGTGCTCGCCTGAGCACTTGACGCACCGCGCCGCGTTGCGGCAATACTTCGCAACATGGCCCTCGCCCTGGCACCTGAAGCACTGGGGCTGGGGTTCCGTGGCGATCGGGAGAGCTTCTATCGTAAACGGGAAGCCCAGCAACTTCCGCAAGTCGAAGATGTCGTTCCCACCGTCGACCGTTTGCACGGTCACGGCATAGAGCGGCGCACTCTTCCTGTTGGTCCGGTTGTACAGCCTTGCGGTTGCATTACCAAACCCGACTCGCAGCAGCCCTTCCCGGACCGCTGCCTCATCACAGCACCAAGGTAACCCCTGACGAGTGCCTCGGTCGTCTTCATCCTTCCTACGGAAGGTGCCTTCTAACGCGCCGGCGGCGCGTCGACGATGTGGTCGGCCACTGCGACCTTGATCGCCCTGTGGTCGGCCACGTTTGCAGCTCGAACGCAGATCAGCGAGTCTGTATCGACAGACTCGTAGACCACCTCGTTCCGAGCGCAATTCATAATGGTGTCGAACAGCGCTGTCCACCCGCCTTTGCACTTGACGTACAAAGGGGGGACAGGCCGCGACTCGTCTTCTCGGGAGTTCCTTGCATGGTCAGCAGACTCAGTGAGTTGCACAACCGAAGGACCCTTCGTAGCAGCGGGTTTCCTCTGCGCACCCTTCTTTCCCATGCTGCGAGGAGCCGAACACGACAATCTGCAGGCGTTGTAAAAACAACACACGAAAACTTGCTCTCCGCCGCGCCCACATCACAGAAGCCTCTTCACGAGCTCTCAACGGCCGAGTAAGCGTAGCGCGCAACGGCAACGATGCGCTCGCCTCGCTAGCTCAGGCCGCTCTCCAACCGCCAAGATCGCCGTTCCCTCTTACACACAACGTTCCACCGTCACATCACACGGTAGTCACTGAAGCATGCCCAGAGCTTACTGTGACAGGGCACTGACCACTCCCAGCCCAGGAACCCCATGGTCGCCAAGCTCGTATCCAGCAAACGATTGTAGAGCTCCTGAGGGGGAAAAGACAGTGATGGTGAATCTAAGTTGTGGGGGAGGGGCATAAATTCGGGTTTAGACAGCACGTGACAGTCCTTCTACGATATGGCGACTAATACGCTTCGTTGGTGAGCACCCTTTAAACACTTTGCTTTAACTTTGATGCTGTGAAAGTAACTATCCGTACCAGCCGATGTGTGAACTGTTTATTTGCTGAGAATAATTATACTAACCCAAAAACGTTAGAATTTAATTTACTTGGAAACCACAGCAAGCTAGCACAAAGCAAGTAGCTACATTTAGACGTTCTTACCAGTTTGAGCAGAAGGGAAATAATCGACTTGTCAGATCAAGATATGCTGAAGTTTATCTGTATCGAAAGTAATCGCTGCACACATAATTTCTACAGAATTACAAGTGACAGGAGCAGCGAAGAGATATCTAGAGTCTTGAAAATAACATTCACTTTATTTTTATTCCTCTACTTTTTTGTACAGTGCAATGAAAAACATCTTTCCACTTTCTTCGTTAATTTTCCCTGTCTGCATGAAATTATACCTCTTTCATCTGGCCTGCGCTAATCTGTCAATTTGACCTACATGCACAAGTAGCGTGGAAGTTTTTATTCCTGATGTACCACATGTTTATTGTTGTGCGTTGGCAGGAGAGCCAACACCGGGTACTAGAGGAAGCCGAAAGGCACGCGTTTCAGCTCACGCAAGCTGGCGTGAGGTCTGGAACAGGACAAGGAAATTAGAATTTAGAAAAACGGAAGTAGCTGGTGGAATACTTAACTTTAATCCATTAATGATGAGCGTCGCTCTTGACGGTACATGTTTTACAGCATCAATAGTAACTGGTACTGGCGCCTTGCTAGGTCGTAGCAAATGACGTAGCTGAAGGCTATGCTAACTATCGTCTCGGCAAATGAGAGCGTATTTTGTCAGTGAACCATCGCTAGCAAAGTCGGCTGTACAACTGGGGCGAGTGCTAGGAAGTCTCTCTAGACCTGCCGTGTGGCGGCGCTCGGTCTGCAGTCACTGATAGTGGCGACACGCGGGTCCGACATATACTAACGGACCGCGGCCGATTTTAAGGCTACCACCTAGCAAGTGTGGTGTCTGGCGGTGACACCACGTTTATCATTCTATAGCTTCGTCTAGTTAATAATTTCCATTTATACGTATCCTCACCGATTCTACAGAAAACCCTCTCATTTCCTGTTTATCAGTCGACTTTGTTCTCGGCGCCCATTTGCAGGACAGCTTCCCAAGCACTTTGATAATCTTTTTTTGCAGTTATCCCACAGCCCAAGATTGTCTTGCATACAATGTTACATACATATGCACAGGTTATAATTTTTGTTTTAAACAAGGTATATGTTTGATTCTAGTAGACTTCTCTTGGCGAGGAATACTCGCTTTACCTGTTGGGGTTTGCTTCTAACTTCCTCCTCAATTCCTCCATCATGCTTTACTTCCCTTTCGTCTACTACGTGGTAGAATAATTTCAGAACAATTGGTCCCCAACTTTCTTCTTTCTTTTATTTACTTTCAAATCATATTCCACGCACAGATGACTGTTCACCCCCCTCAGTAGATCCTGCAATTATTCCTCACTATATCACTTATCGAACATCCAGATAATGACGTTTTATATATACAATAACAACACACTGACTACATTTAGTTTGTCTTACATCGGATTTTCTTCAAGTTACAGTGATCCCACACCTCATAATCTGGGGCACAGTTTCGCATAAACTAAATATTGCAGGGTACTATAACATACACCAGTGTTGGACATAGCAACTCCCTAAATCTAGGGGACATAACCGTAGGTGACGCCATGGGTGTGTGATCAGAACAGTTACCATCTTCGATTTTTAAAGTATATAACAAGCCCTGTTAGCCGCAACTAAACAGCAATCTGTACTGGTGGAAAGTGTCAACATGGCGTCCTCCAAACTCCTAAACAACCCTCAGCTGTTAGGCAATAAGATGGCATCAAATGACGAATTCTTTGGTTAGTGGTTATGATTGGAGAAACTTGACTGTCTTTTTACTGATGGTGGTAACATAAATTACACCGAAAACGATATGACCCTTTGCAAGAAAAATTTTAATGTGCCTATGCACGTGTGTATGTGTGTGTGTGTGTGTGTGTGTGTGTGTGTGTGTGTGTGTGTGTGTGTGTGTGTGTTTGTGTGTATTTTGACTTTCTAGGTGCTCAACGGCAAGGCTATCAGTACTAAATGTGGGTAAAATGCACTCCCATCGCAAACGCATTAACTCACTCGATCACTCAATCCCACACGCCTCAAGGCAACGAGGAAGGTGAGAGCTGCGTTCCCAGCGATTGAAACGCAAGTAATATGGTAGAGGAGCTAAAACATTGGCACAGACAAATGACACCAGCTTACCACTTACTAAAAACGTTGGTGAGCCATTCACGCTGGCAACACATTATGGATATCTCCCTAAAATCTTTCGGAAAATGTTGGACAAATCATAAAACTTTCAAAACCCCACTCACATTCGCTGGAAAGTCTCGTAAAATAGACGACAGAACTGTCGGAAATTCTGACGCTATCCTGTAGTCCTACAACAAAACAAAGTCTAATAAAACGTGGCTCATAGTTATGTGTACGCCACGAGCGCCACACAGTTCAGGGTGGTCTTGTCGAAGCCAGGAGACATGCGTCATAGGACGCTGGCCTGTGTCAAGACGATTAAGGAGATCTCGTCTGATGGACGTGGACGGAACGACCTCGTTGTGGGCTTTGTTAAACGGAGCTTATTGTCTGCCACTTCCAGTCACTCATCTTCCGGTTCTCGCATGACTCTGTATTTCAACAGCCAGATGGTAGCGTGCAGGGGGATGGCCCACTGAAATGACAGAGGTTAGCGACATGCCTCCTTGGCTGCAAATCCGTCCTTTCATTTCCCAAAATACTCATGTGTCCTGGCACCTTGAAGAAAGACACCTCCTTTCCAAACCATTGTAGTTGGAAGAAGACATCCTGGCTATTCTGGACTACTTTATATGCTGGGTACAACCGTTCAGACAACGAATTGAGTACCGATATCATGTCTCCAGGGCCCACAAGATCGCATGTAACTGCGCGTCCAAGACGCTGGTGGACATTGAGGACCACACGATCAGTGAAAACAGAGCAAACATTGGGGTCCCCCTGTTGACAGTGTAAAGTTGGGTGCTCAATAGAAATGTCCGTACATAATGGATTAAAAATATATGCAGAAGTGCAACACCTCCTGTACTGCACTAAATCTAAAATTACTATGGGCCTCTGTAGTAACTAATGGGGCAGACGATTAAAATCCTGGATTTGGGGTTGTACTTGCTCCACACTAAGCGACTGAAGCACACGCCATGTGCATATCACGAACGGCCTTGTTGCTCGTGGGCGATTGGAGAAAAGGCATTCCAGAGGTGGATGAGCTAAATTATGGTGTGCATGTGAATTCGGGTATGTGACAAACCTACCTGCCTGATGCAACACGAGGAGTTGCCGTCGGTTTGTAAGTGCGGTTTACCAACCTCAGCACGGAGACTAGGTATTGGGCGTGCCCTATGTGCACCTGTGGGCAGCCTGATACCCTCATGTTGGATGACGTCAGTGACCTTCAGCTAAGAGGACCTTGCTGATCCACACACTAAGCATCCACAGTCCAGCCACGAACGCATGAAAACCCTATAAAAATGCAGATTATGTGCCCTGTTCACTCCGCAAGGAAACATCACTGATCTTTAAAATGTAACGTGCGTTCACTCTATATATAAGGAAAGAAAAATATGGCGAGAGCAATTACAATGCATGTTCACTTATTTGCAGAAAACTGAAAACTCGTCTTTGCAATACTGGAAGAGGAACAGAAAACGGCAAAATCGTTCGCAAATAAGGAGCATTGTGCAGGAATCCTCAGTGTACACATGATACTGTTTATGATTATGGCAAACAGAGTAACACTTAAAATACTGCTCTGAGGAACACCATTTTACTGCTCAAAACGCTATGACATGCATTTCATCGGCATGCAGCGTACCTTAAGATTGAGGTTTTTTTGTAGAGGTTTTTACCATTCTCGAAACCTAACAAAGAAGCTTAGACAAGAAGGACCGTATGAGCGTGGGGAGATGGCGACGATATCCCCACTGATGCAGCTGCGCGATAATACTGTGTCTCCCATCAGTATCGAATGCCTTACTGATATCAAATAATATCGCAATCAGTGGTGTTTACGCAGGAAAGCTTGTTGAATAACTACCTCTAGCAGCCTCAGATTGTCGACTGTGGGCTGACATCACTGGATCCACAATGAGAACGACTAAGTGGTTGCCTGGTCTCTAACAACCAGACCAGATGACGGTTAACCATTCCCTCGAAGGTTTTTCCTACAGAGCTCGTTAGGGAGACGCTCTAGTAACTATTGAGTAATGTGTGCTCCTTTCCTGGTGTGAGGAAAGGTATCAATATTGCCTCTCTCCACGAGTTGGGAAACTAGCATATCTGCTATATAACATTAAAACATTCAAGGAGGATTTACTTTGACACTGCTGGCAAATGTCGCAGCATGCAGTACCAGGTTTGGTCGTGACAGGTTGCAGTATTACGAGCGTTCGACAGTGCTGATTCCAGGTCCCCCATGGGAAAACGACAGTGGTAAGATTCAAAATTGTCGGATCTGAAGTCCAGCTTGTTCCTCTCTCCAGTCGCCCAGTAGCAGATAAACGCTGGATTGTGGCTGGCATTGGCAATAGTCGCTGCAAAATGCTCTGCCATCGTTTCAGCGATGTTTCTGGGTGTTGTTTGCAGACAACTCTGTTGAAGCACTGCTGTTGTTGGTAAATGAACGATTTTGTCAGAAACCCTCCTGATGCCTTCCATACTTTTGTGGAACAAGTGGAACGGTTGATGGAGTCCAGGAACACTTGCCATGACGTTTTCTTACTCTTCTTAATTACACATCCGTCCTCGTGAACCAAAAAGCTGTGAGATGGTACTTAAACTGTCGAGAAGCAGGACGCCTGTCCCAGATTGTTGTGTGGCACTCACTGATCCACAAAGGAACAAGTCACCTCCTAAGATTACCTGAGGACTTTGGAATCGATAAATCGGAGGCATGATGGATCACCTATATGATGTGTTCCAGCCATTCCTGGATGCTGTCAAGGAGTTCAAGCAAAGTCAGCTTACTGAACAGCATCCAGTTAGCCCTGCTGACCAGCCAACTCAGTGGCTTCTTTTCATGTAATACTCCACCCAGTAGGTGGATTCACAGCAGGAAGCAGTCACTCAGATGAGGGTCATGAGTTGCCTCCTACATAACTGAGTCTGAAAGGGCAGGAGTGGTCAATGGCTGAAGACGAACCAGGAGAAGCTGAAAATTAAGTGACACTGCCTGTATTGTGGACGGACATCATGATGTTCTCGAAGAGTCGACCCTTAGGGCAAGTATATTTCGAACCCCATAATAGATTATTGGCACTGAAACCACCCGGTAAGAAAAATGGGCGAAAGAGTCGTTCAGTGAGGCCCTTGAGAGCCTCAGTCTATTGCATCTTGTGAAGGTGAGTACAGTGGCAGACAGTGATTTTCTGACCCACATGAACTTCAACAGCCACTGCCTGTAAGTCAATAACCAAGATATGAGCAGAGGAGTGGTCTGTACTTTTGACAAACACAGTAAACCCTCCATTGTCTATGTTCGCAATTAACACGTCCTTTCGACGAAGGGTATAGCCCCACTGCTCAGAAGCATCGGTGGTTTTAAAATGTCTTTCTTGTAGACACAAGCACAGAGGACGTGCCTACGCTAGGAGTTTCAGTTCCTCCACATGTGTCCTTAGCCCATTTACGTTCCACTGTAGGATGGGAGCCTTCTATCATGGGAGTAGCATTCTCATCCTGTCTTTCTGCTGGGTAGGGGAATCCACAATGTGTGGAGGCTCAGTCATGAGCGAGATGACCACCCCATTCTGACACCAAGGCCCATCGCCTCTGAAGAAGAGTCAAGAGAGGCATCTCAGAGCATGACGTCGACATCGTAGGACTGTGTATTTTCCATCTTCGTCAGTGCATGATTCTTCGCCTTCGACTTTGTTCTGAGGTCCTTCGGAGCCGCAACCAGATTTAGTGGCAGCTGTGGGCAGTGAACCAGATTGAATCTTAGGAGTAAGAGAGAGCTCTGCAACATTGACAATCATGGCCTTTGTTGATGTTATCTCGGGAGACACAGGCTTCGAAATGAATGCAGCAGTACAACTGCATTGACAAAACAAGTACTAGTGCTGACACTAGCAACCACCATTTGTGTAACAGCATCCACTTTCTGGACTGGCTGTTTAACCCTCCAGTAGAAAACCGGGGTGCAGCAGACGCTATGGGCCATACTTTCGTGTGTAACACCGAAATGAAGGCTCAGGCACTACTGAGGTTCTAAATAGCTGTCAATGGCAAGTGCTCTCCACGCATTTTCCTCATTCGTGCGCTAGAACTTGATGGGAAAACACACTTTTTTTCTTTTTATGTTACTTCACTCCACCTTACCGTGCTTGTTGCCTGAATTTTCAACACTGCTGCGCCATACATAAGTGACAGATGCTTTGTGGAGCCATAATATTGTATCATAATACGATATTACAACAGTCTTATGCATTTCGATGTAAATAACAATTGTTTATAACTGGGAAACTGGTATTCGTCTGTAGTATTGCATTATATTATAATTATTTGATTACAGTATATTACAGTTATGCGTATTATATTTTAGATGTCACCATACAGATGGGAAAGCGCTAGGCTGAAAGCTACTGCGAAACATGGAGGAAGACGAGCAGGAAACTAAGAATGTGGAGGATCACCAACTGCACGAACCTCTGTTGATGATGGAGGGCGAGGCGTCTGATGGTCAAATTGCAGAAAGTGAAAACGACAATGACTCAAATCAGGATGGCGGCGACGACGGAACTGACGGCCATATTAAATGTGTCGACCTCTACCTGGGAAAGCATGGAGTCACCTTGGATGAAGAATCTTCTTGGTCTGCAGAACGTTAGGAGCCGATCTTGGAACACCATCAAAGAAGCTGCTGGATGGACGAGAAACGCAAGGAATGCAAAGATTCCCGAGGAAGCCCTCAGTCTTTTCATTACACCAGAGACTGTCCAGATCATCGTCGACTGCACCAACAAGAAAATAGGGACAACTACCGAAAACTACAAGGCCAAGACAGATAGCGTCTATGGGAAGTAGGACAAACCTGAGGTCATGGCTCGCCTTGGGCTTCTCTATCTAATGGAGGGATTCAAATCTGGACCAGCGAATCAGACAAGCTTCTGTGTCAGCAATAGGACTGGTGTCCAGATCCTCCACCTGATGATGACCATGACTCGAGTCAGATTACTGCAGCACTGTTCCGGATTTGATGATCTCAGTACCCAACAGGCTAGGCGTGCACAGCATATAATGTCTCTAATCCATGAAGTCTTTGACCAGTTTAAGAACTGTCAGAAGAATTACATCCTTGGTAGTAATGTTATGATCGACGATAAACTGGAGAGCTTCCGTGGCCGATTTTCTTTCATTCAATAAATCCCATCAAATCTGGTTAAGTACAGCATCAAGATCTTCACCATGTGCTACTCTGAGGTGTTCTAGACCTCCTGCATTGAGGTGAATGTCAGAAAGCCACTTGGCAGAGCTTTCCACAAGAGCCACATCCTGGCTGATGTGATTTCACGCCTAAGAGCAAAGATATGTGGATCGGGAAGAAACCTAATGATGGACAATTGGTACACCAGCGTTCCACTGGCCAATACACACCTACGCAAGCACAAGATGACCGTGCTCGGAACAGACAGGAGAAACGAAAGAGAAATCCCTAGGGCATTCACTAACACATCTGGTCACGCAGTTTGCAGCAGCATGTTCGGATTCAGGAACAAGATCACCTTCTGTTCCTACATTCCAAAAAGAAAAAGGTTTTGATTCTTCTCTCCATCTTTCACCACGATGATCATATAACGAATCGACAGGGGACAAAAAGAAGACTGAGGTGATTACCTACTACAATAACGCCAAAGGTGGTATGGACACTCAAGATCTTCTCACTACTCAACACCGCTGGAATCAATGCACAAGTGATCCACTTCTGCAACTAGCCTCGGGCAACCCTTACACGTCCACAATTCCTCAAAACTCTCGTGCTCGCCCTTTTTGGAGGTCAGCTTCACAAGCGCCAGGGGGCATCCAGGCACCTTCCTAAGCCGGTGAAGTAGCGCCTCAAGGACTACATTCCTAGTTCCAGCAACCAGGCCGTGACACCTCCTCCGGCAAAAAAGATGAAGAAAAATTCAAGCTGTGGGCCGTGCGGCCGCAAGAAGGGCAGAAAGACGAACCACATATGCAAAGCCTGCGGTCAGTATATTTACCTTGCCAAACATGCAACCTTCCTTTGTCCCGACTGCGTCTCAGAACTTGAAGCACTTATCAGCTGACTCCCAGGTCGTTGTGAAGGACTAACACAGTCACAGATATAGAACTTGGATGTTTATTGTATGTTGGGTTTGTTATGTAACCACTGAAGTGTTCATTGCCAATGTTATAAAGACAAATCAAATGTCCATTGAAAAATGTTATCAAGATACATAATTTGTTCATTGTCAAATGTTCATTAGCTACAATAAAGTGAGAAAGAGAAACAAAACGTAAATCAACCAAGTAGTAGAGGTCTTACACAAAAAATCAATGAGGCAGATTAGTTGTAGGTATTGGCGTATACTCCACCCATCTTTGTTTTGGTGGTATAGGATCCACCTTTGTAATGGAGGGATAAGAACAGAATCAAAGTAGGTAGCAAACGGTGGGCGGCACAATGGCTTAACACATCGTTTTGGCCTCATTTTACGAATGCGTTTCATAGTCTTAAACTCATGTATGATTCGTTTTCCAAAGTATATTTTGCAGTCCCCACTCCAGACGGGATGAGCCCCAGAGTAGTTCCCACTCTTCAAAGGAGATAGACAAGCAAATCCTTCGTGGGCAGGCCACATTTGCCACAAGTGCTTTCTCCTAGACACTGTAGTATGCCCAAAGCGCTGGCATCTGTAACAACAAATAAGGCCACATACTTAGACGAAGCAAATCTGTCTTAACGTTCGCAAAAAGTTTCGTACGACTAAAAGTCAAGATAAGAGTCAGATTTTACAAAATAGACATACACCCTCTTCATTACGTTTTGCATGTCGACTATACGTTCTGGAGCTCTCTTATCTTTCAGTTCCTCCTTGGGAATGTCCACTAGGTCTATGCACATCAAAATACCTTTTCTGTAGTTCGAAGTGATGTGCAGCTCAGTTTCGATGGCCTATTCCCCAAGGCACTGAGATTTTTGGGGTCCTTAACCTTTTGCGAAGTGGGAGTTCTGCCAACAATGAAGTTTCTACCAACAACGTTTCATTACGCAATCGTTTGACTGATTTAAAAGTATCAGCAATGCCTTCTAGCCCTTTTGGTATATAGAAAGGCGAAACTTTATCGACATTTTCCACTTTCCTTTTCACTTACCAGCATGCATTCTGTTACCAGACCCATAACTTCTAGAATGAACTCCTGCGTCAGGAAGACTGGCTACAAGAGCCGTCATGTTTGATTGGGTGTTAGTACTGCTGAGCGGCAGGCTCCCCAGAGGCTGCCCGATAATAACTCTTCCACCTCAACAGCCATGCACCTCATCAGCGTGCTGCACACGTTGAGATTCAGGGGTTTTTCAAAGAGGTTTTCACCAGCTTCGCCAGTGAAACCAAGATTCCCGTTCCCTGTGACACACAACGTTCCACCGCCGTGCCGTATAGTGGTCGATGAAGCATGCCCAGAGCTTATGGTGACACACGATTGGCTGCACCTACCATTCCCAGCTTAGGAACCCCAGAGTCACCACTTCTGTACCATGCAAACGAATGCTGAGCTCCTGTGAGGGAGCCTGTGCCGTTTTGCGATAATGCTATGGTGGCTCAAATCTGCGTACAAATGGATTGCCAAGAAGTAATAGAGAAGGGAAATTCTGTAATGCCTCAAATTACGAAATTTTTTTGTGTTCAAAAATTATCAACCTTTTCAATTTTCCAAGTTTATCTCTGTCAAACGTGGCGTCAAGGATGAACTACAATTTCTCCTACACAGGAGGTGGAGGAGATTAGTGTTCAGGGTCCCATAGACAACGAGATCATTAGAGTCGGAGCACAAGCTCGGACTGGGGAAGAATAGAGAATGAAATTGCTCGTGGCCTTTCGAAAGAACCATCCTGGCATTTTCCTTAAGTGTTTCAGAGAATGCAAAAACAGACATAATGTCTTATGGGATAACAGCAATCAGTGATTTTATAATGTTACTTTAAATCCGTCTTGATTGCAAATTTTTTTTTATTATTCATATGACCGGTTTCGGTTCATTCAGAACCATCTTCAGATCTGATATTTAAGTTACAGGAGTAACCCGTCCAATTCAGCAACTTTCACATGCTACGTCACATGTGACGTAGCATGTGAAAGTTGCTGAATTGGACGGGTTACTCCTGTAACTTAAATATCAGATCTGAAGATGGTTCTGAATGAACCGAAACCGGTCATATGAATAATAAAAAAAAAATTTGCAATCAAGACGGATTTAAAGTAACATTATGTTTCAGAGAAATCACGGAAAACCTAAATCAGGATGACAAGACACGTGTTTTTGAACCGTTGTCCTACCGAATGCGAGTCGCGCAGTTTCTCCTACACAGGAACGACAACGTGGTGGCAACAGTCATTTTGCAAAACAGCAATGTGATTTTGATCAACAGTAAGATAGGTGGAATGAATAGTTTAACTTGGATGAGCTCAAACTGTAGAATAAATATACAGGATGTTTCGAAGTTATTGTTTCAAATTAATATGAGAGATAGATCATATCAAAATAAATTTATTTAGTTATGCTACATATGAGCCCTGATGGCAGTTTCTGAGGCTAGGGACGATATACACAGAAGTTAGTTTAACGTGCCAATTACAGCAGTGGAATTCACAGAAACTGTTTGAATGCACAGCTGGTATGCCCACGGTACATCACCGGACGATTGATTGTCGTATCCATTCTAAAATTCCTGGCATGTCCGCATGGTACCAGCAGGGAAGTCAATTCTAGCGAAAAGATTTTCTTCCGTTTCTGCTGTGGTTTCATATATCAACTGCTTCACATGCCCTAGAGCGAGAAATCCAGTCACGTGGGGTCACGATACCTGGGAGGCCATCTTGACTGATCCATTGAAGGGGCCCCTCAGATAATTCCTCACAGCAGTGTTAAAATTTGACTGGAGCCCCACAGAGTTTGATATGCATCTTTTGTCTAACATTCAGACGTCTATCCTCCAACAGTTCGGGCAATCTACGTTCTACGAAGATGGGATATCTCTGTCCATTGAGGTGATGCCTATTACCGGGAATTCCGGCACACACATTAACGCCTAATCGCTGTTAATGAGCACAAAGTCAGGTAACTTGTGGATTCATATGTGCTGTTGTTGTTGTTGTGGTCTTCAGTCGAGGGACTGATTTGATGCAGCTCTCCATGCTACTCTATCCTGTGCAAGCTTCTTCATCTCCCAGTACCTACTGCAACCAACATCGTTCTGAATCTGTTTAGTGTACTCATCTTTTGATCTTCCTCTAAGATTTTTACCCTTCACGCTGCCCTCCAATACTAAATTGGTGATTCCTTGATGCCTCAGAATATGGCCTACCAACTGATCCACTCTTCTAGTCAAGTTGTGCCACAAATTTCTCTTCTCTCCAATTCTATTCAATACCTCCTCATTAGTTATGTGATCTAGCCATCTAATCTTCAGCATTCTTCTGTAGTACCACATTTCGAAAGCTTCTATTCTCTTCTTGTCTTAACTATTTATCGTCCACGTGTCACTTCCATACATGGCTACACTCCATACAAATACTTTCAGAAACGACTTCCTGACACTTAAATCTATACTCGATGTTAACAAATTTCTCTTCTTCAGAAACGCTTTCCTTGCCATTGCCAGTCTACATTTTATATCCTCTCTACTTCGACCATCATCAGTTATTTTGCTCCCCAAATAGCAAAACTCATTTACTACTTTAGGCGTCTCATTTCCTAATCTAATAACCTAATCATCACCCGATCTAATTCGACTACATTCCATTATCCTCGTTCTGCTTTTGTTGATGTTAACCTTATATCCTCCTTTCAAGACACTGTCCATTCCGTTTAGCTGCTCTTCCAGGTCCTCTGCTGTCTCTGACAGAATTACAAAGTCATCAGCGAACCTCAAAGTTTTTATTTCTTCTCCATGGATTTTAATTCCTACTCCGAATTTTTCTTTTGTTTCCCTTACTGCTTGCTATATATACAGATTAAATAACATCGGCGAGAGGCTACAACCCTGTCTCACTCCCTTCCCAACCAGTTCTTCCCTTTCATGTCCCTCGACTCTTATAACTGCCATCTGGTTTCTGTACAAATTGTAAATAGCCTTTCGTTCCCTGTATTTTACCCCTGCGACCTTCAGAATTTGAAAGAGAATATTCCACTCAACATTGTCAAAAACTTTCTCTAAGTCTACAGATGCTAGAAACGTAGGTTTGCCTTTCCTTAATCTATTTTCTAAGATAAGTCGTAGGGTCAGTATTGCCTCACGTGTTCCAACATTTCTGCGGAATCTAAACTGATCTTCCCCGAGGTCGGCTTCTACCAGTTTCTCCATTTGTCTGTAAGGAATTCGTGTTAGTATTTTGCAGCCGTGGCTTATTAGACTGATAGTTCGTTAATTTTCACATCTGTCAACACCTGCTTTCTTTGGGATTGGAAGTCTGAGGGAATTTCGCCTGTCTTATACATGTTACTCACTAAATGATAGAGTTTTAATAGGCCTCGCTCTCCCAAGGCTGTCATTAGTTCTAATGGGATGTTGTCTACTCCTGTGGCCTAGTTTTGACATTAGATCTTTCAGTTCTCTTTCAAACTCTTCACGCCGTATCATATCTCCCATTTCATCTTCATCTACATCTTCTTCCATTTCCATAATATTGTCCTCAAGAACATCACTCTTGTATAGACCCTCTATATACTCCTTCCACCCTTCTGCTTTCCCTTCTTTGCTTAGTACTAGGTTTCCATCTGTGCTCTTGATGTTCATGCAAGTCGTCCTTTTCTCTCCAAAGGTCTCTTTAATTTTCCTGTAGGCAGTATCTATTTTACCCTTAGTGATATGGGCCTCTACATCCTTACATTTATCCTCTAGCCACTCCTGCTTAGCAGTTTTGCACTTCCTGTCGATCTCATTTTTGAGACGTTTGTATTCCATTTTACCTGCTTCATTTTTTTCCTTTCATAATTTCTCCTTTCATCAATTCCATATCTCTTCTGTTACCCAAGAATTTCTACTAGCCCTCTTCTTTTTACCCACTCGAGCCTCTGCTATCTTCACTATTTCACCTTTCAAAGCTACCCATTCTTCTTCTACTGTGTTTCTTTCCCCCATTCTTGTCAGTTGTTCCCTAATGCTCTCCCTGAAGCTCTTCTACAACCTCTTTTCAGTTTATATAGGCCCCATCTCCTCAATTTCCCACCTTTTTGCAGTTTCTTCAGTTTTAATCTACAGTTCATAACCAATAGATTGTGGTCAGAGTCCACATCTTCCCCTGGAAATGTCTTACAATTTAAAACCTGGTTCCTGAATCTCTGTCTTACCATTATATAATCCATCTGAGTCCTTCCAGTATCTCCAGGCTTCTTCCATGTATAATGCTTGAACCAAGTGTTAGCTATGATTAAGTTATGCTCTGTTCAAAATTCTACCAGGTGACTTCCTCTTTCATTCCTTACTGTCATTCCATATTCATTTACTACGTTTCCTTCTCTTCCTTTTCCTACTATCGAATTCCAGTCACCCATGACTATTAAATTTTCGTCTTCCTTCACTATCTGAATAACTGCTTTTATCTCATCTTACGTTTCATCAATCTCTTTGTCATCTGCGGAGCTAGTTGGCATATAAACTTGTACTACTGTGGTAGGCGTGGGCTTCGTATCTCTCTTGGTTACAACAATGCGTTCACTATGCTGTTTGTAGTAGCTTACCTGCATTCCTATTCTCCTATTCATTATGAAACCTACTCCTGCATTACCCCTATTTGATTTTGTATTTATAACCCTGTATTCACCTGACCAGAAGTCTTGTTCCTCCTGCCACCGAACTTCACTAATTCCCACTGTATATAAATTTTCTAACCTACCTGCCCGACTAACGGATCTGACATTCCACGCCCCTATCCGTAGAACGCCAGTTTTCTTTCTCCTGATAACAACGTCCTCCTGAATAGTCCCCGCCCGGAGATCCGAATGGGGGACTATTTTACCTCCGGAATATTTTACGCAAGAAGACGCCATCATCATTTAACCATACAGTAGAGCTGCGTACCTTCGGGAAAAATTACGGCTGTAGTTTCCCCTTGCTTTCTGCCGTTCACAGTACCAGCACAGCAAAGCCGTTTTGGTTAGTGTTACAATGCCAGATCAGTCAATCATCCAGACTGTTGCCCCTGAAACTACTGAAAAGGCTGCTGCCCCTCTTCAGCAACCACACGTTTGTCTAAACATGCGGATTGTGGATATTTGAAAGTCTGTATACATTCCCAATCAGCGATACGGATGCAACAGCTGACGTTAGCACCACTGACAAAATGTTCCCTGAAATTACAAGTTTACCTCAGGTACCATCTCTTCCTTATCGAAATTTATATAGTTTGATTTTCTTTACCCCATCTATTAACTTGAACGAATAGTTTTGGAACACCGCCCAGCGGTGAAGAAAGATATCTACATAATACAATCACAGAACGAATGCTGTGATTGACACAGTGGAAGACTGTTCCCCTAAGTGTATTGAACACCAAAAAACAGCATTTACAATGTGTCCTGTTACACTTCAGTTCATTCGATTCTTACAGAACAGTTGCTGCGTTGTATTTAAAATTTAACGTGAAGGTTTTCTGGGTACGATACCGTGTCAAATCGTTAATGATTATCACTGATAATGTCTATTGGAGTAAAGAGCATACACAGAAGCTGAGTGATTACAAGTAAACCTTTCATACGATGAAGAATAGGAAAAGATTATAAAGTGTACTGTGCCTAACTATAGTTTTAATTATTTAGCTGTGAAAGACAGACTCCAACAAGGACAACATAAGTATTATGCTTAAGTACTATATTTACGTTCACGTAACATATTTTTCTCAATCCAGGACATTGTTCTTATCCTCACCAATACCATGAATTCTAGATATTGCCAAATTATGATTAGTTCCCACAATAATGTTATTCCACAGGTCTTAGAAAAAGGTATCATAGCCTCGAACGGGCGTATACCGTTACCTACCACAAAAATCACTCCTTCAAATGCTGCTAATGTGTTACGTGTATGCAAAAGAAAACACAAAGTGGAGAAGGACACTGACAAAAAATACCAACTGTAGTATTAAATAAAACAGATGTCACAGAGGAAGAATATAAACTGCTGTTGGGAGAAGAACAACTCATTCCAAATTTGCAGACAAGACACAATTTATTGAGACGCTATATATGGAAAAATCTTGATACGACTGGAGAATATATCAGTATTTACTGCAAATACCAGTGGAAATTGGACGTTTATTGGAGTGGTCACGAAAAACAATGGATGCAAGGTCGTATACTATTTTAGACGGTATACGGAAAATATGTTAGGTTGGTGCATAAGTTCGTAGCGTTTTTCCATATATTTTAAGGGAGATAGGACGTGAAAGGGGCCGACTTGGAGCAGGAGAAGCACCACAGGACATTTTAATTTCTACTGTCTAAACTTTTACAAATAAATTCATAAAACTTTGAAAACATGATCAGGAAGGATTCAGAATTCATATTCATAGCAGTGGAAGCTCAAAAATGTAACGAAATACATTTTTTTTACATGTGAGATTTCATCATTTTTTCACTTACTACTGGCTGCATTTGTTGCTATAGGTACACTTTTCTTCCTTAGTAAGAGAGATTCTTTGATGAACTTTGCACAGCATACAAACTATAGTTACATGTGTATGAAACTCAAGAGTTTAATTAATTTATGAAAAAATGAATGAACTGTTACATTTTAAACTTCTTGTTTAGAAAAATCTCTAATTTTATAGTTAATTACCTCAATTAACACCACAGTTTTCAATGGATTTCGAAAATTCTAGAGTTTCATACACCTGCAAGTATTGCTTGTATGCTGTGCAAAATTCAGCGAACAATCTCTCTTACTTAGGAAGAAAAATGTACCTACAGAAACAAATGCAGCCAGTAGTAAGTGAAAAAATGATGAAATTTCACATGTAAGAAAAGGTATTTTGCTACGTTTTTTAATTTCCACTGCTATGAGTGAGAGTCCTCAGTCCTTCTTGGTCATAATGACAAAGTTTTATGATTTTATTTGTAAAAGTATAGACAGTAGAAATTAAAATGTCCTGTGGTGCCTCTTCTGTTCCAAGTCGGCCCGTTTGACGTCCTGCCCCCCTTAATAACCACAAAAGGTACGCATAACCGAAACTTAAGTCATCAGTCATACATTTTGTTTCACTATTTGCAGCAGTCCGCCAAGCCTGCGGCAACTTTCTGATTCCGCGACTGTAGAAACCACGTGGCTTTGAGGCAAACACGCGTCGAGACATGTTCGCAGCGCATTTTCATCCGGAAATGAAGTTCCTTAAAGGTTGTTCGATACAGAGCTTAAAAGGTGAAAATCTGCCTGCGCAAGATCAGGTGAATAAGGTGGGTGCGGAATGGAATCCTAGTCCAACTTTTGTATAGTGTTGTATGTCAGTCTCACAGAATGCGGGCGGGTGTTAAAGTAGAGTAGCATCTCTTCACACAGTCTTCGTGGTCGTTGTTCGAGGGTTGCACTTGCAAGGCGTCCCAGTTTTTGACAATAAATGTCAGCAGTGATGGCTAGACCCCAGGGAAGCAAGTCCTAATACACCACACCATCGCCTGTCCACCATATGCGTAACTTTTCTTTTGTGGATGGGCGCAGGCCTTTGAAAGGGGAGTTCCTACTTTGTAATTTGATCTCCTACTTGTTCAGATAAATACTTTAAGAAGAGTTATACAGGGTGTTACATAAAGGTACGGCCAAACATTCAGGAAACATTCCTCGCACCCAAATAAAGAAAAGATGTTATGTGGACATGTGTCCGGAAACGCTTAATTTCCATGTTAGAGCTCATTTTAGTTTCGTCAGTATGTACTGTACTTCCTCGATTCACCGCCAGTTGGCCCAATTGAAGGAAGGTATTGTTGACTTCGGTGCTTGTGTTGACATGCGACTCATTGCTCTACAGTACTAGCATCAAGCACATCAGTACGTAGCATCAACACGTTAGTGTTCATCACCAAAGTGGTTTTGCATTCAGTGCAATGTTTACAAATGCGGAGTTGGCAGATGCCCATTTGATGTATGGATTAGCACGAGGCAATAGCCGTGGTGCGGTACGTTTGTATCGAGACAGATTTCCAGAACGAAGGTGTCCCGACAGGAAGACGTTCGAAGCAATTGATCGGCGTCTTAGGGAGCACGGAACATTCCAGCCTATGACTCGCGACTGGGGAAGCCCTAGAACGACGAGGACACCTGCAATGGAAGAGGCAATTCTTCGTGCAGTTGACGATAACCCTAATGTCGGCGTCAGAGAAGTTGCTGCTGTACAAGGTAACGTTGACCACGTCACTGTATGGAGAGTGCTACGGGAGAACCAGTTGTTTCCGTACCACGTACAGCGTGTGCACGCACTATCAGCAGCTGATTGGCCTCCACGGGTACACTTCTGCGAATGGTTCATCCAACAATGTGTCAATCCTCATTTCAGTGCAAATGTTCTGTTTACGGATGAGGCTTCATTCCAACGTGATCAAATTGTAAATTTTCACAATCAACATGTGTGGGCTGACGAGAATCCGCACGCAATTGTGCAATCACGTCATCAACACAGATTTTCTGTGAACGTTTGGGCAGGCATTGTTGGTGATGTCTTGATTGGGCCCCATGTTCTTCCACCTACGCTCAATGGAGCACATTATCATGATTTTATACGGGATACTCTACCTGTGCAGCTAGAACATGTGGTTCATGCACGATGTAGCTCCTGTACATTTCAGTCGAAATGTTCGTACGCTTCTCAACAACAGATTCGGTGATCGATGGATTGGTAGAGGCGGACCAATTCCATGGCCGCCACGTTCTCATGACCTCAACCCTCTTGACTTTCATTTATGGGGGCATTTGAAAGCTCTTGTCTACGCAACCCCGGTACCAAATGTAGAGACTCTTCGTGCTCGTATTGTGGACGGCTGTGATACAATACGCCATTCTCCAGGGCTGCACCAGCGCATCAGGGATTCCATGCGACGGAGGGTGGATGCATGTATCCTCGCTAACGGAGGACATTTTGAACATTTCCTGTAACAAAGTGTTTGAAGTCACGCTGGTACGTTCTGTTGCTGTGTGTTTCCATTCCATGATTAATGTGATTTGAAGAGAAGTAATAAAATGAGCTCTAACATGGAAACTAAGCGTTTTTGGACACATGTCCACATAGCATATTTTCTTTCTTTGTGTGTGAGGAATGTTTCCTGAAAGTTTGGCCGTACCTTTCTGTAACACCCTGTATACATAGAGGATACTAAGGAATAAAGTCCAGACTGATACACTGTTGCAGGTAATGCTTAAAGTATTAGATTCATGAAGCCCTACGACATTCTAGAGAAACTATTTGGATACTCTAGAGAAAATTTAAAAGATAACACCTGCGTAAGGAAAATTAGCAGTTTTCTCTGAACACATAACTGATGTTTTTCCTGTATGTAACTAAATTTGTTGATAATAGTTAACAGCAGAAGGACCAAGATTAACTCTCAGTGAACAGGAACTTCCCAGCAACGATATCGAAAATTGTTTCACCATACCTTATATTCATCTGTCAATAAGACAGCGAGTGATTTAGGACTCTGGAAGCACGAGGTCACTGGAAATTAGACATTGCTTCCAGCCTTCACACGACTTGACTTTATAGACCAGTTGTATCACTGAGTGCACCAGAAACGAGAGTCAGATATTCTGTGAAATCGGCAATACCAGTATTGAATATCCCAGTTGGCTGATTGGTTGAGGGGGGGGATGGGACCAAACAGCGAGGTTATCGATCCCATAGGATTAGGGAAGGATGGGGAAGGAAGTCGGCCATGCCCTTTCACGGAAACTATGCCGACATTTACCTGAAGCGATTTAGGGAAATCACGGAAAATCAAAATCAGGATAGCCGGACGCAGGTTTGAACCGTCGACCTCCCGAAGGCGAGTCCCGTGTGCTACCCACTGCGCCACCTCGTTCGGTGTTTCAGTTGTACAGCCATTTTTATACCGCGTCAAGCTCGTAAATTAAACGTGGTGGGATTATCTCAACTTCAATTATAAATGAGTAGCAGCTTAACATTTAATTCTTTGATATGACAGATCAAATCCGTTGCATGAAACTAAATTCCTGCAGCTGTAGGTATTACATATCTGTAATCACGCACTGATCGTTTTGAGCGACACACGGCAAATTTTGTGTGTCATACATTTGTGCGAAACAGATTTAACAGAACTAGTCTTTTTAGCCGCATACTGTCCATTCACTTTTTTCGTGTAGAAAACTCATTTATTCTCCATCCGTTTATGCAGCACTGTCCTGAGTGTATTCTTGCAGATCTGTCTCATGTGGTTACCATTCCTTTCCTGCTTATGACTCTTCACTTATTTATACACTGGTGTCCAAAATTAAAGCAACAAACAGAGTTTTGAAAGGTTGTGTTTATTTTGCCACAAAACAGTACAAAGAGGTGATAGTAAATTAGGAACAATGTAAAGAATACAGAACGTAAACAACTGCAACACGCATAACGGTAGGCAAAAATGTTCTTTGTTTTTTTTTCAACTTAAAGTGCGTAGGACGTCAAACGGGCCGACTTGGAGCAGGAGAGGTACCACAGGACATTTCAATTTCCACTTTCACAAATAAATTTATAAAACTTTGTCAGCATGACCAGGAAGGAGTCATAATTCAGACTCATAGCAGTGGAAGTTCGAAAACATAACGAAATAATTTTTTTCACATGTGAAATTTCGTCATTTTTTTAACTTACTAATAACTGCATTTGTTGCTGTAGGTACACTTTTCTTCATAAGTAAGAGAGATTATTCGCTGAATTTTGCACAGCATACAAACCATACTTAAAGGTGTATGAAACTCTAGAATCTTCAAAATTTATTAAAAACTGTGGTAAAAATTGAGGTAATTAACTATGAAATTTGTGTTTTTTCTAAACATGAAGTTTAAAATATAACAGTTCATTCGTTTTTTCATAAATTAAGTAAATTCTAGAGTTTCATACACCTGTAAGTATGGTATTTGTGCTGTGCAAAATTCATCGAAGAATCTCTCTAACTTATGAAGAAAAGTGTACCTATAGCAACAAATGCTGCCATTAGTAAGTGAAAAAGATGATGAAATTTGACACGTAAAACAATTTATTTTGTTATGTTTTCGAACTTCCACTGCAATGAGTGTGAATCCTGAATTCTTCCTGGTGATGCTGACAAAGATTTATGAATTTATTTGTAAAAGTATAGACACTGGTTATTAAAATGTTCTGTGATGCCTCTCCTGCTCCAAGTCGGCCCGTTTGACGTCCTACCCCCCTTTAATGGATTTGCGCACACATTCTGATAACTGGTTAATGTGCTCAGTATGGCGTGTGACCACCTCTGATTGGTTGGTTGGTTAGTTTAAAAGAGGGGGGGGGAGGTAACAAACAGCTGGTTCATCGGTCCTTCGTTCCGATTAAAATAATTCCACAATGATGGGAGTAAAACAAACAAGATACACAAAACTAAGCTGGAAGAAAGGAAAAACCACAAGAACGACAGAAGAGCAAGAAACAGTAAAATGGAGAAAATTGGATAAGATAAACACAGACACAAGAAACAGGTAGAAGGGATAAAAACAAGAGAGCAGATGACCGTGGCTGGCCGACCACGAGGATAAAAAGAATAAGCCAGCCGCTTTGTGACACATTAAAACATCCAGCCTAAAAGCACTATGGCGGAGACCACAAAGGGACAAAGGAAATGCGTTAAAACCTATATAGAATGAGAAAAGCCACCCTCAAGTATAAAACGTAAAACTAAATTAGCCCATGAGGCGTTGTCAGCTAAAATTAATGATAACGAGTCCGGTAACTGAAGATTCCGACGTATGGATAACAAATAAGGACAGCTCAACAAGATATGGGCCACTGTCAGCCGGTCGCCGCAACGACACTTAGGTGGGTCAGCACGCCGCAGGAGGTAGCCATGTGTCACCCAAGCGTGGCCACTGTGGAGCAGACAGAGAACTACAGCCTCCCTGCGAGAGGCTTGCACGGAGGTCTTCCACTCATTCGTAGTCTCCTTCATGGCACGCAGTTTGTTGTGCGTACTGAGGTTATGCCATTCCGTTTCCTAAAGCCGAGAAACCTTGCGGCGTAATAAGGAACATAGTTCTGTTACAGGAATGTCGATCTTCATAAGCGGTTTCCGGGTAGCCTGTTTGACCAGCCTGTCAGCAAGTTCATTGCCTGGGATACCCACGTGTCTAGGGGTCCAGACAAACACCGCGGAACGACTGGAACGTTTGGTTGCTACCAAAGGATGGCGATGGTAGCACTGGTAATTATATTCTGCTCAGGGAGTCAGTACAGAGGAGAAACGACTCACCAGAGCATGAACTGACTTACTCAAGTGCACGAGATATGGCCACCAGCACTGCATGACCACACTGCAGCCATCGGGCAAGGAATGCTGTTCAATATGGCCTCCGTGAACGCAGGCGAAGCCAACGTGGCGATCAGCCATCGAGTCGTCCGTGTAAACCACTCCAGAGCCCCGAAACATGTCAAGAATCGAGAGCAAGTGGCAGCGGAGAGCCACGAGGTTAACGTAGTCCATAGGTCCATGCGAAAGGTCTAGGTGAAGTTTCGGCCAAGGTCCACACCATGGAGGTGTACGTGAATGGACCTCGATTAGAGGTGGTAAGGGAAGGACTCCAGTTCAGACAGAACAGAGAGGACGAGTACCGCAATCGTAAGCCCTGACCTGGGCCGCCGATGTGGGAGATGAACCGCCGTGGGTGAGAAAAGGAAACGGTAATTCGGATGCTCAGGAAAACTACGAATGTGTGCAACGTAATTGGCGAGCTGTTTTGCACGCCTAACCTGCAATGGAGGGACTCTGGCCTCCACAAGGACGCTGGTCACCAGTCTCTTCCTAAGAGCTCCTGTCGCTAGTCGAACTCCGCAGTGGTGCACTGGGTCGAGTAAACGCAACGCTGAGGACGCCGACGAACCATAAATCACATTCCCATAGTCAAGGCGTGAGTGAACAAGGGCTCTGTAGAGCTGCAGCAGAGTGGAGAGATATGCACCCCAGTTGGTGTTGCTCAGGTAGCGGAGGCCATTGAGGTGCTGCCAGCACTTCCGCTTATGTTGACGAAGATAAGGAAGCCAAGTGAATGAACGTCGAAAACCAGTCCTAAGAATCAATATGTCTCCACTACAGTGAGTGGATCGTCATTAAGGTAAAGTGCTGGTTCCTAATGAACGGTACGACGTCGACAGAAGTGCATGACACACGACTTCAGGGCTGAAAACTGGAAGCCGTGGGATAGAGCCCATGACTGTCCCTTGTGAATGGCTCCCTTAGGCGCCGTTCAGCAACACCAGTACTAGCAGTACGAAATGCAGAAGTCGTCTGCAAACAGACAAGGTGAGACGGATGGCCCTACAGCTGCTGCTAGACCGTTTTTCTTCCATCAGTTTTCTGACTGGTTTGATGCGTGCCGCGACGAATTCCTCTCCTGTGCTAACCTCTTCATCCCAGAGTAGCACTGTAACCTACGTCCTCAATTATTTGCTGGATGTATTCTAATCTCTGTCTTCTTATACAGTTCTTGCCCTCTACAGCCTCCTCTAGTACCATGGAAGTCATTCCCTGAGGCCCTGTCCCTTTTCCTTATCAGTGTTTCCCACATATTCCTTTCCTCTTCGATTGTGCGCAGAACATCCTCATTCCTTACCTTATCAGTCCACTTAATTTTGAACATTTATCTGTACCACAACATCTCAAACACTTCGATTCTCCTCTCTTCGGATTTCCCACACCCAGTGCATGTTTCACTACCACACAATGCTATACTCAAGACGTCCAGTCTCAGAAAAATCTTCCTCGAATTAAGACCGATATTTGAGATTAGTAGACTTCCCTTGGCCGAGAATGCCCTTCTTGCCATTGCTAGTCTGATTTTGATGTCCTCCTTGATACGTGCGTCCGACATTGGTTGTTTTACAGCCTAGGTAGCAGAAGTCTTTAACTTCATCTACTTCGTGACCATCGATTCTGATGTTAAGTTTCTCGCTGTTCTCATTTCTACTACTTCTCATTACCTTTGTCTTTCTTCGATTTACTCTCAACCCATACTCTGTATTCATTAGACTGTTTATTCCGTTCAGAATATCATGTAATTCTTCTTGGAGGTCAAACCCCTACACGGGACAATCACATAAAGGCCTCTTACGACAGGCAGGAATACCTCAGGCCTATTCTAACCCCAGGACCCACAGGAGTACCACCTGTGGCAGCAATAAAGGCTGACAACAGTGTGGCGAGCTGTGAATGGTGTCATCAATCTCATTATGAGGCAATAACTCCCATTCATACTATAGAACTTTTCGCAAGTCTTGGAGAGTGGTTGGTGGATGCTGACGTGATGCAACCCATCTCCATAGTGCATCCCAAACATGCTCTAAGGGATTCAAAAATGGAGATCGAGCAGGCCACACCATGCATGCAATATCTTCCATTTTCAAAGGAACATCAGCCACCTGTGCTCCATGGGGTCGAGCATTATCGTCAATCTGTACGAAGTCTGGGCTCACAGCACATCGCAACAGCTTCACATGAGGTCCCAAGATCTCGTCACGATTCCTCACGACATTTAAACCTTGCCGATTCACCCATACAGTTTCAAGAAGAGGTGTTTGAATGGTCATGATAATTCCTGCCACACCATTAGGGATCGTCCTCGATATCGCTCTCTTTCGAAATCGTATGCCATGTTCCCTCCAGATGCGAGTCCGTCGAGAATCACTCTCCAGACCAAATCGAGACACATCTGTGAAAAGAGCATTGGCCTACTGTCTGACTATCCTGTTGGCATGTTGACGACTTCACTCTAGACATTACCTTCTGTGAAGACGCATCAGAGATACACATACAGCAAATTTCCGACAGTAAAGGCCACTACATCTACATCTACATCTACATTGATACTCCGCAAGCCACCCAACGGTGTGTGGCGGAGGGCATTTTACGTGCCACTGTCATTACCTCCCTTTCCTATTCCAGTCGCGTATGGTTCGCGGGAAGAACGACTGTCTGAAAGCCTCCGTGCGCGCTCTAATCTCTCTAATTTTACATTCGTGATCTCCTCGGGAGGTATAAGTAGGGGGAAGCAATATATTCGATACCTCATCCAGAAACGCACCCTCTCGAAACCTGGCGAGCAAGCTACACCGCGATGCAGAGCGCCTCTCTTGCAGAGTCTGCCACTTGAGTTTATTAAACATCTCCGTAACGCTATCACGGTTACCAAATAACCCTGTGACGAAACGCGCCGCTCTTCTTTGGATCTTCTCTATCTCCTCCGTCAGACCGATCTGGTACGGATCCCACACTGATGAGCAATACTCAAGTATAGGTCGAACGAGTGTTTTGTAAGCCACCTCCTTTGTTGATGGACTACATTTTCTAAGGACTCTCCCAATGAATCTCAACCTGGTACCCGCCTTACCAACAATTAATTTTATATGATCATTCCACTTCAAATCGTTCCGCACGCATACTCCCAGATATTTTACAGAAGTAACTGCTACCAGTGTTTGTTCCGCTATCATATAATCATACAATAAAGGATCCTTCTTTCTATGTATTCGCAATACATTACATTTGTCTATGTTAAGGGTCAGTTGCCACTCCCTGCACCAAGTGCCTATCCGCTGCAGATCTTCCTGCATTTCACTACAATTTTCTAATGCTGCAACTTCTCTGTATACTACAGCATCATCCGCGAAAAGCCGCATGGAACTTCCGACACTATCTACTAGGTCATTTATATATATTGTGAAAAGCAATGGTCCCATAACACTCCCCTATGGCACGCCAGAGGTTACTTTAACGTCTGTAGACGTCTCTCCATTGATAACAACATGCTGTGTTCTGTTTGCTAAAAACTCTTCAATCCAGCCACACAGCTGGTCTGATATTCCGTAGGCTCTTACTTTGTTTATCAGGCGACAGTGCGGAACTGTATCGAACGCCTTCCGGAAGTCAAGAAAAATAGCATCTACCTGGGAGCCTGTATCTAATATTTTCTGGGTCCCATGAACAAATAAAGCGAGTTGGGTCTCACACGATCGCTGTTTCCGGAATCCATGTTGATTCCTACATAGTAGATTCTGGGTTTCCAGAAATGACATGATACGCGAGCAAAAAACATGTTCTAAAATTCTACAAGAGATCGACGTCAGAGATATAGGTCTATAGTTTTGCGCATCTGCTCGACGACCCTTCTTGAAGACTGGGACTACCTGTGCTCTTTTCCAATCATTTGGAACCCTCCGTTCCTCTAGAGACTTGCGGTACACGGCTGTTAGAAGGGGGGCAAGTTCTTTCGCGTACTCTGTGTAGAATCGAATTGGTATCCCATCAGGTCCAGTGGACTTTCCTCTATTGAGTGATTCCAGTTGCTTTTCTATTCCTTGGACACTTATTTCGATGTCAGCCATTTTTTCGTTTGTGCGCGGATTTAGAGAAGGAACTGCAGTGCGGTCTTCCTCTGTGAAACAGCTTTGGAAAAAGGTGTTTAGTATTTCAGCTTTACGCGTGTCATCCTCTGTTTCAATGCCATCATCATCCCGTAGTGTCTGGATATGCTGTTTCGAGCCACTTACTGATTTAACGTAAGACCAGAACTTCCGAGGATTTTCTGTCAAGTCGGTACATAGAATCTGCCGATGCCCTCCATGCACCGTTTGTCTCGATACAACACGTCCAGTGGATACTGCGAGGTCAGATCCCAGTTGCCGTGTAGTACTAAGGCCGTACCGTCGTGTCCTCACCGCGTCCTTACAGTCAATTAACGGTCCTCCCTTCCTGATGTCACACATGGCCGGTAATGCCTTGGTTGTAGGGATACAGTTTCCATTTCATGAATTGACTCCACATCCAAGAAACAGCAGAACGATTCACGTTAAGTTATCGGGCCATATCACTTTGCGATTGTCCTGCTTCAATTCTTCCTATGGCCCTCCACCGCAGAGAGTCTAGTAGGCGTCTTCTCTGTGCCATACTGTTCCGTCTGTGACTGTGTACACAGCTATAGTGGATGTGGAACTACCTGGCAAAGACTGCCACGTTTAATAGGTGCCCTGACGTCATCGTTGGCGTGGTTGTCCGTTGACTGGAATGACATCTTCCGTGCAGGACACGACCGTGCACACATCTGTAGACAGACTGTGTGATTATATCGTAAATTAAACACAGGGCAGGAAAACAGTGCTTGTTGCTTTAACTTTGGACGCTAGTATTTAAAGTGATGGTTGAAAGAATTTGTTCGTACAACCACGACTTTAAAATCTATAGGATGTATTGTACACCAGCTTCAAATTGTTGTGTGAATAAGAAAAGAAGCATGTGTAGTTCGTAAGTAGTGTTATGAGTTTGCCAACACCTTTCCGAAGAGAACACGGCAAGTGTCATAATCCGATTTCCCAGAAACTTCACTCAGCGGAAGAGAAACTAAAACAAGTAAACACGTGTCTCAGCTTATACGTAGATACTCGACATTTTCTGGTAAAACGTCAGTCAAAGTTTTCGACGTAGATGCCTTTTAGCGAGCCAGAACACCATTTGCCAGTTGAATAGCGCAGATGAAGTTCAAATGGTTCAAATGGCTCTGAGCACTATGGGACTTAACATCTGAGGCCATCACTCCCCTAGAACTTAGAACTACTTAAACCGAACTAACCTAAGGACATCATACACATCCACGCCCGAGGCAGGATTCGAACTTGGGACGGTAGCGGTCGCGCGGTTCCAGGCTGAAGCGCCCAGAACCGCTCGGCCGCAGATGAAGTTCGTATCGTATTATTATCCCTCGTGACTGTTAGATTTCTATATATTTTTCTTTATAAATTTATATTACCGCGTGAAGACCGGCTCAGTAAAACAACAGCAGGTATTGAATGACCTGAACATGTGTTGCGGATTTACATGTTCGAAAAACGCACTTACTGCGTTAAATATATGTATATTTTTGTAGCCTTCATTCTAATTGGAGTTGCTGTCAATTGGCGTGCTACGCCACTTGGTGAAAACCTCCTGACCTTTCGCGGCATACTCTCCTGTGGCATCTTCGTTATTCTCATTTCTATTCTCAGACTAATTGGTGATGTCAAACATCATCAATTGCTGTTCTTTCCCTACATGCTGTTCCTGTTCCTGCTGTTCCTTGTGCAGTTCAGAGTGCCATGCGCCTGCCTGGAGCAGATGCAGCACCTCGCAAAGCAGGGATGGGACAACGTTGAAAACACGGCAACACAGATGGATTTGGAGACAGTGTTTCATTGCTGAGGGTTCCATAAAGAATACAATACTACTTCTTGTCCACACATCTGCGCTATAGTAAGGTGATTAAAGATCGCCGAGGCCCTGCAGAGCACGATCAACTACGCCTTCAATGTGTCAGGAGAGACAGGCTTGTTTCTCAGCTTTACAGAGATAATTACAACCGTCGTCGCTTACCAATACCGCAGCCAGAGGAATCCGGAATGCAAAGCAATAGATATTAATGCACCTAGGTAAAACAGCTATTTTTGTTAAAATACGGGGAACTAGTCAGCTGTATCTACACTGTGCACTAATGTTGACAAATATTCTTAGAGCGAGCGAAAATTACTGAATTATTGTATTATGCGTCAAAATGTCACCTTTATTTATGTACCTTAGAAGTTACACTTTGCTCTTGCCGAAAGAAAATTTTCACACAAGGTGTTTCATTTATTGCACCGACTTACATAGAGTTTTCATGATAGTAAAATTTTGAAAGCATTTTATTGCATCTCTTTTTGTTTTATTTATTAGTTTTAAGCCTAGATTATTCCGTTGATAAACTAATAAATATTTTTGTAATTATTTTACCAAGTTTAGATGTATTCTTCTGACTGGAAAAGTGTTGTCTCATTTCTGTATAATAGAAATCTTAATTACATTCTTAGGAAGAAAGTGTCTTGTATAAGGGCAGGTGGAGTAAATTGAAAGAGGTAAGTATATATGGATAGAAATCAGGATATTAGGATTTAAATACTAACTATGAAAAACTGCATGTGCGTCACAATGTCCGTAAGTGGTTAGGGTCAAATGGTTCAAATGGCTCTGAGCACTATGGGACTTAACTGCTGTGGTCATCAGTCCCCTAGAACTTAGAACTACTTAAACCTAACTAACCTAAGGACATCACACACATCCATGCCCGAGGCAGGATTCGAACCTGCGACCGTAGCAGTCGCACGGTTCCGGACTGCGCGCCTAGAACCGCGAGACCACCGCGGCCGGCGGTTAGGGTCAGAGACATACAATACCAGAACAGAGCTGCTATTATCTTCCTCAAAACCCAGCTTAGTTTGGTATTACTCATATGCTGAGTAAACACTAACGGAGGCAGGTGTATGTTTGCCTCTGCGCGGGGTAGCCGCGCGGTCTTAGGGGCCTTGTCACAGACCGTGCGGTTCCCCCCGTCAGAGGTTCGAGCCCTCCCTTGGGCATGGGTGTGTGTGTGTTGTTCATAGTGTAAGTTAGTTCAGGTTAGATTAAGTAGCGTGTCGGCTTAGGGACCGATGACCTAAGCAGTTTGGTCCCCTTAGACCTTAACACAAAACTGGTTCAAATGGCTCTAAGCACTATGGGACTTACCATCTGAGGTACTCAGTCCCCTAGACTTAGAACCACTTGAACCTAACTAACCTAAGGACATCACACACATCCATGCCCGAGGCAGGATTCGGAACTGCGACCGTAGCAGCAGCGCGGTTCCGGACTGAAGCGCCTAGAACCGCTCGGCCACCGTGGCCGGCAGACCTTAACACAAATTTTCAGATTTGTATGTTTGCCACTAAACACTGGCTTTTATTGAAAAGTGATGTTTCATATGGATTAGCACTTAGTATACAAATAACTGATTTTCACCACCATTTTGATATTAATAAACTAGAGACTAGTGTTGACTGTTTCTCACAAACATTACATACCTGTGCCGCAGCCTCAATTCAGATATATCGACAGATGAACAGTGATTAACTCTTCTGTATTTCATTACTATGCCTAATTCTGTGGGAAGGAAGAAAAACAAATTCCGAGACAGCTACCGCAGAACACACTTGCAACATACGCATATTAAAAAAAAAGTGGTTTAGCGGCTAGTGTCACGGTCTCTCCCTTTTGCGTCCCGTGTTCGAAACCCGATTTTTGTTTTTATTTGTTTTATTTAATTCTAGTTTTTTTTCATTTATCCATCCATGTTCGTAGAGGGCTACTACAGGAACGTTTTTTATCAACGTAGAAGATACAAGCAGGTTATATTAATTGTAAAATTACAACTCGGTTTCACTATAAGCGTCAGACATTTATTTTATAATCTCTGTATGTCTGTGACATTTTCAGAGATTGTGGTTCTTCCTTAAATTCCAATTTTCTTACATTTCATTCCTATAACAATTCACAATTCTCATATTTTATTCTTATGTTTACTCTTCAGTAAGAATTGATGCATTTCCTTGAGTGATACAGATTGTAGAAACATTTCAAACACAGAGATTACGAAGACCACGAGCATCACACGAAGGCAAGTTTTCCAAAAGGAAATTTCTCCATATGAACCTCACTCAGGAAAGAAAGGTCATTAACATTCCTGAAAATTTCACCTGTTGGCAATAATTTTGCGGCAAAGTACACTTAACGGATCACGTCTCCGAAAACTGGTGCTTGCAGTAGATTATGAATCAGATACACTATTCTTCAAGTGGATTTGCAGCTCCTTGTGTTTACTGTGTTTGCAGTTAAAATTCTGGATGGAAGGTCGGCCAGTTAAGCAAAACACAGTTTTTCCAAGTTCCCAAAGATGTTTCAGCACCACTATGACTTCATCAGTGGGTTTCTGTTTTATTTAATCTTTACACTTGGTGTGCATGATTTTTCAGGACAACTTGTGTATTATGTATTATAGGTAGCCTGTCATGTTTTCGTGTGGCTCGACCTTTTACTCTCAGCATCATGGTGAAGTGCTGCGAAACACACATAAATATAGAACGTATTTTCACAAATAAGCTCGTAAAATCACTTTGCACTTCACCAAAACACTGTGTAATTGTAGCTGTTGTGATTTATAAATGTCATAATAACATAAGCTTTAATATTCTCAGCGTGGCTACTGATTTGGGTTATATTATTCCAAATGACTCTGCAAATCCACATGCACACACATTGCATTCTTTCATTCCGGTATTGACCGCGCCTTATCAAGGCCTCTATCCATGATTAATTTGCAGAATGAAATCGCTGGTATAAAATAAAATGCCGTTAACAACAGGTCTAATCAAAATTTGGTTGATCTCATCAGCAACAAGAAAAACCACTAAAAATGCTCAAAATACATCAAGCGCAACTAAAGCGGAAAATAGTAAACGAATTTCTATTTCTTTCCCTGGAAATGTATTCCTCAGTATAAAACGCTAATTAGTGGATAAATACGAATGTAATGTAACATTCTCCACTGGCAACAGCTTAAAAAGAAACTTCGCGCCTATAATTAACAATGTCAGTGGTTCCTTTTGTAATTCAGGTGTTTATAAAATGATTTGTAATAATTGCCCCTCGTACTGTATAGGTCAAACTGTGAGGGCGGCCGAAGGAAGGTATAAAGAACATTTACTAAGAAAGAAGGGAGGTAATTTGCAGCACTCCAGATTTGCAGATCATTTACTCATTACTAATCATTCCCCTTAAGATCTGCGTGAAACTGTTGTTTTGTATAAGGACATTAAAGAGCGGAAATTAGAATTATGTGAAGAATCGGAAATTATTAAACATACACGCGATAGGTATGTTAACATGTTAAATGATGAGCTGCAACTTGAGACTCGACAGTTTCTTCAAGGTTTTAAGCTGGTACTTCAAACTGTTTAACGTTGTTACAGTTCGTTGGTTTCTTGTAAAACACTTTATCTCATTCTTATTATCCTCCTTCTTACAGTTATGATTAATGTTTAACGTTTCCCCTCCTCCTACCTACCTCCCATTCTCACCTACTTTTAAGCTGAATCTTCCTCAGTCCCTTTTCGATATAACGTAGTTAAAAAAATGTTCAAATGTGTGTGAAATCTCATGGGACTTAACTGCTAAGGTCATCAGTCCCTAAGCTTACACACTACTTAACCTGAATTATCCTAAGGATAAACACACACCCATGCCCGAGGGAGGACTCGAACCTCCGTCGGGACCAGCCGCACAGTCCATGACTACAGCGCTTTAGACCGATATAACGTGGAGATTCATAGTTTGCACTTTATGTGTTTCGTATGTGCATATCTCTGCACACAGGTATTCCATGTACCGATGCTTCCTGTTTCGTGCGCTGTGTTAATTTTGTCAGTCGCCACAAAGCACCAGCCAAAAACGGACGTTTCACTGCCCTTCATTTACGTGTACACTTTGATGTGAAGACTTTTCACTTAGTCCAACTCCAATGCGACTCTTTTCTAATGGATTTTATTTGGTTTCACTCATTGTCACACTTACCATGTCAGTTGACACGAGTTTTGTTGCTCTGAAATTTGTAATCGTCAGTATGTGATTTTACTTGTAAGTAACTTTTGTTTCTTATATTTTTGTTGAGGGGTTTTGTACATCCTTTACACCTTGATGATATCTTTTAACTATGATGTAAAAAAATCCTCAATACGACCATATACTTCTGAAGAAGATAATTTTACAGTTGTTGAAACTATGGTCAAGGGCTGTTAATAAATTTTTATACCTGGATCTGGTTGGCTGATTTCTGAAATAATTAATTTACTACATTTATGGTAAACACATTAAAGTAATTTGTGATAAACACGCAGAGATCTTTCTGTTAATTTTTATGTTTCTTCATACTACAGGTGCAAGGTGGACAACATTCCTTCACTGATGTAGTTTTGAATTGGTGGTTGTGAAAACACGTAAAGACAATCAAGTAGCAGACGCCATATGGCATCTACAAAAAGGTCTTTCTGGCCTTATTGATTTATCTGAACAAATCATCTTTGAAGAAATTACATGGAATATAGGCAATAGCATCAAGACATGTGTGCTAATATGGCTGCTTTACAAGATACAGATCGTAGATACAACACGACACTGCACACGCGTAGTTCATCTGAGAAAATTCTATAACACTACAAATTACAGAATAACGTATTATGCTATAGACTTAATGTTCAAAACAATGAATTGAGTGTGTATATACCTAATGCTTCCAGAATCACTTAAATCTGGCATACAAATTATGTTTGAGAACACGAGAGTGGGACGAAATCTTTGAGAAAGCTAATGCTTAGTTGCTACTTTGTAAATATGCTAATATTTGTTAAAAACTTGTTTCATCTCTTAAAAAACAAGTGTTGCTACACAGAACTACATTCTATATTACCAACACAACCTCTACAAATGATATCGTCGATCTTGCCGCACGTTTACCCTGTGAACGAGGTGAAGTTGAGTTCTTGCTTGACATTTACGATCTTTTTTCGAAATATGTCAAGTTATATGCCATGAAGCCGACAGCAACGTTTGCCATAATTAGAAAGATTCTTAAGCTTTAAATACCGACAACTGGCAAACTTCTCACACTATTAACAGATAATGCGCGAAACTACACATCCATTTGATGGAAAGACTTTCCACAGGACAGTCACATCAAACAAACATCGACATCAAAAAATTCATGTGCAATATAGTCTAATTTAATGTATTTCCACAGAGTTAAGCGATTTATGTGCACATACTGTATGCAAGTACACAAAATACACGTTAAATGGAATTTATTAAACCTTTTGAACACATAGTAGATAGGTTGCTAATTTACACAACCCTTATACACCATCAGATCTATGGACTAACAGCAAAGAAGTCAAAGACTGGATAAATCCAGTGCCTGCCTGAAGAAGGGTCTACGCTGGAAGGAAAGGTCAGGGAAACACTGACTGCACTAATTGAACATGTCAGCATCAAAAGAACAGCTACGAAAAAAAGGTTAAGATGTGTACAGCAGCATTTAGCAGGGAAAATGTATTGCTTAAATAACATCCAAAACCTTCTACCCTATAGAAAATTAATAGTAAATGGCAGCTACTGTATACCGAACCACATAAGATTATCCAGATCCGACATCAAGGCAGTCCCCTTTTGGTTTTTCCAAAAATAACAAAATTAAAGGCCTTCTACAGTCACAAAGATTTGGAAAAGTTTCTGCACAGGTGGTAGCGATGACTGCATTCCTTGAATTTAGAGAACGCAAAAGATATTAATCGATGATTTACGATTCACTCGAAAATGCACTCTAAGAAATTTCCTATGTAACTGCTAAGCTATGAAGCCAGTGTAATGAAATACGAGGAAGTAAACTGATATCTGAATAATTTTACTACAGTGTAACCATATTTTTACGTACGTCGAGTGCTGCATGACATTCTGAACTGTTTAGTCAAAGACATATATACAAATGAGTTCCTATGTAATAGTTTAAGTTTGAAGGAGAAAAATAGTATATATTACAAGAACAGACCGCGTGTGTACAGAATGTCAATATGTGACACTAATTGGCACTTTTTTTAAGATAGGCAATACTTTAGTACAAAACTAAAACTCTGTCTACAAAGAGAATCTTGGTTTTCTTTGACGGGGGTTACAGAAATAGCTTTATCTTCAGGATAATGACTACCTTTCTTATAGAAAATGTAGTATCTGTATATGTGTACATTAGTTTTAAAGTTGTATCTTTTATAATGAATGGTTATCTGGCCATGAGATTGAAATTATTGAAATTGATATGAACACTCGTGCAGAGTACTGGCAGCAAAATGTGAATATATCTGATGAAGTTAATGGTTTACATATAGCTGTGCTGTGCATTAATAGTTTGTCTTTATGAAATGAAAATCCATGAGCCTGAAAGGGGCAAACTTTTGGTCCATCACCTTTAAGTACATAAGTATGTGTAGTTAAGGACTGGACGAATATTTAAATGTGGAAATTATATGTAAAATAAGATATGATGTTCTTTTGATTTAGTCTATCATCGGAATTTTCCATTTTATTTGCTTTTATTTTGCACATTAGCATGGTCTTTATTCTGCTATGAGCAATTGAAATTTGTTCACAGAATAGACAAAAATCTGTTGTCCCAGCTCTGAATAGTGCTGAGTCCGTCCGATAGCAAATTCTTGAAATAGAGGCGGCCTAATGATTAAGTAACCAGTTTTCACCCACAGAAGGTTACTATCATCCACTGTAAATACTTCTGTAAAAGAGAAAAAATGAATTTCAAAGATTTTTGCGCTCTATTGAGAATAACAAGTTCCTTAGGGACAAACTACGAATGTGTCCATGCAACATAAATCAAAAACGTAAAATGAAACCATGCATCCAAGCTACTGTGAAATGTGTGCCTGCTACTAGTAGCAATTAAAAATTTGTGACGGGAATTAGTGCACTTGCAGACAGGGTAACGTTTGAGTGAAATGTTGTGTCTGGCGTGCGTTGCGCATTGCAACTGGACAATTTCATCGACGCAGACCCATCAAAAAGAGACAAAACGGAACTTGATTAGGAGAGTATATGGTTGTTTGTGGTTTGATGTGCAGAAGAGCGATGTCCTTGCGCAGATCAGCTAGGCATTCCACACACAATAGGCTCTATGCAGCTACGCCGACTGACTGTTACCGGTAACAATGCCCGCACGTGGATCCGTCGACAAACTTGATTGTCGTCGCCGGGTGTCGTATCTGCGGTACCGTTAAAAATATTCAAATACCATGACCAAGGTAGATAGGAAACTAGATTTAATAAGGACACTTAGTGCGTCTGCTATTAACGTTAGTGATGCGTGAGACCGTTAAACGTACATTGCGGTGTAGAATAACTCAAGAACCCTTTATGAGCTCAAAAAATAATCATTGTGAAAAATAAACTATAAAGTGATGTCCCATGCTAATAGCGCATGTATCTAACTTTATGCGTACTTTTCGTATGATCTGTGTCTAACTTGTAGAGAAAAATGTTGTATGTTTGTAATAAGAAATTTTATTATCGGCACGACTGTTGTGAGTTGTGCAAAGGCGTTTGTGAGCCTACTGCACAATCGCTCCATGAATCTGGTGCCTGCTGAACACCTGATGTCTGCATGAGTCGCTCAGCTGTTTCAGATATCCTGTACCTGTCCAACCACGTAACTCATCTCCTGGGTCTCTTCAACCATTGACCTTACCTTTCACCTGTACATATATTCCCTCTGTGTTCTTCAAATAAGACGTCGAAATCGTGTTAATGAAAGATTATTCCATATTTATTTTATAAAAGAACAATGAGAACAATATCTACTCACTTTGTGAAGAAAAACTGTATACCTATGTCTTACTAATGAACTCTGAACTCAGAGTAACAAATATGGACGTAACGAGATTCATGAACTCTTAAAAGCTATTCAGTTACCTTAGATGTAACGTTCTTTTACTTATATCCACGAAACGAATGTGTTCGGTATATTTGTGTTCATATCTAATGCAATATGTACTGACTGACCCTGATACACAATTAGACAAAAGACTCTCTATTTATAAACACAAAAGAACTGTAGTAATGACAATAGTGAAAAATAGTGAACAAAACAAAGCGAGTCACGATTTGTTGAACAGCGTCGTCCAACTGCATAACTAACTGTGCCAATGCCATTCCAGGAGTCTGTATAATATATATATATATATATATATATATATATATATATATATATATATATATATAGATTGAATCACCTAAAACTTATACCGCAGGTTTTGCGTTAATGGAAAGTGCTATTGATGTGCAGTTTTCACAGAATGGATCGATAGTCTGGGACTCGCAGTATTAGCCATTGAATAGATTTTAATAACACTTAGAAACTGTTTTTTAGAAACATACATTTTTAAATTGAGAAATACCTGTTAACATTAACAGACTCATAGTACGGTAACTTGGAATGTCAGTGGCGCTGGTTGAAGGATTCTAGTGTAAGTCGTTTACGAGATGTCCTACATTGGAAAGTTCCCACACCAACACTTGTACAACACCTGCGGTAGCACACACTAAAGAACAACACAAATGCATACCACCGGCAGCAGCAATACACGCTTCCAGTCTCGTATGCAACGACTGCTGCATACATGATAGCACTTCAGGGGAGATGTCCGAGCAGCCTGCGGCAATTCCTCGTTGCGAAAAGGCAGATTACATATATCGTACTTCAGACTGACTACTCATTAGTAAATGCCCTCAGTTATTACGATTTTAAGTGGACGATAGGGTTTACTTGTGGGCATTTACTAATGAGTAATAATTCCGAAATACGATTTATGTAATCTGGCGCTATCTAAAGCCACGGCTTGCAATAATTCTTGTTTCATCAATTACGTTTATGACAAGAGAAGGTTCGCCTCATCTACTCTGTTGTGCCACTATGTGACGTAATAAGGCCATTACTTCTGAAAAAGATATTTTTAAAAATATGGAAACCATGGTCAAGGGCTAATAAACCTTTATTTGGGACTGGTTGGCTGATTTTTCAACCTCTTCATCTAAAATTCTCTGAACAACCTCAATAGGTTAGACTTACGTGATTTGCCTTTCCTAGTCGTCAGAGATGAAATCTCGACTGACTCTCAGCTACAAGGTAAAATATTATTGATTAATTGTTCAGTATTTTGTTACTTTTACTGCGATAATTCTTAACGTTAATTGGTCATTAAAAATTATGAACTTTACTTCATATTTGAAGAAATACAAACGCAATGCTTTACCTAGCGTCATAATGTATGAGCAGTTTTCTTCGTAATCGGGTGAGCTACTGAGTGCCTTGGGCGATCCCAGTTGTCACCAATAGCACATACTCTTCACAGTGACTGTAATGCCAGGCAATGACAGAAAATTCGCCACTGCTCGGATGTCTCCTCTCCTCTCTGTGTAACAAGCCAAACATGACAAGTCTGTGCATGTACGGCTTGAACTTATTTCAGTCATATGTAGTTATATTTTTTATGCTCGTTTGTTTCCGGTGCTAGCTCACAACATACAATACAACAAAATTAATTTAATAATACACAGTTATGATTGCACTGGACACAAGCAAAAGTAAATAAATGAATTTTATAAATGAGGGCTTCTAACTTCCATGACACTGGATACTGGGCACTTCAGCTGTGAAGTAGTGTATTTTGTTATGGAGCACAAGTTCTATTTTGAAAATGACACTAGAAAAATATTATTTATTTATTTATTGCTTATTTAACTTGACATATACATACCAGAGATAAAATATTCACAACAACAGCAATAATATATAACATTATTAATGATGATGATGATAACAAGGGGAATTGACGAGACTGAGCAGCAGACTAGTGTATGGGAGAAACGACTATTGTTTTAGAAGGTGAACCATTTGCTGTCTTTTGTAGTTTGGAAGGAAGTTAATTTCTCTGATATTTTGAGGAACTTTGTTCCGATGTCGGGTTCCTGATACAGAAAATTATTTAGAGAACATGACAGTATCACGTAATGGTATAGAAAGAATTTTACTTTGTTGAGAACGACTGTTTCTGCAGAGCTGTCCAGATAGTAGTGCAACAGTTGAAAATAAGTAAGAGGGAGAGCAATAAACGAGAAGGCGATAGAGAAAAGACAGAGTATGGTAGTACCTATGCTCCTTGGCATGTAGCCATGATAATTATGCGCACGCAGGAGCGACATGGTCGAAATAAAGCACATCACAACTGTATCGAGCAGATCTTTTCATCGCCGGTTCCAGTCGACTTGAGCTTTCGTAGGAGAGTTTTTGGAGGATAACATCACCGTAAGTAAGTATGGGGAGTATTAATGAGCCTACGAGCTTCTGCTTAAAATCAAAAGGGATTACTTTTTTATATTTCTTTTGTGAATGAAGTGACGCTGACAGTATCATACAGACTGCAACTGTGTGTTCAGACCAGTCTAATTGATGGTTCAGAACTATCCCTGTACGCTTTAGGATTAAGGGTGGAAATTATTCTCTGAACTGAGGGGTAATATGTAATTTGTGAGCGACTAACACCGCTTGTGTCTTAGAGGGGTTCAGTTTCAAACCTATGCTCTCTGCCCGCTCTGATGCCCCAAGTAAATCAGCATTTACATGCTGAATGCTGTGCACATGTTTCTTGGGTATGTACTTAAATAAAATGAAGGTGATCAGCGTATACGAGGAACTACCCAAAAGCAACGGAACTAATTTTTTGGTGGGCAGTACTTTTGTGGTACTGCGTTTCTCATACAGGTGCGCAAAAGCGAAATTCCAGAGTCAGTACTCTGATTGACGTCGCTGAAGGAGGTCATGACTATTTTAGTTTTGTCTGATTTCCGTTATTATAATGGCTGATTTTCGTGAATAGCGTTTGGCTGTGAAATTCTGCTTATTGCTCGGAAAAAGTGGAACTTAAATTGCTGAAATGTTAAAAATGGCCTATAAGGACGATCTTCTGCGGAAAACTCAAGTGTTAAGTGGTTTTCCAGTTTCAAAACACTGAAACGTCAGTTGATAACAAGCCTCGTTATGGTCGTCCTTCCACATCCTGGTCACATGAAAATTATGGAAATATTTGTACAATCATCAACGAACATCGACGACGGACCATTGAAGAAAATGTGGAGCTGTCAGGAACGACTCTGATTTCAGTGCAGTGAATTGTGATAGATTTGGGAACGAAAAGGATGGCTGTCAAACTCGTGGCACGACTGCTGACAGTTGAATAAAAATAGTGTCACTGGAAGCATGCTGTGCTTTTAAAGAAGAGTCCGGAAATGACCCAAAACTTGTTTCTTCAAAAATAATCACAGGTGACGAAACTTGATGCTATGCTTACGGTCCTGATTCCAAGCAACAGTGAAGTCTATGGGAGACTTCAATTTCATCTCGCCCCAAGGGAGCTCATCAGGTGAAATCATACATTAATACAACGCTGATTTCTTCTTCCGATGCAAGAGGAGTCGTCCTCTCAGACACTCCGCAGGGTCAGAAAGTTAACCAGGCTTTCTGCTCGGAAGTTTTGAAAAGACTGTGAAATAGTGCGCAGCGGAAGTGGCCTAATCTGTGGCAGCCGGGTGCCTAGTTTTCTCATCATGATAATACTCCCACTCACAGAGCCCTGTCTGTACGCCAGTTCTTGACTAAAAATTATATGATCCCTGCTGCTCACCCTCTTCCCCCATACTCACCCGATCTTGCCGCATGTGACTTTTTTTTGTCTCCTAAAACGAAGAGAGGTACGGAAGGAAAGTGTTTTGCTGTTGTTGCTAAGGCGCGGAAAGAAAGGACGGAGGCGCTGTCAAACATGACAAAAGATGAATTTACACTATTTTTTGAAAAATGGAATAAAAGATTAGTGCAAGTTTTAATGGAAGTGGAGAGTACTTTGAAGGGAATTGAAGATTTGTGCTCAAAATGTGAATAAATAAGTTCAAAAAAAGAATAAGTTCTGTTTGTTTTTGGCAACCCCTCATAAGTCATATTTTCAGTTGGAATGGAATAGCTAACACATCGTTAACATATGAAGAGAAATGTTAATTGCCCGATACCGAACCTCATGAGATCCTTTTCATTACATCCCTCCACTGAGACATTTTTGTTTCAATCACTACATACTGTTGGCGGGAAGTAAGACATGAGTAGAACGATTGTACAACACTTGAAGAACAATTTTGACTTCTAAGTTTAGCAAGGAGACTGTCGAAGTCTACAGTGTCGAAAGCTTTGTTGAAATCCCTAAAGAACATAATATTTGTCTTTTGTTTGTCCATTTCCTGTTTCAGTTAGTCATTTACTTTTATAAGAGCTGTCGTTATGCTGCAATTTTGCCGGAAACAGACTGGTATTCATCTCAAACTTTATGGACGTTGAACAATTTGTAAGCTGTTCGTGAACTATATATTCTAAAGCTATGGATAATGATGGTAGAACGCAAGTAGACCTGTAGTTGGAAGGTTGTTTGGCAAATTCCTTTTTCGTTTATGTGCTTCGAGGCTGTTGGGAAAATGCTGGAAGTCAGGGAACGGTTAAAAATGTACGTTATGTTTGGCAGTAGTGAATCGGCGAGAAAACTGATCCCTTTTACCATGTCCTTCAGCTGCAGAACGAATGCATTCAGTTGGCTTCCAGACCATGTTAAGGCTTAACGACTGCAGAAAAAAAATTCCTTCATACCCTCCACTGATACTTTAAGGGACTCGATGATTTGCGCCCATCAGCGTTGGTCATGTACAGATGTCGACGTGGTGAAATACTCATCTAGATCCTCTGTAGGAACTAAAGGTACAGCAGCAGATTTGGGTTTGCGTGTTCCTAGACCTCGTATGTTTTTCCACGTAATGGTGGGTCTGTGAAAGCCCTCAGTTGGCTAGTGAGTGTACCTGAGTTTTTCATTTCTCATAGACTGACTAAATCGGTTGCGTAGTTGTTCACAGAAGAGATGATTATCAAAGACTGGAAGCCATTTGTATGTCCTGCATGCCCCGTCTCTGATACTGATACTGGCGTTTGTGGTGATATGTACACCATGTTGCAAATTGTCTCATTAACCTTTCTGTTTTTAGACGAGCGTGTTCGTCGTATAACTTAATGAGTCTCTTAGTGACATTAGATACTTCATTATTTGTGACGAAGTTATTTTCTGGAGTTGTCAGCCAAGAAATATCAAAGGCACCCCCGCTAAGATTAGACACATTCAGGAGCTTAAATCTCTAAAAATTCGCCACTCGCGGTTCGTTGTTTGGGAATTACAACGAAGATCATGAATACTACCCCATGAGAAGACAGGCCAGGTGCAGACATGTGGTCATGCGAATTAGTCTATTTCGACATTTGGATGTGATTATATCGATAAACGTATGAGCGTCTGCTGTATGATTTTTAAGCCCAACTAGAAGCAGTTTTGGTCCAAAAATGGCTCTGAGCACTAGGCGACGTAACTTCTCAGGTCATCAGTCGCCTAGAATTTAGAACTAATTAAAGCTAACTAACCTAAGGCCATCACACACATCCATGCCCGAGGCAGGATTCGAACCTGCGACCGTAGCGGTCGCTCAGTTCCAGACTGTAGCGCCTAGAACCGCACGGCCACTCGGCCGGCAGCAGTTTTGGCTTTGCCTAGGAAAGTAACCACGTGGACTTGGATACGGAAGGATATTTGTTTAAAAATGTATATTCATGTAATCAAGTTTTGTGTTAAACTTGGGGAATTCACGAGTGTGACGTTTGAAAAGTTTAAACAGGCAGTCGGGACCACGCTTTACCAAGATCACAAGTTTTACGTTGGCGCAAATTAGTTTTAGAAAACCGAGAACACGCTGAGACAGGGTTGTAGCCTTTCCCCGATGTTATTCAATCTGTATGTTGAGGAAGCAGTGAAGGAAACAAAAGAAAAATTCGGAGTAGGTATTAAAATCCATGAAGAAGAAATAAAAACTTTGAGGTTCGCCGATGACATTGTAATTCTGTCAGAGACAGCAAAGGACTTGGAAGAGCAGTTGAACAGAATGGACAGTGTCTTGAAAGGAGGATATAAGGTGAACATCAACAAAAGCAGAACGAGGGTAATGGAATGTAGTCGAATTAAGTCAAGTGATGCTGAGGGAATTAGATTAGGAAATGAGACACTTAAAGTAGTAAAGGAGTTTTGCTATTTGGGGAGCAAAATAACTGATGATGGTCGAAGTAGAGAGGATATAAAATGTAGACTGGCAATGGCAAGGAAAGCGTTTCTGAAGAAGAGAAATTTGTTAACATCGAGTATAGATTTAAGTGTCAGGAAGTCGTTTCAGAAAGTATTAGTATTGAGTGTAGCCATGTATGGAAGTGAAACATGGACGATAAATAGTTTAGACAAGACGAGAATAGAATCTTTCTAAATGTGGTGCTACAGAAGAATGCTGAGGATTAGATGGGTAGATCACATAACTAACGAGGAAGTATTGAATAGGATTGGGGAGGAGAGAAGTTTGTGACACCACTTGACTAGAAGAAGGGATCGGTTGATATGACATGTTCTGGGGCATCAAGGGATTACCGGTTTAGTATTGGAGGGCTGTGTGGAGGGTAAAAATCGTAGAGGGAGACCAAGAGACGAATACACTAAGCAGATTCAGAAGGATGTAGGTTGCAGTAGGTACTGGGAGATGAAGAAGCTTGCACAGGATAGAGTAGCATGGAGAGCTGCATCAAACCAGTCTCAGGACTGAAGACCACAACAACAACAATGGGAGCCCACAATTGACTAGTTTCTTTAAAAATTTTAAAAGAGTCATCAGTCATACATGAATGGCTACCTTTGGGGGAGCGTATGGCGCGATCGCCTTTTATTTGTTGGGGTCATTTCCCCAAACACATGAACCTTACAAAGTAAGGAAAGGTACAATCTACAGCCACATTTTACTGGTTAACAGTTTTAGTTAGTGTTATTCCACTTGGAATTCACATCTTGGGACCGACCTTGGTGGGACGGACCTGTGAAAAATGCACTGTACGATTCCTGACGGTGGCCTCTATCACGAAGACACGCAGCCCGAGTTGGAAGCGTGGATACAGTCGCCCAGAGGGTACGTAAGGCGGCTGTTAGCTCGGAGCGGGTCCGAGCGCCTTGGCAGCTGTCGCGCGAGGTAATTAGCCGGTGTTCAGGCTGCGCGCGACTTTAGGACCAGCGTGGGAATGGGTGAGGGGGAGGGGGCAGGGGCGAGCCTCGGGATCGATTGTCAGGCGCAGGCTAGCAGCCTGCCGCCTGGCGGCTAATTAATTACTCACTGCATCGGCACGACTGAAATCTTGTGGCAGACAAAATAGCTCGCACTACGCTCGCCAATTAGGTCGAGACCTCTGGCAAACAACTCTGCTCCAGATCAGAGGCTGTGAACCTGTATTAGCACACAAACAGAGAACTGTGGAACAATCTGTTCAACAATGGTTACGATGTAGGCTGCCTTGTGATTGGAAATACGTAACAGTTTAAACTTGTGCAATAACCAGCATTGTTTCAACTAGCTTCGACATAATTTTGTTTGTCCCATTTACGCTATACAAATCTCTACATTGTACGCATCATGTATTATAACTTAACTCTTTACTAAATGTTTTTCTTCTACGTCTATTCCTACATCTACCTTCCGCGAGCCAACTTATGTCGTATAAGTGTCACCTTCCGCTTTTCCTGTACCACTCGCAAAACCTTCACTGAAAGAAAGATTGTTGACGAGCAGCATCTGTGTTTTCTCAAAGCTCTCTAATTTTCGAGAGGCACAGCCCACATAGCACGAAGCGTTATATTGGTTGACTCTTCTAAGGAGTCCGCCCCCGGTAGCTGAATGGTCAGCGTGACGGATTGTCGGTCCTCTGGGCCCGGATTCGTTTCCCATCTGGGTCGGGGAATTTTCTCAGCCCAGGGACTGGGTGTTGTGCTGTCGTCATCATCATCTTATCATCCTGAAGTGGCGTTAAATTGAAAGATCGGCCCCAAGCCATACGATTAAATAAATAAAACTCTTCTAAGGATGTACACCCTCGGAAATTTAACAGTAGGCCCTACCGTGATGCTCAATGCCTCTCTTGCAGCGCCTGCCACCGGGGATGATTCAGCATCCCCATGACGCTTTCACGCTTAGAAAATGAACCTGTAACGAAACTTGTTGCTCTTCTTTCTATCTTTTCTATTTCCTCTGTCAGTTTTTTATGTTAAAGATGATTCCTGCAGAGGATATTTACCGTCTCCGGAAATGTCATAATATGCGAGCTTAAAACGTGCTCGAAAATTCTGCCACTAATCGACGTCGAGTATATTGGCATATAGTTTTTTGCGTCTTTTAGGTGTTCGTTCTTGAAAACAGGAATGACATGTGCATTTTTTCCAGTCGTTAGGAACGCTTCGTGACCCCAGAGACCTACGATACACGGCCGTTAGAAGAGGGGCACGTTCTTTCGTACACTCTAAGAAGAATGGAGTAAGTATCCCGTCAGGTCCAATGGCCTTTCCTCGGTTGATCGATTTAAATGACGTGTCCCATTTTTATCTTTTACGTTCATTCTGAGTACAGTGTACCTACTATTAAATACTTTACGAGGCATGCCAGTAACTTACTCCAGTTTTCACACCGTGTCATAGAATTCTTTCCTCTCATAGAATTCTCTCCTCTCAAAACGAAACCATAAAACTATACACCTCTAAATTCAGCATATGGTAGTAACGTAGCGTTAAAATACATCGTGTCTCACTCTTTTTATCGATAAAGCGGCGTGGTTGTTACGAGTTGTACAGTACCCGTATTTTTACACATGGCTTGTCTTTATTTCCAGCGGTTTGTATTTACCTAACAGCAATTGCTGTTTTTCACCGTAGGTGTTAGCAGACAGATATTGGTATTTGTGGTTTCGTTTTTCTAAGTAGCCAATTGTCTAATGACGAGTTTAACCTGTTATACCGGGTGTTTCTCCTAAGAATCGTCAGGTGCATTTTCTCTGGTGTTTCGGCAGATGTTCGTATTTTATTTTTGCAAACGTGTAGCTGGTGTCAGTCCAAACAGATTCTGCTCATGCCATTCATACGGTGCCCATTGTACACACATCAGAAAAAGTTTTGCGTCACCCCGGTTCCCAGAACTCCTGAAGATAGATCTTGACTGTGGATACTGTATCACAGACACAGTCCCTTTGACTGTTCAGAGATGTCACTAAAACCGTCCAAAGATGTAAACAACCATCCATGGTTCAAATGGCTCTGAGAACTAAGGGACTTAACATCTGAGGTCATCAATCCTCTACACTTAGAACTACTTAAACCAAACGACTTCACACACATCCATGCCCGAGGCAGGATTCGAACCTGCGACCGTAGCAGCAGCGCGGTTCCGGACTGAAGTGCCTAGAACCGCTCGGCCACAGCGGCCGGCAAACAACCGTGCATGAGCAGCGCCTACTTGATGGAGGGGGTCCGACAGCCGATCAGTTCCAGTCATTCCACCAGGGAGGTGGAGCACGGCTCCTGTTGTCTGTAGTTCAACCATACATAGACGGTCAATACCGCGGTTCGATCGTATCATCATTGTTACTTTGTGCCAGGAAGGGCTCTCAACAAGGGAAGTGTCTAGGCGTCTCGGAGTGAACGAAAGATATGTTGTTCGGAGGAGATACAGAGAGACAGGAACTGTTGATGACACGCTTAGCTCAGGCCACCGAAGGGCTACTACTGCAACGGATGACCGCTACCTACGGATTATGGCTCGGAGGAACCCTGACAGCAACGCCACCATGTTGAATAATGCTTTTCGTGCAGCCACAGAACTTCGCATTACGCCTCAAACTGTGCGCAAAAGGCTGCATGATGCGCAACTTCACTCCTGACGTCCAATGGCGAGGTCCATCTTTGCAACCACGACACCATGCGTCGTGGTACAGGTGGGTCCAACAGCATGCCCAAAGCACCGCTCAGAACTGACATCACGTTCTCTTCACCGATGTGTGTCGCATATGCTTTCAACCAGACCATTGACGGAGACTTGTTTGGAGGTAACCCGGTCAGGCTGAACGCCTTAGACACAATATCCAGCGAGTGCTGCAAGGTGGCGGTTCCCTGCTGTTTTGGGGTGGCATTATGTGGGGCCGACGTACGCCGCTGGTGCTCATGGAAGGTGCCGTAACAGCTGTACGGTACGTGAATGCCATCCTCCGACCGATTGTGAAGCCATATCGACAGCATATTGGCGAGGCATTCGTCTTCATGGACGACAATTCGCGCCCCCATGGTCAATATATTGTGAAAGACTTCCTTCAGGATAACAAAATCGCTCGACTAGAGTGGACAGCGTGTTCTTCAGAGATGAACCCTATCGAACATGCCTGGGATAGGTTGAAAAGGGCTGTTTATGGACGATTTTCAAAATGGTTCAAATGACTCTGAGCACTATGGGACTTCACGTCTGAGGTCATCAGTCCCCTGGAACTTAAAACTACTTAAACCTAACAAGCTAAGGACATCACACACATCTACGCCCGAGGCAGGATTCGAACCTGCGACCGTAGCGGTCGCGCGGTTCCAGACTGAAGCGCCTAGAACCGCTCGGCCACCCCTACCGACATGGACGATGTGACCCACCAACCAATCTGAGAGATCTACACCGAAGCGCCGTTGAGCAGTGGGACAATCTGGACCAACAATGCCTTGATAAACTTGCGGATAATATGCCACGACGAATACGGGCATGTATCAATGCAAGAGGATTTGCTGCTGGGTGTTAGAGAGACCGGTGTGTACAGCAATCTGGACCAGCACCTCTGAAGGTCTCGCTGTATGGTGGTACAACATGTAATGTGTGGTTTTCACGAGCAATAAAAATGACGGAAATGACGTTTATTTCGATCTTTGTTCCAATTTTCTGTACAGGTTCCAGAACTCTCAGAACCGAGGGGATGCAAAACTTTTTTTGATGTGTGTGGAAGAGAAGCGTCTAATTTTTTGTCATTGCAAACAAAATTATTTTTAAATCGTAATTTTACGTTCGAATTCGACGTAGCGCTCCCAGGTTAGAGTGTATTGCGTTATTAAATTTTATCGATGTGTATTAACAGAAGCAGTACAACATGACTCATAAGCAGTACTCCAGCTGCGAGTGAACAAAATGGTTCAAATGGGTCTGAGCACTATGAGACTTAACATCTGAGGTCATCAGTCCCCTAGAACTTAGAACTACTAAACCTAACAAACCTAAGGACATCACACACATCCATGCCCGTGGCAGGATTCGAACCTGCGACCGTAGCGGTCACGCGGTTCCAGACTGAAGCGCCTAGAACCGCACGGCCACAGCGGCCGGCCGAGTGAACAGCTGTATGGCGGTTACAGTCAGCATTGACCTTGACCGTGCGTCACTACTGGAGTGCCGGTTATTCCTTGTGTTTTACTGTCCTTGTTGATACAGATCGAAACAGAAGTATCACAACAGGCTGATGCGGGGACCACTCTTTCGAACACTAAAATTGCAGTTTAAAAATCATTTTGTTTGCAACGAAGAAGAAACCAACACTTTCCATGGTCGCTGAGAGTCACATGAAATACGAGTAGCATTTGTTTGTTTGTAACAGTAGTACTAGTAGAGAGGGAAAGTTGTAAAAACAAATCACAGGACTGAGGCTGTCGGCTAAGGAGATAATAGTAAAACAGAGGAAGACGTCGAACGCAGCAGTAGACATTTCTTAGCTTGTTAACTTAGAAACGTGAACTGAATGTTTCCTTATATATTCAGAATTTCATGGCCCACTATGCACGTTTATCAGTAAATAAATTTTATTCGCTAATGATACGCTAAACTAACTTAGTGTGGCACTCTAGGACTTGAAAATCTTCGTTGAAGGTGCAAGTTCAGCGAGGACAGTGCAAACTAATTCCATCAGAGAGTCTCCTCGAACGGCAACCGGAGGACGCGGCGGAGCCGGTGCGGCGAAGTTGGTCGCACGCGAACGCCTCAGAAACATTGATTTATGCGTGGCCGAGCGGGCCACGATTTATTGCAACACTCACACAAATTAACGACGGGAAGGACGGGCCTCCCGCCTACGTAATACACTCGCCAGCCTGAGCGATGCGCTGCCGTCTTCCCATTTCAGGGACGGCCATTGGTGGCTTCCTGGTCCCATGCCTCTCTAAAGGCTAAAGCAGAGATGATAACAAGTCATTCACTATTACAAAATTACACATTTATTCACTGCTTTACTGCATTTCCTGTAATGAAATTTGGCGTTGTCTAATAGGAACAAGCGATCTATGTGCAAAAATTGACTAAAGTCTCGATTGCTTTTGGTTTATTTATGACAGATAACCGGTTTCGACACTGATGAATCGTGATCAGAAGAAGTTTCTTGTTACGAAAATAACATCAAATCCTCATTTAGAGCCAGTCGTGGTCACACAGCATTAAGTGGGTGCTAGGTGACGACATGAAATTGCTTACTGTATTCAAGCCTTGCTCTCTCTCTCATCAGTTCTCACAGTTGTCTCCCTTGACAAATTAAGCACTTTCAGAATATTTTTCATCAAGCTATGGCTTCCTTTAGTGGAGTTGTCTCATCAATGTTTTTCCCGTATTTTTTTATTAGTTACCTGATCGAAGCATCTATTTTACAACTTCGGTAGCACCACTTTTCAGAAGCTTCTGTTCTCTTTCTATTTGTACTGTTTCTCGTCCACGTTTCACTCCCATCGAAGACAACACTCCAGACACATACTTCCAGAGAAGACATCTTAACACTTACATTAAACATCAACCTACCCTTCTTTTTCATAAACGCTTACGCTGCTCTAATCAGTCTGTATTATGTCATTATGTATCCCAGTTACTTTTGACATTGTCAATTATTTTGCTGACCAAGTAGTAAACCTCGAGAAAGAAAAAATTACAATCATGAGATAAAATTCACTTGGTTCTCGAAGTACAATTTTTTCCATTTCAGATGGCAAGAATATGCTACTTGCAAAATTTCAGCCGTTTCGAATACCACGAGAGAAACTTAGAACGCAAAATCCCATATAGCCGTGCATTCCACATTGGTGACGATATTTTCGTACACTCATAGCACAAAAAGTAATTTCAATGGTTTGCATATGAGTAGTACTCTTACTTAGGAACTAAACCGAACTATCCATTTGCGCCAGTTGTGTAAATATGGCAGCACGACAATAGCTACGTAGCATGACGAATTAATTGCATTACGAATTGAGGACCATCTTAACAAAACTCAACAAACACCACTTTTTTGAAAATACGTTTTTAACGGATTCTGATACTTTAATACGGGATTAGCCAAGCGGTCTCAGGCGCTGCGGTCATGGGTTGTGATGCTGGTCCCAGCGGAGGTTCGAGTCCTCCCTCGGGCATGGATGTGTGTGTTTGTCCTAGAACCGTGGGCTTTTAGGTTACGTCCAGCCATCATATGTAGTGGGTTTTACTGTTAAGCAAGTTCAGTTTTTTAGGTTATTCATCACTCTGGGAAGAATCATACTAATGCAGATGGGTTAAGTTGCAAGATATACGTCTCGTGTGTGTGTATGTGTGTGCGCGTGCGTGCGTGTGTGTGTGTGTGTGTTTGTGTGTGTGTGTGTGTGTGTGTGTGTGTGTGCGTGTGTGTGTGTGTGTGTGTGTGTGTGTGTGTGTGCGCACGCGCACTGACACTCATTAAAACAAAAAAATACGGAGGCAATCTCTAAAGTTGTTGCTACTTAAGTACTCCAGTTGACTACACAATCAATGTATCTCACACGTGCAAAAACAATAGACAGTAGCTATAGATGAGATTAAAACACAAGTAGAACGATAAAGAAAGGCCACGGGAAATGTCATTGGCTGACCACTTACAGCAAAACATGGGTGAGCCAGTAAACCTGTTAACACATTAAAACCATCTCCTTAAAATCTCGGAAAAAATACTGGACAGTTCTATGTGTCATAAGCCTTTGGTCTAAGTGAAAACAAGTAAGGACGATCTCGTCCCATCGACGTGGCTGCAAGGAGGTACGCCATGGCTGCATTGTGGTTCGCAGGAGAGCTTCTGTAAAGTTTGAAAGGTAGGAGACGAGGTACTGGTAGAAGTGAAGCTGTGAGGACAGGGCGTGGGTAGCTCAGTTGGTGGAGCACTTGCCCGCCAAAGGCAAAGGTCCCGAATTCGAGTCTCGGTCCGGCACACAGTTTTAATCTGCCAGGGAGTTTCTCTCCCACCTATTTTTCGCATATGGAAAATTATTAAAGATTTTATTACAACCTGACGTACCTTGAGCTTGACTCTAGAAAGTTAATGGCCTCAGCAGATGTTAATGGAGCCTGGTAGGGCGCTAATAGCATGAGGTATTTTTATGATTTTTATAGACATTGTTTATTGGGAGTTGAAAGCAATTGGCAGCGAGCTCATCCCTTAGTAAATCTTGCGGGACAGGCCCGCAGCCGTCCAGGGCAGACAGGGCAGCCCCTCATCGAGACATGACTCCAGCAGAACAATGCTGCGCTACCTCCTGTGGCGCCAGAGGAAGCCTGCGATGCGGCGACGGTCTGAGGGAACGCATCTACACAGTGGAGTCGTAAACCAGGCATTCTGTGCAGAACCACGGGTAATAAAATTCACCTGTTTTCGTGTTTGCCTATAGTGAAAATAGGCCAGTGAACCACTTCCCCCAGCTGTCCGAGAAACGTTTGGAGACAGAATCTTTATTACTTTATTTAGATAAAGATCTTTGAGATTGTATCTGCTCGCTTGTTGCCATGGGAAGAGACACAACTTTGGAAAAACTCATCTTCCTCCTCTGTGAAAACTTAAGAAAAACCAGTAATTGGCGGTTTCTTTTTTTTTTTCAGAGATGCAGGTTTCTTAACTCTTGCTTTGGTTCGACATGAGTTTGTGCTTTCGTGTGGGAGGGGAAATTTAGCGCCTCTAGAGCTCTGTGATTGGCTCAAGGTGGTGTGAAGGCGGTGTCGTTCATGCACTTCACGGGAAAACGGATTTTTTTTCTGGAGAGGCACAAAGTCCTCAGGTGTGGGACTATGGTCTGGTAAGCACTTCTGGTCGAAGATCTGGTATGTGTGGTTGGTACTGAGACTGGCTTCACTAGCGAGTACTTTAGACTGCAGAGCCTGTGGTGCAGTTCTTACTGTACCGACAGTTTGACTTCAAAGATCTCAGACTACTCCTTAACCGAGGGCACACTTATTCGTTTTTGGTTTACCAGTCTTGACGTTTGATATCCTTGTGCGCTCTGTCGTATAAGTAAGCCAATTTGGTTCTTGGTACGACTAGCGAACGGATGTGTCACACAATGAAATTTACCGTGATTTTAGGGCCCTGGTAGAGAGTAAACTGCGATACGTCTTCCTGATCGTTAGACAATAAGATATTTGCATTTCTTTCGTGGCCACGATCGATTCACAGGTGCTGTCTCCAATTCTCCCTCCGCCGCACGCATCTCGTCAGCTGCAAGTTACATCACCGCAAGAAGCAAATAGGGCAATGCACTGCTGCTCCGGCATTGTCAGGGCGTACATGTCGCAATCTCCACTTGCTCTCTGCTGCACTTATGTAGAGAAAGTTCAGTAAATTTGATCAATCAAAGTCTGCTCAGCGTCAGATCAATTCAGATTGCGTCATCCACATTTTGAGGGCAATAGTACTTGACTAACTCCACCAGTTAAACTGTCTCTGCCACCCAAGATCCTTGTCCAGTGTAGTCTTAAATCACCTGTTAGTTGTTTACGGTATTAAATCAATAACTTGTTTAGCATAATTTATGTCTGTTTTGGGAAAATAAATGTTGTTAGTACACTAATTTTTGCCTACATTCTCCAGCATTTAAATAGTCCACTAGGGTTACCTTTCAAGCTTATTGTCTGTCACTCTTAGCCACTCATCCTCCCATCGACGCAAGACTCTGTATGTCAATGGCGAGACTATAGCGAGCCGGGGAATAGCACACTGAAATAATTGAGGATCACGAAACGCTCCGTTCGCTGCTAGAACTGCCCTTTCGTTTCCCGCGATAGCCATCTGCCTTGGTACCCAGAGGAAAGACACCGCCTTCCACAGTCGTAATTGGAGGACGATATCCTGGATATTCTTGGCATCTTTCTTCTCTGGGTTCAAACGTCGTAGAGGGTGAAGGGCAAACAGACATGGAATTTAGAACTTGAAGAACGCCTCATCTGCTCCAATGCCCGCAAGATCACATATAATTCTGCGGCGAAGACAGTAAAGTCTTGAGAACATGATCTGCCGGCCGGAATAGCGGAGCGGCTCTAGGCGCTACGGTCTGGAACCGCGCGACCGCCACGGTCGCAGGTTCGAATCCTGCCTCGGGCATGGATGTGTGTGATGTCCTTAGGTTGGTTAGGTTTAAGTAGTTCTAAGTTCTAGGGGACTGATGACCTCAGAATTTAAGTCCCAAAGAGCTCAGAGCCATTTGAACCATTTGAACACGATCTGGGAAAACAACCGAGATACCGGCGAAATCCCTCTGTTTAGACCCGTCTATAAAGGCAGCTACACAGTTGTCGTGCTCACATTATGAAATATCGCTTCACAAACAGAATCGTGAGTGCAATCTCTCCTGTAACGCACTAATTCTAAAACGAATCTGGACCACTGAGTAACCAGAGTGGCAGATGGCTAAAACTATGAATCTGACGTTGTCCTTGCTTCGCACCAAGGGACTCCAGCATGTTGGACGGCGTAAATGATCTACAAGTAAGAAGGTCTCTCCGATCTATGCACTGTGCTCGCCTAGTCTAGCTACATACGCACGAAAGCACTATGAAATATAGAATGGCGTCCCTCAAACGCAAGCCAGGTGAATAAGAAATGAGACGAGCACGATTAAAATGAGCACACGCACACATACAGGCAGAAAAATGAAACTCCGTCTTTGCAGACCACGCCTCCAACTTCCACATTGTAAGTTGCAACTGACAGCCGGCTGTTGCAAGCCTGGATGAGGAACAGAAAACAGCAAAACCCTCCACAAATAATGAGTACTGCACAAGACTCGTTACCGTAGACGTGACACTTTATGGCTATGGTAAAGAGGGTAACACTTAAAACACTGCCCTGAGTGATACCATTCTCTTGCTCGAAACGTTTTGACAGCGTGTCACGAACTCGGGTCCTAAAAACTGCTGAGAGAGGAACGACCACGTGAATAATGTGAGGTGGCCACAAAAGCCTCATTAATGCAGTTGTGTGACAGTACTGTGCTTCCCAGTTGTATCGTATTCCTTACTGTTGTCAAAGATTATGTCAATACAACGATGTTTATGTAAGAAAACCAGCTGAACAGCCCCCTCTAGCAGGGCCAGGCTGTCGACAGTGAACTGAAATCTCTGGAATCCACACTGAGACCGGGTATGAAGTTTCCTGGTCTCTAGGAACCAGACCAGACGCTGCAGGGTCTTTCCTACACATCCCGTCAAGGCGGTACTTAAGTAACTGCAGGGAGATGTGCAGTACTTCCCTGGTTTGAGGAGAGGCACAACAATTGTCTCTTTCCAACAGTTGAGGAAGTCATCTGTCTGCCATAGAAGATTAAAACATTCGAGGAGGATTTACTTTGACGCTGCTGGAAAGTGTTGGAGCATACAGGATCAGTTCGGGTGCAGTATCGCGAGTCTCAGACAGCGCCGATTCCTGCTCCAACATGGAGAATGGGTATTTGCAAGCCTCGAATTGTTACATCTGAAGTCCAACTTTCCTCTCTCTATAGTCGCATGGTAGCAACGAAATGGACTATCCTGGCTGGCATTGGCAGTAGTTCACGCAAAATCCCATGTTAGCATCTGAGTGATGTCTCCAAGCACTGTTTGAAGACAGCTCTGTTTGAACACTGCTGCAATTGGTAAACGACTGCGTTTCGCAGAAATCCTCCTGATGGCTTCCCATACTTTTGTAGAACAAGTGGGACGATTGATGGGGTCCTGGAACGCTTTCTTCTTCTTGCTCTCTTTAATGACGTGTCGAGCCTCAGCTCTTGCAACACGAAGTGCTGTGAGGTTCTCTGTCAGGCAGTATTTAAACCATGAAAGAGCTGGCGCAGATTGCTGAGTGGCACTCACCAGTCCATCAAGGTCCAAGATGAGCTGAGGACTCTGGGAGGGATACGACAGCAGCATGATGGATCACTCATGTAATGTGGCCCACCCATTCCTGGACACTGTCATGAGGTTCACACACACCCACCTGGGTGAACAGCATCCATTTAGCCCTTGTGACCATCCGTTTTGGTGGCTTCACTTCAGTTAATGCTCAATCTAGGAGAAGAAAGCAGACTGAGAGGCGGTCACTCGAATAAGGGTTGTCAGTGACTTGCCACTAAACAGAATCGACGATGGCTGGAAGGCAAAAATGGAGGTCAATGGCTGTGGATGATCCAGCAGCAGCGCAGAAATTGGCAGGAGTACCTGTGTTCAGGATGCACAGCCTGTGAAATATCATGAGGCTCTCCAAAACCCGACCATGAGGGCAAACAGAGGTCGAGCTTCACAAAAAAAGGGCATTGAAGTCCCCCGGGAGTAGAAATGGTTTGGGGAGTTGTTTCATAAGATCTATGAAAGACTCAGAGCCTACTGCATCTTGTGGAAGTAGATACAGGGTGACACAGTACTTATGGCTCACTGGTCAGTAGCGAGGGGAGAGCAGAATAGTGGTGTGCATTATGGACAAACGTGGCCACCCCTCCCTTGATCCTTTCCCTAGTTAGGTCATCCTTGCAATATAGCCTCGTAGCACAGGCGCATCAGATGCATTAAGATGCGTTTCCTTCAATCACAAATACAGTGGGCTTCCCTGTGATAGGATTTTTAGTATCTCTATGTGTGTCCTGAACCCAGTAACGTTCCACTGTAGAATAGGAGCCATCTATCAGGGGGTAGCACATTCATCCTGACTTTCTGTCGTGGAGTGGAGCCCATGATGGGTGGAGGCTTGGTACTGGGGCAAGATGATGGCCCCAGTCCGACATCAAGGTCGATCACCTCCGAAGATAATTCGAGAGAGGCGTTAGACAGGATAACGTCGACACTAACGGACTGTGTAATTCCCATCGCTGTCAGTACGCAACTATTCAGTTTCGGCTTAGATTTTTTGCCTGAGGTGGCTTCGAAGTGACAACCGCGGAAGCGGTAGTGGAAGTGTTGAACTGTGATCAAGACATGGTCCTTGGAGGGGCAGGAAGTTCAACAATGTCGGCAGCCACAGCCTTTTCAGAGGTTCTGGGGGGGGGGGGGGGGGGGGGTCAGACTTCAAAGAAACTGCAGCAGCACAAGTGCATTGACAAACGCAGGTACTAGTAGCAACTTCCGTTTGTGTATCAGAATCGGTCTTCTGAACTGACAGTTTAAGAAAGGTGTAAAGGAGGTAGCGAACTTCGGGAGCCTTATGACTCTTTCGGCGTCACCATACAAGTTTACTTAGTTGTTTTGAGCTGTATGAACAACCAACTCCTTCACGGACGGCCTTCCCACACTAAATGTGAATGATATAATTATTTTTTCTGTTGGGAGGTTAGTGTAACCTGTGGCTCACATATAACCTATCAATAATTAATTGACTGTGAATTTAAACTGGTAAATTTTGGACGTCAGCAGCGCTGCTTCATGGCTCTGAAAGATCATTCTGAACAAATTGAAAATTATTACCACAATGAAGTCGCCGGATAACGCATATATATCTGCTCCTATAAGATATTTTTCTGGCATAGCCCAGTGCAATGCAGGCCCCTAGATTTGTTATGTATAAAAAGAATCAACAGATTTTTCTTTTTACGTTAATAGGGATGACCATGGATAAGAGAAATTAATAAAATCTTTAAATTCAAATGAGTGATTGTCAAAAGTTAATTTTATAATAAAGATTACTATAAAAGGATTTTTAAAAACCATTTACCTGGGACTTGATATAACAATAGTACAAAATCAGTTGTTACAAATTGTATACGCGCCCGGCTACTTTTACCTTATACTATATCGCTCTCCACGACCGGCCCAACTGCCCGACTGCCAGCTACAACTACTACTGCTGCCGACACTGCTCCTACAGCAGCCGACACTGCTCTCTGGCCTGCGATTCTATTGTAGATTACATATCGCAGGCAGCGCGTGAGCAATCCATCGAAATTACATCTGCTCGAGTGCGCTAGCAATTAATTCCTTAGTCATGGACCTCTTACAAGGTGTGAAAGAGGAGGACCGCCAAACTACCCAAGTATCACATCAGAGAATGTGTCATGGTGACCAGTCCCCACAAACCAAAAGCGAAAAATTAAGGAATTTGTTATACAGTACTATACAGTTATGCAGTTGCATACATAGGGAGAGTCTGTCTATTTAAGGGCACCATTGATGCACTTCCTCTTTTACCAGCAGCTCCTTTGGAGGAGGGGAAGGGAATGGTAAGAAAGAAAGGTAAGATCAGAACAAAATAAATAACAAACGTCTGTGATACTGAGAGGTACCCATATGCCCAAAGGTCACAAAGTGGCCTTGTGAGCTAGTCGTGTATTACCTTTTCTTATAAGGTGCAATACGTCTGTGAATTTTATCTGTGTGTTGTTTCTTATTTGTTGGTGGAAATTTTATAGCACAAACGTAGCGCAAGTAACTTAGTTTTTTTTTTTTTTTTAAAAAAAAACATCGATGTTATTTTGATTATTTGGTGAAACGTATCATTTGTGTAGAACTATTTCTTAGAATTAATAAAATGTTCCAATGTACGTGCCATGGTCTAGGGGTAGCGTCCTCAGTCCTGGGCTCGAAACCTGCCACCGTTTAAATTTTTATCAATAGCATTGGCGTCCGAAGACTTCCGGCATAAGAAGACATCCTCATTCCGCCAACGACCTTGTCAAAGAGGGCGGATGAGCGGACAGATGTCAGAGCACACTCTTGCTTTTGGGGTGGGAAACTACCCGTAAAAGCGGCGGAATCAGTAATGATCAACGGCACGATGATGCAAAAGGCAGTGCAAACCACTGCGTTAAAAACACATAGCGTGTATTCATAAGACATGTGGCCCATAACTGAAAAATTGTCATGATGACATTTCCATTGGCGAAAGATTCCGGAATAGTCCCGCATTTCGATCCCTGAGAGGGGACTGCCAAGTGGGAGATGACCATGAGAAAAAGACTGAATAAAAAACGGAAGGATAACGTTTAACTAGCCGGTGGTGGAACGTCAGAAGCATGAACGTCGTAGGCTAGCCAGAAGATCTGAAAATGGAAATGCAAAGGCTCAGTCTAGATATTCTAGGGGTCAGTGAGGTCAATTGTAAAGAAGGCACGGATTTCTCGTCAGACGAGTACAGGCTAATATCAACAGCAGCAGAAAATAGTATAATGGGAGCAGGATTCGTTATGAATAGGAAGGTACGGCAGAGAGAGTGTTACTGTAATTCTTATCAGAATCGACAGCAAACCAATATCGACAGAGACAGTTCAGGTACACATGCCGACATCGGAAGCTGAAGATGAAGAGATAGAGAAATTATACGAAGATATTGAAAGAGTAATACATTACGTAAAGGGAGATGAAAATCTAATAGTCATGGGGGCTGGAACGTAGTTGTAGGGGAAGGAGTAGAAGAAAAGGTTACAGGAGAATATGGGATTGGGACAAGGAATGAGAGAGGAGAAAGACTAATTGAGTTCTGTAATAAATTCCATCTAGCAAAAGCAAATACTCTGTTCAAGAATCACAAGGAAGGATGTTCTGGCTTAACCACAAGAGCCGAAACGAAGATGCAGTACGAAAGTCCAGAAAGAGCAGTGAGGAAACATCGGCCAATGGTGCTCGGAACTGGACCGCGCCGCGCCCGTTCAAGAAGTGAATATAAGCACCGCTCCTGCCAGCCTCGGCCGCTCGGACCGCCCCAGTCTGCAAAGGACACTGGTGCTACGCTATCAGGTTGTCGTGATGCGTATCAAGTGCTTACTAGAACTTTGTGTATAGCAGGAACTTTACTGTTCTCTAACTACAGACATTTGCTGAAGTCAGAGTTAAGTATTGTCAGTTTGCTTTCTAGAAATAAAACTATATTATTTGTTTGAATTGTTGTATAGCATTCCGAGAACGCTGCATCCTTTAAGCACCCTATTAGCGACAAGCGGGCAAGATCCCACAGAGGAGGTATACTTGTAAAAGACCGGGTGATACGGGAAGATATGTTACATTTCATCACGGTCAGGCAGAGATTTCGAAATCACATACTGGGTTGTAAAGCGTACACAGGAGCATATATAGACTCAGATCACAATGTAACAGTGATGAAGAGTAAGCTGAAGTCGAAGCGATTAGTCAGGAAGAATGATTACACGAAGAAGTGGGATACGGGGTTACTAAGCAATGATGAGATACATTTGAAGTTCTCTAAGGCAGTAGATACAGAAATTAAGGAATAGCTAAGTAAGTAATACAGCTGAAGAAGAACGGACATCTCTACAAAGGATAATCACAGAATTTGGAAAGAAACACATAGGTACAGAGACGTTAACTGCGTGGGTAACAGAAGAAATACTTCAGATGTTCGATGAAAAAAGGAAGTAAAAAATGTTCAGTGAAATTCAGGAATACGGAAATAAAAGTCGATGAGAAAGGAAATAAATAGGAAGTGCAGGGAAGCAAAGACGAAATGGCTGCATGAAAAATGTGGAGAAATCGAAAAGAAAATGATCGTCAGAAGAACTGACTCAGCATATAGGAAATTCAAAATAAGGTTCGTTGAAATTAAAAGCAAGAGTGGTAACAATAAGAGTGCATCGGGAATTCCAGTGTTTAATTGAGAGAAGGGAGCAGATAAGTGAAAAGATACACTGAAGACCTTTGTGAGGGGGACGATTTGTCTGATATGATAGAAAACGAAAGAGGAGTCGATATAGAAGAGATAGGGGATCCAGTATTAGAATCAGAATTTAAGAGAGCTTTGGAGGACTTTACATCAAATATAGCATAAGGGATAGATAACATTCCGTCAGAATTTCTTAAGTCGTTGTGGAAAGTGGTACCAAAACGACTATTCACGTTGGTATGTTGAATATATGAGTCTGACGACATACCATCTGATTTTCGTAAATGCGAGAATTACCGCACAATCGTTTTAATGGCTCATGCATCAAAATTACTGACAACAATAATATATAGGCGAATGGAAAAGAAATTTGAGGATGTTTCAAATGACAATCAGTTTGGCTTTAGGGAAGATAAAGGCACCACAGAGGCAATTCTGACATTAATAATGGAAGCAACATCAAAGAAAAATCAGCACACGTTCATAGGATTTGTCAATCTGGAAAATGGGTTCGACAATGTAAAATGGTGCAATATGTTCGAAATTCAGAGAAACATAGGAGTAAGTCCGACGCTCGTGGTCGTGCGGTACCGTTCTTGCTTCTCGCGCTCGGGTTCCCGGGTTCGATTCCCGGCGGGGTCAGGGATTTTCTCTGCCTCGTGATGACTGGGTGTTGTGTGATGCCCTTAGATTAGTTAGGTTTAAGTGGTTCTAGGGGACTGATGACCATAGATGTTAAGTCCCATAGTGCTCAGAGCCATTTTTTTTATTTAACATAGGGGTAAGCTATAGGTAGACATGCGTAATATACAATATGGACAAGAGCCAAGAGAGAATAATAAAAGTGGATGACCAAGAACGAAGTGTAAAAGTAATAAACCGTGTATTAAAATTGTGTTATATGTATTTAATAAGCATTTTCAACAACTCCAAGTGCATGCGCAAGAGGACACAAGTATCTTAAGGTATTCGGTGCTAACCTGTTTTATTCTAGTTTTACCCATATCTGAGGACAATCGAGGCGGATCGAAACAAATCATGCTTTAAGAAGTGTGTGTAACTGGGACTGAGACATAAACGATGTAGTTAAATCTCTTCTAGTCAGCAGCTCGTGTTCTAGTGGCTAGCGTTACTGGCACTGGATCACGAGGTCCCGGGTTCGATTCCCGGCCGGGTTGGGGATTTTCTCTGCTTGGGGACTGGGTGTTTGTGCTGTCCCCATCATTTCATCATCATCATTCGTGATAGTGGTTAGATTGGAATGTGAAAAAATTGGACATTTTACGGGCGCTGATGACGGCACATTTCAGCGCCCCACAAATCAAACATCATCATCTTCAAATCTATTTTAAATATATATACAAGTGGAGTAGCATGGAGAGCTGCATGAAACCAGTCTCAGGACTGAAGACCACAACAACATCAACAACATACAATTGTCGTTCTCTCGCGACTACTATGCCGGCTATAGTGAAAGTACATTTAAATGTTAAAGATTTACACTCACGCAATCACCAGCCACTTTCCTCTTCCTCCGTTTCCAGTGACAAGAAACATAACTCGTTACCCTTGACAGGTGACTGCACTGAGTCACAGAGCCAGAGATTGCGCCAAAGATTATTACTCCACCGCCTCCACTGGCGCAGAAGTAGTTCAGAAGATGTCGAGAGCAGTCGTTGTTCTGTTGGGCGAGAGAGTAGACGATCTGAGTGTTGACTGAAATGTTGTACTTTTCGGTTGGTGTAATGTATAGATGGAAGAAGATGCAATTGTCAGAATATATTTGAGAAAGGAGATGGGCTTTTGATTTATGGTGCTGGTGTAATGGAATATTTTCGTCAATATATAATGCGGTAAAAAGGTATTACAGTTTTCTTTAATAACAACCCCTCTTGCTGACAGGTACAGTCAACAACGCATTTGGCTCGTGTTCAATTATTAGACTTGTAATTCTGGTTTCTATGTGCAATTGTAGTATTTCTGGTTTTTCATTTAGTTCATTGTAAACGATACTTAAAATATTTTGTCGTATTGAGAAAGAACCGAGCCAGATACATGTACGTTGAGTCACACTACCACACACAGAACAGTTACACTTGTGCTTTGTTGTTTCGTAGCTTTTATAGTTGCAGGGGACTCAATTAATGAATTGTGTTAATGGAAATTCCTTGCGATTCTTTATTGTTATTTTATGGAGTCAGATTGCGTGCTAATAATAGTCAGCGCCAACCGGTTACTAGACTTCGTAACCGGTCACACAGCTAGTAAATTTACTGCATTTATTCATTAATATTAGTCTTTTCTTTTTAATTAAGCCCCCATGCACCCTTAATCAAAACCTTGCTGCTTACCGCTATCGAAAGCGAAGCGCTTTCTGCAGTAGCCTGACACACGGCCACCTTTAAGGCTACGTGTTTACAAAAAGGGGTCGGGCCTAATTTTCTTTGACCTGATGACGGATAACCCGACCGGAGGAAAAATTAGGCCATTTCTCAGTCCCGACAATACAACGGCCTCTCCTACAAGATGGCTGCCTGCTGCCGGACGCAGAGCAGCCGCTTCTCACGCGCCTATGCCCTTCCTTCCCTCAACCCCCCACCTCTATAAGACTATTGACGGAGGACACATATTTGTCACAGCTACCGTAGCGCCTCCGGTCTTCCTCCCCGGTCGCAAATAAATAAGGAGAGACTCGCTAGCGGGCAGACGGGAAGACGCACAAAGGGGATAGGAAAAATAAAAAAAGGAAAGAAAACGAAAGGAGGAATCGGGGTGCGAGGCGCGCGGGCAGAATTTGAATAATTACGTAGAGCCCGAATCGGGAGCCCCCGGGCGCTCCCGCAGGAAGAAGACGAACGGAAGGAAGGAACCGCGCCGGCAGGCTGGCGGCAGCGACTGCTACCGCCAACGGCGCCGGCCATTCTTCTTGCGCGCGCTGGCCGTGATCGAATTTCCCAGAAGCAGCGTCACGACGCCGCAGCGGCCCGCCGTCGCTCCAACACCGCAAGCGCTCTCGCGGTGCTGGGTGTCTGCGACGACGCCGACAAGCGAGCGCGGCAGCCGTCACTGCACAATAGCACACCCCCGCCCCCAGTGCGCCTTCTGGTCGAGTTTCGCGCCGAAGCTCTTTACGGCGGGTGATGTCTTCCAGAAACAAAGGTCTCTCTCTCCGAACTCTTCTGACTTGGATCAGCTACCGCAGATAAGGAAAAGCAGCATCACCATCAGCAGCGAAGATGTTAAACCATATTCAATTTCGTTTTCCTATCGGCATGAATCTGAAAGCCGTGCAACAAAAAACAATTACTACTCCTATAAGTAAAGGTGGTTATGCGCTGAAACCTTCAAGCGATTCAAACGTACTCTTATAGTTGGGTTTGTAAGTAGGCTGTTTAGGTTTTTATGTTGGTAACGCCACGTAGCGCTCTGTAAGAAAATCACTGACTCTGCTGTGTCCAGTCTGTGGCAGGTTTGCAATTTTTGGAATATTTGCTATTGTATTGTTGGGCAGCTGGATGTGAACAGTGAGTAGCGTTGTGCAGTTGGAGGTGAGTTCCCAGCAGGGTGGATGTGGGGAGAGAGATGGCAGAATTTTGAGAGCGGTCGATCTGGACGTGGGTCCATCAGAAAGAGTAAATTTGTAACACTGGATATCATGAACTGATATATATATGATCACTTTTGAATATTATTAAGGTAAATACATTGTTTGTTCTCTATCAAAATCTTTCATTTGCTAACTACGCCTATCGGTAGTTAGTGCCTTCGGTAGTTAGAATTTTTTATTCAGCTGGCAGTATTGGCGCACGCTGTATTGCAGTAGTTTGACTAAGAAAGATTTTTGTTAGGTAAGTGATTCATGAAAAGTATAGGTGATTGTTAGTCAGAGCCATTCTTTTGTAGGGATTATTGAAAGTCAGACTGCGTTGCGCTAAAATTATTGTGTGTCAGTTTAGTGATGACCAGAATAAGTAAAGAGAGAACGTTCAGTTTTGCTCAGCTATTTGAAAATCAAATAACGTTAGAGTCTTACCAGCACAGTATTTCTTTATATTCAAAGGGGAAGTTTCATCTTTCTTTCCATTCAAAGGGGACGTTTCACACATAGTCCAGGACATACGATGTCATAAACATTTCGCTGCGTGAAAATGAAACTGTTAGGCGAAATCCTTTAATCAGGCACTCTATTTTGTTATCTAATATACAAATTAAAATTTCTTTAATTTTATTCGTTCTTATGGAATGTAGATATACGGGTGAAAAACGTGTACAAATACGTGTGAAATTCTTAAATATAAGTGACATGTATTTGATATCTACGTATGCAAAGCCACGGATAAACAGCTCATCCTAAACCTCTAGAATGTCTTCGGTCGAATGTGGTATTGTATTGTACTGTATGTTAAACCGGGGACCTAAAAACGACGGAGAGGCTTCTTCCCCGCCGCAGCCGCAGTGGTCCACAACCCCACGACGACTACGGCAGTCTACTTCACCCCTGCGCCGCCCCACACCCAACCCAGGGTTATTGTGCGGTTCGGCCCCCGGTGGATTCCCCCCCCCCCCCCCCTCCAGAGAACGCCTCACGCCAGACGAGTGTAGCCCCTATGTTTGCGTGTTAGAGTAATGGTGGAGTACGCGTACGTGGAGAACTTGTTTGCGCAGCAATCGCCGACATAGTGTAACTGAGGCGGAATAAGGGGAACCAGCCCGCATTCGCCGAGGCAGATGGAAAACCGCCTAAAAGCCATCCACAGACTGGCCGATTCATAGGCCCTCGACACAAATCCGGCGGGCGGATTCGTGAAGGGGACCAGGCGCTCCTTCCCGCCCGGAAAGCCGTGTGTTAGACCGCACGGCCAACCGGGCGGACCAGTCGAATATGGTACTCGTATTAGTTATAATCTGGAAAGAAATACTATGAGGGTAAGAACCACCAGCCTCCTATTGGGGCAATCGAGATAACATGGAGAGACATATGGAAGAACGAGATGGACAGACAGTGAGAAGTAAGGAGGAGACAGTCAGAGATAGATGGAGGAGAAGAAGGGAAGACAGATTTTTTAGGGAATAGAAACGAATACGTTCTCCTCGTCGGCGAGTGTTCATCAGACACAGGGGTATCGTCAGAAGGGCCACAGGAAAGTGTGATAGGACCGTTGTTGATTTGGTGGACAGGACGGGCCGTAATTTGAAGTTGTTTGCTGATGATGCCATGGGGTATGGTAAGGTGTCAAAAGTGAGTGACTGTAGGAGAACAAACCTGTAATATTCTTATACAATATTAGTAGTGTCCTGCTTGACACAGTCAAGTCGATTAAATATAAATTCACTGTCGGCAGTCTTTGTCAGTCATGTCGGTCAACAGACGGGTCGGCCTGTACGCTTTTGTGCTCTACGTGTCCCTTCACGTTTCCATTTCAGTATCACATCGGAAATAGTTGACCTAGACGTGTTTAGGAGTGTGGAAATCTCGCCTACAGATGTGTAACACACATGACACCCAATCACCTCATTACGTTCGAAGTCCGTGAGTTTTGCGGAGCGCCCTATTCTGCTTACTCACGATGTCTAATGATTACAGAGGTCGCTGATATGGAGTATGTGGCAGTTGGTGGCAGCACACTACACTTAATATGAAAAACGTACGTTTTTTGGGGTGTCCGGATACTTTTGAGCACATAGTGTAGGACGCTGGTGCGAGTATTTGGGATCCGTATCAGGTCGGACTGAAGGAAGGCGGGCTGCTACATTTTTTACTGGTAGATTCGAGCAACACGTAAGTGTTACGGATATTTTTCGGGAACTCAGATGGGAATCCCTGGCGGATGGCGACGTTCTGTTTGAGATCACTATGAGAAAATTGAGAGAACCGGCATTTGAAGCCGAGGGCAGAAAGATTCTACTGCCGTCAACATATATTGTGCGTAAGGACCAGAAGACAAGATAGGAGAAACTAGGAATCATACGGAGACGTATAGACGTTATTTTTCCCTCGCTCTATTTGCGAGTGAAACGGGAAAGGAAATGACTAGTAGTAGTACAGGGTTGCGTCCGGCACGCACCGTTCGGTGGCTTGCGGAGTATCTATGTGGATGCAGGTGTAGATGTAGAGGTAGCTGATGGGGAAAATGGGCGGAGAGATGGAAGATCCAGCAAGAACGGGACCAACGACGACTGAAGAGAATCGTTAAACGTGACAGAAGTGCAACCCTTCCGCAAATTACAGCAGATTTCAATGCTGGGCCATGAACAAGTGCCAGCGTGCGAACCATTCAACGAAACATCATCCATAAGGGCTTTCGGAGCCGAAGACCCATTCGTGTACCCTTCAAGGCTGCACGACCCAAAGCCTTATACCTCGCCAGGGCCCGTCAGCACCGACTTTGAACTGTTGATGACTGTAAACATTTTGCTTGATCGGAAGAGTCTCGTTTCAAATTGTATCGAGCGGGTGGATGTGTACGAGTATGGAGACATCCTCATGAATCCGTGGAACCTGCAAATAAGCTGGGGACTGTTTAAGTTTTTGGAGGCTCTTTAATGGTTTGGGACGTGTTCAGTTGGAGCGATATGGGACCCCTGATATGTCCAGATACGACTCTGACAGATGAGAAGTACGAAAGCAGCCTGTCCATTGTGCATTACGACGGATTTTGGCAATTAAAGCAGGACAACGCGACGCTCCACACGTCCAGAATTGTTACAGAGTGGTTCCAGGGACGGTCTTCTGAGTTTAAACACTTCCGCTGGCCACCAAACATCAACATTATTGAGAACATCTGGGATGCCTTGCAACGTCCTGTTCAGAAGAATCTCCACCCCCTCGTACTCATACTCGAGTCCATGCCACGTCCTGGTGCGGCACTTCTGCGTGCTCCCGGGGATCCTTCACGATATAAAGCAGGTGTATGAGTTTCTTTGTCTTGGTTTAGAACGAAATGCTACGTTCTGTTCCTAGAATATCTTCCATTCCATTACGCCGTCTGTTACAGCAACAGTATATAGAATACCTGAATGAAAACAGTCTTGTTTGCAATTTATTGTTTTATTAACGACACGTTTCTCCTTCGAGGTCATCTTCGGATTCCCGAGATATATCATCTTAAGAAAAGAATAATTTGCAATCTAGACTGTTAAATTCAAAGAGCTATATTCTGTTTGTAAAAAATTTATCAGTATAGTCTAATGGTTCAAATGGCTCTGAGCACTATGGGACTTAACTGCTGTGGTCATCAGTCCCCTAAAACTTAGAACTACCTAAACCTAACTAATCTAAGGACATCACACATATCCATGCCCGAGGCAGGATTCGAACCTGCGACCGTAGCGGTCGCGTGATTCCGGACTGTAGCGCCCAGAACCGCTCGGCCATTCCGGCCGGCTCAGCGTAGTCATACAGCCGATATGATATCGCTACGCTTGCGACAGTATGCGTACCTATTATATTCCAAAATGACCCCCATAAAAACGGGATTATCCGATGCTCACACATCAGGTTTTATTCTGGATAAAATGGTAGGGTCAACTTTTTTGTATAGCCCTTACGGTAGGGACCATTTGAATACCCAACAGAAGGATTTTCTTAATATGACTATCCTACAGTACAAGGTTGACAGGTATACTCTCTTTCAAATTCTAATGGTGGCAGGGGTAAAATACAGGAAGCGAAAGGCTATTTACAATTTGTACAGAAACCAGATGGCAGTTATAAGAGTCGAGGGGCATGAAAGGGAAACAGTGGTTGAGAAGGGAGTGAGACAGGGCTGTAGCCACTCCCCGATGTTATTCAATCTGTATATTGAGCAAGTAGTAAAGGAAACAAAAGAAAAATTCGGAGTAGGTATTAAAATCCGTGGAGAAAAAATAAAAACTTTTACGTTCGTCGATGACCCTGTAATTCTATCAGAGACAGCAAAGGACTTGGAAGAGCAGTTGAAATGAATGGACAGTGTCTCGAAAGGAGGATATAAGATGAACTTCAACAAAAGCAAAACGAGGATAATGGAATGTGGTCGAATTAAGACGGGTGATGCTGAGGGAATTAGATTAGGAAATGAGACACTTAAAGTAGTAAAGGAGTTTTGCTATTTGGGGAGCAAAATAACTGATGATTTTCGAAGTGTAGAAGATATAAAATGTAGACTGGCAATGGCAAGGAAAGCGTTTCTGAAGAAGAGAAATTTGTTAACATCGAGTATAGATTTAAGTGTCAGGAAGTCATTTCTGAAAGTATTTGTATGGTGTGTAGCCATGTATGGAAGTGAAACATGGACGATAAATAGTTTGGACAAGAAGAGAATAGAAGCTTTCGAAATGTGGTGCTACAGAAGAATGCTGAAGATTAGATGGGTAGATCACATAACTAACGAGGAAGTATTGAATAGGATTGGGGAGAAAAGGAGTATGTGGCACAACTTGACAAAAAGAAAAGGGTCCGGTTAGTAGGACATGGTTCAAATGGCTCTGAACACTATGGGACTTAACATCTATGGTCATCAGTCCCCTAGAACTTAGAACTACTTAAACCTAACTAACCTAAGGGCATCACACAACACCCAGTGATCACGAGGCAGAGAAAATCCCTGACCCCGCCGGGAATCTAACCCGGGAACCCGGGCGCGGGAAGCGAGAACGCTACCGCACGACCAGTAGGACATGTTCTGAGGCATCAAGGGATCACAAATTTTGCATTGGAGGGCAGCGTGGAGGGTAAAAATCGTAGAGGGGGACTAAGAGATGAATACACTAAGCAAGATTCAGAAGGATGTGGGTTGCAGTAAGTACTGGGAGATGAAGAAGCTTGCACGGGATAGGGTAGCATGGAGAGCTGCATCAAACCAGTCTCAGGACTGAAGCCCACAACAACAGTACAAGGTCAAGGTGTGAATATTACACACTTCCTCCTGCATAGACAAATGGAACATATAAGTTGAGGCATTTTACATACGATATGATTTATGGAAGCTTTGACAAGAGTTATAGAAACACCTTCAGTTCATGAGGACTTCCTCGGAAAACTCAAAAAGGTTGTTTCTTCACTATATTTTCGCCTTTCCCCCGATCAATTTCCTGCCAGGAATTCCAAGACGGATATGCATAGAAAATGGATCAAATGTTTTAGATATATTCCTAAGCTACTGATCTCGACAATCTTATTGATATTTTTATCCGTTTCCAGGATGGAGAGGTAAAATGCGTTGTGGAGCGAAATCTAAATCAAAAATAACAGCAAAAAACTGCTCAAATCATTTCCAAACATTTTTACCCTTTTGTTTTGTGTGTTCCAAAACCCAATCGCGGATTCTGAGACGGCTATGCACGCAAACGGCTGCAATTTTTATGATGTATTCCTAAATTAGCGGGCTTGAACATCCTTGAAAACTTTCTTCATACCTTTATCCTTTTCCGAGATACAGAAGTTTAAATTTAACCTACTTGTACAGCTGAAATACGCACGTCAATTCCGGTGAGAGGTGAATACTTAGTTTATAAAGTCAAGTAACACGGAGGAATATGCCGTAAAGTGTCACCGTTACGATCTGATAACCGCATGTTGTCGTACTGAAGCTCACGCATTTTCACATAAATAAACTCTCTACATTTTGCTCACCAATACAGTTATTTTCATGTGAATTACATGCCCTGCTGCAGCAGGGAAAGGAAGGGGAACCGGCAGGAAAATGCTTTTATTGGAGCACAAAAAATGGTAATATGTCCCTGTCTATATAAAACACGGGCTGAAAAGTGAATATTAGCTGCCTCATTCTAATTCCTTCAGCATCTTAAAAATTTTCCCAAAAATTTTGGGAAGGGAACATATTCGCACTTTCTTAACATGCAACTCATCTCAAACTCTCACAACTTCCCAGTATTTTACGTATATAAGTAGGGTAATTCTGAACCTCTGTATTTCGGAAACTGATAAAGAGATGAAGAAAATTTTCAAGTCGGAGGTCGAGATCTTAGGAATACATCTGAAAAATTACAGCCATTTGCTGTGCATAACCGTCACGGAATTTTCGGCTGGGTTTTGGTCCGCTAGTGACGCCGAAAATATAGTAAAAATTTTTTTTTTAGTTTTTATGAGGAAACGCCCATGAGTTTCATTTTCAGATTTTAAACTTTCTGTTAATAGTTTTTCCTTATCAGAAATATTAGATATTTACTTAATTTGAGAAAAATGCTGCAATATATGGAAGTGGTTACCAAAGGAGAAGTAGCACATTGGTTGAAACACTGAACTGATATTTCGGGAAATCATTGTTCACTTTCCGGTTCAACAACTCAGACATGGTTTTTCCGACATTCTCTAAATAGGTTAAGTCAAGTCTAGGGATGCATTCTTGGAACAGTATGACAAATAAACTTATCCGTCCTTCCCCAATCCAAAATTCTCCTCCGCCCGTAATAACCTCGTCGTCGATGGACATCCCAACCTAACGTTCTTCTTTCGTATCGAAATTTCTCTATGTCACTGGTGACGCAGAACAGAAAGCTTGCACTCTGGAGTCCGTAAGTGTGAGTGACGAGAACAGTGGGTAATAGAAGCAACAGGAACTTAACGTGACCGTGGCTTTTGCAGCTACATCGCGATACTCTGTTCCATTAGCCGGAACGAATGCTGGAAATGAGATAAGGGCAGTGAGGTGGCTCACGTCGTAACATTTGGCTTTTATGACCACAGAAGTTAAATAAGGCAGTAATAACGGAAATGTATACCGGTTTGAATGTGCTCTCCTAATTAGAAAATTGTCTCATCGTATAATGTCGTAACTGCGCAGCTACATAGCAGATTTTTACAGAAAATTAGTTTATAATCCACTGAATTACTTTCCAAAAAAATCTAACAGTGTGAACAAACTAGCACCGGACCAAATTAGTGCAATGGCAGGACACTGGTTTTGAATCAAGTGTACCGTAGTGCACGACGGGTTTAATGTGATGTTCTTTTACAGGTTAACGTGTATAAAAGGTTCGTACCTATAAACAAAGTCACTATTTTATCACAGTCCTTTTTTTATTACTCATCGTGTGAGTATTTTCCTGAGGCTGTGCTACACCGCGAGGAAGAAAATATTTGAAAATATTACGTATGTTATGTTTACTTTGTTTAGATGTTATGTTTAATTTCTTTAGATGGCTGAATAAATTTTTTATCAATATCCAGGAGAAATATTTCAATCAATAAGAGAGTGCACACGATTATATGGAGTACTAAAAATTTTGGACAGAATGAGAAGAAGTGTAAATTTGTTAAGGTAGTGAGGAAGTGAAAGGGTCGACAGTAACTGAGCATAATAGAACAGGAATACAATAAAGAAGAAAATAATTAAGACAAGACGCATACCATAGGTATAGCGAATGCAGAGGTAAAGAACCCATGGCATCTTAAAAAATACTCAAGCTAATAGATGAGAGAAAGTGGTATAAGAATCTTATGAATTAAGTTAGAACACTGAAATTGCAAACAGGCTAAATCGGAAAGAGGGAGAGAAACACATAAAAATATTGAGGAAGAGGTAACTACAGGAAAATCTGACAGCATATAGTGATCCAAACGTTACTTCGTGGAGTGTTAACCTACACAATAAAATTATTTGTTAAATCACATAAAACTTTTACCGTCCTCGTCACGAAGTTTAGCCATTATAGCGCCTTACACTCAAAAGAATGAATTGCATTTTCTGTGGATAAACCTACTAACGAGCATTTCAGTCTGTCAGAACCCGTTGACCACACCTGATAGATACATTGTCCAGATGACGGGCGCAGAACCCTACTTTGGTGCACTGATCACCATAATCCTACTTGAAATTTCATCATATACATGGCAGACTTTACTCTTAAGTCGGTAACTATTGACAGGAAGTTAACATTAAGTATTTTGCGCAACTCTAGTGATTCACTAACAGTTTCATTATAACACAAGAGAGGTGAAATATGTTGAACACCAACATTCTGCTCAGATACCTTTCCCAACTGACCACTGCGTTGCAATTTTAATCTCAGGTGCTTTCTCTTCTCGTGATATAATGCATTGATTTAACCTGTCTGATGACATTCTGTTGTAGCCTGTATTTTCTATTGTCTGGTGCAACAACTAGTTCCAAATCATTCTCTAGTGCAACTTCCAGTGACTGATTGTGACGTATTATGTTTCCCATCAATTGCACTTGACATAAACTTGTCATGCGCGTAACAGGCACAGAGATCTATATTTATTACCACAACTTCTGATTCAGTGAAGCACTTCCCTTTCTGAGTTATTCATCACACTTGTTTGAATCTTCAGGAGCTCAGCATTCGTTCGCTGTGTACGGGTTTGGCGACTCTGGACTTCCTCAGTGAGGGCTGGTAACCGCCGGCCGTCTGCTGTCACCGTAAGCTCCGGGCATGCTTCAGCGACCACTGTGCGGTATAGTGGAGGGACGTTGTGTGTCACGGGAAACGGGAGTATTGGCTTGATCACCTGGATCCGAAGGATGGTAAAAACCTCTATAAAGACCCTTAAATCTCAAACTGTACTGCGACCAATGAGATGCATTGTCGTTGATGTGGAACAGTCGTTAACGGGCAACCTCTGGCGAACCTGCTGCACCTCAGTAGCGTAAGTGTTACTAGGCATTCGGGGCTCTGTTTACATGGACTCATATTTCACAAGTTGCTCGTAAGACCGAGTTTGCAACCTATAAATTTTCCTCCTCTTTCTCTCAGCGGAATCGGTGGGCCGCTGGTTGTGCCAACACCCAGTCAAACAAGGCGGCTCAGGGTTTACACAGAGTTCTTCAGTATATAGTAACAAAACGCCTGCTGGTCAGAATGTGTTTTCTATTCTGTAACGGAAAGGGAGAAGCTTTGGGGCCCGCATCCCGTGGTCGTGCGGTAGCGTTCTCGCTTCCCACGCCCGGGTTCCCGGGTTCGATTCCCGGCGGGGTCTGGGATTTTCTCTGCCTCGTGATGGCTGGGTGTTGTGTGCTGTCCTTAGGTTAGTTAGGTTTAAGTAGTTCTAAGTTCTAGGGGACTGATGACCATAGATGTTAAGTCCCATAGTGCTCCGAGCCATTTGAACCATTTGAAGCTTTGGGAATTTTTCGCCTTCCTATGTTCATAAAGGTTCAGAGGGCACTGCAGGGAAACTGAAATCAGTCAAGTGATTGCGTAACGGAATACTGTCGGTTAAATAAATTAAATGTCGTGTGACTAGGGCCTCCCGTCGGGTACACCGTTCGTCAGGTGCAAGTCTTTCGATTTGACACCACTTCGGTGACTTGCGCGTCGATGGGGATGAGATGAGGATGATTAGGACAACATAACATCCACTCAATGAGCGAAGAAAATCTCCGACCCAGCCGGAAAGCAACCCGGGCCCTTAGGATTGACGTTCTGTCGTGCTGAGCACTTATCTACCTGCGCGAACGACCAGTTGAAACTGTTAGTTCCCAACAAATGACCTACCTCCGAAAAGCTAAATGCCTTAGGAAATATTCCATAGAAACGGAGCTCCACAACACCTTAAACTACAGCAAAGGTGTTTCTTCATGTAGAAATCTGGTTGACATTGCCAAGGAGGGATTGAAAGCTGAGTAGGCTATAAACACCCTGTTAAATCAATAGAAGCTTAGTCAGCCGGTGTCGTAATTTTGAATTGAGAATTATTTCGCGTGAAGCGCCATTGCGACATAGGTAAAGGTCAATTGTAGAAACTGTGGCCTGGGTAAAAAGAATTGTGGTTAAAATGCATTTATTCATCTGAGAAAGAAAATAATCGGACTTCCTAATTAAATGAAGAAACAAGATTGCAGGTTCTGAATGTCACAGCAAATATACTGAAATTGACATTGGCGGCCACGAAGGGGAAGAGATGAACACATTCACGTACCACTATTGTTGAGCAGCGCCGTCGTGAAGATCGACTTTACACACTGCAGTTCTTTCACTCTTTTACAAACGTACTTGGATTGCACTGTTCGTGTCTTTTAAGGGATTTCTCATCACCACTTTGCTTACATAGTTCTGGTGCCGGCCTTGGCGCTTGACAATGAAAAAACAAATACACTAGGGTACACAAAATATACATTAACTTACATCACATACATGAATATTACATTACATTTTATACAAGTGCATCAGTTTTTTTATGATTGGTTTATAGCATGATTCTTCATGCATGCAAATAACATTTTCAGTAGCAGGTTGACAGTAAAATTGTATTTCACAAGTCTTTTCTAAGATTCTACAATTACATTTTTGCTGAAAATAGGAAAGTTTCACAAGAACATCGTATATTTTGGTGTGTCGATCCAGGCTGTAGGGCGAGCAAGGGTATCTGGAGTGGTAAGTGTGATAAATTCTTCCTTATAGTTGCTTATGCTCCCCACTGCCTCCCTCTTTTATACAAGGATCTGTTTCATAACGTCCCAGTATATCTCCTTTCTGAGTTTTATAGTTGTCTCATCACGGGCAATATAAAACATATAACAAATAAAATTCACAGGTGTTAGTACGTAGTCTAACTTAACACTAACATACACATATGTGCTGTTCAATGAACATGGGTGTCGTTTTTATTTCGTAACGTGGTAAGACTTCATTTAGTGGGCCAGGAGACCGTGTCTCTACATCTCTTTGCACTATGCTGAGTGTCCATTTGAAGGTAGATTTTGCTTTCCATTAAACTGTCCTCCTGTATCACGCCGTCAGTCAATAATGCGCCATTTACAAGTAACCGCACACGCAACAATTAGTCTGGCAGCACGCTACGCACCGTTTAAGAGTCCAGTGACCGTGCACCCACCGCCGGTTAGAGATGGAGTGCGTGCCGGTCAGTGCATCTGAATGAAATGTTTTGTGCAGCGTTCGCAGCGATTACGAAATTACTGCACCTGCTTCAACTCGTCGTACACCTTGGCTGTGAGAAGGGATCACAGGGCACCTCCTGCGTTCACTGCATGAAGATAAGTACTGCACTTTATTATTTAGTTTGCCAACGGCACACTGTCCTACATACTGCACAAACACCCGTACCGTAGCAGGTTTTTGGATTCACCAAGTCTTCTTTTTTTCGAAGTGGAAGGCTCTTCGTATAAAACTTGTTCTCATTGCCTCTATGCGTATAAATCACTATCGCTGAATAACTCACTGTCACTGGGCAACTATACACTGTCCCGTACACTTTTTACTGTTAAAAGAAACTGTAGCTCACGAGACCACTGGCTAGTTTTTATTAGTTTATGCACACGTTTGTTATTTGCTCCTGTATTCTTTTTCAAAACTTTATTAGTGTACATATTGCTCAAAATACGTCATTACACAACTTGGTAGGTGAAAGTCTTCTGCCGGCCGGATTGGCCGAGTGGCTCTAGTCGCTACAGTCTGGAACTGCGCGATCGCTACGGTCGCAGGTTTGAATCCTGCCACGGGCATGGATGTGTGTGATGTCGTTAGGTTAGTTAGGTTTAAGTAGGTCTAAGTTCTAGGGGACTGATGACCTCAGAAGTTAAGTCCCATAGTGCTGAGAGCCATTTGAATTTGAAAGTCTTCTCAGAAAATACGAGCCTCTAGTGCTAGAGTTCGAGATCGCGATACTATCTTACATCTCACAGGGCATAAGAGAACATGTTTTCAAGAACAACAGCACTTCCCTAACTTAGGATCGTGCTACAAATGCACTTATACATCCAAACGACTATACCCATTAACTACCCGCTAGTTACAGTGGGAGGGGGGGGGGGGGGAGGAAATTCATCTTTACGTCACCTGAAATTGTAACGGCGCATGGTACGCACATCAAAAACAAGTAGAATGACATAAAAACACATAAATAAACGAATCACTATACTTAAATTCAGACATAAATGGAAAATTAAAATGCCAGGTAATACGAACAACAGATTCATAATGAAGCTTGGCTGCTGTTCTCTATACTGCCACCTAAGTATCTGTCTGGGTACATGGTTTCACGTTCGTGTGGTCATCAACGTGTCACTGGTATGTGCACAATTTTATTATTATTTTCTATATTGAACGCGAACTTACTTTACTTCTTCAACAAAATATCTTCAACTCAGACTGGATAAAATATTAATGCCGAAGAAAAGACAAATTATTAAAAATCTCTGGTGTTACTGAGTGTCAAGTAGTGTGCTTCTCAGTGATCTTGGTGGTATTTTATAATGCCGATCGTAATCACTAGTGACATTTGTGTAACTTAGTTGCTTCTCATCGCCAGTTGACGTCTCATAGCATCTCTTTAGATGCACTTTACTTAGATTAGGTTGTCATGCGTACAGTATATAGTACGATACACTTTCATTAGCAGGTATAGATCATTTCATCATCGCAGCATACTAAAAAATTAATAACATTTTGTTCCGTGTATTCATAGATAATGCCTAGTGGTGTGGATAAGTAAAAACAAAATATTCTCTCTGCAACATGACATGACATGTACTTGCGTGACCATATACTTATGAACCTTAGGGAGTCCAATATTTTCTGTAACTTACCCTTTACCTTAAAATCTTGATGCACAAGTGGCATAAAAGAACTTACAGCTACTTTGTTACGAGGTCTGTGCTAATTCTTCGCTCCAGAATGCTTCGTGCATAAACTTGGAACTAAAATACCACTGCGGTCATAAACTGTTCAGTCAAATCTTCCAAGTACACCTATGCCAACATTGCTAGTCATCAATTGATGTGTATGCCCCAGCTTGCCTGTGTATTGTGTCCACAGTCACTGACAAATGTAAACAGAGGTAGTGAAATGCTCTGATTCATGTAGCTGCATAAAATATACTTACTTCACCTTAATCGTATTCCTTATTATTTATCATAGGTTACTTATTTCACTAGTATGCACAGATAGATATAAAGTGTGATACTTAAACATGGTGGAATTTCCTCAAGTCTCTGTGTGTGCAGAGTCCTTTGATTTTACCATTGTGAGGATACGCAAGTAAATAACATGCGTCATGCGGAATATGTACAATGATGTAAGGACCAGTATGCCTTATTTGCCACTTAGCGTTTTTATTGGCTAACAGAGAAGATTTGGGGTTGGGTTGTTTGGGGGGAAGAGACCAAACAGTGTGGTCATCAGTCTCGTCGTATTAGGGAGGGACGGGAAAGGAAGTCGGCCGTGCCCTTTCGAAGGAACCATCCCGGAATTTTCCCGGTGCGATTCAGGGAAATCACGGAAAACCTAAATCAGGATGGCCGGACGCAGGACTCAACTTCGTCCTCCCGAATGCGCGTCCAGTGTGCTAACAACTGCGCCACCTCGCTCGGTGAGAGAAGATTTCACACGCCTCTTAAGTAATACTTTTTCTCTAACCCCGGATCTGGTAACACCATGCACCTGTTTGTCAAAATGTTTCTTACGGCGTTGAGATCAATACCTGTCTTACCTTGGATCACCCCCACGACTATCTATGGCCAACATTGGGAGCATAATGAGGGCACGTTTAGTTTAACGCCCCATTATTATTGTCGTAGGTGTGTCGTTTCTCACTTTTGTAATATTCACTCCCGACGTGTTGTTCCTCTGTTGCGCATTCCGATCATGATTCTGCCCTGAGTTTATAGGCGTAACGTTACTTGGAGCTTGGAGCTGATAGGGTTGATTAGTAATCGGGTACAGTCACTGCCCATTTCGTGGGTCAGCCGTGTTTTTGTTGTTAAATAGAGGCTGAAAATTACTGTAAGCGTTACCCCACTGATTCCAGTTATCGTTTCTATTCCAATTTCGTTTCCGGTACCGGAGTAGCCAGAGTATCTTCTGCAACCATTTTTTCTTTTCCTTTTATACCCCGGGTTAAAATTTTGGTTATAGTTATTACTAAAATTGCCTCCCGAACTCGGGCCTGGCATGTGCGCTGCTGCGGCGGAATCGACAAAAGCCGGTCGACTCAGCCACGCACGCTACTGAGGCTGGCGCTGCGGAGGCTCGTTGTCACCACTGCTACGGAAATTATTTTGGTTGGTGTGTCTCTGTCTTGCATCTTCATTAATTAAGTCAACAGAGTCCAAGAGAGATAGAAAATACTCCAAATTGCTTTCAGGTACTTGTGCTAGCTTTTCCCGAATATTAAGCGGTAGTTTAGCTTTCAGAATGCGTAAGACGGCAGTGTGTGTCACTGGCTCATCCCAGAACCTCGTCTCGCTTAAATGTTTCTCAAAATACTTTCGCAATGATCGAATGTTTGTAAATTTTGGATTATATTGTTCAGGGTTGAATACGGCTTTTCTTAATCTCTCTTGAACGCCATATGACCAGTAATTTGAAAGACACGCGCTTTCAAACTCTGCTAATGTCTGACAAGTTTCTGACATTTCCATCGCCCATAATGCTCCTTCGCCTTGGATATAACCCGTAAATATTGTATGTTTTGCTGTTACAGCCACGTTTTAGGCAGTACATTTTTGAATGAGTTTATAAAAATTACCGGTTGCACAGACTTTTTTTCAGGGATAAATACTTGAAATTGCTGCTGTTTTATAAGACTCCCTGCTAACAAAACTGATGACAAAGCAGAACACACATTTATATTCGGGGTACGATAGTCACTAATTGCTCTATCGCTGTTACTTATGGGTATGTTGTCAAGCACTTCTTCTGCGCCTTGTTGTTCTTTTATTTTACTAAGTTTTCTGTTAAGTTGCTCGACTATTTGATTCTGCCAGCCTCGTAAGTCCCGTGCCAACGTTTTCTGTATCTGGCCTATGTCAGTTTGCAGCTTAACTACAGTTATGCTTTGTGTAGTGTATACTTGTTCCATTGTGTTACTTACTGTTTTTCGTAACTCTGTTTCTACAGTACGATTTATGTGTGTGCCTTTTCTTCTAAAAAGTCCTCAAACTGCTGTTTTTGCTGTTTTGCCATGTACCCAATCTGATTTACATCTTACTGCAATTTTGTATTGAGCTCGGTTGGCTGTACATCCATAGCACTGAAATTTTCAGTTAACTTACGTATCTGATCTGGCATATCCTTAACTGTAGTTTTCAAATTATCAATATCCTGATTCATGGAAGTTAAATCTTCACGTACTTCTATTCTACCACTTCTGTTACCTAATCCGCTACCTCTCTTTTTAGTTGCGTCAGGTTAATGTGCATATCAGTAAGGTTTTTTACATCGCTGTCTAGCTTGTTCATTTGAGTTGTTGCATTCCCTAACTGTGTTGTGACATTTTCTATCTGTGCATTCATTTGGGCTGTTACATTCCCTATCTGTGTTGTGACATTGTCTACCTGTGTAGTGACATTGCTTATCTGTGTTGTGACATTTCCTAGCTGTGTATTCATTGGAGTTGTTACATTCCCTATCTGTGTAGTGACATTTCCTATGTGTGTATTCATTTGTGCTGTTATCTGAGTTACAAATTGTGACATCGGATCCGTCTGCATTACTTTAAACATCTGCATAATGCCTGGCTCTACTGGACCTTGTACATTTGCGAGACCCGGAACAGTTTCCAAAGTTGACATATTATCGTCTGTCGCTTGCGACTGGGTACCACTAGACGCTGCGACTGTGTTACCAGCATCTGCAATGTTTTCTACCTTTGTGTTAGGTATAGGTCGAGCAACTGGTTCCTCATCGGATGAATTATTCATAGTTTTGGTTTGAGATCTTAATTTCACCATAGCTGTATATAACCGTAAACCAGCGTGCAGCCGATCTTCACTACTCGGCTCGTACTACAATTAAACAAATCACAGATGACGTCGCGCTCGTTCGTGAAATTCAGTGTAGTCAAATATGTCTCTGGTGAAACAGTAGACTGGTAAGTGACTTCAACGCGCTCAGTTAATGAAAATAATCAGCCTTCTTGTGGTACATTCACTTATAATATGAGTAGGCGACTATATTTTACGTAAATTCTAATAAAAAGAATTTGGAAAAAATAAAGCGTTTTACGCAATGGATGTCGGAAAAATGAGAAACTAGCCCACATTTACGATAAACCAAAAGCGTAGTAGTGCAGTTGCTCTTACCTTACGTATTTTCGTTTCTGGTCGGTTTTCTTGGCAGCCGCACAGGGTAGCCACGCGACCGAGGGGCCTTGTCACTGCCCGTGCAGCTCATCCCTTTGGAGGTTCGAGTCCTCTCTCGGGCATGAGTGTGTGTTGTCCATAGCGTAAGTTAGTTTAAGTTAGATAAAGTAGTGTGTAGGCTTAGGGACCGATGACCTAAGTAGTTTGGTCCCATAGGACCTCACCACAAATTTCCAAAAGAAAATTACTTCGTAGGCTTGGTGTGAGAGTCTAACAATTATGTATACATTTATAAATAAGAAAAAATTATTAAGTTCCTTTATAAGACTGAAGAACAGATTGTTGATGTGCAAAACATATTTTAAAAGAGTGGATGAGAATTTTGTAAAATTTGACACCTTCATCCTTACATTCAACACCATGGTAGTCCGAGGGCATTTCAGGACAGGTTTCCTTCGCCTAAGCTTATGGCCATATGTCTCCAACTTAATACCCTGTTTTAAATGCCAGAGCTTTAGGTTCACTGCCTTAGGATGTAAGGGTGAGACCACTTTCTGCAAATTTGATACGACCACTCAGGACGAAGTTAGTTACTCCTCTCACCCGAAGCGAGTAAATTGCTCTGGGTCACCTTGTCTGGAGTAGGGGCTGCAGCGTCTTCCTAAAAGAAAGGAGGATACAGGAGGTTAAAGCATCGAAAGGCATCCTGTACGGTCAGGCCGAGAAGGTCTATAAGGTCATGTAGCCTCACACATTCTTTATATCTTTTGCTTCAGCCGTTAAAAAGCCTATTTCGACAGCCAAAGCTTCTACACGAACGGGTCGCTAGGGTCACAACTACAGTCATGCTCATAAATTAAGGATAATGCTGATACATGGTGAAAAAACGCTCTGGTGGGCGGTTTGCGAGTTTAAATCACCTCGGGGTATGACCATGCGGTGCATTTGATCTGCGGTCGTCGAACGGTGGCGCTGGCAATAGTCCACATACGCAGAGGTGTATTGGTGCATGTCAGAGTACAATGCAGCGAGTAAGTGTGCAGACGTTTTCAGACGTGCTAATAGTGACAGTGTGTTGAAAATGACTCGAAGAACACATATGGATGACGTTGTAAGGGGTAGAATACTAGGGTGACTGGAGGCTGGTCAAACACAGCTGGTCGTAGTACGAGCCCTCCGTGTGCCACAAAGTGTGATCTCAAGATTATAGCAAAGATTCCAGCAGACGGGAAATGTGTCCAGGCTCTAGATTACGGGACGTCCACAGTATACAACACCATCAGTGCCCACAGACTGCCACGGACTACTGCAGGTAGCCTTGCTTGGGACCTTACTGTAGCCACTGGAATAGTTGTCTCCAGACACACAGTCTACAGACGACTCAAAAGACATGGTTTGTTCGCCCGGGGCCTGCAAGGCGCATTTCACTGACCCCTGGTCACAGGAGAGCCCGTAAAGCCTGGTGTCAAGAACACAGTACATGCTCATTGGAACAGTGGTCCCAAGTCATGTTCAGGGACGAGTCCAGGTATAGTCTGAACAGTGATTCTCGCCGGGTTTTCATCTGGCGTGAACCAGGAACCAGATACCAACCCGTTAATATCCTTGAAAGGGACCTGTATGGAGGTCGTGGTTTGATGGTGTGTGGTGGGATTATGATTGGTGCACGTGCACTCCTGCATCTCTTTGAGAGAGGTCAGGTGTATCAGGACGTCATTTTGCACCAGTATGTCCGCCTTTTCAGGGTTGCAGTGGTTCCCACCTTCCTCCTGATGAATGATAACGCACGACCCCACCGAGATGCCATTGTGGAGGAGTACCTTCAAACAGAAGATATCAGGCGAATGTAGTGGCATGCTTGTTCTCTGGACCTAAACCCCATCGAGCACGTCTGGGATGCTCTCGGTCGACGTATCGCTGTACGTTTTCAAACCCCTAGGACACTTCAGGAGCTCCGACAGGCACTAGTGCAAGAATGGGAGGCTATACCCCAGCAGCTGCTCGACCGCCTGATTCAGAGTATGCCAAACCGTTGTGCCGGCTGTGTACGTGTGTATGGTGATCATATCCCATATTGAGGTCAGGGTACATTCGCAGGAAACAGTGGCGTTTTGTAGCACATGTGATTCGGGACGGTTTTCTTAACTTATCACCAATACCGTGGAATTACAGATCTGTGTCGTGTGGGTTCCCTATGTGCCTATGCTATTAGCGCCAGTTTTGTGTAGTGCCCAACTCGGCGGAATGACAGGATGAAAGTGGGAAAAATTCTGGAGCGATTGGTTAACGGTCGTCTTCTTGTATGATTGTTTGTGACCAGATAACTCCTTAGACGCTCTCAGTGTAGATTTTATAGATTTCCGTCTACTTTCGATAACCTAATCCTACAAGAGGCAGCTATTCAGCCCGATTACCTACATAAACATCACTGTCTCAGCATATTCTCTGATATCAATGACGTATACGACAATACTTGGAGACACAGCACTATCGTGCTATTCCTTTAAGGAGCTTTAGTGGCCACCTCCACATCTTCATATTGTCTTTCCTGTCTTGGCCGTTTATGAGGTCACGCACTGGTGACATGCCGTCTGATCGTATTGAGAGGGAGAATGGTATCCCTAAGAATGGTGTTTTTAAATGTCACCCTCTTTGCCACAGCTATAAACAGTTATCACGTCTACGGAATGGAGTCCCTTACAGTACTCCTTATTTGTGGATGATTTTGCTGTTTTCTATTCCTCCTTCAGTGTTTCAACAGTCCATAGGTTGGAGGAGTGGGCTAAAAAGATATGTTTTCAGGTTTCTGCTGCTAAGTGTGTGTGTGTGTGAGTGTGTGTGTTCAATTTAATCGTTCTCGTCGTATTTTTATTTTACCTTTCTTGCATGTAAATAATACCATCCGACATTTTAAAGACTTGGCGAAGTTTCTGGGCCTCATTTTGAAATTCAAACTGTTATGGTTACCACAACTGCGAGACCAAAAGGCAGAACCCAGAAGGGACTGCGTATCATAAAGTGTCTTAGCCACAGGTCTTGGGGAGCAGACAGGGCGCCCCTGTTCCAGTGTGTTCGCGGCTAGACTATTGGTGCGCATTGCACGGGTCAGCGAAACCTTCGTACCTGAAGAATATTGACGCTTTCCACCACGAGTGGTTTAGGCTGGCCACCGCTGCTTACAGGTCCAGTCCCATACCCAATCCCTGTGCACAGACTGGGGAACCGCCACTCACCATTCAGTGTAAGGCATGTACGTTCCTCGCAGCTGCGACTTCACCTGCGTAACACGATATTGCTCGCCTGCCCCTGGAACGCCTTTTCTCCAAATGTCCAATGCCAACAATGCCGTTTGCGATCCGCAGGTAACGTGTGCTGGAATCTCTTGGTATGGAGCAAGTAAAACCCCAAATCCAAGGTGTTAAACGTTTGTAACCCTTCTTTCTGCAGAGGCACAGAGTAACTTTGGGCTTAGTGCAGTGCAGGGCAGCTCGCATTCCTCAATTTTAGTGAAGCACAGGCGAGGGTACACTCCTCCATATGCTTTTAATTCGTTATTTTATGACATTTTAATTGATCACCACAACTCCACAATTATCATTACGGATGGATCGAAACAGGGGACTTCATTGGTTGCTCTGTTGTTTTCCGTGATCGTATCCTCGAGGTCGGACTGCTTCGAGACTTTACCGTGTTCGACGCAGAATTATATGCGATCTAGTGAGCACTGGAGCAGATGAGATGTGGTTCGAGTGCTAAATTCCTTGTCTGTTCCAATTGTCTAAGTGCCCCTCACTCTCTACAACGCTTGTACTCAGTAGATAAAGTAGTCTAAATAAGTAGTCTAGAATATTCAGGACGTCTTCCTCTGACTACAACGGCTCGGGAAGTAGGTGTCTTTCTCTTAGGTTCCGGGGCACATGGTTATTGCAGGAAATGAAAGGGTGGATGTGGCGGACAAGGAAGCGTGCTTTGAGTCTCAGTTATTTCAGTGTGCCATCCCCCTGTATGATGTCACCTTGCTGATGCGGTACAGAGTCATGCGTCGATGGGAAGACTAGTGGCTGAAAGTGACGATCAGCTGCGTCTAGTAAAGCACACTACGAGGCCGTTGCGCACGTCCTTCCAGCCACGAAGACCGAAGGAGGTCGTCCTTACTCGTCCTCGCGTAGGCCACAGTCCTCTGACCCATGGTTTCTTGATCCGGCGCGACGACCCTCAAATATGTAGTGCTTGTGGCGCACAAATCTCTGTACTCCACAGTTTGCTGGACTGTGTTTCCTTTTTGGACCAGAGGGCAGCTTCAGCTTTACTGGCGTATCTGCCCTCTGTTTCAAGTGTCATAGCGAAATTGAAACCAATATGGTTAGAGTGTTAAGGTTTTGTGATCTGTCCAGCTTATTCCCGAAAACATTAGGTAAATGTCCTTAATGTGTTAACTGGGTGTCTGGCTCACCCTCGTGGTTTTTATGTGTGATTATGTGTGTGTGTGTGTGTGTGTGTGTGTGTAAATGGTCAGCCAGTCAAATATCCCAGTGCCGTTGTTTTGGCTCCTCTGTCGCGTTGTTTTTTCATCCCAGGTGTAGCACCTTTCGCTGTACCTCTTTTTCTTTTTTCACTGCGTGTCACAGATACATCGTGTGGGTCAGTGCGAGTGAGGAAGAGGGAGTGTGCGCACCGTTGAGGGCCCGTACACTCCAAAACAACGATATCAACACAACGAAACAACGACACTTGGCGAAAAAGTAAAGTATACAGTGTTGTGTCAGTCAGCAGTCTCGGTTAGGACACAGAACTCCTTAAAACTGATCACGGAACAAAATCGAATCAGCGCCCTCTCTGTACCAGTTTATTATGTCTACCATGCTTGAGAATGAGTATAAAAACAATGAACACCATGTTGGTTGGTAAACTGGTGAAAACTTCACAATATTCTGTTCGTGCACTGATAGGGTGACAATGGGGATCACCACGTCATATTTTAAATGTAGTTATTTCATGACTAATTTGCTGCTGTGGAAATGAAGAGCAAGCTTCAGTATACAAAATCTGTTACAATTCGCTGTTTGTTAGACTTATCCATTTTACACACGCATCTCTTCCACATTCACTTAGGCAACACGCGTGTTACAGAATTAAAAATTCTTTATTAGGATACGAACGCTAAAAGAAAATACTGTACCAAGATGTTTTGCACTTCTAGTTATGTATGTGATACCCAGTATGGTATCATCAGCACATAAAGAAATGATGCTGCTTTCTAAAGATGAACAAATGTCTCACCGACTGAAGAATTTTCGTTATTGTGATGGAACAAGTACCACATGAAGTGGTGACTTCACTGTTGAGGAACAATGAAGGGAATTATTCAGTACTCAGTTGTATGACCTGGAGCAGTTGAAATAATGCGATGGATGCTAACGGAACGACCACTGTCAAAGTCAGAAACAATATCTACATGAAGGACACGGTGTGACTAGTCTTAAAAGTGTGACTGACATTCCCGTGGGATGACTATTTCTCATTTGGTGTGAAAGAAAAGATTTTCTTTGTATAAACGTTCAGTGCTAAATTCAAACATAAATTTATGTAATTTTTACTGAAGGCGTAAATGGAGTTTGTCAAAGTGAACAAGCAAAGTATCGATTATATTTTGCAGAATTACTGTATTCTCAAGCTACAATCATGAAGGAAGCCACCATAGGAATCAATATCTTAATGTAACATTAAGGAATCACTGTTTAAAGGGAACTAATAGTAGACACTAGCCAGTTAACCTCCAGAAAACAAACAATTGTTGGAGCGCATGAAGGCCGTACATAATCAGCCATAATCAGCTACGCGTGTGCTGTCAGTATTCTTCGGTAAAAGTGCACGTCAGAGCATTTATCCCACTGTACAAGCTGACAGCTCAGATATGTCTATACGGCTCCCCACTGGAACTGACATTTCAAAGCTAGTGATACAAAACGTCATGAACTCCATCCGCAAGATTTAATAATCAGTAGTTCTGCATTGAAGCTGACGAGGTCGCAATGGTAAAAAGTAAACATCAGGCAAGGAACGACTTTATTGCTCAAATGATGCGTTTCAAAATTGATCCATCATCAGATATCCAAAAAAAAAAACAGATTCAAAAAGTGTTTTATAAAAGGTGCACAGCAATGCATGGTACAGCACTAGACTTTCCTTGAAAACACCTGGTACGAAGTATGGTACACTTACCTCGGAGCGACTGCTGCACGTGGATGTAGAGTTTCCAGTTGTATGTGAAACAAACATTCGCAGACTCCTGGCATAATTCAGCCGAGTGCGTACGAAGAAGACATTTTTGCCACCAGGTGACATTACAGAATGCATAATAGCGCCAAGGCGCATGAACTACTGTACGTTTGTTGTACTGTGTGCCTGGTGGTTGTGAAATAACTTATTACAAAAAAAAAGGTTTTCTTTATACAGGGAGTAATGACTCAAAAATGATGAAATATTACACAAAATAATTGTTAAATTCTGGAGCATTAAGAGGAGTTAGAACGGACATAATATTTTTTTCACATTTTCGGATTTTTATCTCATTACAAAATTTGAAATTTTCCGAGTAAAATTATATATATATCACATATAAACTCACATGGGAAGTATTTTATTTTATTTTTTAAAATATAATCTACATTGGTTGAAAATGTTAAAATTTTTACTTGCATTACTTCAAGATTTAATAAAATCGGTGATTTTTTTAACAGAAGGCTGTGGATTGCTGTGTTATAAAGGTTAAATTACGTGTTTGCATTGGTAGCACTGCCAAAAACAGTATCGTATCGTTTCATAGCATAAACATGCGTTGTATGCCGAAGTGCCAACGTTTTTCCGAGAAAAAGTGACGAATAGATTGGTAAATCCCACAAAAAGTAAACTATGGCGGCAAAACAAAGTATTTTTAAGAAACGTGGGTTTTGTGGTAATAGATTTTCGAATAAAGGGAAACATTGTGTTCAGCATGTGACGGGTGAAGTTACGGACAATATAATGCAACCAAACACGTCAGTATCTAGAGAAACCCCCATTAGTACTTCGAGGATTGAAATAAAACGTTATGATACACAGTTTTCTCAAAACGAAAGTGATGTAAATGGTAGGTTCGGTTACATTCTGATAGATTTACACATCCTAACAAGGGTGTCAGGTGAATGTGTGTGTTCTAAAATATGTGGAGGCCAATTATTTTACATGAAGACAGTGTGGTATCAAATTGACTAGCCAGGAAACTTATCATTAATTGTGTCAGTTGTAAATATACTCATTCATTTTGGAATTCTGATAAGTGTAAAGACAATTATTTTGAAGTAAATGTTAGGTGGTTTTATGGATTGAGAGCTATTGGCAAAGGACACAATGCAGCAGAAACAATGTGTACCGTGATGAATATGCCATGCCCATCTTGTAAAATCGACAAGTTTGCAGGATTTATTGGAGCTGCTGTGGAATCTGTTGCATGTGAGTCAATAAAGGTATTACAAACGACGCTGTTGAAATGAATAATGATATGACTGACATACCAGTAGCTTTTGATGGTACTTGGCAGAACCGCGACTGCAGTTCCAAGGATTCTGTTGCCATGGTGACCAGTGGTGGAAAGGTAATAGATTTCCAGATTTTAATCAAACATTGCTATAAGTGTAAATCAGGGAATGAAATTATGAAGGAACAAGTGGTGGTATGGAGGCCTATACAGCTACTGTAATTGTTAGTCTATCTGTGAACGAAAGGGGAGTGTGTTACATTAAGTTCTTAGGTAATGGAGACTCAAAAGCACTTAACAGTGTAGCAACCGCTCAGACATATGGTGAGAAGATTATCACAAAACTGAAATGTGTTGGTCATGTCCAGAAGAGGTTGGGCACCAGATGGGGGAAGTTGAAACAAACTTTGAGAGACAAGAAATTTTCTGATGGTAAACCCGTAAGAGGCAGGCTGACAGACAAAATGATTGATGAACTACGGCAGTATTATGGAATGGCCATTAGAAATAATACTGAGGATTTGTTGAAAATGAAGCAGGCTGTATGGGCTACCTTCTCCCACAGACTGTCACCAGATGAAAAACCAGTACACGACCTTTTCCCTCCTGGACAGACTCGAATCCGCTACCAGAATGTAGACAATATGCACTATTGCGGTTACATCAAATAACAGAATAATATTCTGCTAATAAGCACAACCATCTTTTTATGGAACGCAGGAAATATTTAAGTACAAACAAAAATCAGTCGTGGGGGATTTCACGACATGTCTATAAAACTAAGAAATATTATTGTGTTCCATGGACAATCAAACGTTAAAATCGTTGCGTCTTGTGACGTTTCTTCAAAGTTATAACTGAAAGTGTAAAATACATGATATAATCGTACAACTGAAACCATTTAATGTAAATCACTCAAACTAGAAACTTGGAGGGGGGGGGGGAGGAGGAGAGGAGGAAACGAGCGTTTTATAGCACATAGGAAATAGCAGACTAGCACAGGCAAAAAGGTCATTCCTGGCCAAGAGAAGTCTGCTCGTATTAACCATAGGCCTTAATATGAGGAAGAAATTTCTGAGAATGCTAGTGAAACGTGAACTTTGGGAAAACCACAACAGAAGAGAATAGAAACATTTAAAATGTGGTGCTACAGACGAATGTTGAAAATGAGGTATAGTGATAAGGTGAGGAATGATGAGGTTCTACGCAGGATGGAGAGGAAAGGAATATGTGGAAAACACTCACAACGAGAAGGGACAGGATGATAGGACATCTGTTAAGATGTCAGGGAATGACTTCCGTAATATTAGAGGGACCTGTAGAAGGCAAAAACTCTAGAGGAAGACAGTAGAGGAAGGCCGTATCAAACCACTTAGAAGAGTGATAACTGAAAAAAAATAGGAAATATTTTTTTAGTGTACGCAAAAATCAGTCGTGGGAGAATACACGTCACATACGTAAAAAAGTAAGACATGTTACTTGGTGCCAGGTACCGTCAAACGTTGAAAAAGGTAGCGTCTTGTGCCGCTTTACAAAAGTTGTGAATCAAAAGTGTAAAACATTTAGTATAATCGTGCATTTCAAATCACAAAACCTGAAACACGACAGTAGAAAAGAGGGAGTCGTGGGAGGAGGGCAGGGAGCACGAAGGGTGGAAAGGGAGGGGGATCACAGGGGAGGTGCACTATATAAAAATTAAACGGAAAGAGGAATGTTTATCAGAGTAAGACATTGGTGCCACACAGCCACGCTCATAAGAATCCCAGAAAAATATAGAAAAACCATCCCCTCTGGGAGCGAATCATTGAAGATTCCATGCTGCTTTGATTAAAATGTTTATATATCAGTTTCTTCCACAATTTCGAAATCTAAGCCTTTTGACTGTATGTGCAAGGTCTTCAGATACTTATCCAAACGATGTTTGTGATCATTGCGGTAACAACCCACAGCAGTAACGTTTCCATTACAGTGTTCCCTGAAAATTTAACTTTGTGGGAAGGCAATATGGTATTTGAGTTAATGAGCTGGATAAATCAATTTGCGCGAATGGCCAGTACGATCACATATACCGTCATACATTTTCAAATTTTATTAAAGAATGGCAGCAAAAGATTGTACTGAAACTGTATTCAAATCGACGCTAATGTTGAGGGTAAAACCTACCAGTAATATATACAATTAAGGGAAACTGTAATGCTTACAGCGTAGTTTCCCAGAAATTACGTTTGCCCCAGCTGTAATTAATTCAGAAGATAATGTCATCACGTACATACTGGGTAAAAGAAAACAGCTTTAATCACTGTACCTGCATTGCCCTTGCTAACAATAACTGGGTGAAAGCGATCCGTTTCGACATCAGAGAGTACAATTAAATCCAAACAGAAAAATGGAGGCACTTTCTCAAATTAAATACTTTTTAATTTAAAGATACTTCCACTATCGAGTTCTCTATTATTAGCGACACGAGAGCTGAGATACAGTCTTGCTCAAAATTAACCGAACGACCTAAATTGCGTTCCACTCGATCTGTACGCAGCCTACGTAACATAACTGTCTTGCAGGCCCTCTAACCGCTTTTCAGTACAAGCGTTTGACTATACAAAATGATGACCACTAGAAAACTATCCTCTGTACAGCCAATCCAGGTGCAAACAAATTATACAATACTACAAATATCAGGAAAAATCTTATTAGAGATGAGACAGTACTTAACGTTTATACACTCAGAATTATTACCACCAGTGACTTTTCTAAAATGTTATCACTCTCATAAGGATCCCAGACACCTAACGCCTGTCACTGAAATACATAAATCATTCCATAATCCTTACTCAAAACCAAATTGATGTGGTAATAAGAGGTTTTCAAGCACGTCTGTATAAACATTCTATGTTAATTATAAATATTTCTGCTTTGTAAAATGTTTTCGAAACACCTGTTAACAGTCATTCTCCTGGCGAGAGGTTTTCTATAAGCTGGTAAGTGAACTAATCAGTTAGAAAAACAAAGAGTAATGGTGTCGGGCGGTCTATCATCACCAACACGAATTCATCACTGGCAAATTCACTATGTTCATGATGACACGTCGATATTCTTCTAAAAATCACCACCGCCTTTGGCACCTAACATAAAGTGAAATTAAAAATCAATGTTATTCATGAGAAATTCTTTGTGCATATGTCAACTTAAAATGACATGATCAACTGATTTGTTCTCTGCATTAAAATCCAGGTCCAGCACCTATGGGCAATGCAGGCAAATAAAGCTATTGTAGCTGACCGAGACTCGAAGACAGGACTGATTTTCATAGCTCACTACATATAAAGCAACTTTGTATACCTCATTATTCACTAGTATCAGTTAATTGACCTGAACTTGAAATTGCTTGCCCAAATTCTTTGTACTCTACTAGGACTCTTATCCGGAAAATACACTACGTGATCAAAAGTATCCGGACAGCTGGCTGAAAATGCCTTAAAAGTTCGTGGCGTCTTCCATCAGTAATGCTAGAATTCAGTATCGTGTTGGCCCACCCTTAGCTTTGATGACAGCTTCCACTTTCGCACGCATATGTTCAATCAGGTGCTGGAAGGTTTCTTGGGGATTGGCAGCCCATTCTTCATGGAGTGCTGCACTGAGGAGAGGTATCGATGTCGGGCGCTGAGGCCTGGCACGAATTCGGCGTTTCAAAACATCCCAAAGATGTTCTTTAGGATTCAGGTCAGGACTCTGTGCAGGCCAGTCCATTACAGAGACGTTATTTTCGTGTAACCAATCCGCTACAGGCCGCGCATTACGTACAGGTGCTCGACTGCGTTGAATGATGCAATCGCCATCCTCGAATTGCTCTTCAACAGTGGGAAGCAAAGTAGGCATGTGCTGTGATAGTGCCACGCAAAACAACAAGGGATGCAAGCCCCATCCATGAAAAACACGACCACACCACAACACCACTGCCTCCGAATTTTACTGGTGGCACTACACATGCTGGCAGAAGACGTTCACCGGGCATTCGCCATACTCACACGCTGCCATCTGATCGCCATATTGTTTTCCATGTGGAAATCTCGCGTACAGACGTATAACACAAGTGACACCCAATCACCGGACAACGTTCTAAGTCCGTGAGTTCCGCAGAGCGCCCTACATTCTGCTTTCTCACGATGTCTAATGACTACTGAGGTCGCTGATATTCAGTAATTGGCAGTAGGTGCGGCAAAATGCACCTAATATGAGAAACATATGTTTTTGGGGGTGTCCGGATACTTTTGATCACATAGTGTATTTTCCCTGTTAACGAATCACGAAAAGTGTTCAATATGGTTTCGTTCACAAGTAACAAACTTGAAATGACGTAACATAAAACTGGTGCTGGCTCGGAGTGTCACCAGGCACCTAATCCGATTGTTAATTAATTGTAAGCATAATCCAGTGCCAGATATCGAATTTTCTCAGCAGTAACGAGATGGCTGAGACTGAAATGATAGGGCAAATAAATAATTTCTCCTTTACAGGATTCGAGCCCATTAACTATCAAAGCTGTTCTCTATCAATGAATGGACATTATATATAGTTTCCTTTTATCAGTAGCGAGATGGGCAGACGTTTGAACTAGAAATAAAGTGACGAAAAGTTCAGAGTTGACTGGGTACCGACCCTCTCACATATCATCTTTGAGTATACACGAAGAGAGGTTAACTATCGAATTCTTATTCACTATTAGCTAGGAGGGGCATGTGAGAACTTAAAATAATGTGAAGGGAAGTTCTGTGTATCATTGGTAAGCGAAACCGTAACATTTTTATTTCTGTCAACAAACGGTGAGATGATAGAATCAAAATTATTTTCCACCAGCAGTTAGGTCTGCTTGAAAAGACACGATGAAAACTTCCATACGTGATACAATTTGAACGCAGACACGCACCTTACGTAGAGGTCTTCAGGGGTTTGTTACCTTCAGCAGACTACGAATTGGTGGTACTGTATCGTCACAAAGGGATCGCATCCCATCCCCTTGTTGCACAGCAAAAATTTATTATTGACAAATGTAAAATTTTCTCAAAGTCCTCTTGAGCCAGCACTAACCCAGGGCATGCCAGGCCACCATCCCAAGTCGCAATCAAATTGACAAACAGGTACAAAGACGACATTGCGGAAAACCGACCAAAAGCGAAAGACGTTGCCTCATCTTATATGACCAACAAGCTTGAACTGCAAAGTCAGCAGAATGACATCAGCGAGGAGCATACATCACGTCATTGTAACAACAAAGCTCAATTTCTTAAGACAGAGTAAAAGTTTCATAAGAAGACCGGTCATTCAGCTGATATGGCGGAAAAGCGAGAAGCCATTGTTTAGAGGGGCGGTGAAAACCGTTGATGAGCCCGTAGAAATAGGCCAGATTCAATCAATGCCGATCCGATGTAACATTACCTCATACCAATAGTAAATATTTTTACTTCCGAGCACTTGTGCCAATCTTTATACTGCAGTACACTAGCTATGAGACCGCACCTGTGATGACTTCCGCCTCAGAGAATGCTTCCTGTCTGATCTATCAGACTCAGTCGATGTGAGTTGCTGTCTTACAATCACTAAAGAAAAGACTTGGAGACTTCCGCCTATGGCTTGCTGAGACGAACTGTGGTCCATGGTACAAGATGAACCGATAATAGTACTCAGGATGCACGCTAACTGCTCCAGCCCCTGGCTACTACCCATAGAAGTCAGTGATGGCTCCTGTCTTCCTTGGTGGAAGGGCAATGCTGTAGATCATCTCCATATTATACAGAGTCCGCAGCTCGTGGTCTTGCGGTAGCGTTCTCGCTTCCCGGGCACGGGGTCCCGGGTTCGATTCCCGGCGGGGTCAGGGATTTTCTCTACCTCATGATGACTGGGTGTTGTGTGTCTTTCATCATAATTTCACCATCATTGACTCGCAATTCTCTGAAGTGGCTTCAACTAAAAAGGACTTGCAATACGGCGACCGAACTTCCCCGCATGGGGCCTCTCGGCCAACAATGCCATACGATCATTTCATTTCATATCATACAGAGCTCTGCTGAAAACGAGAGTACTCTGGGAATTCGGTGTCTCCATCCTGGGAAGCCCCACCTGTCGTATGGGCTACGCTGTTCATCCACGAGGCCTGCCTCTCGCCTGACAGTGATTATGTAAGCCAAACGCTGAGAGCGACGTCTGCTGGAGTTTGCTGAGATAGCATCAGCAAGTTTCGAGGCCACGAGCTGCACTGCTAACGACTCGTGTGCCGACACAGAGAACAATAAACGGTTATAAACTTTAATGAATAAATACTTCTTCCGCAAATGCTTGCCGTTACCGCCCACAGTGCCGACTGGCTTGCTCCAACGTAATCCACGCACCGTAATTGCGACAATAGTAATGATCTCAGTCCAGGTCCCTACACTGCGAATGGATCGCTCCTGTCCCAGTCCTGAACTAGTCTATTCAACAACTCAATCTGAAGTGAAGATGAAGTACACCCCAGGAAAAAAGAAACGGCACACAACGTAGAAATTATACGAATGGGATAGAAATCTGTAGTGTTCTGCACATATGCAGACAATCAAATGATTAAAACTTCAGAAAAATTGTATGCTCCATTAAAGAGAAAGATCATCACAAATTTAGCAAGTCAGTAACGTGCTGGTACAATTTTAGCCGTTGTGCAGGAAGTTATTCGGCTTGGCGTTGATCCCTGTAAACAGAGTTGTTGGATGTCCCCTTGATGAATACCGTGCCAATTCCAGTTGGCGTATTAGGCTGTCAAAATTCCAACGTGGTTGTAGGACCTACCCATCATGCTGGGTACGTTCCCAACTGGGGAGAGATCTGGCGCTCTTGGTGGCCGAGATAGGGTTTGATAAGCACAAAGATAAGCAGTAGAAACACTTGCCGTCTGCAAGCGGGCAATATCTTGCTGAAATATAAGCACAGGATGGATTGCCAAGAGGGGCAACAAAACTATCATAGAATATTGTAGACGTACTGCAGTGCTGTAAGAATGCCGCGAATAAAATGGCATCATCCCAGACGATCACTCCTGCTTGTCAGACCATGTGGCGTTTGCTAAAGTTATTGAAAATTCTGTGTATGTAAGGACAATTGATCATTTTATATCACACGATTTGCTATCAAATGTACAGTCCGGCTTTAGAAGTCGTTTAACAATTGAAAATGCTATATTATCTTTTCTCTGTGAGGTACTGGATGGATTAAACAAAAGGTTTAGAAAGCTAGGCGTATTTTTTGATTTAACTAAGGCGTTTGATTGTGTTGATCACAAAAAATTGCTCCAGAAGTAGCACCATTACGGAATAAGGGGAGTAGCTCGCAACAGGTTCACCTCTTACTTTAGCAACAGACAGCAGAAGGTCATTATTCACAGTGTTGAGAATAGCTGTGATGTGGGGTCTGAGTGGGGTACGGTCAAGTGTAGGTGGCCAAGGGATCAGTGTTGGGGCCACTCGTGTTCCTTATTTATGTAAAAAGGATATGCCCTCTAGTATTAGTGGTAACTAAAATATTTCTGTTTGCTGATGACACTAGCTTGGTAGTAAAGGATATTGTGTGCAACAGTGTCTCAGTGTCAAATAATGCAGTTCATGACGTAAGTTCATGACTTGTAAACTGACCCTAAATCACAGTAAGACAGCTCTTACAGTTTCTAACACACAATTCAACAAAACCTGACTTTTAATTCCACAGAATGGGCTTATGATTAGTGAAACTGAGGAGTTCAGATTTCTAGGTGTTCAAGTAGATAGTAAACTGTCTTGGAAAGCCCTCGTTCAGGATCTTGTTTAAAGACTTAATGTTGCCATTTTTACTACTCGAACGGTATCTGAAGTAAGTGATTGGTCGACACGAAAATTAGTCTACTTTGCTTATTTTCATTCGCTTACGTCGTATGGTTTTATGTTTTGGGGTAACTCTTCCCATTCTAAAAGGATGTTTGGCTCAGAAACGAGCGGTTCGGGCAATAAGAGGTGTAAGTTCGCGAACCTCTTGTCAACCCCTGTTCACTAGTTGGGTGTTTTGACATTGGCCTCTCAATATATATATATTATTTACTGTCGTTTCTTGTTAAGAATATCAACTGATTCCCAAGAATAAGCAGCTTTCACTCAGTTAATACTTGCCATAAATCCATCCTGCATTTAGATCGGACTTCCTTAACTCTTGTGAAGAAAGGTGTGCAGTATACTGCTGCATCCATTTTCAATAAGCTACCTCAAGAATTCAAAAATGTTAGCAGTAAACCACAAGCTTTCAAATCGAAACTGAAGAGTCTTCTCATGGGTCACTCCTTCTATTTTGTTGAGTAGTTCCTTAAAAAATTAAGCTGATTGGTTGGGTGTACTTAAACTTGAGGTTTGACTTTTTTGGGTTAATAAACATTTTATTTTTATCTATTATTACTTTTTTATGTTGTAATTTCATGTACTGACGCGTTCCATGACCTTGGAGATTTGCTTCTCAATTTGGTCCTACGGAACTTGATGTGTAAATAAATAAACAAATAAACTGTCAGATAGATATCCAGCCAATGTCCAGGGCGACTCAAGACACATCTACACTGGCCATCGTGGTTCTTTTCAAACCGAGACTCATCACTGAAGACAATCCTACATAGTCAATGAGTTTCCAAGTTGAAGATGTGTCTGATTGTCATCCACAGCACCCTTACAGCTGAGAGGTATGTCGTCAATATTCCACACCCTGTTTTGTGGCCCTTAATGGTAAGCCATCCAGATCTTATATTTCAACAAGGCAGTGCCAGCCCACGCACAGCGGTAGTTTCTACTGCTTGCTTTCATGCTTGCCAAACCCTAACTTGGCCAGCAAGGTCGCTGGATCTCTACCCAACTGAGCACGCTTGGTGCCTTATGAACACGACCCTCCAACCGGCTCGAGATTTTGGCGACCTTACGTGCCAGCTGAACATAATTTGGCACAATACCCATCAGGAGGATTCCAACAACTCTGTCAATAATGCCAAGCCGAATAACTGTTACGTAAGGGCCAGAAGTGGACCAACACATTATTGGCTGCTTCTCTTGAACAAACCATCCAATTTTTGCTACACTGACATTAGTTTGTTTGTAGATATACATCACATCTACTGATTCCCATCCCTTTTGGATAATTCCTATATAGTGCGTCATTTTTTCTGTCTTAGAGTATAAATGGTCTATGACGTTACATGGCGTTTGATTCAATAACTAAAATAAAATTACTAGTGGAAGAAAGGTTATTGGTTGTCATATCACATACAATTACCACCCCACGGGCGTCATCAAGTTAGTAATGGAATTGTAAGTTTCCATCAGCTGAGACAGCAGCCATGCATGATCTGATGGACGCAATGGCGCTCGTCCTCTGAGCTGCATCCTCCAGCGACTGCGGACTGTAAGGGCTCCTGCCGCTCCAATACTGGATGGCCGGTGGCAGCAACATGACCCACTCGCACTTGAAGCCACTTCGCTATGTGACACTATGCACACCCCGCCTAGTCGCGGCTCCAACACTATCCTTCGTGCTTTAGTTCAGATAACCTCATCCTCGTCGCTATTGCATTACCAAGACACTATCTCTTGCTGCTTTGTTTGTAATGAGTCTTCATACACTAGGAGAAATACAAGTCAGGTAAATCTCATTTTTACTTTTATAACATGTACCCTAATCATTTCTACTCCTGTTCAGATTTCCTGTGACAACATTGCCGCACCAGTCAGTAGCCCACCTCTCCTTATCGTTGTGTACGTAGTCATCCACTACACTGGTGACAGACTTTCTGCAAGCCGCCACTTCTGCGTCAGTCATGTCTGAACCTAACTTGTAGTAGGTAGCGAAAGGACATCACGTTTAATGTAAATTTGAAACCATGGTGCAATCGTTCATTCTTAACTTTGCTAATTAAGAGGTTCAAATGTGAGTGAATTCCAAAGGGACCAAACTGCTCAGGTCATCAGTCCCTAGACTTACACACTACTTACACTAACTTAGTCTAAGAACAACACATACACCCATGCAAGAGGGAGGACTCGAACCTCCGGCGGGAAGGGCCGCGCAGTCCGTGACACGGCGCCTCAAACCTCGCGCGGACACCCCAGGCGGCTTCAGATTTAAATGGGACCAGTTTGTGCCTATTAAAAACTAACCTCTGATGTTACAGTTGACCATACACTTTAGGCTACACGTATCTAACATCGATCCATCAGACCACCGAGCTCCTCATGTGGCTGCACCATGATTTTGTCATAACTCAGGTGTGCCACACTTGATGAGAGTTCTGGAAGTCTGACTCCCTGGTGGATTACAGTGTCTTCAAGACATACATTTGCTTGTTATATCGAATCACCATTAACCAACTACCTTGTCTACCCAGTACATACATTTGACCTGATCGTGTAATCATTGAAATAACATTGCATAACGATCAGTTACATAAACTGCAAACACTGTAGATGGAGAAGTATTCACAGTAGGTACTGTCTTCCATTTGCGCTACATTGGTGCGGAGCCCATCCGTTGTAAACTCTGCGCAGTGCAGATGGAGAGCTGAGTTACTGAACCAAACTTCTGTGTAATTTAATACACCACACGTAGTCTGTCTGCTAACAGGAATCAATTTGTTGCAAACTCATAAATAATTTATTTCGTTTTCTAACCCACCAGTAACAATCACACGTCGGCTAAAATGGCTCTGAGCACTATGGGACTTAACATCCATGGTCATCAGTCCCCTAGAACTTAGAACTACTTAAACCTAAGTAACCTAAGGACAGCACACAACACCCAGCCATCACGAGGCAGAGAAAATCCCTGACCCCGCCGGGAATCGAACCCGGGAACCCGGGCGTGGGAAGCGAGAACGCTACCGCACGACCACGAGACGCGGGCTCACACGTCGGAAAAATATTTCCGTGAAGGAGGTTGTGATAGAGAAACTTCCGATGCGTACTCGAAACATTCTTGGCAACATGCGGGTTTTTCAACTACAGAACAGAAGTTTCGCTGGGAAACCCTTATACATGCATCACATAGTCCCAGTCTCTCGCTTAAGCGATTTCTACATTTTTCGTGTCCTGAAGAAGGATTATCGTTGCCATCGATATCGTGGTTCAGTATGCAACCACAAACATCTTTCCAAGAGGGCATTTTCTATCTTGTATCACAGTTGGATAAATGTATCATATGTTATAGCTGCTACTTCTTTGAAACAATAAAGTTTACGAACTTTCATCCACTCTGCTTCCTTTTTATTTGACTTATATATTTAATGAATTCTTTTATATGGTTTTCTAAAAATAGAGTGTGCCCAAAACGCAGTGACAAATATGTTTTTGACAGTAGGTGGACTGCTGTTATTAGCGACCAAATAAAGTGGCGAGAAATCTCGTGCTCAGTATTCATATAACGGTCGCAGAGTTCCGACGTGAATTCTTGTAGCAACTAATACTTAATCTGTAAATCACAGCAGTATTTCATCTGCTTATAACTTTCTGTAAACGATTTAACATCTTCCACGGCTGACTCTCATCTCATTGTGCAGGCAAGAAAAGAAAACAACATTAATATGTACCCCCACCATGCACCCCCTTTCACCAACCCATAGCGTTTGCGAATTTCTCATAAATTGTCATCCTAAATGCAAACTGATGTTCCATTGTATTTCCCCATTTTAGCTTTGGTGAGGAAATGTTGTAGAGAAGACCTACCATTGGCATGGAAACCAAATTGCCTAATCGCAACCCTTAAAGTGTTTGACATGTCCAAAATCAGTAAGAAAAAGCCCACAGATTATTGCAAAAACTTAGTAACGCTTTAAAAATAGCTCTTGAGCACACACTTGTCTCCAGATATTACTGATTAGATTTTTTTTTAACTGCAAAACCCAGAACAGGCATGCCAACTAATGTCCTGAAGCCTCTTAGTCTCTTTTGGAACTCACTCTGAATGCTTTAGGTCTCGGTCGCAAGCGGTGACGAAGGCCCGGATGACCATATCTGCTTGTAATGGTTCTTTATTTACGTGACCATTACGGCACTCCAACCCCAGTTCTCGATACCAGTAATATCGTACTACTTTTCTGCGAAGTAACAGACATATTTTTGTGACATATGCACATTTGGTTTTATTAATGCATAGGTACTCCGATGTATCGATATATTACAGTGATATGGTTCTTGTGTGTATTCATTTCTGTGAGACTCTCATAATCTTTGACTTGCTTATAACCGTTTTGGCGCGGATGCGCACAGAGCAGTCTTTGTTTCACTTTGCAGAAGATAAGCTGTTATTTCGCTTTGTAAAAGAACAGTCAAGTCTTGTGTTTGGTTAAAGCGGAAATTAAATATATGAAGAATGATACAAAACTGTTTTCTTGATGATGTGACAATTAAGAAGAAGTATATGTGAATTTAGAAGAAGTTTAATAAAAATGTGGTTCGTGAACACAAAGTCAAAAATTATTTCTACCATACCATTGTTCCGATCTGGGACTGTTTGATCATTAAGAATTTCCTGAAAAACGCATTTTTTAGATCTTCAAATATTGCTAAAATACAGATCTGGACCTTCTAGCAGTTAAAGTGGAATCAACCTAGAATCATCAAGATGAGCCATAACAACTTCGACGAAATCTACGTGGGAATCCATTCAAGATAAGTGCCAAAATTAATGACTTTTTAAGTGACTTCATTATTTCCATTCTGACAATACTATCCACAGTCAATAACTTTGTTGTTGCCCGATAAAGCGAACATATGCTGCGTGAGCAACATTATTAATCTTATTTCTAACCTACTTTGCAAGCAGTGGTATTGTTAGATGCTGTACAGTTTGAATTATTATAATTATTGAAAATTATACAACTAAACAATCCCTGCGTATCCATCACTACTATGGTCTGTCATATAAAAGATGATTTATTTACACAATCTGCGTCGTAAACAATAATTTTAAATTATGAATTGCACAGTTAAACACTGCTCACACTGGAGTTAAGTCTTTTACCGCTGTCTGAAAAATACCACACAAGATGAAATTCAACGGACATCTCATAATTTTATCAACAGGTTGAGTAACCTAACTTAACGACTGTACATATCAATCGCAAATGGAATAAAATACAATTAAAACGACAACAGAACATTTTACTGTGGTAAGTTAAATAAATGGATGTTTCGAAAACAAATCGAATCATCCGCTATCAACCGAAATAAAAGTCCCTATTCAGGTTCTAGGTGCTACAGTTATTTTAATAATCAGTTCATTGCTATATTTCTTTCACTGTTCTGAATTTTACTAACCAGTAGGTATTTGAATAACCACGTTGATTCATGTTCATTTTTACATGGGGCAGCACAGTCAGAAAACAATGACTGACGATAGGATGACGTTAATGTCCTATTACAGAGATATCAAAGCTAATGTTTGCAAATCAATTCTGTTGTCTCAAAGCAAGAAAAAATGACCCACTTTGTGGATTACAGTTCTATCTTCCTATAATAAAATGAGGCTACTTACATCTGATTATTTTATTGCCACAAAACGCAAAAGAAACCGTGCCATTTGGCGAATTAAATTCTTTCCGCTTCTGCTCGACTGGGGAATTTTCATCTTCTGCAATAAGATGGAAGTGGGAAAATCTTGAGTATCATTCTATCTAAAGCAATTGACATGTTTTACCGTTAGCTAATACCCTATGATTTTTTCCAATACTATAATAAAATGATATTTTTCTCAGGTCTGCAGCTGGATCATGAAGTCATCTTGACACAATATTTCCGACGTTCACATGGCCGCCAACATTAGGTGAGTACGTTGTTGTACGAACTCGCCAGAACTGACTTCAGACCACGAGCGGTGTCTTCTTTTATACTCCGAGGAAGGCCAACAGCGCGTGCTCGAGAAATCGTCGTATCTGCCTTCTCGTGCAGGTGAACGTACAGCTCTCCAGTGGTGGAAGCTAGCGAAATCGATAAATCGTTATCAGAAACTAAACTATGATAGAAGAGGATTCCAAATCTTATTCAAATGGTAACCCTTGTCTCTATAAACAGAGAAGGTCATTCCACACAGAAACAACGACTAATCTCTGCTTTTCATTGAGAATTCTCTGTCTTACCCATCACTAAGACTGTGAGAGAGCACTGCAGGCTGTAGTTTGCTAGCTAGAAAGCCAAGACTGCATTGGCTCTGGGTTTCAGTCTTACGAGAGACCACCGTCTTGTTTCTTACGTTACAGAGCTACAGCTTTTGAGCTTTCTAAATGTGGCGAATAATTCACGTCAGACTGATCCCACTCGAAGTGAGAAAAGTATTTTCTGCCCCGATTTCTCCGATAAGACTCACATCATACACGACACAAATGTTCCAGCTTCGTCCACTGGCCTCACTCCTGCATTAAATCCAAAGAGAAAAAAATGTCCTTCTAACGCTGCGTTTTCTAACCTATCTTGCTCACAACCTTGAAATATCCAACGTTTAAGATGTTATTGTTAGTACACTATTAGAACATAAAGTAGAGAATGATGACTGATAAATACACTTACCGTATCGTGCAGATGCCAAACACTATGGCCACGAATTTGAGCACTGTCTCCTTCTAATAGATAAATTTCGCCTGCAGAGGTAGATTACATGTTCCTCATGTGGTATGCGACATGATCATTAGTTACCACTCTGTATTATTGCGTGGTGTATACTCAGTTTACGGAAACTATTTCACGCTGAGAAAACAAGGTGGGGGGGGGGGGGGGGGGGGTAGGACGTCAGACGGGCCGACTTGGAGCAGGAGAAGCGCCACAGTACATTTTAATTTCCACTGTCCATACTTTTACAAATAAATTCATAAAACTTTGCCAGCATGACCAGAAAGGATTCAGGATTCATATTCATAGCAGTTGAAGTTCAAAAAAGTAACAAAGTAACTTTTTTTAACATGTGAAATTTCGTCATTTTTTCACTTACTATTGGCCGCATTTGTTGCTATAGGTACACTTTTCTTCATAAGTAAGAGAGATTCTTCGATGAATTTTGCACAGCTTGCAAACCATACTTACAGGTGTATGAAACTCTAAAATTTTCCAAATCTATTAAAAACTGTGGTAAAAATTGAGATAATTAACTTTAAAATTTGAGTTTTTTTCTAAACATGGAGTTTAAAATGAAACAGCTCATTCAGTTTTTCATAAATTAAATAAATTCTGGAGTTTCATACACCCTTACGTATGGTTTGCATGCTGTGCAAAATTCATCGAAGAATCTCTCTTTCTTATGAAGAAAAGTGTACCTATAGCAACAAATGCAGCCAATAGTAAGTGAAAAATGATGAAATTTCACACGTTAAAAAAATTTATTTTGTTACTTTATTGAACTTCCACTGCTATGAGTACGAATCCTGAATCCTTTCTGGTCACGGTGGCAAAGTCTTATGAATTTATTTGTAAAAGTATAGACAGTGGAAATTAAAATGTCCTGTGGTGCCTCCCCTGCTCCAAGTCGGCCCGTCTGACGTCCTACCCCCCTTAAATAATTTTATGCTTGCCAATGTGAGTGGGAAACATCCACTGTAGATCACAGGCTCAGTGTGCAATACGTTGCATCACCTGAGCTGTTGCTGTTTGTCGTCTGTCGGCTTTAGGCCTGTGGAGCACAAACTGTTCAGACCAGGACAGGTGGCCATGAACTCTTTCACGGAAACGTTTTTGCAAGCTTTTGTTGTTTCTGGTGGGTCAAACAACGAACTAAATTATCTCTGAGCTTCCAACAGATTGACTGTGTGATTTAACGAGCATTTCGCTCTCATTTAAGTATACAGCCAAAACAGACAGTTTTCCTGGAATTGTGAAACGAATCCTGTCGTCCAGGACAGTGTGCAACAAAGAGCGCAGATTCGCCACGAGTTGGGGAAATTTCACAGGCTTTTATTGTGCTTAATGAGGCCAGGCTGATCAGGCCTAAGCGCTGTAGTGTGCGAGTGAGACAGACGAGAATCTACGTCATAGGGAAACCCCGTAGGAGCTGTTTGTGACTAGGGAGGCGTAGCAGTGTTAAATGTGATGGACCTAAATCGGCCAAAAGGGAAACATTTATGAAAATTATTTAAGTCTGTAGTAATTCAAGGTATGAATCCACAGTAATTATAATCTGCCATCAGTCTTAAATTTTCACAGTGATTTCAATAAAAGTTTAATATAATAGTTCAGGATTTACTGTTAAAGTGAAATTAACAAGCTTTGTAACAAAGACCTGAATGATAAAATCTGAACGATTTGGTCGATCTTAACGACCGACATTTCATGTAAAAGCGCATCATTAAAATGACCAATGTTGTAAATATCAAGTCTGTAACTTTATTTGTTTAAAAGATATAATAAATTTAAATTATCAGTATCTTCAATTAAGCATCAGATCATCGTTTCCTCGACACAAAACAAATTGAACGATGACAGCATGACACCTTATTGAATTACTAGGTAACAGAATATTTGTTGTAAAGTTTGGTTCATAATAGTTACTTTTGTTCTTTATTGATTTGTCAGAAAGCACATTGGTGCAAGGCTACTGGCCATGACATTCAAAGTCAAGAAGGAATTTGTTTTGGTTTTATGTAAAAGAATTTAACGTTTATTATGTAATGGACATTATTGTTACTTTATTTATAACGTGAAAGTGGTCAAGTTTTAAAATGTAAAATAATGCAGAATAAGCTGTAGCCAATCAGATGAACGACTTCAGGGAAGGGAAATGGATTAGTCAGTGGAGCAACGATGTTCGGCGCTCTGGAGACGCGGCCGGAGACGGGCAGAGGGTTAGTTCGTAATCAGACCTGAAAGCGAACAGTCGGTCTTTATGTAGTCAGGACCACAGGACTTAGTCCCTTTTTATTTCACGTCATCAGAGAATTCCTCCCGCTCGTGTAGGCATTCAGTGTACTCATTACCACCTTTGCGCTCTCTCCGCTATCTCCTCTGCTCTTAACACTCATAACGTTGACCGCTTTGCTTTTAATTTTATCAGAGGATGTTTTGGCTTTTCTGTATGTTGTATCAGTCCTTCCAACAACCATTTCTTTTTCGATTTCTGCTCATTTTTACTGTAGCCATTTTACCTTGGTTTCACTGCAGTTCTTACTCGTTTCACTCATAAATAACTTATATTGCTTCGTTTCTCTTTTTTCTTCAGCGTTATTGTACTCTCTTCTTTCGCGGATCAATTGATTTCTTGTTTTACCTAAGGATTTTCGGTATTACCTTCCTTCTACCCACATTTTTCCTACAAACTCAGGGATCGCCCTTTTTATAAATGTTCATTCCTCTTCAGTAGTCCTTGCTGATGATCATAGAGACGTCAACATGATACTGGAGAATTGCTCCACGCTGGAGGCACCTCTTGCCGACATATTTTTTCGGCAACGCATATACTAAGCTAAACGTCGTCCTACCATATCTCACGCCTCCACCTCCCCTCTTAGCTAAGTCACCAGTCTGTTGATCGTGATGTCCAGGTAAGTTTTCGAGCATTTTTGGTGTGTTGTGTACTGCTAAAAGATTGTGAAAGCGTATTGTCCTCTGAGAGAACGTATTTTCCTAATTTTATAAAAACAGTAACAGGAAGAACAGAAGTTATCCTGCACTGTTAAGGTTTACTGTGACAGACAACAGACGTGTATGGACATTGCAGGCTTTAGGTCCCAAGATAATGATTTCAGGTGTTGGTTCTGTATGCAGGTGCACGATTTACTCTCACAGTTCTTTCCAGAGTCCCAGTTTCATGAGAAAATGCATCTACTCCATCAAATGTGTACTGAGGAAGGTGGCGTAATGGCTAAACACATAACACACATGAAGACCTACTGTGCCAGTCTGATTTAGAATATGGTTTTTCAGAATCTGTTAGGGTAAATGTTGAAAGTGTTCCTTTCAAAACGGCACACCCAGTTACCTTTCACATCCTTGCACAGAGAGAGAGACTGTGCTCCATCTCTACTGATCTCATCATCGACGAGACATCAAACGCAAATCTTCCTTTCTTTTCCAGTTTCATCTTTCGTTAGACCATCGTATGTCGTCTGTAAGCGGTTGGGATGCGGGACTTGTGCTTAGCGGCAACTTTGGTCTTTGTAAATCTTTCCTGGCCTTAGCTAATACTCTGTGAACAACATTCATCTTAAGATTGAAGGAGAATGGGAGAAAAATATCCTGCGTATAGATAGAGCGTTGGAGTAGTCATAAAAACGTCTTGGATTCCGGGTTTGACATAGGCATTGCTTAAATTTTTTACCTTATCAGGTAGTCGAAAACTGCCAGCTTCGGAAGTCACCCTCGAATTAACAACAGGGCGTTGGAGTAATAATAAAAACGTCTTAGATTCCGGATTTGACATAGGCATTGCTTAAGTTTTTAATCTTATCAGGTAGCTTTGTCAAATAGGACAGTGTTTTAGCACAACCTGTTGTCCTTGGAGTAATAAACATCCCTCTAAAGGCGGGAGAATCAGTGATGATCAACGGCAAGAAAGCAATGGAAACCACTACTTTAAAGACACCGTATGTGTATCCACATGATAACTGTCCTGTAATTGACGAAGTGTCACGACGAATTCTCCTTTGGCAAAAGTTTCCGGACTAGTGCTCGATTCGGGTCTCCGGGAGGGCGGCCAAGGGGGATGTTACCATGAGAAAAAGACTGAATAACCATCGGAAGTATAAGATTCTACGAGTCGTGGCGTACATGTCAGGAGTTTGAACGAGCTATGAAAGCTAGAAAATCTGAAAAGGGAAATGCAAAGTCTCAGTCCAGAAGTATTGGGTGGATCAGTAAAAAGGAATGGAAAGCGAATAAGGATTTCTGTAAGATAAATGTAGGGCAATAGCAACAGCAGTAGTAAATGATAAAACTTATATAGGAATCGTTATGAATAAGAAAAGGGAGAGAGTGCGTTACTGTGTACAGTCTGGTGATAGGACTCTTCTAATCAGAATCGACAAAAAACCAACGCCGACAACGACATTTCATGTACACATGCCACTGTCACAAACAGAAAATGAAGAAACAGAGAAGGTACTGAGTATATTTACTGGGTAATTCAGTAGGTAAGAGGAGATGATAATCTAGGGTTCATGGGGGATGAAACGCGGTAGTAGGGCAGTGAATAGGTCAAACATGTGCGGTAGAATATGGCTTTGGTAGTGGGAATGAGAGATGAGGGAGAGTAACGGAGTTCTGCAATATATTTCGGCTACTAATAGCGAATACGCTGTTCCAAAATAACAACAGGAGGATATATACGTGAAAAAGATGCGGAGACACAGGAAGATTGCAGCTGGATAGGGTCACATACATTCAGAGACTCCGAGATCAGAGGAAGGAATTGCTGGTGACTTGATTGAATAAGAAATGAGAGTCATTAGGAAAGACCTAGAGGGCCCAGTATTAAAGTTTAACAGACTTTTGGCAGACTTAGGACCAATGAGGCTAAAGAGATAGATGACATCTCTACGTAATTGAGAGGGGGTGGAGGGGAATTGGGAAATGAAGATCGAAATTCTCGAATTGAACAGAATGTAAGACAAAGATGTAGTCTCTCGCCCCTTCTGTTCAATCCACATATCGAAGAAACAATGACAGCAGTATAAGAATTATTTGGTGTTGATATCATTATCTTCAGTCAAAGTGAGAAAGAATTACGTGTTGAATGGACCTGTTAGTCTAATAAGTACAGGTTATGGACCAAGAGTAAACCAAAGAAAAGGGAGAGAGTGTGTTGTGGTGTACAGTAACACAAGACGTGTTGAGTTGACATTCCAATTAGTACAGAATATAAACTAAGAATAAACCAAAGAAAGAACAAATAATGACGAGTAGCTATAATGAGACCGATTAACTTTACACGAAAGTAGTGGACTGCAAAGTAGGCAAAATTAATTACTTCTACTAGCTTGCAAGCAAAATAACGCTTGACAGTCGACCGAAGGAGGAATAAAAAGCAGATTACCACAGTTGAAGATGGCATTCCTAGCTAAGAGAAGCCTGCCATTATCTAGCATAGGCCTTAATCTGGAGAAGACATTCCCGAGAATGTGCGTTTGGAGCACAACATTGTAGGGAAACGAAACATGGACTGTGGGACAACCGGAAAAGAAGAGAATCAAAGCGGTTGAGATGTGCTGCTACAGAAGAATGTTGAAAATTATGAGCACTTATCAGAAAAAAAGAATGAGGAGATTCTCCGTAGAATTGAATATGGATAAGGTTGACAAGAAAAAGAGACGGGATAATAGAACATAATACATTAGGGAATAGCTTCTTTGTGATTAGAGGGAGTTGTATAGGGCCAAAGCGGTAAGGAAAGCTAGAGAATGGAATACAAGCGACAAATAATTGAAGATGTAAAGTACAAAGGCTTCTCTGAAATGAAGTCGTGGCAGATCATATCAAACAAGTCAGAAGATTGATGGTCCAGAAAAAAAAAATTGTTAGTAGCTAGAGCTATTACCTGTTAATTATTTCACAAAGACTGGTAAGTTTTCATTTCAGATGAAATTATTCAAGGGTTGGATAGTAATAAATGCTTTTAAATAATTTTCAATTCACAATGATCCCTCGATTCTTGTTTTACGTGTACTATCACCTGCGTAAAAATAAGAACATAAATTCACTGCAAACATTAGAAAATGAAGTGTACTAACATGAAAATTAGTTTTCTGTCGTATAAAATTTGAATATCGTACGTCATCTCCATTAAACAGTGGTTTAGATCCCGTAATAGGCAATTTTTATTTGGCTAAGTTCCAGTTATAGCGTTATCATTAATCTACTATCAGGTACATATGTCGTTTTCTACTATAATCTTTACTTAACTCTGTTCGTTGCGTTAACAGAAACTCCTGGGTTCAGAGTCTTGGGCTCCCTCACGATTACCGTTGGGATTTTAAGCACCTCCTTCTGTGCAGTTCTCGTGCAGATGTAACATTCCTCTATGATGAGGGAATTCATCCATCAGACTCATGTTTTTAAAAACATTCCAGTTTATTTCTATGACCGCTTGCCTCTTGCCTGTTTATAATGCACGTTTACTTACATTGGTATATTATCCCATACATTGAATTTCTATATTTTACGCTTGCGTTATAGAGAACATTATTCCTTTAACCAATTTTTGGAGGTATTGTAACGACATGACGAGCTCTAGTTTTGGGAGGTCGTGGTGCCAGCTGACGATATCACTTTCCGTTTTCGATATAGCTAGGGATTTTCCTTGGTTGGGAGGGGGTGGGGTGGATTTAGAACGATGTCCACTCAGCCTCTTGATGGTAACTGGGGAGCAACTTGGGTGATAAGTGGTGGCTCTGGAAAGCTGACAACAGTGGGAAGGGATTGTGCTGAGGTGTGGTGACCCCATGACCTCCATACTGCGCCTTAATGACGTTATAAGGCAAGGATGACACTGCCACCGTTCGACATCGTGGAGTTAAACTTTTTGCACACAGGACGCAATTCTAAATGCTAGTCAGTGCATCCATGGCAGGATGCAGATGGCTGTAACAGCTTCCATCTATATCTAAAACCTATTACACTATGTAATAGGCTGAGAAGCAGCACATCCAGTCAGTGTAGCCGATATGGTTCGCCGGCACGGTAGCTCTGCGTGTTCGGTCAGAAGGTTAGCAGCCCTCTGTCATAAAAAAACTGAGCTAATCGATCAACAACGAACTTCAACGGCTGTCTTACGACGTCCGCCCCGAGCAGATGCAACGAATAAAAGCGAACAAAAGGAGATTAAAAAAAATATGGTTAGCGCACGCCTGTGTGGTGACACTCAACTCAGTGATCGGTGGTTCGAATCCTGGCAACGTAAGAAATTTTCTCTATCTTTATTTGAGCGGAAAATTGAAGAGATTTGGTGCTATTCCAGAGTAGAAGGTTGTGTCATGAATATCCTACGTAATATCGGGTTGCACCCGAATAGTTTGGCATCTTGTCACAATACTTTCACTGAAAGCCATTTAGCCACTTTCAGATGAACTTTACGCTGTGTAAAACTCGCCTGATAACTCTTGAACGGTTGTCAGCCAAAATATTGTGACACTTTCGCGTTTTTTGTAACTGTGGAGTGTAGTCCGAGGCAGTCTGTAGCCCATTTGTTATTCATTTGTTTGTTCTGAAAAGCCATCAACCGCTCGTTTCAGTTTACTCAGTCAGTCAGGCAACAGCTCTCGCCTGTAGCGCACCAGTAGACTGGAAAGTCATGCATTTACCTTTCTGTGTGTTTTCTTCGTAGTTTGATCCTTAGACTCCACGCGCTTTTTACTATTCAAGAGGTGTAACCTCACATGTTTCTAGCTGTAAAGTGTAGATTCTTGCAGTCTGTAGCATAGTTGTCATTCCTTTCGAATGGCCAGCTACACAGCTCAGCAGAAGTCAGCATCCGTTGGTGACACGTCAGGAGAGTAGCAAGCAGCATAATTAGGCTTCCCCCTGTCCTTATATGCATTAATTTTTAAGCTAGTCGTCCGAGGATGATTAGGATGCGTGCATGCTGAGTGCTGACATAGGAAGAGCTGGCCGCGGTTCGCGAACAGCTGAATGCGATTTTGGCTCTGGTCAGCTGTCTTCAGGCAGCTGTCTCGGGATGTAGCGGTGGCAGATAATCTGGTTAGTCGCATGGGACACCCCAGGCATCTTTTGTTTTAGCCACAGGCACTGCTGCTAAGGAGTCTCCGAGTGTTTCCGACGCGACAGATCCGCGCTCACAGCAGGGTGAGTGGCGGATGGCATTTTTTAAATTTATTCTTCGTAATTACAGCCTGTTATCTAAAAAGACAAAATTGACCATACAGATCACATTCCTTTGAATAGTTATAAGTTATCTATTAATTATTTATCTCCGGTACTTAATACTTTTTTTTAAAAAAAAAGAGAGATTACAAAAAACTGCAATTACTTCTACTACTACAAAACTACATTAAATCGCTGAACCAATTACCGAGCTACTAATCTACTACTAATACTTGAACCTGTTATATGTTTCTCCATTTATTTTGGTGCGTTTAAATTGCACGTAGTTGTTTCCGCTACCGGATCCACCCTCATGGTACCCCAGTAAACAGCCATAGTCTGCTGGATTCCCTGGCCGTCGTGCAACACGTCAGCAAAGTTTCCTCTGTAGCTAGTAATTCCACCCATCACTGTTACTTCTTAAAGTCCACATTTCCATCATCACTTGCACCAACGCAATATAGATTCTTGGGATAGTATTTCACTCGGTGATCGCCAACCTGTCATCTTCTATGTTGTCTAGCCTGGACGGAAGCATGATGACTTATGGTTGAATGCCTCGCCAAGTCTTCCTTTGCCTTCGAGGATACTGCGAATGCAGTATCGTCCAAGCTGCACCAAGTCGACTCGCTTCTTAGTGATGCTTTGGGATCCAACATCCTTAGTGAGGATACAGCGGATGCAGTATCGTCCAAGCTGCACCAAGTCGACTCGCTTCTTAGTGATGCTTTGGGATCCAACATCCTTAATACCTGACGTCCATTACCCTCTGCATCCTCATAGAGCACTGTGTCCCACAACAATGGGTGTGCTGGTGTGCCCACACAGGCAGGTGCAGCAATCACTCATCTGTCTCCCGATTTTGCATAGATACGTGGCATAACGGCAGTCAGGTAATGTATCAATCCACTCGATGGCTTAAGAAATCTTTCGCTGATGTTAGGGAGATATTCGTATGTTCTCCTGCCAGTGCATGATTGTTCCATTCATTTTCCCACAGTTGTAATATGCGATCTTTTGTTGCCTTTTACGAACTGGCCTCAGTTCCAAGCACCCTTCGTACTTCCATTTGATTGCCTTTCTTTAACCAGTAAAAGGCCCCCGTTTTCCTAATTTCCAAGTCCAGTGGGCATATTCCTCGAATTACTAACAAAGCATCATACGGGGTAGTGCCGTAGGCACCCATTAATCCTGGTAGGCCGCGCGGAGTGGCCGCGTGGTTTAGGACCCCGTGTCACGGGACTGCGAGGTCCCTCCCGCCGGAGGTCCGAGTCCTCCCTCGGGCATGGGTGTGTGTGTGTGTTGTTTTAGCGTAAGTCAGTTTAAACAGTGTGTGAGTCTAGGGACCGATGACCTCAGCAGTTTGGTCCCTTAGGAATTCACACACATTTGAACATTTAGCAAAATAAAAAAAAACTTCGTAGTACGCCTCGTTGAAGTCTTCTCACTATCGAGACTGGCTTCACTAGCTACACTCGATGAGCCCAGACGCTCGCACATATCCTACGACTGACGCTAATATAGATTGGTGGTATACTATAAAAGTCTTCAAGGAAAGCAGAAATTGCCTATTTGCAATGGTTATAATTTTATTCATTACGTTGGTGCCTTTCCTGCCTGCTTCCTCTACATGATGTGCAAAGTTACTACGTTTGTCGAGAAATACCCTAAGATATATCGTTACAGGCTTCTTCTAATCGTTATATCATTTTATTTTATTTTAGTGTTTCTTATTAGATTCCCTTTCAGCAGGAGGTACGTTGTTTTTTGAGGTGCTAGTGACAATTTGACACTTCGACACCATCCCTCAAGTTCGTGGAGGACAGCATTACATTTGTCTTCTATAATTCTTTTGGAGTCACCAGTTGCAATGAGAGCACGTCATCTTCAAATGCCATTGGACCGCTTATGTCACATAACTTCTGTAGTATGGGCTCCAGTGCTACATCCCGAAACTCTGGGCCACAAACTGATCCCTGCGGACAGCCTTCTGTTATTGTCTTCGTTATTTTCTTTCCTGAGCATGTTAAAGAAACATGTCGCCCGTGGCAATAATCTCTCAGAAAATTATACAGTCTTTCAGGACAATCCAAATCGCTAAGGCGACCAAAGAAAGATGACCATTATAGCTCATCAAAAGCACCAGCAACATCAATCACCATCGCTAGAGCATACGTAGAATGAGTATCTGTCACTAGCGAAATCGCTTTGTTAATTCCGTCTACAGTTAACTTGCCTCTTCTAAACCCCTACTGGTGAGGGCTCATCCCGTTAGCAGTCTGTGATCTTGCATAATAGTTTTTCAAACATCCTGCCGAGAACGTTCAAAAAACAGACTGGTCTGTAGGATTACAGTATCATTGGATCTTTATCTTGCCCTTTACTACTTATTACCATTTCAGTGTTCTTCCGCGGCGCAAGGACCATTCCGTGCAAGAGACACTCATTGTACAGATCGCACAAGTAACTACCTAATTGATCACATAAGGCTTGTATTCGGCAGGGATCCCGTTTGGCCCTGGAGACATTTTCTTTTTCAGTCTTAAAATTATAGACCTAATTTCGTCTTGTGAAAATGGGTACAGTTATCAGGAGCTACAACGGTTGGAGTGTTTTGTATTCCCTTGAGGAAATAGCATTGATGGCCAGAAAGCAAGCCAACGTGCACACCACATGTCTACTGTGGAAGCCTATCCGATATGTGGGGGAGGCCTCGCCTGCGGCTATCGAGCGTGCAGGGTGCAGTAACCTGCCACTTGAGGTTCACGTCTGCACCAATGATGCTTGTCGCTTGGGTTTCGAGGCCATCCTCAGTTCACACAAGCGGCTGTCAGGAATGGTGAAGGCTGCTGGCCCCACAAGTGGGGTGAAAGCACAGCTCGCAACTTGCAGCATTGTTCGCAGAGTTAATGCTGTTTCTTTGGTTTGGAGCCCATTGCAAGATGTTAATCAAATTTTTCGTCGACGCTGTGACCGTCTTGGCTGCAGATTTCTGGACCTGCATTATCCGGTGCAGGATTGTAGAACTGGCCTTGATAGATCACGAGTGCTCTGCGCAATGGAAGCAGCTACTCGTGTAGCAGAGTGCTTGTGGATTTTTTTATGCTAAGTGGTAGTTTTGGGTGCTCTGATAAATACTTGCTAGTCAACACACAGACAGCGAAATCAGACGTGTTCAGAACAAAGACACTTCGACTGTCAAAATTCCATCAGTAAGTTGTCGAAGTATCCGTAACAAAGTTTCCGCATACACTGCAGCCCAAGGAATTTGTCACGTTCTAATTATTTTCTGGATTGAGAGCTGGTTGAAACCCGAAGTAGGAAGCTCTGAAATACTTAGCGTGTTCAAATCAAATGGCTCTGAGTACTATAGGACTTAACATCTGAGGTCATCAGTCCCCAAGAACTTAGAACTACTTAAACCTAACTAATCTAAGGACAGCACACGCATCTATGCCCGAGGGGGGGATTCGAACCTGCGACCGTAGCGGTAGTGCGGTTCCAGACTGAAGCACCTAGAACCACTCGGCCACACCGGCCGGCACTTAGCGTGTCACGGCATGTATAGTGGAAAGATTGAGTAGATGTTATAGGAAGAGGAGTGTTCACTGCAGTTGACAGAAATATTGTTTCTCTAGAGGACGAATTTGAGCGTGACTGTAAATCTAACTGGACATGTATAACAGGTCTACGTAAAATCAAGGTATTTGTGGGATATTTTTACCGTCCACCCGATTCGACCGTGATAATTTTAGAGTCATTTAAAGAAATGAACGTCTGTGTAATGACTGTAGTAGGGAAGGCAGATGGTGAACTTCGGTTAATTGGGATAATTGTAGGAAAATTTGATTCATCTGTAAAGCAGACAGCTTGTAGAACACTAATGTGGCCCATTCTTAAGTACTGCTTTAATGTTTGGGATCCCCACCAGGTCTGATTAAAGTAAGAAATCGCAGTAACTGAAAGGCGGACTGCATGATTTGTTACAGGTTCGATCAACACATGATAAACGGGAATCCCTAGAGGGAAGGTAATATTCTTTTCGAGGAACGCTGTTGAGAAAGTTTAGTGGACCGGCATTTGCAGCTGACTGCATAACGATTCTACTGCCGCCAACATACATTACGCTTGTGGACAACGAGGATAAGAGAAATTAGGGCTCGTCTCGAGGCATATAGATAGTCGTTTTTCCCTCACTTTAATTGCGAGTGGAATAGGAAAAGTACATGGTACCCTTCTCCACACACTATGCGATGACTGGCGGAGTATGAATCTAGAGCCGGCCGAATTGGCCGTGCGGTTAAAGGCGCTGCAGTCTGGAACCCCAAGACCGCTACGGTCGCAGGTTCGAATCCTGCCTCGGGCATGGATGTTTGTGATGTCCTTAGGTTAGTTAGGTTTAACTAGTTCTAAGTTCTAGGGGACTAATGACCTCAGCAGTTGAGTCCCATAGTGCTCAGAGCCATTTGAACCATTTTATGAATCTAGATGTAGATGCAGAAGATATTGAGGTCATTCGGCTGCAAGCCTGAGTCGTCTCGGATTTCCTTAATTTTCATTAAGAAAGTGTCGTACGACGGAGATGTGAGCGAAAGACAACCCCAAAATTATGCTAACGTGCATAAATTTCGAGATAGTATGCAGAACAGAAAAAGGTAGCATCAACAGAGCGACGTTTTCTTGCAGGTCCTGTATAACCGCCGGCTGTCATCACTATTTAATGGGCAGCAAGCGTACTCACGTTTATATGCTCTCAGTCGATTGCACTCGTGGGTGAACTTTTTCTGCTATAAGCAAATGTACACTGAATACTGTGTCGTTCAAGAATGATTTTCATAAAATCGTAGCTTTCCCTAGCCTAATGGCAACGCAGTAGATTGCCCAGGCACGTAATGGCGGTCCTTTCTGTTGTACAAACATACGTAAATGTGCTCGTTTCCAGGAGGCGCACACCTCAGATAGATTGGCGACACAGTTGGAGAAAGGATGTGCAAGAAGGAAGACGGAATGTGGGAGAGTCAAGAACACAAAATTCAGCTGGTAACTTGATTTTCGTTATATTCCCTTTCGCACTATTAACATACACCCGTTCATAAGATTCGAATTATGGATAACTTTTAGAGACAGTGTTAGAGAAGAAGCACGCCTGTCACCACGACTGGAGACACAGTTTGGTGAATCGTATGACCTGGTACTGATTGTCGGTGTGGTGTCACCGCCAGACACCACACTTGCTAGGTGGTAGCTTAAATCGGCCGCGGTCCATTTAGTACATGTCGGACCCGCGTGTCGCCACTGTGTGATCGCAGACCGAGCGCCACCACAAGGCAGGTCTCGAGATACGGACGAGCACTCGCCCCAGTTGTACGGACGACATTGCTAGCGACAATACGGACGAAGCCTTCCTCTCATTTGCCGAGAGACAGTTAGAATAGCCTTCTGCTAAGTCCATGGCTACGACCTAGCAAGGCGCCAATTGTAACAGTGCATGTATCTTACGAGTCTCATTTGTATAGTCAAGAGAGATGTATCACAAGGAGTGATTAAAAGTTAAGTATATTCCAAAGCTACGTATTTTCTTTACAGCAGTCACAACGTATCTTGTTCCAGACTTGACGCCAGTCGGCGTGTGTGTACGCGTGCCTTTCGGCTCCCTTCTCAGTGTGGCGTAACTACACTCCTGGAAATTGAAATAAGAACACCGTGAATTCATTGTCCCAGGAAGGGGAAACTTTATTGACACATTCCTGGGGTCAGATACATCACATGATCACACTGACACAACCATAGGCACATAGACACAGGCAACAGAGGTAGTTGACTTACACCTTCTAGAGCACGTTGGGTGGCACGGGATACATGCGGACGTGCATTGTCCTGTTGGAACATCAAGTTCCCTTGCCGGTCTAGGAATGGTAGAACGATGGGTTCGATGACGGTTTGGATGTACCGTGCACTATTCAGTGTCCCCTCGACGATCACTAGTGGTGTACGGCCAGTGTAGGAGATCGCTCCCCACACCATGATGCCGGGTGTTGGCCCTGTGTGCCTCGGTCGTATGCAGTCCTGATTGTGGCGCTCACCTGCACGGCGCCAAACACGCATACGACCATCATTGGCACCAAGGCAGAAGCGACTCTCATCGCTGAAGACGACACGTCTCCATTCGTCCCTCCATTCACGCCTGTCGCGACACCACTGGAGGCGGGCTGCACGATGTTAGTGCGTGAGCGGAAGACGGCCTAACGGTGTGCGGGACCGTAGCCCAGCTTCATGGAGACGGTTGCGAATGGTCCTCGCCGATACCCCAGGAGCAACAGTGTCCCTAATTTGCTGGGAAGTGGCGGTGCGGTCCCCTACGGCACTGCGTAGGATCCTACGGTCTTGGCGTGCATCCGTGCGTCGCTGCGGTCCGGTCCGAGGTCGACGGGCACGTGCACCTTCCGCCGACCACTGGCGACAACATCGATGTACTGTGGAGACCTCACGCCCCACGTGTTGAGCAATTCGGCGGTACGTCCAACCGGCCTCCCGCATGCCCACTATACGCCCTCGCTCAAAGTCCGTCAACTGCACATACGGTTCACGTCCACGCTGTCGCGGCATGCTACCAGTGTTAAAGACTGCGATGGAGCTCCGTATGCCACGGCAAACTGGCTGACACTGACGGCGGCGGTGCACAAATGCTGCGCAGCTAGCGCCATTCGACGGCCAACACCGCGGTTCCTGGTGTGTCCGCTGTGCCGTGCGTGTGATCATTGCTTGTACAGCCCTCTCGCAGTGTCCGGAGCAAGTATGGTGGGTCTGACACACCGGTGTCAATGTGTTCTTTTTTCCATTTCCAGAAGTGTAGCTTGTTACGCCACAACAGTCGGCAACGACGTCGATACAGCCAATCGCGGCCAGATCACTTCTCTTCACTGCATGAGATACTCCGTCCCTGAGGCCGTGTAGCTTTTCACGTACCAACGCGTCAAGTGTTGTCCATGAATACTTGTATTTTGGGAAATCCAGAGTCAACTATTTTGACGATAAAGTATTGACAGCGGGGCTTATCATAGATTATCGCGAGTTGTAACAATCCAAAGAGAAGTCGCAGTGCAGCATACCACTATCCAGTACAGTGCTGGACAGCAGCAATACAGTCTCACCACACGAAATATTTTAGCCCCTTTGGAGCATTGTTGGCGGGTGGAAATACTACTGGCCAGTCATGTGACCATCGACTGATAAAGTAAGGCATGAAAGTGAGGTAGTGTGTATGGGACTGTCGATTACTTGGCACCAACGCAGGAAGGTGGGTTGGCTTGGAGACGTGACAGAATGGCAGACTCGAACCTTCGCTTTTCACCCTGCTTGTGCCCACGCCGTGAATGAAATTGTGCGATTTGTTGGTGTATCAACGTGTCTGCAGGCCGTAGTGTACCCCTCGCTGCCATGTAACACAGTGTAACAACAGTTACCGAAAAAAACCCTAACCGACAGGGACTGGAGACGAGTGTCATACTTTGTCTATGATAATCGGTTTGAAACCAGATAGTTATAAGGGGAAGGTTGCTATCAATGCACCATCCAGAGGAAATGGGCAATAAAATCCTTGGGTACTGTACTAAATATTTTACTTTCAGTGTAACTTTAAGCTTGTCTATTCCATTCCACTACAGTAGCCACAGAAATCATAATTATTCCCTGTTAATTAAATGTTTTGAACATAAAAGCGTGTCATTGGCCCAATCAAGGTCACCTGTTTCCTTCATTGGGCCAGGCAGTCTACGTTGACAGACTCTAGTGTAATAGCCTTTAAACACTACACACATCTAAAGAAGTGTCAATACGTTTGATATTTTTAGATTTTGGGAGGTTATTTTATGGAATCTGAAATCATTTATTAGAAACCAAGTGGCTAAAAGTAGAAACGTCGCCTTCAGAGATAAAAAATATTCACTTATTATCAAAACACTTAAAAACTTTTAGGAAACATCTAATGAATATCATTACTTTAATTTTGTTCATAGTCGCCCAGTTAGGCCTAAGATTAAACGAACTCCGAGTAGGCTCATTCAGGGTAACTTGCACTGCATCACTTAACCTAGTCTCCGTCGACAACATGTAATTTTATATAGGGAATATGATAGACTGGATACGGTTGAAACGATTTGGCTTTTATCGTTCATATTATTGTTGCTTATGAACCAATCAACAATAATGATATGTAATATTAAAGAGAGCGTTTCTAGCTGCGAAATATGTTTTATTTACCATTAATAATAGTTATATCCATAAAGATGGCACTGTATGGCAACATTAATCAGTCTTAATGGTTTTTAATACTTAGAAAGATATTTCTAAATAATAAACTAAAATATTTCTTCAGTCAATTAAACATATTGCTTATGAATCAATCTGAGTTTTCTGAGTCACAGTTGTGTCAAACGCAGCTAAGACCACCTTCTGTGCATCCTTCGTGAGCCCACCGTTTATAAGTGCTGCACTGAATCCATTTTTCTCCGGATTTGCTCTATGAATATGGTGATAAACAAACAATAAAGTAGCATCCTTCGTCTTCTGATGACATTTCCAGTTGAGTATTATTTTTTTCGTTTTGATATATATATATATATAGACTTTCTAGTTTTTCGCCATTTACGCCCATTATATTTCCTTGGAGAGCTTTCGGTAATGGTCGTATTGCTCCCGGCGTAAATACAATAGCATCATTAGAAATTCCTTGTGCAACTTGTAGACGGTCTCAGTAAAGTTTCTTGAAAATGCTGCTGCAAAGTCTAGGTGGTATAGCCCCTATTCAGAGTTTCTTGACGTTCGTCAACGTTTTACTGCTGAGTTATTGGAACAGGGGAGTTACTGATAGCCAGTTATTGAACCGTTGTCTCTGCTACTACAAAGTCAGCTGTATTTTTAAGATTAGGTGTATTCATTACAAATGGTTCAAATGGCTCTGAGCACTATGGGACTTAACTTCTGAGGTCATCAGTCCCATAGAACTTAGAACAACTTAACTAACCTAAGGACATCACCCACACCCATGCCCGAAGCAGGATTCGAACCTGCGGCCGTAGCGGTCGCGCGATTCCAAACTGTAGCGACATTACAAATGCAGGACCAAAATCGAGCTCAGTAAACAGCTGCCAGTTACATGGGTAAATTCCCGTTTTGAGAAAGCCGGCTTATATGCTGGAAGATGTCAGAGCGAGGGGCTAGCAGACACTACAATCCCCAGAATCTCATAAATCTAAATTGTTTTTCCTGAATGGCTTCCTATCGACGCATCACAGGTCGAGTTTACAGCCTTCTTCAAAGTGCCACATGCAGGTTGATTTTGTAGTTGGATTTTTTGAGAGCAATGGGGAGGGAAGGACAGTAAGACAATGTAGTTGTTGTAGTGATTAATTTTTTTCTGGGTATTATGCCACGTCATTGCTTAAAACTAACAATAATAATAAACTAAAAGTGCAACGGCCTTCCTCAGGGCACGACTTGTTTTGCGTGGGGATAGGTGCTTCTATTTATTACAGACTATCGATGTCTGACGTCACTGTTGTAAAGCTTTTAATTGACCCTCTAATATGATTGGCTAGTCATGACGTAAAGGAAGATGGAAGGAAAGAGGCTATTCGTGGATGTCCATGTCGTCAACGATTGGTAGCTGTTTGCCAGTCAGCGTTCGGCTTCTGGTAGGCAAGTTTTCCTCCTGGTGTGCGCGAAGTGGACTGACAGTTACTCTACAGCTGTTTGTGCAGATACGTCCGTGTCCCGTGTAGCTTATGCCCCGCGATCGCTCACGGCCCTTTGGACTGGGATGGCCGGCAGCCAGGACGCCGGGAGTTTGCAGCCATCTTCTCTGTTGATGTTGTCAGGCTACTTAATAATTTCGATCGCCTCCCATATTTTGCGTTCTCGCATCCACGATTCTTTCGCCAGTACTCGGACTTCCTGGAACCTGATAGGTTGTCCATAGTCACGGTGATGTTCCGTTATCGCCGATTTATTATGTTGTTGTAATCGTACATAGCGTTCGTGTTCTGCTACTCGTAAGCTGACAGGTCTCCCTGTTTCTCCTATGTAGGTAGCTCCGCACTCACACCGTAGTTCCTAAACACCTGCCGTGTTAAGATTGTTGACTACATCCTTGGTGGAACCTATCATGTCGTGGATCCTGTGACTGCTTCGAAAAATCGGTTTGAAACTTCGTCGGTGGAGGACGTTCCCTAGCCGTTCACTGACGCCTTTTACATATGGTAAGTGTACCAGTGGAAGCTTCTCTTCTTTGCCTTCTTCTCGTGTTCTGTTCCCTTTGGTTTTAGCTACCTTTCTTTGATGTTGTCATCATAGCCGTTGGTACAAAACGTGTGTTGTAGCTTCTTTAATTCTTCTTTGATGCTGTTTTCATCGCTTATCCGGTAGGCTCGGCCAGTTAACGTATGCAGAACACAATACTTTTGACCTGGGTGGTGGTGGCTACTGCGTGCAGGTACCGATTAATGTGCGTTGGTTTCCGGTACACTTTGTGCCCCAGTTTACTTTTCGCAGCTCTGTATACTTCCGTATCCAAGAATGGCAAGGAGCCTTTGTTTTCAGTCTCATGTGTGAACTTTATATTTTTGTGCAGGCTATTTAAATACTGGAGGATGTTTCCCAATTCCGGTGCACCATGAGGCCAGATAACATATCGTAGCCAACAACTGGGACGTAACGGAGCAGAAGCTAGGGCCGTTTGCCCAAAGGCTTCCATGAAGATGTTCGCAGCTACAGGAGAGAGTTTGCGATCCAGGACATTTATTTATGGTTCTTCCTCCATCCAACCAGAGAGATTTTCAGTTCCAGCGCACCCTGCTGTCCCATCCCTAACAAAATGGCCTTGGAAACGCACTCGTGGAAAAATAAAGAATGGAGAAATAGCGTTGCCAATGGCGTTTGCTGCAAAGGTTACTGTCACTAAAATACCCCTTTCACTTGAAATTACTAACCTACTTCACGAGCACCACGTCTAGCTACAACTCTATCTGGTTTTTGAACGGTTTTTATGCATGTTTCATCGGTGTTATGTATGTCTTCAAACTTATGACGGTCCAGGACAATGGCCAAATTGTCGTAGAAAGCAACGACGTTAGTTTTATTAAAGCTAGTTGCCCTGGACAGGCCTGTAGCTTGCGCGGTGCGTACGGAGAGTTTAGGGTTTCGTCTCATAAACATCTGAAACCGTCTTTCACCAGCCATTTCGTTGTCGTCCTAAATTCGAGGTCGTGATAAATTATACTTAACGGTAAGTTCGAACGCCAATTTTCTCACATCCTTTTAGATACCCTAAAATATATATCTGCTCATCGAATCAAATATTTTGGTAATTCTTGCTCTTGTTCTTCATTAAAAACTCTGTTCTGTGCTCTGTATCCCATACCTTCGTTTTCCTAACCAGCAGCATATCTGTTTCGTATATATCTCAGTAGAGAACAGTGGTTTATTCCATGAATGTCCGCTGCTTTTCGTAGTGAGTTTCCAGCTTTTATCTCTTCATATGGATCTTTATACCTCGACAAATCAGTCTGCTCTCTGGATGTCTTTCTCGTCTGAACTCTAGGCATCTACAAAACAAAACAAAAATGATATATAGACTGTTTCAAACGTACCCATAAAAATTGTTTCTACCTTCCTCAGACCCACCTTTGTAAACGACAGTTTATACTACTTGAGAGTAATAATAACACATTAAAATTAGTCATTATTTCGAACTGTACAAGCTACATAAAAGTCACATACAGACACTCAATATTTTAAGTTAAATAAAATACAAATATTAGCATAAATGTCAGAAGAAAAATACTTACTTTTGGCTATTAAAATACAATAGGGCCTCTTGTATTTCATGACAATGAGCAGGGAGCGGAGCAACACTTAAATTCGTGTTCAGATCTGTCTCCCACTTCGTTGGCCATTACCCCCCTCCCCAGCGTAACCGTTCCAGAGGTATTTACTTTTACTTTGTTTCAACTGTCCTTTGTTTCAACCGTACACAGTCTACCCTACTTTCCAACTACGGCTGTATAAACTTAATCACCATTACCATATCACTAAGACGTTTCAGTCATTAATACCAGTCAATTACAAGAAAATAGTGCAAATAGCTGTTTTAGCTGCTGTTTTCTCTTCTTAGTGGAACAACCCACGACTAAGATGAAGAATCTTTGGCAACATGGTGTACACTTAATGACCAATAATATGAACTTGTCTATAACCACAGAGAAATCGAGCCAGCTCAAAAATAGCAACCATGTCCTACTGCAGTTAGTTTCCCGGTGATAACTGCAGAGGCAGTTTCATGCACAGGACATTTTAGTGCTGTCTACCTTGCAAAAGGGAATTTTCACAATGGTACATGAAGCTTCTTGTCTTGAACTAGATAGTAAATGACTGTAGATGTGTAGTATTGCCGGCTGATTCGCAATGTTGCCAGTTTTCAAATGATGCAAGGCGTCGAGGGCACCAAAGTGACAATGAAACGTTTAACCTGCAGTATGTGGAGGGTATAGTTGAGCCAGGAGGTGGTTCTGTGATGTTTTGGAGGTCTTCCAAGATGACATCAGCTGTGTTCACAAGGCAACATGCATACGTTCAATAACACACAGGCATCCTATATGTTCACTGGCCCATTAGATCACACGTCCGTAATGCTAAACAAAATGTCCGGCACCATTTGGAAAGGTAGGAGAAATGTAGCAGTAAATACCCTTGCAATATGTTAGATTACGCGATCTCATCATTAATGAATAGCATTAGTTGTTTGTGGCATACTGAAGATACCTGTGTATTTCCTCGTTGAACTGAAGCCGTTTTCATGGCTACAGGCTGTGCTACACAGCACCTGTACGACGTCTCTTGGTGATGAATACATTTTTGTCCAGTGTGCTTGTCATGTGCATCTAACTGGGGTCACATTTCACCCATGTCATACCTTAGGAATGAATTTAATACTGGTTGAGAACGTTGAACTGTGTAGTAGGATTTAGTTGGAATGGGGTTCGGACTGCGGGGGCTGAAAATACGTGGGGCTCAAATTAACTGACCGATTTCTTCAGCTGCGGTGATCAGAATGCTGAGCCTGTGGCCAAAGCCTCCTATTTATGCCAGTCTGGAAAGAAATTGCGTAGGTGAGAAAGTGTCAGGTCTGGTGACAAACAACGCTGATACCCTGTCTGGTACAGCGAGAGACAGTTACACCTGTCGTACGATGAAGCAACAGTTGACGCATTCGCAGAGGCTGTCAGTTATACTGTGCGCTGCAATCGGCCGCCTCAGTGCTCTCTGTTCGGAGCCGCCAGCCGATATATGTGTCTGCACTGGCGTGTGCCCATCCATGCCGTTGTCATCCGAACATCTACGTCGCCACCGCAGCGTCATCCCCTGTACGACCAACAATCACTACTGCCTTTCTATCCAATGACGATGGGACACCAATAGTATCCACAAGAGTTTAGCCAATAAAGCCCCTTCTTCTACATCAGCGCGGGGATATTAGCCTTTGACGATTGCCCATCAGTGGAACTCACAAGAATTTTAACGAATACTGCCACTTCTATAGCACAAACGCGGGAAAATTCCCCTTTGTAAGAGAAAGCGACACTGGTTCAAATGGCTCTGAGCACTATGGGACTTAACATCTGAGGTCATCAGTCGCCTAGAACTTAGAAATACTTGAACCTAACTAACCTAAGGACGTCACACACATCCATACCCGAGGCAGGATTCGAACCTGCGACCGTAGCAGTCGCGCGGTTCCGGACTGAAGCGCCTAGAACCGCTCGGCCACCAAGCCGGCCGCGACACTGGTCTCTTACAGTGTTCTAGCAGTAGTGGACACCGAAACATCTTGAAAAAGATCCCAGCAGAAATATCGAAACGTCGATTATTTTAGAAGGAAATATGACACGGCCTAAGAACCCAGAAGATTTTAACTTTAATTATTACTGTCATTTTAACATGGCCAGCGCTGGATCTCATGCTGTGCTAGGATGATATCGTGTGTCTCTGTTCAGCAGGTTAGTCGACCTGCGAATTTCAACTAGTTCTTTAATAACGCTGTCACAGTATGAAGACATCGACGAGAGAATTTTGCTACTTTTGTGTTCCATGTGTCCTGTAGTGAGACAGTGCTCGGCTACTGTAGATGTCTCTGACTGGTCCAGACGTGTGTGTAGTGGAAGTCCGACGTATCTGACCTCCACGGTGCAAAACGTTTGTCCAATGCATGACGTCCCGCAGCTACTGACATCAGCCCTCCTTAACCCAAGATCAACTTCACTGAGCTTAAAAGAGCTCAGAGTTTCGTAGGTGGACGACAGTCGCATTTATGTTTGTACAATAATCTTTCTATTTCGAAGAAACATCGCCGAGGTATGGCAAAACGACCATTCCTCTTTGTTCTTCGCTTTCTTCCAGCTCCTCACTTTGTCTAGCAACACTGAGTTTGAGACACGGCGTATCTCCTTTCAGAATATCCATTCTCTAAAGATACGGTGCGAAAGTGTCGTAATTTATCATATAAAATGTCTCAATTTGATATGGTTCGTTCTCTGTGGATGAACGTCCTAAGTTTGCCACTTCGTTGCTCAGGATGGTGGCAGCTGGTAGCCTGTAAGTATAAGTCCGCGTAGGTATCGACGCGCTCAGGAACGGTATCTCGCAGTTTTTCTCCATATCCATCGTATACTGGATGTAATTATGAAGAGAATTTAGGTGTTGCAAAAGTGAATCCAACCGTGCAGTACCGTAGTGCCAGTCAACAAAGATGTCATCCACATAGTTCCAAAAGCACATAGGTTTCAACTCCACTGATTGAGTGCTTTCTCCTCGAAATCCATACGTATTATAGTAATGGATGTACGTACGTATGCATATATATAGAGGGCGCGGAAAAACAGTTTGATCAGAAGTATGGGACAGAAAGACAGAATCAAATAAGGACTTTGGGTATAGGAAATAGGGGTCACAGCAGTATATTTTCGGCACTACAGGAACGTAACTGAAATCTGACATACGGATGTCTTTACTGAAAATAAAATGTATACCTACAAAGTATTTGGACTAAGCAATAGTCATGAACAGAGCAAGAAAAACTTAAAGCATCAAAACAACGTGTATCGTACGTTCAAATATGTTCAAATGTGTGTGAAATCTTATGGGACTTAACTACTAAGGTCATAAGTCCCTAAGCTTACACACTACTTAACCTAAATTATCCTAAGGACAAACACACACACCCATGCCCCAGAGCCGTAGACCGCTAGGCTAATCCCGCGCGGCTGTATCGTACGTAGCTGCCGTACTGTACAGGACTTCTTTGGTAATGAAAACTATCATATGTTCATGTTTTCTTGTTTAATAAATCCTAAAAACATCAAAGTAAAAGTAAAATGAGAATGGTCTTGTGCACAGGGTTGCCACGACTTAATTAACATAAATATGTCGTAGCTGACCATTGTCTCCCGCTGCCGTAGCGCCATAAGTATCCAACTGCGATCCTTCGTTCCTACGCTCAAATCCCTCCGTTTGATGCTGTCTTTCTGCTCCACATTTTTGGTCAAATTGTCTTCCGTACCCTGTGTGTATGTACGTATGTATGTGTGCACGTACGTTCCACATACTGATTTAAATCACTGGAACGATTTTAACCATACTTGATGCACATATCACTTCCTGTCTGGAAATAATCTATGTGGGGGTAAGAACCACCTGTATATCAAAGAGGTGGCGGTGGGGATGAAAACGCAGTGTAGCCACAACGCTGAATACCCATGCGTTAGTTATCCAGTATTTGAGAATGAGAGCACTTTTTTACTTGCAGTAAACTGTATGTATTATTTTTCTCTGACACCACAAATTCATGAAAGGAAAAAAAAACTTTCGATGTTCGTGCAGAAAAACTGCCGCATGACGGATGACGTTTTCATTTATTACGTTTTTACAACGAATTTCATTCGCGCCACATTTTAAAGGACATTATTCGTACATGCCACAGAATGTACCAGCAAAATTACATCAGTATGCGACATATTATTCAGGAGCTATGATGTCATAAATACTGAGACGCGTGAAAAATTTCCGCACCATACGATACGTTTAAATTCGTTAAATCGTTGTTGTTAACTCTATTCTCAACTAATTTCACAGACCACATCCACATATGCTGCTGAATGTACCAAAAAAAAAAATCTTTTTACGACACACTGTTTAGGAGATGTGACGTCATAAAGACTGAGATCAGTGAAAAATTGCGCCGTCGTGCATGAATTTTTAATGTATTTCTTCTTTACTACTAACTCTCTTCAAAAAACGTTTCGCGAACAGCCACAAATACCACTGGAAGTACCTGCCAAATTAAATCATTGTACAGCACATTGTTCAGGAGAGACGACGTCATAAACATTACGTGCGACGGAAAGAAACTGCTGTGTGAAATTCGCTAAATATATAGGTGAAATACGTGTGCAAATACGCATGAAATACGTTAAACGTATGTGAAATTTATTTCAAATATTTATACGTGGCTACATTCACAGGTAAGAAGCTCATCCTAAACTCCTAGAACATGTTCAACCAATTCGAATATATACTTAGTTATAACCTGGAAAGAAATACTGTGGTGGTAAGAACCACGTCTCATATTGGGGTGAGCCTGATAATGTGAAGGAGAAAGGGGGGAGGGGGGGAGGGAACGGACAGAGTGAAGAAGGACATGAGCATAGATAGGTCGAGGAAGAGATGAACAGAGAGAGGGGGACGGAGGAAATGGACATAGAGTGAGGAGAGGATAAGCTCAGCAGAGAAAGGAAGGAGGATGAGATGAACATGGAAAGAGGGATGAGGATATAAAGAGAAAGAGTGGTTAAGAGTGAATGGACAAAGAAAGGAAAGAGGAGTAGATTAAACTAAAGAGGGAAGGAGGAGATGGACAAAGATTGAAGGAGGTGATGTACAGAGAGAAGAGGAACACATGGACAAAGATAGGGGCAAAGAGGAGATAGAGAGTGGGGAGTGAACGAGGTGAACAGGTAGATGATGGAACAGATGGACAGATAGGGGGTGAAGGAGAATGAGGACAGAGAGAGGGGGACGGAGGACATGTATTAATAGAAGGTTGGAGTAAATACATACCCCTGCAACGTCGGGTACTGAGCTAGTCTTCCATTATTTCTATTCGGAGCATGAGCAGGAATTGTAGGAACATCAGTAAGAATACTTTTTCGTGCCGAGTTAGGAGAGACCGGATCCTTAATTAAGTTGGCCACGTTCGATGACAACGGGCTATCCATTGCGATACCGTCAGTCCGTTCAAAATATTGGCTATTGAATAAAATGTAAATCGAGATAAGCACGTGCTTAAACAAATCACCAAGTTCCCCTTGTCGACGAATCGAAAAATCACATTGCAAATACATTTATACTAACTACTTCAATACGTCTTTTGATTGTTTGTATCCTTACGTTCGAAGTCACTTTGCAAGCGGATCGTTGGCGTATCCATGACTACTGTTATAGTTTTTGTTTGTATTGTAGTGAACTTCCACCGGTATAAGTTTTCAATGTTATGATACAAGCTGTACATCGAAACGAGGGTATACGGCAATGGAGATTCATACGATGTCGGTATAACGGCAGCGAAGAGAAGCCGAAAACTGATGTTTTTATGACTGCTTGAAACAATTCCATTACGGAACAGGAACCATTAATTATGTGTCACGCTTTGGTAGACCATCAATAAATACCACGACATACATCATCGAGCAAGTGTGACAGACGCGGCCACAAACTCTCCGACTGTGTGTGAAATGAAAATGCAACACGGACTTCAACTGATGAAGAATCCATGGGTTAGCCACTGACGGTGTTACGGAGGAATCAGCGACAAACTGCTTTACACGGACTTTGTTAGATATGATGGTGGGGTTCTCCCAAAACGCGTCATGAGATGATAAATAAAATTATTTTAGCGATCGAGACAATAGTGTTGCCCTTTACTGCCGTTATGATCACAGGTCCCCATAAATGCTCTTTGATTAAAGTGGGCAAACTAAATGCCAGGCTGAGATTCACTGGGAGAATCTGGAGGTGAAAGGGTTCAACAAGTACCTCCGCAGTTTATGTGGCAGTCCTGTTTGTCCTATTTGTTTTGCCAGCAACGTCGGCAGTCGGTGTTGGTCGTTCGGTGTGGTGGCTGCCGAGGGAGAAGATCGGTCACTGGGACGTTGTCTTGCTCGTGACTAGCGTGTTTACTCCGTGTGCTGTGTGCTGTGTGGGGAGGAAGAGGCTGCGTCGGTGCCTGCCACAGATTTTCTCTACGCTGGGGCTGCAATACACGGGTGATATTCTGCATACTTCTTATTTTACGTCATCACTATTAATTTTGGAAATTAATTTACAGTTGACATTTCAATACTGGTTGAACCTCTTTCAGTGTTGAACGTCCCGTAAGTCGAACTACACTCGTGCTCATAAATTAAGGATAATTTCAGAATGTGGTGCCACACAACGTGGCACTACACAAAAACTGACGCTAATAGCATAGGCACATAGGGAACACACATGACACAGATCTGTAAGTCCACGGTATTGGAGATAAGTTGAGAAAACCGTCCCGAAACACATGTGCTACAAAACGCCACTGTCTCCTGCGCATATACCCCGACATCAGCATGGGATATGATCACGATGCACACGTACACAGGCCGTACAACGGGTTGGCACACTCAGGATCAGGTAGTTGAGCAGCTACTGGGGTATAGCCTCCCATTCTTGCAACAGTGCCTGTCGGAGCGCCTGAAGTGTCGTAGGAGTTTGAAGACGTGCAGCGATACATCGACCGAGAGCATCCCAGACGTGCTCGATGGGGTTTAGGTCTGGAGAACTCCATTCGCCTCATATCTTTTGTTTCAAGGTACTCCTCCACGATGGCATTTCGGTCGGGCCGTGTGTTATCATCCATCAGGATGAAGGTGGGATCCACTGCAACGCTGAAAAGGCGGCCTTACTGGTGCAAAATGACGTCCCGATACACCTGACCTGTTACAGTTCCTCTGTCAAAGACATGCAGGGGTATACGTGCACCAATCATAATCCTACCCAACACCATCAAACCACGACCTCCCTTTCAAGGAGATTAAGGGGTTGATATTTGGTTCCTGGTTCACGCCAGATGAAAACCCGGTAAAAATCACTATTCAAATTATATCTGGGCTCGTCTGTGTACATAACCCGGGACCACTGTTCCAATGACCATGTACTGTGTTCTTGACACCAGCCTTTACGGGCTCTCCTGTGACCAGTGGTCAGTGCAATGCTCATTGCAGGTCTCCGGGCGAATAAACCATATCTGTTCAGTCGTCTCTAAACTGTGTGTCTGGAAACAACTGCTCCAGTGGCTGCGGTAAGATCCCAAGCGAGGCTACCTGCAGTACTCCGTGGCCGTCTGCGGGCACTGACAGTGAGATGTCGGTCTTCTTGTGGTGTTGTACACTGTGAACATCCCGTACTGTAGCGCCTGGTCAAGTTTCCTGCCTGCTGGAATCGTTGCCATAATCTTGAGATCACACTTTGCAGCACACGGAGGGCCTGTGCTACGAGCTCCAGTGTTTGACCAGCCTCCAGTCGCCCTAGTATTCTATCCCTCATAACGTCATCAGTATGTGTTCTTTGAGCCATTTTCAACACACAGTCATCATTAGCACGACTGAAAACGTCTGCACACTTACTCAGTGCACCGTATTCTGACATGCACCAACACACCTCTGCGTATGTGGACTGCTGCCAGCACCACCGAGCGACGACCGCAGGTCAAATGCATCGCATGGTCATACCCCGAGGTGATTTAAACCCGCAAACCGCCCACCACAGCGTTGTTTCCTTAATTTATGAGCATGAGTGTATAACAAATTTCTTCGATCTGCATATGACACGATAGCTAGAGACTTTAAGGTGTTTTGACCTGATTAAAGAGGGTGGGATTTGTCTGTCACGAGATATGACTATTGTTTTACCTGATAATTTACGTGGTACCTATTACATTTCGTTTTGGGAAGTATGCATTTTTTTTTATTCTGCAAAACCATCGCCTTCGTGGCAAATGGATGTATTACTCTCTATCGTTATCTCTGTCAGTTACGTATCTGTGCCGGCCGCGGTGGTCTAGCGGTTCTAGGTACGCAGTCCGGAACCGCGTGACTGCTACGGTCGCAGGTTCGAATCCTGCCTCGGGCATGGATGTGTTCAAATGGCTCTGAGCACTATGGGACTCAACTGCTGAAGTCATTAGTCCCCTAGAACTTAGAACTAGTTAAACCTAACTAACCTAAGGACATCACAAACATCCATGCCCGAGGCGGGATTCGAACCTGCGACCGTAGCGGTCTTGCGGCTCCAGACTGCAGCGCCTTTAACCGCACGGCCACTTCGGCCGGCCATGGATGTGTGTGATGTCCTTAGGTTAGTTAGGTTTAAGCAGTTCTAAGTTCTAGGGGACTGATGACCACAGTAGTTAAGTCCCATAGTGCTCAGAGCCATTTGAACCATTTTTTTGACGTATCTGTTTTTATCAAATTCTTTTACGATGGTTTTGCAGCGCATTCTAACTTCTTGGATAATTCGGTTTTTCTTTCAGAATTTTCCCTTTTGTCTCTTTCCTGTGCAGCGAGAGAGAGAGGCTATTGAGGCTCGTGCTCGTGGCTGTGGGGTTCTATTCTAGAGTAGCGCCCTGGATTGTGCGGTGGTTCCTCGAGAGGTGCCGCGAGTGCTGCCGACTGCTGCGACAGCCGCTGGGGCTGTCGACTGCAGTGGGTCCAAGGCGGCTGTTACTTGTGCAGCGGCGTCCTCAGACTTGCAATTTGTAGAAGCACGTGTGTCTCGAGGTGCTCTATTAGAATCCTGAGGAGCACATCAAGAGGCTTTTTTGCTGAATTGGAATTCTGTATTGCGAACTCTTGTGGATTCTGTACTGAATTGGTGACATTGTGGCAGACTATTGTGGGAGTCTTGTCAATTATTCTTACTCTGGTGTCGTATCGCCACCGTGTAAATTCTAGTTGGCGTAGAGAGCTAAGCTATCTTCTACCGAGTTCTTTAGAAAGCGGTGAGAATTTTTTTTACTACTTAGACTGTTCCTGTGCCTTGAATACATCTGTAAGGTCTCAAAAAACGTTTGAAATGGCTCTAAGAACTATGGGACTAAACATCCGAGGTCATCAGTCCCCTACGCTTAGAACTACTTAAACCTAACTAACCTAAGGACATCACACACATCCATGCCCGAGGCAGGATTCGAGCCTGCGATCGTAGCAGCAGCGCGGTTCCGTGTTAGTTTTCATCTCAACGTTTGATCAGTGCTGTGACTTTAAGTTGGTCGCGTTCTTTTCACATTCTAATATATTACCATTGCACGTAACAAGTTTATAATCTCCATCCCTTACGTTTTAGTTATGCTGGTTGCGTATGGTAACAAATCCGTGTTTCAGGTACTTCAACCCAAATGTCCTTCTTTGTTAATACACTGTAAAGGCTATCTTGATTGTTGGTGTATTGTTAAAAACTCAGATAGCAGCCATTTGGGAGCCTGGCTTGTACTTCTTTGTTACTAACTGGAACCAGGTTCTTAAGTAACTTGGGTTTTAATTTGTTATGTCGAAAACTAGTCAATGTTTCAATTTGCCAACCTGTAAGCTAGTCAATGGTAATTATTATTTTATGTTAGTTACAGAAAATAGTAAATTCATTCTAAGCTGTCACTATCCTTTATTTTGGAATTACCACTGTTTCTTAGCAGATACATCAGTTTCTATAGGTAGATACTGTTTGAAAAGCCTGTATGCCTGAGATTTACGTTATCTAGTGTTTGTGTATTTAATCTTAAAATTTTAAAGTATTCACCGGCTGAAGCTATGATATTCTTGTTGCTCTTTTTATAATCTGTTCGCTGCGGTGAACATTGCTATAATGCCCTTTACAATTTTTAATAATTTATACGGTAATTCCAAATTCATTCTTCTGGACTTGGATTACTCGAAAGCGCAGCTAAGTTTTATAACTCCGGCTGTAACTTGTATAGTTGCTACGTAAGCTCCATGAAACAGATGTCTTGAAATCTTCTTTTCTGAGCTGTAGTTAGGGCGTAAAATCCTTGGTTTCCTCTTGCTTTCATGTGGAGCACCTTCACTTTGTTAAACTGTTATTTCTTGTAGCAAGATGTCAAAGTAAATTATATGAACTACTTAGCATGTGTTATTCAGCCTGTGAAAGTTAAGGTTTATGGGTTTTATTATTGAATTTCGAATTTCTGCGTAATAAATTGTTTTAAGCAGAAAGTGCAATGTAATTTGGGCAGATCACTTTACCAGTTCCTTCACGCCTCTACCATTGCAACAACATAAGGTAAACGAGCTTGGATTTCGTTAACTTTGGTTAGTGAATCCCCCTTTCCTCCCTCACAAAAGAAATGTGATTCATGCACGAAAGAAGTGGCTAACACCACACTCTTTAAGTCTGAGATCCTTGCCCTGTCGGAGAAATACACTCCTGGAAATTTAAATAAGAACACCGTGAATTCATTGTCCCAGGAAGGGGAAACTTTATTGACACATTCCTGGGGTCAGATACATCACATGATCACACTGACAGAACCACAGGCACATAGACACAGGCAACAGAGCATGCACAATGTCGGCACTAGTACAGTGTATATCCACCTTTTGCAGCAATGCAGGCTGCTATTCTCCCATGGAGACGATCGTAGAGATGCTGGATGTAGTCCTGTGGAACGGCTTGCCATGCCATTTCCACCTGGCGCCTCAGTTGGACCAGCGTTCGTGCTGGACGTGCAGACCGCGTGAGACGACGCTTCATCCAGTCCCAAACATGCTCAATGGGGGACAGATCCGGAGATCTTGCTGGCCAGGGTAGTTGACTTACACCTTCTAGAGCACGTTGGGTGGCACGGGATACATGCGGACGTGCATTGTCCTGTTGGAACAGCAAGTTCCCTTTCCGGTCTAGGAATGGTAGAAAGATGGGTTCGATGACGGTTTGGATGTACCGTGCACTATTCAGTGTCCCCTCGACGATCACCAGTGGTGTACGGCCAGTGTAGGAGATCGCTCCCCACACCATGATGCCGGGTGTTGGCCCTGTGTGCCTCGGTCGTATGCAGTACTGATTGTGGCGCTCACCTGCACGGCGCCAAACACGCATACGACCATCATTGGCACCAAGGCAGAAGCGACTCTCATCGCTGAAGACGACACGTCTCCATTCGTCCCTCCATTCACGCCTGTCGCGACACCACTGGAGGCGGGCTGCACGATGTTGGGGCGTGAGCGGAAGACGGCCTAACGGTGTGCGGGACCGTAGCCCAGCTTCATGGAGACGGTTGCAAATAGTCCTCGCCGATACCCCAGGAGCAACAGTGTCCCTAATTTGCTGGGAAGTGGCGGTGCGGTCCCCTACGGCACTGCGTAGGATCCTACGGTCTTGGCGTGCATCCGTGCGTCGCTGCGGCCCGGTCCCAGGTCGACGGGCACGTGCACCTTCCGCCGACCACTGGCGACAACATCGATGTACTGTGGAGACCTCACGCCCCACGTGTTGAGCAATTCGGCGGTACGTCCACCCGGCCTCCCGCACGCCCACTATACGCCCTCGCTCAAAGTCCGTCAACTGCACATACGGTTCACGTCCACGCTGTCGCGGCATGCTACCAGTGTTAAAGACTGCGATGGAGCTCCGTATGCCACGGCAAACTGGCTGACACTGACGGCGGAGGTGCACAAATGCTGCGCAGCTAGCGCCATTCGACGGCCAACACCGCGGTTCCTGGTGTGTCCGCTGTGCCGTGCGTGTGATCATTGCTTGTACAGCCCCCTCGCAGTGTCCGGAGCAAGTATGGTGGGCCTGACACACCGGTGTCAATGTGTTCTTTTTTCCATTTCCAGGAGTGCAGAAAAGATAGGAAACATCCAACGAAGTGCGAGGCATTTCATCACAGGACGGCTTATTCGGCGCAAGAGCACTGCGGACGTGATCAACAAACTGCACTATAAGAAAGGCGTTGTACAGTATATAGCGGCTTACTGCGACATTTTGAGAGAGTAGGTTCCAAGAAGATTCGGCTGATATACTACTTCCTCCCACACCCGTATCGTGAAATGACAACAACGAGAAAATCAGAGAAATTAGTCCTCATACGCAGTCATTCTTCTCAGTCACCATTCGTGAACGGAACACGGAAGGTGATAAAAGATAGTAGTAGGCCTTACCAGAACTGCTCTCCGCCATACATCGTAATGTCGCTTGCCGAGTTAAGAGTAGATGTAGACCTAGTAGAATGCCTCGGACTCTGAGCAGCACGCCATGCAAAACCAATATTTCTTCAATGATATCGCTATCACGTATATGTTGTGTCCTGTCTACTCGTCAAATATGGGGTGCCTAGAAACCTGCTTCTCGGATCGCTAGACAACAATTCGAGCAAATCGGATTAATGACTTTTACTACAGAAAATTAAATGACAATACTTAAGTTTGATGATTTACAATGATGTGTCGCAAGAAAATGGCAACAGACAAGTAAGAAGTCCCTTCAGTATATAATTCGTAATAGATGCCTATGTGGAAGTCGTAGAACTGCTAGTCTCCTACTGGGCCGCGGGAAGGCAGCGCGGCCCTTATGTCCTCTCCGTGAAGAGGCTGCTGCTGTCGGGTTGTCGTCCCAGAGAGGGGTCGATTCGCGTGCAATAAAGGCTTACGAGAAAGGCCGCGGAGGTAGTCCTGCGCTCGCTTGCTCGCTCAACTCAGCAGACAAACTACGTTTCTGCATCTGTTAAATCGTAAGTAGAAGTGTACGTCCAAACGAAAAATGCATCTTCTACTGGAATTTGCTATTATGGAGTCTTGCTGTTATTAGTCCTACAATGATTGGAAATCCATAGACCTACTTACAATTTGTTACGGATGTACTGGGGTACAATAAAATAAAAATCGTGCCAAAACGATTATCAGTTGCATAAGGCACCACTTCTAATATGAAATGAGGTCTGTTAAGCAGTAGAGACTAAATGCTATAAACAAGCCGTTATATCATTTATATTGAGTATTTATCTTAAATTAAATTTTGTTTTAGCACTGTAAATCAGTAACACTTCACAATAATAACTCAAGGTATTTTCCCAGACAGGTTAAAATATGCCATTGTCAGGCCGCTCTACAAAAAGGAGGACAAAAAACTGGCTCTGAGCACTATGGTACTTAACATCTGAGTTCATCAGTCCCCTAGACTTAGAACTACTTAAACCTAACTAACCTGAGGACATGACACACATCCATGTCTGAGGCAGGATTCGAACCTGCGACTGTAGCAGTTGCGCTGTTCCAGACTGAAGCGCCTAGAATCGATCGGCCACCGCGGCCGGCAAAAGAAAGGGGGGGGGGGGGGGACACCACAGATGTCATAATTATCGGTCAGTATCCTTGCTTACTGCTTACAGCATTTTCAAAAATCTTTGAGACAGTAATCTACTCAAGAGTGGTTAGCCATCTCAGCAGTAATGGGATACTTAGTAAATCACAGTTCGGATTTCAAAAATGCTGTTCCACTGAGACTGCAATATACAATTTCACTGTCCACATAATAGAGTCTATAAATAACAAAATGTCACCAATAGGAATTTTCTGTGACTTGTCCAAAGCATTTGATTGTGTGAGCCATGACATTATGTTACAGAAATTACAGTTCTATGGTATAAATGGAATAGCATATGAGTGGCTTAAGTCGTACTTACAGAACAGGAAGGAAAAAGTTTCCTTATATGGGTCAAGTGATTTAAATAAGTTTGCCACTTCATCTAATTGGGGTGAAATTACATTAGGTGTTCCACAGGGTTCAATCATGGGTCCCCTTCTGTTCTTGATATATGTGAACGACCTCCCTTCCTATCTGAAACAGGAAGCTGAACTGACACTGTTTACTGATGATACAGGAATCATTATTAATCCGGCAAAAGAAACTCCAATTGAAAATGATACAAGTAAGGTCTTTGGAAAAGTCATTAATCTGGTAAAAGAAACGCCAATTGAAAATGATACAAATAAGATCTTTGGAAAAGTCATTAATTGGTTTTCTGCAAATGGGCTTGCTCTAAACTTTGAAAAAACACAGTACATCCAATTTTCTTCTGCAAAAAGTACAGTCCCTTCAATAAATATAACACATCAACAGAAGTCAGTAGACAGGATAGAGCATACTAAGGTTTTGGGTGTACACATAGATGAGAATGTTAACTGAAAAATTCATATTTTGGATCTTCTAAAACGACTAGGTTCAGCAACTTCTGCTATCAGACTAACTGCCAATTTTCAGAATATAGAAATTAGTAAGCTACCATACTTTGCATACTTTCACTCTCTGATGTCATACAGAATAATATTTTGGGGTAACTCAACATTTAGACAAAAACTATTCACTCCTTAAAAGAAAGTGGTTAGAATAATGTGTGGGGTTCATAGTCGCACATCTTGTAGGCATATTTTCAAAAGATTGGGAATTCTTACGACAGCCTCACAGTACATTTACTCACTAATGAAATTTGTTCTCAACAACATGGACCAGTTTAAAAACAACAGTGACATTCATGATGCTAATATCAGAAAAAAGAAAGACTTACACTATCCTTTACTGAACCTATCTTCGACACAGGAAGGGGTAAAATATGCTGCTATAAAAATTTTTGATAAATTACCATATGAAATAAAATGTCTGACAGACAGCAGTAATAGCTTCAAAATTAAATTGAAATCATATCTCCTTGACAATTCGGTCTATATCATAGATGAATTCTTGAATAGCAATAAATAAATCTATAAATGTAGTATATGCATTTTGTGCCATTTAAGGTAATGGGGTAAATCATAGAAATATTCATCCTTTACTCTGTATTGTAATATATATATATATATATATATATACCGTGCGATTAATCAATGGAACACGCAACCAACTAACTAACTAGCGGATTCCAGTAGAAGGTGCAGTTCTCGTTGTACGTATGCGCCCAGCTGCGAGTTAACAGACTTAGAAACGCATTTGGCTGCTAAGCTGAGCGAGCGAGCGAGTTCAGCGAGTTCAGGCCTACCTTCGTGACGCACGCGCCGCGGCCTGTCTTTCTCGTGGGCCGCGGCATGCAATTGGCTGACGTCTTCTTCACAGCCTTCTCTGCCCTAATGTTCCCGACCGGCGCTTGACTTTACGCCGGAACAGTATAGTTGCAGAAATGTTTTATTTATCGACGTCTAGACATATTTCAGGATAAACTCGTCATCAGCTCTCAGGTAAATCAGCTGTGTTTATGTACCGACTTCGTGACACATTTATTTCCTAACTGTCGCTTTCAGTTTGCATTGACATATATCCGTCGACACGTGATCCCACGTCCAATATCACCCCATTTCACTTTAGTTCTCCTTCAGGACCATTTAGAGTCTGATTTGTGATGACAGGTTTATACTGAAGGATGTCGAGGTTTTAGTAAATAAAATAATGGGGCGACTACATAGGGTTTATGAAGATGATATCATCCAAGAAATTAATGCTTCAGCTGATTCAAGCTGAAAACTTCGCTCATAGTTTCCGTCAACTTTGTTGACATTGACAAGTGCTGTGGCTCACAGAGATTACACAAAGCAAAATAAGGTTTTTTTGTAGTCTATGTTGCCTTTGTTTCAAGCTACTATTTACCTAAATTTTTAGAAGACACTTTAATGAAGCACTGACATTTATTCATTTCTCTTCCTGGACTCTTTTATAGATATTATTTCCATGATGTTGATACGTACTTCTCAGAATTACATACATCAAATTATATTCCTTGCTGTAATAGGTATCTTGATCCTTCCTATGCTCAAACACTTTCCGACCAAGGATTTTATCAGGAAAGATCGGCATCTTGAGACTTCAGTAAAGAACAATTCAAGACTCAAACATTGCTTAGCAAAGAGCCACACTCCTTTTTTTATCCACGAGTTCGTGTATTTTCATGTGAGGAAGGTAAAGTCAAGTTGTACTACTACTGCTTAAATATACAAGTTTAAATTCCTAAAATTCGGTCAATTTTAATCGTTAGGATACTTCATCATATCCCATTCAACAATAAATGCCTGAAAAGTTTGTAAAATTAAGTTGACAAGCTATTCCATATTCACACCATCAAATCTATTGCTTTCTCGCCAAGACAACAGCATAAAGTTTCTTGTCAAAAGAGAACAGGGAATTGGTTCACATAACATATACAACACTTCGCTTTTATTCAAGCAAATAAGTAAAAATATGGGCCAAGTATACAGCAAAATACGACAATAAAAAGAAAATACATTTATCACCGTATTCGTTTCATAGCCTACAGTAAAGCTGTACCAAAGTGTATTTCTATTTGTCAGTTGATCATTGTACCAGATCTGCCTTCACAGCCTAATTCGGGGACGTGTTAATTTGGAAGACTGTGGAAATGCAAATTATTCATCTGTTTCCTGGAGCACTAGTCCGCTTCATTGTGATTTCTAACTAATTTTACTCAGTCATCTAGGAAAATGCCAGAATCGTTGCTCATCTTCGCCCCAGAAACTCAACACTTAAACAGATAATAAACGAAATTAACGTAACTGGCGGATAGCTCATCCAACTTTCCACCCTAAAAGCGAGACCGGTATTATCTAGGAGCCGCGCTGTCCCCGTATCGAAACCATTTGGCGGATTAAGGACGAGAATTGGTATGCCAGCCAGCTACAATATGGCTTTTAGGCTGCTTCCCACATACGCCTAGGTGAATATTGGTTAGAACCCATTTCCTTACTCGGTTACACGAGCCATAAACTGTTTAGAATACGTCCTCACACTTGCACGTGGAGTATAACTATACGCAGGCAGTTGGTGAACACAAATTCTTTACCAGGGGAGAGGTGGTGGCGTCAGGAAGGGCATCCGGCTACTCACGAGCACTAAAAATGTCGGATAGAAGTAAAACACCGACCCTGTGGGGACACAGGATAAGACCAGAAAAGAACAAATACAACAAGAACAACGCAAAGATTATAGGAATAATAACAGATGATAATATAAGTGGGACTGTGCACTTTACTACAGCCTGAAATCTGCAAGAGGGCGTCAGCATCTCTCCAAGCCCTACAAAAGTGCAAACAGGTGTTCCGTCTTGACCTGAAAAAGTAACTTGTACAGACACTCATACTTCCAGTTACAGTGACGTTATCCAGCAAAGTCTTTCTCAGGAAAGTTTATGGCATTTGGAACAGGTTGTGAATGCCTGTGTTCGTTATATCTGTGATGTTCGACTCTTTGAATATACTTCGACGTTATATATCCAGTTATCGCGGCTGCATAGAGACTTGCGCAGAGATTTCGATAATCTCTGTCTTCTCTATTGTCCTATCAACGTACACCGTCACTTATCTCTCTCCTCAACCTTAACGCTCTCGTCTGGACAACATGGCAGAAACACTGTTCCATTCAGAGGAAAATCCTTTCTGTCCGACTCCATCGCTCAGCCATTTTCTCGAAGTCCTTCTCAAGTCCTACTCAAGGTTAAATATAACTTTGGCTCAGAAGGGGGTAAATTACCCTGCCACAAAAGTCTTTGGTCACTTACCTAATAGCATCAAAAGTCTGACACATAACCATATAGCAGTTAAAATGAAATTAAAATAATTTCTGAATGGCAACTCCTTCTACTCATTAGATGAATTTTTGGATATAGTAAGTGGGTAATTTCCCCAACCCCCACCCAAAAAAAAAAAATTAAAAATATTAAGTGTCATGTAATATTTTGTGTATTGTAATATCTTGTACAGACACCTTTTATTAACCTGACAAGTTCCACATCATTATTTAGTGTCGTATTCATGATCTATGGAACAAGTACTAATCTAATCTAATCTCTAATCTAATCTAATCTAGCTACAGGAACCCGACTATGGAATAATCCCCCGCATTATAATAGGGAACTGAATAACATCTTCAGCTTCAGAAGACACTTAATGGCATATCTACTAATTCAACAATAAGCATTACCATTGACAATTTAAGCAATCGTTACAACTGTATATTCTTCTTTCCAATCAGATCCTCCTCTATTTCCCAGTATTCTTAGTTGGTGCAGCCTCTTTAAATTTCGTTTCCCCAAAACTCCCTATACCACAAATCATCTATTTTGTACACCAATAAATTCTTTTTGTATCTCCGACTATCATTATTGTTATTATTGCCATTATTATTATCGTTATTAGTTGGCGTATTCGGCTTCGCTCAGGGAGTTGATATGAGATTGGGAGGTAGTTAGAATACAAGGGTGAAATTGAAAGTATAAGAGGTAAAAAAAAGTATATTGAAAGCAAATTTTAACTATTTACATTACTTGGTAAAGTAGAAGAGGCAAATTTTTTTTATTGAAAACATGTTCTAACTATTTTTTCAATACTTGTTCACAATCAACATTTTTCATTTTGTTATCTGGGGTATATACGTAAAAAATTTTCGAATTTTCTGTTCGTGAGCAAGCGTGAGAGAAGCAGCAGTCTTTGTGGATGATACCGTATAATTTTAAAGTTTGTCCTTGCGATTTTTTATTTTTAAAACTGTGTGCTCATTTTATTGGAAATTGCAGTCTTTTAAAAAAGAATCGCAGGTCAGTAGAGAACAGTAATAATCTGGAGATAAATAGTGTGTGTCCTTTTCCCTTTCCAGTCATAACTTCGGCTTCGGTGATGTTATTCGATATCTCTTTGACGACTATCCTTTTTCCATTACATAGATATGTTGGGTTGAGATTTCTGCGTTCGGACATCCAGTTTTAAGTCGAAGGCAGTCAAATGCCATTCCTGGTACTTGCAAAGAGTTCAGAAATTCTGTAGGGAAGTTCACACTTTCCTCAGCTTTTAACATCGTGTTTGTCAATTTGTATGTTCTCTCTTCACCGGTAATTTTCTTTTGAATGTTAAAGTTGATGTCGTCGACAATACCAGTTTTAGTTGCCAAAATTGCCCTTTCAAAGAGCCATTCCGGACTGGTATAGTTGTGAACAATGTTTGGATAAATTTCGTCAATGACTTCGTTTTCAGCATTGGCTATTTTCAGAAACCACTACTGAGTTTAATGAGGCGGGTCGTCTAGAAAGCAGGATACGTGCCTTCGTCTATTTGTGAAAGTTGTTGGGGAAAGTGTACTGTTGTTTCGTGTTCCGATAGTTCACCTCTCATATTTTTTATTAGTCGTAGTATTTGATCATGTGGCCAGAGATGTGATTTTCTTAAGCATGCATTGATTTCGTCAGTTGGTGTTGGCTTGGGGATAGCTGGAAGTGTTTGTCGAAAATCTCCTGAGAGTGTGAGTAGAGTTTGTCCTATCACTTCAGAGTTTCTTCGCAGATCATGTAATGTTCTGTCCATGGCTTCGACTGACTTTTTATGTGCCACTGTGCATTCGACATACAAGATAATTTTAGCTTGCTTTATAAGTTCATCCTTTCAGATGCTCTTGAGATTTTACATATCGGGAATTGTTCTTCGCCTGTGTTAAACGGTAGCTGTATGGCGGAAAGGGTAGTTCGTCCTCCTTCCAAGTAAATAATTACGCCAGCGTTGTTGCCAATCCGGTCCATGACAGCGCTGTAAATTTCATTTTTATTGTCATTGTGGAGTGGTTTGTTGTGAGCAATGTACAGAAATAGTTCGTTGATGTTGTAGCTTTCTTCTTTTGTAATTTCGAAGTTTAGCATCTTTTCGTGGTGCTTGCATCCAGATTGTACTAAGGTCTGGTTGTTTATTGCTAAACATTTATCCTCTAGGTGAACAAGCGTTTCATTGAAGATGTCGTCGTTGAATTTTATGGGCAGTTCAGGATCAGCTTGTCGGATTTGTTACAGGACGTTATTACTCTTCGCACCCGTGGTCTAGGGCTAGCGCCTTTGATTACTAATCAAAACGTCGTCGGTCATGGGTGTGAATCCCGGAACTACTTAAATTTTGATTAATAAACAGCATTAACGGCCGAAGACTTCCGACATAAGAAGTCACCCTCGTTCTGCCAATCCTCTTGTCAAAGAGGACAGAGGAGCGAACAGAGGTTCCAAGCACTCTTTTGACCTTGGGGGGGGGGGGGGGAGGTGGGGAGGACTGCCCCTAAAGGCGGAAGAGTCAGCAATGATAAACGGCATGAGGATGCAGAAGGCAATGGAAACCAGTGCATTAAAGACAAGTAATGTGTATCCATAGGACATGTGACCTGAAACTGAAGAGTGTCATGATGATCTCTCCATTGGCAAAAGATTCCGGAATAGTCCCCCATTCGGATCTCCGGGAGAGGACTGCCAAGAGGGAGGTGACCATAAGAAAAATATTGAATAATCAACGAAAGGATAACGTTCCACGAATCGGGGGGTGGAATTTCAGTAGCTTGAACGTGGTAGGCAAACTAGAAAACCTGAAAAGAGAAATCCAAAGGCTCAGTTATATATAGTAGCGGACAGTGAAGTGAAATGGAAAGAAGACAAGGATTCTGGTCAGATGAGTGTAGAGTAATATCAACAGCAGCAGAAAATGGCATAACCGGAGTAAAATTCGTTGTGAATAGGAAGTTAGGGCAGAGAGAGTGTTACTATGAACAGTTCAGTGATGAGGTTGTCCTTATCAGAATCGACAGCAAACCAACACCGATAACAATAGTTCAGGTACACATGCGAACGTCGCAAGCTGAAGATGAAGAGATTGACAAAGTATATGAGGATATTGAGAGGGTAATACGGTACGTAAAGGGAGACGAAAATCTAATAGCCATGGGATACTGGAAAGCAGTTGTAGGGAAAGGAGTAGAAGAAAAGGTTGCAGGTGCGTATGGGCTTGGGACAAGGAATGAGATAGGAGAAAGACTAATTGAGTTCTGTAACAATTTTCATCTAGTAATAGCAAATATTCTGCTCAAGAATCACAAGAGGAGAAGATGTACTTGGAAAAGGCCTGGTGATACGGGAAGATTTCAGTTACATTATATCATAGACAGAGATTCCGAAATCAGATACTGGATTTTAAGGCGTACCCATCAGCAGATATATACTGAAATCACAAGATAGTAGTACTGAAGGATTAGGCTGATGTTTAAGACATTAATCAGGAAGAATCAATACGAAAAGAAGTGGGATACAGAAGTACTAAGGAATGACGAGATACGCATGATGTTCTCTAAGGCTATAGATACAGTAATAAGGAATAGCTCTGTAGGCAGTAGAGTTGAAGAGGAATAGGCATCTCTAAAAAGGGCCAGCACAGAAGTTGGAAAGAAAAACATAGGTACAAGGAAGGTAACAAACAAACCGTGGGTAACAGAAGATCTACTTCATTTTGTCGATGAAAAGAAGAAGTACAAAAATGTTCCAGGAAACTCAGAAACACAGAAATACTAGTTGCTGAGGAATTAAATAAATAGGAAGTGCAGGGAAGCTAAGACGAATTGGCTGCAGGAAAAATGTGAAGAAATCGAAAAAGAAATGGTTGTTGGAAGGACAGATTCAGCATAGAGGAAAGTCAAAACAACCTTCGGTGACATTAAAAGTAAGGGTGGTAACATTAAACGTGGAGCGGGAACTCCACTGCTAAATGCAGAGGAGAGAGCCGATAGGTGGAAAGAATACATTGAAAACTTCTATGAGGGGGAGGATTTGTATGATGTGAGAGAAGAGAAAACAGGAGTTGATTTAGAAGAGATAGGGAATCACGTAATAGACTCAGAATTTTAAAAACCTTTGGAGGACTTAAGAGCAAATAAGGCAGAAGAGATAAATAATATTCCATCAGAATTTCTAGAATCATTAGGGGAAGTGACACCAAAATGACTAATACCGTTTGTGTGTAGAACGTATGAGTTTGGCGACATACCATCTGACTTTGGGAAAAATAACATCCACACAATTCCGAAGACTGAAAAGCTGACAACTGCGAGAACTATCACACTATCAGCCAAACAGCTCATGCATCCAAGTTGCTGACAAGGATAATACGCAGAAGAATGGGAAAGAAAATTGAGGATGTGCTAGATGATCAGTTTGGATATAGAAAAGGTAAAGGCACTAGAAACGCTATTCTGACGTTGCGGTTAATAATGGAAGCAAGACTAAAGAAAATTCAAGGCATGTTCATATATTTGTCGACCTGGAAAAAGCGTTCGACAATGTAAAACGGTACAAGGTGTTCGAAATTCTGAGAGGAACAGGGGTAAGTTATAGGAAGAGGTGGTTAATATACAATATGTACAAGAGCCAAGAGGGAATAATAAGAATGGACGACCAAGAACGCAGTGCTCGGATGAAAAAGGATGTAGGACAGGGATGTTGTCTTTCCCCCCTACTGTTCAATCTGTACATCGAAGAAGGAAATAAAAGAAAGGTTCAGGAGTGGAATTAAAATTCAAGGTAAAAGGATGTTAATGGTACGATTCGCTGATGACATTGCTATCCTCAGTGAAAGTGAAGAAGAATTACATGATCTGCTGAACGGAATAAACAACCTAATGAGTACAGAATATGGATTGAGAGTAAATCGAGGAAAGACGAAAGTAATGAGGAGCAGCAGAAATCAGAACAGCGAGAAACTTAACATCAGGATTGATGGCCACGAAGTAGATGAAGTAATTCAGCTACTTAGGCAGTAAAGTAACCAATGACGGACGGAGCGAGGAGGACATCAAAAGCGGACTAGCAATGGCAAAAAGGGCATTCCTGGCCAACAGAAGTCTGCTAGTATCAAACATAGGCCTTAATTTGAGGAAGAAATTTCTGAGAACGTACTTGTGGAGTACAGCATTGTATGGTAGGGAAACATGGATTGTGGGAAAACCGGAACAGAAGAGAATCGAAGCATTTGAGATGTGGTGCTACAGACGAATGTTGAAAATTAGGTAGACTGATAAGGTAAGGGATGAGGAGGTTCTGTGCAGAATCGGAGAGGAAAGGAATATTTGGAAAACACTAAGATGGAGAAGGAACAGGATGATAGGGCGTGTGTTAAGACATGAAGGAATGGCTTTCATGGTACTAGAGGGAACTGTAGAGGGCAAAAACTGTAGAGGAAGACAGAGATTGGAATACATCCAGCAAATAATTGAGGAAGTTAGCTGCAAGTGCTACTCTGAGATGCAGGGGTTGGAACAGGAGAGGATTTCGTGGCGGACCGCATGAAACCAGTCAGAATCAGAAGACTCATGAGAAAAAAAAATTATCACACATACTCCCTTTTAAGGAGTCCCATAGCTGTTTTAGATTCGATGGGTTACGTATGGGTAGAATTTTGCTCCAATAAGTTTCTTATTTATTCTGCTGAGGCTGTGAGTGAGACTCCTTGTAGTGTTATCTCCCAGAGGTTGTCGGTTTTGCAGTAGTCCTAAGTGTGACATGCTTCCCTATACGTCAGGCGTAGGTAACCGTCAACAGTCTTGAGATCTGTGAAATTTATTGGTCTCCTTATTTCTAGTATCAACATCTGGAAATAGAAATATTCGGCGTTGATCGGATGTACGTTGTATACTCGACCTAGTTCACCAGTTTTCATGGTTCCTGGATGATCTTCTGGAATTCCTTGTTTTCGTTGTTGAAAGATTTTTCTTGTTGTGTCCCACATAGAACAGGTAGTGACGTCGACATAACGTTTTCGCGAATGGATCCGTTTGGCACAGTTGGTAAAAAGCTGTTATTGTTGTGTTATGAGGTGGTTCGCTTGCAGTTTTCCTGGCGGTGTCTTTCGTGAAGTAAACTCACTGTCCATTCTCCAAATGTACTGCTAGTTGTTGCAGAGCTGGTTTTCACTCGTCTATGAGAAAACCGAAAATCCGCCTCGCTGCCTCGTTACTGTTGATTTATCTTTCAATTTGGTACATGAGGAGGATCTCGTCGTTTCTGTTTTGTTGTTCGCTGTCTTTGGCTGTTTGAAATACTGCCATGTTCACATACTTACAGCCATATTTGATGCAGTATTCTACGTTTGTGTTTGCTTGGAACATGTTGGAAAATAATCTGTTATATTCCAGTTTGCTGCTGTTATATTCAAGTATGTTGCTGCCTCATATTCGTATTCTTGCTGTGAAGCCACCGTTTTTGTTATTTCCGATAACCATCAACTCTGGTTTTGTGCCGTCCAAGTATGGTTTTGTGTAATTTTTTGTACATTTTCCATCACTCATACATGGTCAATTCGGGTTTAATGACCTGATTCGGTCTTATGTAAGGTGCCCGTTCCGCTTCTGTTTTTGCATACATATCTATCAGGAATTGTTGGAATAAACGGCGAACGTTGAGAATGTGATTGTAGCAGGATTGTCCAGAAAATAAGTTCCGATCGGTTAATAAATGGAAAACACATTGAAAATCAGAAACATTTTATTTGCAAGAGTTAGCTACACTTTTCAGATACTTCTCTACATAGTCGCCTCTCCGACTTAGAAGTTTGTCGGAGCGTTATACCAAATTTCCAACACCATCTTCATAGAAGGCAGCCGCCTTCATGTGAACAGAGATGATACTCAGGAGGGGGCCAATTAGGGCTGTGTTGTGGGTGGTCGAACATTCCCATCGAAAAGGCTGCAGGAGCGTCTTCACTGTCCCTGTAAAGTGGGTCTGACAGTTGCCATGAAGAAGGAAGTGCGTGGCAGTTGTGTTAAGTGGGCTGCATTCGTTAAGGGGAAGCCTCTCAGTGGGCCCTCCTGCTTGGCAGGAGACATCGTTATTCTAGGTACCTTTTCTCGCTCACAATGCGCTCACAACTGAAAAGAGCGTCTTGATGCGATCGACGGTCACACTACCCAACACATCTGTGCAAAGCTTCATCGGGTTTACGCTGTGGCGTCCATTTCGCGACCGATCGGAACTTACTTTCTTGACAACCCTTGTATGTTTCATTTTCTCTTATCATGAAGCTGTAAGCATAGACCTTCTTTTGACTGTTTTGCTTGTCTCTATGACTGTTTCACGTTGGATCCGTTTTACATGAAAATTACATCTGTCCTCTCCATGCAGAAATATTAATGGATGTTGGAGGACACATATGGAAGGTGTGTCTCAGCAATGCGTGGTAGTCTTTCTCTTCTTCGTTGTACACTTATGTCACGGCTTGTGTTTTCATTGTTCACAATTATGATGGAGACATTTTCTATGTGAGGTGCATTAAATTGACGTTCGTGTTCTCCATGTGGTCTTTCGTCGGCTCGAGTTATAGTTTTATAGTCATCGGTAATCATTCGGTCTAGTGCTGTTTTGAATATGTGAATCTGTTGATTGTATTCTTATAAGATCCTCCGTACACCTCGGACTACTTCTGCTCTCAGTCCACTGATATTTGTGCATTGCTGATCAATTTCTATTTCTTAATTTCAGGTGAAGTACACTTGCAGAAATTTATGGCCTTCGTTGGATAGTGGTAGCTATGATCCCATGTTGTTATAGACTTGTCCTTGAATGGAGAAAAACATAATAGAATTCATCTCTGCTAGTGTTGATCGAAATGGCAACGAAAGAAGTCATATGGAAACAGGCGTTGAACGCTTTAATGGTTCCAAAACAGTTTACTGAGTCAGGAGTTTCGCCGGCCACTTTATGCAAACATTTTTGCCGAGGTGCTTCCAGTGGTGGTTATCGGATTTTTCCATTCATGGAAGTAAATACTGGTGTTTCTCTATCGAAATTTTTCGCGTTCCAAAACTGTCAGATGTTATCCATTTTTACGAGTACGGCGTGTTCGTGTTTGTTAAATTATAGTTTATGCTTAATTTGTTAGCTTGTAGTTTTTACTTGTCCTCGTCCGCCCTTCTCGTAGGGTGACATTTTTCTGCCTGACGTGGGTTCGCAGCCTTTTGTTATAAGGCTGTGTCGCAATTTTTGAATCTTCAGTCATTTCGTTTCGTTGTTCTTCGGTTTCTCGGCTTTTCACGGCACCTATTCCTTTTCGTTGCTAATTTTAACGTCCTTCGTGCTCTTCGTCTGTTTCGTTTTTTGTCTATTCTTTTTAATTTCGACGTTTTGCTTCAGAACTGGCAAGATCTTCTCCTCTTTTATGTTTGGGCATTGTCTAAAATATAAATCAAATCAATTTTTACTAATAATACACTAAATACCACTTATATACTTTTCACCCTTTATTTTCGATTTATATTCAGTCACTGTAACACTTTGACTACTCACATTTCACTGCTCGTCTTCATTCACTCACTGAACTACTTTTTCATCCTGCAGTCTTCCCTAATGTTGCAGACTATTCCCGAACATTCTAGAACATTCAGGATCATTGTGGAACATTCCGGAATATTCACGAATGTTGTGGAATGCTGTAGAATACTCTCGAATGTTCTGGAATGTTCTAGAAATTTTTGGAGGGTGAGACTTCCCAGCCCTTATATCTTCAAAAGCACACCCTTGAGATGAAAACGGGAACCTTCTTCATGGATGGGGGACAGAGGGCTACCATACTGCCTCGATCGTACTGGAATTCGTTTCTGAGATATAGCGGCTCGCACCTTGTACACTTAGTTTATAAGATGTACTGATTAGTGGCAGCAGGAGCAGTGGCACAAGTAGTGCCAGTAATAACTTTTTTAGTTCGTAATGTTATTTACTCACGTTAGCTCTACAGACAATAACTTTAATACTATTTGTCATATTAAAATTGTTACTTCATAGGTAACTGTGATGTAAACAAGGAACTGTATGTGCGAAACTCTAGTCCGACGCGCGAGAGAGCCCAGTGGGCCTAGTCAGACCACGTTACATAAAGAAATATAACGTCATAAAGGAGATTTAGGTACTTAAAAGTGTCGCTGACAGCAGATGGAAGGTATTATCAAGATATATAGAATAAAAATGGAGAAAAAGCTCATAATTAATCAAATATGTCTGGTATTTTAGAACGACAATATATCTACAAAGGAGTGAATTTACGTGACTTCTGTGGAAAGCATTCTTACAGAGGGAGACGAAGTGATGAATCTGACGAAAAAGGAAGACCTCATGTAATGAAAATGATGGATTATCTGTTGCAAAATCACAACAATGAACACAGTAAGGATGGAACATATCTGATAAATAAAGGAAACCGATTCGTCATTGTTACAGCGGACTGAAAGGAGACAATTAAAATGGTTCTGGGAAACATATGAATGATAACAGAATATATCACAAAATAGCACGGCGATTGGATTGCGATAGACAACCAACGGTACTGTAAGACAATCACTGTAGGTACAGGATTGTATGGCAAATACCCGAAGCTCTTTAATGAATTTACGGTGTATGACTGCAACGAAACTATCTGATCGGATGGCAAAAAGACTCCATCACAAGTTACATTAATTTATTATTTATTCAGCTGAGAGTTATATCAATGGCAAGCAGTTAGCATGTGCAGTCAGATCTCTTAAAATGGTAAACCTACATCAATACATGGGAGAGGGTACTTCCGAAAGTATCATTTGTTATGGCCTCTTACCAATCCATTCATATATGGAGTTATAGAAAAATGAGGGCTTAAATCTTTTCTCTCTGCATGAATTGTACATCGTTTAATCTTATTTTTGCAAACCTACGAAAGAAGTAGATAATGCGTTGTTGGGTATTACTACACTTGTTTTACAAGGTGGCGTCTATCTTCGGGTGTCGGTCAGTTTCGGAGCATCTTTTTGTCACTCTTGCTTGGGTCAGACCGACCTGTGACCATTTGTGCTCTCTTTATTTATGTTGTTATTGTTGTGGTCTTCAGTCCAGAGACTGGATTAATGCAGCTCTCCATGCTACTCTATCCTGTGCAAGCTTCTTCATCTCCCAGTACCTACTGCAACCTACATCCTTCTGAATCTGTTTAGTGTATTCACCTCTTGGTCTCCCTCTAAGATTTTTACCCTCCACGCTGCCCTCCAATACTAAATTGGTGATCCCTTGATGCCTCAGAACATGTCCCACCAACCGATCCCTTCTTCTAGTCAAGTTGTGCCACAAGCTCCTCTTCTCCCCAATTCTATTCAATACCTCCTCATTAGTTATGTGATCTACCCATCTTATCTTCAGCATTCTACTGTAGCACCACATTCCGAAAGCTTCTATTCTCTTCTTGTCCAAACTATTTATCGTCCATGTTTCACAGCCATACATGGCTACACTCTATACAAATACTTTCAGAAACGGCTTCCTAACACTTAAATCTATACTCGATATTAACAAATTTCTCTTCTTCAGAAACACTTTCCTTACAATTGCCAGTTTACATTTTATATCCTCTCTACTTCGACCGTCATCAGTTATTTTGCTCCCCAAATAGCAAAACTCCTTTACTACTTTAAGTGTCTCATTTCCTAATCTAATTCCCTCAGCAACGCCGACTTAATCCTACTACATTCCTTATCTTCGTTTTGCTTTTGTTGATGTTCATCTTATATGCTCCTTTCAAGACTCTGTCCATTCCATTCAACTGCTCTTCCAAGACCTTTGCTGTCTGTGATAGAATTACAATGTCATTGGTGAACCTCGAAGTTTTTATTTCTTCTCTATGGATTTTAATACCTACTCCGAATTTTTCTTTTGTTTCCTTTACTCCTCGTTCAATATACAGATTGAATAACATCGGGGATAGGCTTCAACCCTGTCTAACTCCCTTCCCAACCATTGTTTCCCTTTCATGTCCCTCGACGCCCTTCTGGTTTCTGTACAAATTGTAAATAGCCTTTCGCTCCCTGTATTTTACTCCTTTATTTATATACGTTCAGTATCTCCTGTCAGTCCTGTTTGGTATGGGTCTTAAACGTTTGAACAATATTCCTTCGTGGACTGATTGTATTTTACTGAGTATCCTAACAATCAGCCTAAGTAGCCACCTGCTGAACTTACTACCGAGCATATATGGCCAGTCCATTTAATAATTCGATAGATTGTTACAATCATATATTCGTCTGAGTTGACATTCCAGTTATGACTCACTGATATTATAGGATGTTCCAATCTTTTCATTTTGGAAGTAGAACTTTTACATTCTTCAAAATCCTAAAACAGGTTGCACACCTTTGAACCGCTTTGAAATCTTATCAAGATCTGATTGAAAATTGGAGCAACTTCTTTTTCAGATAGTACTTCATTACAGGTGAAATAAATGGAAATGATCGTATGGCATCGTTGGCCAGGAGGCCCCTACTCGGGGAAATTCGGCCGCAAGTGAAAGTCTTATTTCATTCGATGCAATATTGGGTAACTTGCGCGCCATCGATGAGGGCGAAATGGTGATAAGAACAACACAACACCCAATCCCCGTGCGGAGAGAATCTCCAACCCAGCCGGGAATCGAACCTGGGCCCGCTTGCATGGGAGACGAGCACATTACCAACCAGCTAAGCAGGCGAACGTTGCAAGTTAGTATTTGACATTTTCTGCTAGGTCACTAGCACACAAGAAGGTCCGCAGCGATTCCGTGAAACCACGATAGGTTCCGCTCCCGACGCAGCAACATTCTACCTTTCAGTTCACGTATGCTGCACTGTTCTGCCGTGATGTGGCCTCACTCTGTGTACAGGGGCCCGTTTCCAGAGCTCTGGAATAAAAATTTCTGATTAACTGCAGACGGAATTGAGTGTGCGAGGGTGTGTCTACACGGCGATTCCACAAAGCGATCCTTGAGCAAACGCAAAAGCTTTGAAACGCGATTACAGCTTTCGCTGTTCGAGTCGCGGAACACGTTTGCACGGGAAACACTGGTGACCGCGACCACGCTGCGCAGGCGCCATCTAGCGCTCCCGGCCTGCGGGCTGTTTGCCGTTCAGCGTTGGCGGCGGCGCCGTGACCGCTGACGCTGCGGCAGGCCACACAGGTTATTTCGAAAAACGAGGAATAAGAACTGGAGATATTTTCAGTGGAATTTTACAATATTGCATGCATCACTGAGCACCAGACTAATACTGGTGCGTCGAAAATACTACAAAAGTTTAAATCTGCATATCTGAAATCTATATCTATATTGAGCCGTGGAATATTTTGCTGTTTTGAAGAGCGCGCCGCAGCGCGTAGTGTGAAGCAGTCGCCCTCCGTTTCTGGCGGTGGCGCCGCTGTACCAATCGCAGCTTTGGTGTCTCCCTCTGGTGGAAAAGGGAAAAGTTGCCTGTTCACGTGCATTTAAGGGGCGCTATGAGCTCGGCACGGGGACCCCTCCCGGATGATGCCCTCTCTCCCTCCATTTATCCTTCCTATCAACTCTGATCCTCCCTCCCCCTCCTTTCCTCTGTCCTTTCCCTGGGCTCCCTCTTCCCCCCCCTTCCGTCCTGTTTCCTCCCCACTACACCTCTCCCTACCTCCCTTCTCCCCCCCAGTCCTTTTGTATTCCCCTCCTCTGCCTACCCCCCTCCCTGTCGCGTCTGCCCCCCACCCCTCTTATGGGTCCTCATCCTCCATCAGCTCCTTTCCCGGTTCCCCCCCCCTTCGCTTTTACTCTCCTTTCCCCCCCTTTTTGTTTTCCCATCTCCTGTTCAGTTTCCCCCCACCTGCTCTCGACTGTGGTGTCACCTTTGCCGACTTTTTCGTGCTGTGTTCTAGTGACTATTCAGTGTTGTGTTGCGAACAGAAACCATGCTGTCGCTGGGTGTGCGTTTTATATACTTTGCGAACAGAATCCAGACTGTCGCCGTGTTTTTTTTAATTGTCTATTGTTTCCCCTGTCTGCTCCGTATGTATTTTTATTCGCTTCATCATCCCTCTGTTGTTTGTTTTCATTTCCCCATTTTCTTTTCACCTTGTTACTCAATGAGTCCCCGATTTTATCGCCTGTTTTTTATTATTATTTATTCTCCTGCTCTTTGTCAGAAAACCTGTAGGCTGCAGAGCGGCGTCCTAAGCTGCTGCCAGCCTGCCCCCTTCGGGGGGAATTGAAATTCAATAAAGGAAAAAAAAAAAAAAAAAAAAAAAAAAAACTCGGCACGGGGCCAGTCAGTCAGGCAGTCGGAGGCAGTGAGTCAGCCAGGGCAGCCTGTCAGTCTCGGCGAGTCTAGTAGGTCGGTCAGTCGGAGTGAGGCTAGGTCAGTCTCGCGTCACCAGTTGCTGGTCTGGCTCTCGTTTGCATTTCTGCGGCAGTAAGTGTCTGTCTGTCGTCGGAGTGATTGTATGTCTGTCGATTGGATCAAACTTTAAAGCCAGAAAATGAGAGTCTTGCCACTCCGCCAGTAACAGAACTCAGCTAGTGGTCGCCCGGTCGGGGCTGAGTTCCTGCATCTGAGTCTGCGCGTTAGGCTGCCAGTCTGCTCGAGTTGCTCGGGCAACGGTCATTGGCGGTTGGATCGATCGGTTGATCGGTCGCGCACTGGGACACGAGATGACTTGTCCGCCAGTAGTGTCAGCGCATTTGAGGTCGCCACGTGAGTCCAGTGGCCGCGCCGTATAGTGAGGCGTAGTGGCTTCGCGGCCGACACGAGAGCAACAGGAGTCAACCCACGACATCGGTCTGGCCGGGGCGAGCTGCGACGCCGTGAGACGGGAGATCGGCGCCCCTTCCTGCGTCCGTTGAAGCGGCTGGTAGCGGACGGTTCGGAAGAGCATTTTGGGGGTGCTGCGCCAGGTCTTCGACAGCAATCGCAGTTATTAGAAGTTGAGTGATTAGTGATATGTTGTTTCATGTACTTGTTAAATTCTACTTGTGTGGTTGGTCAGTCTATCGTCCCCAGCTTGCTCGTCTGTCTCTCGTCTGCATTTGTTAGGCAGTTAGTGTCCGTCTGTCTGTCTGTCTGCCTGCCATACGTTAATAGCTGCCTCTGTCATGTTTGTCGGATTCGGTGTTAACGAATTTATAGAATAAAGGAAAAAGCCGAATTCCTGAATTATGTTTTTATCTTGCCTATCATCTTGCGAGGCGGAATACGTGTAATGTAGAGCATGTTGTACACTTAATGTAACTCTGAATTTCATGGGTTTTATTTAAATAGCCATTTTTATAAGGTTGCCACCCTTCCACCGTAAGAGCCCTTTTAAAAACAAATTGCACTTTTGGTGAAAAATAATATCTTAGTGTGAGTGTTTGTACCATTTCCATACATCTTACGGGGTGCATAGTTAATGTGTTTGTGTGAGTTGTTAGAATTTTTAGTTTAAAGTAATCTGGTGTGTTGCAGACTTGCACCAGTGTAGTTTTCCAGAGGTCGTTGTGAGCGGTCGTGACTACGGCCGTGTTGAGAGGGGGCGGAAGCTTCTCAGCCCGAAGGCTCCTACTGTAACAAAAAAAAAAGAAATTATTCTGCCTCTGAATAATTGTAACTTGATATTTTGAGGGTACTTTTCTGCTTATAATTTTAAATCTGTTTTTGAAAAGGCTCTTGTGAATAAAATTCCCATTGGTTGAAGTTTAATTTGTTACCATCAGTTACTCCTTGGCCCCTACTTCCACACTCACATAGTGTGTTAATGTTCTTGATGACTCGCTAGTAAATAAAGTAAATTCTTTAAGAAGAGATTTTGAAAGTAAATTTATGTTTCATATATATCTACATAAAGACAAGAAGTTGTTTAGTGTTGTTACAAAAACTCTCGAAAAGCTCCTGACCGATTTACTTCAAATTTTTACACGATACTCTACTCAACATTGAGACTGAAGCAGTATATAAAAAAAAAACACATTTACTGCTTTCTATATGAGAATCAGCACTGTGGTGGTTTGGACCTTCCAGATCCCACAGGAATGGAGATATTGACAACAGGTGTTTTATACCCCTGACATGCTGTCTACCCTGCTTGTCAGATCTGTTAAGCAGGTGGTATTGGTATGCCTTGAAGGGGCTACATGTGCAAATGGACACTGCTGAACAGAGAGAGGGAGAGGAATAAGTGGATAGTGAGAGAGTGGAGAGGATGAGATGGACAAGGAAAGGGTGAGGCGGGAGGTAGACAGACAGAGTGGGGGAAGAGGTGATGGGTAGAGAATTCGGGGTGGAGCTGATGGGCAGAGACAGAGAGAGACGGGGGGGGGGGGGATTTGTTCCAAGAGAGTGAGGAGGAGATGGACAGAGACAGTGAAGGGAAGACGAGATGAAGAGAGAGAGTGGTGAGGACTAGATGGACAGACAGAAGTCGGGCAATGAAGTGGGCAGAGAGGTAAGGATAGGAAGAGGTCGGCACAGAGAGGGGGACAGAGTAGATGAGTGTAATACAGACATCAAAAAAGTTTTGCATCACCTCGGTTCCGAGAGTTCCAGAACCTGTACGGAAGATTGGACTAGAGATCAACATAAAATCATTTCTGCCCTTTTCATTGCTCATGAAAACAACACATTGCATGTTGTACCACAAAACAGCGGAACCTTCAGAGGTGGTGGTTTAGATTGCTCTACACACCGGTACCTCTAATACCCAGCAGCACGTCCTCTTGCACTGATGCGTGCCTGCATTCGTCGTGGCATACTATTCACAAGTTAATCAAGGCACTGTTGGTCCACATTGTCCTACTCCTCAACAGTAAATCGGCGTACATCCCCTCAGTAGTTGGTGGGTCACGTCGTCCATAAACAGTACTTTTCTATCTATCCCAGGAATGTTCCATAGGGTTAGGGCTTATGTCTGGAGAACATGCTGAAGGAAGTCATTCACAAGAAGTCCACGAGGGGGGCGTGAATTGTCGTCCATGAAGACTAATGCTTCGCCAATATGCTGCCGATATGGTTGCACTATCTGTCGGAGGATAGCATTCACGTATCGTACAGCCATTACGGCGCCTTCCATGACCACCAGCGGCGTACGTCGGCCCCACATAATGCCACCACAAAACAGTAGGGGACCTACATCATGCTGCACTCGCTGGACAGTGTGTCTAAGGCGTTCCGCCGGACCGGATTGCCTCCAAACATGTCTCTGACGATTGTCTGGATGAAGGCATATGCGAAGCTCGTCGGTGAAGAGAACGTGATGAACATCCTGAGCGGTTCATTTTGCATGTTGTTGGGCCCATCTGTACCTCGCTGGTGTCGTGCTTGCAAAGATGTACCTCGCCATGGACGTCAGGAGTGAAGTTGTGTATCATGCAGCCTACTGCGCACAGTTTGAGTCGTAGCGCGACGTCCTGTGGCTGCACGAAAAGCATTATTCAACATGGTGGCGTTGCTGTCAGGTTTCCTCCGAGCCATAATCCGTAGGTAGCGGTCATCCACTTGAGTAGTAGCTCTTGAGCGGCCTGAGCGAGAGATGTCATCAACAGTTCCTATCTCTCTGTATCTCCTCCATGTCCGAACAACATCGCTTTGGCTCACTCCGAGACACCTGGAGACTTCCGTTGTTGAGAGCCCTTCCTGGCACAAAGTAACAATGCGAAAGCGATCGAACCGTGGTATTGACCGTCTAGACATGGCTGAACTACAGAAAACACGAGCCATGTACCTCCTTCCTGCTGTAATGACTGGAAATGTTCGGCTGTTGGACTCTCCTCCGTCTAACAGGCACCGCTCGTACATGGTTGTTTACATCTTTGGGCAGGTTTAGTGATATCTCTGAACAGTCAAAGGGAATGTATCTGGGTTACAGTATCCACAGTCAACGTCTATCTTCAGGAGTTATGGATACCAGGGTGATGCAATTTTTTTTCATGTGCGTATATTTTTTGAGCACATACATGAGTGAAGCCATGGGGCAAAGGGCAGTTTATAACAAATTGAAATGTACTTTAAACATAGCTGCGCTACAGCAACGGTTCCACGTAAATCAGACTAAGAGCAGCCGACCAGTTGCAAAGGATAAAGTGATCTTTACCTAGGTTTCAATAGATATAAATCTATCTTCTTCAGAAGACGGCCTGGGGACAATGAACATCGTAACATATATTAAGGTATGAAACATGAGTCAAGAATGAAGTTTAACATATATTAGGAAAATATTGTATTACAAGATGTGAGAAAGCTTCTTAGTACTTACAATATTATAACATGAAGTGATATGTCCTTATAGATAGATTTATATCTATTGAAACCTAGGTAAAGATCACTTTATCCTTTGCAACTGGTCGGCTGCTCTTAGTCTGATTTACGTGGAACCGTTGCTGTAGCGCAGCTATGTTTAAAGTACTGAAATTCTTGCCTGCCGAGGTATCAAAAGCTGCATCCAGGTATATGGACATCAAATTAAAAATTGTGAAAGCAGGTATGGCTATTGACTTTAATCACCAGTGCCTAGAGAAAGACATTATCCCTGATTATGTGAAGGCGTACGTAAATTTTAAACAGTGTAACAGAGTGCCTTCTATTAAAAAGAAGCTAGTGCATTTAGTCATTTCTGAGAGTACAGTAAATTTGTATAAGAAAAAAGATGTTCTTAATAGTGAAGCCTACTGTATACACCTATTTTTAACTAAAGCCTTTAAAGATCTTTGTAATTTTCAAATTGACCACCTGTGGAATAGTATTAATGAATGGCTCTCTAATCGTAAAGAAATAATCAAGGCCAGACATGAAAGAAAGCTTTTAAAGTTTAGTAATAGGACCACAAGTAAAAGTGATAATACAGCAGACAGTAGTGTTAAGCACCTATTTTACGATAGAGTACTAAATAAAACCAATATTTCTTTTACACAGGCCGAAAATGACTTGTTGTGTAAAGGCCTTAAATATAACTTGCCTGCTAAACTCGATAAATATCCAGTTATTTGTAATCTCATTGTAGATCTAAAAATCGGTTTAGAATCTCTGAAATTAGATAAAACGGAGCAAGTCAAATGTGCCTACGAATGTAACAACATAATAGAAAAAGAAACTAAATTATCTCCTAATAAGCAATCGGGCGAATATAGTATAATAAAAAGCATTAATCATAAACTTAGAGAGCACGACGCCTTAGTCACTAAGAGTGACAAAGGGAACACCGTTGTCGTGGCTTATAAAAATGAATATATAGAGAAGACTGTAAAGTTTTTTGAGGAAAACGACATCACTGAGGTTACTGTAGATCCTACTACTGAACTGCAAAATGAAATCCGGCGTACTTTAACGAATTCCGTCAGCTTGTTCAATAAGTTCCAAAAGAAAGGGCTTATAAATATGAACCCTATACCACCAGTGCTCAGAAGTCAGTTTAAACTGCATAAGCAAAATCACCCGATCCGCCCTATAGTGAATGGTATAGGCAGTCCACATCACACACTTGCTAGGCACCTCCATTTTAAAATTAAAGATGCCTTCACATTTGAAAATAATTTTTCTGTAAAAAACAGTAAGGAATTAATTAACAATATTCAATCTATAAGTTGTACACCTGACACCAGACTGGTGTCCTTTGACATCGTCAGCCTTTACACAAATGTTCCGGTTGATGAAACCATAGACCTTGTAAAAGAGAATCTTCTTAAACATAAAAAATTAAGTGAAACTCAGATTGCCGAACTCATTGGTTTGCTTAAGGTCGTTTTAAAATACAATTATTTCACATTTAACGGGAAAATGTATGTACAGCCAGATGGTCTAGCAATGGGTAGCCCCCTCGCCGGTATTCTAGCAGAGGTTTTCATTAACGCCCTGGAAACAACGTTCTTCAATTCAAATTCAGAATTACGCCACAAAATCCGCTATTATGCACGGTATGTTGATGACATTTTCATTGCTTTTCATGGCACTGATCATGAGTTAGAGCATCTCTTTAACACTTTCAACGGTTTACATGAAAAAATTTCCTTCACAAAAGAACTTCAAAATGATAAACGTGAACTTAATTTTCTCGATTTAACAATTTCTATAGAAGATAATTCTTTCCATTTTAATATCTTTCGCAAGGAAACATATTCAGATAATGTCATTCCTGCTGACTCAACCCATCCAAAAGCTCATAAATTGGCATTTTTTCATTCCGCCATTCACCGAATGGTAACCACTCCTTTATCACCTGCGGATCAAAAAAAGGAATTGAATGTCATCAAAGCGATTGCGGTTAACAATGGGTATAACCAGAACATGATCGATTACCTGCTCAATAAGAAAATCTCCCAAAAATGTTCGACTTTGAGAAATAATCTCCCCACGGATACCACGGAAACTAAAAAATTTATTTCCATCCCTTTCCTGGGTAACTTATCGTATAGGATTAAACGTCTTCTAAATAAAAAATATAACTGAAACGTCTCCTTTTCTACAGATAACAGTTTAAAAAGAAATCTTGTACAGTCAGTAGAGATTGCCAGCGATTGGTTTTCTAATTCAGGTATTTACAAGTTAACCTGTAATAACTGCCCCTCTTATTATATTGGTCAAACCGGCAGAGCTGTGAAAACACGATATAAAGAACATCTTTTAGGAAAAAAAGGAACGAATATTCGCAACTCTACCTTTGCTGAACACCTCTTGATAACCGGCCATACGCCTAAACAGTTAGAAGACACGGTTATCCTACATAGACAGGTCAAAGGACGGAGACTAGATCTGTGGGAAGAGCTATTTATTTTTAAACATCTAGAGCTCAAAGACGGCAATATACTGAATGATCAGTTGAACCTTGCCTGTAAACAATTTTTCGAAGGCTTTAAACCCGTACTGTTTAATATACAACATTAATGCTAGTAACCTCAGTAGTCTATTTCCTCAGAAAGCTATAATGCACTTTCAAATCTTTCAGTTTACTACCGTTTATATAATGTGTTCTTCTCACGATCTATGGCTGCCACTACAGCGGCCCTCATGTAATTTTCTCTTATTCTATATTACGTAGTAACTGGATTATGGACCAGGTTTCGTAATTTTCTTAAGAGCCATTACTGATTGTTCTTCATGTTGTGACTTATATACGTTTTACGGGCTTCACTAATATGGTAATATAACTTTTATATTCTGGCTATATAGACCACTGCATGTAACTCACGGCGGAAGAGCCACCTGTCTGTTTGATGTATGTATTTACGTTATTGTTCCTATACCTCCCACAATGTCATAACGGGAGTGTTAAATGCTTGCCATTTTATTTATTATCACTCTATTTAAGAACGCATTTAATATTGATGTTTCAAATGTTACTTCAGTACGCCTATCGGCACATAGTTCGCGACATGAGCGCCACCTGCCCTGGCCGCTGTGCTACTACGCTGGCCGATTTTACTCAGTCGCTTAGGCGCTCTGCAACTTCCATGTACCTATTTTATTTGTTCGACAAACCCTGTTTTCAGGGCTATATTTTATATGATTAATGTAACTATGCAGATGTTTGCCTAAACGATAAGGACATATCACTTCATGTTATAATATTGTAAGTACTAAGAAGCTTTCTCACATCTTGTAATACAATATTTTCCTAATATATGTTAAACTTCATTCTTGACTCATGTTTCATACCTTAATATATGTTACGATGTTCATTGTCCCCAGGCCGTCTTCTGAAGAAGATAGATTTATATCTATTGAAACCTAGGTAAAGATCACTTTATCCTTTGCAACTGGTCGGCTGCTCTTAGTCTGATTTAAATTGAAATGTGTTTCAGTTTTATACATTGCTGACCATTGCAACCGCAACACATGGAAAGACAGTAAATAACATTTTACTTACTGTGCGTATACATTGCAGCTGGAAGAATTCATCATTAAATTATTGTTGATTTTGAGGGGGGGGGGGGGGGGGGGACATGAAGCGAAAGAAGTTTAGTATACAGGACTGCCAGCTCTGTAAGAAAAAAATGACTCTAACCTACCTAGGCATGCAGTCGAACTGCTTGGTTGACAGAGACAGTTACTTGGAGATGCATCAAGAACTCGTAGAGAGTTATGTGCCGGCCACTGTGGCCGAGTGATTCTAGACGCTTCATTCCAGAACCGGGCTCCTGCTACGGTCTCAGGTTTGAATCCTGCCTCGGGCATAGATGTGTGTGATGTCCTTACGTTAGTTAGGTTTAAGTAGTTCTTAGTCGAGGGAACTGATGACCTCAGATGTTAAGTCCCATACTGCTTAGAGGCATTTGAACCATTTGAACCTCGTTATGTAATAAGAGCAACAACAAGACATGATCCTTTACAAAAACATCCGTAAGTTACAGCTAAGAGACACATACTAGATACAACGAGCTTTACAGATGAGCTGAAGTCGTATGTGTGTAATGTAATGAAATGGAAAAAAGAACACATTGACACCGGTGTGTCAGACCCACCATACTTGCTCCGGACACTGCGAGAGGGCTGTACAAGCAATGATCACACGCACGGCACAGCGGACACACCAGGAACCGCGGTGTTGGCCGTCGAATGGCGCTAGCTGCGCAGCATTTGTGCACCGCCGCCGTCAGTGTCAGCCAGTTTGCCGTGGCATACGGAGCTCCATCGCAGTCTTTAACACTGGTAGCATGCCGCGACAGCGTGGACGTGAACCGTATGTGCAGTTGACGGACTTTGAGCGAGGGCGTATAGTGGGCATGCGGGAGGCCGGTTGGACGTACCGCCGAATTGCTCAACACGTGGGGCGTGAGGTCTCCACAGTACATCGATGTTGTCGCCAGTGGTCGGCGGAAGGTGCACGTGCCCGTCGACCTGGGACCGGACCGCAGCGACGCACGGATACACGCCAAGACCGTAGGATCCTACGCAGTGCCGTAGGGGACCGCACCGCCACTTCCCAGCAAATTAGGGACACTGTTGCTCCTGGGGTATCGGCGAGGACCATTCGCAACCGTCTCCATGAAGCTGGGCTACGGTCCCGCACACCGTTAGGCCGTCTTTCGCTCACGCCCCAACATCGTGCAGCCCGCCTCCAGTGGTGTCGCGACAGGCGTGAATGGAGGGACGAATGGAGACGTGTCGTCTTCAGCGATGAGAGTCGCTACTGCCTTGGTGCCAATGATGGTCGTATGCGTGTTTGGCGCCGTGCAGGTGAGCGCCACAATCAGGACTGCATACGACCGAGGCACACAGGGCCAACACCCGGCATCATGGTGTGGGGAGCGATCTCCTACACTGTTCGTACACTACTGGTGATCGTCGAGGGGACACTGAATAGTGCACGGTACATCTAAACCGTCATCGAACCCATCGTTCTACCATTCCGAGACCGGCAAGGGAACTTGCTGTTCCAACAGGACAATGCACGTCCGCATGTATCCCGTGCCACCCAACGTGCTCTAGAAGGTGTAAGTCAACTACCCTGGCCAGCAAGATCTCCGGATCTGTCCCCCATTGAGCATGTTTGGGACTGGATGAAGCGTCGTCTCACGCGGTCTGCACGTCCAGCACGAACGCTGGTCCAACTGAGGCGCCAGGTGGAAATGGCATGGCAAGCCGTTCCACAGGACTACATCCAGCATCTCTACGATCGTCTCCATGGGAGAATAGCAGCCTGCATTGCTGCGAAAGGTGGATATACACTGTACTAGTGCCGACATTGTGCATGCTCTGTTGCCTGTGTCTATGTGCCTGTGGTTATGTCAGTGTGATCATGTGATGTATCTGACCCCAGCAATGTGTCAATAAAGTTTCCCCTTCCTGGGACAATGAATTCACGGTGTTCTTATTTCAATTTCCAGGAGTGTATATATGTATGTAACATATAATTTCAGTTAATCTGTAAAACGATGTATCTGGTGTATGTCTTTTCCTTGTAAGTTACGGATATTTTTGTAATATGCCGTATCATTGCTGTTGCTCGTATTACCCGACTATGTAGCCTTTGTTTCACAGACATCTGATGGTAGGTTATTCCAAAACGCGTAATATTAAACTCATTCATTTACGGTTTACTAAGTGACCTGTTCAGAATTTGTGTATAAATCGTTGTGGCTAGCGAGGGCGGCTCTCTATGAACAGATGTTTTAAAAAGGTCAAACTTCCTGATCAGAAAAACATCCTTGAACAGAGGTAGGTCTGTCTTGTTGAAAGATAACGTCGCAGACTCCTCGAAGATAGGGCACAGCCACCACCCGTAACAAGTCTAGTATGTAACAACTGTTGTACTAATGTGGACTAGAGGGGATCCTGTTGTGTACAAAAGGCATTCCATTCAATCGCGTCAGGTGCCGAACAATATGAGGGTGACAAATGCAGTCTGACAACTTTCGTTCTCCTGAGAGTATCTACACTTGGATATGTCCATGACAGTGCTACCACACAGAGCTCGGGCTCTGTCGGACAGTCTCCCTGTGACGCTCTGTCACGTAAAGACACAACAATTTTCACTGTGATGAGTCAGTAGTGCTCTTGGTATTGTCACACTGTTCGCGTTGTAGAGCTGCTGCCCAGTCTTTAGGCTACAAATTACAAGTTTTCAGTAAATATAATGAGAAACAGTGTGGAAGCCGCGATTGATCGTTGGCCACAGGTTTGTAGCCGCCAGTTGGATTGTTAGGATAGCCTAGTTCAGTGACAAACGGTGCCGCAGAGCGTAACCGTGTAGCAAGTGGGGCAGTATCACCACACCGGAGCGAATCTCTTGTCATGTGCGACGTGACAAGCTGCTGGGTGTTAGTGAAACTGGAGGCTTATAAATAAGGCTGAATTATTAGGCACGGATCACTTTTTACAGCCGAAAACCCGCGTCACACCACGACGCCAGAGCTATGCTAATAACGACACGACTAACCACTACCAAACCACACCTTCCTCCAGTATTAAGTCCTCGGTACTTGGTGCCCACAGCCTCACTGACCTGCCGTCTGTGCCTGTTGCCACTGCCTTCTAAAAGAAAGACAGAAAAGCAGGTAGAGGTTGCAGGCATCTTATTTCCCATGAAGTGGGAAACTGCATATAAAAGGTGGGAAAATCAGTATTTATCAACAGTATGAGGCTACAGAAGGCATAGACACCATTGCTTTAAAAGTACGTAACGTGTATCCGCATGAGAAGTGGCCTCTGTGAAAAAGTGTCACGACGATCTCTTCACTGGCAGTAGATTCAGGATCTCCAAGAGGAGTTACCGAGGGAGAGATGACCACGAGAAAAATATTCAATAACTACCGAAAGGGTAGTGTTAAAAAATCCGCATCATGGGAGGTCAGAATCCTGAGTGTGGCAGGGAAACTAGAAAAGTGAAAAGGGTATTGCAATCGCTCAGTATAAATACTGTAGCGATCAGTAAAGTGAAAAGAAGATAATGACTTTTGGTCAGACGGCTGTAGGATAATATCCGTGGCAACAGATAATGGTGTAAAGAGAGTACGAATTGTTAAGATTGAATGCGCAATTCAGTAGGCTGTGTAAAGGGAAATAAAATCATGGGTAGTCGGAACGTCGTAGTAGCGAAAGTGGTAGACGAAGGAGTTGAGCTGTGGTAGAATATGGGCCGGGAGGTGGAAATAAGGGAGGGGGAAAACTATTCAGGCTATAAATTTCGCCTAAAAAGTGAATGTTCTGTTCGAATGTCACAGAAAGAGGAGGTATATTCCAAAAGGGCCATGAGACATGGAAAGATTCCAGGTGTATTACATCTTCGTCAGCCAGATATTTCGAAATCAAGTATTGGTTTTAAGACGTGCCAACATGTGGATAAAGACTCGGATCACATTTTAGCAGTGCTGCTGAGTTTACTCAAGAGAATCGCTTACAAATGCCGGCCGCGGTGGCCGAGCTGTTCTAGGCGCTACAGTCTGGAACCGCGCGACCGCTACGGTCGCAGGTTCGAATCCTGCCTCGGGCATGGATGTATGTGATGTCCTTGTTCTAGGGGACTGGTGACCTCAGATGTGAAGTCCCATAGAGCTCCGACCCATTTGAACCATTTTTCGTTTACAAAAATCAGTATGGAAAGAAGTGAGATACTCTCCAAAAACCTTGGGTAACAAAATTAATACTTCAGCTGTTCGATGAATCGAGGAAGCACAAAATTTTTAAGCAATAACATGAAATTACGAAGGAACGAGATAAATAGGAAATGCAAGGAGACCAAGGCGAAACTAAGAAATTGAAAATCAGATGATCATTAGTAAGTCAAAACAACTCTCTGTGAAAATTAAAGGTAAAGACGTCAACTGTAAGGGTACAAAAGATATTCAATTTTTAATCACAGGTTGGATATATGGAAAGATTACGATGAAGGCTGTACGAGGGGCATAAACTTTCTAATCACGTGATGAAAGAAGACATGGGAGTTGGTATGGTAGACATAGGGGATTCCGCTTTATAATCAGAATTAACAGAGCTTTGATAGTTTTGCGACCAAATAGGACGCAAGGCATAGATACCGTTTCTTCGTAATTTCTAAAATCATTAGGAGAAGTGACAATCAAACGAATATTCAAGCAGGATTGTAAGATCTCAGTCTGAGAACACACCATCAGAGTTTCGAAATAAAGTCGTCCACTCAATCCCGAAATTAGAATTGACTCATAAAGACGACAATTATTGCGCTACTAGCTTAACATCTCATCACCCAAGTTGCTGACAATATTAATACGTGGAAGAATTGAAAAAAAAACAAAGGATTGAATATAACATTGAGAATCTCTTAGATGACGATCAACCTGGATTTGGAGAAAGGTAATGGTACCAGAGTATAAGTACTGATGTATCTCTTGATAATGGAAACAAGACGGAAAACAAATTTAAAAAGTCCAGGAGTTCTGCCGACCTAGGATGCGAATACAAAGTTGTGCGGTATGTTTGGAAATGGAAAATAAGGTTCAAGATATAGGTTAATATGGGTAATATACAATATGTATCATATGTACAATAAATAAGAGTAGAAGACCAAAACCGAGGTGCACGGATTGGAGGCAGTATAAAGTACTTTTTGTTCAGTCTATACATAGAAGAACCAATGACGAAAATAAAAGAAAGGTTCAGAAGTGGGATTAAAATCTAGAGTAAAGAGTATTGATGATAAGAATCGCAGATGACAATACTATCCTCTATGAAACTGAAGAAGTAAACGAACTGTTGAATTAAATGAAATCAATAATAAGCACACACTATAGATTGAAAGCGAACCAAGAAAGGACAGAAATACTAAAGAGCAGTAAAAATGAGATTAGCGATAAACTTAACATTGAAACTGGGGATGACGAAAAAAAAAATTATGGAGCTCTGCTTCCTTGGAAGCATATTAACGTAAGATGGACAGAGCAATGAGGGCATGAAAAGCGAACTATTAGAGGCAAAGAGGGCATTTATGGCGTAAGGAAGTCTGCTAATACGAAATAACATCCCACTTTGAGGAAGAGATTTCTAGATTAGCACTATACGAAAGTGAAATGTGGACTATGGGACAACCGGAAAAGAATGAAATTGATGACTCAGAGATATGGTACTGTACAAGGACGTTGAAAACTAGATGGACTAATACGATAAGAAGCGGCGATTTTGTAGGCAGAATCGGCATTGCGAGGTACTTAGGGAAGGCATTGACAAGAAGAAGAACACGATGGTAGGATATGATTTAAGACATCAAGAAAGAACTTCCGTGATAATTGAGGGAGCTGTAGAGGTTAAAAGCTGTAGAGGTAGACAGAGATTAGTACACATCCAATAGATACGAGAGGCAAGTGCCACTCTGAGATGTATGGGCCGATAAAGGACGGGAATTCGTGGCGGCCTGCGTGAACCACTTACGAGATTGGTGTGTCAAAGCAAGAAAACAAAGAACAAACGGAGAGGGAAACAGGTGCTTAAGTCTGAGACCAGGTTAACTGACACTTCATTATAACCAGATACTGAAAAGTATCTTCAAAAGTAAGATGTACCGCCCTCTGGCTGCCATTCCTCAACAAGTGCTTACCTAGCAGAACGTGCCATCTGGTCATAATTCACTCTTAATTCCAGTACAGATGTGGTAAACCTCACATCTTACGTAGACTTGGTACAAATGACATGAACATGCGGAGCCGTCGGGTGGTCGAACGGTTCTAGGCGTCACAGTCTGGAACCGCGCGACCGCTACGGTCGCAGGTTCGAATCCTGCCTCGGGCATGGGTGTGTGTGATGTCCTTAGGTTAGTTTGGTTTAAGTAGTTCTAAGTTCTAGGGGACTAATGACCTCAGAAGTTAAGTCCCATAGTGCTCAGAACCATTTGAACATGCGGAGTGGTCTGTCGTATTGGTAACTGGTATTAGTGTTGGAAGTCGTTTATGCGTAGTGAGATGTTTGTACTAGAAATGTATTAAACGTGACAGAGTTTACAATACTGTCCTAACAATAATAAAACTGTAGAACTGTCATGTCTGTTTTTCTGTTTGAACACGCTAGTCACCAAAATTATTAAATGAATTTTCATGGCGTTTTCAGAGGTAACTGCAGTGTAACTTTAGGCAACATATACGCTTCATTTCATCGTAATCGGAACACGAAAAAAATATATCGTAATTAAAAATTTTATCTAAAATCGTCTGCTCGACTAATTAAATTGTGTAATGAAACGAGCATTTAATATAGTTCTCTCCATCACAACATCATAGAAGCGGAAATTTTGATGAGACATGGCGGAGGCGAGTTAGTTTTTATACCCTGCATCAGCTTATTCCTAACAATGTGCCATTTATTTTTAAAAGTGTACAGTTCGCGTGAGCTTATGTTATGACATTACCATAAACGAAGCACACGGCCAGATGCCTCAAGTTACGGGTGTGGACCTTACAAGGGAAATGCCCTCTCAGATTTAGTGGTAAGAGGATGCAGTGGACAGACCGTCAAAAACTGAACACAGATCAAGCATAAAAACAGGAAGAAGGTATACTGAACTGTGAAGAAAAAGTAAAATAGAAACAATGAACGGTCCATGCCAAGATTAAGAACTGCAACACTGAGCGAAGTACAGAAGCGGCGGCGTAGTGATTAAGAGATCACGGTGTTGGACTGCAAAGTAGCCGAGCCGTGGTTAAAGTTGTATAGTGCCATTTCTTAATTATTGTTTTTCTTTTCGCTGTTCGCTGTATTCACATTTGTGTCTGTGTCGTGGTGTAACATCCGTTTGCAACTGCGAGGTGTAACGAAGGGACCTATAATGAAAGTTGATTATGCACAAGAACTCTACAAGTACTCCATTAGCAGCCGAAAGGAAGTGGCTTTCGAATGGGACCGCAAACGTTTGATGACAAGGCGACAAGTCAACCGAATCTTCCACCAGAAGACACGTCTGGTGTGTCATACATGGCAGAAGTGACAGTACATTTGTCTCTTGATAGGAATCTCTTATCGACGCACCTAACTTGTACGCCTGGTGAGTGAGTGAGATATACCTCCTTGCCCGATTTAGGTGTTTGTATGAAGGTGAATGTGGCCACTCCCAAGGAAATGATGAAAACATAGTAGTTTGTCACATAAGCTGCAACAAATGAACGCAACAGTTTCACAATGACAGAGTTCCTCTGTACTCCGTCAAAACATATGTTTTTAACGTTTTTGAAGTTGTATTCCGTTTTGCAAGTTTTGATTCATGAATTCTTTTATTATAACATAGTTCACATCCATTTATTTTTTGTTTTCATTTCTTTGAGACGTCTGTATGGTATCTCGCCTGTTCTCACATTTCATGACGTTTACTTGCTGCGATAGACGATTATGTATCGTCACCACATGACTTATATTCTATAACCAATGCCAAGACTACAGAAAGAAAACAAACATATCAATGACCGGAAAGACGGTTCATTAAGTTGTGAAAAAAGAAAATAAAAGACCCGAGGGAGCTAAGTACGTGGTTTCCCTAGTTCACGGTCCAACTTTGTGACCACTTAACCACGACGTCATGAATTCTACCATTTCCTAAACTTAGCACTTGCTGAGTTTGGACCGTTCACTGTTTATATTTTGCTTTTTTTTCATAGTTCAGTACACTTTCTCATGGGCCATCTTACCACTAAATCTGAGGGGGGGGGGGGGGGAGGGGGAGGCGGGGGAGCGCAATGGGGAGGCTCCATTTTTAGTATCAATTTCTTTTCGCACAGGCAGCTTTATGTGGCTCTCTTTTGTGTTAGTGAAGCAAACAATCTCTTCATTCATGTGCCCAATCATATTACTTCAAACGTTATTTACAAAGAAGTTTTATAAGTCAAAATTAAATTCCACACGTACCGGCCATACTGTATGAATATTGGTATAGCTGTTGTATTTGCAGTCAGTTGCCCTCGTTACATGTCAGCTGCTGCGGCCAGGCGCTAATCTAGATATTAGCATGTCTACCAAGCTGCTGGCTTTTCCATTATGTTTTATAATCTGTACACAAATATGTGAACTGTATTTACATATTCTAAAGTTAATTTAAACGTAAACAGTGCCCATGGCTCAGGAAGTCATCATGTAGGCTTTGATTGGGTATTAGTCACGTTAGTGTGACTGGAAACACAAACATTTTATTTTCTATTGACAAGTTACGTTGTGTAACGGTGGCCTTTTTACATTTTACATTCGCTAGATTTTTATTACTTATGGTGTGGAACAAATCTTATTTTTACTGTGCTGTCAGAACTAAAATATATTTTTTCGTTGAACTTGCCTCTTACACAACTGCAACTTATTGCACGATATGGTTTTTACTGGTATATCTAGTTTTCCCTAAACTTACATCCCATACTTGAATATGAGCATGGTATAGAATCAGCCTCATTTTTTGTTGCTGTTACCACTAAATTATTTATTTAACTTGCCTCTTATAGAAGTGCAAGTTATTGCTTGATAAAGTTGTCACTGCTATATCTGTGTTTTGTTCAACCTGCGTATAATATGAACATGATCTGAAGATAGTTGCGTTAACTGTTACATGCGCACACAGTCCAGGCAATTAAAAGATTTTTGAAAACTATTTCTTCTATTTTAAAAATAAACGTAGCTGTCTGTAAGCGTTCAAAGTAAGTGAGGGGGATGGGGACTTTGGCAATAAAGTAATGAGTGAGCTCAAAAAATAACAAACATATTTCCTGCCTCAAGGATGTGATTGACTATATTATCCTGCACAATTGAAAGAACAGTAGGTCTGTTCTTTCAGGCACTAGACTCTTGGGGTATAGATCCTGCGTGACGCTGTGAGAATGGCGATCCTCAACCTGTCCCATACTCACATGGCAATAGTAGGACACACACACACACACACACACACACACACACACACACACACACACAAACACACACACACACACACACACACACCTACACATACACGCACACGCACACGCACACTGTAAGATACACAGAAATTCTCTACGTTTCGCAGTTCCGGCAGAGTGAGCTTTTCATTTGAGCACTTGAGCGTTTTTTTAACTATTGGTCAGTTACGTACGTCGTTCGGAGCTTGAGCTTTAGAATAGCGTACTGGTCAGCCTTGAGCAGTGATCGATATAAAGCAAGAGGATATCGTTGATAACTAAATTAATGGTACATGGTTGCAGGAAAAGAAATGAATTGATACTGTGTGTGAAGAGATTGCAACAGGAAGCTCTTGCAGAAGAACGGTCTGATTAAGAGTAACACAAATAGACAAGGTAAACCTATTGTAACCCGTTGCATATTATGTTTAAGTTTAAGTGCCATTCAATTAATGGTAAATATTTCAGTCAAGACGAGCAGTAAACTACCTTTTATAAAACTCATTCACATGACTGTGTAGCCACGGCTGTCATATTTCGCTCGGACCTCAGTCTGTTACGTTGCTTGCAACCTTTGTGCAACGATTGTTTAGTTTTCTCGCAGTGTGTTTATCTTGCTAATGTTATCACTAGCTGCCCCCCGTCTGTCCACCTGCTCCTTCTTCCTCTGTCCATTTCCTCATCCCAACCTCTAGTTCTGACTCCTTCATTTATCTTTGTCCGTTTCCTCCTATCCTCCTCACTGACACTTCTCCTCCCCCCTCTCTTTCCCTCTCCTCCTCCCTCTGCCTCGCCAGTTCATCTCCTCTTCTTCATCTCCTACTCCCTCCTCTCTCTGTTCATCTCTTCCTATCCCCTATCTCCATTTGTCTCCTCCTCTTTCTTTCCTCTATCCATTTCCTCGACTCCTGTCTCTGTCCATCTACCTCCTCCTCCCCTCACCCTCTGCCTCTTTCTTCCTCCCATTGTGTCTTTCCTTTCTCTACCAATGCTCCCTCCACCCTCACCCCCCGCCCAATGTGTGTCCGTATCCTCCTTTCCCCTCTGTGTCTGTCAATCACCTCTTCTTCTCTTTCCACGTTATCAAGCTCACCCCATAAGACGCTGGTAGTACTTACCCCCACAATATTTCCTTGCAGATCATAACTAATATGTGTTAAATTTTTTGATGAATTCGTTCCAGGGGTTTAGAATCAGCTTCATAACTGTGGCTTTGTCCACTTAAGCATATGACAAGTAATTTTCACTTATATTTAACACATTTCACACGTATTTGTACACATATATGTTTCTGTTGCGAACTTCGCTTTGCAGTTTCATTTTCACGCAGCTCAATGTTTATGGCGTAGTATGTTCTGAACTAAGTGCTGTATAATTGTATAATTTTGCAGTTACTTCCAGTGGTATATGTGACTACTGTCTGCGAAATGTGTTGCTAACAGACTTAGTAGTAAAGAAGTAATACATTAAAATGTCGAGCATGATACGGTAGTTTTTCACGCATGTCAGTGTTTATGACATATCTGTTGAACTATATTTCATTACAATGTTATAATATATTTCTCTAGATCTATTTAGCTACGTATGTGGAAACTATCCTCGAAATGTATTGCGAATAGAGGTAGTAGTATAGAAGTGATAGCCGGCTGCTATGGCCGAGAGGTTCTAGGCGCTTCAATCCGGAACCGCGCTGCAGCTAGGGTCGCGGGTTCGAATCCTGCCTCGGGTATGGATATGTGTGATGCTCATGTGTTAATTAGGTTCAAGTAGTTTTAAGTCAATGGGACTGATGACCTCAGATGTTAAGTCTCATAGTGCTTAGAGCCATTTGATTTGAAAGGAGTAATAAATTGAAACGTCATACATAATGGCACAGTTTCGCACGCATCTCAGTATTTGATGTCATACTTCCTGAATTAGTAATCGTCCAGTGATATATTCAACTGTATGTTTGGATACTGTCTGCAATAAGTGTTGGGAATAGAGTTAGTAGTAACGAAATAATAAATTTAAACGTTTTGCATGATGCGGTAATATTTTCACCCATCTCAGTTTTTATGATTTCCTATCTCCTGGACTATAGGTCGTATAATAATATAATTTTGCTGGTACATTCGATTTTATATGTGAATACTATCTACAAAATGTGTCTCTAAGATTACTTTTAGTAAAGAAGTAATAAATTAAAGCGTCATGCTTCATGCGACAGTTTTACTCCATGAACAGCTAAAATGTAGTATGCGATAAACTTTTTTCCTTTTATCATTTTGTGGGTGGTGGAGGGGGGTTATCAGCGATAAAAGTTTGTATACCTTTCAAGGTATGTCAAGTTTGTTACAAGTAATTAAGTGATCTCATTCTTAAATACTGTATGACTAAAGTATGGATATTCACTCCTCGTGGGCTACACTGTCTTTTCGATCCCATTCCCGCCCCCGCGATAGGTAGGTGCTTGTTACCCCTACAGCAATTCTTTCCAGACAGAGAGTGATATATGTACCAGCTTTGGCTTCAATCACCCTAGTGGTTTAGGAGGAAATGTGGGACATACATACATACGTACATGTATATGTACATACTTCCTTTTTTATAATGTATTTGAATTCGGCGTCATGTGGTCGAAGTATTCAGGTAATCTCATTTCATTTGCGCTTACGTAAAAATTTCTGATACAACAAATTAGTGATGTGCGAATGAGGTGCATCCGAGTTGATATCGTTTGTATAAGATTAACCTTCCGACTTTTGTGAATATGTTGATTTTTCACTTCCAGAGATATCGGCACCACTTCAACACTGTGATCTCAAATTGTGTTTCAGGCAGCACTATTGTGCGTCAGTCTGCTGGTCAGCATTATGACAACGATATCTGCCACCAGTTCTGATGACTTCAGTGGAAGTGCATGGTCTGCTGCTCCTACCGCCACTTCTGCTACTACCCGCAACACATCAAGACTACGCACTATCATCGGCACTGCACTGTACGTTGTAAAGCAAATGAATAAATTACTTATGGACTGTACATATAGGATGAAGATCAGAAAAACCGACAAACTGCAGGTATGTATTGCTGACTTGCAATGGAGGAAAAAAGGTACTATGAACAGTGGCCTCGGGCATGGATGTGTGTGATATCCTTAGGTTAGTTAGGTTTAAGTAGTTCTAAGTTTTAGGGGACTGATGACCTCAGAAGTTAAGTCCCGTAGTGCTTAGAGCGATTTGAACCATTTTTGAGCTATGAACAGTGAGCAGAAGTTGATGGTGTGCATGCAATGACAGCAAACAGGCCCATAAGGAAGAACAGAGCTGCAGGGCATCCACGTCACAACATATGTTCAAAGTGGCCTCCATGGGATCGCAGGTGATAGGAGTAGTAGCGGTTTTCACGCAGAATACACATAACCGTACTTTTGCTTACACCATGTTGGCAGGTCACTTGGTTGGAGCTTGTACGGGGGGTCGTCTCGATACCCTGTAGAGCCCAGTCCCCCAAGTGTGATGCAAGCACAGTCCGCCGCCTCCCTGCACGTTCATCTGTCCTGAAGGGTTCCATAATCACACAGACGCTCGTAAAGGGCGTGAAATGTTTTGTGGTTGGTGACCGTGAGGGTACTTGTTTTGCTATAGCCGTGCAACCGTGCGACCGATTCCATTTGCTTGGCTGTACACAAACACAATCTCGGCTTGTTCACAACGTGAATACCAAACCATTCTGCTGTTCACAGTATGCTGCGAAAATCACACATCCAGCAACACACAAGGAACATACAGCACGTGGTCAAAGGAAATGTCATCCGTCAGCACCATCTCCCGTAGCAACGATGCATTTTTGGACACATGTTCATAGAAAATATTTTCTTCCATTTCCTCTCAGGAATCTGTCCCTGCAGTTTTTCGGTTTTATTAATAGTTTCCGCGTGGCGAGCTAGAGAATATGAAGTTATCCAACCAGGTAGTTGTGCGCGCAAACCCAAGCGGCCCCTCCACAGACAGTGTTGCCAAACGTGTTCTTCGTTTAGTTTTCTAAAGTCGAGCGCGAGAGCGATAAAAACGTTGAACATAGGACGGTAGTAAGGAACGAACCCGGGCCTAAGGTTGAGCCGTCTCGTGCGCTGTGAGAACGACTGATACTAATTGTACGTGGCGAGCAGCTTGATTTTAGCACCACGTAGATTGATTGTCTAATTTCAACACGGAAACAGCGCAACTTACATATTTTTTTCTTAACAATTATTTCTCAGCACAACCTACCCTGTCAGACTCTTACAAGCTATTCAGACTGTTGCTGACCAGAGAAATATACACTGAAAGCCAAAGAAACTGGTACATCTACATCTACGTCTACGTCCATACTCCGCAAGCCACCTGACGGTGTGTGGCGGAGGGTACCTTCAGTACCTCTATCGGTTCTCCCTTCTATTCCAGTCTCGTATTGTTCGTGGAAAGAAGGACTGTCGGTATGCCTCTGTGTGGGCTCTAATCTCTCTGGTTTTATCCTCATGGTCTCTTCGCGAGATATACGTAGGAGGGAGCAATATACTGCTTGACTCTTCGGTGAAGGTATGTTCTCGAAACTTCAATAAAAGCCCGTACCGAGCTACTGAGCGTCTCTCCTGCAGAGTCTTCCACTGGAGTTTATCTATCATCTCCGTAACGCTTTCGAGATTACTAAATGATCCTGTAACGAAGCGCGCTGCTCTCCGTTGGATCTTCTCTATCTCTTCTATCAACCCTATCTGGTACGGATCCCACACTGCTGAGCAGTATTCAAGCAGTGGGCGAACAAGCGTACTGTAACCTACTTCCTTTGTTTTCGGATTGCATTTCCTTAGGATTCTTCCAATGAATCTCATTCTGGCATCTGCTTTACCGACGATCAACATTATATGATCATTCCATTTTAAATCACTCCTAATGCGTACTCCCAGATAATTTATGGTATTAACTGCTTCCAGTTGCTGACCTGCTATTTTGTAGCTAAATGATAAAGGATCTATCTTTCTGTATATTCGCAGCACATTACACTTGTCTACATTGAGATTCAATTGCCATTCCCTGCACCATGCGTCAATTCGCTGCAGATCCTCCTGCATTTCAATACAATTTTCCATTGTTACAACCTCTCGGTACACCACAGCATCATCTGCAAAAAGCCTCAGTGAACTTCCGATGTCATCCACCAGGTCATTTATGTATATTGTGAATAGCAACGGTCCTATGACACTCCCCTGCGGCACACCTGAAATCACTCTTACTTCGGAAGACTTCTCTCCATTGAGAATAACATGCTGCGTCCTGTTATCTAGGAACTCCTCAATCCAATCACACAATTGGTCTGATAGTCCATATGCTCTTACTTTGTTCATTAAACGACTGTGGGGAACTGTATCGAACGCCTTGCGGAAGTCAAGAAACACGGCATCTACCTGTGAACCCGTGTCTATGGCCCTCTGAGTCTCGTGGACGAATAGCGCGAGCTGGGTTTCACATGACCGTCTTTTTCGAAACCCATGCTGATTCCTACAGAGTAGATTTCTATTCTCCAGAAAAGTCATTATACTCGAACACAATACGTGTTCCAAAATTCTGCAACTGATCGACGTTAGAGATATAGGTCTATAGTTCTGCACATCTGTTCGACGTCCCTTCTTGAAAACGGGGATGACCTGTGCCCTTTTCCAATCCTTTGGAACGCTACGCTCTTCTAGAGACCTACGGTACACCGCTGCAAGAAGGGGGGCAAGTTCCTTCGCGTACTCTGTGTAAAATTGAACTGGTATCGCATCAGGTCCAGAGGCCTTTCCTCTTTTGAGCGATTTTAATTGTTTCTCTATCCCTCTGTCGTCTATTTCGATATCTACCATTTTGTCATCTGTGCGACAATCTAGAGAAGGAACTACAGTGCAATCTTCCTCTGTGAAACAACTTTGGAAAAAGACATTTAGTATTTCGGCCTTTAGTCTGTCATCCTCTGTTTCAGTACCATTTTGGTCACAGAGTGTCTGGACATTTTGTTTTGATCCACCTACCGCTTTGACATAAGACCAAAATTTCTTAGGATTTTCTGCCAAGTCAGTACATAGAACTTTACTTTCGAATTCATTGAACGCCTCTCGCATAGCCCTCCTCACACTACATTTCGCTTCGCGTAATTTTTGTTTGTCTGCAAGGCTTTGGCTATGTTTATGTTTGCTGTGAAGTTCCCTTTGCTTCCGCAGCAGTTTTCTAACTCGGTTGTTGTACCACGGTGGCTCTTTCCCATCTCTTACGATCTTGCTTGGCACATACTCATCTAACGCATAATGTACGACGGTTTTGAACTTCGTCCACTGATCCTCAACACTATCTGTACTTGAGACAAAACTTTTGTGTTGAGCCAACAGGTACTCTGAAATCTGCTTTTTGTCACTTTTTCTAAACAGAAAAATCTTCCTACCCTTTTTAATATTCCTATTTACGGCTGAAATCATCGATGCCGTAACCGCCTTATGATCGCTGATTCCCTGTTCTGCGTTAACTTTTTCAAATAGTTCGGGTCTGTTTGTCACCAGAAGGTCCAATATGTTATCCCCACGAGTCGGTTCTCTGTTTAACTGCTCAAGGTAGTTTTCAGATAAAGCACTTAAAAAAATTTCACAGGATTCTTTGTCCCTGCCACCCGTTATGAACGTTTGAGTCTCCCAGTCTATATCTGGCAAATTAAAATCTCCACCCAGAACTATAACATGGTGGGGAAATCTACTCGAAATATTTTCCAAATTATCCTTCAGGTGCTCAGCCACAACAGCTGTTGAGCCAGGGGGCCTATAGAGACATCCAATTACCATGTCTGAGCCTGCTTTAACCGTGACCTTCACCCAAATCATTTCACATTTCGGATCTCCGTCAATTTCCTTCGATACTATTGCACTTCTTATCGCTATAAACACGCCTCCCCCTTCACTGTTCAGCCTGTCTCTACGGTATACATTCCAATCTGAGTTTAGGATTTCACCTGCCTAATACCGTTAGAGCCACCGTGACCACGCAGAAGTGCGCAACACGACGTGACATGGACTCTACTAATGTCTGAAGTAGTGCTGGAGAGAATCGACGCCATGAATTCTGCAGGCCTGTCCGTAAAGTACGAGGGGTACAGCACGTTGCAAGGCATCCCTGATATGCTCAGCAACGTTCATTCCCGGGGAGTTTAGCGGCCAGAGGAAGTGTTTAAACTCAGAAGAGTGTTCCTGAAGCCTCTCTGTAGTAATCCTTGGCTTGTGGGTGTCGCATTGCCCTGCTGGAATGCCCCAAGTGCGTCGTAATGCACAATGGACATGAATGGATGCAGGTGATCAGACAGGATGCTTACGTACGTGCACTTATCAGAGTCGTATCTAGACGTGTCAGAGGTCTCATATCACTCCGGCAGCACACGCGCCACACCATTACAGAGCCCCCACAACCTTGACCAGTCCCCTGTTGACATGCAGGACCTGTGGATTCATGACATTGTCTCCATGTCCGTACACGTCCATTCGCTCGATACAACTTGAAACGAGACTCCAGGCAACATGTTTCTGGTCATCAACAGTCCAATGACTGTGTTGATGGACCCAGGTGAGGCGTAAAGCCTTGTGGCGTGAAGTCATCAAGGGTACACGAGTGGGCCTTCAGCTCCGAAAGCCCATACCGATGATGTTTCGTTGAATGGTTCGCACGCTGACACTTGTTGATGGGCCAGCATTGAAATCTGCAGCAATTTGTGGAAAGGTAATGTTGCAATTTTGCCACTTTGTATCGTTCTTGCAGCATCTTTTTGCAGCCGCAGCGATGTCGGAGATTTGATGTTATACCAGATTCCTGATATTCAAGGCACATTCGTGAAACGGTCCGACGGGAAAATCCCCAGTTCATCATTACGTGTACCGATTATAACACCACGTTCAAACTCACGTAAATCTTGATAACCTGCCATTGTAGCAGCACTAACCGATCTAACAACTTCACCAGACACCTGTTGTATATAGGCATCGCCGACCGCAGCGTCATATTCTGCCTGTTTACGTACCAGTATGTAACGACACAGGTCACTTTCTACTTCTACATTTATATTCCGCAAGTCTCTAGAGGAAGGGAAGGTTCCAAATGATTGGAAAAGAGCACAGGTAGTTCCAGTTTTCAAGAAGGGTCGTCGAGCAGATGCGCAAAACTATAGGCCTATATCTCTGACATCGATCTGTTATAGAATTTTAGAACATGTTTTTTGCTGGCGTATCATGTCATTTTTGGAAACCCAGAATCTACTCTGTAGGAATCAACATGGATTCCGGAAATAGCGATCGTGTGAGACCCAACTCGCTTTATTTGTTCATGAGACCCAGAAAATATTAGATACAGGCTCCCAAGTAGACGCCATTTTTCTTAACTTCCGGAAGGCGTTCGATTCAGTTGCGCACTGTCGCTTGATAAACAGAGTAAGAGCCTACGGAATATCAGACCAGCTGTGTGGCTGGATTGAAGAGTTTTTAGCAAACAGAACACAGCATGTTGTATCAATGGAGAGACGTGTACAGACGTTAAAGTTACCTCTGGCGTGCCACAGGGGAGTGTTATTGGACCATTGCTTTTCAAAAAAATGTTCAAATGTGTATGAAATCTTAGGGGCTTAAGTGCTAATGGTCATCAGACCCTAAGCTTACACACTACTTAACCTAAATTATCCTAAGGACAAAGACACACACCCATGCCAGAGAGAGGATTCGAACCTCCGCAGGGACCTGCCGCACAGTCCATGACTGCAGCGCCTCAGATCGCTCGGCTAATCCCGCTCGGCCATTGCTTTTCACAATAAAAATAAATGACCTACAAGATAGTGTCGGAAGTTCCATGCGGCTTTTCGCGGATGATACTGTAGTATACAGAGAAGTTGCAGCATTAGAAAATTGCAGCGAAATGCAGGAAGATCTGCAGCAGATAGGCACTTGGTGCAGGGAGCGGCAACTGACCCTTCACATAGACAAATATAATGTATTGCGAATACATAGAAAGAAGGATCCTTTATTGTATGATTATATGATAACAGAACAAACACTTGTTTCAGTTACTTCTGTAAAATATCTGGGAGTATGCGTACGGAACGATTTGAAGTGGAATGATCATGTAAAATTAATTGTTGGTAAGGCGGGTGCCAGGTTGAGGTTCAGTGGGAGAGTCCTTAGAAAATGTAGTCCATCAACAAAGGAGGTGGCTTACAAAACATTCGTTCAACCTATACTTGAGTATTGCTCATCAGTGTGGGATCCGTACCTGGTCGGGTTGACATAGGAGATACAGAAGATCGAAAGAAGAGCAGCGCGTTTCGTCACAGGGTTATTTGGTAAGCGTGATAGCGTTAGGAAGATGTTAAGCAAACTCAGAGACTTGCGGTACACGGCTGCTAGAAGGACAAGTTCTTTCGCGTACTCTGTGTAGAATCGAATTGGTATCACGCAGGTCCAGTGGACTTTCCTCTGTTGAGTGATTTCAGTTGCTTTACTGTATACACTCCTCGGCGTGGAGGGGGGGGTTAGAAGTAGGGGGAAGCAATATTGGTATTTGAGGGACCGAGAATCCGCATTTCGCGATCGAGAAGTATCTTCACCTTCAGCGGGTAATTGTGTGATGTGCAATGTCCAGTCACAGAATAATCGGTGCGATATTTCTTGCTGGCATGGTGACCACCGACCACTGCGTGAAGATTTTGGAAAACGATTTCATCCTTATTACCCAAAGTGACCCCGATTTCGACAAGATGTGGTTTTTGCAAGACGGAGCTTGAACCCATCAAAGGAGGAGACTGTTTGATGTCCTGGAAGAGCATTGCGGGGACCGCATTCTGGCTCTGGCGTACCCAGAGGCCACTGGGATTGGCCTCAATTGGCTTCCATATTCTCCGGATCTGAACACATGCGACTCCTTTTTGTGGGGCTGTATTAAAGACAAGGTGTACAGCTATAACCCCAAAACCATTGCTGAGCTGAAAACAGCCATTCAGGAGGTCATGCAGAATTTCAATGTTCGTCTGCGAACATCATCGTCAATCATGGCAGGCATACCGTACATGTCGTAACCTAAGTCCGAATATCTGTAGTGTCTTTTACAAGTTGAATAAAGTGTGTGAACGCCGTAGTTCGTTACTAATTTACGTTTTTTTCATATGGTTCGATAATTGTCATCCTGTACATATTTGTGTGAATGTGAGAACTGGAGTAGTGGTTATTCTTCCTGTTTTGCTGTACCTGTTAATAAACGTCCGGAAAAACTGTAGAACACCCTGTTAGAGGTTTCCAATTCACTCTAGATTTATTGTTGCAACATTGCATATGGAGTATCAAATGATTACAATTACAGAACAATAGGACAAGCGGTTCTGAGTTACCAAGTATCGACTCATGCTAAAGCACTCATATTAGTACACGGTGCAGCCTCCAATGACAGTAACTCAGGCGATGACTCTGGCATCCAGTCGATTGTACAGATGGCGGTTGGTGTCCTGGGGTGCGTTATTCCACGCCTGTTTGACTGGTTGACGTACACTACTGGCCATTAAAATCGCTACACCACGAAGATGACGCGAAATTTAACTGACAGGAAGAAGATGCTGTGATATGCAGATTAGCTTTTCAGAGCATTCACACAAGGTTGGCGCCGGTGGTGACACCTACAACGTGCTGACATGAGGAAAGTTTACAACCGATTTCTCATACACAAACAGCAGTTAACCGGCGTTGCCTGGTGAAGCGTTGTTGTGATGCCTCGTGTAAGGAGGAGAAATGTGTACCATCACGTTTCCGACTTTGATAAAGGTCGTATTGTGGCCTATCGCAATTGCGGTTTATCGTATCGTGACATTGATGCTCGCGTTGGTCGATATCCAATGACTGTTAGCATAATATGGAATAAGTGATTTCAGGGGGGTAATACGGAACGCCGTGTTGGATCCCAACGGCCTCGTGTCACTAACAGTCGAGATGACAGGCATCTTATCCGCATGGCTGTAACGGATCGTGCAGTCACATCTTGATTCTTGAGTCAACAGATGGGGATGTCTGCAAGACAACAACCATCTGTACGAACAGCTCGACGACGTTTGCAGCAGCATGGACTATCAGCTCGGAAAAATGGCTGCAGTTACCCTTGACGCTGCATCACGGACAGGAGCACCTGCGATGGTGTACTCAATGACGAACCTGGGAGCACAAATGGCAAAACCTCATTTTTTCGCATGAATCCAGGTTCTGTTATAGCATCATTATGGTCGCATCCGTGTTTGGCGACATCGCGGCGAACGCACATTGGAAGCGTGTATTCGTCATCGCCATACCGGCGTATCACCCGGCGTGATGGTATGGGGTACCATTAGTTACACGTCTCGGTCACCTCTTGTTCGCACTGACTGCACTTTGAACAGTGGACGTTACATTTCAGGTGTGTTACGACCCGTGTCTCTACCCTTCACTCGATCCCTACGAAACCCTACATTTCAGCAGGATAATGCACGACCGCATGTTGCAGTTCCTGTACGGGCGTTTCTGGATACAGAAAATGTTCGATTGCTGCCCTGGCCAGCATATTCTCCAGATCTCTCACCAATTGAAAACGTCTGGTCAATGGTGGCCGAGCAGCTGGCTCTTCACAATACGCCAGTCACTACTCTTGATGAACTGTGGTATCGTGTTGAAGCTGCATGGGCAGCTGTAACTGTACACGTCATCCAAGCTCTGTTTGACTCAATGCCCAGACGTATCAAGGCCGTTATTACTGCCAGAGGTTCTTGTTCAGGGTACTTATTTCTCAGGATCTATGCATCCAAATTGCGTGATAATGTCAGTTCTAGTATAATATATTTGTCCAATGAATACCCGTTTATCATCTGCGTTTCTTCTTGGTGTAGCAATTTTAATGGCCAGTAGTGTAGTTCTGTAAGGCACAGACACATCAGTAATGGATTGGTTACAGTACAGATTTTCATACAAAAATAGACACTTACAGCACTTTGATACTAGCTGTCCATGCAGCACATGACTGATGCAGTTTCTTATGTCATTGAATACTTTCCAGCCTAGCTGCTACAATATATATTTGGTGCTCAAAAAGCTTATAGAGAATACTGTGGATTTCAGACAAATTTAAAATCTTAGGTTAAAAGAGGAATGTAACTTTTGCAGAAAACATATTAACTAGCGGGGTGAGGTGGGGGTGGAGGGGGATGGGGGTATTATTAGGTAGCAGAAAAACACACTGGTTAGCGGCGTCGGTTATGCTACTCGTTGGGAAATGGAGCTGCAGATGGTTGTGGTATGAGTCCCAGTCTTCGTCTTCTGGACGAAATGGCGTTAACCGTGGTGGTGGATGCCGTTCTGACTTGATGAGCTCCTGTAGTATTAGCCGTTGCTACTGCTCTGGTTCCAGAATTTACTTTTGTAGCGCTGCCTGCCATGCCTGGTATTGCATTTAGAGTTTCAGTTTTTGCTGCCATAGTTCCGTGAATTTAATGTCCACGATCACTGAAGGTTGTCTGTTGTGCTCATAAACACACTCTAGGTTCGAGTCGTCACCAATGTTACACATGCTATGGCGAAACACACACTTCTTATATATTAACAGCATGGATACACTGTAATCACTTGATAGATCACAACTCTCGTCCGTATAGTGCCGTCATAAATTAGACAACACACCAACAGAATAGCCCAGATAGTCCATTGACGAGACAATCCGCAAATAAACCACAGAACCGCAATCAAAAACAGGTCCAGTTGCAATCCAATTGAAGTCCAATTAACAGCCAGATCACGAGAGTACGGTGTAAGTGAAACAGAGACTTCAGCACATCACTATTCGAAGTGTCTTGCAGTGGCACGGCAGCCGGCTTTTATCTTCGGGTTGCCGTCAGTGGCCATGCCGACGTATTGACCAGCAAGCGCCTCTAACCAGCCCTAGTTGGATTCATTGATAGTGGAAATAGCAGGATACGACGTTACTTTTAGATGACACATAGCACAATTTTTACGTACTTAGACTAATCGACATCTCACACTTCACGGTGTCTTGAACTTGATGCAAGAAAGTTCGTAGGCAAAATTTCAATAGAAAGAAACCGAAGTAAGTACTAAATCGGAGCATTTTGTTCTGACACGCAACAGTCGAGTTCCCGTGACGGGAGGCGTGGCTGATTACAGGCTTTTACCGCTGGCCGAGAGTAATGCGTGTCACGGAGTGGGCTGCCTGTTATTCCGCCAGCCGGCGCTCGACAACGCCAATATTAGCAGTCCGCTAGCTCCATAACGCGCGCCCTCTTGTTATTTACCCGCAGCCGCTAACGAGCTTTTTAACTGCCGGGTTGCTCACCCAAACATTGACTCGTCTCAAGAGCGGAAAACGGTTGAAAAAGTAGTCTCATTCTGCAAGAGACATGTGCCTGCAATGTGGGCTGAAACCATAGCGCTCTGCGTCATTTCTACTTGTATACTGTACAAACGTGCGTCGAGAAAAAGTGCAGGCTGCAAGAATTATCAACAAACCTTAATATTTTGTAATAATGCAAATCGTTTTATCATGGTAGCTACGCCGTGGTGGCTTTTCATTCCATCCGATGACGGTAATAAATAAGTTTAAACTTAAATTACTCCTCCTCCCTCAACGCTCACCTCACCCCCGCCACCTATCTCACCCTCGCCATCATGAGATGAGGTTATCGGGACTTGGATTCCTGTGCTTTGAACTACAATGTGAGTTACGACTATTCGAGGTGTCAGGAGAAAGCAGAGAACCCATTCAGTACTTAGGAACCATTCTACTAATTTCTGTGGATAAAGAGAGAGAAATAAAATTGATGTGGGACACTGAAGAATGATGGCGACATTGTATCACGTCATGACAGATGACGTGGAAAAAATAATAGATGTGAATGGAGGAATAATACGGTATCTTCAACAAAGTAGAGGTGCTTTATCGGAAATACAGATTAAAATGATAAAACTACGATTTCGAACTGCCCTTTGTAAAGATCCTATGAAGAATGATACCTATTGTAGTTGACACAAAACGTCTGATGACAAAAAATGGTTCAAATGGCTCTGAGCACTTAACATCTGAGGTCATCAGTCCCCTAGAACTTAGAACTACTTAAACCTAATTAACCTAAGGATATCACACACATCCATGCCCGAGGCAGGATTCGAGCCTGCGACCGTAGCGGTCGCGCGGTTCGAGACTGAAGCGCCTAGAACCGCTCGGTCACTCAGACCGGCAGTCTGATGACACTCACGATTGGCAGACCTGAAATCCTACCGACAACAAATGCCACTATGGTCCCAATGGAGCTGTATTTGCGGTAAGTACATTACAATACCCCGACGTACCAGACTGCAGTAAGTTCGATTACATATTTGACAGTACACTATCACCAAGACAACTCGATGTAGTAATCACATACTTATTGTTACCAATGGGCTCGTCTCCTTCATTTCTAAGCAAGTGCTTGGGTTACATTGAAAAGATTACGAACACCTGCCAGACAAGCTATCTAGTGAAGGAAGCGCTCGTTTTATGCAATGGTTTCGCTCAAGTGCAATCAGAGCTGCATTTATTTAGACCGCCGTGCTCCTTAATCACGATGTCACACTCGGCTCCTTACTCTCGTTACGCATAACTTTTTATATGTTGAGAATATGTGATACTTTCGATCACAAGGACACATGTAAAAATATTGTAGCATGGGCCAATAACCTCTTCTTATAATTACATATGGGCGGCTATGAAGAATATACACACCCTCCCTCACCACATACACAAACAGAAAAGAACACTGCTGTATGGGACGTGAGGAGGCCACATATGTTTCTTGTTGATGTTTGCAGTTAGTAAGCTCAAGAATTTGGGCCAAAAAATACAGTTCACCAAATGAAATGAGCACAAGCACTGCATCAAGTTCCCAGACATGCAGATTAGTAAATGATTTAATGCAAACAGTTGTAGGCTCATAGAAAACTACGTACTGTACGCACATCACAGAAACAACCTGCACACAAAACAATGATCTCGGAAGCACAGTACAGAATGCAATAATCCACATTACTTTACCAACCGAAATCACCAGCTTCCGCATACTTAAACGAAACAGATCATCCATTCAGCAGTACGGAAAGTGACTTAAAGTCAATCTACATAGAATATACCACTGAGCGGACTTATAAATTTTTACAAACATTCTGCTCAGCTTAAAACGTTTCAGTAATAACTAAACTAGGTCGCACGAAGAGATACTCACAGTAAATTATCTTTAGAATTTTTTTTTCACCTGACGTAATACAGCGATTATGTGGAACACCTGTGAAACACTGTAAAAGTATTAGCATTGGACATTCGAATGATATGGCCTTGACTTAGAGCTCAGTGTGTGCTTCAAGGCATATTTTAGTTTCCGTATATGGTACACATGGCAGGTAGTCCACGTCAAAATATGTTTCATTTGCAGATCAGAAAACAAGTGTGAGGTTGGAAGTTATAAGGCGGGAGGTAAATTTGAATTTGAGGACCAACTGATCACAAAACTGTATATTTGTTACTAAAAGCTAGAATTAGAGCTTTTAGTTTCCTATACATCACCTTCATTTTTCTGTGTGTACTTTTCATCACGTTCCACTTGGTATTTTAACCATTCATAAGTACTGTGCCTGAGAATTATGTTGCCAATCAAGAAATTGTTTCAGGTACAATCAGTGGTGGCTGCGATATCTGGATGGCAAGGCTGATGGTCAAAAAGTTCGCAACGAAAGTGTTGAATCTTATTGTCGATACAAACAGAGGTAAGGGTTCGCGTTGTGGAGGAAGGTTGTCCTGCACGATAGTTCAGCGCCGATTTTGGGATATACGTCTCATATTGGTTGGCGTTTCGCAGTATACGTTAGCTGACATGGATTATCGTATACATCACGTCTTGCTCTTTGTGTTCGTCACGAAGCATTTTCAATACCCACGTTGCACGTACTTTTATGTCCAAGGGGAAGGTAATCAATCATCTTTGCTGTTGTTGGTTGTGAAATACCTGGTCTACAGTTTCTCATACCCTTCAGGAATTCGTCGTTGATGGTTTCTATGTATGTGTTTATACAGTGTGTATATCTCAACAATACAATGATTTTCAGACATGCATGCAAGTTAGAAGGAACACACCCTGTCACCGACGATTACAGATTTGGTAGGTACTCCGAAATAGTTTCGCATATTGCAAAAATACACTGACGATAGCTGTTTGTGACACATGAGAATTTGTGCCGGACCGGTATTCGAAGCCGGATATCCCACTTATCGCGAGCTGTCGCCTTAACCACTTTGGCTATCTGAACACGCCTCCCGCACTGATCCAATTTTTCATATGTCACGTAGTCACAAACCTTATGCACGCACAATGCGTGCTTCCCACACAGGGAGACACATATTGCAACATCGTTTTAGCCCATCGAGGCATGGATACAACATTGACGGTTACAAGAGCATATGGAACTTTGAATCGGTCAGGGGGGACGGGGTGCTCGGATAGCCGAGGCAATGAAGATGACTACTTGCAATAAGTGGGAAATCCAGCTTAGAGTCCCGGTTTGGCACAAATTTTCGTGGGTCGCAAACTGATGACGTCAGTGTATAGTAGCAGTATGTGAAACATCATCCACACAATTCCGAAGGTTACAAGAGTCGACAAGTGAAAGAATTATAGTACAATCAGCTTAACAGCTCATGCATCCAAGTTACTGACAATAATTATATACATAACAATGGAAAAGAAAACTGAGGCTGTATCAGATGACGACCAGTTTGGCTTTAGGAAAGTTAAAGCCACTAGACAGGCAGTTGTGTCGTTGCGGTTGATAATGGAAGCAAGACCAAAGAAAAATCGAGACACGTTCATGGGGTTTGTCGAACTGGAAAAAGCCTTCGACAATGTACAAAGGGGCAAGATGTAAGAAATTCTGAGAAATATAGGGATAAGCTATTAAGGATGGACGGGTAATATGCAATATGTACAGGAGCCAAGAGCGAACAATAAGAGTGGAAGACTAAGAACGAAGGTCTCGCATTAAAAAGGGTTTAAGATAGGGATGTAATCTTTCGCCTCTCCTGTTCGATCTGTATTTCAAAAAAGCAATTATGGAAGTAAAAGAAAGTGGAATTAAAATTCGAAGTAAAAGAATATCAATGATAAGAATTGCTATCGTCAATGAAAGTGGAGAAGAATTACAGGATCTGCTAAATGGATTGTGCAGTCTAATGAGTACAAAGTATGGGGTGCGTGAAAATCGAAGAAAGTCGAAAGTAACGAGAAGTAGCACAAATGAGTACACGAGAAATTTAACATCAGGATTGGTGATCACGAAGTAGATGACGTTAAGGAATTCTGCTACCTAGGCAGCAAAATAATCCATCACGGGGACATGAAAAACAGAATATCACTAGCAAAGAGGGCATTCGTTGCCAAGAGAAGTCCACCAGTATCAAACATAAGCCTTAATTTGATGAAGAAATTTCTGGGAATTTACGTTTGGACCACAGCATTGTGTGGTTGAGGGAAAATCAGAACAGAAGAGACTCAAAGAATTTGAGATGTGATGCTGTAGAAGAATTTGGAAAATTAGGAAGACTTTGTAGGTAAGGAACGAGTGAGTGAAACTGAGAATCGGCGCGGAAAGGAATGTATGGAAAACAGTGACAAGAAGAAGGGACAGGATGGTAGGACATCTGTTAAGACATAACGTAATAACTTCCATGGTACTAGAGGGATCTGTAAAGGGTGAAACCTTTAGAGGAAGACAGAGATTGGAATACATCTAGCAAATAATTGATGATGCAGTTGCAAGGGCTACTCTGAGAGGAAGAGGTTGACACGGAAGAGAAAGTCATGGCGGGTTGCATCAAACCAGTGAGAAGACTGATGATTCAAAAAAAAAAAAAAAAAGAAATGTGAAACTATTTCTTAATCATCAGGAACTGTGCCTACAACATTTCGTTAAGTAAATTTTAGACGTTAAATTCAGCCATAAAGATTTCTTTGATGAAGAGCGACGTAGCAGGTTTAGTATCCAGACTAGAAAAAATCGTGCAGGTGGACCAACACCTAAGATCTGATCGATAATAACTGACGCTGTGACCGAGGAATTTCCTTACACTGGACGTATCACTGTTTCTATGATTCGGGTCTAGCAAACTACGTCAAACGTTTTTACGTCTACGTACACTGGCGTCCAACGTAAAAGCAATAAATGGAAATTTGGCGAGGTTGCGTTTATTTTGCCACAAAAGGGTGATAGCAAAGTAGAAACAATGTATAGAATACAGACTGTAAACAACTGTAACATGCATAACAGTAGATGAAAATGTTCTTCGTTTTTTCCAACTTAACAGACACACATTCCGACAACTGGCTAGTCTGCTTAGTATGGGATGTGACCACTTCTGATAGTAATACAGGCGTTACAACGACTGAGTGTGCTGTGAATAACGTTATCAAGATCATGGTGACGCAATATCGCCCGTTCTTCCTGTGGAGCTGCTCGCTAGCATAAGAGCGTGGTTGGTGGATGTTGACGTGATGAAACCCGTCTCCCTAGTGCATCCCAGACATGCTGTATGAGATTTAAATAGGGAGAGCGAGCAGGCCACGCCATAAGTGCAGCATCTTCCGTTTCCAGCAAAACATCAATCACTCGCACTCTATGAGGTCGACCATCATCGGCCATCAATCCAAAGTCTCGGCACACAGCACCTCGCAACAGCCGTACATGAGGTCCCAAGATCTTGTCACGATACCTGACAGCAATTAAAACCCTTCTGATACACGCGTACAATTGCATGAGGAGGTGTTCGAGTGATCAACATAATTCCTGCCCATACCATTAGCAATTCTCTTTGATATCAATCGCTTTCCACAATTTACGGGTCTCTAAGTCGAGTTCCACATTCCCTTCAGATACGAAACAGTCGAGAATCACTCTCAGAACAAATCGGGACTCGTTTGTGAAAAGAATATTGGCCCCCTCTTTGACTGTCCAGGGGGGCGTATTGACGACTCCACTCTAGACGTTCCCTTCTGTGCAGACGCGTCAGAGGCGCACGTACAGCTGGTCTCCGACAATAAAGGCCACTTTGTCGAAACTTTCTGTTCATCGTTTGCCTCGATACAATACGTCCAGTGGATGCTGCGAGGTACTAAGGCGGTACCGTCGTGCTCTTACAGCCAAATAACGGTCCTCTTTTTCTGATGTCACACGTGGTCGGCCCTTCCCTGGTCTTCGGGATGGAATTACGGTCCCTATAAACTGTCGTCACATCCAAGAAACAACAGAACGATTCACGTTAAACCATCGGGCCATATCATTTTGCGACTCTCCTGCTTCCATTATTCCTATGGCCCTCCACTGCAGAGAGTCTGGTAGGCGTCTTCTCTGTGCCATACTGCACCGCCTGTGACTGTGTATACAGCGATTGTGGAGACTATCCGGCAAACGCTAGTCTGTTTGAGAGGAGCCCTGACGTCATCGTTGGCGTGGTTTTCCGTTGACCGAAATGCCACATTCCGTGCAGAACACGGTAGTACGGACATCCGTTGACACTTTTGTATGATTATATCATGAATTAGACACCGCACGGGGAAAAAGCAGTTCGTTGCTTTAATTTTGGACACAAGTGTACATTCTCCGCAAGCCAGCATACACTACATGACGGATGGTACTTTGTACTACTGCAACCGAGCGAGGACAGACGACTGTCTGTTTGCTTCCCGACAGGCAGGATTTCTCTTGTACTCTAAATTCTTACGGGAGATGTTCATTGGGGGCAGCAGAATCTGTGCCAAATTCTGTTTCTCAAACTTTGCCAGTAGTCAGAATGCTGGCTTTCACGGTCGGTATTTGCGTAATTTCTGATATTAGTTTCATGGGCATAAGACTGAAATCTCACGGATAATTCCCTGTCTAATGCTTCGTCTTCCAATGCGATCTCGGGCAGCGGTCTGAAGTTGTGAAGAACCCTGGATAATATAGAGAGTTGAGCTAGCTGAGCCTGTTTGAGACTCGCTGCTTTCTGAGACGTTACAGCCTCTGCTGATGTCTCCAGCATTGGAAGACAAAGCATGAGGCAGCAAATTATGTCTTGGGCCGCAGCCTTTTGTTCATAAAACAATTGTCAGCTGATATGAAACTTCCTGGCAGATTAAAACTGTGTGCCCGACCGAGACTCGAACTCGGGACCTTTGCCTTTCGCGGGCAAGTGCTCTACCAACTGAGCTACCGAAGCACGACTCACGTCCGGTACTCACAGCTTTACTTGTGCCAGTACCTCGTCTCCTACCTTCCAAACTTTACAGAAGCTCTCCTGCGAACCTAGACATATAAACCAATAGAACAATGGAACACAGGGGGACCCAAAACCAGATGGAGAGACTTAGACTGATCTGTGTAAGGAGTAAGAAGAAAGACCTTATATGCACAGAAGTTGATGATGATGCTAGATATCTTTGTACATTTTACATGCATGGCTTCTGTGCTGTCATGGAGATGGCAACATTTCGTTGGTGCCTGCATGGCATTTCAGTTTCCCAGCAGCTGCATCAAGCGGTAGCGCCCAGCCAAAATACGGGAGCGTTTGTCGGTTGTGTCTGCTCGACTGAGGGCACGAAGATCCGCACAGCACTGGAGTCCCTTCAGCATGGGAGAGACGGAATGACATCGACCAGGCTGGCAGGTCTGTGATTGCAGCTGGGTGAGGGCACCGATTTAGCTTGCCAATCAAGCTAGAAGTTGTGCTGAATGTGCTGAGGGCTCAATACCACAGCTAAATCACCAGTAGTTCTGGAATAGTTACCAACTAATTCTGAGGAGTTTCTGGAGGCAGTTTTTGTGTCAGAATAGAGTTACTAGAGGAACCTTGGTTACAGACATAAACCTTTAGTCTAACCTGAAGAAAATTAGTTGTGAAACTTGACATTCTTTAATCCTTTTTTAATTTTTAACTGACTTTGAAGGTTGATATGTATTGTGTTTTTAACCCAGCGGTGGCCTTGGACTGTGCAAGTTTTTTTAATTATTGTTGGGAAGGATGATGCACATAGTCAACACAGTCCTTCTACACCACTGTCTTTTTAAATAAATATTGTGAAGGATAACCCATATAATCAACCCAGCTCTTCCACTCCACTGTCGCTGGGCTGTAACTTCCTTCATCAGCATTTCTATAATTTTCTGTTACTAATCGATCTCAAAACTTTTTCTCTATTCTCTAAATCTTTTGAATTCTCTAAAAATTAGTCCACTTTATGTAAAGATATTTAATAGCCTTTCTAACCTTCATGGCAGTGCAAGTTTTTTGTTATTACTCTGCATTCACCTACTTTAATTGCTCCTTCAGTTGCGTATGCAATGCACAACTGAACGCTCTGTTCTCGACGCAAGGCTCCCGTCCGCGGCCGAGCAGCACTACCGCAGGGGTCTGTGCTCGGCCTTGTCGCGGCTCCTGGGCCCTCAGACGTGGCTCTCCGCCAACGGACCAGAGGCCAGCAGCGTGCTGAGTTGTCTGCACGATGCCCAAGGAGCCCCCGCCGTCCGCCTGGCGCCTTCCTCTTCAGACAGGGCGCACATACTGCTGGTAGACGGGGACAATGGGCAGCAGATGCTGCGTCGAATGGGAAGTTTCCATTATCTACTCGTGGTACTAACACACCGGTACGTTTCTACAGTCCTCCTCCTGTGACTACTTTTCGTTCCTTTTACTGATGTAATGTGCTACTCACACTGTTTTACTCACACTAAAGCTTCCACCTCCCAATTCCTGCTACATCCATAATCTTCTACAATCTTTTTGAATAGTCTTATGATTGTGTGCACCCGCTCTACTGCTTCTGCTAGTGCTAATTTAACTGCCATTCTATATAAATGTACAATACTGGGTTTTAAACCCTTGGATGCATGAACAGCTGGACTCTCAAAACTGCATGAGAGGGGTCTATAAATCCCTACCTCAGAACAAATAGAGAAAGATATTTCTTGAAACAATATTACGAAATTGTGATAGGTTTGGTGACTCAGAATGAGTAAAAAGGTATTCAGTATGATATGGTGATCTACATTTTAGAACATGAAATACTTTATCACAAACTGTAGACTGGAAATGGCAAGGAAATCGTTTCTGAAGAAGGGAAATTTGTTAACATCGAGTATAGATTTAACTGTCAGGAAGTCGTTTCTGAAAGTATTTGTATGGAGTGTAGCCATGTATGGAAGTGAAACATGGACGATAACCAGTTTGGACAAGAAGAGAATAGAAGCTTTCGAAATGTGGTGCTACAGAAGAATGCTGAAAATAAGGTGGGTAGATCACGTAACTAATGAGGAGGTATTGAATAGGATTGGGGAGAAGAGAAGTTTGTGGCACAACTTGACTAGAAGAAGGGATCGGTTGGTAGGACATGTTTTGAAGCATCAAGGGATCACAAATTTTGCATTGGAGGGCAGCGTGGAGGGTAAAAATCGTAGAGGGAGACCAAGAGATCAATACACTAAGCAGATTCAGAAGGATGTAGGTTGCAGTAGGTACTGGGAGATGAAGAAGCTTGCACAGTATAGAGTAGCATGGAGAGCTGCATCAAACCAGTCTCAGGACTGAAGACCACAACAACAACAAACTAAATTATAATTTTTTTGAGATTAAACAACAAACTTTCAATTACACTGGACTTTAATGAGGTTCTTCTCGTGAAAATGACGCACTTTACTGATATTTCTGTGCGTTTGCTGCTTGTTTGATCACTTTTTTTTGTCTGATTTATATATGCACACTAAACATATTTTTCTCGACCCAGTCTCGGTTGCTGGCGAGTAACGCCACAATATGCCACGGCTTACAGAACATTTGTCTGGAGGTGTTGGTTGTTAACACACTTCTCCATTTGAGTACATATCATTTCTTGCCCTTATTCCTTGAGCAAAACTCTTCTTTTATTAGATCTTCGTTCCTGTAAGCTGGGATGTTGCTGTGGGAACCAAAAACGAGAGGTATTTATGGGTGTTACAACCATAACATTTATTCACAAGTCAAAACTGTTTTCTTGACTGTAATTGCATCTACGTTAATGCTTTCTGGTCAAGATAATATTTCATGATTTAGTTCTATTATTGAATAAAATTATCTATGGCTTTTTTTATGTCTTCCATCTGTTGCAGCGCTGTGGTACAGAGAACTGAGAAGGCCGACTCTGGTTCTCTTTTTGGGCAAATAACCTACAGCTGTCAAACTGTCTTCAAAACCATATGATGGGGATAAACCCCTCTGGACTTGAGGAGTTCCATTTCTGGTGGAATTACTTACTGTTTTGTCTCGAAGTTCCCACTGCTATAACCTTTTCCAGCAACAGTTCTTCAAACAACGGAATAATTGTCAAAAACTATCCATTGTAGATTTTGTTGAGCTACCTCTCAATTTCTCCATTAGTGTCTTTACTGTAGTAGAAAACTCTGCTTTGTTTCGTCTGATAATAATACAAAAAATTCATTCATTTCTTCAGAGTTAATTTTCTTCCATTTTTTTCCTTTGATATTAGCGATGCACTTAGCCGGTAAATCAGTACAATTCACTGTCTAATCTAAATAAAAAAAGTGCCATGTCTTAAAGAGACAATAACTTCACGTGTTACCGGTTCAGGTGGAATTCTCACGATATTGTGTGTTGCAAATCTGATGTTAGCAAAAGAAATGAGAACTTCTGTAGTCACCGCACTTCGCCAGTCTTTATTCATTTGGAATGCCAAACGGCACATTCATATCCTAGGGATCATCTTCAGAATTTTCCTAATGAAAAAGAGCTTCAAGCCATTCAGGAATTTCCATTTTTAATTCTCAAGACTTATGCTGTCTCAAATGATGTTTTTTTGCTTCTAAAAGGCAGTATGGAATCCATGCTCTAAGTAGAGGATAAAATTATATTGTATAATTATTTTTTTCATGAAACTAAACTTAGACTCATCTAAAACTATTTTGGAGTAAATAAATACTCGCTTGTGACTATTGCAATATTTCAAATTTTTAACAATAGGAGAATGCGTGCCTAACTGTTAATCGGTGTTAGTAATCTTTCCAACATAATGCGCCATTCAGAATAAAGATAAATAAGCTATTTGAAAGATAGCTAATTCGCTATGATGACTAAGGGACCCCTGTCACGCATTAGACATGCAGGATTACAGAATTATTTGAGAAAAATAATTAACTAGATTTCCACTAAATATGTTTCTTGTACTGAAAGTCAGTTATTTTCCAAAGGATTCCACAGAACATAAACTAAAATAAACTGATTTCAAGACAACTGATTGATAAAATGGGACGTTCTCGGATGTCTATTAGGCATCCAAAGGTTAAACAGGCAGCAGTGGAAAGAACAAAGAAATTTCACTTTTTCTCATCAGTTATCTGACTGGTTTCGTGCGGCTCGCCCCGACTTCCTCTCTTGTGCCAACGTTCTCAATTATATGTCGGATATGTTCAACTCTCGGTTTTCTCCTAGGGTTTGTACCCTTTGCAGCTCCCTCTAGTGCAGTGTAAGATATTCCTTGTTGTCTTAACTCATGTCCTATGATTATGTCCCTTCTTCTTGTCAATGTTTTCCACATATTTCTGTCTTCGTCGATTCTGCCTCAATCTCCTCATTTCTTGGGTAGAAGTTTCTCGGTAAACTGGCACCACATCTCAAATTTTTCGATTCTAATCTTGCCCCACGGTCCAAGATTGACTTTCATACAGAAGATTAGATGGGTAGATTACATATCTAATGAAGAGGTATTGAACAGAATTGGGGAGAAGAGGAGTTTGTGGCACAACTTGATTAGAAGAAGGGATCGGTTGGTAGGACATGTTCTGAGGCATCAAGGGATCACCAATTTAGTATTGGAGGGCAAAAATCGTAGAGGGAGACCAAGAGATGAATACACTAATCATATTCAGAGGGATGTAGGTTGTAGTAGGTACTGGGAGATGAAGAAGCTTGCACAGGATAGAGTAGCTTGGAGAGATGTATCAAACCAGTCTCAGGACTGAAGACCACAACAACGCAGTGCTGTGCTCCAGACGTACATTCTTAGAAATTTCTTCCTCAAATTAAGGTCTATGTTTAGTAATAGCGAACTTCTTTTGGCCAGCAATGCCTTCTTTGCCGGTACTAATCTGCTTTTATGTCCACTTAAATTCGCCCGTCATACCGTTTTTCGCTGCCAACGAAACAGATTCCTTAACCCTTGGATCCATGATAGTGTCTTTCAAGGCCGAGATTGAATTAATCATCCTTTTAATCATATTTAAATCATATACTACTTTTCCCTATTTTATTTGATCCTTAAGAATACTTCTAGGATTAACAAACATGATAAACCTGTATTTAATATAGCAAGGATTGTATGAAAGCAGTGTTTTCTTAATGCTATACACATAATGCATGAAGGGAGATTTTCAGGCCTCTTGTTATCTAATGCTACCTGTGATATTTTTATGCTGGCTGTTGTTGCACTTGCTAGACTCTAGTAACAACAAGAATGGAGTTCCTGCTCGTAGTTGAAGTTGACCTCAGAAGTCAAAAGTGTTGCTCTCATAGCTGATGTAAGTCATTATGTTTGTTATTCTCTCTGTTTTTCTTTCTTCTCTCTGTACCTGACAAAATAAGTATTTACCCTTTCTTTCTAAGAGACATTCATTTTTTACAGTATGGAATCATCCAGTAGTTCTGGAAAAAGACAATCTACTTGTCCTACAAATGTAGAAGATCCAGACGCTTCGCCGATTATTTGTGAATGTTTAGGCGAATGTGAATCTACTACTGCTTCCCCAGAAGTGATTGATGCAGGGTATAGAACTCTGTCGGACAGCTCGGAATCTGTAGAACGTGGTAATGAATCCTGGGAAGTAAATGATGTAGGCTTATCGAGGATAGTCTAGCCTGCTAATACAGCGCAGCCTGAAAACGCAAATAATGTAGCAAGTACAACCCAGCCTGCAAATACAAATAATATACCAAGCACAACCCAGCCTGAAAATGCAAATAATGTGCCACGTCCAGCCCAGCCTGCAAACTTTTTTATCGGACGCGATGGAACTCAGTGTAGCAAAGCACCGCCTCGTTCAAGCAGAACGATTACTCATAATATAATGAAAGTTTCTCCAGACCTACCAGGGGAACAAACACACAAACGCCGTAAGATGTTTGGAGCTAACTCTTCACAAATAATGTAGTGTATGAAATAGTTCATTGCAGAATTCTGGAAGCACAACGCTCATCAACTCTAAAAGTTCAAACATGGCGCCCTGCCATAAACGAGGAAATAAATGGATTTTTTGGAATTTTCCTATTATCTGGCAGTTTCAGAATCTGAGATTTTCCTGAAAGAGAATTATTTTACAGCTCTACTGGTAACCCTTTTACATGACAACTTTTTCTGTAAGCAGGTTTGAAGAAATAAAGAGAACAATAAAATTCGACAATAGACGCACCTGACAAGCTAGGAGCCCAGATGATAATGTGGCAGCTTTGTGCAGTGTGTGAGAACTATTCATGAACAACTGCAGAATCCAAGAGGGAACTCCACAATACATGAGTAGCTACTGTCTATCACAGGACTTTGCTGATTTATACAATTTATTCCAAGCAAGCTAGGAAAATTTGAATAAAGATATTCTGGCTCGGCGACTCTTTGACATAATGGGCTATAGGTGAGCTAGTGCACTCAGAGAAAAAAACGCCAGATCATCCCGGTCAATCTAATGTTGCAGCTCAAGTGGTAAAGAACCTGGCAAAGACGCTTAGATCATGACAGACAACTACTTTACTAGTGTTTCCTTGTTTCAAGACTTATTGAAGGCTAAAGTTACTGTAGTCGTGACTCTTCACCATCACAAACCATACATGCCAGCTGAAATGAAAGCACGTAAGACACAATAGTTTCTATCTTCAACATTTGGGTTCAGAAATGGTTTGACTATTGCGAATTACGAACCAAAGGGGAATAAGAGTATGGCACTACTATGTTCCATGCATCACACCACCACAGCTGATGAGATTCACAGAAAGAAGAAACAAGAAATGATTTTAATTTATAATAAAAGAAAATGAGGTGTACGTTCCACCTCATTTTATTCTGTGAAAAAAAATGACTTAGTCACAAACTCCGTTCTCAAGCTTGGGACTTATTTTTCCTATAGAAAAAATAACCTTGAACCTACAAATTTTTCCTACTATCCTTCTTTCCTTCAGCTCATTCACCTCACCCTAAGAGGAATGAAAAAGTAAATGAGCGCGGAAATGACTAACTTTAGATATAATCAGGCACGGCTCGTAATTAAAGGCTCTGAGGTGGAGCCGCCCCAAAATATATTTTAAATTTCTCAGTAATGTATTACAGAATTATCAGAATACATTTCTCTTATTCTGCAAACAGATTTAAATAATGCTGATCAATGATTTTGGAACTGTTGTTATGTGATACCAAGCCATGTTTTTCGAACAGGTAGTTGCTAGTGTTAAGATTGCGCCTTGAAATGCCTTAGATAAATGTAGCAGAGGTTTTGGGGCGTGACTTCCTCAGAGAACAGCTCTTATAGGCGTCCCGAAGGCTCTGGTGTTTTAGCCTAAGTGCGTCCTATCAATCTGCCCACAATTTTCAAGTTCCACTACTTACATCAAACGGGAATGAACAGAGTTGCTGAAAGTTCACTATCGAATCACTGTTTCCATACATCTCTACTATGCTTTGATGCGTCATTAATCGACTTATGTATTATTAAGTGTCTTAGGCAGTAGCATAATTTGTAATACACAACTGTCAATAAGACAAATATGGTCTGTAAATTACCATGGCAGTTGCTCGGGCTGTTCATGTCAGCAAATCACAGTACAATATCCATGACCTAATGGAAACATCACTGTTTCGTAACGCAAATTCATAAATGCAGCAGTTTGAAGGCACAGGACATTAATTGTTCGAAGTTCATAAACGAAAATCCAAAAAAAAGTGAAGTATGCCGCAGAGCTAACATATAATGAGTTAAATATCTGTCCAAACCAAATCTTTTAGTACGATTTGTTGCGGTAGACTGTCAAGAAATGTGACAAAAGTAAGTGCAGTAAGTAAACGTTTGGCTAGAGTGTGATATTGCCCTCCTCCCCCTTCCTGAAATCATGGTTCTGCTGACTGATCTATAGCATACTCCAAGGTCGAGGTTGGTTCTGATCGATAAATGTCACAGCCTTCCCCGGTATGAAAACCACGAGCTGTGCCTGGATATAATATACACTGTGTGATCAAAAATATTCAGATACCCCAAAAAACATACGTGTTTCATCTTAGGTGCATTGTTCTGCCACCTACTGCCAGTTACTCAATATCAGCAACCTCAGTAGTCATTAGACATCGTGAGAGAGCAGAATGGGGCACTTCGCGAAACTCACGGACATCGAACATCGTCAGATGATTGGGTGTCACTTGTGGCGTATGGCTGTACACGGTATTTCCACACTCCTAAACATCCCTATGTCCAATGTTTCCGATGTGATAGTGAAGTGTAAATGTGAAGGAACACGTACAGCACAAAAGCGTATAGGCTGACCTCGGCTGTTGACTGACAGAGAACGCCGACAGCTGAAGAGGTTCGTAATGCGTAATGGCGAGATATCTACCCAGACCATCACACAGGAATTCCCAACTGCATCAGGATCCACTACAAGCACTTTGACAGTTAGGCGGGAAATGAGAAAACTTGGATTTCATGATCGAGCGGCTACTCATAAGCCACACATCACGTCGGTAAATGCCAAACGACGCCTCCTTGATGTACGGAGCGTAAACATTGGACGATTGAACAGTGTAAAAACGTTGTGTGGAGTGACGGATCACGGTAGACAATGTGGCGATCCCATGGCAGGTTGCGGGTATGGTGAATGCCCGGTGTACAACATCTGCCAGATGTGTAGTGCCAACAGTCGAACTCGGAGGCGGTAGTGTTACGATGTTTTCATGTTTTTCGTGGAGGGGGTTTGCACCCTTGTTTTGCGTGGCTCTATCACAGCATAGGCGTACATTGATGTTTTAAGCACCTTCTTGCTTCCCACCGTTGAAGAGCAATTCGGGTATGGCGATTGCATCTTTCATCACAATCGAGCACCTTTTATAATGCATGGCCTGTGGCGGAGTGGTTACACGACAATAACATCTCTGTAATGGACTAGCCTGCACAGACTCCTGACCTGAATACTCCAGAACACCTTTGGGATGTTTTGGAATGCAGACTTCGTGCCAGGCCTTACCGACCGACATCGATACCTCAGTGCAAGCACTCTGTGAAGAATGGGCTGCCATTTGCCAGGAAATCTTCCAGCACCTGACTGAACGTATGCCTGCGAGAGGGGAATCTGTAATCAAAGCAAAGGGTGGGCCAACACCATATTGACCGATGGAGGGGGCCACGAACGTGTCAGTAATTTTCAGTCAGGTGTCCGGAAAGTCTTGATCACGTAGTGTTTATTTCCTTATTTTATATTATATATTGGTAGTAAGCGGGCACATTGAGTGCACTTGGGGGAGAAAAAAGTGGCTCCAGTGCAGTGGAAAAGTTAATAATATTAAAAATTCCAATTAAACTAAAAATTTGTGATCATGAATTTCATTATTATTACTATTAATTTTCTTCATTCCATTGTGTCTTAATTTAACCTGTCCTTCAAAAAATTGAACTTCCAAGTTAGTTCCATATTTCAAATATTTGTCTGGTAAAATAATCTTAAAATCGTTAGTAATCCCCATACAAATTTTTACTCCATCTCTACTATTAAAATAATTGCATCAAGTAACATTACACAAAATATTTATTTATAGTTCAGCAGTTTTTGAAACAGATTAGAATTGCTTGCGTTATTGAGATTTCTGAGTAAGGGCTCCATTTATACAACAAAATTTTTATTAACCAACTTTAAATTGTAGCTGAATATTTGCTACTCAAATCACAGTCTTTTCTGCAAAACTCACATCTCAACTGCACTGTCCAGGATTTTTTTAAATTTTCCAGTATTTGAACAGGATTAGAACCTCAAAATATGATTCGAAACACACTCATCTTACATGCTGAGCAAACCACACAAGGCATTGTAAGAAGTTTTATTTGTATGTCTCAAGCAGCATGAGCAAAGAAAACATAAGTTGTGCTCCTGATATCTACACACAACAGCTGTGAGACTTAGCTACTGCCTGCTGACACCCAAACAGATCGATTCTTCTTCACTTCTCAGCTAAATATTATCCCATATTAAAAATTCAAAAAGCTAGCGTAATGTACATGAAAAGACTCTCTAGACAAATAATAATAGATACCACCTTCTAAACGACATACTAAATTTTTCCTCTCTCTTGCTTTGAAAAATAAGTGTAATTAAAATTTTTCAGTTAATATCATGTACTGTGCATCATATGTGAGATTATTTTTACCATACAAAAGTACAAAAGCAAGTGTATCTGCAGGAACATTATCACTAAAGGTTGCACAACGTTTCATCATTGTTCAAGAAGCAACAACATTATTTTTATGAGTCATATTTATGACATAACTGGATAATGTGTTAAGAAATTATATGCATTTAATTCAACATCGTCATTCACGTGTGTAATTCGTTTAAAATCTAGAAAAGAATAGTAAGCCTTCAGTTATTTAGTTCATCTAAGGCCCACATTTCTAGCGGGAAAACTTCATTTCTTTCATCCTTAAGACAAAATGTGCGTAGCTTAACATGATCAAATAATGACAAATCAAAGAATGGATTATTATTTCGATTTTTCTGAAATGTAACAAATATGAAGTAAGGCATATCAAATTCTGTGAGTTATATAAACTCGCAATATCTAACTCAAATTTATTTTTGGCACCCAATGGAGCGACTTCCACAATTTGTAGTTCATATAGAGATATCAGAATATTTGCATTCCTCAAAATACTTCCTTGTTGTTTAACCTCATAACTAGATCTGTATTTAACTACAGCTACACGAATTTCCATAATTCTACAACAAATCTACCTTCACTTGGAAGACTATGTTTCATTTCAATTCCATCATCATTGGAATCAGATCAGCTAAGAAGAGCATCTCCAGCATTACTTCTTTATATTCTTTGAAAAATCCAATACGTATTCCAAATGCAGAAAGCACTTCATTTTTCTTGCTCTTTGTTTTTCTGTTGTTAATTATATGACCTTCCATCCTTCTTTTATCAGAAACATATGAAGTCAAATGCAACAAAACTGATGATGAAATAAAAGTATGTGCAATTCTAGATAAAACATTATTTTCTTTCTTTAAGGCTATAAAATGAAATAGCTTTGCTACATAATTATCGATTAATTCTGTTATTGGATATTGCATCCTGCATTGGTTAATCTGATCAAACAGCTTTAACAGTCCTAAAGCTCATGTACAATTGAGTATGATTAGGATGACGCCATCCATCTCCTTATGGATGTTAATTTTACTATCCCTCTTAAGAACATTTAGAACAAATTTACTTTTGTCGTTCAAAGGAATTAGTGAAACTGATAGCTCTCAATCTTGTTCCTTAAATAAGGATAAAATTTTATTAATCCACGTCTAAAACAACGGTCACACAAGCACAACTAAAGTCAATTAAATTTTCTTTTTCGTAAGTTATAGTTATTTCTAAATTCTAAATTTAATTGTGAACTGGAATAAATACAGGATAATGTGGTTTATGAATTAGTGGTCCACCAAATTCAGTATTAAGCTTGAATAGAGCAAATTATTCTCAATTAAAGTGATCAGTATGGTTCATAGACGTTCCATCAGCCAAATTAAAATTTATGTTGATTAATTCAAAAAGAATAATTTTAGGAACATCATTAGCAACAGTATTTCCATTAGCAAAAACAATTTGACCACTAAATCCATTCACATTTCCAATAGCATTCTTTATATCCAAATATGATTAAACATCACTTTCAATAAAAACTCTATTTATAATTTCATCTGCTTTAATGTGAATATTTGGCGGTTCTGAACTAATAAATTTTTGTAAGTTTTTCAGATTCTGTTGACTAACAGGAATGCCTAATTTTTCCATCAGAATGCAATTTATTATTTTTTGACATAATATTTATAGTGAAACCAACTAGTGCAACAATACTACAGTTCTCATATAAGAAAATTCAACATTTTTTTGGGAACAGATGACACAATGCAGATGAAATAGGTGACTCATTTACACTAATAAAAATATAATCACTTATATGGAAACAGGTTTAGAACAAAAATTAAAAATTCCAGGGAATAAATCAAAAAATAAGCATGGCAATCTCCTGTCTACTCGCATCAATGTGTAGTAATAGGGCCAAGTGGATGTGAAAAAGAACATTTACGATTGACAACTGTATACGAGCTGTGGTATGGTTGAATTGGAATAAAATCGATCACCTGTAAGTTCACTCTAGAATTTAGATCAGCCAATATATCAAAAATTAATAAAAATGCCAAAAAAGTTAGGGCCAAGTGACAGCTAAAGCAGTCTACTGACTGCATCGAAAATAAGAAGCCTATTACTTTTAGGCAGAATAATGATGGAACTGTAAGACTGGATCAATTTCAAAATACTTCACTTATAGTATTTGATGATTTTGTCCTCAAAAATCAATATGTCATTAGAGAATATTTTCCTAGAGGCATTCATATAGGAATAGATTGTTTTTACCTCAGACATATTCAAAAATACCCTCACAATTAGTGAGAGATAATCTATTTTTTAAATATATTTCGACAAGTTTATAAAGATTTAATTCATATTCACCATAAATATGTTGATGAAGATTTAAAGTTCTAAGATTTTAAAGAATGTTGTAGTTAATTATGGAATGATTGCCAGTTCAGGTTTTTTACAATAGACATGACTAGAGAACTCAATGAAGGTAAATACAGACATCATGTTACACATTTATACAACATCTAAATTTTTTAAAATAATTTTAATCTTTGTTTTTGTCTATAGTAAATGTTTGCAAACTATGATACAGAAGTTCATAAAAAAGGCTAAAGAAAATAGAAAAACCTGAGGAATTGAAAAAGTATTCTAGCTTCAGAAAAAACAACCAAGAACAGATTATGAAAAGTATAAATCACAGGGTCCCCTGTTAATTATGTGATCAAGCAGACAAAACAAGGAACAGAAGGACTAGGCTGTAATGTGCCGAAAACTATTGAAGAAACCAAAGAAACTGAAAAACAAGTGGTTCCATATCCACCAATTAAAAGATACTGAAATCCACATTATGAATAGTCTGACGATAACCATGCTATGTATGACTATGCATTAAGTGAATCAGAAATGCACATGCACTGAATAAGTCTGTAGAAAAGAAAAAAAGAAAACAATATCGAAGTCCACATTTTGATTACACATTAAGTGAATCAGAAATACGAGTGGCACAAAATAATTATGAAGAAGAAAAAGTAAGTAGGAAAAAATAAAAACATAAAGAACAGAAAGAACGGGATAAAACAGTAAAGACATGGATGTAAGCAAAAAAATGTTGGAATACATCAAACAAACTGAACATAAATTTGTTGGTTCTTCACCAGATGAATTCAATGGAGATAAATCAAAAATTGGTGAAAATAACATGAAAGTAAAATTGGACTGATGAATCTTTTATCTACAAAAAACAGTACTGTTGATGATTTAAACACAAAATTTCATGCTGTTGATTTATCAAATTATACAAATATACTGTACGATTAAAGAGTATTATACATGAAATGTATTTTCAGATGCAAATATGGACAACCATCAGCTGTATAATGGAATGACAAAAATGAAAATTTGTACCAGACCAGAACTCGAACCCAGATTTCGCACTTATCATCAACTGTTATCTTACCATTGGCTATCCAAGCATGATCATGGCTAGACTCAAACTTCAATATGTCATCAACCATATATCTACAACCTGTACTCATACATCCACTGTGTATGTTCCCATACAAGGAAGACATTTTACTAGAAAGTTACTTTCTGGTTCAGCAGTTAGATATATTACACTACCTGCATGATTCTGCTGACACCGGGCAAGCATCTTTCAAGTAAAATGTCTCCTCTGTACAGGAATATACACAATGGATGTACGAGTACAGGTTTAGATACATGGGTGGTGACATACAGAAGTTTGAGTCTGGCCATGAGTCATGTTCACGTAGCCAAATGGTAAGGCGACTGCTCATAATAAGTGGGAAATGTGGTTTTGAGTCCCAGTGTGGCACAAAAATTCGTCGTCGTCATTCCATTATACAGCTAATGGTTATCCATGTTCAGATTCACATCCATGTCTGCGTAAAACTGCGTCGTAATTTAGAATAAGACAGGTAATGCAGTACCATGATTAACAAGCATTATATTCTGATGGTAATTCAAACAAAATGTCCGCCTGCTTAGGTGGGTGGTAACGTGCTTGCCTCCCATGCACTGGGCCCAGAGTCGATTCCCTGCCGGGTTGGAGATTTTCTCCACTCGGGGACTGGGTGTCGTGTTGTCCTCATCATCATTTCATCCTCATCATCAGCCACAAGTTGCCCAATGTGGTGCCAAATCAAATAACACTTGCATTTGGTGCCCGAACCTGACTGGGTCATTGCGACCAACAATGCCATAAGATCATTTCATTTCATTTCAAATAGAATAGAAGCTTGATAAAAGAAACTGTTGATGTCTGTTTCCCAAAATTAAAAGCAGATGTAGAATTAAGTTTCGATGAGCAAGAAAATGAAATCTTAATTAAAAAATATACAGATAAACCAGTTGAATATATTTGAATGCGCGATGTGTGTCAATTAATTGACAGATTAACAGTGATTCATGTACAACAATTAGCTGAAATTAAAAATTAATATAGCAAAAAGTAAGAAGAGCACAAATATTAAGAAATAAATTTAATGATTTCATTATCAACAATGCAAAAGGAATTGTGTATCTGATTATATTTTTAAATAGCTTACATTATACATTTGGAAAAAAGAAAAATGTGGAAAAGGATTAGTTAACACAGATATTGTGGCTCAGGGGCCAAAGTAGATGAAAGATTAACTAGAGGAGATCAAGGAATAAATCTATTAGGTGAAGTATGTAAACAACATGACATTGCCTACACAGATCATGACGATTTAGAGAAATGAAGCAGATAAACAACTTCAGTTGGCTGAAAAATAAAAAACGCATGGTTCTAATGCATCATATAGAGATAATTTAGTTGCAAAAGCAGTTAGAGGAATAATGTATGGAAAACAGATATCAGGCATGAGTATTGAACCTGTTGAAAGTGATTGGAGATGGTAATAATATACATTCTCATGAAATGTTTTATCTATAAGAATCAATAACTTTAATGTAGATTACAAACTGTTATCTAGTGCCTAAACTAAACCAAAAGTAATTAAAATTAAACTTAATAATGAACAATTGCATAGTACTGATTGTTTTTAAACTGATCCTCTAAAAAGAAAGAGAGATGAAAAACTGTCAGAAATTTGATCATAACACGAGGCATACCTTTTGTGAAAAAAATTATTGAATGTCTAACAAAAAAGAAAGAAATCTGGATTAACACAACATGAAGGACAACTCCTTCCTTTATTGTTGGCATCATTACCATATGGAGACAGTAGTGGTTCCTTAGCTGGTAGATCACCTGCTGTTTCAAATACAGTTATAAATAAAAAGAAATGTGACAAAGAATTGGAAGAACCAAAAGGGATAATCAAACAATGGGGAAAAAAGTTTAAGGTTAAAAAACAAAATTCCAAAAAATGATTAGTATGTTTCCTAATGCATTCAATAATTTCGATATAGATTTATTCGCTAAATAAATCAAAACCAGACACTTTTGTGGCGACTTCATGACTGGTGAATTACGAAACCAAATAACATTGAAATGCCAAATTTACAGACATATGATTATGTTGACACACAGTGGATTTGTAGTTTAGAAAAATAATATAAAAATTGTTTTTCAATCATTTGGCAGGAACACTAAAACAACCAATTAACTATTTGCGAAAAATTGTACTAGTTTTCAGAGAATACAAAATTTTGACAAAGTCATTTGTGGTCACTTGTGTGTATTTGTATTAAAGCTGTTGTCAGATAATAATAAATTATAATTTCTAATTGTAATAATAAAATCTAATAAATGGACTTTTTTGAAGTAAGATAAATGAGCAAACGATAGCAAAAATAAGATTTGGAGAGTTACAAAATCTTCAGTGAAATACAATTAAACAATTTAAAAAGTACACAACATTTTAAAGGATATACCGATTATAAAGATATATTGTTTTTAAAGGTGAAAGATTAGTAGATATTAAAGATTGTGCAAATTACTACAATGTAGTTAGTAAACAATACTTATAAAATAAATTAAACAATCACTTTATTGAATCTGAATATACAAGTATTCTAACACTACTCAAAAATTAAGCCACTACAGCACATCTGAATGAAAAAATGAATCATATTCATAAAAATAAGCATACCACCGTAACACAGCTAGAAAATAATTACTTTACAAAAAATGAAGTAGAAAAAGCTTTTGTAGATTATTTAACAAAGACAGATTTATTTCTATACATAAACCAATTAAACTATCTTCAAAACAGAATTTGTGACAAACATAACATGAAATTTCTTTTTGGTAATGGTGATGAAGTATTAAAGTATACATGTGTATTAAAGTACACATTGTGTAAAAATCAAAAGAATTTTTATTTTTTGAGCCAATGTAAATTGTGTCCTGTCACCTACAGATTTTAAAATATAGATTGAAAGATATGAGCTGTATATTTTATATCTCCTTCAACTGAATACTCCATCACTTAAAATGAAAGATTAAATTTTATATCTTTAAATCAATCTGTTAACACTGTACCTGTTTCAGGCGAATTACACATATTTGCTGAGCTATTTTTAGAACCAAATGATTTCTGATAGAATGGAATAATAACACAGACCAATGATGAAAAACCTTTTTTGCTGAAAATACCTTCTTGTGTTTTTTATGGGGGGAAATCCAAATATGATACTTAAAAAATGTAACACCCACCATTTCTTCACATTTTACAGTTAAATTTATCGAATTAAGCGATTTTTTGAAAAAGTAAATAGCTTTTATCTAGTTAAAATAATTTAAAAGGGAGGTGTAATGAACATAGATGATGTTGGCAGCATTGCTGAAAAACATTTGCTGGCAAAAAAAGTTGATTCTATTTTTGTGTTAACAGATGCTGTTTTATTTACTGTCAACCTAACCTCACTTTCCCACTTCCTGTATATGTGCTCAGTGCAATGTCTAATCATGGTTCTAGAAACTCTGCTGACAGTTTTTGTTATACTTGTGGTGAATTTGTGATTAAAAATCATCAAAGAAACATTACAGACTTTGCAAAAATGTTAATCTATCATACCTTGGATCTCAACTTGATGATCAAGATAAATCTTGGGCACCACATAAGATATGTTCATGTTGAAGATCTGAAAAAAATGGTCCAAAAAGGAGAAAAAAGCCTTTAGATTTGCTGTTCTTATGGTATGGAGGGAGCTGAGAAATCATTCTGATGATTGATACTTTTTCAGTGTTGATATTAACCGCCATAATTCGAAAAACAAGAAGGTAATAAGTTACCATTACCTTCCACCTTCCATCTGACTAGTAGGGCATGGTATAGATTTGCTGGATCCTGACCCATCACATGATGTCAGTTCTGTTGCAACAGAAGTACTTTCTGATGTCCAATCTGATTTACATGCAACAGATGATGATGAATTTCATTGTAATACAGAAAGCCTAGAGCCCAGATTGTTTACTCGGACCGAGCTTAACGATTTGGTTAGTGATCTGAGCTTAACGAAAGAAAAACGTGAATTTCTTGGCTCGAGATTATAAGAAAAGAGCTTATTGGGAGTTGGAAGCAACATATACATGTATAGAAAGAGAGAGCAGTAATTTTCCAAGTTTTTTCAACAAGAATGTGACTTAGTGTGCTGCTCAGACATTGGCAGTCTGATGAATGAGTTTGGTATTGAATACAAAAACGAAGACTGGATGCTGTTTGTTGACTCATTAAAAACTAGTTTAAAGGCTGTTTTATTACACAATGGTAACATGTATGCATCTACACTGGTTGGACATTCTGTACATATGAAAGAAAGTTATGAAAACCTAGGAATAGTGCTAAATAAAATAGGCTATTCTGATCATGGTTGGATTATATGTGGCGATCTAATAGTAACATGCATGCTCCTTGATCAGCAAGGTGGCTTCACGAAATTTCTGTGTTTCTTGAGTGAATGGGACAGTAGGGCTAGAGATCAACACTGGTGCAGAAAGAACTGGCCTGTGAGGGAGTCTTTAAAACCTGGTGAGAAGAAAATTCTACGCAAAAATCTTGTAGATCCGAAAAATGTACTCCTACCACCTCTACATATAAAGTTAGGCCCAATGAAACATTTTGTAAAGGCTTTGCCTAAAGATGGACAATGTTTTAAGTATCTCTGCCAAAATTTTCTACACCTTTCAGAAGCTAAACCAAAAGAAGTCATCTTTATCGGACCTGACATTAGGAAACTGATGTTTGATGTTACCTTTGAATCCACAATGACCTCAAATGAGAAAGAAGCATGGGTATCATTCAAGCAACCCCTTACAATGTTCTTAGGACATGAAAAAGACCCAGAATACGTTTCTACTATAGCTACAATGCTAAAGAAGTTTAAAACTTTAGGGTGTTTAATGAGCCTGAAAGTTCACTTTTTTAACAGTCACCTTGATTACTTCCTGTACAATGTGGAAGGCGTTAGTGAGCAGCAAGAAGAGCGTTTTCACCAGGACATTAAAGTGGTGGAAAAACGCTACCAATGCCGCTGGAAAACTAACATGATAGGGGACTACTGTTGGTAAGTTCACCGAGAAGCTCAGCAAGCGACTCGTGGTAGAAAAAGCTGCATAAGAAGCTTCAAAGAAAAATGAGAAAGAAAATACAAAGCAATTCCAGCTGAGAAGTGAAACCTCTATTAACACATACCATTGTTTTAAGTAGCTTACTGTAAAAACAAAACATGCTTATGTTGTAACAAAGCATTTCATTAATTTCCCCATTTACTGTATGGCATAGGATTTTCATACTATATAGTAAAAAGCCAATTGATCGAAAACTACGGGTGATACAAAAAAACTAAGGCTAAATTTGTATTCAGCGAAAAAAATCTATATAGATCAGCTATCAAAGAAAAAAACGTTTTTCAAAAAAAAATTTCCTAAGCCTGTGTAATTAATAAATTTTTATCTATATAAATGGCTAAGTATATCTGGTGCTTTAAGTGCAAGAAAGTTATTGAAGTGCATAATCATCAAAGAGTTACTTACTTATCCGTGGATTGGGCCTTAGTGACCATATGCCTACTCCACACTCCTCCTCTGTTGTTGCCGATTGCGACGCTCCTGCCACAACTCGCCCGGTCCTAGTCCCATGTCCTCGTTGTCATTCTCAATATTGTCCTTCCATCTTGTCCGCGGTCGCCCTCGCTATCTCTTTCCAGCTACAGCTCCCAGAAACACATCATGGGGTATCCTCCCTTCATTCATCCTTGCTACATATCCAGCCCAGGTCAACCTTCTTCTTCTTATTCTTTTTATAATGTCAGGCTGTACGTAAAGCTCTTTTAATTCTTGTTTCTTTCGAATTCTTCACTTCCCTGTTTGTGAATCTATCACAGGACCATGTATTTTTCTGAGGATTTTTCGTACGAAAACAAGTAGTTTCTCTTCGTCTGTCCTCCTACAGGTGAGGCTTTCACAACTGTACATAACCACTGGCGTAATCATACTTCGGTACAGCCTGATCTTAAAACTTCTCGACAGGGTTCTTTTCTTCAGCACATCATGAAGGCTAAAGTATACTCTGTTGCCTCCATCAATTCTTGCATTTATTTCAATTTCACAGTGGTTCTGATCACTGCAGAGACTACCAAGATACTTGAATGTATTTGACCTTTTGAATCGTGTAGTGTCCACCGTGAGTGCGCCCCCATATGTCGCTGACTTTCTCAGGACCATGTATTCTGCCTTATTTTCACTGACTTGCAGGCCTGCCCTACTGGCAGTCTTGCACTGTGAGCCGGCCAGTCTTCTGAGCTCTTCTCTTCCACCGCTGATTAGGATTATATCATCCGTGTATGCCAGTCGAGTCATTGACATGTTGTCCAGGGGTATTCCAATGGGGTCAGTTTTCATAAATCCCCGGTCTACTTTTTCTAGCACAAGGTTGAATAATATAGGGGAGAGGGCGTCTCCCTGTCTGAGGCGGTTCGCACTGTTCTGATAGACTGGTATTCGTCTGCACTTTACAGAGTGTTTGTTCCAGACACATTGCCACCAAGAGAATTATTTTAGATAGAAACAGAAATTCTTTTAGTACCCTGATTATAGTACCCCTGTGTACGCTGTCATAGGCTTTTCTGAAGTCAATGAAGAGCATATGCATGTCTGTATTATATTCCTAGCATTTCTCAGTTGTTTGACATGGAGTAAATAGGTGGTCCACTGTCGATCTGCTGCGTCTAAACCCACATTGGTAGTCTCCTACGGCTTCTTCAGCAAGTGGTAGCATCCTATTTAGGAGCCATAGAGATAGTACTTTATAGCTGACCTCCAGCAGAGATATTCTCCTGTAATAGTCACATATCAGGGGTGGGGGGTCATTCTTTTTCAGTAACAGGCAGATGATGGCCATTTTCCAGTCTTCTGGGAGACTTTATTGCTCCCAAACCTTCCGTACGAGCGTAAGCGTAGGCTACTGCGGCCGTTGTCTTCTTCAATAAAATTCTTCAGGGTATCAGACCGCATCGTCATAATTTAAAATGCGCCAACGTTTCGGCCAGCGTTGCAGCTAGCCTTCATCAGGGCCTTACGTTAACTGCTAAATGAACACACTTGATTCCCTAAATAGCTGCACGAGAAAACCGTGTCGTTACTTGATTGGCTGTAAAAGGAGGAGGAGGAGGGGTGAAAGGTATGCTTTATTGGTGTTTCCTTTATTATCTGTCATTAGCTGAAATAGCTGTTTTCTATTGGTCTTTATATTAATCCACCCCATTGGAGGAGACGGACGAATAGCGAACAGGTGATGGCTGTGACGTCACACTGTTTCCATGCTGTCCAGAAGCCGGCTGCTGCGTGCCATTGCTTTGTGTGCTCGCGACCACTACTGCGGCTCTCCGCGTGTCTGCATGGGCCGCCACGGCTCTGCCGCCGCTCCGTAGCCCTGCTATTGCAGGCAGCCAAGACCTCGGAAGCTTGTACCCGTCCTCTCTATTCATGTTGGCGGGTCTTTTGGCTATTTCTATCGCCTCTCTAATCTTTCTTTTGAAAGTGAGAGGCTGTTTCGCCAGGACGCGGGCTTCTTGAAAAAATATTGGTTTCCCGCACTCGTCTCGGTATTCCGCCACTGCTGACTTAGTGTGTTGTTTCAGGCGGATATATCTATCATGTTCCGAGAACCTTGTGCTAATCGGACGCCCCGTCTCACCTATGTAGACTAATCCACACGCACAACCAATTTCATACACGCCAGCTGTGTGTAGTTTGTCAACTGCATCCTTGGTTGAACCGAGCATGTCTGATATTTTGTTTCTGCTTCGGAAAATTGGTTTGATGTCGGCTTTTCGTAGAATTTTGCCAATACGTTCGGTGCGCGACTGCATGAAGGTTATACCTGGAAAGTGCCACATAATATAATTTAAGGAAATTTAACAACCTTGGCAACTTCCGTTCACGGCCCTGCAAAATGTTAACCCAACAGAGTGAAACTCTCAAGCTTACATTTATTAAAATGCGAGATAGAATGATGTTTCTTTAAAGAAACGGAGACTAAAATAAAATGTTACAATTACTGCGGTTCAAGCCCGTAACAAAGTTATATGACTCAATTCCTTGTGCCGTGAGGTGATGAAGGAGGCAGCGGGCTCGGCGAAGACGATGTAGGCAGCCAATGCACACAGGCAGCAGGTCCACAAGAGGAGCTCGGAGCCAACAGGTTGGGTGTCCTCTGCGCGTGTCTGGAACAAACTGAGGGAGCGTCTAAGCGGTACCACTAGTCCCGTCTCTCAACCTTCCGTAATCGGGTGATCAGTCAGAATAGCGTTCCCTTAGCCAGCACGACCTCCACCGAAGTCAACAGTTCTCCGCACATGAAATCACCAATCATTTATACAATTTTAAATACTTTTACCCTGTCAGATTTACGGCAGAGCATACGCTTACTAGAACTATGTTTGACGCGTTGCAGACCCTTGATTCTGCTCATCACCGGAAGGCAAGATACGGGGACACGAAACAAACCTACACACCACGAATATCGCCTTCTCCTGACTTAGCCCGCCCAACGTGTTTAACCAGCTCCAAGCTCACAGGGACGACGGGCAGCACGGCGAGCTCATATTTCAAAGGCCAAAACACCTGCTCATAAAATAGCTCCAAATTTAGCAATTATATACAACCACTCGCTCACAGAAAGATACGTACCTAAAGAATGGAAAATTGCTCAAGTCACACCAATACCCAAAAAGGTTAGTAGGAGTAATCCTCTGAATTACAGGCCTATATCACTAACGTCCATTTGCATTATGGTTTTGGAACACATACTGTATTCGAACATTTTGAAGTACCTCGAACAAAACGATTTATTGACACATAGTCGGCACGGTTTCAGAAGATATCGTTCTTGTGAAACACAACTAGCTCTCTATACTCATGAAGTAATAAGTGCTATCGACAGGGGATGTCAAATTGTTTCCATATTTTTAGATTTCCAGAAGGCTTTCGACACCGTTCCTCACAAGCGTCTTCTAACCAACGGAGTATCGCCTCAGTTATGCGACTGGATTCGTGATTTCCTGTCAGAAAGGTCACAGTTCGTAGTAATGGACGGAAAGTCATCGAGTAAACCAGAGTAATATCCGGCGTTCCCCAAGGAAGTGTTACAGGCCCTCTATTGTTCCTGATCTATATTAACGACATAGGAGACAATCTGAGTAGCCGATTGTTTGCAGATGATGCTGTCATTTACCGTCTTGTAGAGTCATCAGATGATCGAAACGACTTGCAAAATGATCTTATTCACATGAGTACTAACAGAAATCAGCAAAATTTCGATTACGCGATGAGTCACACAAATCTAAAGGCTGTAAATTCAACTAAATACTTGGGGATTACAATTACAAATAACCTAAATTGGAACGATCTCATAGATAATATTGTGGGTAGAGAAAACCAAAGACTGCGATTCATTGGCAGAACACTTAGAAGGTGCAACGGGTCTACTACAGAGACTGCTTAACACCACGCTTGTCCGCCGTATTCTGGAGTATTGCTGTGCGGTGTGGGATCCGCATCAGGTGGGACTGACGGATGACATCGAAAAAGTACAAAGAAGAGCAGCTCGTTTTGTATTATCAGGAAATAGAGGAGAGAGTGTCACAGACATGATGCGTGAATTGGAGTGGCAATCATTAAAACAAAGGCGTTTTCGTTGCGACGGGATTTTCTCATGAAATTTCAATCACCAGTTTTCTCCTCCGATTGCGAAATCATTCTGTCGGCACCCACCTACACAGGGAGAAATGATCATCACGATAAAATAAAATAAATCAGGGCTCGCACAGAAAAATTTAAGTGCTCATTGTTCCCGAGTGCCGTTCGAGAGTGGAAGAGTAGAGATACAGCTTGAAGGCGGTTCATTGAACCCTCTGCCAGGCACTTTATTGTGAATAGCAGAGTAATCACGTAGATGTAGATGTAGATGTAGATGATGACTCATTCCCTCCGATCCACGAGACACTCTGTACATTAGTTCATACAAACTGAATCCCCAAATTAGAGGAAAATGACTCAAATATACAAATGAAATAAATTTTAGATTTCAAGGTAGACACTGGGCCAAGACCGCTACAATAATGAGCACTCGGGAATAACGTCGGAGAACCGCCTCGTACAAAATACTAACGGCCAGCGTTAGCAAACCGGTGCCCCACACAGCCCAACGTTGCTAGTTATCCGAGTCCAACTTCATGCCGCAATATCAACACATCGATGTTTTCCAGAAGATATATATCGACGACGATGTCTCGCCAACTAATATATATATATATATATATATATATATATATATATATATATATATATATATATATATATATATATATATATATAAACAAAGAGGATGTGACTTACAAAAGGAAAGTGCTGGCAAGTCGATAGACACACAAACAAACACAAACATACACAAAAAAATTGAAGCTTTCGCAACCAACGGTTGCTTCATCAGGAAAGAGGGAAGGAGAGGGAAAGACGAAAGGATGTGGGTTTTAAGGGAGAGGGTAAGGAGTTATTCCAATCCCGGGAGCAGAAAGACTTACCTTAGGGGGAAAAAACGACAGGTATACACTCGCACACACACACATATCCATCCAAACATACATAGACACAAGCAGACATTTGTAAAGACAAAGAGTTTGCGCAGAGATGTCAGTCGAGCGGAAGTACAGAGGCAAAGATGTTGTTGAAAGACAGGTGAGGTATGAGCGGCGGCATATTTAAATTAGCGGAGATTGAGGCCTGGCGGATAACGAGAAGAGAGGGTATACTGATGGGCAAGTTCCCATCTCCGGAGTTCTGACAGGTTGGTGTTAGTGGGAAGTATCCAGATAACCCGGACGGTGTAACACTGTGCCAAGATGTGCTGGCCGTGCACCAAGGCATGTTTAGCCACAGGGTGATCCTCATTACCAACAAACACTGTCTGCCTGTGTCCATTCTTGCGAATGGACAGTTTGTTGCTGGTCATTCCCACATAGAAAGCTTCACAGTGCAGGCAGGTCAGTTGGTAAATCACGTGGGTGCTTTCACACGTGGCTCTGCCTTTGATCGTGTACCCCTTCCAGTTTACAGGACTGGAGTAGGTGGTGGTGGGAGGGTGCATGGGACAGGTTTTACACTGGGGGCAGTTACAAGGGTAGGAGCCAGAGGGTAGGGAAGGTGGTTTGGGGATTTCATAGGGATGAACTAAGAGGTTACGAAGGTTAGGTGGACGGCGGAAAGACACTCTTGGTGGAGTGGGGAGGATTTCATGAAGGATGGATCTCATTTCAGGACAGGATTTGAGGAAGTCGTATCCCTGCTCGAGAGCCACATTCAGAGTCTGATCCAGTCCCGGAAAGTATCCTGTCACGAGTGGGGCACTTTTGGGGTTCTTCTGTGGGAGGTTCTGGGTTTGAGGAGATGAGGAAGTGGCTCTGGTTATTTGATTATGTACCAGGTCGGGAGGGTAGTTGCGGGATGCAAAAACTGTTTTCAGGTTGTTGGTGTAATGGTTCAGGGATTCCGGACTGGAGCAGATTCGTTTGCCACGAAGACCTAGGCTGTAGGGAAGGGACCGTTTGATGTGGAATGGGTGGCAGCTGTTATAATGGAGGTACTGTTGCTTGTTGGTGGGTTTGATGTGGACGGACATGTGAAGCTGGCCATTGGACAGGTGGAGGTCGACGTCAAGGAAAGTGGCATGGGATTTGGTGTAGGACCAGGTGAATCTGATAGAAACAAAGGAGTTGAGGTTGGAGAGGAAATTCTGGAGTTCTTCTTCACTGTGAGTCCAGATCATGAAGATGTCATCAATAAATCTGTACCAAACTTTGGGTTGGCAGGCCTGGGTAATCAAGAAGGCTTCCTCTAAGCGACCCATGAATAGGTTGGCGTACGAGGGGGCCATCTTGGTACCCATGGCTGCCCCTTTACTTGTTAGTATGTCTGGCCTTCGAAAGTGAAGAAGTTGTGGGTCAGGATGAAGCTGGCTAAGGTAATGAGAAAAGAGGTTTTAGGTAGGGTGGCAGGTGATTGGCATGAAAGGAAGTGCTCCATCACAGCGAGGCCCTGGACGTGCAGAATATTTGTGTATAAGGAAGTGGCATCAATGGTTACAAGGATGGTTTCCGGGAGTAACAGACTGGGTAAGGATTCCAGGCGTTCGAGAAAGTGGTTGGTGTCTTTGATGAAGGACGGGAGACTGCATGTAATGGGTTGATGGTGTTGATCTACATAGTCAGAGATACGTTCTGTGGGGGCTTGGTAACCAGCTACAATGGGGCGGCCGGGATGATTGGGTTTGTGAATTTTAGGAAGAAGGTAGAAGGTAGGGGTGTGGGGTGTTTGTGGGGTCAGGAGGTTGATGGAGTCAGGTGAAAGGTTTTGTAGGGGGCCTAAGGTTCTGTGGATTCCTTGAAGCTCTGCCTGGACATCAGGAATGGGATTACCTTGGCAAACTTTGTATATAGTGTTGTCTGAAAGCTGACACAGTCCCTCTGCCACATACTCCCGACGATCAAGTACCACGGTCATGGAACCCTTGTCCACCAGAAAAATGACGATGGATCGGTCAGCCTTCAAATCACGAATAGCCTGGGCTTCAGCAGTGGTGATGTTGGGAGTAGGATTAAGGTTTTTTTAAGAAGGATTGAGAGGCAAGGCTGGAAGTCAGAAATTCCTTGAAGGTTTGGAGAGGGTGATTTTGAGGAAGAGGAGGTGGGTCCCGCTGTGACGGTGGATGGAACTGTTCCAGGCAGGGTTCAATTTGGATAGTGTCTTGGGGAGTTGGATCATTACGAGTAGGATTAGGATCATTTTTCTTCGTGGCAAAGTGATATTTCCAACAGAGAGTACGGGTGTAGGACAGTAAATCTTTGACGAGGGCTGTTTGGTTGAATCTGGGAGTGGGGCTGAAGGTGAGGCCTTTGGATAGGACAGAGGTTTCGGATTGGGAGAGAGGTTTGGAGGAAAGGTTAACTACTGAATTAGGGTGTTGTGATTCCAGATTGTGTTGATTGGAATTTTGAGGTTTTGGGGGGAGTGGAGCTGGAAGTGGGAGATTGAGTAGATGGGCGAGACTGGGTCTGTGTGCAATGAGAGGAGGTTGAGGTTTGCTGGAAAGGTTGTGAAGGGTGATTGGATAGTTTTTTGAGGTGGAGGGTGGCATGCTGTTCTAATTTGCGGTTGGCCTGTAGGAGGATGCTCTGAACAGCCAGTGCGGATGTGGGAGAGGAAAGATTGAGGATTTTATTAAGGATAGGAGTTGACGGGTGTGTTCATTGACTTAGTTGATGTGTAGGTGAAGGATTAGGTGGGTGAGGGCAAAGGATTGTTCAGTTTGGAACTGGTATAGGGACTGATGGAAAGAAGGGTTACAGCCAGAGATGGGAACTTTAAGTGTGAGGCCTTTGAGGGTAATGCCAAATGTCAGACAAGCCTGAGAAAATAAAATATGGGAGTGTAATTTGGCTAGGGCGAAGGCATGTTTGTGGAGGGAATGTAAATAAAACTTAATGGGGTCGTTGTGGCGATGTTGTGAGGGTGACATGGTATTAGAAGGTGGAAAGTGTAACATGAGGCTGAAATGAAAATGAAAATAAAAATAAAAATAAAGATAGACGTGTTTTGGCGGCAACAGAACCACCTAACCTTTGTGCACATCGTTGTCTACCAACCCAAGTTCACCACAGGATCAACATAGCCCAGCATTAACCAACACCTTTTCGCATTTTTTCACACCAGATCTCCAGTTTCACCTTTATCTCTCCCCATATATTTTTATATATATTTATATTTTTATTTTCATTTTCATTTCAGCCCCATGTTACACTTTCCACTTTCTAATACCATATCACTCTCACAACATCCCCACAACGACCCCATTTAGTTGTAACCATTGATGCCACTTCCTTATACACAAATATTCTGCATGTCCAGGGCCTCGCTGCGATGGAGCACTTCCTTTCATGCCGATCACCTGCCACCCTACCTAAAACCTCTTTTCTCATTACCTTAGCCAGCTTCATCCTGACCCACAACTTCTTCACTTTCGAAGGCCAGACATACCAACAAGTAAAGGGAACAGCCATGGGTACCAAGATGGCCCCCTCGTACGCCAACCTATTCATGGGTCGCTTAGAGGAAGCCTTCTTGATTACATATTTTTTGAGCTTTCATCACACCCAGTCTTTCTTTTTGACTGGGTGGAGGAAGTATAGATGGCACAAGGAGAAGTCTGATTGCACTGTGATAGGAGGGAGGGGGGGCCGAATACTGGGTGGCGGCGGTGTGAATCGGACAACAAGGTATCCGATGTGAAGCAACAGCACACCAGCTGCGTTAAAAAATAATTTTTAACGCAACTAGTGTGCTGTTTCTTCACATTAGCATTCTTCAAAAAATGGTTCAAATGGCTCTGAGCACTATGGGACTTAACATCTGTGGTCATCAGTCCCCTAGAACTCAGAACTACTTAAACCTAACTAACCTAAGGACATCACACACATCCATGCCCGAGGCAGCAGGATTCGAACCTGCGACCGTAGCAGTCGCGCGGTTCCGGACTGAGCGCCTAGAACCGCTAGACCACCGCGGCCGGCTAGCATTCTTCCAAAACAGTTACTGAAACAGATGAACAAAAATCCTAATGGCAAGACTGGTCTTTGCGGCTAGCTGAGACGTGTGAGGGGAAATGATGACGAAATCGGCGCTCGGCGCTACCAACAAAAACTGCAACGTTTAACTTGACCACGCAGTTCTGACACTACCACTGCTAGGTCGTTGGCGTTTTCAGAAATGATACAACAGGGAAGAGGACTGATGTGTCACAGACAAACCCGATATGTGACAAAACCAAACGACGGCCCCACCGGACACCTTTTATTGTGTCACTTACCTGCTGTAACCTTTGTTTGTACCACGGTGGTGAATCGTTTTCCTTTCAGTTCTTGGTATGAGAGGGATAAACAGGCTGCTATCCTATTCATGTACAGAATATTTGATAATAAATCAATAGTTAAATTTGCAGCACTAAAACTGGCAGTATATTTACAATGCGCAGCCGATACTTCTTTATTTGCCTGTATGTCGGTATTATTTTACATCGAAATACCAATTAGATCATTAACTTCTATGTATCTAGGGCACACAATGAAACATTTTTAAATATCGATATATCGTATTCTCGATATTTTTAAAAATATCAACATTCCTACCGCAAACCACAATGCGGCCGACAACACCCCATGGGCCTCTCGTAGCGGTACGACCGTGCCTCCTAGTTGGAAGGCGCTCAGTGTGGCGAGGAACCGCTAGTTCTGTAGTACACACGGCGGAATATTTGCCATTTAACATCCGACTTTCGCCAGCTGACACCAGTTTGCCTTGCGCCTGAATAAACTCATGACGCTTGAGGATAAGTTCATGTGATACTTATTTTATGTGTCTCTTAATGTGATGACAAGTCGCTATTCAGCATCTAAGATTTTATTAAGGGCAGTTCACTCTACTTTGTACTCTCACATATCAACACATTTGTGACTTATTGCAAAACCTGTTTTATATACTTATTCACATAAATGGTTCTTAACACAATGGTGAGTTTCTACGAACTATTTGCCATTTGATATGTGCAGTTCACTTTTAATTGCACACTGCTGTAAGACAGTTGCTTCTTATGTCAAACGTAATCTGAATTTGTATAATTTATAGTACACTAACTATGTTCTAAAACGTTTATTATTTTCGGCTTTGCAGAACCAGACGTTATAATGCCCTTGGGAGCCAAAACCGGTTGAATATAAAATAAAAGCTCAATCTATGCCGAAATTCTGTTCAAATCATTCTCTACACAAGCAAGAAACAAAAATTATGCCTCGGTCGTTTAATCTCAAAATGTGCTAAACATAGTTTTCGCTTACTAAACTGCTCTCCCAAATAATAATGTTATATGTCTATTCTACAGTAATGTGACACGTTTGTGAAATTTAGTCGACAACATTATGAAAGAGACGAACGCACTACTGAGCAGTCGTTGAAAAGTATTTATGGCACATAGATAGTGTTAAATTTCCAATAATCCAGAAGTAGTCACTGAAGGCAGCATATTTTCATGCTGACATGTTTTATCTCGTTACATTGCAGAGTGAGAGAATACGTCGTGAAAAACATCCTGAGTACCCTCAATGAGACAGTTCCTGTCGCTGTGGCCTCGAACGTGTCAGATACTCCTGGTGTATTCTGCACGACGCAGGACGGATTCCTGAAAGATGTGAGTGACCCTTTCATCACGCCATCACGAGAACTGCCAGTCCTGATGGAGGACCTGTGGCTCAGCTGTCACGGAAAGCCGATCATCAGAGTGGTCCTCGTGGAGATAAAGCCAATTATTTATTGGCACAAAAGTAAGTAAGCAACGTACAGTGCTGGTGTGGTGGCGTAGCCATGAGAGCATAATGACTCATCGCTGACTCTTAGACTTCTAATGCAACTTCACGAGTGATCCAAATGAAGCACCGCGCATTTCTCATTACTTCCATTGACATATGGGATATGCGCTGATTTAATACACTGAATGTTTCTCAACTTATAAAATACAAGGATTTGGTTACAAATGCATTCACCACACTGCTGGTAGTTAAAAGTGTAACATCAAGATTGATTTTTATGAATAAAACCGTCTAGATCGCTTAATACAGTTCTTTATTGATGACGTCGTTTTAGGTACTGCTATCATCATATCTGTAACTAAGATTAAAGGAAGACGAGAATGGGAAGCTTTTCTTATACATTACTAGGCTTTAAAGAATGAGCCGAGATGTGTCTGACACTCCTCGTCAGTAGCCTAATAATGTAACACAAACATCTCTCATTCTTACGTTCCTTTAATCTTAATGTCACATCTGATGAAGGCAGTAGCCAATACGATGTTGTAAATAAAGACCAAAATTAAGCGAGTTTTTTGATATTCTGAACTAGGAGATACTCAATCTGTTGAAATTTTTTTATTTATGTTACGGATTGAAAATATATGATTCATATGGATTATTAGTTGCATCTAATTGGGACTCTACATTTCGCCACAGTATCGGTCATACACGTGTGTGCTATTTAAGTGCTGAATGTTGCATTTCTTAAACGCTGTGTGGTCCACTCGGGAAGACGACGGTTGAGACCCGCGTCTAGCCATCCTGATTTAGGTCTTCCGTGACTTCCCTCAATCGCTTCAAGCAAATGCCGGAATGGTTCCTTTGAAATGGCACAGCCGACCTCCTCCTCCATCCTTCCCTAATCAGAGATTGTGCTCCATCTCTAGCGACCACGTTGATGACGGGAGCCGGCCGGAGTGGCCGAGCGATTCTAGGCGCAACAGTCTGGAGCCGCGCGACCGCTGCGGTGGCAGGTTCGAATCCTGCCTCGGGCATGGATGTGTGTGATGACCATAGGTTAGTTAGGTTTAAGTAGTTCTAAGTTCTAGGGGACTTATGACCTCAGTAGTTAAGTCCCATAGTGCTCAGAGCCATTTGAACCATTTTTTGTCGACGGGACGTTAATCTCCCCCTCCTCCTCCTCTTCATCTTCCTCTTCCTCTTAAACGTTGTAATTGGAATCAGCTGCCATCCTATTCACAGCTACAACGTCACAGCAGTGTATGTGCATATATGATGATCACTATTACTCATTGTTGTAATGGCATAACACATTTGTTCTGCTACCATCGTTCAATAACACTGGCCAGGAGAAATTAAAAGCTGCTTTTTATTATGTCATATGTGGATGCTTCCGTTTTAAGAAACATTTTAACGTTGTGTAAAGCCGTAATGGCACCATCACTAATCTAGAATATTCTATGATCTGAAGATTACTGCCGGCCGCTGTGGCCGAGGGATTCTAGGCGCTTCAGTCCGGAACCGCGTTGCTGCTACGGTCGCAGGTTCGAATCCTGCCTAGGGCGTCGATGTGTGTGATGTCCCTAGGTTAGCTAAGTTTACGTAGTTCTAAGTCTATGGAACTGTTGACCTCAGATGTTAAGTCCCATAGTGTTCAGAGCCATTTGAACCATTTTGAAGATTACTTGCCAAAACTAGGAATCAATACAAATAAAGGAGACTTCACGCGTGGTCTTGAATGTATGGGTTTTCAATCTCTAACATACTTGAAAAGAAATAAAAAAATTAAGCGATCTAGACGACTTCTATTCAAAAAACATACCACAATCATCGCTGACTCATTCAGGAAGTTTCTTTCATTTACTAACACTAGGAATGATGGCAAATAAGGGAATTTTACAGTACAGTAGAAAGAATACGTGATTAAACTTGTAGGTGATTTGGGAGTAAATAGGGTGGTTAGAATATTACACAAACTATAATCTCTGGCAGCAACAGTAGCTATAGCCCCGTTGGCCATCGAGTCTTGGTGACAATGAGCTTCAGTGACAGACAGCAGTTGTCTTGCTGCAAACAAGTCCCTTTCCAAACGCGTGGTACGGGAAATGGCTGTAAGATGCTGCACGGCCGAATGCATGAAGTATCTGTCGCTGTAGTTGCAAGTGTCCATTGAGATCCCGTGTGGCACTGAATTTAGTCCAAGTGAACCCACTGATTCTGTATTCGCATGACAATCGTTGATCTCGATTAATGAGAGTAGCAGTATCTCGGAAAGATAACCTGCAGTCTGACAGGCCATAATCCTGTAACTGTTGAATAACAACACTTGCTGACAGACGTTTTCCCTACATGCACGAGGTGTAACATGATCTTCACACGAACAACCATGTTTCAAATGGGATTCCTGAATAGGAAATCGCAGTGCCCAATCTCCCCTTATTTACAGAATGCTGTTGGAGTTGCTCATACCTACTTCGCGCGATTGTAATCTGCCATTCCTCCCAAGTAGATGTGGAAGAGTCGATCACGGTATTTTACTTGATAGTTTCTGTAACACGCAATCATTACATGTCTGGACAAGGTTCCTATTCATATCATTGCACGTCCAATGCCTTTTTCACGTCCAAAGTGTGTGAGAAAATTAGGACACGCTACATAATGTGTTTCGTTATGATCGTGTATAATGAAGAAAGGGACAGTATTAAACGTAAAAGAAGTATGGATGTATCTCTTCTTGAGCATAAAATTATACACAGACACTTAAGAAAATTACAAGCACAATTACATTATAGTAATTTATTACATCATTCTCCAAATACACGCAGATACACAGGGTGAAACGGGTATAAGTGCTAATATTTTTATATGTGCTACCTTAATATGTACACACATCAGTGCATTGGTTGCGTTTTTCTGTGTGTCGAAGAGTCTTCCCACAAACACATTGCGAACTTTACGACCTAATGTTTTCTGTATGGCTGTAAGTGCACCACTAAGTGGACTACGCCTGTCAGTATAGACTAACCGTCTTGTGTTCACACATCCACGCTTCAAGACCTGATATCAACAACTGATCTGTTGCCCAGGCGAAAATTAACATTAATGGTTTGCTCAACCTAAAAACATATGACTCATAATAGCTGTAATCATTAGTCTCCAAATGATGTAAATACTGATGTAACGTATCGTAGACCGTCATCGGTCACCAATAGACATATCTACACTCGTACCCGTTACTCCCCATATTTTACAACTCACAGACATAACTTCACTCACACTTCGTTCACATTCGTACACAAAATGGATCATTTACACGGTGTGCATGTGTGTAGAGCCATGGAAATTGGTACCTCCACACCAATCTATGAAGATGCCTATCATACGGACACAAACAGCTGCACAATGTGGAGCTGAGAACGGACAAAAGTGGTCAACTCTTATTTTCAACTGTTTTAAATGCCTGACGTGTGAGATTAGTTGCAATACTCGTGCTAAAACATCGTTCACAGATGTTAAACATTAACGAAAAATTAGGAGCATACGGTGGAAGTCTTAGAGAAAAAACAGAAACCTTCGGGAAAATGAGTAATTAAAGCTTATAAATTGTGCAGTGCGTCAAATTCATAAAATTCTGCGTAGAAATACAAAGGTATGCTGATAAACTTCTTAACACGATAATTTCCAGTTACTGTAGCTTCTCACGCTACTTGAATGATCCGAGGAAACGGTACAAAATGATTTTGTCCTCCCAATCGCAATATGCATGTGACGAATGTTCAAACACTCTACTGGAATGATGACGCATGAGACATCAAAGACTGCATATCGATCAGCCTCTTCTGCGTAACAAGCACGATATTCAACTAAGACATCAGCATTCACTAGGACCAACCTTGTAGTCTAATCCAGCGAACGAACAACAAGACTTCAGGCCAGGATACTGCACAGCGCAGTAGTTGCAAAACACGAACTAACATTTAGAACAATCCGGTGACAATTGTCATGTTTGCCTTTTTGTGTGAGGCTTGATTTTACCTACTCACACATGAATCCTCCCTCATAAATCCTTTGACACCTCAGATATAAAATCATCAATCAGTGGTCCTTCCTCTATACCTCCAGAATCGCAAGACTTTCTCGGTCCAAGGACACTCACAAGTATTTGTTACATTCCTATCCTCTGATATCTGATTTCAATGCTGTATCTGGACACGATACTGAATGGCGCTATTACTGCTCACACCATTGCAAGCGATGCTGAACGCAGACCATGTTCATTGCACTGGAAGATATATGACGTCAGGAAACAGACAGAAACGATATAAGGTGGTATTTTAGATCTCAGCTGGAATTTAAAGAACTCTGGGATAAAAGAGAATGGGTGACAAATTGGGGTTAAGTAAGGAGTTTAAACAAGTAGTAAAGGCTTCCATCACTACAGAACAACCTTTCATATCTGATTAGTGGTACTAAAATGTAGGAATACCATTAGCCCTCGAGGTATAGAGGAGTGCATATCGGGTAATTAAAAGAGGTCGCACACAAGAAGTGAGTCTAAGCTTGTTATCGATCTCATGCAGCTCATAGCTAATCTGCAGTCATCTGGTACGTCCGCAGCCATCATCGCCCAGTGACAGTCGCTTGACATCTCACTTGACGCCATTCTCTGCGGACTCGATCCCCAACGAGACAAAACGGATCACGATCTCGTATCACGGAAGGATGGGAAACCGTCCCGGGATTTGCTTTAAGCAGTTTAGGAGAATCACAGAAAATCTAAATCTGGATGGCCAGAGGGGACTTGAACCATCGTCTCCCAGAATTCGAGTCCAGTATGCTAACCTATGTGCCATACCGCTCCATTACTTGAAAAAGTGATGGAGATGGCCAGAGGGCGCCCTGTACTTACCCAGTGACGAGTTACAGTCGGTGAGGCCACTAATGATGTGATAACGTCTGGTTTTATTTCGTTATGCTAAAATGGTTCCTACGTGTCTGTTAATCGCTAACTGCAGAAAGGAAACTATTCCAAAATTTTCGAAATTCGTTTTATTGCTTCAAAGAAATCCATCTGGGTAGACGCATAATGTACTGCAGATACGGCACTTTTCCTCAGCTAATAAAGCACCTCTAGCAACAGATATAATTCCCTTTCTGCTGTTAACAATATTTGGCAGAGCGGTTCTAGGCGCTACAGTCTGAAACCGCGAGACCGCTAAGGTCGCAGGTTCGATTCCTGTCTCGGGCATGGGTGTGTGTGATGTCTTTAGGTTAGTTAGATTCAAGTAAGTCTAAGTTCTAGGGGACTGATGACCTCAGAAGTTAAGTCCCATTGTGCTCAGAGCCATTTTGTTAACAATATTTCCTGTACGCCGCCCTATTGTGTTTACATGTTGGTCAGATGGTACTGAACAAGAGCACGAGAGAAATAACACGTATTGTTTACCGTGAAGGGAATGGTGAAAATGGTTCAAATGATTTTTGTTTAGAGATTCACTGGTATACTCAAAATAAAATAGTCAAAGACAGTGGTGGAACTATGTTCATTTCTGAGGACAAAACAAGAAAAGTAATTATTACAACTAATGATGTCATTCTGCGAAAAAGCAATATTCAGAAACATCAAATTATTTTATTAGTTCCTACCCAGTGATGTGTATTTTGGCGTCATCAGGAGAAAACTGAGAAAACAGGAACGAAATTACACTGCTGGTGAACTGATAGAACTCATTTCGGAGTCTTCGCAAAAGAAGGAGAAATTTAGTGTTGATCATATGAAAACAGAAGTTTTTACAAACTGTAATACTTGGTGGTGAAAATTCTACATAAAAATACTAGGGTTAGTAGTGTGTCTCTTGGAAAAGATTTTCCAAAGGAGCAAAAGATTTCGTTTGCCCTTTTAATGTATTATGAGTTTACTTTTAGCAAAGATCCAAAACAGGTAGCACCATGTAAGATGAAGATCAATGACCTGCGAGCTAATAGCTTTTATCTAAGCAACACTCAGATGAATCTAGGTCTTCCCAAGGAACCTGCTTGCAAATTGCCCATAAACATCTTAAAAATCGATGGTATTTAAAAACCTTATTTACATTCCAGAATAAAAGATGCAATTCTGAAGTGAAATTTTGACAAATACGACGTCAAAGAGAGATTAAAGTGAAGCGAATCTTTAAGTTCATGATTTAATAATCTCTAGAATGTATTTAGGGTGAGAAAATTATGAAAAATCTGTATCATCTTTTAATGTATATCCCACAATGCTCACCGCAAAAAGGGACATAAGTTGAGAAAAAAAAATTAAGCTGCCGATAACATGAAGTTGGATAAACATTACATAATCTAAACCACTGAACAACCAAATACTTTAGAAAAAAGGATATGAATATAGCTTTAGATCTTATGCAATATATCAGTTTTCTGTCTGTCCTGTAAAATGTGTAGAAGTGGACCTGTCCCTTTTCGTCAGCTAGCAGTTCATGTTGAATGCAATGCGTAGCACGTTTATTCAGTTTATACTGATTTTACTGCGGATATTGGTGCTGATATTGTATTACAAATTGCGTTTCACTGTTAGAGACACACTGTAGCCATATGAAATCAGTTTAGCTAGTGACCATGTACAACTTAATGACGGAAGTAATTTTCGCATAAGTTGTCATTATCACGGTATAGTACTCCTTCAGTATAGTACACAGGAGGCGTGCCAGGGATAAGTCCCTGCAGCCGCGATATCCTCTGTGTTCTCAGTGGATCAGATGGAGCCGGCTCGGTAGCTCAGCGTGTTCGGTCAAAGACTTGGCGTGTCTGTAGTAAAAAAAAAAAAAAAAAAAAATATGAGTGAAAAGATCAATAACGAACTTCAATGGAAGTCATGTGACATCCGCTTCGACCAAATACAACGACCAAAAAAAAAAAAAATGATAGAGCGTCTGCCATGCAAGCAAGAGATCCCGGGTTCGAGTCCCGGTCGGGGCACACATTTTCGTCTGTCCCTGTTGACTTATATCAATGCCTGTATGCAGCTAGGGGTATTCTTCTTCGCGGATGGATCACTTAGGACCACGCGTAATCAACATTTGTTGGCCTCCCTTTCGCCCAGTATACCTTCATACGCAACGAATGGGCTAGTTTTCGTTGTGAAGACCACGTATGTCGGTTAGTTTTTTTGTCTTCTTCCTCAAAACCCCCTGTATTTGTGATTTTTCTGATTTCATTTCTGGAATGTAGATTTGGAGACCCTAATTCTCTCAGGTCTGTTTCCGTCTGTTTGTACCAGTTCGGTTTTGTAGTTTTGTTCTTTAGAAATGTAATGTCATTTTTATTGAAAGACAATAATTAGCTGAAGTCACCGCGATGTACGATGGTCCCCTGGATATAAGAAAAGACGGATGTTGAATTCTGCAACTCACTTGCCACTTCAAGTGCCATCTAGCGGCATTTTGCAAACCAGACAGGTCAGTCTGTCCAGCATAATCCACTGCTTGTCGGGAAATACGGCAAAATTTGTGTGTGCAGAACTGGACTTTCCAGGTCCTTTGTTCATGGTACGGCAGCGCAAACATTGAGAGCGGATGCGTCAGGTAGCCTGGAGACACAACAGCGAGCAGACGGAAGTCTCAACCGGGCAAGGGCCGCAGCTCGCGGGCACCTTGTCTACATCTACGTAATTACTCTGCTATTCACAATAAAGTGCCTGGCAGAGGGTTCAATGAAGCACCTTCATGCAGACTCTCTACCGTTCCACTCTCGAACAGCACGCGGGAGAAACGAGCACTTAAATTTTCCGTGCGAGTCCTGATTTCTCTTATTTTATCGTGATGGTCATTTCTCCCTATGTAGGTGGGTGCCGACAGAATGTTTTCGCAATCGGAGGAGAAAACTGGTGATTGAAAACTCATGAGAAGATCCCGTCGCAACGAAAAACGCCTTTGTTTTAATGATTACCACTCCAATTCACGAATCATGTCTGTGACACTATCTCCCCTATTTCGCGATAATACAAAATCAGCTGCCCTTCTTTGTACTTTTTCGATGTCATCCGTCAGTCCCACCTGATGCGGATCCCACACCGCACAGCAGTACTCCAAATAGGGCGGACAAACGTAGTGTAAACAGTCTCTTTGGTAGACCTGTTGCACCTTCTAAGTGTTCTGCCAATGAATCGCAGTCTTTGGTTTGCTCTACCCACAATATTATCTATGTAATCGTTCCAATTTAGGTTATTTGTAATTGTAATCCCTAAGTATTTAATTGAATTTACAGCCTTTACATTTGTGTTACTTATCGCGTAATCTAAATTTAGCTAATTTCTTTTAGAAATGTGAATAACTTCGCACTTTTCTTTATTCAGGGTCAATTGCCACTTTTCTCACCATACAGATATCTTATCTAAATCATTTTGCAAGTAGTTTTGATCATCTGATGACTTTACAAGACGGTAAATGACAGCATCATACGCAAACAATCTAAGACGGCTACTCAGATTGTCTCCTATGTCGTTAACATAGGTCAGGAACAATACAGGGCCTATAACACTTCCTTGGGGAACGCCGGATATTACTTCAGTTTTACTCGATGACTTTCCGTTTACGAACTGCGACCTTTCTGACAGAAAATCACGAATCCAGTCGCACAACTGAGGCAATACTCCGTAGGCACGCAGTTTGATTAGAAGGCGCTTGTGAGGAACGGTGTCGAAAGCCTTCTGGAAATCTAAAAATATGGAATCAATTTGACATCTCCTGTCGATAGCACTTATTACTTCATGAGTATAAAAAGCTAGTTGTGTTTCACAAGAACGATATTTTCTGAATCCGTGCTGACTATATTTCAATAAATCGTTTTTTTTTTCAGGTACTTCATAATGTTCGAATACAGTATATGTTCTATAACCCTACTGGAAAAAGTATTACTGAATATTACTTAGTGCTCTTATAAGGTAGTACGGAATAAAGGATTTCTACGTAACGATTGTGTCCGTCTCGACACTGTGGAGTGGAAATAAGGGGAAGGTAGTAGGTACTCGGGTGCCACGCACTCAAGACTTTAATGTACCAGTGCAGGATCGACACCTGCAAGTTAACTGCATACAGTGAGATGTGGTTATCAACGGGGTGTGTAATTATCACGGACGTAAATGCATGCTCTGCAATGGGTTTCCATCCTGGCCACAAGGTTGGTAAGGAGTTCTTGCAGGAGGGTGTTTCATTCCTGCCCAAGCGCCGTTGACTGCTGGATGGTCGTTGGTGGATGTGGACGTGCTGCAATATTTCTCCCTAACGCATCGCACACGTGCTCGATGGGATTCAAGCTGGGGGAAGGGGCAAGAGAATCCTTTCGCCGAATATCTCCTCATTCCAAGAGCTCCTCCCCCTACGCTGTCCACTGCGATCGCGGGTTACCATCCTGAAAAATGAACTCAGAGCCAAATGTACCCCTGAAAAGACACGCATGTCAAGGAGCACAGTGTCACAATAACAGTGGCTGGTGAATGTTCAAAACTGAAAGTCAGAACGCCCATTCCACATTATGCTTCCTTACAAATTACCTGTACCTCCAAAACGCTCTTGATCGTCAACGTTCGTTCTCGCGTTACTCATCCTCGTATTGCGAGATTTGGGAACACGTAATGCAGGTTAGGCCTTCAGCCAACTGGACCTATAACTGCAACAGTAACGATTTTCCCTTTTGTTTTAACAGATGTAATGAGGGAAGATACAAACTATCGATAATAATGTAAAATGTACCGGGTGTCCTCCTAAGAGTCATCACGCACGTTTGCTCTAATATTGCAGCAGATAGTAAACAGTAATATCAGAAACTGAGTCTGCATTGATGCAAAACACCTTGTTATTTGTTTATTTCTTTATTTTCCCAAACTAGTTTCGGCGACAAATATCACCATCATCAGTGGGGTTTTTTAATCTAAAACATGCAGAAAATAGCATGGTTACACAAACACAGTAGCACATTAATGTATTTTTTATTATTCGTTTTTTGAAATATTGTTTACTATGGATACTTTCATACTACCTTATTTATCGTATGTTACACCATGCTTTAAGCAATTATTGTCGCTGTTAACGACATATTTTCTGTATGTAAAATGGTTCAAATGGCTCTGAGCACAATGGGACTTAACATCTAAGGTCATCAGTCCCCTACAACTTAGAACTACTTAAACCTAACTAACCTAAGGACATCACACACATCCATGCCCGTGGCAGGATTCGAACCTGCGACCGTAGCGGTCGCGCGGTTTCAGACTGAAGCGCCTAGAAACGCTCGGCCACTACGGCCGGCTTCTGTATGTATGTCAGCAATATATATATATATATATATATATATATATATATATATATATATATATATATATATATATTGCTGACGTACGAAATTCACCTTTTAGTATTTGTTTACTAACAGCTGCTCACATGATTGCAGATGAGATGATGTTCGCTAAGTAGAAACCGACAACAGAAGAAAAGAGCACAGAAAATATGTCGCAAACAGCGACATGTTGGGCTGACTTCAGCGACACAGTGCAAATATGAAACTGCTAATATTAAAAGTGAAGAAATTCACCCAGCTGTATTTAAGGTGTCGATTTTATTTTGGCAACTAGTTTCAACGTTGTAACAACGTCATCTTCAGGTTCATACACTTGTTGACGTCAACTGCGTATGGCTGATACTAGAAGTCAGTGGTGAGATATGGACGTGCTCCCTGTGGAAGGTGGATTCTAACCACCAGAAAGGAAAACCAAAGACATGAACTAGAGAGTCACAGAAGTTGTTGGCGCGTTTTAGTATATAGGGCAGCTCACGATCCCCCACGAACCATGAAGATTGTCGCGGTGCGGTCGCTTGCATGCTCCAACGATAGATAGTCTAACTTTAAGCACAGACATGCATTACTACACTGGAAACGCTTATACAATGTCATTGACTTCACTGAAGACAGTGCCTTAGAATCATATTATGACGGCGAGCGCAAAGGACGTGTAAACATCTGTTTATTTACTAACGAAACAGTCGTTTAGAAATGTAAATGGACTTATATACCTGCTCCATATTTAGAGTTTTCACATAACGGTTAATACGTGCATCGTGTTTGGCTCAAATTTTTCGTACAGTAGGTGAAAGATGCAAGGAACTAAACAAGCTTAAGTAGAAACATCTTACGTGCTTTTGCTTTTATATTGTATGCAAGCCTAAATAACTACATTACATTTTGTCTCGTCTGAAATACCGACAGTTTTTAAACAGTTTACGTATATTTTAAGAGGTTTAATAAATCTAGCGTTAACAGACGTAGCTTAATTATGTGTTTTAACCACTTTTGATGAACTTCGGCTTTTCTTGGAATTGTATGCTCGTTAAAAAAGTGCTCCTATAGGCAGAACGTGATATTTGTCGTTGATAACAAGTGTCTTTACTCATTTGAGAGTTCTTACGAAAACTGCAATCTGGCTTAAACGTGTCTATATGTAACCTGATGTTCTTCTCATAACACGGTTATGCACTGTGTGTGTTAAACTCAACTAGTACGCAATTATCTGGTCAGTTACGGAACTTCTTTAGACTACCACGTAAATCTCACAAAGTCATTTTGTTTCAGGAAATCGTAGTAGTACCAAACACAAATTTCCTGAGGCCTTCATCTTATCTCACCAACATCAGGCTTCAAAAAAAGTTGCGCCATTGTCAGCCGAGTAATGTGTGTCTGTGACCGTAAGTACAGCCTCATATCTTTGAATAGCAGCGTTTTCAGTAGTTGTAGAGATATGGATGACTGACTGATCTGGCTGACGTGGAAACGTTTCTTTTTTTTTCTTTACCTTGACTGGTTTGCTGCGGTCCACGACGAATTCCTCTCTTTTTCTAACGTCTTCATCTGAGAGTAGCCCTTTTACCCTATGTCCTCATTATTTGCTGAATGTATTCAAATGGTTCAAATGGCTCTAAGCACTATGCACTATGGAACTTAAGATCTGAGGTCATCAGTCCCATAGAACTTAGAACTACTTTAACCTGACTAACCTAAGGACATCACACTCATCCATACCCGAGGCAGGATTCGAACCTGCGACCGTAGTGGTCGCGCGGTTCCAGACTGTAGCGCGTAGACAATTTATTTTAATCGTCGTAGCTGAACACACACTGCAGCTGATAACGGCTTGTATCCTGACAGCGCTGCATACCCTGCATCCATGAAGTAAAGCACCTTCCACCCATTCAGATCAGAGCCAGCAAACCACCACAAGCTCAGACCGCCGAATACACCAGGCTGAATCACTGCTACACTGCACAGATTCCCTGCATCACCTCGTCCAGTCAGCTGCCCTCTTAGGAAATTAATATTTGTGTTGCCTCTTGATGGCCATCGTGATACTCTCATCTCTGTTGTAGCAGCTTCAAATGATTATGACATCAACCACCTCATCCTCCACCTACACAGAGCCGCTACGTCCGGCAAACTCCCTGGGCCAGCCACCGAGACATAAACATAACCAGCCAGCACACCTTGAGTGGCCCGGCGTCATACGTGAAGTCTTACTCTGAACCCCCCACGCTGACTCCATAGTAATGCCACTTCCTTTGTTGCCACACATTGCTACACCTAGGCTCGTCGTGGCGCTGCGTTCTGGAAACTAGCAGATACATGGTTTTTCTGGCGGGGCAGGAGTGCTTGATCAGCACTGGCCCATATGATGTACGGGGACAGGAACTCAGCTTTGTCGTAAACGATTTTTTTAGCTATTAGTGGTATTAAAATCACATTATAACGATAATTTTCTTGATTTTTCTACTTCCTGAGAAAGCAACCATTCAACACAGATATACATCAAAATGATACATTATGTACCAAAAAAGGAAATCCTAGAACCGCCGTATGATCAAGGCTAATTTTCTATGCCAAGAAAGTGTGAGATAACCGACCGAGCTGCTGTGCTATTTCCTCAGATCAGAGCTAACTTGTTTTCTTAAAACAAATACTGTATACTTTAATGAAACAGCAAGAAGAGCGCATGCTGCAAAATCGTTTAGAGCTCCTTTCAGTGACAAATGTGTCGATGTTTTAGGTTCGGATGGAGAGCGACAGCTAGTGGGTCCGGAATGGCAGTTGCTGGAGGCTGTTTTGGATCACTTAGCTGCCGGAGTGGAGGTGAACCACTTGAGAAATATGATCCTCGGTGCCGTAAGTCCCGACGGCAAAGGATTTACTGGCGCCGTTGCCGAGGTAAGCAAGCACGTAATTTCTTCATGCAGGCTATAGCGTGCAAGTATTCTTTAATTAAGATTTCTATTTACAAATCTGAGCCAAAAATTCGGTATGCTCGTTGCGCGTATGATTGTACCCACTATTTCACCGAATATTAGAATCCGTTAAAACTATAGGGCAATTTTAAACCGACCATCATATTTACGAAGTGGTGCAGCTGTGCCTCGAAAGCTAAGGAATCCAGAACGGTGTGTAGAATTTTTAAGACTAGGGACATATCATCATACTTTCGGAAAAATATCATGCACACAATCAAAAAAAGCAAATATAGATAATTGCCAGAACAATCGTTCAATCAGCTAAATGATTCACACATAAAAATTGCTGAGAATATTAATACACAGAAAAATGGAAAAGAAAATAAGCGGGTGTTACATGGCGATCAGCTGACTTTCGGAAAGTTAAAGGCACCAGAAAGGCAGTTCTGACGTTGCCCTTGATAGTGGGACCTACACTTTAAAAAAGAGATACATTAAAAGTATTTCTGAACGTAGAAAAGAGAGAATGTAAAATGCCTCAAGATGTTCTGAGGAAAATAGGATTTAACTGTAGGGAAAGGCGGAAAATATGTGTTACGTACAATAGCCAAGAGGTTACAATAAAAATGAAAGTGCTCAGATTAAAAAGGGATGCAGTCTTTCGCCCCTACTGCTCGGTCTATAAATCGAAGAAGCAATGGAGTAAATAAAAGGTTGAAAGGTGTGATTAAAATTGAGAGTAAAAGGATATCAATGACAAGATTCAACACTGACTTGCTATCCTCAGTGAAAATGAAAAGCAATTACAGTTGAATGGAACTAAGTCTAATGAGTACAGAATATGGTTCAAATGGCTCTGAGCACTGTGGGACTTAACTTCTGAGGTCATCAGTCCCCTGTAACTTAGAACTACTTAAACCTAACTAACCTAAGGACATCACACACATCCATGCCCGAGGCAGGATTCGAACCTGCGACCGTAGCGGTCGCGCAGTTCCAGACTGTAGCGCCTAGAACGGCTCGGCCACCCCGGCCGTCTACAGAATATGGTTTCAGGGTAAACCTAATAAAGATGAAAGTAATAAGAGGTTTCGGAAATATTAGCGGTAAACTTAAAGTAAAAACAAGTTACCACGAAGCAGACAGAATTACAGAAATGTCAGACCAAGGAAGCAAAATAATACATGCAGGACGAAGTAAAGAGGACATAGAGATCGTAGTAGCACGGGTGAAGAGCACATTGCTGACCAAATTAAGTCTAGTAACATCAAACCGAGGACTTAATTTGAGGAAAAAAATTCTGAGAGTGTACGGTTGGAGCACAGCATTGTATAGTAGTGAATCATGAATTGTGACAACACTGGAAAAGAAGAGAATCGAAGCGCTTGGGATGCGCTACTATAGAGGGATATCGAAACTTAGGTGGGCCGACAACATGGATACTCTGCAAATCGTATTTAAGTGCCTGACAGAATGTTCATCGAACCACCTTCACAGTTCTCTATTATTCCAATCTCGTATAGCGCGGAAAGAACGAAAACCTATATCTTTCAGTACGAGCTCTGATTTCTCTTATTTTATCGTGGTGATCGTTTCTCCCTATATAGGTCGGCCTCAACAAAATATTTTCGCTTTCGGAGGAGAAAGTTGGAGATTGGAATTTCGTGAGAAGATTCCCTCGCAACGAAAGACGCCTTTCTTTTAATGATGTCCAGTCAAAATCCTGTATCATTTAAGTTACTCTCCCCCATATTTCGCAATAATACACCACGTGCTGCCCTTCTTTGAATTTTTCTATGTACTCCGTCAATCCTATCTTGTAAGGCTTCCACAGCGCGCAGCAGTGTTCTAAAAAAGAGGACGGACAAGCTTAGTGTAGGCAGTCTCCTTAGGAGGCCTGTTACATTTTCTAAGTGTCCTGCCAATAATACACAGTCTTTGATTAGCCTTCCCCACAACACTTTCTATGTGTTCTTCCAATTTAAGTTGTTCGTAATTGTAATTCTTAGGCATTTAGTTGAATTTACGGTCTTTAGATTAGACTGATTTATCGCGTAACCGAAGTTTAACGAGTTCCTTTTAGCACTCATGTGGATTTCCTCACGCTTTTCGTTATTTAGGATCAACTGCCAATTTTCGCACCATTCAGGTATCTTTTCTTATTGTTTTTCAACTTGTTTTAATCTTCTGATGACTTTATTAGTCGATAAACGACAGCGTCATCTGCAAACAACCTAAGACGGCTGCTCAGATTGTCTCCCAAATCGTTTATGTAGATAAGGAACAGCAAAGGGCCTACAACACTACCTTGGGGAACGCCAGAAATCACTTCTGTTTTATTCGATGACTTTCGATCTACGAACTGTGACCTTTCTGACACGAAATCTCAAATCCAGTCACATAACTGAGACGTTATTCCATAAGCACGCAATTTCACTACAAGCTGCTTCTGTAGTACAGTGTCAAAAGCCTTCCGGAAATCCAAAATTACGGAATCGATCTGAAATCCCTTGTCAATAGTACTCAACACTTCATGTGAATAAAGAGCTATTTATTTTTCACAAGAACGATGTTTTCTAAACCCATGTTGACTGTGTGTCAATAGACCGTTTTCTTCGAGGTAATTCATAATGTTCGAACGCAATACATATTCCAAAATCCTGCCGTATATCGACGTTAACGATGTGGGCCTGTAATTAAGTGAATTACTCTTTCTACCTTTCTTGAATATTGGTGTGAACTGTGCAACATTCCGGTCTTTGGGTTCGGATCTTTCGTCGAGCGAATGCTTCACTAGTGCGAGGATATTTACTTCTACGTTACTCTTGTTGGCAGCTGTTCTTGATTCGAGTTCTGGAATATTTACTTCGTCTTTTTTTGTGAAGATATTTCGGAAGGCTGTGTTTAGTAACTCTGCTTTGGCAGCACTCTCTTCGATAGTATCTCCATCGCTATCGCGCAGAGAAGACATTGATTGTTTATTGCCGCTAACATATTTCACATACGACCAGAATCTCTTTGGATTTTCTGCCAGGATTAGAGACAAAATTTCGTTGTGGAAACTGTTACAAACATCTCGCATTGAAGCCTGCGCTAAATTTCGAGCTTCTGTAAAAGACGCCAATCTTGGGGATTTTGCCTCTGTTTAAATTTTGGCGTGTTTGTTTCGTTGTTTCTGCTATAGTGTTCTAACCCGTTTTGTGTACCAAGTAGGATCAGCTCCGTCGTTTGTTAATTTATTTGCTATAAATCTCTCAATTGCTGCCGATTCTATTTCTTTGAATTCAAGCCACATCTGGCCTACACTTCTATTATTAATTTTGAAGGAGTGAAGATTGTCTCTCAGGAAACCGTCAAGTGAATTTTTGTCTGCTTTGCTGCATAGGTATATTTTTCGTTTATTTTTGAAGGATTTGGGGGTTACAGTATTCAGTCTCGCTACGACAACCCTGTGTCCACAAATCCCTGTATCGGTTTTGATGCTCGTTATTAACTCAGGATTATTTGTTGCTAAGAGGTCAAGTGTGTTGTCGCAACTGTTTACTATTTGCATGGGCTCATGAACTAACTGCTCGAAATGATTCTCAGAAAATGCGTTTAGCATAATTTCAGATTATGTTTTATGCGTACCTCGAGAATTAAACTTGTATTTTCGCCAACATATCGAAGGTAAATTCAAGTCACCACCAACTATAAAAGAACGGGTCGGGTACGTGTTTGATATCAAATTCAAGTTTTCTTTGAACCTTTCAGCAACTGTATCATCTGAATTGGAAGGTCGGTAAAAGGATCCAATTATTATTTTATTCCGGTTGCCAACCTCTGCCCCTACTAACTCATAGGAAGTATCTACTTCAATATCGCGACAATATAAACTACTTCCAACAGCAACAAACACGCCACAGCCAACCGTGTTTATCCTAAAAAATGGTTCAAATGGCTCTGAGCACTATGGGACTTAACTTCTGAGGTCATCAGTCCCCTAGAACTTAGAACTACTTAAACCTAACTAACCAAAGAACATCACACACATCCATGCTGGAGGCAGGATTCGAACCTGCGACCGTAGCGGTTCCAGACTGTAGAGCCTAGAACCGCTCGGCCACCCTGACCGGCCGTGTTTATCCTATCCTTTCGGAACACCGTTAGGTTATTCGCAAAAATTTTGGCTGGGCTTGTATCCGGCTTTAGCCGGCTTTCAGTGCCTATAAAGAATTATTGTTCTCAGAATCAGTGAAGAAAGGAACAAATGGTTCAAATGGCTCTGAGCACTATGGGACTCAACTGCTGAGGTCATTAGCCCCCTAGAACTTAGAACTAGTTAAACCTAACTAACCTAAGGACATCACAAACATCCATGCCCGAGGCAGGATTCGAACCTGCGACCGTAGAGGTCTTGCGGTTCCAGACTGCAGCGCCTTTAACCGCACGGCCACTTCGGCCGGCGAAGAAAGGAACATGTGGAAAAGACCGACAAGAAGACGAGACAAGCTGACAAGACTTATGTTGGGCCATTACAATGTAACTTCCGTGGTACCACATTGAGCTGTAGAACGTAAAATTTCAGGAGAAGACAGAGACTGGAATACATCCAACGAATATTGGTGAACGTAGCGTGTCAGTTCTTTTCTGAGATGAAGAGTTTGGCACAAACCGCATCTAACAATTCAGAAGACTGATGACCAAAAATAACCATTGATACTTTCTGCAGGCGAGCGACTTTTCCTCCTCCTCCTCTCCCTTCTTCTTCTCCTTCGTCTTGTTCCCCTTCTTTACAGCCGGAAATAAGGAGAAATGAGTTAGCAACTCTGACCGCCAGAGTTTAGTTAATCCTTTTAATTTTAGTGACGTGTCTTCCAATTGTCGAAGAATAGTGAGATCGCTACCCCCGCACGAACTGCTTCGGGTTGTGCTGGTGCTTCAATTTCTTCCGTTTCACCAGAGTCTTTTAGCGGTAACTGCACCTGTCGAAGTTTACGGTTGGATTTGTTTGCCCTTTTCCACTGACTCGCAATGGGCGACCTAAAAGATTACTGTGATCTTTTCAGCAAAAGGTGCGGTTCCAATTTCAGTGGGCTAAGTTGTTATGAGACGAAACCGAGATCAGCGTAATGAGTGACTGTTGGTTCAAAGTGCAGTTTCCATGCACAAAAACCTTTTTTTTTTTGGTCATCAGTCTACTGTCTGGTTTGATGCGGCCCGCCGCGAATTCCTTTCCTGTGCTAACCTCTTCATCTCAGAGTAGCACTTGCAACCTACGTCCTCAATTATTTGCTTGACGTATTCCAATCTCTGTCTTCCTCTACAGATTTTGCCCTCTACACCTCCGTCTAGTACGATGGAAGTCATTCCCTCATGTCTTAGCAAATGTCCTATCATCCTGTCCCTTCTCCTTAACTGCACTCGCATTCGGGAGGACGACGGTTCAATCCCGCGTCCGGCCATCCTGCTTTAGGTTTTCCATGATTTCCCTAAATCACTCCAGGCAAATGCCGGGATGGTTCCTTTGAAAGGGCACGACCGACTTCCTTCCCCATCCTTCCCTAATCCGATGAGACCGATGACCACGCTGTCTGGTCTCCTTCCCCAAACCAACCAACCAACCTTCACCTTATCAGTGTTTTCCACATATTCCTTTCCTCTCCGATTCTGCGTAGAACCTCCTCATTCCTTACCTTATCAGTCACCTAATTTTCACCATTTGTCTATAGCATCACATCTCAAATGCTTCGATTCTCTTCTGTTCCGGTTTTCCCACAGTCCATGTTTCACTACCATACAATGCTTTTGATGTCCTCCTTGCTCCGTCCGTCATAGGTTATTTTACTGCCTAGGTAGCAGAATTCCTTAACTTCATTGACTTCGTGGTCATCAATCCTGATGTTAAGTTTCTCGCTGTTCTCATTTCTACTACTTCTCATCACCTTCATCTTTCTCCGATTTACTCTCAAACCATACTGTGTACTCATTAGACTGTTCATTCCCTTCAGCAAATCATTTAATTCTTCTTCACTTTCACTCAGGATAGCAATGTCATCAGCGAATCGTATCATTGATATCCTTTCACCTTGTATTTTAATTCCACTCCTGAACCTTTCTTTTATTTCCATCATTGCTTCCTCGATGTACAGATTGAAGAGTAGGGGCGAAAGGCTACAGCCTTCTCTTACACCCCTCTTAATACGAGCACTTCGTTCTTGATCGCCCACTCTTATTATTCCCTCTTGGTTGTTGTACATATTGTATATCACCCGTCTCTCCCTATAGTTTACCCTACTTTTTTCAGAATCTCGAACAGCTTGCACCATTTTATATTGTCGAACGCTTTGCCCTCTTTGGCAAGGCCGTTGGCAGAATGAGGGTGCCTTCTTATGCCGGAAGTCTTCGGCCGCCAATACTGATTATTTATCAAAATTTAGGCAGTGGCCGGGATCGAACCCGGGACCGAAGACGTTTTGATTATGAATCAAAGACGCTACTCCTTTTTTTCCCGATCGTTCTGTTTGGTCGTTGCGGACGTTACATGACATCCGTCCAAGTTCGTTTGTTGATCCTTCAACTCAGTTTTTTATTGCAGAGGTCAACCGACTCTCTGACCGAACACGCTGAGCTACCATACCGGCTTCCCCTAGACCTAGTAGAATATTACATTTGCTGAGTAAGTGGAATCGTGTTGAGAAGCTATGATGATAAGTGGAAGAACATATCATCATATAAGCGTGGCAGGTAGATCTTGGGCAAACAGTATTGTACAAGGGTAGTTGCATTAAAGTATTCTTTCTTGCCTTTTGCCATGATGTTGCACAACATGTTCGATGTCAGAGTGCCGAGGTGCACAGTATGAAGAAGATGTTCAGTGGGCATGCATAACATCACTAGCGAAGTCCTATACGCATACGTTATTCGTCTTACTGTTAGTAGATAGTAATAGGGTAAAGTTGGAAGCAAGATGTTATTGCATTTGGTCTCGTATGGCGGTTATCAGAACACCCGGTGACGTTACAGTAGACAGGTATAATCGTGACTGAGGAAAACGCACTGCATTGTATATGGTTTCGAAACAGTTGTGCATATACTGTCGAGTGGTTCAGTGTGTCCCAGCGAAATATCATGATAAAAACTCACGATAAACCGACCGAAACGCTGTCTCTTCGAGGTGCAGTAGTGTTGCGGTCGACTAAAAGAGGCTGGAGTGACTTCGCTTAAATGGCGGTGACGTTTTGATAGTGGAGGGGTGACACGTATATAAAAAGATGTAGATCTTGCGTTGCTGTCAAAAGAGAGCATAGACCTCTAGTGTCCCACACCACCCTGCCTATTTTTTCTTTTCTTTTTTTTCTGATTGGTATGATGCGGCCGCCTCAAATTTCTCATAGTAGCAGGTACAACCTACTTACTCAATTATTTGCTGTATGTATTACAATCTCTGTTTCCCTCTACAATTTGTACCCTTTCCAGCTCCCCCTAGCACCATAGAAGTTATTCCCCGATGCCTTGAAGATGTCCTATGATCCTGTCCATTCTTCTTGTCAGTGTTTTTCATTTATTCCTCTCGCTTTGCTTATTTCATGAGGCGACCGCCATGTCAGTACCAGTCAGTTGGCCTGCCCGTACAGTGTAAGCTAGACAACTGTGTGGAACATTCTCCATGCCCACTATTAGTACCTTTATCACTTACTGCGGGTGCAGGGAGCAGATTAGTCACTGGTCTCTTCACTAGTCATCTGTCCTATTCACGGATGAGGACACCTTTACGTAGAGTAGTGTCTTCAGTTTTCATAACAGTCATCTGTGGAATAGGATGCACAACCTGCATGGAATGGTGACAGCGAATCATCAGCAGAGGTGAAGCTGGAATGTGTGGGCCGGGATAATTGGTGACCGTACTTTGAGCCCAATCCTCTCTCCACGTCACCCAACTGACTGAAACTATCGGAGTTTCTTGCGGGTTACTTTGCCTGCCCTGCTGAAAGAAGTGCCATTGATGATTCAAAGTGTTATGTGGCTGCCACATGGTGCTCCAGGCCCATTCGCCGTTAACATCCGGACATCCCAGTCGTGTCTTCCCTCGTCGATGGATCGAACGAGGGTTTCCAGTTGCATGGCCCGCTCGTTCACCGAATCCCAGCCCGTTGTATTATTGATTATGGGGCCATATAAAAAGTACAGTGTATCCAGAACCTACTCCAGATGTGGAACCCTGGAGAAGCGTATTGATGCTGTCTTTGACACTGTTCGGATGTGAAAATGTGAGACAGGACCTGCTAAGGCGCGTATACGCATGCGTTGAGGAACATGGAAACCTTTTTAAACACATACTGTAAATCTGGAGTACAGCATTGTATGGTAGCGAAACATGGACTGTGGGAAAATCGGAACAGAAGAGAATCGAAGCATTTGAGATGTGGTGCTATAGACGAATGTTGAAAATTAGGTGGACTGATAAGGTAAGGAATGAGGAGGTTCTACGAAGAATCGGAGAGGAAAGGAATGTGTGGAAAACACTGATAAGGAGAAGGGACAGGGTGATAGGACATCTTCTAAGACATGAGGGAATTACTTACATGGTACTAGAGGGAGCTGTAGAGGCAAAAACTGTGGAGGAAGACAGAGATTGGAATACGTCAAGCAAATAATTGAGGACGTAGGTTGCAAGTGCTACTCTGAGATGAAGAGGTTAGCACAAGAAAAGACTTCGTGGCGGGCCGCATCAAACCAGTCAGCAGACTGATGACAAAAAAAAAACTGTAACTGTGGCAGGCAGTGCGTATTAGACCGCAATCTCTGTAACAATTTATGATTGAATCAATGGTCTCTAACATGGAAACCATGCATTTCCAGACATAAGTTCATTAGACCGTTCCGTATCCTCTCAGCGATCAGCGCCTAGGGTTTTCAGACGGTGGAAAATATCATCTTGTATACTTTCTTTACTGCATCACGAGTCCACAAGACCACCACCCGTCTTTCAGTATGACAATGGGCGGTGGTAATAACGTTTTGGCTCAGCATTTTACACTATTGGCCATTAAAATTGCTACATCATGAAGATGACGTGTTACAGACGCGAAATTTAACCGACAGGAAGAAGATGCTGTCATATGCAAATGATTAGCTTTTCAGAGCATTCACACAAGGATGGCGCCGGTGGCGACACCTACAACGTGCTGACATGATGAACGTTTCCAACCGATTTCTCATACACCAACAGCAGTTGACCGGCGTTGCCTTGTGAAATGTTGTTGTTATGCCTCGTGTAAGGAGGAGAAAGCCTAGACCCCGTGGTCTAGGGGTAGCGTCTTTGATTCATAATCAAAACGTCTTCGATCCCGGATTCGATCACCGCCAATGCCTAAATTTTGATAAATAATCAGCATTGGCGGCCGAAGACTTCCGGCATAAGAAGTCACATTCTGCCAACGGCCTTGCCAAAGAGGGCGGAGGAGCGGACAGAGGTTCAGGGCTCTCTCTTGTCCTAGTGGTGGGAAATTGCCCCTAAAGGCGGAAGAATCAGCAATTATCAACGACATGAGGATGCAGAAGGCAATGGAAACCACTGCATTAAAGACACGTAACGTGTATCCACAGGACATGTGGCCTGTAATTGAAGAAGTGTCATGATGATCTCTCCATTGGCAAAAGATTCCGGAATAGTCCCCCATTCGGATCTCCGGGAGGGGACTGACTGCCAAGGGGGAGGTTACCACGAGAAAAAGATTGAATAATCAACGAAAGGATAACGTTCTAAGAGTCGGGGCGTGGAATGTCAGAAGCTTGAACGTGGTAGGGAAACTAGAAAATCTGAAAAGGGAAATGCAAAGGCTCAATCTAGATTTAGTAGGGGTCAGAGAAGTGAAGTGGAAGGTAGACAAGGATTTCTGGTCAGATGAGTATCGGGTAATATCAACAGCAGCAGAAAATGGTATAACAGGTGTAGGATTCGTTATGAATAGGAAGATAGGGCAGAGGGTGTGTTACTGTGAACAGTTCAGTGACCGGGTTGTTCTAATCAGAATCGACAGCAGATCAACACCGACAGCGATAGTTCAGGTATACATGCCGACGTTGCAAGCTGAAGATGAACAGATAGAGAAAGTGTATGAAGATATTGAAAGGGTAATGGGTTATGTAAAGGGGGACGAAACTCTAATAGTCATGGGCGACTGTAATGCAGTTGTCGGGGAAGGAGTAGAAGAAAAAGTTACAGGAGAATATGGGCTTGGGACAAGGAATGAAAGAGGAGAAAGACTAATTGAGTTCTGTAACAAGTTTCAGCTAGTAATAGCGAATACCCTGTTCAAGAATCACAAGAGGGGGAGGTTTACTTGGAAAAGGCCGTGAGATACGGGAAGATTTCAATTAGATTACATCGTGGTCAGACAGAGATTCCGAAATCAGATACTGGACTGTAAGGCGTACCCACGAGCAGATATAGACTCAGATCACAATGTAGTAGTGATGAAGAGTAGGCTGAAGTTCAAGACATTAGTCAGGAAGAATCAATACGCAAAGAAGTGGGATACGGAAGTACTAAGGAATGACGAGATACGTTTGAAGTTCTCTAACGCTTTAGATACAGCAATAAGGAATAGCGCAGTAGGCAGTACAGTTGAAGAGGAATGGACACCTCTAAAAAGTGCCATCACAGAAGCTGGGAAGGAAAACATAGGTACAAAGAAGGTAGCTGCGAAGAAACCATGGGTAACAGAAGAAATACTTCAGTTGATTGATGAAAGGAGGAAGTACAAACATGTTCCGGGAAAATCACGAACACAGAAATACAAGTCGCTGAGGAATTAAATAAATAGGAAGTGCAGCGAAGCTAAGACGAAATGGCTGCAGGAAAAATGTGAAGACATCGAAAAAGATATGATTGTCGGAAGGACACACTCAGCATACAGGAAAGTCAAAACAACCTCTGGTGACATTAAAAGCAACGGTGGTAACATTAAGAGTGCAACGAGAATTCCACTGTTAAATGCAGAGGAGAGGGCAGATAGGTGGAAAGAATGCATTGAAAGCCTCTATGAGGGTGAAGATTTGTCTGATGTGATAGAAGAAGAAACACGAGACGATTTAGAAGAGATAGGGGATCCAGTATTAGAATCGGAATTTAAAAGAGCTTTGGAGGACTTACGGTCAAATAAGGCAGAAGGGATAGAAAACATTCCATCAGAATTTCTAAAATCATTGGGGGAAGTGGCAACAAAACGACTACTCACGTTGGTGTGTAGAATATATGAGTCTGGCGACATAGCATCTGACTTTCGGAAAAGCATCATCCACACAATTCCGAAGACGGCAAGAGCTGACAAGTGCGAGAATTATCGCACAATCAGCTTAACAGCTCATGCATCGAAGTTGCTTACAAGAATAATACACAGAAGAATGGAAAAGAAAATTGAGAATGTGCTAGGTGACGATCAGTTTGGCTTTAGGAAAAGTAAAGGGACGAGAGAGGCAATTCTGACGTTACGGCTAATAATGGAAGCAAGGCTAAAGAAAAATCAAGACACTTTCATAGGATTTGTCGACCTGGAAAAAGCGTTCGACAATATAAAATGGCGCAAGCTGTTCGAGATTCTGAAAAAAGTAGGGTAAACTATAGGGAGAGACGGGTCATATACAATGTGTACAACAACCACGAGGGAATAATAAGAATGGACGATCCAGAACGAAGTGCTCGTATTAAGAAGGGTGTAAGACAAGGCTGTAGCCTTTCGCCCCTACTCTTCAATCTGTACATCGAGGAAGCAATGATGGAAATAAAAGAAAGGTTCAGGAGTAGAATTAAAATACAAGATGAAAGGATATCAATGATACGATTCGCTGATGACATTGCTATCCTGAGTGAAAGTGAAGGAGAATTAAATGATCTGCTGAAGGGAATGAACAGTCTAATGAGTACACAGTATGGTTTGAGAGTAAATCGGAGAAAGACGAACGTAATGAGAAGTAGTAGAAATGAGAATAGCGAGAAACTTAACATCAGAATTGATGGTCACGAAGTCAATGAAGTTAAGGAATTCTGCTACCTAGGCAGTAAAATAACCTATGACGGACGGAGCAAGGAGGACATCAAAAGCAGACTCGCTATGGCAAAAAAAGGCATTTCTGGCCAAGAGAAGTCTACTAATATCAAATACCGGCCTTAATTTGAGGAAGAAATTTCTGAGGATGTACGTCTGGAGTACAGCACTGTATGGTAGTGAAACATGGACTGTGGGAAAACGGGAACAGAGGAGAATCGAAGCATTGGAGATGTGGTGCTATAGACGAATGTTGAAAATTAGGTGGACAAGGATGAGGAGGTTCTACGCAGAATCGGAGAGGAAAGGAATATGTGGAATACACTGATAAGGTGAAGGGACAGGATGATAGGACATCTGCTAAGACATGAGGGAATGACTTCCATGGTGCTAGACGGAGCTGTAGAGCGCAAAAACTGTAGAGGAAGACAGAGATTGGAATACATCATGCAAATAATTGAGGACGTAGTTTGCAAGTGCTACTCTGAGATGAAGAGGTTAGCACAAGAAAGGAATTCGTGGCGGGTCGCATCAAACCAGTTAGTAGACTGATGACCAAGAAAAAAAAAAAAGGGGGGGGAGAAATGCGTAGCATCACGTTTCCGATTTTGATAAAGGTCAGATTGTAGCCTATAGCGATTGTGGTTTATCGTCTCGCGACATTGCTGCTCGCGTTGGTCGAGATCCAACGACTGTTAGCAGAATATGGAATCGGTGGGTTCAGTAGGGTAATACGGAACGCTATGCTGGATATCAACGGCCTCGTATCACTAGCAGTCGAGATGACAGGCATCGTATCCGCATTGCTGCAACGGATCGTGCATTCACGTCTCGGTCTCTGAGTCAACAGATGGGGACGTTTGCAAGATAACAACCATCTGCACAAACAGTTCGATGACATTTGCAGCAGCATAGAATATCAGCTCGGAGACCATGGCTGCGGTTACCCTTGACGCTGCATCACAGACAGGAGCGCCTGCGATGATGTACTCAACGACGAACCTGGGTGCACGAATGGCAAAGCGTCATTTTTTCGGATGAATCCATGTTCTGTTTACAGCATTATGACGGTCGAATTCGTGTTTGGCGACATCGCGTTGAACGCAGATTGGAAGCGTGTATTGGTTATCGCCATACTGTCGTACCACCCGGCATAATGGTATGGGGTGCCATTGGTTACCTCTTGTTCGCATTGACGGCACTTTCAACAGTGGAGGTTACATTTCAGATGTGTTACGACCCGTCGCTGTACCCTTCATTTGATCCTTACGAAACCCTACATTTCAGCAGGATAATGGAGGACCGCATGTTGCAGGTCCCGTACGGGCCTTTCTGGATACAGAAAATGTTCGACTGCTGCCCTGGCCAGCGATTCTCCAGATCTCCCACCAATTGAAAACGTTTCGTCATTGGTGGCCGAGCAACTGGATCGTCACAATACGCCAGTCACTACTCTTGATGAACTGTGGTATCGTGTTGAAGCTGCATGGGCAGCTGTACCTGTACACGCCATGCAAGCTCTGTTTGACTCAATGCCCAGGCGTATCAAGGCCATCATTACGGCCAGAGTTGGTTGTTCTGGGTCCTGATTTCTTAGTATCTATGCACCCAAATTGCGTGGAAATGTAATCACATGTCAGTTCTATATAATATATTTGTCCAATGAATACCCGTTTATCATCTGCATTTTTTCTTGGTGCAGGCCTTAGTGGCCGAGCGGTTCTAGGCGCTACAGTCTCGAACCACACGATCGCTACGGTCCCAGGTTCGAATCCTGCCTCGGGCATGGATGTGTGTGATGTCCTTAGGTTGGTTAAGTTTAAGTAGTTCTAAGTTCTAGGGGACTGATGACTTTAGAAGTTAAGTCCCATAGTGCTCAGAGCCCATTCTTCTTGGTGTAGTAATTTTAATGGTCAGTAGTGTATATGACCATTCATTAACCATCCTCAGGCAGTATGTAGCCATAAGGACGGGCCTTTGGCAGGTGTGGGAGGGGCGGGCGGACGTGCTGTCCAACATGGTGTACCCGTGGACGTGGCGCGGCCGCTTCGACGCTACGTACCCGCTGAAGCCCTCCGACTACCTGCTGGTGGTGGCCAAGGCGGCCGAGTGGCCGCGCGCGCTGTGCGTGCTGCTGCCCTTCAGCAGGTGTCTGTGGCTGGCCTGCGGCGCCGCGCTGCTCGCGCTCTCCGCCGCCTGGGGCCTCCTCTGCTACGGCGGCGCGGGGCACTCCTGGCCCACGTCTGCGGCCGCTGCTTTCTTCCAGGTACGTCCCAGTGAACTCGAGAAGAAAATAAATTCTCTGCGCCATTTAGCAAGCATTAATATCCTACGCAAATGAATGCATTGCGTTGTGCAGCGAGGAAAGTGGCTCTTTCAATAATGAGGGGGAATATATTACAAGACGTAGCAACCAACAGCGTCATCTGCCGATTCAGTGTGCCTTGATTACTTCAGCAAACGCATTGCAAATTTAGTGTTGATTTCCATATTAACGCACGCAAAGTGACTGCCTGTCCCGTATAATATAAGAATTACTGAGCAAATATTCCAGATCTCTGTTGTGCCGTGTACCAGAGATCCATGCGACTAATCCTCGCCGTCCTGAGTGGCCGAGCGGTTCTAGGCGCTTCAGTCTGGAACCGCGCGGCCGCTACGGTGGCTGGTTTAAGTAGTTCATCTGATGACCTCAGATGTTAAGTCCCATAGTGCCCAGAGCCATTTGAACCATTTGACTAATCCTCTAGCTTGCTCGCACTCTTTGGCCGCTTCTGTCAGAACGAACTTCCGGCTTCCTAGGCGGCGGTTCCCACTGGCTAGCAGTGACTTTAGGAATAACATTGGCAGTACAGTGGAGAGTCGCCTGGACGAAAAGTGCGAGTGCGGTTTGGGTACCTCCACTGTTCGCGGCTTGTTGATATCGCCTTTCCTGGCACGGCGCGAGATATCTACACCTTCCTGTACATAATTACTCTGCAGTTCACAATTAAGAGCCTGACGGAGAGGCATCGAAAAAATAAGTTACTTCTCTACCGATCCACTCCCGAACAGGGCACGGGAAAAATTAACACTTAAATCTTTCCGTGCGACCTCTGATTTCTATTATTTTAATATTATGATTATTTCTCCTTATGTAAGTTCGCGCTAACAAATTACTTTCACACTCTAATGCGGAAGTCTTAAACTTCATGAGGAGGCCCTGCCGCAGCGAAAAACATGTTTTAATGACTGCCACCCCAATTCGTGTATCATTTCATGACACTATATACCCCATTTCGCGATAGTATGAAACAAGCTACCGTCTTTGAACTTTTTCGATGTCCTCCGCAAATCCTATTTGACGCGAATTCCACATTGTACGGCAATACTCCAGAAGGGCGCTGACAGGTGTAGTGTAAGCAGTCTCTTTAGTAGATCTGTTACATTTTCTAATTGTTCTGCCTATAAATCGCATTTTACGACTCCCTTTCCCCACCATGTAATCTGTGTGATTGCTCCAATTTAAGTTGTTCATAACCGTAATCTCTCTGCATTTAGTTGAGTTTATAGCATTTAGATCAGCCTGATTTATTTTGTATCCGAAATTTAGCGGATTCCTTTTACTTCTCATGTCGATGACGTCAGACACGTCATTATTCAGAGTCAATTGCCACATTTTATATCATTCAGACATTGCGTCTAACAAGGAGAGGTCCACAGTGGTTCGACTGACTTTTTGAAACAAACTGTACGGCGATGTGGCTTAGGGTCTGAGTTATCATATGCAGCTGCCATTCGCCCTGGTTGGCTCTCGTTTGCGAGTAACTGACGAAAAAAAATTCGTTTGTTGCTCTACAGCTTTAAAACAGGAACGTTATTTAGACTATTACCATAGCGCAATGGTTATCATCCGGACTTTACATAAGGAAAGCTGTGGATCAGATTCTCATCAGGTTCTCTGAATTATTTTTATTTCTATATATTTATCGAAACGAATTTTGTGGTTTCTTTTTCTTCAGTTAATTGGATTAAATGTCCTTTTTTATTTCTCTCCCTTTGTCACAACCTCCTTTGTGTTTTATGTGTTTCCGTTGCTCTCATTTCTTTTTCTTTTCCCACTTGGGATCTTCCTGTATGTGAATTTAATTATTGTTATTTATTGATTTAGATATAGTATCTTCCCTTTTATCATCTTATATTTTCGCCCATTCTGTTGAATTATTTTTATTCCTCATTTTCCTGGTATTTCATTTTTCCTTATAGTCTATTTTTTGTTTAAATCTTCGTCTGCCTTATTTTGCGCATAGTGCAATAATAATTTATGGTTTGAATGTTTTAGGTGATTTCCATCCAAAAATGTACATTTTGTAACTAAAAGTACATTTTTGACGCCACTGCACAGTCGGTCTTTTTTTAATTGATAAATCTGCATTTTCGCATGTTTAAATATTACGATAGATAAATAAAAATAATGACAATCACATGCCAAAGATTCCACGTGGAAAAAGAATGATAGGAAGAAGAAATGGGAGCAATTGAAACAATTAATATACTTAATAATACAACATGACAGAGGCAAAACATACATTTAAACAATTTAATTGTATAAAAATGACGGTAAAAGTCTATTCGATAAAGATTTAACAAGAAGTTTCAAAGCACCTGAAGAGATTGGGAGCCACAAAAATTTGCACGTGAGGACTGTAGGATAAGGGTACGCTAAAATAACAGTCTAGCTAACGTTGCTGTTTTCAGAGCTGTAGAGCTTCACGCGAAATTCTGAAATGTTTTTATCGATTACTCGCAAACGAGAGCCCACCAGGGGCAATGGTTGCAGGGTGTGATACCTTGGACATTAACTTACATCACGATACAAATAAAATGACATAACAAAGTAGACTTTACTGGTCTCGTACAGATATGGTTTTATGTGTACAGGCTGAAGCGGCCAGTGAAAATTTGTACCAAGGCAGGTACTGAATGCGGGTCGCCTGCTTACTAGGCAGGCGCGTTAGCCACCAATCCACGTAGGCACAGCGGTTCACACAACCGCACCTATTACCCTGGCACACCTCCCTTCAAGATATAACTTCTCACTGCCACCCTGGAATTTGGATCGAGGAGGAAGGCGTGCCAGACTAATCCACGCAGTTGTGTCAGCATTAGAGGCCTGTACGAGGGGCGGGAAGTGTCTGATGATATGATAGAAGAAACGAAAGTCGATTTGGAGGACTTACGGGATTCCTTATCAGAATCCGGATACAACACAGCTTTGGTACACTTGCCATCAAATAAGGCGGAAGGTTATATAATATTACTTCAAAATTTCTAAAATCGTTAATGTAATTGTAAACAAAATTATTAACTTTGGTATGAAAAATCAATGAGACTGACGTCATACCATCAGACTTTCGGAAAAACACCGTTCTCATAATTCCAAAGACTGCAAGACCCGATAAGTACGAGAATTGTCTCAGAATCAGCTTATCAGCTCATGCATCCAAATGGCTGACGTGAATAATATATTGAAGAATTGAAAAGAAAATTAAGAATCTGTTAGATGACGATCATAGTGGTTGATAACAGAAGCAAGTTGAAGAAAAATTAAGACATGGTCATAGGATTTGTCGACCTGGAGAAAGCGTTCGACAATTTAAAATGGTGTAATAGGTTAAAAATTCTCATAAAAATGAAAGTATAACAGGTGATACGTGATACTTACTGGAATTAAGGAAGACGTGGAAGGGAGGACCCACCAATATAACTTTCTTCTCACACAACCTGTTTATTTAACAATACAGGATGAGTCACCTAACGTTACCGCTGGATGTATTTCGTAAACCACATCAAATACTGACGAACCGATTCCAAAGACCGAACGTGAGGAGAGGGGCTAGTGTAATTGTTTAATACAAACCATACAAAAATGCACGGAAGTATGTTTTTTAACACAAACCTAGGTTTTTTTAAATGAAACCACGTTAGTTTTCTTAGCACATCTGAACATATAAACAAATACGTAAACAGTGCCGTTTCTTGCATTGTAAAATGTTAATTACATCCGGAGATATTGTAACCTAAAGTTGACGCTTGAAACCTCAGACGTTCAGTTGCGTGTTGTAACAAACACGGGCCACGGTCGGCGAGCAGCATCTGCAGGGACATGTTTACGATGACGACCGTGTTTACGAGTGCGGCTGTAGTGCACTGTTGTGGTTTGGTCTAGCTGTCGCAGTCTCCGCATGTAGCGCTTGCTGCTATTGTTATTCTGCATTCGTCTCCGCACGCAGACCAACTGTAGTTCACCGTGTTACCAGATGTCTGTGATAGTGTAGTGTTGTAGGAACTGTGACTAGGTGTATTCGAACTCTGAAAAGGCGGGGATGATACTCATCTATGGCGAGTGTCGACGAAATGCAGCTGAAGCCTGCAGGGTGCATGCAGAACGGTACCCGGACAGAGAGCATCCAACGTGCCGCACATTGCAAAACATCTACCGCCAACTGTATGCAACAGGTATGGTCGTAGCACGCAATCGGGTCCGTAACAGACCCGTCATAGGAGAAGCGGGTGCAGTTGGTGTGTTAGCTGCTGTTGCCATGAACCCACACATGAGTACACGGGACATTGCGAGAGCCGGTGGACTGAGTCAAAGTAGTGTCATGCGCATACTGCATCGTCACCGCTTTCACCCGTTTCATGTGTCGCTACATCAGCAATTACATGGTGATGACTTTAATCATCGAGTGCAATTCTGTCAATGGGCATTAACAGAGAATGCGTTGCAGTTCTACCTGTTTACCGATGAAGCGGGTTCCACAAACCACGGGGCAGTGAATCTACGGAACATGCATTACTGGTCGGTGGACAATCCTCGCTGGCTCAGACAGGCAGAGCGACAGCGACCGTGGACTGTAAATGTATGGTGCGGAATCATTGGCGACCATATCATTGGTCCTGACTTCATTGCAGGGGCCCAAACAGCTGCAACATACATCGCGTTTCTACAGAATGATCTGCCAACGTTGCTCGAAAATGTCCCACTGGAAACGCGTCGACGTATGTGGTATCAGCATGATGGTGCACCTGCACATTCCGAAATTAACACTAGGCTGACCCTTGACAGGATGTTCGACGGGCGTTTCATAGGACGTGGAGGACGCATAAATTGGCCAGCCCGTTCTCCTGATCTTACACCTCTGGACTTCTTTCTGTGGGGTACGTTAAAGGAGAATGTGTACGGTGATGTGCCTACAACCCCATAGGATATGAAACAACGTATTGTGGCAGCCTGCGGCGACATTACACGAGATGTACTGCGGCGTGTACGACATTCATTACGCCAGAGATTGCAATTGTGTGCAGCAAATGATGGCCACCACATTGAACATCTATTGGCCTGACATGTCGGGACACACTCTATTCCACTCCGTAATTGAAAACGGAAAGTACGTGTGTACGTGTACCTCACCCCTCATGGTAATGTACATGTGCGTCAGTGAAAAAGACCAATAAAAAGGTGTTAGCATGTGGACGTAATGTGCTGTTCCAGTCTCTTCTGTACCTAAGGTCCATCACCATTCCCTTTGGATCCCTACGTAATTCGGTGCTCTCCGATACACACGATCGAACAGTGGAGGAGTGGTACTCAAGCGTCAACTTTAGGTTACAATATCTCCGGATGTAATTAACATTTTACAATGCAACAAACGGCACTGATTACGTATTTGTTTATATGTTCAGATGTGCTAACAAAACTAACTGGGTTCCATTTTAAAAAAACGTAGGTTTGTGTTAAAAAAAACAGACTTCCGTGCATTTTTTTATGGTTTGTATTAACCAATTACACTAGCCCCTCTCCTCACGTTCGGTCTGTGGAATCGATTCGTCAGTATTTGATGTGGTTTACGAAATATATCCAGCGGTAATGTTAGGTGACTCACCCTGTATATAACCATAACTTTTTTTTACAAAATGAACAAATTTGGAAAATTCTTTTGACCTTAAACCTTAAGATGAATAAGGTTTCGCAAAAGAAATCAAAAGAGCAAACGATTTGACAAAGATTACAAGACGGCCGCACCTGCAGCCCGCCCGTTATTGGGTGAAACAGCGGTGTTTACTACCACGATGGACAGTCTCTCTTATTAAATGCCCTTTTGCACCACATGAAAACTATAAAAGCATCATTGATGACAAAAGTGATTCAATTTCTCAAAACAGATGTCACAACTTTTAATTTGAAGGCTGTTTGTCAAAAGGTTCGGGGTTAAGATGCGCACCTGTGCTTAAAGGATAAGCAGATTAGGGAACAATATGACAACGATAAGGCTTACTTCCAAGTAACCAACCTCTTAATTTCAGTCGGCAACCAAGGTGCGACTGGATAACAACCCGTCCCTTTTGACAATCTTTGAATCAAGTCATGGTGACAGTTGGTTGTTAATATTTTCAAAGTTAAACTGATTGTCAGTTATTAATACCGCTCTGAAGGAACATCTTAAAACTTTACTTGTGAACACTTATTACAACAGAACTCACATGGCGGAACCACAAGATCCAGCTAAAATACACCGATAATTACCCGATCTTTCAAACATAGCAACGCACAGCTTAGTACAACAGGTTGCCTAGGTTGTAACTAATGACTGAGAAATGCAAATACAATGAAAGAATTGAACTGGTTAATATCTAAATCTAACCACAAGGCCCCTGTTTGTTTAATGGCAACCTGTGCATTAGTACAATTGTTCCGGCTGTATTTACAATTCATTAGAACATTAATGATGGAGTATAAACCAGAAAGAAAAGGCAATATAATAGCGGGACAAAATTTCAAACGACAACTAGTTTCTTACTGCAATACTACGGCCTATATTTACGACCAAAGAGTCGACCAAGTAAAACTCTGAAGGTCAGGTACAAACCAGAAAATAATAAGGAAGGCAGATAGACAATGGCACAAATCACCACGAGGATTACAGAATGTTGCGTTGCTGGAACATGGCGACTACTGGACACTCCCCAGTCTGAGGTCGCTAAGGCACACCTGTCCGACGACACTCGTATCAGGCATAGCTAGTTCTAATTGTGGTGGCGCAGACACTTGCCCTGACAGTATCTGGCCAGCAACGGTGGAAGCGGCGGTGTTTTCAAGTTCTTTATCTTTAAATTTTGCTTTGATCTCCTGAATTAAATCCCAAACCTTTCCAGAGAGGCTCACCGTTCATCGGATAGCGACGTCAAGTTTTCCTACTACCCCGTGCACTGACCCGACTTGTGCTAAATTACAGAAACAGACTATCTACCCCCTCCCTTATAATCATCCTACAATATTGTCTGTTGATTGCTATTCGTCGCCTACGGTACTTTTATTTACGATGTGACAGTCTTTTAGGCTTATCTACGATTTAAGGCCCATCTAATTTCAGAAGATGACAGATTAATCTGTTCATACTGGTGAAGCGAATTTAATAAAAAGTTGGTGCGTTTGATGTTGGTGAAAAGAATATAAAATTATCTATTGTGCTTCATTACATTTAACGAAGGTAATAACTTGTACACAAATCATAGTATATGTGGTATTACAAAGAGAACCTTAAAAATACACGAATACAGAAAAAAACGGAATTATATAAAGTGGTGAGTGTACCTGTTCTACTGTATGGCAGTGAATCTTGGGTGACGATGTGGAAAAGTTTTAGCCATGTTCAGCCGAGCATTCAAAAAAATGCACTGAGTTGGACAGGATTCGTAATGAAAGCATAAGGTAGCAAGTGAATATTTTTTCAGTAAATTGCAAAACAAGAGAACACAAACAAAACTGGAAGGAACATCGAGATTCGAAAGAAGACGTTGCAACATTTACCCAGAGGCAGAGGAAGAAGGAGGAGAAGATGACTCATCTACACTCTCATTCATAGTCACATACACCCAAAAGATATATTTACGACCCAAGTCCTACTCATCGAAGAAAAGTGTCAACGTGCCCAGAGGAAATTTCGACCTCGGGGTTTTCCGCCCATCTACATCAACGGCTATTTCTTAGATAAATTGTTCTGAAAAATGAAGAACCCTACCTAAATTTTTCAATGTGTATTGCAGCTGGATGATGGAAACGTCTTGCCGCAATATTTCGGTTGGCGTCCAGACATAGAACTTGAGGTGAACCATGCAATTAGAGACTGCTAGTGCATCGTCGCTAAGTTTGTACCGAAAACTGGTGCGGTAGCGTATGCGCATAGGACTTGCTTGCATTACCGCCTACGGGTGAATTCACCGTACTCTGTCGGATATCTCACCAACTCTGGCACACGGCTACATGAGTAACAGTATTACTGCATGCCCGTGGTCGATTCGCAGCCTCGCGAGCCTGCAGAGTATATCAATACACAGCAAAAACGTCCACGGGAAGAGATCTTGGATCTTGGATCTTGGACCTACTGATAACAAAGAGACCCGAACTTTTCGACTCTGTAAGCGCAGGGAACAGGGAATCAGTGATCATAAGGCCGTTGCAGCATCCCTGAGAATGTAAGTAAATAGGAATATAAAAAAAGGGAGGAAGGTTTATCTGTTTAGCAAGAGTAACAGGAGGCAGATTTCAGACTACGTAATAGATCAAAACGAAAATTTCTGTTCCGGCATTGACAATGTTGAGTGTTTACGGAAAAAGTTCAAGGCATCGTATAATGCGCTTTAGAAAGGTACGTGCCGATTAAAACTGTGAGGGACGGGAAAAACCCACCGTGGTTCAACAACAAAGTTAGGAAACTACTGCGAAAGCAAAGAGAGCTTCACTGCAAATTTAAACGCAGCCAAAACCTCTCAGACGAACAGAAGATAAACGATGTCAAAGTTAGCGTAATGAGGGCTATGCGTGAAGCGTTCAGTGAATTCGAAAGTAAAATTCTATGTACCTAGGAAGTTCTGGTCTTACGTTAAATCAGTAAGTGGATCGAAACAGCGTATCCAGACACTCTGTGATGATAATGGCGTTGAAACATTGGATGACACGCGTAAAGCTGAAATACTAAACACCTTTTCCAAAGCTGTTTCACAGAGGAAGACCGCACTGCAGTTCCTTCTCTAAATCCTCGCACGAACGAAAAAATCGCTGACATCGAAATAAGTGTCCAAGCAATAGAAAAGCAACTGAAATCACTCAACAGAGGAAAGTCCACTGGACCTGACGGGATACCACTTCGATTCTACACAGAGTACGCGCAAGAACTTGCCCCCCTCCTAACAGCCGTGTACCGCAAGTCTCTAGAGGAACGGAAGATTCCAAATGATTGGAAAAGAGCACAGGTAGTTACAGTTTTCAAGAAGGGTCGTCGAGCAGATGCGCAAAACTATAGGCCTATATCTCTGACATCGATCTGTTGTAGAATTTTAGAACATGTTTTTTGCTCGCGTATCATGTAATTTCTGGAAACGCAGAATCTACTCTGTGGAAATCAACATGGATTCCGGAAAAAGTGATCGTGTGAGATCCAACTCGCTTTATTTGTTCATGAGACCCAGAAAAGGCCGGCTGGCGTGACCGTGCGGTTCTAGGCGCTTCAGTCTGGAACCGCGTGACCGTTACGGTCACAGGTTCGAATCCTGCCTCGGGCATGGATGTGTGTGATGTCCTTAGGTTAGTTAGGTTCAAGTAGTACTAAGTTCTTGGGAACTGATGACCACAGATGTTAAGTCCCATAGTGCTCAGAGCCATTTGAACCATTTGAATTTCTTTCATACTTTCTGGTCTACCCATACCACGTTGAACAACTTTGTTCAGTGTACGTGCGTCTATCATGATTCTCACACTACCATCACTTTTTCCTACTATGATCAAGGGATTGTTGCAGGGACCGGTATTCCTCTTCCTAATTCCATTCCAGCATTCGATCTATTACTTGTTGTATGGCCATTTTTGACAGTGGTATCGCCTACAGTCGTACAAAGAACTTGCACTGTATCCAGTAACAAGCCGCAGTTTATTCGAAAACAATATCAGACCAGCTGTGTGGCTGGATTGAAGAGTTTTTAGCAAACAGAACACAGCATGTTGTTCTCAATGGAGAGACATCTACAGACGTTCAAGTAACCTCTCGCGTGCGACAGGGGAGTGTTATGAGACCATTGCCTTTCACAATATATATAAATGACCTAGTAGATAGTGTCGGAAGTTCCATGCGGCTTTTCGCGGATGATGCTGTAGCATACAGAGAAGTTGCAGCATTAGAAAATTGCAGCGAAATGCAGGAAGATCTGCAGCGGATAGGCACTTGGTGCAGGGAGTGGCAACTGACCCTTAACATAGACAAACGTAATGTATTGCGAATACATAGAAAGAAGCATCCTTTATTGTATGATTATACGATAGCGGAACAAACACTGGTAGCAGTTACTTCTGTAAAATATCTGGGAGTATGCGTGCGGAACGATTTGAAGTGGAATGATCATATAAAATTAACTGTTGGTAAGTCGGGTGCCAGGTTGAGATTCATTGGGAGAGTCCTTAGAAAATGTAGTCCATCAACAAAGGAGGTGGCTTAAAAAACACTCGTTCCACCTATACTTGAGTATTACTCATCAGTGTGGGATCCGTACCAGGTCGGGTTGACAGAGGAGATGGAGAAGATCCAAAGAAGAGCGGCGCGTTTCGTCACACGGTTATTTGGTAAGCGTGATAGCGTTACGGAGATGTTTAGCAAATTCAAGTTGCAGACTCTGCAAGAGAGGCGCTCTGCATCGCCGTGTAGCTTTCTGTCCAGGTTTCGAAAGGGCGTGTTTCTGGATGAGGTATCGAGTAAATTGCTTTCCCCTACGTATACCTCCCGAGGAGATCACGATTGTAAAATTAGAGACATTCGAGCGCGCACGGAGGCTTTCCGGCAGTCGCTCTTCCCGCGAGCCATACGCGACTGGAACAGGAAAGGGAGGTAATGATAGTGGCACGTGAAGTGCCCTCCATCACACACCGTTGGGTGGCTTGCGGAGTATAAATGTAGATGTAGATATCGCTGAGTTGCTTAGGACTTGGGCCTCATCTGCAGGTGTTTGCCACTTTCTTCACTGGGTCGCCCTGTGGGAGAAGAGAACGCCGAGTCTCGGCGAGGACGTGCGCGGCGCTGGTGCTGGTGTTCGGCTTGGTGGCGACGAACAGCTACCAGGGTTCGCTGGCGAGCTTCTTCGCATCGCCCAAGCAGCAGACGGACGCCGACACGTTGGAAGAGGTGGACCGCATCTCGCGCAGTATATTCGCGTTCCCGCCATTCAGCAACGTCCTGCGACAGGCCGCGGACGGTGACGTCATGCAACGGCTGGCGGACAAGCTGGTGGCGCGTCACGATCGCTGGCCACAGGCCTACGACCTGGTAGCGGCCGGGGACGGCTGGGCGGCAGTCAGCGGCCAGTCCTTCGCAGACTACTACGTCCAGCACCCGCGCTACCGGGCTCCTTCAGGGAGGCCGCTGGTATGTATGAGCTGCGTTGCCTTTCTGAGACGTCTAACTATGAAGGGGCGAGTACTGATAACGTTAGTAAAAGAGGAGCTCAAAGTGGTAAGACGCCAGTCCACAATTACCACAAGACGTTACCTAGAAATGATAAATTATTTAACAGGCTGTTAAAACTGTGTTATGAATTTTTTAACATGTGAAATTTGATAAGCCTAAACGAATGCAATTATTTATAACAATACAAAAAGGTTGGCTAGGTACTAGTAGGCCTCGCGCACTCAAGGTTCCGTAAAAACTCAATGACTTACTGGCAACGTATCACCCTCCCCCCCCAGGAACTTTGAAGTATGTTTTAATTCAAGTTTGAAGTCGGATCACAAATGACAAAAGAAAAATTTTTTTCGTGATACTTACAAATTAACAATTTCCTGATTCTTCCCCTTTACTTCTATTGTGAAACCTTCCTTCTTGCCAATTTTTTTTTTCTTTTCTTTATTGAGTTTCGATTCCCCCCCGAAGGGGGCGAACTGGCAGCAGCTTAGTATGCCACTCTTCAGCCTACAGAATTTTTTTTAAAAAAGATGAAGATAATAAATAATAAAAACAGGCGATAAAATCGGAGACTTAAATGGTAACAAGGCGGAAAATCGGGGAACTTAAAACATAGAACAATGGGATGATGATGCTAATAAAATACATATGAAGCAGACAGATAAAATAATAGACAGACAATTAAAAAAAACACGGGGACAGTCTGGTTTATGTTCCACAGAGACATAAAATTCACACCCAGCGACAGCACGATTTCTCTTCGCAACACTTTGGAAAGACGAACAACACTGAACATTCACTTGAACACTGCACTAAAAAGTTGGCAAATATGACATACTGCAGCCGAGGGCAGGTGGGGGGAACCTGGACAAATGATGGAAAAAGGGGGGGGGGGGGAAGAAGAGGAAAAACGAAGGGGGGGAAGGGAGGAAAGGAGCCGATGGAGGACCGATATGAGGGGGGGGGAAGGCAGAGGAGGGGAATACAAAAAGGACTCGGGGAGGCGGGGGGGTCTCCTTGCCAAATTCCATGAATATACGTCGAAGAAAAGTACCCTATAGCTTTCCAAGTATTAAAATATGTAACATAAGTGGCTGTATCTTTTGACTCTATTGAGTCAGAAACTTGATATTTTACATCACCAAAGGCCTACACATCCCAACTTCATATACTATGTGATCAAAAGTACCCGGACACCTCCAAAAACATACGGTTTTATATTAGGTGCATTGTGCTGCTACCTACTGCCAGGTACTCCATATCAGCGACCTCATTAGTCATTAGACATCGTGAGAGAGCAGAATGGAGCGCTCCGCGGAACTCACAGACTTCGAACGTGGTCAGATGATTGGGTGTCACTAGTGTCATACGTCTGTAAGCGAGATTTCCACACTCCTAAACGACCCTAGGTCCAATGTTTCCAGTGCGATAGTGAAGTGGGAATGTGAAGGGACACGTACCGCACAAAATCGTACAGGCCGACATCGTCTGTTGACTGACATAGACCGACGACAGTTGAAGAGGGTCGTAATGTGTAATAGACAGACATCTACTCAGACCATCACACAGGAATTCCAAACTGCATCAGGATCCACTGCTATTACTATGACTGTTAGGCGGGATGTGAGGAAACTTGGATTTCATGAACTAGCGGCTGCTCATAAGCCACACATCACGCCGGCAAATGCCAAACGATATTTAAGGATTGGACGACTGAATAGTGGAAAAACATTTAGTGTAGTGACGAATCACAGTACACAATGTGGCGATCCGATGGCAGCATGTGGGTATGGCGATTGCCCAGTGAACGTCATCTGCCAGCGTGTGTAGTGCCAACAGTAAAATTCGGAGGCGGTAATATTATGGTGTGGTCGTATATTTTATGGAGGGTATGCTCTTTTGCGTAGCACTATTACAGCACAGGCCTACATCGATGTTTTAAGCACCGTCTTGCTTCCTACAGTTGAAGAGCAATTCGGGGATGGCGATTGCATCTTTTGCATCTTTCAACACGATCGAGCAAGTGTTCATAATGCACAGCGTGTGGTTCAGTGGTTACACGACAATAACATCCCTGTAATTGACTGGCCTGGACAGATTACTGACCTGAATCCTATAGAACACCTATGGAATGTTTTGGAACGCCGACTTCGTGCCAGTCTCACCGACTGTCGTCGATACCTCCCCTCATTGCAGCACCCGTGAAGTATGGGTTGCCATTCTCCAAGAGACCTTCCAGCACCTGATTGAACGTAAGCCTGATAGAGTGGAAGTTGTTATCAAGGCTAAGGGTGGGCCAACACCATATTGAATTCCCGCGTTACCTATGGAGGGCGCCACGAACTTGTAAGTCATTTTCAGTCAGGTGTCCGGATACTTTTGATCACATAGTGTATGTTTGCGTATTCCACATCTCCTTCCAAATCACTGAACCGATTGCATACAAACTTGTACACATATTATTTACTGTCTATAAAGATGGGGGTGAAACGGTACTCTAGCCCACGACACAAGAATAGCCATAATTTAGTCATCCAATATTTGAGAGTGAGATCATTTAGATCATTTCAAACGTTTATATTTATGTTTCTTCTCGCTGACAACAGCCACAAAATGATGAAAAGGAATAGAACTTTGTCTCTTTGCACAGTTTTGCTGTTCATGCAGTAAAACTGCCACATGAACCATGACTTTTTGATTTATTTATTCTTTCCTACTATCTGTATTTGTGACACATTTCGTGGCCAGTAGTTACACATACCACTCATGTATCAGAAAAATTGCATCATTGTACGACATTTAGTTCGAAAGATACAATGTCAAAACACTGAATGCGTGACGAACATGCACGACGTTGCAATTTTTTACTTTTTTATTACTCACTCTGGTCACACCACATTTCGCAGACAGTAGCCACATATAACGCTGGATGTACCGCAAAATTGTATCATTGTACAGCACACAGTTCAAGAGATATGATATCATAAACATTAGGCTGCGTCAAAATCAAACTGCAGGGCGAAATTCTCTAGACATACAGTGAAATATGTCTACAAATATGCGTGAAGTTTGTTGAATATGTGTGAAATATATTTGACGTGAGTATGAGAACAAATTCACAGGCAAAAGGCTCAACCTTAAACCTCTGCAACGATTTCAGTCAAATTTGGTGCACATGTTAGTTACAATATTGAAAGAAATAGTGTAGGGGTAAGAACCGCCAGCCTCCTATTGCAGTGAGTGTGATAGCGTGGCTAAAGGAAGGACGACGAACAGATGGACAGATAGGAATAGGGAAGGAGGAGATAGGCACAGGTAGGATTAGAAGGAGATGGACAGAGATAGGAAGCCTGGATAGAGAGAGGGGAGAAATGGACAGGGAAATGAAGGAAGAGGAGATGAACATCAACAGGGGGAGGGGAGAAGCAGGCAGAGACATAGGGAAACAGAAAGTGAACAGACAGAGATGGCTGAGGAAATGGACAGAGAAGGGAAAGAGGAAAAGATGGGCAGAGAGAATGGGAAGAGGATATTGACGGGGGGTGGGGGGGGGGGGGTAAGATAGAATTAGAGGGCCCCACCGTTTGATAGGTGGGCGCTTTTTACCTCCACTGTGATTCTGTCCAGACAGTAAATGATTGTGTGACAGTTTGGACAAAATTGATCCGCTGGTTTAGGAAGAGACGTGGAACATACATATGTACACAATTTTTTATGATTTTTATGGATTCTACTTCTGGCACAATATATAAATGAAGTAATGAAGTGATGCTTTGATTCAAACTCGAAAGCCATGTTATAATCTCTTTGCTCGCAACCAAGCAACCATCTCCTTCGCATCCCACCAGGGGGCATGCATGTTCACTGTGCCAGCACTCCACCTTCAGTCGTTCAGCATTGATAATTGTAAGATGGCCGTCCACGGACGCGTGACGTCAGCCAAGCGGTACGTGGATGTTATGAACATACCCTTTTCGACTAACTGACATGTCTGAGAAACATGTGACTCACATTTGGTGGACGACGGTTTTGGAACATTGTATGCTATTTGTGTCTGCAGAACGTATGGACAAAGTGGGATTAGTGAGCTATAGTCAACAACACTTTTTGGACTTATTTGGTGAACACTTTAGTGTGTAGATTGTACGAACAGTTATTCTCAGCTAATTTCTGTGCCATAAGGTTCGTTTAACTAAGTGTGTTATATTGTTTTATGTTTGAGATAACTTCAGTTCGATAAACACACATGTCTGTGAAACATGTCACTTACATTCGGTGTAAGACGGCCTTGGAAATTCTTCAGCTACTTATGTCTACAGCACACATGAGAAAAATGGGAGAGAGATACAGGCAAAGAGAGGGGCAAGAGTAGAAAAAGAGTTTGCGATGATGAGAGGGTGGTAGAGATGGTCAGCGAGAGGGAGAGACGGAGGAAGAGGAGGACAGAAATAGGGGAATGGATAGAAAGAGGAGGGAGGAGAGATGGGTAAAGAGAGGGGGATAGGTACAGAGAGGTGGAGGAGGGGGTGGATATGGAGGAGGAAGGAGGAGTTGAACAGAAGTGGCAAGAGGAGATGGACAAAGAAGAGGAGAAGGGGAAGGGGAAGATGGACAGAAGTAGGGGGGAGGAAGGAGCTGGACTAATAGAAGACTGGAATAAATGCATACCTAGGCAACGCCGGGTTTCTCAGTTTTGTGAATAAAGCCGTCTAGAATATTTCTTTACTTACAAACCTTTCGACTATTGCCATCGACAGAACAAAACTTATAATTTTTGAAGCAGATAGTACCTTTTACAGGTGTATGGGTCGTGATGTGTTTTATTTCTTCTCTTGAACTTTAATTCTTTTTCCAAATTTCTTTAGTTTCCTTTACTGCTTGTCAATGTAAAAATGAATAGCATCGCGGATAGGCTACAACTCTGCCTCATTCCATTCTCAACCACAGCTTCTCTTTCAAGTCCTTCGACTCTTGTAACTGCAATCTGGTTTCTGCAAACAACTTTCCGTTACTATTATTTTATATTGTTCTATTAAATACCAAATTTGGTTTATTACGTACTATACCCCAACAGAACAAATAGTCCTGTCACGGAAAAGCCACGTATGACACTACCGTGTGCTACTGCTGCACAATGACGTTAAAGTTCGATGCAGATAGTAAAATCGAACTATTTTGTTAAAGCAATTATGGTATAAAGCAACAGAGCATTGTTACCCTCTGAAAGGAATTTTGTTGTGATGACCGCGATGTACCTCACGGAGGTGACTTGTCGAAGGTGAAAGTCAGAAATACGCAAATATTTAAAGAAAACGGTCGCCAGCCTAATTAGGTATAAGAATGAGTAAAATTCTTGTTCAAGAAAATAGATATGAGTAACTTTAATGGACGGACACAGCCTATACTTTATCACATGAGAGTGCAATGAACTCTGTCACTAGCAGATGTTTACGTTAAAGAAAGTGCTAACAGTTATAGGAGAACAAGATTATTTGCTTAAGGACAACAGAAAATGTAATACACTTTTACCTTCAAGGCTTGGTCAAACTGAATGGTTTCAATAATATTACTATTAAAGTGCACTTTAGGAATATACAATAAAGCATAGATTTAGTCTCACTTTTCAAACATTTTCCTATCTGACATGAGATGTGGATAAAGTTCACTGCAAAATAATAAATGGGCATAGATTCAGTCTTCCTTTTACCAATTACATTTCTAACTGACATGAAAAAAAATCACTAGCAAACTAGTTCTCATTGTCCTCTGAATAATAGAAGTTACTGTTTTCATAGAAAGTGGTCTTTCTGTTGTTATCTATCATGAGCACAATGTACAAACAATGGATCCCGTTACACTATTAATATGCACTTTCAATACAAAAGATGAACAAGCATTTAGCAAGCATGAGTATATAACTTCCCACAGTTACAGTTTTCAACCTTTACTGTAGTGAGACACTGAGTTGACATATTTATGAGATACTGACTCACCCTTTGCAATTTACAACAGGCAACATTATGATCATTTACTAATCAAAACTTCATAAGAAGTTTTAATTGTAAAATTAATTTCAGCAAACATTATTTACTTTACCTCACTCTTTTGCCACATTAACTTTAACTTTCTTTTTACTATGTTCAAGAGGCATTAATTAACAAAACACTGGGCTTTTATGTTCTTTCAATAAGGACACTCGGTAATCACTTTAGCATGGGAAGGATCCTAAGTGGAAATGTGACAGAGGATAAATCAAGATAAGTTTTCATAAATTGTCTTTTGGTTTACCTTATAACTGAAAACAAATCAATCATCCACATGAGCTGATCCTTCACTGTGCATTTCTACAATTCCTTGGTTCCTTTTCAGTGATTGCGAAATGTGGTGGCGAGTACATATCGGTGGGTGGATTTGCGTGTAGAATTGCTGGACTCTGTCATTTCTTGGTGGCGGTGATAGAGACCAATCCCAGAATAGTTCCAGATCTTAATTCATCCATCCGAGGCATTGGCACATTGAAAAACGGTACGAAAAGCCTCTCTCGCCACCAACACTAAACACAACTTTTACATGACTAGTTAACAGTTTGGTAGCTCGTCCCCGACTGACTCTTGGTTCCACCTTTCTAGTACCTTTCCGTAGGGGGATCACACCACCTTTTACATACAAAATAACTCAGAAACCTAAGTGAAGGCCAGCAGTTTACATAACAGCAACCAAACACATTAAATAAAACAGAACATTTGCATATATTGATATTTCTAAAAAAAATTATTCACAGAGAAATTACAATTATATACAGTAAGTTTTGTTCCCTCCAAATGAGACAAAGAATTTAAATGACAGATACACTATATCGCATAGAATCAAACCATGACATCAAAATTTTTATAAAGTAAAAACCAACACTCTTGTGCTATTAATGCAATCAAACAATATTTACAATATCTAAATGATAGAAGATAGAACAGACAAAACACAAAAATTTATGTCAGTAGAGCTATGGACCTCTGATGTTACAAGTGTTCTCGTGATCTGGGTAGAATGGCCATCACAGGTTCCAGCAACCGAGTTATATCACTGCGCGCCACACATAATATATCTAAAATTCTATGAAAGTATAATCTCCATCGAATAAGTAGCTTCTAGAAAATAGCTCAATCCTTAAGGATAGTCAGTTGTTTCTTTCAATATAAGAGTGCTAAGGGGCAGACTGTTTCAAAAAGATTCATCCGATTTCACAAAACCATATCTCCTACTTGAACGATGACAGAAACGTAGTGGAGTTTTACTTTACTCGCCGAAACTAAAAGTTTACGTTGACGCTAGTTGTAAGTTTGTAATTCATATGGCTGCCGGTATGGGTCACCCTCGTATAGATAGATCGCTCGCTCTTTCATTACGCGTCTAAACTAGAAGGCGATAACACAGCAACGTAAGACGTCAACAGAATAGAGCACAACCACCCTGGTAGCTGCATGTAAGAGGATTCCTAAACAATGAGCTGTCTTAGTGATGGATCGACAGTAACTTATGCACGGATATGGCATTCCACCATTGGCCCCCAGGGTCACCTGATCTCACAGTATGGGTGTTCCTTTTTGGTGAATGTCAAATACTCCATTTACGTGTCTCCTCCTTCAAAATTTTTATATTGTATTTCCACGTCAAGTTCCGTGGGACCAATTTGAGGAGCAAATCTTCAAGGTCATGGAACGTGTCAGTACATGTAAATACAACAAATAAGTAACAACAGAAAAAAATAAAATTTTACGAATCCAAGACATGTCAAGCTATAATTTTAAGTAAACGCATTCAACAATGTAACACAAGAATCAGCTTCATTTTTTAAGGAACTCCTCAACCGAATAGAAGGAGTGACGTATAACTCTTCTGTTTCTGTTAAGATTTTTGACTTCTTGTGGTAGCTTATTGAAAATGAATGCAGCAGTATACTGCACAACTTTCTGCACAAGAGTTAAGGAGGTCCGATCCAAATGCAAGTTGGATTTCTGCCGAGTATTAACTGAGTGAAAGCTGCTTATTCTTTGGAATGAGCTGATATTGTTAACAAGAAACGACGGTAAAAAATATATATATATTGAGAGGCAATGTCAAAATATACAGACCAGTGAACAGGGGTCGACAAGAGGTTCGCGAACTTACACATCTTTTTGCCCGAACCGCACGTTTCTGAGCCAATAACATCTTTTTAGAATAGGAAGAGTTACCCCAAAATATAATACCATACGACATAAGTGAATGAAAATAGGTAAAGCACACGAATTTTCGTGACAAACGATCACTTACTCCAGATACCGTTCGAATAGTAAGAATGACAGCATTAAGTCTTTGAATAAGTCCTGAACGTGGGCTTTCCACGACAGTTTTCTATCTATCTGAACACCTAGAAATCTGAACTGTTCAGTTTCGCTAATCATATGTCAATTCTATTAAATTAAAACGTCGGGTTTTGTTGAATTGTGTGTTAGAAACTGTAAAAACTGAGTCTTATTGTGATTTAACGTAAGTTTATTTTCTACAAGCCATGAACTTATGTCATGAACTGCACTAGTTGAAACCGAGCCAGTTTGCACACAGCATCCTTTACTACCAACCTAGTGTCATCAGCAAACAGAAATATTTTAAAGTTACCCGTAATACTAGAGGGCATATCATTTATATAAATAAGAAACAAGAGTGACCCCAACATTGATCCCTGGGGCAGCCCCCATTTGACAGTACCCCACTCAGAACCCACATCACAGCCATTCTCAGTACTGTGAATAATGACGTTTTGCTGTCTGTTGTTAAAGTAAGAGGTGAACCAGTTGTGAACTACTCCCCGTATTCGGTAATGGTCCAGCTTCTGGAGCAATATTTTGTGATCAACAGAATCAAATGCCTTAGATAAATCAAAAAATATGTCTAGCGCTCGAAACCTTTAGTTTAACCCATCCAGTACCTCACAGAGAAAAGACAATATAACATTTTCAGTTGTTAAGCGACTTCTGAAGTCGAACTACCGATTTGATAGAAAATTATGTAATATTAAATGATCAGTTATCCTTGCATACACAGCCTTCCTTTTCGATAACTTTAGCAAACACTTATGGCATAGAAATAGGTCTAAAATTGTCTACATTGTCCCTTTCTCTCTTTTTACAACGCGGCTTCATTACTGAGTACTTTAATCGTTCAGCTAACTGACCATTCCTAAAGGAAAAATTACAAATATGCCTAAATATATTGCAACATGTGCAGCACAGTACTTTAATATTCTGCTAGGCACTCCGTCATATCCATGAGAGTCCTTACTTAGTCTTCAGTCATTTAATTATTGACTCAATCTCCTCCTTGTCTGTAACACAGAGGAGTATTTCAGACACCAGTCTCGGAAAGGCATTTGCCAAGAAAATTTTTATTTAATTCACCAGCAACGCTTAGAAAATAATTGTTAAATACTGTACATATATCTGATTTAATAGTAACTGCAGTTTGGTCCCTTAGGAATTCACACACATTTATCAGTAACAGAAATATTTTTACCACTAACTGACTTTATATCGTCGACCTTTTGCTGCTGACCAGACACTTCCTTCACACGTGACCATATGGTTTTAATTTTACCCAGTAAATTAACTATTCTATTTGCGTACCACATACTCTTTGCCTTCCTAATAACATTTTAATCACCTCAGAGTACTGTTTGTAATGGGATACTGTAGCTTGATTGTGACTACTTCTAACACTTTGATATAATTCCCGCTTTGTTGTACATTTTTGTGTGAAATGCGCCATCACGTAACAACAGCAGTGAGTGCAGTAACTGTAGTCTCTCGTAAAGGAAGGGACTATCGTCTAGGTCTTCGTGGTGCAACATGTGGAGAACAAAAAAAAATGGCTCTGAGCAATATGGGACTTAACTGCTGAGGTCATCAGTCCCCTAGAACTTAGAACTACTTAAACCTAAATAACCTAAGGACATCACACACATCCATGCCCGAGGCACGATTCGAACCTGCGACCGTAGCGGTCGCGCGGTTCCAGACTAGCGCCTAGAACCGCTTGGCCACTCTGTGGAGAACACATTGAGTTGTGAAAGGTAAAAGGAACTTTGATCCTAAACGTAAGTGTAAAGTACCCCAACTGTGAACAGGCATGCATGTGAAAAATATACCCTTGTAATAACGAATGGACCTGTAGTAGTAAGAACTTTTCAGTCCTTCGCGAAAGTTGAAATTTAGCTAAAGTTTCTATTTGCATGTTTGTTGAAATGAAATGTTCGTACAGCTTTGTTGGCTACCCGTCTGGTGTTGTTCGATCACCTCGTGTAGGTCTTTCTATGGGAGACCTCTTTGGTGACTTGCGTGTAGACGATGATGAGATGAAATCACGAGGGCAACACATAGACCTAGTTCCCAACCTAGCATGGAATCTAACACTGGACCAAAACACCTAGAATAAGTGACGTCAACCAGGGACCACTAGCTGCTGAAACTTAGGTAGAAGACACAGGGTCTTGGAATCGGATGAATTTTTCTGCGACATCCTCTAAATTCCTACTATTTTCTGTCAATAGTAGGTTTGCACATCTGTGGCCAGCTGCTTATTAGGCTGTGCTTAGGTGAAGCGCCGGATGTGTGTGCGGGCAGCTGCACGTGGCCCGGCAGCCGGCGCTGTCCCCCGCCTACTGCGGCTACGTGGCCCGCCGCGGCTGGCCGCTCACGCGCCGCCTGTCGCTGGCAACGTCCCGCCTGCACGCCGCCGGCGTCTGGGGGAAGCTGCAGGCAGAGCTGCACCACCGCACGCGGCTGAGCCGCGGGGCAGGCGCCGCCGATGACGTCACTGCCAGTGGGCGCGCGGCGCTCGAGGCGGCGCACCTCGCCGCCAGCTTCGTGGTCCTCGCGTCGGGGCTAGCGGCTGGCGCCATCGCCTTCTGTGTCGAGCTGCGCCTCGGCGCCGGCGCCAGGCCGTCGCTTTCCGTCTCTGTACGATTCCTTCCTTGAGGGCCGGGCTATCACTGTACTATGGGGCTGTCATGGCCTCTGCGCTGCCACTGTGCGCGGCTTCACACAGCTGTTCGTAAACCATCATCGTGACGTGTGTCTCATATTGGTTTTGTTATTATATTTCTTATTATTATGAAAAATATTTCCTTTGTCCAAAGTGCAGAAGGCGATGGTGACAAATGGCTCAAATGGCTCTGAGCACTATGGGACTCAACTGCTGAGGTCATTAGTCCCCTAGAACTTAGAACTAGTTAATCCTAACTAACCTAAGGACATCACAAACATCCATGCCCGAGGCAGGATTCGAACCTGCGACCGTAGCGGTCTTGCGGTTCCAGGCTGCAGCGCCTTTAACCGCACGGCCACTTCGGCCGGCCGATGGTGACAGATCTATGTAGGTTATGCTGGATGGTGACATACTGATCGTAAGTTGGAGAAGGCATAGACTGTGAATGCTTGAATCTGGTTGTCGGAAACTAGTCGTATCATGGTAAATATCTGCAGCTCATACGTAAAACAAACAAATTATAAATATCATAGCCATTGTAAACACTGCCGAATATCTGCGAACACTGAGCTGTAGTATCTCGTAATGGGTAGGAGAAGAGAACGTTGAGTCTGTTGCCATTTATGGGAGTTAGTGCTGTCTAGGAACGCTAGCTTCCTCGACTCCCCGTTTGTGCTGATGATCAGTCAACGTCTGACACATTTTATGGTTAATGATGTAATTTCTGCTACCGTGTAAAACTAGCAACTGTATAAATGCATTGTACGTATGATTTTATGATATGTTTTGCTCATAGTTCTGTATCACATATTTTTATTTCTAGTCACAAGTTCATGGATTTTATTATATGATGCCATTGATTTTACATCGTCTAGTATAATGTAAACGATTTTACATTAGTATGTACCCTTTTATTACGTATAGGTTTTCGTTAACTTGTTCTTCAGTTGTCGAGATTGCAACAGTATAATTTTGTAATGCTTTTTATATGTTCTTTCAGTTGGTGTAAACGATAAGACCAGAGTTTCTCTACAAACAGAGGTTTTAAATTCCCTTGCGCAGCGCATACGTGCTGCAGTTTTTCCTTGAAAGTGGCAGAGTGTGATCCTGGCGGTTCTCGACGACGTCACCCGGCTACTGTCTCGTTAATTATTAAAGCATGGTCTACAGGCACCTGACGATCGCCCGTGGACCGAAACAAGTCGCTCAATAAAGAAATTTATTAGCTGCTCCTGGCGATGAACCATGACGTTCTTCAAATAATTACGAGCTGTAGGGCAGCACCTTCTAAAAGCACTAAATAGGTCTTTGGAGGAAAGAGTAGAAAATGTATGGCATCAAGAGCTCAGATGGAAAGTCAGTGCTAAGCAAAGAAAGGAAACTTGAAAGGTGGAAGGAGTACGTGAATGGTCTATGTAAGGGAAATAAACTAGAAAGCAATGTTGTAAAAAGCGAAATAGATGACGAAGATACAAGAGATATGATGCTACCAGAAGAATCTGACGGAGCACTGAAAGACCTAGGTCCTTGGGGGAACCAACCAAGATAAAACCATTTCACCTGGTGTGCAGGGGATATGTGATACAGGGATCAGCGTTAGTTGCAGTAAGAATGTATTAATTCCAGTGAAAGTATATGCTCATATACGTGAATATTGCCACCATATCTGTCTAATAGATTGTGGTTGCAAAATACTGACATGAAGTATTTAGCGAAGAATGGAAGAACTAGTACAAGCAGACCACGGGAAAGATGAGTTTGGGTTCCGAAGGAATGTAGGAACACATGAGGCGGTACTGACCCTACGACATGTCTCAGAAGGTAGACTGAATAAAGGGAAGGCAACGTTTTTGGCATTTATTGATTTGGAGAATGGATTTCAACGATATTATCTATAAAATATTCTTTGGAATTTTGAAGCTAGTGGAAATAAAATACAGGGAGAAAAAGGTTATTTGCAACTTGTACAGAAGCCAGACGGCAGTTATAACCGTCGAAGGGCATAAAAAGGCAGCAGTGGCTGGGAAGGGAGTAAGCCATGGCTGTAACCTGTCCCAGATGTTATTCAGTTTGTGCACTGAGCAAGTAGTAAACGAATCCATAGAGAAATTTGAAAAGGGGTTAAAGTTCAGGGAGAAAAACATAATAACTTTGAGGTTTATCGATAATTTTGCAATTCCCTCAGAGACAGCAAAGGACTTTCCACACTAGTTGAACGAGATGAATAAGGTTTCAAAAGAGTTTATAAGATTAACATCAAGGGTAGTAAAGTAACGGATGAAAGCTAAGGTAGAAAGAAATGAAATGCAGAGTAGCAATTGCTAGAAGAGTATTTCTGTAGAAGTCCATTTGTTAAATTTAATATTAATTTAAGCGTTGAAAATCTGTTCTGAAGGTATTTGTCTGGAGAACAACCTCCCAAGAAAGTGAGTATGGGCGATATAACAGTTCAGACAGGAAGAGAACCTTTTGAGATGTGGTGCAATAGAAGAATGTTGAACATCGATGGTAGTACGAATAGTTAATCAGGAAGTAATGAATGGAACTGTGAAAAAAATTACGGCACAAATTTACCAAAAAGACGAAATCGATTGTTTGGACACAGTGAAAGTGCATAGACCCTGGAGGGGCCAAATGCTACCCACCGACGGTCGTTTCGTCATCATTCTACGGCGTCGTTGGATGTGGTATGGACGAAAGCGCAGGGCGTAAAAGTTTTAGTAGGAGAGCTAGGCCTGAATACAGCAAAAAGGTTCAAATAGATGCAGGTTGCATTCGTCATTCAGAGATGAACATGCTTGCATAAGCCACAACAACAGCACTTTTTTCACGTCCACAAATCATCTGACTGAGCGAAAAATTACGCACCGTGATTCGAAGCCATCGGTAAACTAGTGGTCGCCGCGTAATTTCAAATTTCGCAGGAAGGCAACAGGACAATTCCTAGAAAAGCACTGCCGACTTTAAACTAAGCTTCGATTTGGAAGAAAAAAAACTTTACTGTCACATAATTATTCTTATTACAGGTCCCAACAAAGATAGAATGATATGCGACAGGGCTCGCAAATGAGCGATTATCCAGAAGTGAGAAAAATTATCTGAATCAATAAAATTGGTTTATTACATAGGAGCATCTCACCACAGTGACTTCGGGAAAATACGTACATTATCGTCATCAAACCTATCCTCTCATTCACGAGCAGTAACAGTGTCCAAACATATAAGCCACAGAAACCAATTTATTATCCAGTGAGACTATCAACAATAGTCCATACTCTTCCGGAAGAACCAGCCGAGTGACAGACTATCGGTTGAACAATCCTCCTCTCTGCTCCAGAGAGGGGCTATTCTCTGTGGTCAATCTGGAGGATCTTCTCTCACACCAGGTTCCTCCTTACGTCTATTTCATGTTTAATATTTACTTTAAGGCACGAGCAGCAAATTCCGATATACATATTTTTGCTTTGCCCTTTGACCTTTCCCTCTCAGCTTTGCTGTAACTACAGTCATGACCCCAAAAGGGGTTATTCAGAATTACTGGTCTTTCAAGCTTTGTCGTTTGGGAGGCAGTGCTGCAGCGGTGGCCTCCTACTCCCCTCTTTTGCTTTTTCAAAGGGAGGTCAACGTTCTCTCCACAGCTAGTTACAACGACCAAACGAGTACGCTTTCATCTGCTGCGCAGGCAAACTCTGTATCCTATTTTTCGCCCAGACAGAACAAAATCGCAACTCCGTTATGAACAGTGCTAGTGATAGTAAGATACTCGTGATACAACATAATGTAATGGTTAATGTTCTCTTGGAAGGTAATACGGTCCAGAGGAACTCTTAGAGAAAAATTCTCGCCTAAGGATTCACAAGATACATAATATGAGACTCCATGAACAGCAAAGCATAGTGGCTCTAGAAATGTCGACGGTATTGGCAGTGGTTTAGGTGCTGGAATCGCATTCAGAAGGAACGGAATTTAGAACCCCTCCCACCTTCTAGATTTGGATTTACCGTGGTTTTCTGAAATTACTTGAAGTGAATACTGGGACTGTTGGCTTTCTTCCCCAGCTCGCTCTATTCCTACCTTGTTCTCCATCTTTAACGACCTCGTCCTAGCCTGCACTTTTTAATCCTTAATCGTGAGAAGAATGTGGATATAGGAACACTAAAATCCTGGCACAAACAACCTCTATAAGTCTGTAAAACTCACTGACAAGGAGAGTTTAACTTCCTACTCAAGTCATTATCCAGTGGTGGTCATGTAAGTGTCCGAAACTAATATAGAAACCTCTACACCTGAAAAGCAGTCATATAATCACAGCAACGTGTACAATTTATTTATTTATTCGTAAATTATTGTGTTGGAGATGAGCCTCTGTAATGAGGAAACCCTGAAAAATATTAATAATAATTTATAAATGGATGATAGAAGGTACGAGTTGAAATTAGCCCACGGGAAATTGTCTGGCCGCGCGAGATTAGCCGAGCGGTCTTAGGCGCTGGAGTCATGGACTGTGCGGCTGGTCCCGGCGGAGGTTCGAGTCCTCCCTCGAGCATGGGTGTGTGTGTTTGTCCTTAGGATAATTTAGGTTAAGTAGTGTGTAAGCTTAGGGACTGATGACCTTAGCAGTTAAGTCCGATAAGATTTCACACACGTTTGAACATTTTTGAAATTGTGTGTGGGACACTTTTATTATTACTATCGTGAAACGGTTAGATTCTTGATATATCTATAGCCCATTAGATATGTTCATTATTCTTGACAGGCACTGCACGACCTGGGCAGCAAAAATAGTTCTATTGTCTTTTACTGCCACGCTGTGCTACAGGTTCTCCAAAAGTCGTGCATATAAATCGTTGTAGCCGTATTATTTTCTGTCATATGAATACCTGATGATGAAGTTGCACAATCGCAGAACATGTTTTGGAAAGAATACGGTCGTTGACTGTGAGGTGGGATTTTTCTGTATTTGCACACACTTATTTTACATTAATGTTATTCGTTACCTGTGTTACTGTGTGAAATTCCGTATATTTATGTACTATGTGCTTTGAGTGGTATGCTCATTGAGGAAATATTATCCACATAAATTCAGTGAAGAGAAAGGAAAAAGAAAAACTGGAAACATAGAGCATAGCAAGGGCAAAAGGGGAAAAAAAAATCTGACAAATGGGAATGGATTGTGGATATTTACAGTGAGTGAAAGTTTATAACATTAGTTACTTTGTGAGAAAGTGTGCGTGGAGGAAAGGTCAAAGGTACGTGATGGAGCATTAATGTTCGGAATAAAATTCCACTAACGAGCCCAAGAACAGTGCATGATCAGAAAGGGTTGTAATGCCACTTGTAAATCTTCGATGCTTGAGAATTTTTGACCAGAGAACACCAAAATGTAATTATGTGCTTGGCAGATGTGAAGGAGAGGTTCGAACTATACATCGGTTCCAGCGTCACATCAAGAGCCGGCACGTTGACCTGGAACGATACAGCAGAGAAGGCTGTGAGACGACGTCAGCCAATAGTACGTTGACTACGACCGTACCGCGACAGGGGCAGCCCCTACACGGATAAAAGCACCGCTCCAGCTAGCCACGGTGCACTAGAAGACGAGCCGTGATCCAGTGATCCAGACGATTTAGCCGTGACTTGTGATCTATATTAATTGTTTGAGCATAAATTGTACATATACAAGAACATTGATTATTTGCATGTCGCCAATTGGCAAATTTAAGTATTGTCAATTTAATTTACTGTAATAAAGTCCATTAATAACTTTTGTTGGAACTGTTGTCTAGCTATCCGAGAAAACAGCTTCCTAAGCACCCTATATTAGACGAATATGCCGGACACGATATTCTGACGATTAGGATTCACAAACAAACCCCGCGCCTCGCGGCTACAGATTTTATTTTGTATATTTCTGGTGCTTTAATTCTCTTTACTTTGCAGAGGTGTTTACTTGCTTTGACAGCCTCTTATAGTGTTTTACTACTCATTGTTTTCAGTTGGTCGTTAAGGAATTTTATTTGATTTTGCACTTATTTTTCTTGCTTACCTTGTCTGTTTCTTGCATTTGTCTCAGTCAAAACGCCCACCCCATATATCCCATCCCATACTCAGGCGCCACAGCCGCCCGTGTTAGATGCATCACGAATTCTTTACAGACGAATGGAAAAACTGGTAGAAACCGATCTCGGGGAAGATCAGTTTGGATTCCGTAGAAATGCTGGAACAAGTGAGGCAATACTGACCCTACGCCTTCTGTATGTTGAACAAGTAGTAAAGGAAACAAAAGAAATATTTGGAATAGGAATTAAAATCCATGGAGAAGAAATAAAAACTTTGATGTTTGCTAATGACATTGTAATTCTGTCAGAGACAGCAAAGGACCTGGAAGAGAAGTTAAACGAAAAGGACAATGTCTTGAAAGGAGGATATAAGAAGCACATAAACAAAATCAAAACGAGGATAAGGAATGTAGTCGAATTAAATCAGGTAATGGCGAGGGAATTAGATTAGGAACTAAGACACATGAAGTAGTAGACGAGTTTTGCTATTTGGGGAACAATACAACTGATGATGGTCGAAGTAGAGAGGATACAAAATGTAGACTGGCAATGGCAAGGAAGAGAAATTTGTTAACATCGCGTGTAGATCTAAGAGTCAGGAAGCCTTTTCTGAAAGTATTTGTATGTAGTATAGCCCTGTATGGAAGTGAAACATGGACGATAAATAGTTTAGACAAGAAGAGAATAGAAGCTTTCAAAATGTGGTGCTACAGAATAATGCTAAAGATTTGATGGGTAGATCACGTAACTAATGAGGAGGTACTGAGCAGAATTAGGGAGAAGAGAAGTTTGTAGCACAACTTGTCTAGAAGAAGGAATCGGTTGATAGGACATGTTCTGGGGCATCAGGGGATCACCAATTTAGTATTGGAGGGCAGCGTGGAGGGTAAAAATCATAGAGGGAGACCAAGAGATGAATACACTAAGTATATTCAGAAGGATGTAGGTTGCATTAGGTACTTGGAGATGAAGAACCTTGCAGAGGATACAGTAGCATGGAGAGCTGCATCATACCAGTCTCTGGACTAAAGAACACAACACCAAAGCAACAATAATAATAGTTGACGCTAATAATAATACACTGAGCCGGCAAAAGTTACGGCATAGCGAATGTACATTTATAGATGGCGGTTGTATCGTGAATGCAAGGTATTAAAGGACAGTGCATTGGCGGAGCTATCATTTGTGCTCATTTGATTCAATCAAAAGGTTTATGACGACGGAAATTAACAAACTTTGAACGCTAAATGGTAGTTGGAGCTAGATGCGTGGGACATTCAATTTCGGAAATCTTTCGGTAATTCAATATTCCGAGATGCGTAGTGTCAATAGCGTGCCGAGAATACTAAATTTCGGGTGTTATCTCTCATCACGGAAAGCGATATGGTCGACGGCCTTCACCGAGAGCTCAAGTCGAGTTCTCGGTGCTAATGACAAGCAACACTGTGCGAAATAACAGCACAAATTAATGTGGGACGTAAGACGAACATATCCGTTAGGACAGTGCGGCGAAATCTGGCGTTAATTGGCTGTGGCAACAGACGACTGACGCGAGTGACTTTGCTACCGACATCGTTTGCAGATCCTCTCCTAGGCTCGTGACCATATCGGTTTTACCCTAGACGGCTCGGAAACCGTGGCCGGGTCAGATGAGTCCTTGTTTCAGTTGGTAAGAGCTGATGCTAAGGCTCGAGCTTGGCGCAGACCCCACGAGGCCATAGACCCAAGTTGGCAACGAGGCACTGTGCGATATGGGGGCGGCTCCATAATGGTGTAGACAGTGTTTCCATCTGAAACGATCACTGAATGGAAAATGGAATTTTGGAAATTTGTTGTAAGATCCTATGGCACCAAACTGCTGAGGTCATCGGTCCCTAAACTTACAGACTACTTAATCTAACTTAAACTAACTTACGCTAGGGACAATACTCACACCTATGCTCGAAGGAGGACTCTAACCTCCGACGGGGGGAACCGCGCGAACCGTGACAAGGCGCCTTAAAATGGTTAAAATGGCTCTGAGCACTGTGGGACTTAACATCGGAGGTCATCAGTGCCCTAGAACTTAGAACTACTTAAATCTAACTAACCTAATGGCATCACGCACATCCATGCCCGAGGCAGGATACGAACCTGCCACCGTACAAGTCGCGCGGTCCCGGACTGAAGAGACCAGAACCGCTCGGCCACCCCGGCCGGCAAAGGCGCCTTAGGCCACGCTGCTACCCTGCGCGGTGGAAATGATTACGTTCGGTTTCTTGGAGACCATTTTCACCCATTGATGGATGGACTATTTATGGATGACAATGCGGCACGTCAGTACGTCACAGTTGTTCGCGACCGGGTTGAAGAACATTCTGGACAATTCGAGCGAATTATGTGACCAACCAGATTGCCCGACATGCATCCCATCGAACATTTATGGGACGTGATAGAGAGGTCAGTTCGTGCACAGTGACACTGGCAGTCGCTGTTGGGAAAGAACGCAGTTTAAATAAAGAGCACTGCCAACACGGAGGGGAAAAAGTTTTTGGGAAGGGGATTGACGAGAGTGAGCTGCATATTACTGTATGGGAAAGATGGCTATTGTGCTAGAAAAAAAAATGTGAAATCTTATGCGACTTAATGCTAAGGTCATCAGTCCCTAAGCTTACACACTACTTAACCTAAATTATCTTAAGGACAAACACACACACCCATGCCCGAGGGAGGACTCGAACCTCCGCCGGGATCAGCCGCACAGTCCATGACCGAAGCGCCTTAAGCCGTCGGCACAAGGACCGTGCTGTCGAAAGTCAACGTTGAGCGTGCTTAGTTCAACGTGCTGCTGAACGCTCAGAAACGATGCGACTTGTGCATACGGTGCGTGGGCCCCAACGTGGTACACGCGATCGCAACGCACTCCGGCGGCAGTTGCGGGAAGTTTCTAGTTCGTAAATCACACTGTTTACTAAACGGGCGCGCGTAAAATTCCCACGTTAGCTCTATTAAAACGCACATTTCCTCCATTGTCTACGAAAAGGAAAGTACCATGTCCAATCACTAAGGACACAGGCTTATAAAAGTTGCCTTACAAACAGTGCGATACAAATTTGCAATACTTCTTCACGTAAGATAAACATTATTTCACCATTCCCACATTTTAGTAAAACTCTAAGGTCAGTCTTACTTGATCACTGTTCCTACCCAGTAGTAGAATCTTTGCAACACGTGAATTATGAAGCGTAAAAGAAAAAGGAGCAAAATAGCTTTACACAAGTAGCTCAACGTGTCCTGTAGATCAAGCCAATCGTACAACCCAAGAAAGGTGAACTTATATTTACGCAACATCAAAAATTATAGTATATACTTATATTAAACTAATAATAAAGTAATAGAACCTAATAAAAACGCAAATGTTAGGGGAAAAAATTTACGTACTGGCGAGTAGCGAACCTCCGCCCAAACATAAAAATTCAACCTATCAGTAACGCTATTCACCACCCTAAACCAACATTTGGTAGTTAATTGCTATTCCTAGGATCTTACGAATCTTACCACTTGTTGAAAGCTTTAATCGTAGCTATATTACTAACTGAAATTTAGTTATACCACATTGTACCAAGAACGGTGCGTTTTGGGTGCATCTTCAGTGCATTGCTGCCTTCAGATAGCATACTCTCATAATACACAAGTTGCAATAATTCTTTTACCACGAAAATGATGTTTCTCATTATTTTATTGCAACGGATCACACAGCTAACAACGGTTTTTCCAGTGATTCTCAATTTGCTGGTGCTCAGAAACGGGATATATATGTGTAGGCTTGAAATGAATGCCAATATAGCGCCTCACAACTTTGTGCTGAAGGGAGATGGCGTGCATGTGTCGTAGGTGGCGTTGTGCCATCTCATTGGTCAACGCTCAGACGCACGCTCAGAATACCTGACATGCTAGATATTGCTTTGCACGTTCGGAAAGGCTCCAGAACGTGCTATTCCACGCCATGACGTCAGAAACTCGGCACGCTCAACGCTCAACGTTCGGATGCACGGTCCGTGTGCCGTCGGCTTTAGACCGCTCGGCTACTACCGCACGGCCTATTGTGATAGAAGAATGGCGATATAATCTATTTCCGAGCAATGGAAATTTTACAAATAAAGATTACACGTTTTAAAGAAAGCTTTATTTAAAAACAAAAATGTTATCACATATGCTTTGGCAAACTGATGTAAGGGCTTCTTTACCGAATAATTAGTAGAAAATATAAAAACCCGCTATAACTGATGCAAAACAAATACCGAAAAACACCGGTTATTCAGAACTAAAATACCGGTGGCGGTTTTAACCGGCATGTTTTTCCCATTCCCAGTGTGATGAGGCGTACGTCAGTGCATATAGTGAGCTGCGTTCCTGCAGACGTGAACTTCTACCCGCGAGACGGATTTTAGGTCACCGCGGACACCGCCGCATCGGCGCTATATCTGTGCTGCGCGTATTATTTGGCCTCCAGAGCCGAGTGCATACTTCACGGTGACAAACAGCGGCGCGGCGCCTTATCGCTGCGGTAGGCGGTCCGCAGCAGGCCACCGCCGCCAGCAGCCGCTCCTTTCCGCTCGGTAGTTCCGCACTTTGTTTACGAGCGGGCCCGAGCCTGTAATCACGCGACGGCTGTCCCCGGGCCTTAATTCGCATTCTCCGCCGCCCGCATTTAAATTTCGTTTACTCTGTCAACTCGTCTCATTTCCCCCCCTCCGCGTGTGCTTACACTCCTAATTCGCCGAGTTGTTCGCAAAGTAATTTGTGTGAACGAACAGTTTGGGCGAAATTCCTCTAATTAATCAGAATCGGGCGAAGAGGCGGCGCGATGTAAACACGGAGTCGGGACAGAGCAAAATGCGCCCGTGGGAGAAAGGGAAAGTGGCGAAACCGAGACACGCTGAAGAACTGGAGGCCACCCAACGGATTCATCCAAGTATCTGACGAGAACAACACGTACAAACGCCAAACAGAAGGGATATTGACACCTCCATTTGCACACATCAAAGAAAACGTAACGCTGTTTCATTCTGCGAATTACTTAAGACTACTGTGACTATTTCAGCCACATTTACAGAATATCAGTTTAGCTTTCGTTATATGCATTCATGATTAATGAACTACGACACCCATGACTGAACCACGCATTCAATTTTGTTAGTGTGGTGTCACCGCCAGACACCACACTTGCTACGTGGTAGCCTTTAAATCAGCCGCGGTCTGTTAGTATACGTCGGACCCGCGTGTCGCCACTATCAGCGACTGCAGACCGAGCGCCGCCGCACGGCAGGTCTAGTCTAGAGAGACTCCTAGCACTCGCTAGTTGTACTGCCGACTTGGCTAGCGATGGTTCACTGTCTACTTACGCTCTCATTTGCAGAGACGACAGTTTAGCATAGCCTTCAGCTACGTCATTTGCTACGACCTAGCAAGGCGCCATACTCAGTAATTAGAATGAATTCTGAACAGATAATATTGTGACTCATGCACCGTCAAGAGCGACGTTCATCATTAATGGATTAAAGTTATCTAACTAATTACGTCCGCTTCCTGAATTCTAATTCCTTGTCATGTTCCAGACCTCACGTCAGTATAGTCCTTCCCTCCTCACGCCAGCCTACTTGAGCTAAAACGCGTGCATTTCGGCCTCCTCTAGTAACACGGTGTTGGCTCTTCAGCCAACACAACAGTTAGATTTGAAGTGGTCGCTCAACCACGATTTATTCAGTACATCAGAATTCATTGATGTGGGTTTGATATTGGTCCCATCATCACATAATTAAAAACTACGTGTACTTATAACTTACGATCGTCCACAAGTTTTCGCGCGGTTCCAGACTGTAGCGCCTAGAACCGCTCGGCCACTCCGGCCGGCCATAATTTGCTATTTTGCTTTATTGACAAAATTAGTCAATGGACGACAGCAAATAATTTAAAGAGTATGCTATCATAACTATACATCTAATGCAATGTAATATATCTTCTTGGTCGCTTTTATTATTTTGAAGTTATAAATAAATTACGCTTTCGCTGCAAGGATGGTTTTTAACATCTTTATAGCATAAGCTATTGTATCTGGTTCGACTCTCTCCCTTTTCCCATTATTATCCAAGCAAACATGACATTACATTCACACACACCCATTACAGTCACCTACACTTCTCAGATGGACTTAAACATACGGCTCTCACATGCACGAAGGAAATGCGATATTATCCGAGAAGGAAACCATTTCAATTAGTCGGCTGAGCCTGCCCTTCGAGATCTCGTAGCCAACCATGCCATGTGACATTACTTGTAAAACAAAAGCGATATAGAAAGAGTACCACATTACCTAGAACTTAAATTTAACATACGACTAGATTTAGGAAACACATTATCACCAACATCAACTATGAGTACTTCTTCTAAAAGTAGTGCCTGGTACCTGAGTTTATTCTTCTCTTGGGTTCAAGTGATTGCCTTAGTTCTGATTCGCACGAATAAGTCGAACAAGCTGTAACAACAAAGGTTATTGCAGTTGAAAACAGAAGGGCAAGTATGAAAGAGAGTCAGTAGAGGGCAGGTAAAGCGGACAGAAGCTACATTTTAAAGTAAACAAGAGTACAGAAATATAAACAGCGAGGTATATAATACTTACTTGCATGAAAACTCTGTAAGTTTGAACTAATGCGTACGACTATGTACTCAACTGTAAGCAGAGGTGGGTTACAGAGTGATGTGAGACGTATTGTCATAGAAAACCAGGACAGGAGTACAAATGATTAGCAAACAAGTTAACGCAGTAAACAGAAGGCCGGCCGGGGTGGCCGAGCGGTTCTAGGCGCTACAGTCTGGAACCGCGCGACTGCTATGGTCGCAGGTTCGAATCCTGCCTCGGGCATGGATGTGTGTGCTGTCCTTAGGTTAGTTAGGTTTAAGTAGTTCTAAGTTCTAGGCGACTGATGACCTCAGCAGTTAAGTCCCATAGTACTCAGAGCCATTTGAAGCCATTTAAACAGAAGATTTATTTACCTTGTAATTCTCCAGCCGTATGAAGACCCGTTACAAATAATACAGCAAGAAACAGAGTCCAGCCCCCAGTGTCAACAAGGAAGAGGCTCTCTGCACTAAAGCACAAACGATGGAGTCGGAGCTGCAACTTGGTGTCTACGCAGCATCACATAGGGAACGGGCTCCAAGTGCGAGTGGGCTGTGTGGCTGCTGCTGGCCACCTTATATTGCAGCAGCGGAGGGTGCACGTAATCCGGAGACGCTGGAGGTGTGTCCCAGCAGGCGCAAGCTATTGGGTCTGCTTGATCCTGCGTGATCGCTATTGGTGTCTGACGGAAACTTGCAATTCTGTTGCCAACTTTGACGCCCATGGGGAAGGCACCAATATGATACCACATCCCTTTTCCCCAGACCTCGGTAAGATCGTCGTGTCATCGTGTTCCAAAGATAAGCGAACGATAGTGGGGAGGGAGCTGGATGCAGGTGACAATGAGGAGACAGAAGCCGAAACAGACGCTGGTGCTGAGCTCCCATCCACATCCCAGCATATGCCACCCAGGAATATCCGCAGAAAAACTGGGCAAAGGGCGCGCGCTCACATGTAGAGGCGGGGCAGCAAACGAAGATGGAGGCACCCTGAAGACCAAGAGGGACCCAAGGTGGCATGTACGACAGCTGTCAAGAAGATGAGCTCATCCCAAATCGACAGGGGCTGCCGATATGACAAACGTCAAAGGGCGTCGACTTTCATTGGCTCTTGGACCAGTGCAGACGGCGTGGGGCCCTTGCGAGCTGTATGCAGCGAGGATTGCTGCATGCAGCCAATTACAATGGTACTTTGCGTGGCTGGACAGAGAGGGCGCTGTCCACCATGGCAGTTCAGCGAATAAATCAGGGTGCGGTGGCGCCATCTGTGTAACAACTCCACCAGCAATGGTCTGTTGTGTCGCAGAGAACAGCAAGAACACAAAAATAGTAATAGAGCTTCATCCCATATGTGAGCAGCACTAAGTTTGTCAGTCTGCTCCTTAAATGTTTGTACACAGTGCTCAGCTGTGCCATTGGATTGTGGGTCCAATGGTGCATTAATGATATGGTTGACGCCGCAGGTGGTGCAAAACTGTTCAAACTCAGCAGAAACAAACTATAAGGTCCATTCTCAGTCTGCATCATTTCAGGCAACCCCTCAAGGTGAAAATCGGCAACAAGGCTGTATTGTGGAACGAGATATAGTGGAGTGCATAGGATATGGAGTGAAATTTGCTGAATGTGTTAACGACACGAAATCCAGTTGCGGACATTGCAAGTTTCTTGACGTTTGGGCAATTCAAAGAATTGCTGAGGTGGAGCTGACTAATGTTCAGCTTCATGCGAGGGCAAAGATCGAGGATCATGTGCCATATTAAAGCAAGGGTACGACTTCACACTATGTGCTGGATGTGATAGGTGTTTATGTGAGCGCTGTGCCTGCCCAAAAAAATGGCTCTGAGCACTATGGGACTTAACTTCTGAGGTCATCAGTCCCCTAGAACTTAGAACTACTTAAATTTAACTAACCTAAGGACATCACATACATCCATGCCCGCGGCAGGACTCGAACCATCGACCCTAGCGGTCGCGCGGTCCCAGACTGTAGCGCCTAGAATAGCTCGACCACCCCGTCCGGCAAGAATGTTTATCGATAGCTTGTATATGACGCGATGCTATGTATGCATAGAACTGTGCGAGATTGTCTAGCCTTTATTCGCTCGTCAGGCTCACGAAATGGTGACACATACGCAGGCGGTGGCGCTGCCGTTGCGCCCTGCATCTTGGGTGAAGTCAAGTGCAGCCTCATGAAGAGATCCATCACTTCAAACAGTTGTGCCATTTGTTGCCTCTGAAATAAACTGAGTTAGATCAACTACAGCCAGGGAAGCAGGCAATGAACAAATACTAACCGCGGAAAGAAAAAATAGCAGAGAGAGAAGAAAAGGAGGGTCAAGAGCCGCGACCTTGGGACCTAGAACATAAAGAGCATACGCAAGCAAACACTGATGAAGCAAAGGACAACCAATAACAGAAAAAAAAAAACAATCAAAAGACAGAACAGGAAGACGTCAACTTTGCTACATGCAGTAACGACCACTCCTCGCCAGGTAATGCTGTGTACGAGTTCATGCACAACGGCAGGGTGCGGTGGGCTATAGATTGGTGCGGTAATTGTCGTCGTATGAAAGTTGGACAGAAGCAAAAATGATTAGCGAACAAGTTCACACAATAAGTAGAAGATTTATTTGTATTTCTTCAAATGTACGAAGACTCAATACAAATGATGAAGCAAAAAATAGAATCCAGTTCACAGTGTTAACAAAGAAGAGGCTCTCTGAACTAAAGAACGAATTATAGTGTTTCAGCCGCGACTGGACGTTGTCTGATTAGCGTCACATAGCGAAGAGGTTCCGTGTATGAGTGGGCTATGTGGCTGCCGCCAGCCATCCTATATTGCGGCGCCAGAGGCCGTTCGTAATATAGAGCTGGCAGAGGTCTATCCCAGTGGGCGCTCACCATTGGGTCCGCCGGATCCTGCACAACTGTTATTGCCATATGACAGAACCTTGCAATTCCACTAAAAACATTTCTGCCCATGGAGTGGTATCAGTACGTGGTACCACGCAAATAATACACACATCAAAAAACGTTTTTCATCACCTCGGTTCGAAGAGCTCCGGAACCTCCACAGAAAATTGGAATAGAGGTCAACATAAACATCATTTCCGCCCTCTTTATTGCTCATGAAAACCACACATTGCACGTTATACCACCATACAGCGAGGTCTTTAGAGGTGGTGGTCCAAAATGCCGTATACACCGGTACCTCAAATAGCCAACAGTACATCCTTTTGCACTGATGCATCCCTGTATTCTTCGTGGCATACTTTCCACAAGTTCATCACGGCACCGTTTGTCCAGATTGTCCTGAACAGCGATTCGGCGTAGATCCCTTAGAATGGTTGTTGGGTCACGTCGTCCATAAACAGCCCTTTTCAATGTATCCCAGGTATGTTCGATAGGGTTCATGTCTGGAGAACATGCTGACCACTCTAGTCGAGCGATGTCGTTATCCGGAAGGAGGTCTTTAACAAGATGTCCACAATGGGGGCGCGAATTGTCATCCATGAAGACGAATGCTTCGCCAGTATGCTGCCAATATGGTTCACTATCGGTTGGAGGATGGCATTCACGTATCGTACAGCCGTTACGGTGCCTTCCATGACCACCAGCGGCGGACGCCAGCCTCACATAACGCCACCCCAAAACAGCAGGGAACCTCCACCTTGGTGCATTCGCTGGGCAGTGTGTCTAAGGCGTTCAGCCTGACTAGGTTGCCTCGAAACACGTCTCCGACGATTGTGTGGTTGAAGACATATGCGACACTCATCGGTGAAGAGAACGTGATGCCAATCCTGAGCGGTCCATTCGGCATGTTGTTGGACCCATCTGTACTGCACTGCATGGTGTCGTGGTTGCAAAGATGGACCCCGTCATGGACGTCGGGAGTGAAGTTGCGCATCATGTAGCATATTGCACACAGTTCGAGTCGTAACACGATGTCCTGTGACTGCAAGAAAAGCATTATTCAACATGGTGGTGTTTCTGTCAGTGTTCCTCCGAGACATAATTCGTATTTAGCGGTCATCCACCGCAGTAGTAGCATTTGGGCGGCCTGAGCGAGGCATGTCATCAATAGTTCCTGTCTCTCTGTATTTTCTCCATGTCCGAACAACAACGCTTTGGTTCACTCCGAGACGCCTGCACACTTCCCTTGTTGAGAGCCCTTCCTGGCCCAAAGTAACAATGTAAACGCGATCGAACCGCGGTATTGACGCTCTAGGTGTGGTTGAACTACAGACAACAAGATCCGTGTACCTCTTTCTTTGTGGATTGACTGGGTGTTGGACCCCCTCCGTCTAATAAGCGCTGCTCATGTATGGTTGTTTACGTCTCTGGGCGGTTTTAGTGACTTATCTCAACAGCCAAAGGGACTGTACCTGTGATGCAATATCTACAGTCAACGTCTTTCTTCAGGAGATCTGGGAATCAGGGTGATGCATAACTTTTTTGATTTGTGTGTATAATCCATTACCAGTGGACTAAACTCAAACAAGTCTTTGAAGACATAACAAACATCGTAACTTTCATACCATTCTTCGACTCAGGATGTGGAATGTCTGAATGTTGTGTTGAAGCTGGACTGGCAGAAAAGGGAAACTCAAAGGCTCCTTCTATAATCACTGAAGTGAAACTGATGGGAGATAAAAATGCATTAATAGGCAAGTACAGCATAATGACAGCAATAGATTGTGGTATAGCTCGATTTGACTTTGTTATTAATAGAATATGGGTAAAGAGAAAGACACTATGAACAGTTTGGAGACAGGATTATTTCCACAGAATCCAAACCAATCAGCGCTCACAACAGTTACTATAGTTAAGGTAATTCCACTATAAATGCCGACGTCACAAGCAGAAGACGAAGTAGAAATAGGCTATGAGGGAATTAAATGGGTAAAACAGTTTCTGAAGGAAGACGGAAAAGTAATAATTGTAGTGTGTTTGGACGCTACAATGAGGGGAAAGATTAGAAGGAAGAGTTATGTGAAAATACAGACTGGGAGACACAGAGAGATACAGGATATTACACGTGCGACGAAAGCATTGCGTCCGAACTGCACAGGCTTCAATCGCGGTATGTGGTCCGTCTTGTTTCACGCATTTTACGGGGCAGTTCCGGCCGCCGTGGTGCAGATCTTATTACATTCGGCGCCACATTGGGCGACCTGCGCGCCGGATGGGGATGAAATGATGATGATGACAACACAACACCCAGTCCCTGTGCGGAGAAAATCCCCAACTCAGCCGGGAATGGAACCCGCGTCCCTTAGGACGGCAGTCCATCACGCTGACCATTTAAAAAAAATTGTAAAACAAATCACAAATTTAAAGGAACAGGGATGTTGTTTATTTATTTATTTATTTATTTTCAATAAAGATCACTCTGTTAAAAGGAACATGTAGATCATTTCATGGTATAGTATGTGCATGACATTTTGAGTGAGAGAAGCGTTAGGTTCATTAACAGCTGTCAAATGTGCACACCGACTGCACTCTGCACATCCCAACTGCGTAGGGGGTCGAGGAAGACTTCCTGGAGATAGTTGGCAAAGGTTTTCCGATAGCGTGACCGTCTATGAACCTCATTGTGAGCTTTCTGCAAGAAATACTAAAAGTCAAGTCGCGACTTGAGAATGAAACAACATCAGTAAATCGTCATAAACCTCACGCACAACAAACACTATCTGGCATAACTAATTTAAAAAAAAAGGATTAAATTTCATATGAGCTCGAAACCACATAAACACAAATCATATAAGCTATATACAAAGCTGGTAAGAATAAAGATATGCACTACAGAATACCATAGATACAAACAGCCTGTTAACATATAACATCAGTGACTCAACTGTGAATACAGCTGTCAAGTAACGTCAAAAAGAAATAAACTTTCATAATTGGCAGACTTCAGAAATAACTGCTCCAGCACAGTTTAACACCTACATCAGAGGAGCAAACTTATACAGTAGTAACAGCATCCAAGACAGCGATATCGTGTAGATATCAAGACCATCTGAGGTACATAGCAAAGCGTAATTCTATAATACGTTAAATTATCTATTTCAAAATCTGAATATATATTTCCACATATAACATGAAAATGGCAATCGCGTCGAAATATGACTATTGTATTAAAAAATATAATCGAACACAGCTGTGTCTTGGTCTCATAGCATAATCTATAAGAACTGGAGATAACCAGAATGAACGAAGCCAGTAATCCAGTAATCATTAAAAAACAATTGCGGCAATAGACTCCAATAAGAAATATTAGGATAATAATCAGTTCTCACAGATATATCTCCACTTAACAGCACGCTAAGCTCAAATGGCTCTAGGCACTATGGGACTTAAACATCTGAGGCCATCAGTCCCCTAGACTTAGAGCTACTTAAACCTAACCAACCTAAGGACATCACACACATCCATGCCCGAGGCAGGATTCGAACCTGCGACCGTTGCAACAGGGCAGTTCCCGACTGAAGCGCCTAGAACCGCTCGGCCACAGTGGCCGGCAGCACGCTAAGCGTCCCTAAATTTGTTCCATGATAGGCTGTAGAAGAAGTAAAGCAATGTTTCAAAACACAACTTAAACTCATGAAAGGGAACGCCAAAATTCGATATAATAAAATATGCCTTATGATGGAAGTAATTCCAACATATGCAAAGATTACCATTAAAAAATCGTAAAAAAGTCTCTCAGACAGTAAAAGTTAAAGCATCTTCTCCAAACTAACGAAAAACTAAACAGAATATAAATTAGGATTTCACCCCTCCCCCCTCCCCCCCCCCCCGACCCCGTCCTTCCGCCCCCTCCCCCCCCCCCCCCCTACAATGTGATCACCAGAGAGAGAACTTGATATTCAAATTAAAGCTGAATGTAACTTAATATCGAAAATACATGATAGCAAACTATACAGTATAAAAAAATATCTGAAAGCCAAAAACAAGATACATGAATAGTGCATTGTTGTAGCTTTTATGACAGTCAACAAGCCATAGTTCTCTGAAAATTAACAGGGGACACTAAACGTGGGTTTATAATACATCCCTCATGTTGTTTTCGCTAAGTAGGACAATAAACGTTCAATCAGGAAAGTAAAAGTAGGATGTATAGCAATGAAACTATCTAAATATGAGAGTAGCATTAGAAAACGAAACCGCAACAGGCTTTCAAAACAAAAACAAACTGCATAGTACCTATGAAAAAAATTCAAATCCAAAAGAAGGAAACGCTATACTCATCAAAGCGTATGAAGATAACATGTTAGTAGTTACAGATGAACAAGAACTGATAGAGAACACTGAAAAGTTTTCCATAGACGACGTTATAAAAGAGATAAATAATGACCCAGCTAGGAATTTCAGACGAACTTGAAAACAAACTAGAAGGAATATAACTGTTATTTTCTTCAACAGAAAAGCGTTATATATAAATACTAACCCTAGGACACCCACTGAAAAAACTCAAATGAAACTATACAAACAAGGACAAACTACACACATCAAAATAGTTTTGCATCACCCCAGTTTCCACAACTCCTGAAGATAGACGTTGACCGTGGATATTGTACCAAAAGCACAGTCCCTTTGACTGTTCAGATATGTCAATAAACCCGGCCAAATATGTAAACAACCATGCATGAGCAACTTCTATTAGACGGCTGGCGTCCGACATCCGATCAGTTCCAGTCATTCCACCAGGAAGGAGGTACACGGCTCGTGTTGTCTGCAGTTCAACCATTCCTAGACTGTCAATACCGCGGTTCGATCGCGTCGGCATTGTTACTTTGGGCCAGGTAGAGCTCTCAAGATGGGAAGTTTCCAGGCGTCTCAGAGTGAACCAAAGCGTTGATGTTCGGACATGGAGGAGTTGCAGAGAGATAGGAACTGTCGATAACATGCCTCGCTCAGGCCGCCCAAAGGCTGCTACTGCATTGTACGACCGCTAACTACGGATTATAGCTTGAAGTAACCCTGACAGCAACACCACCAAGTTCAATAATGCTTTACGTACAGCCACAAGACGTCGTGTTATGATTCAAAATATGCACAATAGACTGCATGATGCGCAGGTTCTCTCCCTACGTCCATGGCGAAGTCCATCTTTTCATCCACGACACCATGCAGGGCGATAAAGATGGGGCCAATGGACCGCTCAGGATTGGCATCACATTCTCTTCACCGACGAATGTCGCAAATGCCTTCAACCAGAGAATCGTCGGAGACGTGTTTGGAGGCAACCCGGTCAGGTTGAACGCCTTAGACACACTGCCCAACGAATGCAGCAAGGTGGAGGTTCCCTGCTGTTTTGGGGTGGCATTATGCGAGGCCGACATTCGCCACTCGTGGTCATGGAAGGGGCCGTAACGGCTGTACGATACGTAAATGCCATCCTCCGACCGATAGTTCACCCATATCAGCAGCATACTGGCGAAGCATTCTTCATGGATGACAATTCGCGCCTCATCGTAAACATCTTGTGAATGACTTCCTTCAGGATTACGACGTCGCTCAACTAGATTGGCCAGCATCTTCTCCCGGCAAGAACCCTGATAAACATGCTTGGGATGGATTGAAAAGGGCTGTTTATGGACGCGTGGCCTACCAACCACTCTGAGGGATCTACGCCGAATCGCCGTTGAGGAGTGGGAGAATCTTGACCAGCAGTGCCGTGATGTACTTGTGGACAGTATGCCACGACGAATACAGACATGCATCAATGCTGCTGGCTATTAGAGGTACCGGTGTATACAGCAACTTGGACGATCACCTCTGAAGCTCTCGCTGTATCGTGATACAAATGCAATGTGTGGTTTTCATGAGTAATAAAAAGAGAGGAAATGATGTTTATGTAGATCTCTAATTTTTTGTACAGGTTCCGGAACTCTCGGAACCGAGGTGGCTAATTTGTAATGTGTAAGAAGCAGCCAAGACAGACTTGAAAGAATCATTGTACAAGAGTGAAATCAAGCTTATACATGTCAAAAATGCTCATAATGAAAAACATCATTCAGTTTATGAATGAAGTAAGGGAAATCATGTTTCTACCTGATACTAACTTCCCATATTTGGACGTTTTAAGTCCATATTCTTATATACACATTAAAGAAACACTTGATATTGTAAAGCAAAAGCTCGTAACAAACAAAAACTAAATACATGAAATTATAGATCTGCATGAATTTACGTTATGTTTCAAAGTTTTTATGTTCAATGCCAAATTTTAAGAACAGAACGACAGTTTAGCGATGAGAAACTGTCTATCAGGGCTCTTAGCTGAAATTTTCATCACAGAGCTCGAAAGCGAATTGTTCTCTAATGACCTGCATTTCTCAGGCTGAAACAAATAAACATATGGTGGCGACTAGAACGTATGACATAAAGGACGGCATCATAAGAGCGGTTACGTACACATATATAACTTACCGAATACCATACAAACAAACAGTCTGTAACGGTATAACATCGCTGACTCAATTGTCAATACAGTTGTCAGATGTCGTCATTATGAAATAAACTTTCGTAATTGCAAAACTTGAGATATATTTGCTCTATCTACAGTTTAACACCTGTTATATCCCTGCCAACATTAAAGGAGAAAACCAATATAGTGGTGACAGAAGCTAAGACAGCGATGTCATATGGATATCAAGACCACCTGATGTAGTAGCAGTGCACAATTCTATAATACGATAAATTACCTACTTCAAAATTGATATATTGTATTTCCACATATAACCAGAATAATTAAATCAAGCCTAAATGGGCTTATTGTAATAAAAAACATAATGGAACACAGCAGTGTCTTGGTCTCATGGCATAATATGCTGTGTAATTTACTTACATGACGTATACGACGCAGCAGGGCCAGATGTGAACAGATCTTCAGATAGAAGACATGCTAAATATGATCTTACATCACTAATCTTAAATACATACGTGACAAATATAAAAGTGTATATAATAGCTAATGTAGTGGCAGAGCAAATTGTCAGTGACGGAATACTCGGAGAAGAAGCATATCAGTGTACAATACTGAAGAAAATTTGATCGAGATGTGAACTGCGAGACACTCATCCAATCCAGTTTTACTTTTATACACCGACCATAAGTTTATCTTTGTAACTGCTTTGTTTTAACAGACTGACTTTAAGAGAAAGCAACACTTTCTAACCTCCCCCTCACTTATCGACCTTAATGACAGTGAAAAATTAAACCGCGTGCACCTAATGGAAAGTTGGGAAAAGCAATCGTCGGCGAAGTTAATCTGTCGGCAAAGAGGGAGGAAAGGGTTACATCTAAATGAATGGAAAAATGCAAATGAAACTGGTGGAAATTAATTTTGAGAAAAGGCTAATATTAATAAAGAAAATAAATGTGCGGTCGTTACATTAACAATTAACTGGCGTTAATTAGATATTTGAGATTTGGGGAAAATTACGGTCGCCAGTCCTATGGGCAACTACTATAATAACTGAAAAAGAAAGGTTATTGCACATATAATTAGCACTAAAAGCGTGGCAACTGAAGGTTGACACGTGTTGTGTGAAACTAAATGTTTGTCAGAAGTAATAAATTTCGCTACACTCTGACTTAATTTAGCAAAAGAATTAATAAAACCGGAGAACTGAAAATTAATTTAGTGACTGAAATTATTAGAGAACTTTGTTTCTGAAGCACTACGAAATTCAATAAAATAAGGTTAGTCTTGGGCTACCTCAACAATCATTTCAAAAGCTACTTGAATCTACGCAATTTAGAAGTAAGAGATTTAACTTTGAACTTGAATTAAATTATTCTGAACAATTAACAATAGTAAAATTTAGTATGTACCAAGCTGAGCTGCAGTCACAGGAAAGATAAAATATGGTAACAAAACTCGCACTCTTAATTTGTGCTTGTATAATCTAAATATTGTAGCCAGCTATGAATACCTTAACTGAACTTTGAAATTAAAGCAGTGAAATCGAATGATATTACTTTAATGCTGGCGTTTGAATTTCAGCGACACTCGGGTTCATTTCGGAAAAGGAAGGGACCCTAAGCGGTAATGCAATTGCGACAATGAGCAACGAAGTTTCATGCTACATTGCTGTAATTTAGTGAGAAAAATTTAACAGTTTGAAAAGCTGAGGTCTGTCATACAGTTATAAAACTTTATGTGCTTCCAGTCTTCCTTGTTGGTTGATTGAAGGGTTGAAGTCGTCGATCGAGGAAGTGGTGACAGTCACTCATTGTCGGCCGTCGCTGTTGCAGAAGCTGGATGTTGGCGCACCTTCTTCTCGACATGGTCACCAGGCGAAACTGGCTCTTGATGTGCGCCAGCTAATGCTTCCCGTCCGCGACACCGTGTCAGAAACTATCATAGCAAGTAGAGCGCAATTGCATGCTGCCAAACCCTGAAAGCGCGGCAACTCGCGGGAGCGTCACACAACACACCTGCTCTACCGCCCTACTCCAGCCAGACCCCTCTGCCCGCGCTCCATGCGCAGAGTTAGCACTACCAAAGATCCTAAACACTTTGGTTCTCCACACGACCTATCGATGTAATCGTTCGATAGCATAGTTTTCCCTAGGCCAGACCCAGCATAAAAATATAAATAATATTTACAAAACAAACCAATTACACATCGACATAAATACATATATATATATATATATATATATATATATATATATAGTAAAACAATTACAATATATAAAGACAAAGAAATGTCATATCTTCAGGTAGCAAAATAAGGAAAAACTTTATAGTACAATAGACGGAAATATGCATTTCCGGCGTTACAACTTCCTATAATGCTTGTTCATACCCTTTTTCAATTTCTGACATTATAATGTATGTACTTTAGTGACTTATGAAGGCAGAGCACAGTACATGCAACTGACGGATGCACGCTTCGCTGGGATAATGAATCTACAGTAACGTTTCAGTATTTTACACAATCACCCATGAAAGCAGCCCACAGTTTCCGAGTTAGAAACGATTACTATCTTTATGTGTGCATTAAAAATAATGCTATTAGTGACGAGACCACGTTTGTTTCTACACTGAATATTACTCTGATTCTTGCAGCCGTCTCAAATTATTAATTTAACATGTTTCTTTAGATATTTTCTTACATTTATCGAAAGAAAAGGAATGCACCAAAGTGAAGACAATGTTGTAATAGAGTAAATTAAATTTAAATACGATGTAAAATACAGTGTCTGATGCTCAAATGCGTATTTACTCCCGTAATCACCTGTTATACGCGCAATAAACCCCATTCCCAAAATTTTTTATTCAGTTAATCACCTATAAGAAAGAGCTTTTTTGCTCAAATAAATGCTGTTTTCGTAGGGGGTTATGAAAGATGCCGTACATTTTCACACTGCTTTCCTTTTACGAAGGAAACAAGTTATTACATTCATTAAGCCCCTCAAAGCAAAACGGTGGGGTAAATTGCGATTATTAAATTTAGCAAAATCATAAGGGGCACAGGAAAGGTTATGTCCCGTAAACGCGTTTCCCGTTGTTTCACGGCGCACGCGAAAATATTACTACTCATTCCCTCTCTTGACATGGTGACGCTAATTACAGGGGTAAATTGCAGTCATTTAGCTTTACTCCACAGTAATTTGCGCGGGAGTTAAGGAATTATGGCCTAGGGCTCGCGGCGGAACGCGTCGCCCATTCACGACGACTTTTCAAGGGAATTTCGACCATTTCACCGACCACGTCTGTAGATTTACTGACGGAGGTATGAACTTTGCAATGGCATGCACATTACGGCGCGGGAATGCGGTCACGTTTCAAAACGTTCTATCAGCGTATCAGACTGCAGAAAACTGTATTAACAGTTCAACAGTGTAGTACTCACGTTTTTACAACACGTGTTATTTCAGATTTGAGACTTCTTTTAACAAAACGATTGTAAGCGAATGAGAGGACGTTATGAATCTTACGAGCGCCGTCGGACGAACATTAAATCCAACAATGGTTCAACCATGCACTTGGTCTGTTGTTAAGTCGTGTTTCTGGAAAAGTAACTTCATTAATCATGGTCACTTATACCTCACTTAATTGTTCATCTCATTCAGTAGGTATTAAAAAGATATGGCTTTTTTTAGGTATAACAGACAAATGCTGTCAAACGACTACCGTTTCAGTTCTTCATTTTGGAAAACGACCACCATGAAGCAATTTCTCTCGTGCGCATAAGAAGATACATAATGTCTCTACACAATGCTCAGAAGTTACTGTAACTCATTGATAGACCTCCTCATCTCTGACTCCATACAGAGGCACACGAAAATTTGTGATTAACTCGAGTAAGTTAGCAATCTCATGGAGTGATAAGAGGTTGACACAATGCCGAAAAACCAGTTCGAAGTTAATCTAGACTGACTTCTAACTTTACAGAAACAGAGATCCAGTGACAAGTCTAGGCCTCAAATGTACGAATGTTATAGGTACTTCTTTAATATCCAAACCACATGTAGTGAGAACAGCTGTTTTAGTAACGTGATTCTTCGTTAAGACTGTCAGAAACAACCTGAAAAACTTGTAAGGGTGTTGCAGGGAATGTTGTGTTGAGAAATAATTGTTGCGAAAAAAGTCGATACGCTGCGACATTTACGAATTATGTAGCTCTGTAGTTGGCCAGTCAGGTCGTTGCGTGCTCGAAGCACTTGCACGCGCCAAAATGCAGTATTGCACAGACATCTGCGAGTCTGTGAGTTACCACTTATTCAATTACCCTTTAAAATGTGCCTCTTTCGCAAGTGATAAATTGGAGGTAGGTGAGTAATATCTGTGTTTTTTCAGTTTGAGAAAATCAAACGACAAACATATTTGGCGACACTGTCTCTGGCAGGCTGCTTGCATGAGCTCTCGTGACGACTTGACTTCTAACTTTAATGCTTTCAACTTCACTAAATGATGTGTCGACGCTTCTACATATCGAATCAATTCTTCCGACGACCGATCCTTTTCCAAGTTCTTTGCAAGCATTTAGGTTTCGCTTGCGTGCACATCCTATTTATTTCATTCTAAGTGACTCAAATTGCTGTATTCCTGTCATTTTCTTAATGTTTTTGTACTTTCTTCTTTCATTGATCAACCGATTTCTTCTGTTTTCCAAGGTTTCTTGGCAGTTATCTTCCTTGTAGCTATATCTGTCTGTACAATTTCTGTGATAGTCCTTTCTAGAGTTGTTCAGTCCTCTTCATTAGCACATTATCTACAACCTTATAGAACTTCAAACATTCTTAGTGCCTCAAGATCCACTTTTCACTTCTATGCACACTGATTCTTCTGAACAATTTTCTTAAACTTCAGTCAGTTCGTCAACGAAACCTAAAAGCCTACAAATGGCTTGTTAATTAAAATCTCAACGGAGAAACTTTATCTTAACAACTCAAGGAGAAGCCAAAGAGTGAAAAGAAATAGTCAGCATGCCTGCCTCTTTGCAGATTACAACTCGTTAATCACTAGATAATGTTCCTGTACAGACTTTCTTATTTTCACCAGGTTTCACTGTCTATAAGAGAAGTGAATAAAATCCATTGACTTCACCGCACCCAACAATTACAAGGGGCTTGCATCGAGAGAGAAAGAGAGAGAGAGAGAGAGAGAGAGAAAGAGGGGAGGGAGAGAGAGAGAGAGAGAGAGAGAGAGAGAGAAAGAGCGTTGGACTACATCGAAGTCATTTGAAGCTGTTTCGAAATGATGAGGTGCAACAAGAAAGCTGTACAATTAAAATCTCCGCAGTGCTCCAGCAGAAAGTGGTTGAAACAACACAGACATTTTTGTAGACGTATATCGAAAATTTTTCGCATTTAACTTTGGATTAAAAAAGAATGTAATTTAATTCAGTGCATTAACATACGTTTTTATGAGAATGCAAAAAAAAGAATTTTACTAATATTAACGATGATTGAGTAGGCACATTTTTGACATTAAAGATCACACTAAAAAGTCTACTTTTTTCCTGAATACTGTCTAATTAAACAAAAAACTAAAAAAAGCATTATTTCAAATTTTACTACTCATGCTTTAATATTGTACGTGGCGGAAGATTATGATTGCTTTTATCTAGCTATAACAATGAAATCCTACACGAAGCTGGAATGCAATCGTTCTATACTGTGATTCATAAATTGTTATGAGGAAAATTTTCTTACGAGTGAAATGCTAATGAAATAAAACACTGTAATATTTCATAAATTATGTTAATGAATGTCTTTCATAAAATAGGTCCACTTCAATCCAAAGTTCTCTGTGATTCCGGCAAGTGGGATTTGAATAAAATCACTGAGAATGTTTGACCGTGCCGCCTATCAGGAAAATTGTCGAACTTCTTTAATGTAATGTCGAAAATTGTGGATTGATTTTTTAGATGGTTCGAAGTCGGAGAAGCCGACTCAGAACTCTTCCAAACAAAAGCCTCGTCTTTAACATATGCCACTTATCTCAAATTATTTTCGAAATTAAGTTGTGAACGGGATTGCATACATAATACTCAAGACTTTGAACAACACATTGCTAAACATACATTAATTCGGCAATGAACAGGAATCAGAATCAAATCAGTAAAGGAGTACGATGTGAATGCGAATGAGAATCTAAATGGTAATGAAAGAGTCTACATTGTTTCGTGTCTTATACATCAATTATGAAAAATCATTCTCGCCACATTATGACACAGTTTGTATTACATCTCTACGATTTAGTTTATCCTTGGTTCAAATGGTTCAAATGGCTCTGAGTACTATGTGACTTAACTTCTGAGGTCATCAGTCGCCTAGAACTTAGAACTAATTAAACTAAACTAACCTAAGGACATCATACACATCCATGCCCGAGGAAGGATTCGAACCTGCGACCGTAGCGGTCGCTCGGCTCCCGACTGTAGAGCCTAGACCCGCACGGCCACTCCGGCCGGCTGTTTCTCCTTGCTCTTATCTAATATTAGCTACTGTCCTTGAACATTAAGTACTGTTACTCATACGTACGTAATAAACCATAAAAAACGCGTAACAACTCTTAAACTTACGAAAAGAGGCGCAACACAACGTTAAAGTGCACACTACAGTAACTTCTTTTTTCCGGGATACTATTACACGGCAAGTATTTAAAACTGGCTGCGTTATACAAAAATTACTGATTTTCCTGAACATTTTTCTATGGTTTACTGACCAGCTGAACTACAATGTACAGGGTAACTCACACGCCCTGAGTCAATAAGAGAGGAGACAAACCGCCTCATACTGATTGATTGGCACCTGGGTAGAGTTGGCACCTAAACACCTTATAGTTTCGATTACCCCAATTAAGTCATTTACAAATTACTATTTTCGAAACGTTACATTGATTTTACATGATACTATTTTCATATAGCAAATTATGTCTATTCAGTAGCAACTAATTTAAAACCCACCCATTTATTTTTTTTGTTGTTGCCGTTTTTGTGCTGTACAGGCGTTCAACGGCGAGGGCGAAGTTATCAGTCCCCTTACACATGTTAAAAGAAAAGAAAACGAGATGAAAAGCTGAAAAGTTTATTACAGTCACTCGTCACCCGCTCACCCCTACCTCACTCGCATTGACTCACCCGCCATAAAAGAGATATACTCGTTCAGAAAGTTCCTGCACCAGGAATGACAATGGAAGTAAAACAACAGAGGCGGTAAAACAAAGGCACAAGGGAATGTGACTTACTGACCACTATCAAAAAACATGAATGAGCCATCACCCTGTTAACACAATAAGAACATTTCCCTAAAATTTTCGGTAACAAGTTGCACAGATCACAAAACATTAAAAGTTTCACCACATTCCTTTCAGTGTCGCAGATCTTCCGGCAAGTCTGCTGCTGCCATTTAGTCCGAAAATAAAACACATTTTAGTAAAATGTGGCGCGTAGTTCTCTGTACGCTGTAAGTACCACATACTGGAGGGTCCTCTGGCCGGAGTAAGAAGCCATGCGTCAGAGGACTGTGGCATGGGTGAAGGCGAGTGAGGAGCACCTCATCTCTTCTTCGTGGCTGAAAGCAGGTACGCCACGGCCGTGTAGTGACCTTTATTAGACGCAGCTTATCATCTGCTACTTCCAGCCACTCGTCCTCTACCCATTTATTTTTAAACAATGCTGTTTCATTCATGTCAGACACCATCGACGTCCATTTTCATATGACACAATTTTTGTTTCAGTTCACCGAGATATTACAAGTAAGTTTCATGTTAAAAGCTACACCAGAAACTTTTCAATCAAAACTGAAACACCAAAACTAACAACATTTCCTCTTATCACGAGTAATTTGTACAGTTTCATAATAAACAATCTTGTTGCGAAACTTCTGTCCTTTAACAATAAATAATGTGAATTTTTGTAAATAACTAACACCTATTGGTGCATCATAATTTCTTTCATCTAGTTTCTTAAGAAACGTTTTCTAAACTAGCTCAATTTTCTTTCATGGTGCGTAAAGTACGTAATTTTTCTGGATGTGACGTTTTTGTAAATGCTTGGTTATATTAATGAATTTGATTATCTAACACTATTTTTTCTCCTTTATGACAGTTACAGATTATGCAGTGTTCCAGGGACGACTTAACACATGTCCAATCCAGTGGAGCAGCTCATTTCAGAACTAAATTCTCAAAATGATTCTACCTTGATATTATCCGCTACTTCCTATTTGAACACCAATTCATTGTACATTTTAGATTTGTATTATACATTCCAAATAATTTTAAAAATATGTAAGGATAGAAATGTAGCAGTAAACTATCTCTTTGTATAGACGCACTGTCGAATGCATGTGAACTTCATCAAAAGAAGAATATCATTACCTGGAATGTTATGCAAGATACCATCAGAAGATGCGTGATCTTCAGAGCTTAAATCCGATTCATAAGGCTCAGAATGTAATTACTGTTGTGCTATGTTCACAACAATTATGAACTTAAATTTTCCTTCCAGCCTAGCAGATGAAGAACAGGACTCGAGCCTGGAGGTCATGTGTTCTAATTCCGAAGAGCGGGAAGTGGGGGCTTTCTCCTCGATCCAGTCCCTCCAGGACGGCCCCCGGTCCGCTCAACCTCCTGACAAAATTAGTAACAGTGATCTTTCACAGGAGTAAATGGCGACAACGGCGAGGGAACGGTCCCCCCCCCCCCCTTCAACCAACCAGGTGCGTGGCCGAAAGATGGGCTCCACTCACAGTACTCTGAGACCAATAGTCTGAAAAAAAAAAAATTTGTCTCCAAGCAGATTGTCTACCAAAGCAATCAAAGAATTGTGGCTACGACCGTCACAGAAACACACGAAGTCTTTGATGACCAGACAGACGATATTTTGGTAATTTCAGTATTTGTCGACCGATGGCAATGGAGTGTATGCACATACGAGCGCTCAACACTTATGTCACTAGCACCCATAAATACTGATCATGAACTAGTAAGCTTTAAAACCAATAAAACTGACGGTCATAATATAAAAATAAAAGATAAATAATAATGTCAAAAATTACTGAAATCTGGTTGACTAGTAACAGCACGTCAGAGACAGAAGTGTAATGCCAACAGCGTCATTCCTATTTTGTAGGAGACCATAGCAAACCCACTATAGCTTCTTCATGATGCATGGATGGAGCTCCGGATGTGCACCTCAAGTCGTAAGTAAAGGTAAGCTCAGACTGCAAAGCACCCAAATGTAACGGTAAAAGCTTGCCAAAACGCTGAAAAAATTAGAATCGAAAAGGAAAGCTTGCGGAATTTTGCACGTCCCAGAGGCTGCGTGGTTGCACTCTCTTACTTTTGGGCACTAACATCGGTGCTAATTTCTCGTCCTACTCCTTCCCAAGACGCTCCGCTAATTGGTGTTAATTATTATTTGGATTACCTTCCCCTGGTGTAACAGGGACTGCTATTAGTAACGCGGTTTGCAATTTCCTGCGGAATGAGTATCACGTAGCGCCCTCCGGACGAGATAATGAGACGAAAGGGATTAATATTCCTCCTGAGACGTTATAAGGAGCGGCTGAAGTGGCCAAGTACCAGTTTCGCTTTCCTCGTAGGTATAGTAGTCCACCAAGAGCAGTTTCACTGTCTCCTGCTGAATTTCTACGCATACAGTCTCCATAGATATGTCGCTCACCATAAAAAGTGTTGTCTGCATGTGAGCCACTGATTTAACAGTAACGAAAACAAACAGAAATTTTCATTTATTGTTCAAATAAATTCTTATTTTGATACTTGTCAAACAGCGTGCGTCAGTTACGCATCAAACTATCTGTAAAAGTTAGTTCATTATTCTAGTAGCCTACTGCAGTTATTGATCACGTACACTGTTCATATTTTGAGGTATTAGACAAGCTCGAAAAGTAAGCTATGAGGTCAGTCAGACAAACATGGAAATTTTCCTAGGTAGTTGGCACAGGTTCGGAGCCTAAACGCATTTCCTAAATCTTAAAATAAACCATATCCACTGCAATGAGGTGAAAAAAGTCACTGGTTACCGATATGATGGCGTGTTTCTTGACTTCCGCAAGGCGTTCGATACAGTTCCCCACAGTCGTTTAATGAACAAAGTAAGAGCATATGGACTATCAGAGCAATTGTGTGATTGGATTGAGGAGTTCCTAGATAACAGAACGCAGCATGTCATTCTCAATGGAGAGAAGTCTTCCGAAGTAAGAGTGATTTCAGGTGTGCCGCAGGGGAGTGTCGTGGGACCGTTGCTGTTCACAATATGACCTGGTGGATGACATCGGAAGTTCACTGAGGCTTTTTGCAGATGATGCTGTGGTGTATCGAGAGGTTGTAACAATGGAAAATTGTACTGAAATGCAGGAGGATCTGCAGCGAATTGACGCATGGTGCAGGGAATGGCAACTGAATCTCAATGTAGACAAGTGTAATGTGCTGCGAATACATAGAAAGATAGATCCCTTATCATTTAGCTACAAAATAGCAGGTCAGCAACTGGAAGCAGTTAATTCCATAAATTATCTGGGAGTACGCATTAGGAGTGATTGAAAATGGAATGATCATATAAAGTTGATCGTCGGTAAAGCAGATGCCAGACTGAGATTCATTGGAAGAATCCTAAGGAAATGCAATCCGAAAACAAAGGAAGTAGCTTACAGTACGCTTGTTCGTCCACTGCTCGAATACTGCTCACCGGTGTGGGATCCGTACCAGATAGGGTAGATAGAAGAGATAGAGAAGATCCAACGGAGAGCAGCGCGCTTCGCTACAGGATCATTTAGTAATCGCGAAAGCGTTACGGAGATGATAGATAAACTCCAGTGGAAGACTCTGCAGGAGAGACGCTCAGTAACTCGGTACAGGCTTTTGTTAAAGTTTCGAGAACATACCTTCACCGAAGAGTCAAGCAGTATATTGCTCCCTCCTACGTATATCTCGCGAAGAGACCATGAGGATAAAATCAGAGAGATTAGAGCCCACACAGAAGCATACAGACAATCCTTCTTTCCTCGAACAATACGAGACTGGAATAGAAGGAAGAACCGATAGAGGTACTCAGGGTACGCTCCGCCACACACCGTCAGGTGGCTTGCGGAGTATGGATGTAGATGTAGATGTAGATGAATATATACAGATGGCAGGTATAAAAGGTCAGTGTATTGGCGGAGCTCTCATTTGCACTCAGGTGATTCATACGGAGAGGTTTCCGACGTGATTACGGCCGTGCGACCGGAATTAACAGATTTTGAATCCGGAGTTTGTTGTTGGACCTAGTCGCATGGGACATTCCGTTTCGCAAATTGTTAGGGAATTCAGTATACCGAGATCCACAGTTTCAAAAGTGCGCCGAGAATACCAAATTTCAGGCTTTACTTATCACATCGGGCAACTCAGTGGCCGACGGCCTTCACTTAACGATCGAGAGCAGCGGCGTTTGCAAAGAATTTTCAGTGCTAAGATCGCCGGCCGGAGTGGCCGAGCTGTTCTAAGCGCTACAGTTTGGAACCGCGCGACCGCTACGGTCGCACGTTCGAATCCTGCCTCGGGCATGGATGTGTGTGATGTCCTTAGGTTTAAGTAGTTCTAAGTTCTAGGGGACTGATGACCTCAGAAGTTAAGTTCCATAGTGCTCAGAGCCATTTGAACCATCTGTGCTGACAGACAAGCAACACTTCGCGAAACAACTGTAGAGATCAAAGCAGGACGTACAACGAACGTATCCGTTAGGACAGTGAGCAGAAATTTGGCTTGAATGGGATATGACGACGGACGCGGGCGCCTTTACCAGCAGCACATCGTCTGCATCGTCTAGTGACCATATTGGTCGGACATTAGACGATTGTAAAACTATCACGTGGTCAGGTGAGTCCTGATTTCAGTTGGTAAGAGCTGATGTTAGGTTTCGTGCGTGGCGCAGACCCTACGAAGCCATGGACCCAAATTATCAACGAGACACTGTGCAAGCTAGTAGTGGCTAGTAGCGGTTTGTGTTTACATGGAACCGCACGGGTATTCTGGTCCATCTGGACAGATGATCGGCTGAAAATGGTTACCTTCGGCCACTTACAGATATTTTCAGTAGTTCATGGACTCCGTGTTCCCAAACAATAATTGACTTTTTAGGATGACAAAACGATTGTTTTCGAGATCATTCTGGAATGATGTGACCGCTCAGATCGCCCGACTTAAATCCCATCTAACATATATGGGACACAATGGAGAGGTCAGTTGGTGCACAAAATCCTGCACCAGCAACACTTTCGCAATTATAAACGGCTGTAGAGGCAGCATGGCTCAGTATTTCTGCAGGAGGCTTCCTATGATTCATTGACTCCATCACACGTTGAGTTGCTGAACTACACCGAGCTAATGAAAGTCTGACACCATGTTAGGCGGTATCCTATGACTTGTCACCTCACTGTACATCACCTTGAGGTAATAGTGGAAGTGGAGAAAGAAAATGTACTGAATCATTCGAAACGTAAAGAGCATAGTAACTGTAAACACAATAGTGAAATTAGTTGTGTAAGTAGGTAAAGAAGTTCGATACACATCCAGAATTGTTAGTAGATCACTGTACAATAATACACATAAACGGTTTTACACAATTCTAATCACACGATTAAGAGACTGCCTGACACTGTAGTATAGAAAGCAAAACACTTTGTTGATCCAACAGAAATGACCACATCTAAGTACATTAACTGATCAATTGTACTCCGAGACCCCTATGAAATGGGGAATTCACCACTAGCTATGAAATGGGGCAGACCCGCCTGTATAAAAAGAGGCGGGGAGTACCGTGCTGTCAGTATAGAAGCCGTAACAACAGAATGGATCGGCCAGGAGCTTGGACTGGTCGTTGGGTGTTACCAGAGTAAAAAAATCCAACGCTTCTGTATTTGCCTCAGTTAAACTAAGGCCAGTCAGACATCATGTACTGATGGACAAGGAATACCGAGCAGCTGAATGAAAACGGTAGAAGGAATCATTAGTGGGTTCCAAAGTACAACCAGCAGTCCAGCTAGCACAATGGCTGTGTGTATGGGGTTAAAAGTAATGAGATACAATGGTCGAACGCCTCCTCAGAAGCCACAAATTTCTGTATTCAATTAGAAGTAACGCTTCATTTAGTTTAAAGAGCGACGTCACTGCACAGTCATTTGGAGTGATGAATCATGCCACACCGCGTCGCCGAACACCTGGAGAACGTTACCTGTCACCATATGTAGGGCCAACTGTGAATTACGGAGGACGTGGTGTTTTGGTATGGGGTATTTTTCGTGGTTCCGTCGTGGTCTACTTCTTGCGCTTAAGAAAACGTTAAATGCGGAAGGACATGAACTCACTTTACACCGTCATATGCTGTGCACAGTGGAGAAACGGAGAAGATGATTGTTTCAGCATGACAGTGCACCCTATCATTAAACAGCATCTATGAGACAATAGTTTATGAACAATAACATTGCTGAAATGGGCTGGTATACACAAAGCCCCGACCGCAACCCAGTTCGACAACTTTGGGACAAGTTAGAACGTTGATTTCGGTTCAAACTCCGCCGTCCAGCATTAATAGCATCACTGGTTTCGCCTCTTGAGGATTAACGAGCAACTATTCCTCCACAGACGTTTGGCCGCCGCATTAAAAGTTTCTCGGGCAATGTTCGAGCCGCCCTAAAGGAGTAAGGTTAGCATATGCCGTGTAAAGTCCACTAATGCGTCTGGAAACTTTTGACAAGATAGTGTACCTGTTTCCAGAGTCCTGTTTTCTGGACATGCTTTGTTTGTTTTTATGAGTGCACCACCTCTCAAAACATTCTATACTTTTTAAAGCCCTCTATTGGCCTATTTATTTGACTCGAGGATTCTGATCCAGTGGGTTAGCATCTAATAGTCAAGCACCCTGTATAGTTCCTGTAAGTGTGCACTGATTTAGTAGCAAAGTAAACTTTTGTGTGTAGTATAACTCTTAATTCAGCGTAAAATGTGAATCATTTCTGGCAGAATTAACAAAAATACAAAAATACATATTTTTTAAGTTTTTTATTAATATTATATGATATTCAAAAGCACTTATTATTTTAAAGGTAGAATATACCGCGTTTAATAAATTTAGTTTGTAGCTTGCAAAGACGAGTCCATTTATTAATTTACAATGATTCATGAAAAATGGCATAAAGAAAAAATTCTGGTTCATTTCCTTTGCATTTCTGCTGCATGAAGCTCTGAATCACAGTTTTCTATGTTACGAGTATGTCAGTGTCTCACCAAACAAGCAGCTACTCTGCATTATCTTATTCAAGCGTACCCTCGTCATAGCTGCCCGTTAATTCTCTTCATTTTCGAAAACAATCCCCATTTCCTTTTATGGACAGCTGAGCTGTATTTCATCTCTCGCAGCTTCCTTCTTGACCTTAAGCACTGAAATTTGGAGCAACATACCGAATCATACCAAACTACTTTCGTTTAACGAACAGAATCAGTGGCGGGGTATTCTAAAGGGGAGAACGTCGAATTTTCGTAACGCATTCATTTTGTGATTATAATAGAGTACGTCTAATTTATTTTGAACAAATTAGTGTTGTGTCAAAGTCTTTAAGTGAATTGGACATGTGGAAGTGGAGAAAGGGAATAGCGTCTGCAGTACGCATATTTAGGTTTCCTTTCAGCTTCCTTAAACACTCCAGAAGAATATCTGGAGGTTTCGCTATACACTCTGCTTCCTTACCCGCCCCGAGCAGGGCACCTCAGTGGTTAGCACACTCGACTCACCTTCGGGAGGACGACTCTTCAAATCGTCATCCAGCCACCCTGATTAAGGTTTTCCGTGATTTCCCTAAATTGCTCCCAGCAAATGCTGGGATAGTTCCTTTGAAAGGGCAGGCCGATTTTGCTTCGCCATCTTTGAAGCAACTAGAGCTTCTGCTCGGTCTCCAATGACCTCGATGTCGACGGGACGTTAAATCTTAACCTTCCATCTTTCCTTCCCTGCACGCTCTTATTAGGATCTCGACGAGACGATGAGTTCGATGAGCCGTGAGTGGCTCGTGTTCGCGCCATCTCTTATTTTACGTCCCCCTTATATATATATATATATATATATATATATATATATATATATATATATATATATATATACTCCCGGAAATTGAAATCAGAACACCGTGAATTCATTGTCCCAGGAAGGGGAAACTTTATTGACACATTCCTGGGGTCAGATACATCACATGATCACACTGACAGAACCACAGGCACATAGACACAGGCAACAGAGCATGCACAATGTCGGCACTAGTACAGTGTATATCCACCTTTCGCAGCAATGCAGGCTGCTATTCTCCCATGGAGACGATCGTAGAGATGCTGGATGTAGTCCTGTGGAACGGCTTGCCATGCCATTTCCACCTGGCGCCTCAGCTGGACCAGCGTTCGTGCTGGACGTGCAGACCGCGTGAGACGACGCTTCATCCAGTCCCAAACATGCTCAATGGGGGACAGATCCGGAGATCTTGCTGGCCAGGGTAGTTGACTTACACCTTCTAGAGCACGTTGAGTGGCACGGGATACATGCGGACGTGCATTGTCCTGTTGGAACAGCAAGTTCCCTTGCCGGTCTAGGAATGGTAGAACGATGGGTTCGATGACGGTTTGGATGTACCGTGCACTATTCAGTGTCCCCTCGACGATCACCAGTGGTGTACGGCCAGTGTAGGAGATCGCTCCCCACACCATGATGCCGGGTGTTGGCCCTGTGTGCCTCGGTCGTATGCAGTGCTGATTGTGGCGCTCACCTGCACGGCGCCAAACACGCATACGACCATCATTGGCACCAAGTCAGAAGCGACTCTCATCGCTGAAGACGACACGTCTCCATTCGTCCCTCCATTCACGCCTGTCGCGACACCACTGGAGGCGGGCTGCACGATGTTGGGGCGTGAGCGGAAGACGGCCTAACGGTGTGCGGGACCGTAGCCCAGCTTCATGGAGACGGTTGCGAATGGTCCTCGCCGATACCCCAGGAGCAACAGTGTCCCTAATTTGCTGGGAAATGGCGGTGCGGTCCCCTACGGCACTGCGTAGGACCCTACGGTCTTGGTGTGCATCCGTGCGTCGCTGCGGTCCGGTCCCAGGTCGATGGGCACGTGCACCTTCCGCCGACCACTGGCGACAACATCGATGTACTGTGGAGACCTCACGCCCCACGTGTTGAGCAATTCGGCGGTACGTCCACCCGGCCTCCCGCATGCCCACTATACGCCCTCGCTCAAAGTCCGTCAGCTGCACATACGGTTCACGTCCACGCTGTCGCGGCATGCTACCAGTGTTAAAGACTGCGATAAAGCTCCGTATTCCACGGCAAACTGGCTGACACTGACGGCGGCGGTGCACAAATGCTGCGCAGCTAGCGCCAGTCGACGGCCAACACCGCGGTTCCTGGTGTGTCCGCTGTGCCGTGCGTGTGATCATTGCTTGTACAGCCCTTTCGCAGTGTCCGGAGCAAGTATGGTGGGTCTGACACACCAGTGTCAATGTGTTCTTTTTTCCATTTCCAGGAGTGTATATATATATATATATATATATATATATATATATATATATATATATATATATATATTACCATACTGCCACCTCGTTACGTTAGTTTCAATTTCTGTTGGCACTGAGTTGCTGCTTTGTCCCCCCTCCCTGTGAGCGGCAGCAGCAGCGCTTATCGATATAAGCCCTGGCGTATTATCTTTACTGACTGCTATTATTTCTCGGTTGTCATGTGTTCGGTTGATTTCGGATCTGCCAGTGAGTTGGGGAGGCGCTAGCAGTGCAGTTAGGACCTGGCAGTGTTTGACTTAGGACGCGGCAGTTCAGTCGGGGCGTGGCTGCGGTGAGGTCCGGACAGCCATGACTCGCCCGACGATTGCCGATACGTATCACTTGAGCACGGACCACCTTGTTTGGTCGTCGGTCGGTCGTCTTGTCGAACGACGTGTATGTTGGCCGACGATCGCTTATGGGTTGTCTGCATGTGCCGACTCGTTATTCGTCCTTGTTATTGCACACTCGCTGCCGCTAGTATTGCCTAGTCCTTCGTACAAGTGTTCGTGAAACTGTGTGTAGCTTGTGATGTCGACTGCTCAGCTTTTTTAGTGCTGTCTCCGTGTTTATGTGTGACAGTCGGTCGGTTGGCGTGGAGCAGTGAGGAAATCTCCGCGGTGCGTTGTTTGGCTGGGTCCGCTGGCGGGCTCTACGCAGTGTCTGAGTGAGTGAGGCTGTTCCCATTGCTACGAGGTCCGTGGCTCTCCGTCCCTGGACACGAAAGTTGAGTTTGTATTTAATTTGCCAGCAAGCCAAGACTGTTCACATTGTGCCGTTTGGTGCTAGTTGTTGGCTGTTGGGACATTCCCGCGAGCAACAACGTGTGTGTTCGAGTTGGCGAAGGTTTAGCCACCGTCCGGTGGGGTCTAACTGTATTTGGTTACTTGCAGTTGAAGTGCACCAGCGGAATTTTCTGCCTTGTGGCCGTTAACGTTCCGCTTACCTGCCCTAGCCGTTGACGTAAATTTAGGCAGTGTTCTTTCCTCACCGTGTTGTCGCTGTCCAACACAGTGTGTAGTTCGACAGCTTAATGTATGCTTGGTTGTAGGCATCCATGTCTTTTACGTTTGCGTTGAACTCCCAGTTGTGTGCCGGTCGAGTGGAGCGCAAGTTACCTTGTCGGTGGGTCTGTTGACTGTCTCTTGGTTGGATTGTCGTCAGATCGAGAATGGTTGAGCCGACTGCCTGTCTCACCTAAGTGAACGTTAGTATTTCAAGTGCTGGCCGACCCCCGAAATTTCTTACCACTGTTAGCTGCACTGCCTTCTCTTATTTTCTGTTGTGTGTATTTGTATGGCTCATAGCCGATGGTTTTTCATTAAAGTTGAATTGTTTTAGTGGTCTTTTAAGTCATGGGACTTCAGCCGCTTTAAAATTAAAATTTCTTGCTTCTCAAGTGTTAGATTGTTTGTGCCTTCAGCCAGATTAAAATATTGCTTATACATAGAGCCTTGGGCCTTCTGCCTACTAAAAATTATTATAGTTGTGTTTTGAGTCATGGGACTTAAGTCGTTTTATAATTAAAGGTTTCTTGCTTGTGAGCTGTTAGATTGTTTGGCCCTTCAGCCTGATTAATATACTGTTTAAAGATAAAGCCTTGGGCCTTCTGCATACTAAAAATTATTTTAGTTGTGTTTTGAGTCATAGGATTTCAGCCATTTTAAAATTAAAGTTCCTTCCTTGTCAAGTATTAGGTTGTTTGGGGCCTTCAGCCTAATTTAAGATAAGGCTTTGTTGTTTAAATTTATTTTACCTTGAGTTTTAAGTCATCGGGCCTTCAGCCGTTTTTAAATTAAGGATCTTTGTCTTTCGAGCATCAGACTGTTTGGGGCCTTCAGCCTAATTGAAGATAAGGCCTTCTGCCTTTAGTCTTAAACCATGGGCCTTTAATTAAGGTTGTTGCTTTTCAAGTGTTAGGTTGTGGGCCTATAGCCAAATTGTAGAACTTACTTAACGTGAGGCCTTCTGCTCTCTAAATATTCTCTTTAGCGTCTGAATTTATCAAATAAATAAAGTTATATGTGTTCTAGTGTAACTGACAGCCGCTCATTTTGGCCCCTTTCCACAATTCCAACTACCTCTCCTGTCCCGCGGGTTTAGCAGGGCGTTTCATTCTAGTTTTAGTCACTGGCTTGGGGGACAATAATGATCAAATGATTGTATCGGTGGGTTCTTAAGTTTACTTGATCCGCCGTTGCCTGAATCAGACCGACCGACCGAACAAAGCACAATATCGCCCCAGAAATTTACAAAAAAGTCTCAGGCGGCCGACGACCCGAACACTGTCACAGTGTCTCGTTTCTTGAATACTGTAACTCGTATCCCCATAGATAACCGCAATGTCGGCACTGCGCTGCATCATTAGAAATGTACCTGCTCACACACAACAGGACTAAGACGTTCCAGAGCGTTATTAGATTCCGGGTATGTCAGTAGATGCAGTCACGAATTCCCATCAGCAATTTTAGCTACTTTTGGTACCTGTATTTAGCTCTCATGCGGCTTACGCAAATTTCACAAAATTTATAAAACGCGTCCTTACGTTATGAATAGCATCTGAAGCTTAAGGACGCTCAACGCCAAGGTAATCAGCGTTTAAGCGTATTGTCATATCGCTGGCTTAGTTGTGGAGTATCTTTGCGGACAGCCGCGTCTTTCGAGTCGAGCACGAGACACAGAACTGTTATGTTGTGTCGTGGGTAGCTCTGAATGTAAGAAGCATTGTTAGTATGGAAGTTGAAGTGTTGCTACAAGTGTTATTACAGTAAAGTGATAAAATATGTAAGTGATTCAGAGGAAAGTGCGTCAAGAAGTAATTTAAAAACGAGCAGTGCTGCTGATAACGTATTTGTGTATCCTCTCGTTGCGTGTCGTACCGTACAGATCAATCATCCGCACCATGTTCGGTCTCTCAGAATGAACTAATGTGAATCAGCAAAAATTTGTTACCATAAAAGAGTGCAACTAAGTGTCAGTGTCCTGTAGCGAGCGTGAGAACGTGCGTTCGGTCATCGCGTTTCCGCATCATCAACAATCAGCCACGCCGCGACGGTTACGCGCACGCTCGAACAACTGAGAATTGTGAACTGTAAATTTAACTTTGTGAACAGTGTTAAAATTTATTACTAGTGTCAATGAGGACTGGTACCAAAAATCTGTGTATGCGTGGCGAGAGTAAGAACTTTCGTTCAATTACTCGGCTTTCGCATCATGAACAATCGTCCGCGCCGCGTTCGGTTACGCGTACGTTCGTCCAAGTGATTTGGTGGACAGACAATCACCTAGAAGTTGACATCGAGACTTAGACTGTAAGCAGTGCAACCTGTGATTTCTTATCGTCTCGGGATACAGATGTTCATACCAGACGTAGAAGAGTGTTGTGTTCTGACGATGAGTGGATCCCCTGACTCGCTTGCATATTTCGACAGATAATTTCAGGCAAGCTAGCAGCAGTGTGGAGCAGAACAGTACGACCGCCGCGGGATTATTAGGTACGTGGTGTGGACAGGGCGCACGGTTGAAACGAAAAGGTACCCCACCCATTTGAAACCCCGGGCGTGTTACAAACGCCCTTACACATCTTAAAAGAAGCTAATGTGAATATAATGACTAAAATTGTTGTTATAGAATAAAGAGGATACGTATGAAATGACATTCACTCACTCCCACCTCACCCACATTCGCACGCAGAATCTCTCTGTTTCACAGGCCTTAAAAATACAATGGAGCAGGGTGAAAAGTGCTATACCTGGGATTAAAACAGAAGTAAAACCATAGAACAGCTCAAAGAAAGGCACGTGGAAATGTGACAGGCTAACCACTTACAAAAAGTAAGAGTGAACCAGTCACCCTCTTAGCATATTAAGAACATTTCATAAAATTTAAAGAAAAGAGTTGGACAAATCACAGAACATTAAAACAATCACCATACTCGTTTGAACGTTACTTAATCTACATCTACATCTACATCTATACTCCGCGAGCCACCTTACGGTGTGTGGCGGAGGGTACTTATTGTACCACTATCTGATCCCCCCTTCCCTGTTCCATTCACGAATTGTGCGTGGGAAGAACGACTGCTTGTAAGTCTCCGTATTTGCTCTAATTTCTCGGATGTTTTCGTTGTGATCATTACGCGAGATATATGTGGGCGGTAGTAATATGTTGCCCATCTCTTCCCGGAATGTGCTCTCTCGTAATTTCGATAATAAACCTCTCCGTATTGCGTAACGCCTTTCTTGAAGTGTCCGCCACTGGAGCTTGTTCAGCATCTCCGTAACGCTCTCGCGCTGACTAAATGTCCCCATGACGAATCGCGCTGCTTTTCGCTGGATCATGTCTATCTCTTCTATTAATCCAACCTGGTAAGGGTCCCATACTGATGAGCAATACTCAAGAATCGGACGAACAAGCGTTTTGTAAGCTACCTCTTTCGTCGATGAGTCACATTTTCTTAGAATTCTTCCTATGAATCTCAACCTGGCGTAATGTAGAGAGTAGGTCTGTCAGCAAATATGTTGCTGCCCTCTGGTCTGATAATAAAACGCAGTCTAATAAAATGTGGCGCATTGTACTCTGTACATCACAAGCACCACAGATTAGAGGATCCTCTCGCCGAAGCAATAAGCCATGTGTCAGAGGGCTGTGGCCTATGCGAAGACGATTAAGGAGGATCTCATCGAGTCTTCGTGGCCTGAAGGGGGTGGGTATGCCACGGCTGCACAGTGGGATTTACTAGACGCAGCTTATTATCTGTCATTTACAGCCATCGATGCAGGACACTGTACCTCAACAGCGAGACGATAGCGTACAGGGGGATGGCACTCTGAACTAATCGAGGATCACGACCCGCCTTCTTGGTTGATTCATCTGACCTTCCGTTCCTGGCAATACCCGTGTGCCCTGGCATCCAGTAGAAGGAAACCTCTTTCCCCAGTCTCTGAAGTCGGAGGAGGTAATCCTGGACATCCTGCACTACTTTATCGTCTGGATACAAGAGTTGCACTGACTGAAAGGCACTTACGGAGTCGGAACAGGCGAGGAATTCAGCAGGTCACGGCACATCTCATCTGCTCCATCGCCCTCGAGAGCGCAGATAGTTCCTCATCAAGTGGAGTGAATTCTGGAGGTAACAGAATGTTGAGGACACGATCCCGGGAAAGTGAGAGAGCAACCCTGAATACAAGTGTACAGTTTTGGTGCTCATTTAAAACGTGGGAAAATATCATATTAAAAACAGAGCCAGGAGTGCACTCTCTCCCGTACTGCAATAAATCTAGAATCATTACCGGCCTCTGCAGTAAGCAGGGTTAGCAGACGGCTAAAACCCCGGGTTTGAGCTTTTATATGCTGGCATAATCATTGACATGAAATCAATGTTAAAAGCTGGTGGGATGTTTCCTCCTACACATTCAACTCTTTCCCCCACGCAAGCTCGCCCTAGCCACACTCCTCAAGGATCCCAAACGACCTCGTTGCCCTTGGCCAACTTGTATAGAGGCGTTCCACAGCTGAACGAGCAATGGTATGATACGCTGAGGATGTGGGAGAAGTGAGGATTTGACAGACCTGAAGCACCATGAGAACCTGCCGCTGGATAGTGGCGGTTCAACAGCCTCAGCACATAGATTATGGGGCTGACCCTGTAAGCACCTGTGACCAGCGTGGTTCCCTCATGGTGTACAGCATGAGTGATCTTCGGCTAAGAAATCCTCGCTGACTCGTACACTGTGGACCCATAGTCGAGACGCGATTGAATGAAAGCCCTATAAAACTGGAGCAGACATGCCCTGGCTGCTCCCGAAGACCTGTGACGAAGACACTTCTAAATGTTCACCGCCATCTGGGTCTTTGCCTTCACATCGTTCAGATGTAGTAACCACGACTGTTTGGAGTCAAAAACGAGGCCCAAATACCGCACAGAGTCTTTAAAAGGGAAAGTAATGTTTCACATATGCAATTCAGGTAAATTAAAATTACGACCAGATCAATTACAACTAACACACAAATTTTCTGTAGAAAACGTAAAACCAGTCTTTGCAGACCACTTCTCCAGCGTCCTTAATGTTAAGTTGCAACTGACGGCTTCGTGAACAGAAAACGGCAAACTCGTCCACCAAAAAGCAGTACTGTATGGGACTTTTTACCATATTCGTTATACTGTTTATGGCTATGGAAAAAAGGTTAACATTTAGAACACCATTCTCCTGTTCGGAACTATTCGACAGCACGTCACCAGGTCAGTACTAAAAAAGCGCTTTGATAAGAAGGACCGAATAAAGATGGCTACCCAAAGGTGATTGGTGGTGCTGTCCTAGAATACTGTGTCTTCAAGTAATGTCGTATGCCTTCCTGATATTAAAAAATATATCTATACAATGCGCCACTTATCGTCGCTAGAATGATTCCCCATTCGTCTCTGCTCCGCTCATCGACTTGTCTTATCGCGTCAGCTGCCGTCAGAGACACCAAGCAGCACACAACGCCGCAGTGCTCAGTGTCATAATGTTTTGGCTGACGAGTGTATTATGCATCGTTGTTATGTACATGCACGTATCGTGAGCGACGATCATCACTTAGAGCAATAAGCTATATCTCTAAGGTGTGTTACTTTACGTCAATAAAAAAATGTACATCATTTCTGACAAAGTGCGCTGATCTCAATACATTCCTTTTATTAACTTCTACAATCCAATTAAACTCTAAAACTAAAGCCAGTGACACCATGTATATGAATGGTATTTTGTGCTATTGCTCACTCAGATACACTAAATTTCCATGATACGTTTAAGTTTACGTAAGGCTTTTTGGCTACGGCGGTTTGGCAGGGGTAAGGGTTTCAGCGTTAATTGGACAACACGTCGATCGATATCGACAGGTCACAACTGTTATGGAAGTTTTGTAGAAGACATTATGGCCATCTTTTGTTGTGTACCACTTCATACACAAGGGTAAGGAGAGAAGGGTTACAGAGTGGTGTGAAACAGTCATCATAGGTAAGCTGGACAGGAGCAGAGATGATTAGCGAACAATTTAACACAGTAAACATAAGACTTACCTAACTTGTGTTTCACGAAGTGTACGAAGACTCATAGCAAATAATGCAGCAATAAAAAGCGTCCAGCTCTCAGAAAGAGGCTCTCTGAACTAAGCACGAACAATGGTGATGAGGCTGCGACGACTAAGCGCCGTCTGTGTATTATGTCGTAGTGAAAGGGCTCCAAGCATGAGTGGGCTGCCTGGGTGCCAATGGCCATCCTGCACACTGGCGGCAAAGGGTACTCATAGTCTAGAGCTGCTGGAGGTGTGGCTTAGCAGTCGTGCACCAATGGGTCCGCCAAATCCCACATGGCCACTATCAGCGTCAGACAGAAACTTGCAATACCATTGCCAACTTATTGACGCATATGGGTGGTACCAATAGATGATACAACATCCAACTCCCCCAAATCTCCTCACCATCATCATGCAGTGTAGATGAGAGAACAATGATGGACAGGGGGAGGGGGTGAGCTGGGTGCAAGTGGCAGTGAGGAGATGGGAGGCAAAACTGAGAACCTCCTGTCCATGTCCAAGCATATGCCCTGAGCCAATGCGGAAACACGAGCCGTAAAATCAAGCAGACAGTGTGAAGCCCCATCCAAAGGCAGAGCATGAAATGAAGACAGAGGAATCTCGTTGACTTTAGAGGGAACCAAGGCAACACGTTGGTCAGCCACTGGGAACAGTGGCCCAGCCCAGAGGGTGGTGGCTGCTAAGATGGTGATCACCATGAAAGGGGGTCGACTTCTTACCAGCATTGGGGCTGGCGCTGCTAGTTCGGGATCCATGGGAACTGGATGCAGCGAGAGCAGCTGCGTCCAGACAGGCATGTTATCTGACAAAAACAAAGCCTGAACACAGATGAACTAATGTGATTCCAGTGGCATTTCAGCAAAAGTCACGGTCATTGTAGTAAATAGAGAGAACACCTAAGAAGATGTCCAATAGTGCCTCACACCTAGCGCCTCCATAAGCCATACAATCTGTAAGAGACTGATTCGTTAGTGTGGTACTTTGCCTGTTTGGACAGAGTGGGCAGCACCAACTGTGGTGGGTGCAGCAACTCAAGTAAGGTCGATAGCTCTTTCCAAGTAACAACTGTGCTGGTGATGGTCTGTCACTGGGAGTGGTAGGAAGACAAGAATAACAAGAGAGATTGACCCCATGTATGAGAGGCTCGAAGTTTGTCCGTCTGTTGCTTAAACCATTGGTTTATGGGTGGAACAGTGCACTTGTAATGTTGATGCTGGAGGCAGTGCAAGACTGTTCAAATTAAGTGGCCAAAAATTGAGGTTTATTATCAGTGTCAGTCACTTGAGGCAATCCCTCGAGGGAAAAAATCGACGGAAAGGCCTGAATTGTGGAATGAAACAGAGTAAAGTGCATAGGAACCGCGAAGGGAAATTTGCTGAAAGCGTTAATCACGATGAGCCAGGGTGCATTCCAGTTGCAAACGTTGGCAAGATTCATGAGATTTGGGCCATTCAAGAACTGCTGAGGTGGGGATGACTGATGTTTAGCATAGGATTGGCACTGAGAAGTCTACTGTTCAGTTTGTATATCCAGATTGTGCCAAGTACAATGACGTCACGCCAACTGGTTGATGCGAACGATGCCCGAGTGATCTTGGTGTAACAAACAATGCACGTCAGGATGGAGAGCCTGGAATACCACAACGCATACCTGGTCATTTTCGGTGTGAAGCAACATGACACATTCGTAAACTGCAAGGGCATACTGACGGGCAAACTATCGGTGAACCACTGAACTACGAATCTATCTGTCTGAACATGGCCAACCAGTGTGGGTGTAGCACAACAGAATCTGCAAATCAGGATCCGAAACTGTGGCCTGTGCAATTTGCATGTGATTGAGCAGAAAACTACGCAAACCATCTGTATCTTTGTGCATCAATGCAGCAACAAGAAGCAGAGGACTCGTCGAATATTGTACGTGGGCCAACAAGGAGGTGATGAAGAGTACCTTCATTGGCATGCTTACAAGTGGACCTACACACAATCTCACATTGGTAATTTGTCAAAAGAAGAGCGACAGTTGCAGCTTGTGAATTGTGCGAATTGGGACTGACTGAAAATGGCTAAACATAATATGTACAGGTTCATGGTCAGTCACCAGGTAAAATTTTCTGAAGAAACGATACTAGTGAAACTAAGTGACACCATAGACATAGGAGACAGCCTGCTTTTCAATTTGTGAGTATATACATTGAGCTTTGTTCAGCAACTTCGAAACAAATGCAGTCGGCCAGTAAAAAGAACCAGATTTTGTGACAAAACTGCACCAATGCCATAAGAGGAAGCAGAGGAAGCATCCACAGCCAAGATCACAGGTACAGCTGGATCAAAATGAACAAGGCATTGATCACTAAGCGAAGCATCTTTTGGCATCTGGAAATCAGACTAACACTCCTGCAACCAAACAAAAGGAACAATATTCCTGCACAAGCAATGCAAGGGAGCCGTGATTTGAGTAGCTTCAGGAATACATTGGATGTAATATGTGAGGTTCTGTATAACAGACTCCAATTTCCATACATAGTGTGGTCACAAATAGCAAGAAAAGTTGACTGCAATGGGTAGACATCCTGGCTATTAATAACATGGTAAGTTCAGTCTGAAAAGCACACGTCTCTGTTACATTTGAGACAAGCTGCAGACAACACTTGAAACACATTGCGATGATCACTAATGTGTTCTTCTGTAATGCGACCTGAGACGACAGTGCCATCTAAATAGTTCAAGCAAAAATTTACTTCTGCAGTCCAGAAAGCGCCGAAATATGGCGGGTGCGGTAGCACTGCCAAACGGTAATATAAAAAACCTGAAGAGACACAGACGAATGTTAATGAAAAGAACCTCATGCCACTGCTATCCAGAGGGATTTTCAAGTAAATATCGCGCAGATCGATTCTTGAAATGTAATGACCGGCATTCATCAGTTCTTCCGGGCGCGACAAGGGAGAATTGTCAATGGCTGTTCTTAAAACCGTAGCACTACTGGCGACTGCTGTACAGCTTCTTTAGAACAGCAAGAGGGGTCATCTACTAACTGGCAGCAACTGGCGCCAATACCCCAAAGTCTTGCAAAACAGTATGCTCCTGAGCCACCTGGTCTCTAAGAGCACGAGGAACAGGACGCACTCTAACAAAACGTGGCTGTGCATTGTCCTTCATTCTGACATGGGCAACAAAATTTATGGCTTTGCGTATGTTCCGACGTAACGAAATGCGCCGATATGAAGATCAACAACGATACAGCAGAGAGGTCTGTGGGACGACGTCAGCCAATAGCACGCTGACGAGGAAATCACCACGACAGGAGCGGTGTCTAGGCGTTTACATGAAGAGAATAAAATCGACGCCGCGACTCCCAGCCTCGGTCGCACTAGAAGAGAGGCACAGCATAAGAGAGACACTTGTAGACTTGTACTAGAGAGAGGCACTAGAAGAGCAGTGACTTGTGATCCATATGAAGTTGTGCGATCTGTTATTCATTGCTTACTTAGAAATTGTATTCGTTGAAGGACATTGATTATTTGCATGTCGCCAACTGCATGCGACAACTTGTTGTAAATACAAAATTCAGTATTATCGATTCAATTACTGTAATAAACTCTAATAATATTATTTGCTTGTATGTTGTCTAGCTATCCGAGAAAACAGCTTCCTAGCATCCTATAAAAGACACAAGTGGGCAGGATTCTACAGCCTAAACCCACGGTAAACAAACCCCGAAATTTTGCATATAACTTAGTAATATTAGCCCGAGAATCAAAGGAAGAAAAAGGAAACACATTGTCCTGCATGCTCAGCCATTATAAATCAAAAGAGCTTACACCAAAAATATTAGTAGTCTCAGGAGGAAAGCACTGTAAATGTCACTGTCTTGCCAAATTTCTGAAAGTGGCAAGAAGGTTACAAGTGCGTAAGACAGGAATGTCTTGGGCATTATACACTGTCAGTGCATGTCGCAATGAGTACAACGTAGGTCTGCCAAGCAATTCTTAAGTGCTATATTTCACCAAATTCACTGAAGCTCAAGTGTCAGGTTGCAAACGGACTGATTGTCCCGTAATAGAATGTTCAAATGTGTGTGAAATCTTATGGGACTTAACTGCTAAGGTCATCAGTCCCTAAGCGTACACACTACTTGACCTAAATTATTCTAAGGACAAACACAAACACCCATACCCGAGGGAAGACTCGAATCTCCCCCGGGACCAGCCGCACAGTTCATGACTGTAGCGCCCTAGACCGCTCGGCTAATCCCGCGCGGCGTCCCGTGATAGAAAGAGACACAAAAAGTTTGTTATCTTCGCGTAGGATTGCATATGAGTTCAAACCTTTCCTGAACGCCTACTGCACTGTCTGCTTCGCACTAAAGACACGGTGTGTCTTTGAAAACACATTACGCACTGTCTGTCAATTAGATTTGAGTGAAAGAGTAGCACAAGGGGGTGCCTTACGTTTCTATAAGCACACTGATAGTGCATGTCTCCGTTTGCCGCAAAAAGAGCAGGTCGACACACGCGAGGGGACAAGATGAACGATCATGTGCCCTATTACAGCGAGGGCACGATATCACAGTTTGTGCCGTCACGGCACATTTTTACATGAGCGCCGTGGCCGGGTCACAGTTTGCGAGTTATCCACGGGGCCTGCTTGTCGCGGCAGTCTACAGGGTAAATGGGTGCTATCTCAGAACCGTCTGCTGCATTTATGCTGGAATCCTGATAACCAGAATCTGCAGACTCTGTTGCAGGGGAGGGTTCGGATATTTAGAACCTGTTCCTGATTTCGAGGGTCGGCTGTGTGATGGCACCAAGCTTCATTGCATAACTGTAATACTTACCATAGCCACATTTGAACCTACACTGTCTAGTAATGGCTTGAAATTCATTCACCCTGTCTTCGTTGTTAACACACCCTACAGAACTTGTTATGGACAGCTGCCATATGAATCCTTTCCTCATAACACTTCATAAACGCCTGCAGTAGGTCCTCATATTGTGTCAATTCAGTGAAAGAGAAGGGAAAAGTTTAGGGCAAAGCCTGTAGATAGTCACTTCCGCCATGGCCAAGAAATAAGAATGTTTGTCGGTACCTTGTATGTAATGCGCTGCAATGTGCCTGTTGAACTGTACGAGGTAGCTGTCCAGTCTTCCACTGCCTTGTCAAGCTCACGAACTGAAAGCACATACGCAGGCGCTGCAGGTAGTTGCACCATTTGTTCTCTCTTAAACTGAGGTAGATCAACTCCAGGCAGCGCAGCAGGCTATTTCGGCTGTGCGGCCATAGTACTTAAGCAAGGCGCAAAATAACGAGACAAAGAAGGACAGAACAAGAGAAAATGAGGGTGCAGAAGCAGCAGCCGTGGAATGTAGAATATAAAGAGCAAAATCAAGCCAAATGCTGGGACACAAAAGACAGACAACCGAAAAAATCCAAACACAAAGACGAAATAAACTTGAATACTAGAAGGTGACCACACGTATGCACGATGACTCGTTGCCAGATACATTGTGAGCGACTTCGTACACAACGGCAGGCGGAGGTTGGCTGCAGAGTGTTGCAGTAACTGTCGAGGTACGAAAGGTGGATAGGATTTGAAGTGACTAGCGAACGAATGTACACAGTAAACAGAAGATTTACTCAACTTGCATTTCCCCAAGCACACAAACGCTCATTACAAATAATTTCACCGAGAAATAAAGTCCAGTTCTCAATGTCATAAAGGAAGAGACACACTGAACAAACCACAGACAATGGTGATGGAGCAGCAGCTACGCGATTTCTGCATAGCATGTTATAGTGAAGAGGCTCCAAGCACGATTGGGATGTCTGGTTGCCACTGGCCACCCTGTACTCTGGTGGCCGAGTATGCTTGTAGTCCAGAGTCACTGCAGGTGTGACTCAGGAGGCGCATGTCTGCTGTCGGCGTCAGATGGATCTTGCATTTCTGCTGTGAACTTATTGTCGCCCAAGGGATGGTACCTATACGTGATACCACACCTTTGACTGTAAAATTCTTTAACTGGAAAACCGACTATTGCAGTATCGGCCGTATGGCAACTACCAACTACAAATAATTGTTCTTTAGCACATGTCAGACGCAATTCTTTCCATTTGCAGTGGTGGGTTATTCAAACAAATAATTTTAGGCAAACGCGACCATGATGTCTTTCACGAAATTTTACATGACTCAAAACCTGCTGACAAATGTTTAGTCTTTAAAAAGTGCTCTATAAGAAAGCTACACACTTTTTTGAACAATGGTGAAGAATACACTGCAGCCTTGCTTTCACTGAGCGGGTACTGATGTTCCATTTAAAGAAAAACATGTCAACCATAATCTTTCCACAGTTAACAGAGCTTTGACTATGCCGATTTCAATTTGTGCTTTATCACTATCGGTTCATATACCAACTAAAACAGAAATGGCGTTCTTCCCAAATAGTTTTTAACGACCTCTTTCGTTACACGCATTGGATGGCCGTTAATTGTAATACTTGTTCATGCAGTAATTAAATATTGTTGGCCGGGTCTAGTGGTACTTTTAAAGAAAAAAATACTCACCTTGTTTCATTGAGGATCTCCTTAAATCCGTTGCTTCAATTTCTTCTGTCTGGAAACCAGGTTCTCTTGTAGGTCTGGAAGCCCTATAGGTTGACGTGTTTGTTGAAATAACATAGACAACAAACAGATTCGCACGTAATTTTTTTATTTAATAGTCCTAGATGCCTTGGTGTCATAAATTTACTGTTCACTCAGTGAAATACACTTCATTTGTCCGCAACTACAGAAAACGTTACGTTTCTCCTTCCTCCCTTCCCGCCACACACAACGCACAAGCAGATCGCACCCAGTTAACATCTTTCCAAAATAGATCAGTAAAGATATAGTCATACTAAGATCGAAACACAGAATATTAAATCGGAAATAATTTACAGAAAATGACATTTACTCAACAGCGCCCTAGAACAATTGTGCTAATACATATACCGGGTGATCAAAAAGTCAGTATAAATTTGAATACTGAATACATCACGGAATAATGTAGATAGAGAGGTACAAATTGAAACACATGCTTGGAATGACATGGGGTTTTACTAGCACCAAAAAAATACAAAAGTTCAAAAACTGTCCGACAGATGGCGCTTCATCTGATCAGAATAGCAATAATTAGCATAACAAAGTAAGACAAAGCAAAGATGATGTTCTTTACAGGAAATGCTCAATATGTCCACCATCATTCCTCAACAATAGCTGTAGTCGAGGAATAACGTTATGAACAGCACTGTAAAGCATGTTCGGAGTTATGGTGAGGCATTGGCGTCGGATGTTGTCTTTCAGCATCCCTAGAGATGTCGGTCGATCACGATACACTTGCAACTTCAGGTAATCCCAAAGCCAATAATCGTACGGACTGAGGTCTGGGGACCTGGAAGGCCAAGCATGACGAAAGTGGCGGCTGAGCACACGATCATCACCAAACGACGAGCGCAATAGATCTTTCACGCATCTAGCAATATGGAGTGAAGCGCCATCCTGCATAAACATCGTACGTTCTAGAAGGTGTTTATCAGACAGGCTGGCGATGACGCGATTCTGTAACATATCGGCGTACCTCTCACCCGTCACGGTAGCAGTTACAAAACCATAATCAAGCATTTCCTCGAAGAAAAAAGCCCAATAACGGTAGATGTGGTAAATCCGACCCATGCCGTGCCTTTCTCGTCGTGCAATGGAGTTTCCACGACAGTTCTGGGATTTTTTGTAGCCAAATTCTGCAGTTGTGGGCGTTGACAGACCCTCGGAGCGTGAAATGCTTCGTCGGTCCACAACACGTTACTCAACCAATCGTCATCTTCCGCCATCTTTTGAAACGCCCACAGCGCAAATGCCCTCCGCTTCACTAAATCGCCAGGTAACAGTTCATGATGCCGATGGATTTTGTACGGATAGCATCGGAGGGTACACCTCAGTGCCAACCAAATGCCGGTGCGACGTGCGACTGCACGAGCGCTGACTTCCCCGTGCATAGACGAACCCGCTACAGTCTCCATTTCTTCCTGAACTGTCTCAGCAGCATTACGCCTTGTGCTCTGTCGGCCACTACGGGGTCTACCGTCTAAACAACCCGTGGCTTTGAACTTCGAAATCATTCTGGCCACAGCTGCATATGTCAACGGACCTTTACCCGTTCGAATCCCCTTCCTATGGCGATGGGATCGTAACGCTGAACTAGCACATTCCCCATTCTAATAATACAGCTTCACTAAAAGCGCCTATTCAGGTAACGTCAACATGCTGCGACTACTGGCGAATCTGATTCTATCTCTCATTATAGCTCCTTTTATACACGATTGTCATGCGCAGTCACTGACGTTTTGCTGTCCAGTGCCATCTGTCGGACATTTTGTGAACTTTGTTTTTTTTTTTGTTCTAATAAAACCCCATGTCATTCCAAGCATGTGTGTCAATTTTTACCTCTCTGTCTACATTATTCCGTGGTTTATTAAGTTTTCAAATTTATAAAGACTTTTTGAGCACCCTTTATATATATATATATATATATATATATATATATATATATATATATATATCTTTGTAGTACGGTAATTTTATGAAATTTGTCTTTTTATCTCAGGGTTTAATTGTGTTACTACGAGATATTATACAGCCGCAGTTTAAAACAATTTAAATAAGATCGATAAAAGGATAATATCGTAAATTTGTGAATATACGTGGTCCAAACGGCTTATTACACTTTACAAGTTGCCGTGTCACGTTCTTGCAAGTGGCCATTACATTCTTGGGACGCTTGATTCTCAGGGAGACAATAAGTAGAGTGGTTTCCATTGACGAGGTGCAAGAGGAGAAACCGCGCAATTACTCATGCGTTAGTACATCATCTGCCCCAGCTTTTGACGTCAGAACAGGTAGCTGTATAGAGACGACAGAAATATCGCATGCGACCGTATTGGACACTGCCTCAGGTCGCCTACTGACATGTCAGCATTCTTGGAGGCGCGCACAAAGGGCGTGTCGACGAACAGTGCCGCGAACGGCGGAGCGCGATTTGCCGTTTTAAAACACCGGGCGCGCTGCGTCCGTCGACGCCGATGGAAACCGCTAGATTAGCAGGCTCTTCCCTGTGCTCGCAGTCACGTCTGTCCCCTGCAGTCTCCCGCGTTCTGCGCCGGTGATCATTGACGTCGCTTTGACTGGCCATGCATTGCGCCGAGCTCAGGAGGTCGTCAGCTCGAGCATTAAAATTGCTCAGCGAGACATTACGGCTTTAATGCAGCGGCAGAGGCAGCGGCTTGGCGTGGGAGGGGGGGGGGGGAGGGGGAGGAGGGATTGAGCGTTCGGCGGGACGTCGCGGAATCGAATGCGATATTGCGGCCCGCCCCTCGCGGCTGTCGGCTAATCGGGGCCCCCGGCTGTGAAATGAACTGAGCGCCGAGCCGCCGTGGGGCACTCCGGGGGCGCCGCGTGCTGTGGCGGGATGCCGCCAGACACGCACCCCGCTGTGCCACGCGAGCGCTACTCACGCCGCTACAGTCGATTCTTTATGTGAGCTCAGTAGCAACTCGTTTGTTCCTACGTGAGTAGCGAAGATGAAAAAGCCGCTAAATGCATTTTTTGTCGATTTTGAGTTGAGCACACTACCATATAGCTTTTTTCAGCACCGATATCACATGATATCTTTCGAACCATGGATGAAGGGTGTGGTGTCGCTGCCAGACACCACACTTGCTAGGTGGTAGCCTTTAAATCCGCCGCAGTCCGTTAGTATACGTCGGACCCGCGTGTCGCCACTATCAGTGATTGCAGACCGAGTGCCGGCACACGGCAGGACTAGTCTAGATAGTCTCCCTAGCACTCGCCCAGTTGTACAGCCGACTTCGCTAGCGATGGTTCACTGACTACATACGCTCTCATTTGCAGAGACGACAATTCAGCATAGCCTTCAGCTACGTCATTTGCAACGACTTAGCAAGGCGCCATATTCAGTAATTAGAATGAATTCTGAACAGATAATATTGTGACTCATGTACCGTCAAGAGCAACGTCCATCATTAATGGATTAAAGTTAAGTATCAAACTAATTATGTTCGCTTTCTGAATTATAATTCCTTGTCATGTCCCAGACCTCACGTCAGTATATTTCTTCCCTCCTCACGCCTGCCTGCGTGAGCTATAACGCGTGCATTTCGGCCTCCTCTAGTAACACGGTGTTGGCTCTTCTGCCAACACTACAAAGGGTATCAGACGGATGCCATATTCCTTGACTTCCGAAAAACGTTTGACTCGGTGCCCCTTTGCAGACTCCTAAGGTACGAGCATATGGGATTGGTTCCCAAATAATGTGAGTGGCTTGAAGACTTCTTAAGTAATAGAACCCAGTACGTTGTCCTCGATGGTGAGTGTTCATCAGAGGTGAGGGTATCATCTGGAGTGCCCTTGGGAAGTGTGGCAGGTCCACTGTTGTTTTCTATCTACATAAATGATCTTTTGGATAGAGTGGATAGCAATGTACGGCTGTTTGCTGATGACGCTGTGATGTACGGGAAGGTATCGTCGTTGAGTGGCTGTAGGAGGATACGACTTGGACAGGATTTGTGATTGGTGTAAAGAATGGCAGCTAACTCTAAACACAGATAAATGTAAATTAATGAAAATGAATAGGAAAAAGAATCCCATAATGTTTGAATACTCCATTAGTAGTGTAGCGCTTGACACAGTCACGTCGATTAAATATTTGGGCGTAACATTGAAGAGCGATATGAAGTGGGACAAGCATGTAATGGCAGTTGTGTGGAAGGCGGATAGTCGTCTTCGGTTCATTGGTAGAATTTTGGGAAGATGTGGTTCATCTGTAAAGGAGACCGCATATAAAACACTAATACGACCTATTCTTGAGTACTGCTCGAGCGTTTGGTATCCCTATCAGGTCGGATTGAGGGAGGACATAGAAGCAATTCAGAGGCGGGCTGCTAGATTTGTTACTGGTAGGTTTGATCATCACGCGAGAGTGTTACGGAAATGCTTCAGGAACTCGGGTGGGAGTCTCTGGAGGAAAGGAGGCGATCTCTTCGTGAATCGCTACTGAGGAAATTTAGAGAACCAGCATTTGAGGCTGACTGTAGTACAATTTTACTGCCACAACTTACATTTCGCGGAAAGACCACAAAGATAAGAGAGATTAGGGCTCGTACAGAGGCATATAAGCAGTCATTTTTCCCTCGTTCTGTTTGGGAGTGGAACAGGGAGAGAAGATGTTAGTTGTGGTACGAGGTACCCTCCGCCACGCACGTATGGCGGATTGTGGAATATGTATGTAGATGTAGACATGATGAAATAGATTTCAGAGTGCAAACCCACTATAAACCGTTGAAATTGGCTATACAAAATCTTGTTCGGTTGCAAAAAGCCGCTAACTGCACGTTGTGTTTGGGTGCAAATGATGTTAATGTCCAACGTTTGCAAAATACGACAAGTTCAATAGGCATGGCCGGAAACAAGGACCGCCAACTGACATCAAATTATCAATCTAGGCATTCAAAGCTACCTTTCAGTTTGTTATGATTCGAAGGGATATTTTCCTTATTCAGTTATGCTGGCTACGCTGTAACGAGCGCGTACGCAACACTGAAGTTTAGCTGATCAGTAAGATAAAAAATGGTTTAAATGGCTCTGAGCACTATGGGACTGAGGTCATCAGTCCCCTAGAACTTAGAACTACTTAAACCTAACTAACCTAAGGACATCACACACATCCATGCCCGAGGCAGGATTCGAACCTGTGACCGTAGCAGTCTCGCGGTTCCAGACTGAAGCACGTAGAGCCACTGCGGCCGGCTTCAGTAGAATATTTGTTGATGTATTTCAGTGATTGTTTTGAAGAAAACAAGTGATTTTCTGGACGGTTTAAATACAGAAGATGGTACACTATGTGATCAAAAGTATCCGAACACCTTGCTGAAAATGACTTTCAAGTTCGTGGCGCCCTCCATCGGTAATGCTGGAATTCAATATAGTGTTGGCCCACCCTTAGCCTTGATGACAGCTTCTACTCTGGCAGGCATCCTTGATGACAGCTCCACTCTCACAGGCACGCGCTCAATCAGGTGCTGGAAGGTTTCTTGGGGAATGGCAGCCCATTCTTCACGGAGTGCTGCACTGAGGAGAGGTATCGATGTCGGTCGATGAGGCTTGGCACGAAGTCGGCGTTCCAAAACAACCCAAAGGTGTTCTATAGGGTTCAGGTCAGGACTCTGTGCAGGCCACTCCATTACAGGGATGTTATTGTCATGTAACCACTCTGCCACAGGCCGTGCATTATGAACAAGGGCTCAATCGTGTTGAAAGATGCAATCGCCATCCCCGAATTACTCTTCAACAGTGGGAACCCAGAAGGTGCTTAAAACATCAACATAGGCCTGTGCTGTGATAGTGCCACTCAAAACAACAAGGGGTGCCAACCCCCTCCATGAAAAACGCGACCACACCATAACATCACCGGCCCCGAATTTTACTGTTGGCACTACACACGCTGGCAGATGACGTTCACCGGTCATTCGCCATACCCCACACCCTGCCGTCGGATCACCACATTGTGTACAGTGATTCGTGACTCCACGCAACGTTTTTCCACTGTTCAATCGTCCAATGTTTATGCCCCTTATAACAAGCGAGGCGTCTTTGGGCATTTACCGGCGTGATGTGTGGCTTATGAGCAGCCACTCGACCATGAAATCCAAGTTTTCTCACCTCCCGCCTAACTGACAAAGTACTTATAATGGATCCTGATTCAGATTGGAATTCCTGTGCGATGGTCTGGATAGATGTCTGCCTATTACACATTAGGGCCCTCTTCAACTGTCGGCGGTCTCTGTCGGTCAACAGACGAGGTCGGCCTGTACGCTTTTGAGCTATACGAGCCCTTTCACGTTTCCGCTTCACTGTCACATCGGGAACAGTGGACCTAGGGTTGTTTAGGAGTGTGGAAATCTCGCGTACAGACATATGATACAAGTGACACCCAATGAAAAAATGTTCGAATGGGTGTTAAATCTTATGGGACTCAACTGCTAAGGTCATCAGTCCCTAAGCTTACACACTACTTAAACTAAATTTTTCTAAGGACATACACACACACACACCCATGCCCGAGGGAGGACTCGAACCTCCGCCGGGACCAGCCGCACAGTCCATGACCGCTCGGACACCCAATCACCTGGCCATGTTCGAAGTCCGTGACTTCCGCGGAGCGCCCCATTCTGCTCTCTCACTGTGTCTAATGACTACTGAGGTCGCTGATATGGAGTACCTCGCAGTAGGTACACCACAATGCACCTAATATGAATAACGTATGTTTTTGGGGATGTTCGGAACCTTTTGATCACATAGTGTACTAAGAAAGTGGAAGTAATTGGAACAGTAGCAATTCTGCAAGAAGTTGAAACTGTCGTAGCAGTTGCAAATGACCAGCCAGAGAGCTACGACCCCTCATGGAAAAGGAAGAGGCGTCCTGATCAGTGGAAAAGAAATGTTTTCAGAACAGAAAAAATGGTTCAAATGGTTCTGAGCACTATGGGACTTAACAACTGAGGTCATCAGTCTCCTAGGAATCGGAGCTACTTAAACCTAACTAACCTAAGGACATCACACACATCCATGTCCGAGGCAGGGTTCGAACCTGCGACCGTAGCGGTTGTGCGGTTCCAGACTGAAGCGCCTAGAACCGCTCGGCCACATCGGCCGGCTCAGAACAGAAAGGTAAAACCATGAAAAGTGTTATTAAAGCAATGTTATGCAATGAATACTGTGTTGACACTAATTGTTATGACATACCTGGAAGGACTACGGAAAGTTACTGGAAAAACTGGCATTTCCAGATTCAGAAAGCCAAAAAAATCGTATTCACGAAAAGCAAAAACAAGATGATTTGTCTAGTCTGCAGAGAGCCCTTCACAAGGTTGAAGCTGGAGGTGGAAGAGCATGCTGAAAGGCACTCCTAGAGTCGCTCCTGCCGCTGACAGTCATCTGAAGATGCCGAAATCGATTTTGAGTTGATGCGTGATACGTGGTACTTACTGGAATTAAGGAACACTTTATTTTCACACAACCCGTTTATTTAACAACATACAAAATGTGTTTTACAGATAACCGAAGCATTTAACCATAAAATTTTGTTTAACAAAATGAACAAAGCTTTCAATCTTTGCAAAAGAAATATGAAGTGATGTATTTCAAAACAGCAACCAATGTGATTATGATTACGAGACGGCCGGACCTGCAGCCCGCCCGTTATAGGGCAAAACAGCGGTGTTTACTACCGCGCTGGGCACAGTCTGTCTTATTATATGCCCATCTAAAATACATTTAAACTATATAAGCGCCATTGATGACAAGAGTCATTCTATTACACAAAACAAATGACTTGAAACTTCTTGGCAGATTAAAACTGTGTGCCGGACCGAGACTAGAACTCGGGACCTTTGCGTTTCGCGGGCAAGTACTCTACCAACGTTTTTTATTTTATTTTTTTTAAGCTGGTGATCTGCAACACTGCATCTTCTGAGTGGAAAATAAGTATGCCCCTCTGTTCTCTTTTGTTTGGAACATGGCTTAAATAAAAATAAATATAAATTCCATTGAGAAGGCATTGACTTAATTTTTATGGAAAAGTAACCACATCTATAAATTTCTTTCTCAGTGCGTGGAAAACCACAAATAAGACCACTCATTATTGCTAATACGTAAAATTTTCTTCTTCAGAAAGGTAATGATGTAATGTAGGCTTCTGCTGCTTGATTTTGACCCTAATTAACATAAAATACGTCTTTTTGTGAAAATAAAAAGGAATAAAGAAAGAATTAAATAAAAGCTATCTGCCAGTTTCATCGCCGTGTTGTATGCTTTCGTCAAAACAAAATAGTATATACACATGGACTTCACTGGTCTATACTGATGATCTTTGCTGATAACTTGCAATTTTCAAAACCTCCTTCTTTAACCAAAAATCATTCGTCTAAGATAAGACATAGTTGATTGTGTATTGTAAATTATTCACTTCTATTCTTTGCATTATTGTTTTACTTTAAAAAATTGCATAATTTTCTTTGTATTTTTTAGTACACATCTACGTGTCATGCTCAGTTGTAATGTATACCCAGAAGTACTCCCTACTGCTTGATTCTGTAGTTAGGATGTAGTGCACCGTTTGCCATTTCAACCAGTTGATTGCGTTTCTTTTGGTTTTAGCGTAAGGTATACTGTCAGGGTTTAAGAGTTCAGCAGGCGTAATGGAGTTGGGCGTGGTTCTGCTGATGCTCGCTATCTTTTGTCTTACGTAGAGCCATATGTCTTTTACCTTGCCACACAACAATCTATGCCCTTCGGTATCTGGTATATTAAATTGGCTCTGCCAATCGAATAGAGTGAAATTTAGAGGTCGTCGTAATTTTCCTGTTGACAGCAAAGTACCAGGTCTATTTGACATACGTTGGCAGGTTCCGACACTGAATATTTTCCCTGACTGTTTCCCAGTTATAACAAGTATATTTTTGTTCTACATCGTTTCTGGGTTTGTCTTTCATCAAGTTACTGTAAAGTTGTTTCACTTTTCATGATGTCTTTTTCAGGGATCACGGCCTGTATGTAGCTGTACTCCACTAAGAAGTATTTCAAGTGGTATAGTCCACTAGGTATGTTTTGGACATTTATAGGTGCATGGATGTCAGCAGGAGCTATTTCGTTTAACAAATGTGCAGCAAGGGTACCACTTGGTTCTTTCAAGTTTTTGTATGTGGTCGGAAGGTCGAAGGCTTGCGCCTTTTTGCTGACATCGGTGAGGTTTAATCCACCACATTTCATAGAGAGCATCATAAGGTCATATTTGACTTTGAGAATACGTCCGCGACTCACAAAGTGTCCTAGTACAGATGTGAAGCTTTTAGACAAAGTCGCAGGTAGTGGCAGAACTTGTGCTACGTAATTAACTTTGGAAGTGATGTATACATTTTCCACTGTTACTCTCTGAAGTTCATCGAGTTTTGCTAATACTATGTTCTTGTACACAGGCACTTATACTGTTAAGTATTTTTCGGTAATTCGCAGCAATAGTGTGCTTAATTTGTCTTTTAAAATCTATGCCGAGACATTTCATGGTCACAAGCTCGCGTAACAAACCCTAGGTGTGCGAACCAATTCCACGGCCGATGCTGAAAATCCCCGACTTTGTTCTATAAAGTTTCGCAGCAGATGCCTATTCATATTTTGTTACTATTTGTTACTCTACTTCAGTGCCATTCACGACTATGAAACCAACATCATCAGCGTACGCCTTACACATGATCTTTTCTCCGTTTATTTGTAGTCCTGGTAGATGTTTCATTAGGGAGGCAAGCAGGGGTTCGATGGCGATGACGAAGACTGCCATTGACTTTGGACACTCTTCCCTAATGGAACTGGTGACTTCATTCGGGCGGCTAATGTGTCCATAGATGACAAATGTGGCTGAGTTGTTTGTTAATGTATTCCTTACTACTGCAATGAATCTAGATTGGACGCGCATAGCGCCCATGGTCCGAAGGAGAAAACGATTATTGACCCTGTCAAAGGCTTTATCAAAGTCGAGTGAGATGAGTGGACATTTGATTTTGCAGACGTCGACCGTTGAGATTAGGTAATCTCTGTAATCATCGCTGTTTAAAAGCGTAATTGGCGTCAGAGAGCTTACAGTTTTCGTGTTGGTATTTTTTGGCACTAACACTACAAGTCCCTCTCGAAATTCTTTCGGGAAGTCATTTTCAGGGTTTAGTAGTTCGTTGCAGATGAGTGGCTTTTACGAGGCAACTGAATTTGCGATAAAATTATGCCAGAATTCCGTCTGCTCCTGGAGCCTTATTTTTCATGCTTCCATATATAGCTTTTTCGACATCTTCTTCAGTCACTTCCGAGATGAGAGTGTGTGCTTCCGTGTGGCGTACTTTGCCATGGAGGTTTATCACTAACTCGTCTTGAAGCTGTTCGTCAACTGGTTGACTAGACATTAAGGATTCAAAATGCTGTACGATTGCCTCTTTAATCTCTTTTTGCTTCGTCAGCTTTCTTCCATCATTAATTGTTATTTGAGATCTTACGAGACGCCCTTTTGCTTTCACGAGTGACATTGTAAGTGGAAGTGATCTCGTGCTGTGCTATATTCTAATCACGCGACCTTATTTGGTAGCGTTCCAGTTGTTTACGCCGAAGTGCCAAAATTTTTGCTTTAATTTTGTAAATTCTTTCATAGTTGTCCACAACTGTTGCATCGGACTTGTTCGAATCCCTTAGAAACTGAAAGTAGAATTCTATAGTTGATTTGTACCAAAAGCTTTTGTCTTTTGAGTAATTTTTGAAAAACCTCCGTATTTTAGGTTTGGCATGTTGCAGCCGCTAGTCAGTGCCAGAGTTTTACGAGCTAAATTTGCTTTCACACTCTCTCCATACTTTGTAAGATGCCTCCTGACAAGCATGGTCTTCCAGATGTGACACGTTGAGCTTCCATGTGCCTCTACCTCGGTAGGTACATTGTTTTATCAGATTGATTGTGCGTATGTACGCAGCATGATCTGAAAAAACGGTAGGCTCTACTTCAGACTGCAAAGTGAAGTGTTTCAAATTGTACATTACTTATATCCTGCCTACACGGCTCGCCGAATGACTTGTGGTGTGGGTGAAGCCAGAGGCAGCACCGTGGATGTGCTCCCATGAGCCCATTGGTCTTAAGTCATTACCTATACGTTCCAGTTCAGTACACTTGTTGAAATTGGGAGTTTGGTCTTTGGCATGCAAAACACAGTTAAAATTTCCTCCCAGAATAAGGTGTTCATATCGAATTCCAAATAGAGGGGCAACTTCTTTAAAGAACTCCGCTCTGCGGTGGCTGTTGCTGGACCCTGAACGGGCATATACGTTAATGAGTCGTATTTTGTTTATAGTGGCCGCTATGCCTTTACTGTTTGGTAGTTTTACCACATCTTGGACTACTATGCCCTCCTCTGTGAGCAGAGCTGTGCCCATTTCCGTTCCATGTCCCGGGTTTATAATGGCGTTGAAGCCAGGTACGTTACCGAGCTCAATGTCTGTCACTTCTTGTAAAAGGATAATGTCACTGTCAGAAGCATATATAAAATCTTTTAAGTTCTGTAATTTATAGGAACTATGAATCTTATTAAGGTTTACTGTAGCGATCTTGTATGCTTGTATGTCAGACATTATTCGTTCTACTTGATCAAACTTTAAAAACATTCTTCCGTTTTGTCTCGCATGCGTCAGCTTTAAAACGGATTTTAATAAAATTCACCGGTAGCAAACGTGGCAGTGGTGTGTCCTTGTTCTTTATAAAGGTCGTTCACGGGGACGTCTTCGTTGAAGAAATCAGCCTCCTTTGAGACTGCCGTACAGTCTGCTTTAGTTTCTGCAGCTCCTTTCATTTCTTCATCCGCATTGTTATGGTCGCTTTCGTCTGCCCAGCTGGTTGACGTTGTCGTCGTGGGTGGGACGAGTGAATCTTCAGGAGAGTGACTCGTTTCTTGGGGGTGCGTGGATGCTTTCTTTGTTAACTTTCCTTCGACGTCTCATTTTTCCAGTGCACAAAGGGAACGCTCCTCGGAAACTGGTGTCGGTTTTAATGCGATTCTGTCTGTTTTAATTACTCGGGAGTTGACCGTCTGGTTTTAAACTTTCTTTGTTTTTTGCGTTTAATTTCATTGGTAAATCGTTGAAATTGAACTTAACATATACATGGGTGAACATGAGAAATGAAAGCTTGCAACAAATTTTTTATCTGTGATTATTACTTTACGTATGAAATATTCTGTTGCAGATTAATAAAACTGAATTTCTTTGAATATTCCAAAATAACGATTCAAGTTTTACTTTTATTCAAGTACTAAAGCTGTTTGTGCAAGACTGAAAATATTATTGTCCATCGAACTTAGCAAACATTTTCACGTTGCAGTGGATTTTTGTTTAACTGGATATACGCCGACTAGCTTTAAAGCATAAGACTATCTTTAGTATCTGAAAATGTTTTCTTTTTTTGCTAAGATCTCATGAAAATTACCCACTTTTAAGTAGACTTTACGATATGTTCAGACTTAATCACTTTTTTAAATTAAAATTTACAAAAGCTGCAGCTTGTATCCACCTGTGAATGCACAAGACAAAATCTGCTATCTCTTTTTATTCTGCATCTGGAATGCTGTGAAAAGAAACACTTTCTTATTTTCCTTCACCTCTACCTGTACCCTTTTTAGGATGTGGTCGTTATTGCGATCGTATATTTAAATCTGCCGCTGCTGCAAGCTGCTCGCTCGCGGCGCAGCTCCGCACCGCCAGCGATATCCAATAAAATGCAGAAATTGCTTAAATAAAATGGGTAATGTCCGGTGCGAACTTTGCGGTACTTGTGACAAACAGATTTTATTAGATAAATATATCTTAACAGAAACAATTAAAATCTTTACACACATTTTACAATCCCAGCTACAAATGGCGTTGATCATCGACTTATGACAAATGAAGACTACGTAAGAGCCTAATGCAACGTCACGGGTCCCTCTCCCATTCAGTCCGTGCTGAAGACACGCGATTCTATTACAATATATTGCCTATTTATATCTTAACTAATTCTTGTACAGTCTTTGTCATTTTACATTGCATATCGTTTCTTCTGTGGCGGTTTTCACGTCCTCCGCCACAGACAGTATTTCACACTCTTTGAATCATCATTTACAATAGCAAAATTCATAATTATCTTTTTCCTCACAAAATTAAGTGTCCTTTTGAAATTCAATTAACCGAAATACATATCAATTATTTGTTACAGTGAGCATTATACATCGAAATGTTCTTTTAACTTCCACTTTGGATGCGTGCTGCCAGAGAACGTTACACGCTTTCGTGTTGCTATCAATCCGTTGGCTTAACCTACTATCTATTTCCTTCGCTTTTTGTCGCAGCATGGGAGCTGTCTCCTCTGCACCTTTGGGCGCCAGCCTGCGTTTCTTATTTTTCTTTGGAGAATTACCTCTCGACGGACTTCCTTCAGTATCCAAGTTAGTTTCGCTTTCCTGTAAGGTGTTTGGGTCTTCAACTTCCGGCAGGACTGCTTCCTTTACAGTTGCAGGTGCCTGTTCCGGTGGAACTTCGAATGTTTCTGTAGATTGGCGGGACTCTTGGAGGTCGTCAGTTATGATGGTACTGACGTCCCTCGGAATTTCGGTGTCTGGAATACTTGAATTTGGACACGATTCAAGGGCTGAGGAAGTAGTAGGCCATGCGCGTAACACGGCGGCGTAACTTCCAGGCAGTGTTGTCATCGCTGGGGGCCTGGCGGCCACGCCGGCCGGCAGCTGCGCCACACGCCGATGTATACATTCTGTGCGAACGTGTCCAGGCTTGTTACAGGCCGCACAGGTTCTCGGTTGGTCGTCATAAATTACAATCCCTCTATACCCGCAGACATTGATGTACGACGGGATGGGCTTTCGTAACTCTACTCGAAGCTGCCGTACTCCGTTTAGAGCTGGAAATTTGTGCGCGCTTCTCGGCTAATTTTCTGAGCACTTTCCCGAACGCCGAAATTACGGCATTAATTTGTTCTTCTGTAATCTCAAACGGCAACTCGAGGATTCGAACTGTGCGAATGCCGAAACCAGCATGTGCAACGGTGACTTCACCAACGTTGCCATCAGAATGCTTAAATTTCATGACACCTCCGGATGACTCAACTATTTTCTCGCACAACTCAGCGCTACTCAATTTTAAAAATAATACAGAACCTACAATCGGCAGGTAATCCCTATTATATCATGAAAGGAGAGCTTCACATCTTCTTCTAACCAATTCTCGACTTCAAACGACTTTGGTCGAGCATATTGAGTATCAAAAGTAAGTTTCAAAAAATAGTTAAAATGGCTCTCAGCACTATGCGACTTAACATCTGAGGTCATCAGTCCCCTAGAACTTAGAACTACTTAAACCTAACTCACACAAAATGTGTAAATGTGTGTGAAATCTTATGGGACTTGACTGCTAAGGTCGTCAGTCCCTGGGCTTACACACTACTTAAACCTAAATTATCCTAAGGACAAACACACACATCCATGCCCGAGGGAGGACTCGAACCTCCGCCGGGACCAGCCGCACAGTCCATGACTGCAGCCCCTTAGACCGCTTGGCTAATCCCGCGCTGCCTAACACACAAACATTCATGCCCGAGGCAGGGTTCGAACCTGCGACCGTAGCGGTCTCGCGGTTCCAGACTTAAGCGCCATAACATCCCGGCCACAGCGGCCGGCAAGTAAGTTTCAATCTATCTTTTCGACCTGGTTGGGCCATCATTGCATACTACTCATTACTTCTCGGAGTGTTCTATAAACAGAGCTATAAGCTGCAGCAAGCCCACGACTTAGCACGTGGAAGCACAGACGGCGCAGCGCACACCACACTACGTCTTACCTCCACGCCGGTCGCCGGCAAACTGCCAACTGAGCTACCCATGCAATACTCCTGACCCCTCCTCACAGCTACTTCCGCCAGTACCTCGTCCCCTACCTTCCAAACTTCACAGAAGCGCTCCTGCGAACCTTCCAGAACTAGCACACTTGGAAGAAAGGATATTGCGGACACATGGCTTAGCCACAGCCTGGGGGATGTTTCCAGAATGAGATTTTCACTCTGCAGCGGAGTGTGCGCTGATATGAAACTTCCTGGCAGATTAAAACTGTGTGCCGGGATGAGACTCGAAATTCGGACCTTTTGCCTTTTGTGGGCAAATGTTCTGCCAACTGAGCTACCCAAGCACGATTCACAACCCCTCCTCACAGCTTTTCTTCCGCCAGTACCTCGTCTCCTTTCCAAATTTCACAGAAGCTCTCCTGCAAACCTGGCGGAAATACAGCACCCAGTTTTAATCTGCCAGGAAGTTTCATATCAGGGTACACTCAGCTGCAGAGTGAAAATCTCATTCTGGGAACAAATGACTTAACTTTTAACTTGAAATCTGCATGTGGAAAGGTTCCGGGTTAAGATGCGCACCTGTGCTTAAAGCTTAAACAGATTAGCAGACAATATGACAATGATAAGGCTTACTTTAAGGCAACCAACCTCTTAATTTCAATCGACAACCAAGGGGCGATTGGACCCCAACCCGTCCCTTCTGACAATTGACTAATGCCCTGGTGACGACAGTTGACTGTTAATATTTTCAAGGTTAAACTGATTGTCAGTTATTAAGATCGCTCTGAAGGAACGTCTTAAAACATCACTTGTGAACACTTATTTCAAGAGAACTCACTCGACGGTACCACAAGATGCAGTTGAAATACACCAATAATGACCCGGTCTTTCCAACAAAAAACGAACAGCTTAGTACAACAAGTTGTTCAGATTATAACTAATGACTGAGAAATACAATTGCAATCAAAGAATTGAACCGGTTAACAGCCAAATCTGACCACAAGGTTCCTCTTTGGTTATCGGCAGTCTGTGCGTTAGTACAATTGTTCCGACTCTGTTTACGACCAAGAGCTGATTAATTTTAACGTTAATGATCCAGTACAAACCAGAAAGGAAAGGCAGCATAATAGCGGGATACATTTTCAAATGACAACTAGTGTGTTAGTACAATACTACTGCCTACATTTACGTCCAAAGAGCCGACAGAGTAGAACTCTGAAGGACGGGTACAAACCAGAAAATAATAGGGAGGGCAGGCAAACAATGAAACAAATCACCACGATGATTACAGAATGTTACTCCCCTTTATCAGCAAGCAGCCCCATGGATCCACAGAGAGTCGCAGTGGTTACTGAGTGGTGCCGATGAAAGCCAAATAGAAGAGGGCAGCCATGCCACGAGATGTCGTCCGACACTAATGTTGCCAACCAGCCGACGGGATGTCGCCCTGCTGCTTGTAGTCGACGCTGACCCCGGTGAAGTCCTGCGGAATCTTCGCTCTGCGTAGGCCCTCCTTCCGCAGCTCGTGGCTTCGTCCGCTCGGACCTCGTGACCACCTCTTGTCGCGACACTACCGCCAATCCCCAAACTTCGTGCAACCTTCTCGGGCTTTTTTTTTCTTCTTTGTCATTTTACACCTCATACAAGGTGGACTGGCAGTGGTTGATTTTACTCTGCTATTCAGCCACAAGCAGTATATTAAGTGAAAAAACCAATGAAGACATAAAAGTAACATAATGGTGGCTATAAAACTGTAGATACAGTAATTAAAAAACATGAAGCCGCTCACAATCGACGAAAAACAAGAAAACTGTCAGCACTGTGCACAAACACCGATGATTTAGACGACACACATGAACGAAGGAGAGTGGGCGGCGAAAAACACTGAATCACAAACACGACGGCACACACACGAAAAACTGATGGCGATGATCTCCGGCGCGCGAATGTCCACTTAACGTGTGCGAGTCCAGGGATCTACCAAGAGGGAAGAAGGTGGTGGGGAAGGGAGAGGGGAGAGCAGAGATACCAAATGGCAGAGAAGATGGGGGGAGGAATGAAGGTATAGGGGGTTGGGGAAGCCCAGGGTAGGAGGGGGGTAGGAAGGGAGGAGGGAGGGAAGGGAGAGAGAAGGCAGAGAGGATGCTCTGAGGAAAAAACACAGGAAGTGGGAGGGGAGGATCAAAGTTGATAGGAGAGGTAGATGGAGAGGAGGAGGGCACCATCAGGGAGGGGGAGCTGGCGGAAGCCACCTTGGGAGAGGGTAAGTAGAGTGGAGAGATGGAGGGCAAGTGGGACGTGGAAATACAGGTGCAGCAGCAGATGGGGGTGGGAAAGGATGTGAGAGACAAGCGGGTCAGGGGGATCTAGTTTACGGGAGGTGTAGAGGATCCGTATCCGTTCGAGGAAAAGGAGGAGGTGCGGGAACGGGATAAGGTCGTACAGGATCCGCGTGGGGGAGGGGAGACGGATGTGATAGGCGAGGCGAAGAGCATGGCGTTCGAGGATTTGAAGGGATTTGTAAAAGGTAGGAGGGGCGGAGATCCAGGCAGGGTGGGCGTAGCAGAGGACTTCTTGGGCCAGCCAACCCCATATATACATCGGCAAGCAAAGACCTTCTAAGGACACATCCCACAGATACCAACTCTTAGTCATAGATATTGGCAATGGGGCCGCAAGAGGGATAGTCGATGCTACACCTGAGCCAGTAACACCAGACAGGTCTACTAATTCAATGGCGCCACGGCTCAGCCTCCCCCTCTCAAGCCTCCCTCGGGGCTAAGAACCCCTCACTCCGCTGGAATCTGATGGAGATGAACCGTTATGAGCTTCCGCTTTCCCGGGTCCCTGACCAAAAGATTGACCGGGCTTGAAATTTTGAAAATGGAATATGGACCAAGGAAACTCGGGGCAAGCTTCCCTAAGCGTTTATCCCTGGAAGTCCACCCAGGAATGTTCCTGACGCAGACAAGATCCCCTATCTTCCCCTGAAAGGGGCGCTTGTGTCTATTATAGCGAGAGACCTACGATCGTGAGCCTTCTTAATATTTTCCCGAACTCGCCCACATTTCTTCCTAAGAACCTAGATGAAGGTAAAAGATCATTATCTCCCATAAATTGGAGACTGGGGAATTCATCGGATATGTGAGCATAAGGCTAGGTGGGATGGCCTGGGGTGCTTCATGCCGCGCGGAGCTGAACGCTAAGTGTAGCCAGGGCTAGGTGGTCTCCCATTTCTTGGGCGATTTATGGTGGTAAATAAACAACGCACCGAATAGCTGATTTTGCAGTCGAATGTTAGTAATTGGAGCGATACGTTTGCAAAACGCGCTAACTTCATAAATCGGGTGCAAAAAAACACTAAGTCAATATTTGACTTAAGATTTTAACGTATAAAACATAACCACAAATTTCAGCTATTAAAACCCTGCAATTAATTATTTTTTTACTTATTTTTAGAAAGAAATTAACTTAAACAGTTTGGGTGGGATGAGTTTTTCTCGCTTATCTCAGTTAGCAGTGACGCAGTTAGCAACTTTTGCATCTGGACTACTCACGTAAGCATAACCACAAATCATTTGTTCTACGGATGTGCAAGGTGGCCCGTATGTGTGGGACGATGCCTCTAAAACAAAACATTACTTTGTGCGCAGTTTGGGTCCGCACAGGTGATTTTTCGTTTCAGCGTCGGGATAAAATCATAACGAGAGCTCCATATTAATATGTAATTTAATTATCAGTTGCTTTAATACAAAGATTACACAGAGTATTTTGAAGAGATTAACAGTATCAGCTGCAACACGGGCTTTATTATATTATATTTTGCCAATGACGCTTTCCGCCTTGTTTAAGGCATCTTCAGACTGGCTGGCACAACAGTTTTTAAATACATAGGCTGCAGTCCACGCAAAATAGTGTTGAGTACACGGGAAGTCACATTTAAAATACATAAAAGACCTCAAGTAGTCGCCCTAGTCGAATTTTAGGAGACGTGTGCAGTGTTCTTATAGAGTATACAGCGCAATCCAAAAGATATCAAAACGGGATCAGACCTACAGAAATGAATCACATACTTCCATTTTGTGATACATTTCTGTAGGCCTGATTAGGTTCTTGGTATCTTTTTTTTTTGGGGGGGGGGGGGGGGTGTTGTTTGGCGAAGGAGACCAGACAGCGAGGTCATCGGTCTCATCGGATTAGGGAAGGATGGGGAAGAAAGTCAGCCGTGCCCTTTCAAAGGAACCATCCCGGCATTTGCCTGGAGCGATTTAGGGAAATCACGGAAAACCTAAATCAGGATGGCCGGACGTGAGATTGAACCGTCGTCCTCCCGAATGCGAGTCCAGTGTCTAACCAATGCGCCACCTCGCTCGGTTGTATCTTTTGGATTGCGCTGTATAGTATACAAGGACTCTGGGCAACAGACAAAAGCAACTACATATTGAGTTGTTTTATGTATTTTAAACGTGACTTCCCTTACACTCAACACATTTTTGTATTAGGGCAACACGTTATGTTCTTAAAATATTGAAACGCTGTTTGTCTGCTAAGACAGTTGCATGGACTGCAGTCTGCGTGCTCAAAAAACTGCTGTGCCAGCCAACGTGAAGACGCCTTAAGGCGAAACGCGTTATTAGCAAAATATAAAATAATGAAGACTGTTTTGGAGACAAGACTGTTTATTGCTCCAAAACATTTATCACTGATACTATATCATTCCACCATGAATTGGAAAAAGTTCTGCTGAACAGAATAGTACAGTGGTTACAGCATAAATAAATCACAAGTATTTGCCGTCGCTGGCCGCTGTATGCACCATGGGCCAGCTAAGTAATCGCTTTGGGCTGTATTATTATTATTTTCATTTCTTTTTCGATGCTGCCTTAGCTCTCTCATTCACTCGTCACTAGACTTCTTAGTTATTTTTGGATTTCTTTAGGTGTGATATTTCTACTGACTTGCACTTTTTTATAAATGCAGGCACATTTACGTGTAATATGAGACAACGTCGTCCATTATTTTGTAATTTTCAGTTTCATACCGATTTTAACTTGCCCGAGGCAAGATTCGAACCTGCAACCGTAGCGGTCACGTAGTTCGACTGAAGCGCCTAGAACCGCTCTGCTACAGGGGCCGGCTTTTAACTTGTATTCTGGAGAATAACTTTATTGTCTCACTTCGGTTCCCAGTGGTACTCCGCGAGCTTTTCACACTGACACCCGAATCAATGTCTCTGGTAAACGCATTGCTAACATTCCCGGGCATTCGCCTACGCTCGTACAGTGACGTCATAGACAACACACATACTGAGTGACAAACACGAATAGATATGGTCTATCCATTGTGGACTCAACCATTGTTTACGCATTTTATTCTCTTAGTTATTAGCGACTGAAATTTGACGGTATTTTGACACGCAAGAAAGTTCGACCGATGAACGAATGAACGCATTCACGTCAAAAACAGGTCCATAAACAGAAATTCAAGGTCCAGTAGTGTGAGAGGGAAGACGGGGATTGCCTGTGAGGACCTGTTACCAACATGGAGACCATTTCCGAGTCGACCGTCTTCGATGCTACTAGAAATTTTCACGTGGAAGGGCGTTAATCTAAGACAGCGATGGCCAAGATTTCGACTCGCCGGCCAGGTCCGGGCCTAAGTGCCAAAGCGTTCAGCCTTGGTTCACGTTTCCCCCGCCGCCACACCGCGCTGTTTGAGGGCAAGAAAGGGGAAGAGGGGAGAGCAGAGAGTGCGCCTCCTTTCAATGGAAGTACTCCCATGACTTGGTTTCATATTTAAAATTTCTCAACAAACAAAACGAGTATTAACTAATTAGTTCCGCGTTATCATGACTCAGTTTCATTATCGAAAAAATGTCTTTCACACACATACGTTGGTCGAAATATTAAAGCGCTTTTGCAGCTTCTTTATGGAGACTTTGAAAATCTACCTCAGAAAAGCAATGTAGATGTCCTGAACAGTTTCAACGCAAAAATATTTGTACTTACAACTGGAATTACCTTGCAGGACAATCAGCTACATCTGCACGTGCGCAGAGGCGCTTGCAACTAAAACTGCAAGCGGTCTGGAAAATAACTCGAAAACAGATGTAAGACTGTGTACTCAAAACCTTCATAAAACTGTCGTTGTAATTCTTGACTGGCCACCAAGAATTCTTCAAGTCTCGAGCTTTCTTTAGCACCAGTCACCTTAGACAACTGGACTGTCTTTGTCAAAATGTGTGTGTTCTACGATGTGATTTTATTTTTAAATGCATCCTTATCATATCAGAAAGGAGAGGTTACAGTGGGCAATGTTCAGTCAAATTCACTTAGAATACAAAGTCTGCAATGCACTCCGGGTATTCTAATTTTTGTTCCTGCACTTCATTTTACTTCATAAATTCAACACTATCGAGATCTGAATCGAATAATCGATCTAGACTTGCCCCTTGACTAAACCAACCCACTTTGCAGTAATACACTCCTGGAAATTGAAATAAGAACACCGTGAATTCATTGTCCCAGGAAGGGGAAACTTTATTGACACATTCCTGGGGTCAGATACATCACATGATCACACTGACAGAACCACAGGCACATAGACACAGGCAACAGAGCATGCACAATGTCGGCACTAGTACAGTGTATATCCACCTTTCGCAGCAATGCAGGCTGCTATTCTCCCATGGAGACGATCGTAGAGATGCTGGATGTAGTCCTGTGGAACGGCTTGCCATGCCATTTCCACCTGGCGCCTCAGTTGGACCAGCGTTCGTGCTGGACGTGCAGACCGCGTGAGACGACGCTTCATCCAGTCCCAAACATGCTCAATGGGGGACAGATCCGGAGATCTTGCTGGCCAGGGTGGTTGACTTACACCTTCTAGAGCACGTTGCGTGGCACGGGATACATGCGGACGTGCATTGTCCTGTTGGAACAGCAAGTTCCCTTGCCGGTCTAGGAATGGTAGAACGATGGGTTCGATGACGGTTTGGATGTACCGTGCACTATTCAGTGTCCCCTCGATGATCACCAGTGGTGTACGGCCAGTGTGGGAGATCGCTCCCCACACCATGATGCCGGGTGTTGGCCCTGTGTGCCTCGGTCGTATGCAGTCCTGATTGTGGCGCTCACCTGCACGGCGCCAAACACGCATACGACCATCATTGGCACCAAGGCAGAAGCGACTCTCATCGCTGAAGACGACACGTCTCCATTCGTCCCTCCATTCACGCCTGTCGCGACACCACTGGAGGCGGGCTGCACGATGTTGGGGCGTGAGCGGAAGACGGCCTAACGGTGTGCGGGACCGTAGCCCAGCTTCATGGAGACGGTTGCGAATGGTTTTCGCCGATACCCCAGGAGCAACAGTGTCCCTAATTTGCTGGGAAGTGGCGGTGCGGTCCCCTACGGCACTGCGTAGGATCCTACGGTCTTGGCGCGCATCCGTGCGTCGCTGCGGTCCGGTCCCAGGTCGACGGGCACATGCACCTTCCGCCGACCACTGGCGACAACATCGATGTACTGTGGAGACCTCACGCACCACGTGTTGAGCAATTCGGCGGTACGTCCACCCGGCCTCCCGCATGCCCACTATACGCCCTCGCTCAAAGTCCGTCAACTGCACATACGGTTCACGTCCACGCTGTCGCGGCATGCTACCAGTGTTAAAGACTGCGATGGAGCTCCGTATGCCACGGCAAACTGGCTGACACTGACGGCGGCGGTGCACAAATGCTGCGCAGCTAGCGCCATTCGACGGCCAACACCGCGGTTCCTGGTGTGTCCGCTGTGCCGTGCGTGTGATCATTGCTTGTACAGCCCTCTCGCAGTGTCCGGAGCAAGTATGGTGGGTCTGACACACCGGTGTAAATGTGTTCTTTTTTCCATTTCCAGGAGTGTATATGAAGTCTGCATACTCTTCATTCATTTCCACTGAAAACTGTTGCAACTGTAAATGGAATGATGGGTCCGACTTAAGAAATGTTACTATTCGAACCACCAATTTCTTCAAGTGCTCCATGTCTGGAAATTGAGGACAAAGTGCTTCTTTACTTACCGAATAATGAGTCCCGTCTGTCAATCATTGTAATTTTTTGCTACTTCATTGTCATCTAAAAGTTTAAATTCTTTCTGATTGGTACTATAATGTTGTTTCGTAGTAAAGAATTCTCATCCCTGTCTTCTGTCGTTCCCAACCATTTTAAAAGACTGTGGCGATAGGTGGCTAGACTGTCTCTTTTGGTGCAAACTGCCACTAGACCTGTGAAAGCTCTTCATACCAAGAACAAATAGCGAGGGGAAGCAGCGCTGAAATCACGATCCCGCCGAACTCAGAGAGTTGTGCCGACCGCACATTGCCTCACCGCAGTGCTAAACGTAATGTCGCGCTGTTTTGGGCCGAGTGGCAGGCCGGACTTTGTCCCACGCGTGACCCGCACTGCTGCACACAAAATTTGGCATGGCATGGCCGGCCCTGATCTAATATATCAGATAAACATGAAATTTTCTGAGTGTGCTGCCGTGTCATATTGTAGAATACACTACTGGCCATTAAATTTGCTACACCACGAAGATGACGTGCTATAGACGCGAAATTTAGCCGACAGGAAGACGATGCTGTGATTTGCAAATGATTAGCTTTTCAGAGCATTCACACAAGGTTGGCGCCGGTGGCGACACCTACAAAGTGCTGACATGAGGAAAGTTTCCAACCGATTTCTCATACAAGAACAGCAGTTGACCGGCGTTGCCTGGTGAAACGTTGTTGTGATGCCTCGTGTAAAGAGGAGAAATGCGTACCATCACGTTTCCGACTTTGATAAAGATCGGATTGTAGCCTATCGCGATTGCGGTTTATCGTATACCGACATTGCTGCTTGCGTTGGCCGAGATCCAATGACTGTTAGCAGAATATGAAATCGGTGGGTTCAGGAGGGTAATACGGAACGCCGTGCTGGATCCCAACGGCCTCGTATCACTAGCAGTCGAAATGACAGGCATCTTATCCGCATGGCTATAACGGCTCGTGCAGCCACGTCTCGATCCCTGAGTCGACAGATGGGGACGTTTGCAAGACAACAATCATCTGCACGAAAGGTTCGACGACGTTTGCAGCAGCATGGACTGTCACCTCGAGACCATGGTTGTGGTTACCCCTGACGCTGCATCACAGACAGGAGCGCCTGCGATGGTGTACTCAACAACGACCCTGGGTGCACGAATGGCAATACGTCATTTTTTCGGATGAATCCAGGTTCTGTTTACAGCATCATGATGGTCGCATCCGTGTTTGGCGACATCGCAGTGAACGCACATGGGAAGCGTGTATTCGTGATCGCCATACTGGCGTATCACCCGGCGTGATGGTATGGGGTGCCATTGGTTACACGTCTCGGTCACCTCTTGTTCGCATTGACGGCACGTTGAACAGTGAACATTACATTTCAGATGTGTTATGACTGGTGGCTCTACACTTCATTCGGTCCATGCGAAACCCTACATTTGAGCAGGATAATGTACGACCGCATGTTGCAGGTCCTGTACGGGCCTTTCTGGACACAGAAAATGTTTGACTGCTGCCCTGGCCAGCACATTCTCCAGATCTCTCACCAACTGAAAACATCTTGTCAATGGTGCCCGAGCAACTGGCTCGTCACAATACGCCAGTCACTACTCTTGATGAACTGTGGTATCGTGTTGAAGCTGCATGGGCAGCTGTACCTGTACACGCCATCCAAGCTCTGACTCAATGCCTAGGCGTATCAAGTGCGTTATTATGGCCAGAGATGGTTGTTGTGGGTACTGATTTCTATGCATCCAAATTGTGTGAAAATGTAATCACGTGTCAGTTCTAGTATAATATATTTGTCCCATGAATACCCGTTTATCATCTGCATTTCTTCTTGGTGTAGCATTTTTAATGGCCAGTAGTGTATCTATCACTCGATAAAACTGACGTTTTGATCACGGTTACAGTGTCCTCCTTCTGGATCTTGACTATGCCCAATAAAAAGGTCACTGTAGTCCTTACTAAAACGTCTGTTTATTAGTGATAGCTATTTTACAGTATGGCTGTAACAAAGTTTACAAAACTGTAAAATAGATAAAGACTTACATGATAAAAACAATGGATTCCCCCGTGAGCATAGCTCCATCAATTCTTCATGTGGTGATAACAAAAATTCTACAGTATGTAGCCGCGAAGCTGCCAAGCACATTGTAAGGTTTGCGAAGTATACCCCGACGTAGTCCTCGGATAAAATGTTCTCGGTTTACTTGCAGACAAAAATGAGCCTGATACAAAAGACGGCATGCCTCTCCACTTTCTTCAGTCCACTAAGCCTTCACATGAAATGACTGCCTCCAAGTCTCTTCTCTGGGAAGTAGCTTTAACGCATTTGTAACGCTGGCGAAACGGAAATTCGGAAAATGTGACAAATTCTCCTAGGTACGCAGTTCTTAAAAGGCACAAGCCAGTCTCTGGTTGGCTATCCTCTGTGTACTTTTGATATTGCTATTTAATATTTCCTTATATTTGTAATTCATCGACTCAGGAATGTAGAGAACAGACACATGACGCATTAACAGATGTTTCTCAAGAAAATTCGGAGTGTAAGTACGTACGGAACTTCCTGCGGACAATGGCTGGTGCCCCGACTCGAGACAGACAGTGTGAGACAGGCGTCGGTATGTCGCAGTGTTTCCTTGAACCAAACCATCCGTTCTGTTGGAATATTTCGAAGTGAAATTGAAACAGTTTGCAACCAAGATACACAGGACAGAGTTACCCAGCACCGGTCGTTGATTGGAAGACCAAGCTACTCACTTTCTGAGTTTTACGAGAACGAAAATTTTGAATAGCTCGAGTAAGGGTACAGTCCATTCGAATCCTTTCAAATGAAATTAAATGTCCCAGAAAGGCAATCTCAGGCTGCACTGGATTAGCTTTTGAGATTTAACAGTTAAAATCGCTTCCCTCAACTTCGCCAACACCTGACGGAAGTGGTCCATACGTTCGGGAAAAGTCCTGTTGTAAATGACGGCGTCATCTAAATAATTGTAAACAACATGGCACTTGATATTATCGAAAACAGGATCAAGCAAGCGGGACAGACAGCTGCTCCAGTGAAGAACCCCAAACGGGCACGATTGAATTCGTACAAGTTCCAATCTGTAATAGCCACCGAAAAACCTTTGATTCCTCCACCAGAGGAATTTGAAAGTAAGCCATTTGGAGGTCTATGACGGTGAAATACCTTGCCGCGGCAAACCTTGCAATACAATGGTGCATATCGGGCAAGGAAACAGTTTCCAGAACGACTTTGTTATTCAAAGCACGGTAATCAACAGCGGGCATAACTCCCACATTAGCACCTTCATTTACGGAGGTTCCAGTTGGTAGGGAGATGGCCTAACAAGCACTTGATTCGACAGTCGAATACGTATTCGATTTTATTGGTCATTCCCAATTTCTCCGTAAGGACATGAGAGAACTGCTGCCGCACAGTTCACATTTGCTGGGTTTCCTCCACCACCAGATCCCCCAAATCAAACTCCGCCTACTCTACACCCGCTGAATGGACCCAGGACTTCTGAGCAAGCAGGGAAATGGGGAATTCCATCTGAAATAAAAATGCTATTGCCCATAATCCAAGATACGTCCAGTATTACTTACTAAGTCGCAGAACGGGAGAAATTCAACACTCAAACCTTCAACGACTACAACCTGAATAGACCATTAAAAATCACCTACCCCACAATAAATACGCAACGAACCCACTATGGCAACCAGCTGTTTACAAACAGTGAGGTACCCAGTCACAACAGTTAGTAACTTAGTAAATTTACAAATCATAAGGTGTTTAAAATATTAACACGATTTCTTTACAGACGAATGGAAAAACTAGTAGAAGACGACCTCAGATAAGATCAGTTTGGATTCCGTAGAAATGTTGGAACATGTGAGGCAATACTGACCCTACAACTCATCTTAGAGAATAGATTAAGGAAAGGCAAGCCTACGTTTCTAGCATTTGTAGACGTAGAGAAAACTTTTGACAATGTTGATTGGAATACTCTCTATCCTATTCTTAAGGTGGCAGGGGTAAAATATAGGGAGCGAAAGGCTATTTACAATTTGTACAGAAACCAGACGGATGTTATAAGAGTCGAGGGGCATGAAAGGGAAGCAGTGGTCGGGAAGCGAGTGAGACAGGGTTGTAGCCTATACCCGATGTTATTTAATCTGTATATTGTGCAAGCAATAAAGGAAACAAAAGAAAAATCCGGAATAGAAATTAAAATCCATGGAGAAGAAATAAAAACTTTGAGGTTCGCCGATGACATTGTAATTCTGTCAGAGACAGCAAAGGACTTGGAAGAGCAGTTGAACGGAATGGACAGTGTCATGAAAGGAGGGTATAAGATGAACATCAACAAAAGCAAAACGAGGATAATGGAATGTAGTCGAATTAAGTCGGGTGATGCTGAGGGAATTAGATTACGAAATGAGACACTTAAAGTAGTAAAGGAGTTTTGCTATTTGGGGAGCAAAATTATTGATGATGGTCGAAGTAGAGAGGATATAAAATGTAGACTGGCAATGGCAAGGAAAGCGTTTCTCAAGAAGAGAAATTTGTTAACATCGAGTACAGATTTAAGTGTCAGCAAGTCGTTTCTGAAAGTATTTGTATGGAGCGTAGCCATGTATGGAGGTGAAACATGGACGATAACTAGTTTGGACAAGAAGAGAATAGAAGCTTTCGAAATGTGGTGCTACAGAAGAACGCTGAAGATTAGATGGGTAGATCATATAACTAATGAGGAAGTATTGAATAGTATTGGGGAGAAGAGAAGTTTGTGGCACAACTTGACTAGAAGAAGGGATCGGTTGGTAGGACATGTTCTGAGGCATCAAGGGATCACCAATTTAGTAATTGAGGGCAACGTGGAGGGTAAAAATCGTAGAGGGAGACCAAGAGATGAATACACTAAGCAGATTCAGAAGGATGTAGGTTGCAGTAGGTACTGGGAGATGAAGAGGCTTGCACAGGATAGAGTAGCATGGAGAGCTGCATCAAACCAGTCTCAGGACTGAAGACCACAACAACAACAACAACAACTGTAAAATATTTAACCTAATCTGATCTCTCTGCTGTAGTTGCATTTATAGCTTAACAGGCATTAGCCATAATAGATGCAGTAGTTTTCCTGCGAGGAAGAGGGTTGAGCACACGAGTGTTCAGAAGTAGACATTACCAATGCAATGCTGCAAAACCGGCAGCAGAGTGTTTAAGACCAAGCAGCCAATAATCACTAAAACGGTGCAGCACTCACAAGAGTCACCGGCCAGAATGAACGTCACAGAAATGTCACAGACGGCTCATTATTAGACCAGGTAGTGGAAGATCCCAGTCCCTATCGTCGACCAAGCCTGGCAAGCAAGTCATACCAATGGCACGGCGCAGTAGCTGCCCCAGAGCGCTGTGTCAGCAGCGTCTGCACATAGGGCCCGCTGTTGGAACATGTCCACACCAGAAAATTCTAGTCGTGCTAACCCAAAACCAAGCACGCTCTCCCACACACGCCGTCTTCCCAAGACTACCTCAAGCCTCCAGCCGACTGTTCTTCCACTGTTCCTCCACCAGAGAGCACAAGCTCCGCAGTTTCCCAAATATGGTGCTCAAGTACGTCAGATACACGGCTCGGAGACATTGTGATGCTTGCAGTTTTATAAATTTTACTCCAACCCACTGTTGTGTGCCATACTCCATTTTGTTTTGTATTTAAACGTTTTTGCTGTATTTATACCAGCATCCGTTGCTCCTTCCCACCTCAGATATAGCATTATTCATACCAATGAGTTTTGTCTTCAGGTAGCATAAAAATGTCTTTAAAACAGGCTATCTCTGAAATATAGTAATATTAAAAGGTACTTTGTAGGAAATATACAGCAAACTAACTAATGTTTTGGTAAGGAAAGTAAATGTTGGTTAGAAGATAATTTACATCTCGCTTGCCAATAGCCAATAAGCTGATAAGAAAAGCTTTTGTAACACTTGCAAATCTGTGAACGTATGTGGGATTAGACACAAGGGGAGCAAGGAGTGTGAGATTGCTATAAATACACTACTGGCCATTAAAATTGCTACACCAAGAAGAAATGCAGATGATAAACGGGTATTCATTGGACAAATATATTATACTAGGTCTGACATGTGATTACATTTTCACGCAATTTGGGTGCATAGATCCTGAGAAATTAGAACCCAGAACAACCACCTCTCGCCATAACGGCCTTGATACGCCTGGGCATTGAGTCAAACAGAGCTTGGATGGCGTGTACAGGTACAGCTGCCATGCAGCTTCAACACGATACCACAGTGCATCAAGTGTAGTGACTGGCGTATTGTGACGAGCCAGTTGCTCGGCCACAATTGAACAGACGTTTTCAGTTGGTGAGAGATCTGGAGAATGTGCTGGCCAGGGCAGCAGTCGAACATTTTCTGTATCCAGAAAGGCCCGTACAGGACCTTCAACATGCGGTCGCGCATTATCCTGCTGAATTGTAGGATTACGCAGGGATCGAATGAGGGGTAGAGCCACCAGCCGTAACACATCTGAAATGTAACGTCTACTGTTCAAAGTGTAGGCAATGCGAACAAGAGGTGACCGAGACGTGTAACCAATGACACCCCATACCATCACGCCGGATGATACGCCAGTACGACAATGACGAATACACGTTTCCAATGTGCTTTCACCACGATGTCGCCAAACACGGGTGCGACCATCATGATGCTGTAAACAGAATCTGGACTCATCCGAAAAAATGACGTTTTGCCATTCGTGCATCCAGGTCCGTCGTTGAGTACACCATCGCAGGCGCTCCTGTCCGTGATGCAACGTCAAGAGTAACCGCATTCATGGTCTCCGAGCTGATAGTCCATGGTACTCCAAACGTCGTCGAACAGTTCGTGCAGATGGTTGTTGTCTTGCAAACGTCCCCGTCTGTTGACTCAGGGATCGAGACGTGGCTGCACGAAACGTTACAGCCATGCGGATAAGATGGCTGTCATCTCGACTGCTAATGATACGAAGCCGTTGGGATCTAGCACGGCGTTTCGTATTACCCTCCTGAACCCATCGATTCCATATTCTGCTAACAGTCATTGGATCTCGACCAACGCGAGCAGCAATGTCGCGATACGATAAACCGCAATCGCGATTGGCTACAATCCGACCTTTATTAAAGTCGGAAACGTGATGGTACGCATTTCTCCTCCTTACACGAAGCATCACAACAACGTTTCACCAGGCAATGCCGGTCAACTGCTGTTTGTGTATGAGAAATCGGTTGGAAACTTTCCTCATGTCAGCACGTTGTAGGTGTCGCCACCGGTGCCAACCTTGTGTGAATGCTCTGAAAAGCTAATCATTTGCATATCACAGCATCTTCTTCCTATCGGTTAAATTTCGCGTCTGTAGCACGTAGCAATTTCAATGGCCAGTTTAATTTTTTTTAAAAAAAAGAGGAACTTTACTGTAAAATAAACAAGCAATAATGAAAATTAAGGTAGTATGTTTGGAAATCTATGACGTCAAAATCGCTATTGAATAACGGTTTTGAAACCGCATTGTTTCACCCCATTCATTGTCCTATTTATCATACCCCTAAGATGCTGCCAGTCCGAACCCCATGACCTGAGGAACGGAAGCGCCCCATGAGATCAGGCAAATTTCAGAGAAACAATGGCACACAATGGATAACATCTTATTATAGGAAAATTAGTAGGGGTGGCGCAATCAAGCATGAAAGTATGAGTCACACCTCACAGACTTATATTAATGAAGGGACTCACCAAAGTACAAACGGAAACTAGCAGTCACTATAATAATTTGATACATTGTCGTAAGACGTGGAATCAAAATTGTTTTCCCACTGGATCAAGCATATAACTTTTACTAACCCAACAATGGACTGCAAATATAAACTATAGTCTCGAACAGATGGATGGACACATGAAGAATTATCAATGGAAAAGCATGAAAGAACGATAATATTTTCGCCAAAGTGATTAGTGCAACTAACTGGCTGCGAATGTAAAAACTGCATTACTAAACCCAGAAGATAATTAACTATTTTACTCTTCGCCTCAACTCGGTGGCTGCATCGACAGCACATGCTTATTAATCGTGAACAGTGCAAGTGTGGAAAATGGCTGCAGTAGTGGCTGGAAATTCTCTCTCTCTCTGTAAATAACTTCTACAGCTGCTCAAGCAAATGTTCTATTCGATGTCACTGTGAGATGTATGTTTCTCAATCTCTCTGCTGCAAGTGTCCTCTGACTTTATGAAACCTAGGTGATTCTTCCAGTGTTGAAAACTCGCCTGCCAATTGCAGCAGTCCTTTAGAGTTCTAACCAATAATCATTTTATAATCAAGTTTAACAATTTTCTATTCTCACAGAATTGGCCATAGTTAACCAGTAATGATATTGCATGGGAAAGAAGATAGAAAATATCCCCCACTACATGACAGATTTACAACCCCGGCCAATCAAACGCTTGGAAGTAGGCATGCACACCTTCTACTGAAACAATTACTGTGAACCAATCACAGACTCCCGTGTCTCCGATTTAAATTTACACTTCTGCACTGCATGGCAGCATACGATATCCGTTCACACAATCTGAAATCCATGTTTTTTATCTGGTCTTCAGATCTTATCTAGCCAAAACAGTTCCTGTCAGTATCATGCACATTGCAGTTTTTACGGCATTCAGTCCAGTCTCGCATATTCTCCTACAGCACAGACACCGGAGGCTGCTATTTCCCTGTCCTACACCCACACGGAGATGGCTTTCAGCACGAAACAAGTTTATGAACCTCCAGTCTTTCTAAGTTAACTTCTCTGTCAAGAGCCATCTAAGGAATGTCAACACAGTTGCAGTAAATAACATGTCTCCACCACTGTGATTAAAGGAAGAATTAAGTAGCAGTGCGATCATTGGCAGTAGCGAATATTGTCTGCAGTCTTCATGCAGATGACTATACTGACTACTGGGATGTGCATTTCACATTATGAAAACAGGTTTGTGACAGCTTTGGCACAAACTGGCACATAACAATTGTAATATGCTTCGATCCTCTTTGGCAAACTATCTACAAAATGATCGAGATGTTACTGCTCAGACCTCTCTAGCCAGACCTCACCTGGGTTCATATCAGCAGATACTGCAAGCACTCTATTTGGCTGATTCCTCCCTCCTGGAGGAAGCTTTTCAGAAGAAGGTGGACATGATGTAATCTTGCATTATCATCTTGTAAGGGAAAATCATAGTGCATTTGCTGAATCTAATAAGGTTGGACAAATTGTCCTTGGCAGCGATGAGAGGCATGAGGGTCCACACATGTGGCTGACGCAAAATTCAATTGGTTCGCCTCTCTGCTGAACCATTTAAATTGACTGCATGGTCCCTGGCTGCCTCCACACTCTCCAGTGACGATCATCAGGCGTTACAAACATCCTGCATTGATTGTAAAGAGAACCTACTCCAGGTGCTCCATCGTACACCACAATACAGGGTGGTTTATGGCATACACTGTTGTTTGTGAAAGGCACCGATAGGCCAAATTTGTCGTATAGAGGCGGTTGCATGCTGTCTAGGTCGACGCTACTCTTCCTGTTGACTCCAGAAAAGGCAGCAAACAGTTGCTATACGTTTTCCTCCTTGTATCTATGAGCCATAGTTTGTAAGACGCGCTTATCAGCTTGTGTTGCTACCGGGAGACGACGGCTATGAGTTAGATCCTTATTTTTATTCCTTGTGATGCCGAATGATGTCATTGTTGTACAGTGGAACTTCCCGTGCTGACACTCTTTCCGCCATAAGGCAGCGTCAGACATCGGTGCCGTACCTTATACGTGCGAGATGTACTGCATGCGTACAGTCCGAGGCTCTACTTGTCTCGGCTTTGGTCCGTCCTTCTCGTAACTACTCGGTTAGCTTGCCATTTCATTTAGCAGTGCGGTGGAACATTGTTCCTTGTGACATTTGGTGCGGCATTTTTTGGTTGTCACGACTATCTTCAGTTTTTCCTTCCCTATTAGCTCGTTGTACAGAAGAAGTTCATAGGTCCAATGGTTGTTTTCACGAAAAGATGCAGTCTAGGGATCTATCGTTCAAACCTGTGGAAATGAATGGGAATCACATAAGGCAAGGATGAGAATTCATAATATCCATCATGCAGTCGTGTAATTGATGGGTACCGCAGATTTGCTGTAGAACGGCTTTAAGAACCGTACAGAAAAAAATTAAAGGTATACTTGACGGTAAAAGAGCAAACACTTATAACGATCGACAGACGATTTGTACAGCATTGATTGTTCTGGACATCAAGAAGTACTTTGTGCTAAACTATGAGACATGGAGTTCGCAATGAAATTGGTGGTACGAATAACAGATTTTTTGAAGTTTCACGCTTTATTACATCCTCAGATACAACAGTTATTTATGGAAAGGTACAAAGAGTATGGAGAGGTTTCATATTACTACATAGAGCGTTGGTTCAGTTGAGGGTCGTGCCTCGAACAATTTTCGATTTAAGATCAGCTATTGTTGAGTTTCTGATGGAGAAGGGAAAACAGAATCGAACATTAGATCACCGAGAATGAATTGCAGACCCCTCATTTCAAATGGATTTCACTGCGCACAAATCGCGGTAAGATGCTGCAAGGTCAGAAACAACTTATTTCTGATTTTGTGGGGATGCATTTAAAAAGAAAATCGCATTGTGGAAGGGGCAACTTTTGACAAAAACTCCGTTCATTCCTCTGAGTTCACTGGTTTGAAAGGAAACACGAATTTTAAAAAAGTCATTATGGTGTTGAAAGAATTAGTGGAATAGTTTTAGCCGGCCGGGATGGCCGAACGGTTCTTGGCGCTACAGTCTGGAACCGCGTGACGGCTACGGTCGCAGGTTCGAAACCTGCCTCGGGCATTGATGTGTGTGATGTCCTTAGGTTAGTTAGGTTTAAGTAGTTCTAAGTTCTATGGGACTGATGACCTCAGAAGTTAAGTCCCATAGTAACAGAGCGATTTGAACCACTTTTTTGGAATACTTTTCTAAACGCTTTGAGGACACAGCCAATCCTATATATGTTTAGGAGCTGTATTTGAGACCGTGTTCAGTTCATCTGCAAGACCTTGTACACTAATGGTCATTGAAATTGCTACACCAAGAAGAAATGCAGATGATAAACGGGTATTCATTGGACAAATATATTATACTAGAACTGACATGTGATTACATTTTCACGCAATTTGGGTGCATAGATCCTGAGAAATTAGTACCCAGAACAACCACCTCTCCCCATAACGGCCTTGATACGCCCTTGCATTGAGTCAAACAGAGCTTGGATGGCGTGTACAGGTACAGCTGCCCATGCAGCTTCAAGATGATACCACATCTCATCAAGAGTAGTGACTGACGTATTATGACGAGTCAGTTGCTAGGCCACCATTGACCACACGTTTTCAGTTGGTGAGAGATCTGGAGATTGTGCTGGCCAGGCCAGCAGTCGAACATTTTCTGTATCCAGAAAGGCCCGTACAGGACCTGCAACATTCGGTCGTGCATTATCCTGCTGAAATGTAGGGTTTCGCAGGAATCGAATGAAGGGTACAGCCACGGGTCGTAACACATCTGAAATGTAACGTCCACTGTTCAAAGAGCAGTCAGTGTGGACAAGAGGTGACCGAGACGTGTAACCAATGGCACCCCATCCATCATGCCGGGTGATACGCCAGTATGGCGAAGACAAATACACACTTCCAATGTGCGTTCGCCGCGATGTCGCCAAACACGGATGCGACCATTATGATGCTGTAAACAGAACCTGGATTCATCCGAAAAAATGACGTTTTGCCATTCGTGCACCCAGGTTCGTCGTTGAGTACACCATTGCATGCGCTCCTGTCTGTGATGTAGCGTCAAAGTGTAACCGCATTCATGGTCTCCGAGCTGATAGTCCATGCTGCTGCAAACGTCGTCGAACAGTTCGTGCACATTGTTGTTGTCTTGCTAACGTCCCCATCTGTTGACTCAGGGATAGAGACGTGGTTGCACGAATCGTTACAGCCATGCGGATAAGATGCCTGCCATCTCGACTGCTAGTGATTCGAGGCCGTTGGGATCCAGCACGGCGTTCCGTATTATCCTCCTGAACCCATCGATTCCATATTCTGCTAACAGTCATTGGATCTCGACCAACCGCGAGCAGCAATGTCGCGATACGATAAACCGCAATCGCGATAGGCTACAATCCGACCTTTATGAAAGTCGGAAACGTGATGGTACGCATTTCTCCTCCGTACACGAGGCATCACAACAACGTTTCACCAGGCAACGCCGGTCAACTGCTGTTTGTGTATGAGAAATCGGTTAGAAACGTTCCTCATGTCAGCACGTTGTAGGTGTCGCCATCGGCCCTTCTGTGAATGCTCTGAAAAGCTAATCATTTGCAATCACAGCATCTTCTTCCTGTCGGTTGAATTTGGCGTCGGTAGCACGTCATATTCGTGGCGTAGCAATTTTGATGGCCAGTAGTGTATATATATGCAGGTGTAACAGATCGATCTGCAACGCACTTCTCGGTTGAAAGATAAATTATTTTCCTGTGTCGTGCTGGGTTTTATTGACTGATAGATCTAAATATTTCTTTCGTTTATGGCTTTAATAGAAAGTAAGTCCGCCCGTATCTTCGGGACGGTTGCTTCCTGGTCTTTGGAGCCAGCGTCTGCGCAATTGCAGAAGGACTGCGTGCGGAATGCAACCACACGTGACAAGTAGTATACTCTGAACTGTAAATAATGTGGCGTTTCCTAATTGGCACACTCCTTACGACAACGTTGCCGATTTGGCAGCTGGAAACGTTTTAACATTTAGTGACATCAAAAACAAGAAAACATCCATGAATTACAACGTTTATAACAATTAAAATTTTTTCAACATTTGCAAAACAAACACACTTTCCTGAAACATCAAAAGCAACTGCCTTCTATGATTAATTCAAATTTCTTATTAACGGCGCCCTTAGTCCGTAATAACAAATTTGCAGTCTCTCAAACATTTGCCGTCTGGCACGCACTGTAACATACCAACACAAAGAAGAGCAGACGGATGATCAAGAGAAGTAAGTACTGGTCAAAACCATCAGTAACAATGTTCTTTAGATCACACGCAATAACTCTATCTTATTAAAGTTGGTGCTAACATAAACCTAACATCGCAACCATTCGCTACGCTATGACACAACTAGTGCATAGTCTATAGTGCGCATTTGTTGATTCTTAACTTAGTACTAAATATCACTAAGTAGATGGCAATAGCCATTAATGCTAAGTTTTTTAAGCTATAGCGTATTAAACCTTTTATTCCGAGTCGGCGCTACCCGCCGTACTAAATACACCTTAGTTAACTGTGGTGAGTAGCCCCTCTCCTCACATGCAGGTATCAGTGTGAGTCAGTTAACTGAGAGGCTGAGAGTGCGAGTGGTACAAGTGACATTTCACAAGAAAATGATCTAAGTAGAGATTTGCAAAGTTTTAGTACGGATCTCTTAACAGTGAAAGAACTACAGGCGATCTCCAGCACAGTTCTGCCCTCCCTGATGATAAAGCTTAGACTGTAAGCTAATGCCTGGACTGCATCTAGAGCACAGCTAGTACAAGGGACATGGTGGAAGAAAGGAGAATTGCTGCTATCTTTAATGAAGCTTCGAATACATATTTTTAAAGTAGTGCAGTAGGCTAATGTGTACACTTTTAAAGTTACTTATATTTCACGCAACTACCGGATAATTTCTCTGCTGCAATTAGGATACAAAGTGCTCTCCTAGATTTTACTGGACAATATAGAAAGTCAATGTGATCAAACAACTAGTGAATATCAAGGAGGATTTCGACGTGGGAGGTCCTGTGCCGATCAGATCTTTAATCTTAAAAACATTCTCCAACTAAAACAAAAAAGGAGTACTAACACCACGGTGGTTTTCGTCGACTTTACGAAAGCTTATGATTCCATCGACCGCAAAACACTCTTTTTAGTACTCCAAGATCGAGGTGTGGATTATAACACACACACCCTCATCAAACAGACTCTCACAGATGCAGCCTCTAGGGTGAAGTTCAGAGGAGAACTATCTCGGAATTTCAACATCAAAACAGGAGTATGACGGGGTGATGGTCTATCACCCATTCTGTTTAATCTGGTGCTTGATAAAGTCATCAAAACCTGGGAATGTACGCTGAGGACTCTTGGAATCAAACCAGTTACCATTGGAGCCGGGACTCGAAGAATCGAGATAAGGTGCCTTGCTTTGCAGATGACATTGCAATCTTAACCAACAACTCTGCGGATGCTGTCACTGCTGTCCAAGCCCTGCATGATATAGCGGTGAAGCAAGGGTTACAAATATCGTATGACAAGACCAAATACTTTGAGAACCGGCAGTCCAGCAATACCCCTTTGACACTTTACATGGAACGATTGGGAGGGTCAATCGCTTTCGTTATCTTGGTGAATGGGTAGAGACGGCACCTCCATCTTAGAAAAGGGTAACAAGCTCACCGCAGATTCCCAATTGTCCCACAATCTGTACAACAAGAAGTGCATTTCGAAGAATGCTAAGGTCTAACATTACAGAACTGCTGTCAGACCACAGTTACTGTATGCCGCAGAGACCCTCTTGACGAACAGAAAATGAGCGATGGATGACCTAGAGAAAGCCGAAAGACGTATCCTCAGAAAATTCATGGCCCGAATTTGCTCCCAGATGGAACGCACCGACTGAAGTCTAATTGTGACCTGTATCAACAGTTAGAATCAGCCAATACCAATATGCGACGTAGGAGGCTCAAGTTTTATGGTCACCTACAACGAATGAACAACAATAGGCTTACCAAGGAGATCTTCTCATTGGTTAAAAGCTACAAGACTGGAAATCTGTGCTTAATGAAGTACTAAAGAACTTGGATTCGGCTGGGATCTCTGATCTTGACGTAGAAAATCGTTCCAAATTTTGTGCTATGGTAGACTCTTGGACCCCACCACCTAGAGTCCCTAAATGTCGGAAGTCCCTTTCGCAGGAGAGGAAGGAGAATTATCAGCAGGCCTGGAGAGATATTGGGAACAGAAGAGAGCATCGAAGAACTGGTCATAAGTGCTCTTTAGTGGGCTTAAATCGATAATAATTTAACACCTGTTTAAATAGGTCCTGTTTTGAAATAATGGATGTACAACTTGATGCAAAATCAGCATGTTGACACAACAGACCACAAGCCCTTGAACCTGGCCATACATACATGGAGTGTAATAATACAAAGAAAAACTTGAAATACATATCTGTTCCTCAAGACAAGATGGAATCAGTGAAGAACGTCAACCTAAAGTTTTCCATTGTGAAAATTAAAACAGAAACATTTATTTCAGTTAAAGCCATGGATGCCTTAGCAGAGGATAAAGTTGCTACAGACACTCAAAGAAACAAAATACAATGGAAAACGCAAAGTCAGCACATTGAAACAACAGATCATAAGTTTCTTGAATCTGGACGTACGTACATGGAATGGGATAATGCAAAGAAAAACTTGAAATATGTGTTTGTTCAACAGGATAGGACGGAAGTAGTGAAGGTGGTCAACCTAGAGCTCTCCTTGATGGAAATGGAAAGAGAAAACTTCCTTTCAATTAAAGCCATGGCTGCCATAGTACAGGACTAAGTTGCCAAAGAGACTTAAGGAAAATCAGTGCAATCAAGGTATATTAATAGGAGCAGAATTAGCAAAGGAAATTCTCAAACAGTGCAGTTCAAGTATTCACTAAAACGTGATCTTGAGTTTATTGAAGCGCATTTTAGGATGCAAAACATCGGTCGCCTATCAGTACCTCTTCTGCAGCTTTTCCATCAAGACAGTATGAAACAGAGCTTAAGAAGTGGAAAAAATCATTAGGAAATAAAGAACTACATCCCTCCAATTTACCATGAGTTCTATAACAATGTACTCCACTCATAAATAGCAGTGGCCATGGGTGTAGGAGGAGGAAGTGGAGAAAGACTAGGACGTAGTCAAAGAAGCGGGCAATTAAGACTGAGAAATGCACAACACAGTGGTATAGCATAACGAGTGCAGGATGGACATTCTTCAAGAGATACCACGGAAGGAAATGTTTCTAATTCTGTGTGGAAGACTGACTGTGAGAAGATAATAGAAAATGACAATGAATAATCTCTCATACGTGTTGGACCCACTCCAATATACAGGATGAATTAGGTAAGACGTAACAAAAAAGATGGTTCAAATGGTTCTGAGCACTATGAGACTTAACTTCTGAGGTCATCAGTCCCCTAGAACTTAGAACTACTTAAACCTAACTAACCTAAGGACATCACACACATCCATGCCCGAGGTAGGATTCGAACCTGCGACCGTAGCGGTCGCGCGGTTCCAGACTGTAGCGTCTAGAACCGCTAGGCCACCCCGGCCGGCAAGACGTACTACCCATTTTATTTCGTCAACGGTTACACATATCAAAACGCGGTTTTCGGCAAATGTTAGAGCGTCGAAGGACACGTATTTTTTATTGAAGTAAATACATTTTTAAATGGAACCATGTACTTTTCATATCTGCATTCGATAATTCTTGAGAAGACAATTATAGTGATATAGCGTTTGTTAATGTTGACGTTGAAACCTGTAATTAAAAATTCGAGAAATGGCCTACAGTGTGAGAACATTGTGGCCGGGAATGGCATTAGTGGTGCAAAGACGGCAAAGAGGTGCCTCGAAAAACACTGCGTAATTGTATATCGTAAGCTAGGCCTGCGCTACGGTAATAAAGCTTTATTTCACCTTGAACCAACTTACGACCTAGGGGCAGGTTCACCTTCAAATGTTTCATATCGAAATGAGACACAGTTTAGAATCTCGCGTATCACAAAAGGCTTGGAAAAATTATTTCGCATTTGTGTATCGCCCCAGATTTACACTATGTAATCAAGAGCATCCCGACACCCCCCCCCCCCCCCAAAACATACGTTTTTCATATTAGGTACATTGTGCTGCCACCTACTACCAGGTACTCCATATCAGCGACCTCAGTAGTCATTAGACTCAGAATGGGGCGCTCCGCGTGTCTTAATTGGTCAGGTGTTAAGGCGTCGCTTGTGTCATACGTCCGTCCGCGAGATTTCCACACTCCTAAACTTCACTAGATCCACTGTTTCCGATGTGATAGTGAAGTGGAAATGTGAAGGGACACTTACAGCACAAAAGCGTACAGGTCGGCCTTGTCTGTTGACTGAGACCGCCGACAGTTGAAGAGGGTCGTAATGTGTAATAGGAAGACATCTATCCAGACCATCACATAGGAATTCCAAACTGCATCAGGATCCACTACAAGTAATATGGCACTTAGGAGGGAGGTGAGCAAACTTGGATTTCATGGTCGAGCGGCTGCTCGTAGGCCACATATCACGCCGGTAAACGCCAAACGACGCCTCGCTTGAACAGTGAAAAACGTTGTGTGGAGTGACGAATCACGGTACACAATGTGGCGATCCGATGACAGGGTGTGGGTGTGGCGAATGCCCGGTGAACGTCGTCTGCCAGCGTATGTAGTGCCAACAGTAAAATTCGGAGGCGGTGGTGTTATGGTGTGGTCCTGTTTTTCATGGATGGGGCTTGCACTTCTCTATCACAGCATTCCATCTTTCAACACTATCGAGCACTTCTTCATAATCCACGGCCTGTGGCGTAGTAGTTAAACGACAATAATATCCCTGTAATGGACTGGCCTGCACGGAGTCCTGACCTGAATCCTATAGAACGCCTTTGGTATGTTTTGGAACGCCGACTTCGTGCCAGGCCTCACCGATCGACATCGACACCTCTCCTCAATGCAGCACTACATGAAGAATGGGCTGCCATTCCCCAAGAAACGTTCCAGCACCTGGTTGATCGTATGCCTGCGAGACTGGAAGCTGTCGTCAAGGCTAAGGGTGGGAAAACACTATACTTAATTCCAGCATTACCAATAGAGACCGCCACGAACTTTTAAGTAATTTTCAGCCAGGTGTCTGCACACGTTTTTTCACATAATGTACGTGAGCTAGAACAGGGGAATGAACTGTTCATTCTTCAAAAATAAAGAGGTCTTATACGCTTCAAAAAGCAGTTACTATATTAAATACCGAAATGTCAGAAAGAAGATTTGACCATCTTTCCCCGTACATGGCTGTGTGTTTCTTAGAGGTAAAACACATGGTCTCGGACAATTGTCTCTAACTACACTGCTCTAAATTACATCACATTGGATACATTCGTTTAGCTAATATTTTATTAAAATACTTTGGTGACCACCTGTATACCATAAAACAAATATTCTTCTTAACAAAACGTTGTTTCATGTTGAACGTAAGCGCCTAATGACAGTGTTACCCGCTACGTGCGGTACACCATGTCCACTTATTTGACATTGCAGTGCAATTTCGTACACACATAAATAGCCTCACATAACATAAATTTTGTCTTCCCCTTTATTTAAGCATGTGTTCAAACAGTTGAGCATGGACTGAAAGGTATATTTGCAATTTTATGAACAGATGTAATTACCGCGGATGATATGGTTCAAATGGCTCTGAGCACTATGGGTCTTAACTTCTGAGGTCATCAGTCCCCTACAACTTAGAACTACTTAGACCTAAGTAACCTAAGGACATCACACACGTCCATGCCCAAGGCAGGATTCGAACTTGCGATCGTAGCGGTCGCTCAGTTCCAGACTGTAGCTCCTAGAACCGCTCAGCCACTCCGGCCGGCTATGATATGGTAGAGCATACACTGACGATTCGACGACACACCTCGTCTGGCGCAGTTGGCGCTTCGTCACAGAGTGCATCTTCGAGTGCTATCCAAAGAAAGAAATCAAGAGGAGTCGGATCGGGGGACTTTCCAGGCAAGTTGACAAATGAATTTCGTCGCATTTAACGTCAGGGAAAGTTATCGTTCAGTCGACATAAAAGTTTTCTGGGTATGGTACCGCGTCATAATGTATAAAACTACTGGCTGAAAAAAAAAGTTTTCGGCCACGGTCGCAGCAGCCTTCTTCTGGGTCTACTGCCTACGCAATTATCTTCTCGTTCAGTATTCGTGTTGCAACACAGGACGAGTGAGCTGGACCACCGTCGTATTGCAGCCACATCCACTGTCGAATATCTTCTAGAAGAACGGGTAGAAATCTCGTCAGAAAGTGTGCGAATGAATGTCCATTTAGAGCGCCCGAGACGAATCAAGGTCTCACAATTTAATTTCCTATGATGCCCGCACCATACGTTTACGCTCCACGACCACTGATGTTGCACCTGACGAAGCCAGTGCGGATTTTCAGTTGCCCAGTAGCGAATGTTATGCAAACTTATATTAGCTTGGTTAGGAAACATTGCTTCATCGGTAAACAGCACACTCTGGAATAACGTAGGGTCGTCTCTCAGTTGCTGAAGGGCAAACTGACAAAATTCTGTACGACGTTCGAAGTCACGGTCGTCGAGTGGCTGATGTAGTAACAGACGATAAGGATGGAAATTCTGACGGTGCAGGATGCGAATCACAGTCGTCTGCCTGATTCTACATTCCTTGGCAATATGTCTCGTACCACTGTGCGGATTCATTATGGTCGTAGCCAGAACAGCTTCTTCGCGTTCTCTGTTAGTTGCAGTCTTCTTTCTTGTCGTCTTTTTGATGAGCCTGTCCGCACTAGCGTCTTAATAATCCTTAACATTTCCTGGGGCCTCGGACACTGGCGATCCAGATAGATAGCCCTATAGCGCTGTACTGTTTTTACCGCATATATTTTATATTCATCATCACAGTTATTGCCTTCTCAAGAGCTATTTAACGCAGCTATAAAAAGTATACGGTTCCAGTTAAAAAAAATAGTTTCTTCAATATCTCCTTTGATACCAGCGCTAAAAGCATTAACTAAACAAAGAAATACGTGCCCCTCGACGCTCTAACGTTTGCCGAAAACCGCGTTTCGATATGTGTAACCGTTCACGAAATAAAAGGGTTGTTACGTCGTACATGACTCACCCTGTATATGCGTTTTGGTATTTTTATTGTATTTGTAGTTTATCTATTGTTTTTCAGTTTATTTTATTAATTTTGCATTAATTACACTTCTGTCTTTGTTTTATTACAAACATGTATTGTACTATCAGTATCATGTACGTTGTAAAAAAAAAAGTCTCCAGAATAAAGCACAGCAAAGAAAATGTTTTTGTAGCTGTACCTGTTCTACTTTAAAAATTTTTAACCTACAAGAAGTATTAGTACTTTTAATACTTAACAAAAAAAAAATATGCAGAAGCACTACAGTCACGATCCATACCTACTGATACACACAGACTAAGTGACCATTAGAAAAAAAGATCTTATGATTCTATAGAAAGTCACATAACTTATAAATAGCCATTTAACTTTGGCAGTTGCTTACAGTTTGCTTCAGCAAGCACTTGTACCACTTGAAAACTCCGCCCCCTCATTCTTAAACTGCAGTCTTAATTAGGAACTAGTCGGCGGTCAGCGTACTAATGCTATTTGCACTGGACAAAAAGCATGCGGTACAGCACCTAATCCTTAAGATCCATTCAGATCTACACGGCGAATGTTGTTGTTGTTGTGGTCTTCAGTCCTGAGACTGGTTTGATGCAGCTCTCCATGCTACTCTATCCTGTGCAAGCTTCTTCATCTCCCAGTATCTACTGCAAAATACATCCTTTTGAATCTGCTTGGTGTATTCATCTCTTGGTCTCCCTCTACGATTTTTACCTTCCACGCTGCCCTTCAATACTAAATTGGTGATCCCTTCATGCCTCAGAATATGTCATACCAACCGATCCCTTCTTCTAGTCAAGTTGTGCCACAAACTTCTCTTCTCCCCAATCCTATTCAATACCTCCTCATTAGTTATGTGATCTACCCATCTAATCTTCAGCACTCTTCTGTAGCACCACATTTCGAAAGCTTTTATTCTCTTCTTGTCTAAACTATTTATCGTCCATGTTTCACTTCCATACATGGCTACACCCCATACAAATACTTTCAGCAACGACTTCCTGACACTTAAATCTGTACTCGATGTTAACAAAATTCCCTTCTTCAGAAATGCTTTCCTTGGCATTGCCAGTCTACATTTTATATCCTCTCTACTTCGACCGTCCTCAGTTATTTTGCTCCCCAATAGCAAAACTCCTTTACTACTTTAAGTGTCTCATTTCCTAATCTAATTCCCTCAGCATCATCCGGCTTAATTCGACTACAATCCATTAGCCTCGTTTACCTTTTGTTGATGTTCATCTTATATCCTCCTTTCAAGACACTATTCATTCCATTCAACTGATCTTCCAAGTCCTTTACTGTCTCTGACAGCATTACAATGTCATCGGCGAACCTCAAAGTTTTTATTTCTTCTCCATGGATTTTAATACGGACTCCGAATTTTTCTTTTGTTTCCTTCACTTCTTGCTCAATATACAAATTGAATAACATCAGGGAGAAGCTACAGCCCTGTCTCACTCCCTTCAAACCCACTGCTTCCCTTTCATGCCCCTCGACTCTTATGACTGCCATCTGGTTTCTGTACAAATTGTAAATAGCCGTTCGCTTCCTGTATTTTACCCATGCCACCTTCAGAATTTGAAAGAGAGTATTCCGGTCAACATTGTCAAAAGCTTTCCCTAAGTCTACAAATGCTAGAAACGTAGGATTGCCTTTTCTTAATCTAGCTTCTAAGATAAGTCTTAGGGTCAGTATTGCCTCACGTGTTCCAATATTTCTACGGAATCCAAACTGATCTTCCCCGAGGTCGGCTTCTGCTAGTTTTTTCCATTCGTCTGTAAATAATTCGCGTTAGTATTTTGCAGCCATGACTTATTAAACTCTTAGTTCGGTAATTTTCGGATCTGTCAACACCTGCTTTCTTTGGGATTGGAATTATTATATTCTTCTTGAAGTCTGAGGGTATTTCGTCTGTCTCATACATCTTTCCCACCAGAGTTTTGTCAGGACTGGCTCTCCCAAGGCTGTTGTCTACTCCCGGGGCCTTGTTTCGACAGGTCTTTCAGTGCTCCGTCAAACTCTTCACGCAGTATCATATCTCCCATTTCATCTTCATCTACATCCTCTTCCATTTCCATAATATTGTCCTCAAGTACATCGCCCTTGTATAGACCCTCTATATACTCCTTCCGCCTTTCTGCTTTCCCTTCTTTGCTTAGAACTGGGTTTCCATCTCAGCTCTTGATATTCATACAAGTGGTTCTCTTTTCTCCAAAGGTCTCTTTAATTTTCCTGTAGGCAGTCTCTATCTTACCCCTAGTGAGACAAGCCTCTACATCCTTACATTTATCCTCTAGCCATTCCTGCTTAGCCATTTTGCATTTCCCGTCGGTCTAATTTTTGAGACGTTTGTATTCCTTTTTGCCTGCTTCATTTACTGCATTTTTATATTTTCTCCTTTCATCAATTAAATTCAATATATCTTCTGTCAGCCAAGGATTTCTACTAGACCTCATCTTTTTACCTACATGATCCTCTGCTGCCTTCACTACTTCATCCCTCAAAGCTACCCATTCTTCTTCTACTGTATTTCTTTCTCCCATTCCTGTCAATTGTTCCCTTATGCTTTCCCTGAAACTCTGTACAACCTCTGGTTTAGTCAGTTTATCCAGGTCCCATCTCCTTAATTTCCCACCTTTTTGCAGTTTCTTCAGTTTTAATCTACAGTTCATAACCAATAGATTGTGGTCAGAGTCCACATTTGCCCCTTGAAATGTCTTACAATTTAAAACCTGGTTCCTAAATCTCTGTCTTACCATTAAGTAATCTATCTGAAACCTGTCTGTATCTCCAGGCTTCTTCCAGGTATACAACCTTCTTTTATGATTCTTGAACCAAGTGTTACCTATGATTAAGTTATGCTCTGTGCAAAATTCTACCAGGCGGCTTCCTCTTTCATTTCTTACCCCCAATCCATATTCACCTACTACTTTTCCTTCTCTCCCTTTTCCTACTACTGAATTCCAGTCACCCATGACTATTAAATTTTCATCTCCCTTCACTACCTGAATGATTTCTTTTGTTTCACCATACATTTGTTCATTTGTTCAATTTCTTCGTCATCTGCAGAGCTAGTTGGCATATAAACTTGTACTACTGTAGTAGGCGTGGGCTTCGTGTCTATCTTGGTCACAATAATGCGTTCACTATGCTGTTTGTAGTAGCTTACCCGCATTCTTATTTTTTTATTCATTATTAAACCTACTCCTGCATTACCCCTATTTGATTTTGTATTTATAGCCCTGCATTTGCCTGACCAAAAGTCTTGTTCTTCCTGCCACCGAACTTCACTAATTCCCACTATATCTAACTTTAACCTATCCATTTCCTTTTTTAAATTTTCTAACCTATCTGCCCGAATAAGGGATCTGACATTCCACGCTCCGATCCGTAGAACGCCAGTTTTCTTTCTCCTGATAACGACGTTCTCTTGAGTAGTCCCCGCCCGGAGATCCGAATGGGGGACTATTTTACCCCCGGAATATTTTACCCCAGACGACGCCATCATCATTTAACCATACAGTAAAGCTGCATGCCCTCGGGAAAAATTACGGCTGTAGTTTCCCCTTGCTTTCAGCCGTTCGCAGTACCAGCACAGCAAGGCCGTTTTGGTTAGTGTTACAAGGCCAGATCAGTCAATCATCCAGACTGTTGCCCCAGCAACTACTGAAAAGGATGCTACCCCTCTTCAGGAACCACACGTTTGTCTGACCTCTCAACAGGTACCCCTCCGTTGTGGTTGCACCTACGGTACGGCTATCTGTATCACTGAGGCACGCAAGCCTCCCCACCAACGGCAAGGTCCATGGGTCATAAGGGGGGACACTGTGACTATACCGCACTAAATAATGTATGCTGTGTCCTCACAGGATTAACAAAATCACCACCAAGGACGAAATGACTGAAAAAGACCAAGCAGCCACAGCTAGACAAGAAACGACACCAGATTTTCACCCACAGTTGTGCAATCAGTTCCTTAAAAATTCTCACCATAGACGAAATTAGATAAAATGAAGTCGAGCTAACAAATAAAAATGCAGAAAACAAAATCTAAGCAACTTAACACCCCTCAGACGTAGCTTTGACAATGAGCTTCGTCCAGACAACAGACGGAGACACACTTGACTGTTTAGCCAGCGATGGTGTGACTACACTCATTGTGTTGCTACTTTTTAAAATAACAGACGACCAACACCGTTATGACGTCGCTCCGTTGTATGACGTGCAGGGTACCCCTTGATCAATCCACAGCCTGCACAGGACTCACGGCCATAATAGAAAATACTATGAACCTCAGAAAAGCAGCCTTAAATTTAACAAGAAACAGAAAAATTGCTGGCCTAGATGGCATTAATGCTGAATTTATAAAATACGAAGGAACCATTTTAAAATTTTGCTTGGTCCATTTTTTTAAATATGTGTTAGAAGAATGTTCCGTACCTGATGAATGGCACACTGCTAACGTTATTTGTATATTTAAAAAAAGGCAGTAGTAAAGACACAGGAAATTACAGAGGAATAAGTTTACTAAATGTAGGATACAAAATGTATGGGAAAGTTCTTAGTCAAAGATTACAAAACTATCGGTGCTGCAATAATCTCAGGAGAACAATCAGGCTTCATGAAGGGATGTTCGCGTAACGTAATATATGTATAATAAGCCAAACAATTAAAAAACGTGGGGAGTTAGGCGAGAAACGCTTCAGTGCATATTTATTACGAGAAAGCCTTTGAGAATGTTAAAAGACGTCTTTTGTGGAAAGTATCGGAAATAAAAGATTTTCCTTTTCTATCCCGCCTGGAAGGCGGCGCATGGGTCTGCTTCTGTAAACTGAAGGGTAGGCCGAATGTAGGAAGTGAGTAGGAGCAGGTGAAGTACAACTCTCGATACTACAGTAAAAAGTGGGTTTACTATATCACAACACAACAACTTGAATACATCAGTTGTACTTAACTTTGGCTGAGATGAGTACGTAGGTGCGAAGCCGTACATCAATCAAATCTACATTGGCCAGAAGTTAGAAAGGCAAAATCTGTAGTGGCTAGCCCACTATGAAATAGAAACAATGTTTCTTGGTCGTCTATCGGAATCAAATGGACTGAATCCGGAGCGGCGCTCGTAGAGCTGCACAGCGCCGGCTAGAGGGCGCTGTCGTCGGTGTCGGTGTCGTAGTGCCAACCTAAGAACTCGTACCGACGCCGTGGCATCGTAGCTATCGATACCACTTTTCCTAAACACCTTAGTACCATAAAGAGTCTATATGTAAACACAAAAATAATCATAAGTTCAGGTTCGAAAACGTCAGATGAAATTTTAATAAATGAAGCTGTTCGACAAGGGTGTAATCCATCACCCACTTTATTTAATTTATACGTATACTGACGATCTAGTTACGAAGTGGAAACATGAAGTACATTTAGGATTTAGAATAGGTGCTAGCTTACCATTAATTACGGTTTTATATGCTGTTGACCAGATAATTGCTCAGGAAATAAAAATAATTTACAGATAGCAGGATACAGATTGAGCCATAGCTCAACCTAACTATATCTACAAAAAGAGACGAAGTTACTGGCTTTCAAAGCAAAGAATCCAGTCGAATCGAAAATAATAATAATTGAAAAACTTTTAGAACAAGTTCTCCACTTCAGTTATCTAGGATGTGATATTGGTTTCAACTATCACAAAGAATTTGAGAAGAAGGGTAATAAATATGAAGCTATCTGCGGAACAATTGGAAGAACTTTGGGAACAAAAACACGAAAAAACACCAATGAGATTCTGTAAAGGTATGGATGTATAGTCTGTCTGTAAACTCAAGAGCGAGCAGCGCTTTTAGAGGGGGAAGTGGCCTTTCCCGGAAGAACGCTGCTACCGGCCTACACGGTACCCAAAATCTGTTGCCCATTATCTGTCAAGCGGTGTAGATGGGCGGGCAGTGATATACGTCGTTTCTGTTTGTGGGATCTTATTTGCCAGTGTCAGTCAGTGAACTTTATATACTTACTGATATACTTCGATATCCGGAAGTGATAGATAATCGTCTAGCATTGCAAGAAAATGTGCAGAATACGAAGAAGAGGAGGTATTTGCGGAGTAACGAGCGTTCGATCGTCTCTAATGTTATTACAGCGTGTATTAAAGAGGCAACGCAAAAAGAACTGTTGGCTAATATTACCAGTCCCAATCAAAGGGCTGCAATTTATGCTAACGTCAGCCTCGCGCAATAGGACGCATAAGGGAGGAACGTGAAAATAAGCCGCATGGTTTACTGGAATCGCCACGAAGGAGAACTAATAATTTTGGGAGAAAACCCATCGTCATAGACAGTTTCAAAATCACGTAAAACCTTTGATGCTGATGCAACACTAAATCTTTGTCTCGGTAGTGCAAATCGGACTACTGCAACACACAAAATTATAAATTTCTGCTTACCTCTCAACCACTCTTCGTGTTACAAGAATTGTTAAGTTTCAATACATCCCTTCAAAGAAAACTTCTACCTTTCAGTAGACACACAAAGTAAGAACAAGCCTTAAATTCTACAGATTGATTGCATTATATGGGATTCGTTTTGCTAATAGCAATAGAGGAACATACATTCACGTGAACAGGCATTCGGTCCTACGTTTGTAATAGAATCCTGACTTCCGCTCTTATGTTAATATTATTTACTCTGTAATGTTGTGTTTCAGAAGAATCAATCGTTTTTTCTATTCCTTGCGGTCTTACTGCATTTGTCTAAAAATAAACGCAGCCGAGACGTACCTCCACACGGCGTTGCCACAGATTTAAGGCGCGTGCCGCGGCAGGGCCGGTACTACGTTGTGAAACAGCTTGTAGAAGCGCCCTGTGACGTGGGTTGGCAGAGTGGGGATTCGCTCGCCCGCTCTTCAGTTTACCGACAGACAATGTCTACTCCTGTACATGGTTCCGAACCATGGACAGTAATAAAAAAGAGAAAGAAAAATCACGTATATGGGCGGCAGAGATGGAGTTCGTGAGATATGTAAGAGGGTGTAATAAAATGGTTCAAGTAAGGAACGAAACAACAAGATTTAAAAACCTTTTCAGTTAATTACAAGAAAGAAATGAATAGAATGAAATACAACGATCATGTTCATTGAATGACAGAAGATAGACTGCCCAGATAGACAATGTATTATCGGCCGACTGGAAAGAGAGACCTAGGTAGATCTCGTCACAGATGGATGGATGGATCATACACGCCGGAAGAATTGACTACAACACCAACACTTGGAAGGAGACGATGATAACTATCAAGCTCTAATACCAATGCCAGTAATTCAACGACGTCAATCAACAGCAGAAAGTTAACGATAACCGATAAACGCAGCTACCGGCTGAGCTTCCAGGCGGTTTCCATGCGACAATAAAACTCATCCAATTGTGGAAATAACACCATCAAAGACAACTCAGTTTCTCAACGTGATTTCACGTGTTCCGGAAAACGCTCTCAGGCAAACATTGACTGCCTTCGCATGGACCTTCGCATGGATGCTATCTAGTCAGTTCCGAATGTAGAGGCAAGCTCTACACATCGTGGCTGACTTTGCCCGATGCATACGGCTAATGGTAGACGGCAACCGCCAACGGACCACACAAGCACCCTCGGCCTCGACTCAGCGTCGTACTAAGCCCGCCAACGCACTTTCATTAGAACAACACCAGGATACCAGTCAGTCCGACATACACACACACGACGCCTCACGTCAGTTATCAGACGCGAAAGCACATTTCTCCGCAAACGTGGCAGATGGCACCAGCTGGTGGCTCCTGGCTGGTGGCTTCAGCCGCACGAAGAAACTCCCTCTTGGGCAGAGTCCGTCCACAGCTCCTTGGAGACGGGCGACAACGTGCGTTGCAGTGGCCAAGCACAGCACGCTATTAGCGGTGGCAGTTGAGACTCGCACGGACAGTGAGCGAACGTCTCAACGGTACAGCTGTCCCTGAGTTGCATGCTGTTTTGCTCGGGAAGCGTTTCAACATCGCGATAATAAGATTGAAAACGTGATACAATGTTTCTATAAACATACAATATGTGAGCAAAACTATCGAGACACCTGGATGAAAATCACTTAAAACTTCGTGGCGCCCTTCATTGGTAATGCTGGAATTCAGTACGATGTTGGCCCACCCTTAGCCTTGATGACACTTCCACTCTCGCAGGCATACGTTCAATCAGGTGCTGGAACGTTTCTTGGGGAATGGCACCCTACTCTTCACGGAGTGCTGCACTGAGGAGAGGTGTCGATGCCTGTCAGTAAGGCCTGGCACGAAGTCGGCGTTCCAAAACATCCCAAAGGTGTTCTGTAGAATTCAGGTCAGGAGCCTGTGCGGGCCACTGCAATACAGGGATGTTATTGTCGTGTAGCCATTCCACCATTGTCCGTGCATTATGAACAGGTGTTCGATCGTGTTGAAAGATGCAATCAAGAAAATGGTTCTGAGCACTATGGGACTTAACATCTTAGGTCATCAGTCCCCTGGAACTTAGAACTAATTAAACCTAACTAACCTAATGACATCACACACATCCATGCCCGAGGCAGGATTCGAACCTTCGACCGTAGCGGTCCCGCGGTTCCGGACTGCAGCGCCTAGAACCACACGACCACCGCGGCCGGCGAAAGATGCAATCGCCATCACCGAATCGCTCTTCAACAGTGGGAAGGAAGAAGGTGCTTAAAATATCAATGTAGGTCTGTGCTGTGATAGTGCCACGCAAAACATGAAAAACACGACCACACCTGAACACCACCGCCTACACACGCTGGCAGACGACGTTTACCGGGCATTCGCCACACCCACACCCTGTCATCGGATCGCCACATTGTGTACCGTGATTCGTCACTCCACACAACGTGATTCCACTGTTCAATCGCCCAATTTTTAAGCTCCTTATACCAAGCGAGACGTCGTTTGGCTTTTACTGGCGTGATGTGTGGCTTATGAGCAGCCGTTCGCCCACGAAATCCAAGTTTTCTCACCTCCCGCCTAAGTGTCATAGTACTTGGAGTGGATTCTGATGCAGTTTGGAATTCCAGTGTGATGGTCTGGATAGATGTCTGCCTATTACACATTACGAACCTCTCCAGCTGTCGGCGGTCTCTGTCAGACAACAGACAAAGCCGGCCTGTACGCTTTTGTGCTGTACGTGTCCCCTCACGTTTTCACTTCACTATCAAATTGGAAAAAGTGGATCTAGGGATGTTCAGGAGTGTGAAAATCTCGCGTACAGACGTATGACACAAGTGACACCCTATCACCTGAGCACGCTCGAGGTCTGTGAGTTTCTCAGAGCGCCCCATTCTGATCTCTTACGATGTCTAATGACTACTGGGGTAGCTGTTATGGAGTACCTGGCAGTAGGTAGCAGCATAATGCACCGAATATGAAAAACGTATGTTTTTTGGGCGTGTACGGATACTTTTGATCACATATTGTATGTGCCTGAAAGGCTTTCCTCGATTATGGAACTAACTAAGTCAATTACATGGCAATCCAAGTGGCAAAAAACTGCGAAATTTTCTGCGAATGTCCGTATGCTGACCGTTTGTACCAGATATAAATTTTAGTTTATCTTTATCGTACTAATAATGATTAAATAATACTGATATTTTTTTATTTCTGGTCCATGCTGTTACGAAATATGTAACAAAGCCACACGCAAGACGTTCAATGTTCTCTGAGCCATTGCATTCCCATCTAAACGCAGCCCGTTGACAGTTTTCCGCTCTTTTCCTTCTTCCCTCTCACAAGGGAAGGTCACAATATGCTGTCACACAAATTACATCCGCACAAAGCGCAGTTAATAGAGCAACAATATATACATCCAACACAGAAATTTTAGCTACTATGGACTATTAGAACAGAAGATACCAATCGTCAAAGATTATTACACAAATGGATTATTTGAAACAAATAGTCAATAAAATGACATGAAAACTCTACAGCGGAGTTTACTTACTTGACTATCCCATCGATGGCCAAAAAAAATGCAAGTCAGCAATAACATCATGATCAATGCATAAACAGTTTTGGCAGTGTGCACATTTGATGAAAGCAGCTTGGTCACAGTTCTTACGGAAACACTCTTCCGTTAATCTTTCTTAGAATCAGTACTCCTAGGGTGTTTTAAATAGACCATGAAAGCTACTGGCGTAGCCGCATTGAAAAAATGCAAATTTGAAAAAATGGTTCAAATGGCTCTGAGCACTATGGGACTTAACATCTGAGGTCATCAGTCCCCTAGAACTTATAACTACTTAAACCTAACTAAGGTAAGGACATCACACACATCAGGATTCGAATCTGCGACCATAGCGGTCGTGCGGTTCCAGACTGAAGCGCCTAGAGCCGCTCGGCTACAGCGGCCGGCCTGCAAATTTGAGTAAGATGGAGTATCGTGCCGTCGAGAACTAGAAATGGACAAACGATTGAAGGCGAATCAAGTGGTCTCTATGTCATACGTTAATGTCATTGTAAGAAGGTAACAAAATTGTATCTGTGATAAATTTCACATATTTCACACGGCAGAAGAAAATGGCACGCTGCACAATTGCTGTGCACTTTGTTGGAATCAGCCTCTTCATCAATTTAACCATAATTTACCATAATTATGTGTAGTACACAGGAAATGTTAACAGTTTTTCTTCAAAGAAGTGCAAAATATACACGAATACTTACAGGGTTAAAATGGTTTAAGCCCGCACATTATATTTGTTATTAATTAAATAACTTGTAGAGCATGTCATGAATATCAGTATACGACACAGGGCTCTTAGAAGCAAACATTCCAATACTAAGTGTACACAGAGTGGCACTGCAGAGAAGATCAGAACTATAAGTATTACATTGTACAAAATATTGAGGTGTTGACCAAAGATCTTTAGGCCTTTGACAAAACTTGTTACATGTATGTCTGGCAATCTCTTCATATTATAAAACTAATCTATAAGGTTTATCATTAATACGAGCCTAAGAGCCTTCAGAAACTATAGAGTCGTATAATTAGTCATTTCTGTTGGTTGTCCAGGAGTCAAACAAAAAAAGGGCTTTAGATTTTTCTTGTATATCTAGCCACATTACTTATTATAGGAAGACTTTTAAATCCCTCTTAGTCATATTAGCAGAATTACTAACGAACACCATGATATTCGGTAAATTTATATTCATTTTTGCAAGAAAGTGACTGGCGGGCTCTGATACTAGGACATACAAATGGGGTAGCAGCGTACCATCCACCACAGTCCCAAGCATTGTGTGTGGTTGTCGCTATGGATCCAACCGCACCAACGACGTGCCTGGTTCCTTTCACTGTGCGAGTCCTTTCAGATCGCTACTCTTTATTAACTCTTGATCGGTCAGCGTTAATTACTTCATCTGGTGACGGACGTTTTTCCTCGATGAGAGACGTAATTTCTCTCACGAACTGATAACCTTTTTGTTAAATACGGACATCGTCTTCAACAAACCGTTCGCTGACTTTGTGGGCTATCTTGGAACAAACAGTCTTATTCTTACATTTAAATATCTTTACCCACTAATTGTAAGCTTTGAACCGCAATAAACTGATGTTCAATTCTCTTCTTTAATTTCAGTGTCCAAAATCTCAATGTGCGGTCATGTATTTTTGCGTTTTCCTGTCTCTTTGCTATAAAATGCTCACGTAATTCGCTATGAAACTTATCTTAATAAAAAAAAAGATGAAGAAGATTATGTGAATATACTCCTGTTTGCTTTGCTTCTGGATTGTCGCTAACTTAATGTATAATCCGTTTATGAATGTAAGCTGTTGCATACCAAAGAAATGTGTGCATAAGCTGATCTCGTGTTTACAGTTAAGAACTAAATCCATCTGCAAGAATGAGAAGCAAATCTGACTGCGAGAATATAAATGAAACATGCCCTGCATAAGCCAACACTGTCTGTTACAAAAAAAGAAATTACTCTGAACTTTGGTGAGGATAATTACACTTGACACTGTTAGCTGACCCTATGAAGTTGAGAAGTCGTTTCCTCTGTATTTAGCTTACCTGTGTCGCAATGGAAAACGCTGTGCAAATGCTCTCGTCGAAAAGGAAGAAAAGGAGTGTCTCATTTTCTGAACTGCTGCTAGCTACAGAGACTCAAGTGCAGACTTTGTTCTCATAAAAGAGAGAGTTCATCAGGTAATGGTAGCTGGATAATGACGTAGGATAATCTGAGTTACTCTCTAGACAAAAATTCTTTCTCAAAAAATTGTATTTAAAACTATCACCTCTAAGAACTTTCTTGACAGTATTCCATTTACAAAACTTCACCTCTGAAGTCTTAGCAAACAGTAAGAAAATATTTAATTATAAAGTACTATTGTGTAAGATCAACACAGGAGAAATGCAATAATTTAAAATATGTTTATTCCCTACCTTAAAGTCCATCTTCTCCAATACATAATGATAATATGCCTTTTATAATAATACTATCTTCCATCAGATCAATAAAATAATTCCCAAGAACACCATTTTCTGCATCCTTCCTGTACAAGAGCACAGGCACAACACGCAGCTACAAATTCCTATTTCCTTTCCTCGCAATTAGCACTCAACACCTGTGCGCCCTCAAAGAGCGAAGGTGACCAAATTTGTCTCCGGGCAGGGCAGCGTCTCTGACGAGGCATTTTGGGTGTAACTAAACGATACAAATATTACATGCGCGTCCTAAGACATCTAAAAACAAGAAAATTACCTGTAAAATTATACACACACCTTTCAACTATTTGTCATATCCTGTAGAATTCTTGGATATGACGAATGACGTTGTTTTAGCCTATTTACAAAGTTTTTTTTTAACACAGTCTTGCTCTTTATTTTCCTTCTTTGTGCTAACATTGTTGTAGTTTTCAGATGCGTGTCGTATCAATTACTATTCCAGGACGACACAGATGGGGAGGATCAACATTTCCATTTTTTTTTTTTTTGCCTTGGTTATTTTGTCCTTATCTTGTACACATGAGCCAGATATCCTTTTGGAAATTTGATCATTTTTTGGAGGTGGTGGCTGATAACAACAACTGATGTTTCCCAGGAAATCCGCTGCTGGTGACATTGCCTCAACCCTCACTGCCATGGCACTATCATTTTCTTCATCTGATGCTTCTTCATCTATTAAAACTATAGTAACGTCTGATATTACAGCATCCTCTTCTGCCAACTGTTGCTCCATTTGTTCATAAATTATATGCTCTTCTCCTGTAGGTAAATCTTCTGCAATACCAAAGTACTCCACCACCAGTTTCACAACTACTGCCCTGGACCCAGGGTGGAACACTTACGAACTGTGTAAACACACTTCCACACCACAAAAATGATGTAATCTGCTCTAAGACCAAACACAAATTCATCTGACGTATTGTAGCCACTGCGCTGCTTTCAGAGCTATACGCAAAAGAACTTTGGTAGAGAGGGAAGACCTCTTAGCACCGCACCTACTCCTGTCCCTCCTGTCAAGGCGATTACAGCATAACGCATAAACCTTAACAAAGAGTTTCTCTTTCTAGTCAGTAACAAATAAAATAGTTTTGTTCTATTCGCTGCGACAACTATCGCGACCTTCCCTTGTGAGACAGCGTGTCGTAATAATAGGGAAAGTTTGCTGCCGGTATCAGAACTCTATACGTGAGCGAGAGCACTGCATGTGTGCAGAATTCTTTGCCATCCCTACCAATACGCACACGGCCTAAGCTTGAAATGACACTTCGAGACAGACGGAAGAGCGTAAAATGGTCAAATGGCTCTGAGCACTATGGGACTTAACATCTGAGGTCATCAGTCCCCTAGAAGTTAGAACTACTAAAACCTAACTAACCTAAGGACGTCACACACATCCATGCCCGAAGCAGGATTCGAACCTGCGACCCTAGAGGTCGCGCGGTTCCAGACTGAAGTGCCTAGAACTGCTCGGCCACGGCGGCCGGCGGAAGAGCGCACACGAGCTGCATTGGTCTATCCACGACTGGAAACACATCGCTCTACCAAACTGGACTGACAATGCATCCTCATTTTATCGTCTGTTACACAGTTAGTTTCCCGATCAAAGAAGCACAACCTCTCCAAGCTATGTCTCAAGAAATTTAATGCAAATCTTTTTGAACAATTTAGAACACAGTGAAGTGTGTAGCTTGGTCACTTTGATATGTTCGTTTGCACAGCATTTTACTTGATAATTGATTCTTAAACTGTACTCTGCTTTTATCCACAGGTGTAGATTTCCTTTAAATTGAGAAATAGTCTTTTCTGCACTCTGCACGAACATTCAGCAATCATTACCGATTAATGGTGCCAATTCTTTGAGGTCTCTCGTTGTAGCGCTGCTGTAGCGTTTTCTCATCTTTGATGAGAGGATCATCCTGTTATTAAACGGATGAATAGTATATCGTTTAGGAAAAGGAAACCAGACAGTTGTTCCTTATGTGTGAGTTTGCAGCGTTCTACTCATCCTCCAGTAACATGACTACAGCACGTCAACTGCAATTGACCCTTGAGAGGCTGGAGCATTGGGATGGTACCACTGGTTTTAAATTCTCCAAGGAAAGAACTTTATGCGTGTATTTTACTCGTTCACATCAATGCTTTCCCTACCTGGAACCCTGGATGAGGAGAACCGTCTTGCATTTTAAGACCTTGTGGGGTTCTTGGGTCTCATCTTTGATCAGGTACTAAATATCTTAAAATGTCTTAGCAGTAAAAATTGGGAGCAGATCGATCCAGTTTACTCACCTACTATATAATGTCCCTCCGCACACTGCTTGATTATTGCAGCATATTGTAATGAATTTAGCCCTTCTTATTTAAAAATCTTGGACACTGTCCAACTGCAGGCATTATGGTGGCCACAGGTGCCTACCGAACCAGTCCCATTGGCCGCGCGGGGTAGCCGCACGGTCTAGGCCCCCTGTCACGGTCCGCGCGGCTCCCCCCGGCGGAGGTTCGAGTCCTCCCTAGGGCATGGGTGTGTGTGTTGTCCTTAGAGCAAGTTAATTTAAGTTAGGTTAAGTAGTACGTAAGCTTAGGGACCGATGACGCCAGCAGTTTGGTCCCATAACGTCTTACGATAAATTTCCGAAATTTTTCCAGTCCCACTCTTAACTCTCTGTGCAGAGACAAATGAGCCACCTCTTACCATTCAGCGAGAACCCCTCATGGTGCGACATGTATACAAACTGAATTCATTCTCCAGTCATCCTGTTGCCGATGATGGGGCACATAAAACGGTCACCGAACTACTAAGCCTTTTTCTGTTCGTGAGAACATAATTTCGAGCAAATTGGTGAAGCAGACACACTAACTCTTGAACGGGGACGGAGCAAATCCCCTCCCTGGGTAACTGACAGGCCCATTCTTAACTTGGACGTGACGGAGCTAAGCAATCTCACTACTCGGTCTCTACTTTTAAAAAGGGTATTACTTACATTTACTTATAAGCAATTCTCCACTTTTCAACAGTTGCCTGTATTACCATTCTCTAGCCTACACGATCATGACAGGTTCCTCTGTCAGATCTCTCGTCCTCGTCATTCCAATTAGTCCCGTTCCCCACGTTAATCTCGGCTGTCCACGCTTCCTCCTTCCTGGCGGCGACCATTTCATGATTCCTTATGGTCATCGTCCTTGCTCCATTAACCGTACATGGCCAAACCATTAAAGAGCTCTATTCTCAGTTCGATGAACGAGTGATTTTTCCATATCCATTAGCTCCCTAATTTCATTTCTTCTCCGCTCTGTTCTTGATATCCTGGCTGCCACTCCTTATACTATCCATTTCTACTACCTGTACTCTGCTTCACTGCTGCTCCTCCAAGGTCTATCCTTCTGCATCCTATATTAGTATACTCTCCACTGCTGTTTACAGAATCCTCTTCTTTGTTTGTTTTGCTATTTCCCGGCTCCACAGAACGCCAGTTAGCATTTTAACTGGTCCTCTTGCCTGCTGGATCCTGTGTGTACACAACGGTTTCATAGCATTTTGAAAAATGGGTAATCGATCTTAAGTATTTAATCTGATTTACAGTTTTAATAGTTTCTTGTGGCAGTATTACCTCCCTCCCATTTCATTCCACTACTAGATATCCTGTTTTGCTATTATTTATTCTAAGCCACTAGATATGCTGTTTTACTCAAATTTATTCTAAGCCCGCATCATTCAAACGCTTCCATTAACAAATTTGACATCCTCTCTCTCTATCAGTACCTGATCATCGGCAAATACACACATAAAAAGAGTTTTGCCTCACCTTGGTTCCGAGAGTTCCGGAACTTGTACAGAAAATTGGAACAGAGATCAACATAAACATGATTTCCGCCCTTTTTATTGCTCATGAAAACCACACATTGCATGTTGTACCTCCATACAGCGAGACCTTCTGAGGTGGTGGCCCAGATTGCTGTACACACCAGTACCTCTAATATCCAATAGCAAGTCCTCTTGCAGTGATGTATGCCTGTGTTCGTCGTGGCATACTATCCACAAATTCATCAAGGTACTGTTGGTCCAGATTGTCTCACTCCTCAACGGCGATTCGGCGTAGATCCCTCAGAGTAGTTGGTGGGTCACGTCTTCCATAAACAGCCATTTTCAATCTTTTCCAGGCATGTTCGATAGGGTTCATGTCTGATGAACATGCTGACCACTCTAGTCGAGCGATGTCGTTATCCTGAAGGAAGTCATTCACAAGATGTGCACGATGGGGGTGCGAATTGTCGTCCATGAAGATGAATGCCTCGCCAATATGCTGCCGATATGGTTGCACTATCGGTCGGAGGATGGCATTCACGTAAATTACAGCCGTTGCGGCGCCTTCCATATCCACCAGCAGCGTACGTCGGTCTCACACAATGCCACCACAAAACAGCAGGGAACCTTCACCTTGCTGCACTCGCTGGACAGTGTATCCAAGGCGTTCAGCCTGACCGGGTTGCCTCCAAACACGTCCCGGACGATTGTCTGATTGAAGGCATATGCGACACTCATCGGTGAAAACGTGATGCCATTGCTGAGCGGTCCATTCGGCATGTTGTTGGGCCCATCTGTACAGCGCTGCATGGTATCATGGTTGCAAAGATGGACTTCGCCATAGACGTCGGGAGTGAAGTTGCGCACCATGCAGCCTATTGCGCACAGTTTGGGTCTTAACACAACGTCCTGTGGCTGCACGAAAAGCACTATTCAACATGGTGGCGTCGCTGTCATGGTTCCTTCGAGCCATAGTCTGTAGATAGCTATCATCCACTGCAGTAGCAGCCCTTGGGCGGCCTGAGCGAAGAGTGTCATCGACAGTTTATACACAGTTTATACACTGTCTCTCCAACGAGTTTAATTTTTTTACAGTTGTCAACACCTTTAACCCACACTGACACAGATTCTGATTCATTTATTTTACGATGATTCCTGGTCCTGAGAACGAAAGACATGGTCGACAGGTAATATGATTTACCCATATCTCTATTGTAGACCTTTGCAATGTGAAATGTCCGATACGCGATGACGTCACGACTGTTAAAACTTTCTAGCCCTGGAACATTATCAACTTCAGGTCCACGGACGAGGGCTACGGTTACCCAGTCGTTACCATGCTGCAAGGTATCACTGTTGCTTAGGGTAAAGTTCAGAACTCCACCACAGAACACTGATGGACCATGCAGGACGACTTGTGCGCCTACATAATTCTCTGTATTAATACCAATATTATCATGACTCCTGTCCAGTTTAATCGGACGCATGTTTATTGTGTTTTCTTAATGGCTGGCTCGTCCCTTTAGTTCCGCGATCAACCAGTTATTATGTTGACTTTCAATGTTTTATTAATTCTTTTAACATATAACAGTGGTATGACTAGAACTTGTAAGCGATATTGTCTGTTGCTGTAGCTATCACTATGTGACTTTTCCTTTTCGTTCTCCCAAGCGTATTCCTCATTCACCAAAACTTTGGTCTCTTGAATGGCAGCTGATGACCAAGCTGTTTAGTGCCCAACAATTTTCAGTCCACTCGTCTTAGTCAATCAGGAACGTGCACTATCATCTGGTAAAATTGCCTGATGCATTTGAAAGCATTGTGTTCTTCGATTCGAAGCGTAGCTTTTTGGAAGCGACGACTGCAGATTGGAGATTTTACTTGAAGTCACTTCAGTTCCTTTTGCCGTGATTGTTCCTATGTAGATCACTTCAGCCGTGTGATAGAAGCTTCTGCACAGTTATTTTGCAATCATTCCCCATGCAGAACTTGTGGTGAATTAAAACGTGTCGGCAGCGGTGACCGAGCGGTTCTAGGCGCCTCAGTCCAGAACCGCGCGACTGCTACTGCCACAGGTGAATGTTTGTGATGTCCTTAGGTTAGTTAGGTTTAAGTAGTTCTAAGTTCTAGGGGACTCATGACCTCTGATCTTAAGTCCCATAGCGCTCAAAGCCATTTGAACCATTTGAATTAAAACGTGATTTCGTACTCAGTAACGTAGCGCGAAGAAGGCCCACAGGGCGCTCGTTGTCCGTAAGGTGGAAGCTGATCACCGGATAGAGTCGTCATTATTAACTCCGATGTATTATTCACTCAATCTCATCATTCTCTCCTGCATTGCAATTTAATACTGTATTGGACAAAATGTACAGAGAATATTTAATCCTAGGATTTACCGAACTTCGATTCATCTCAAATGTGTTGAGAAACCTCAGTGGTTTGTATGACTTGTTAGAACAATTTGAGATCAATATAGTATTTAAATTCCGTATTACTACTATATATTTTTGCTCTCCCTAAGCCATTTATCAGTTCTTGCAAATGACACACCTGCTGCCAGGATCCTCCTTTCGTCTTTTCGATGGTTAATCAGTGTATGAATAAGAAAAACTTTAATAATACACAGCATTCCATTCTGAATGTTAGGTACTGTGCATTAGTAATTTATAGGTAGTGAGGATAAGTTTGGTGGCGGTGTGCAGAACGCAGATTGCTGTGACAGACTGCACTGTGTGGACTATAGGTTCGTTCATATAACATGGCATCTTGTGTAGCACGTAGTAATGATGCCTTCCTCTTTTTTCCAATAGTGAATCCAGATGAGTCTTGAACTACGTTATGATCTGTTGGTTTCTGAAGCATTACAGCGATAAATCTTTTTGAATCCGAATTTCGTAACTACAGCAAGGAGGAACCATCCTCATTGCATTAATTTAAGTAGGATTTTATGAATGATTTCTTATCTTTTTATCTTCAGTTACACTACTGGCCATTAAAACTGCTACATCAAGAACAGATGCAGATGACAAACGGGTATTCATTGGATAAATATATTATACTAGAACTGACATGTGAATACATTTTCACGCAATTTGGGTGCATAGATGCTGAGAAATCAGTACCCACATCAACCACCTCTGGCCGTAATAAAGGCCTTGATACGCCTGGGCATTGAGTCAAACAGAGCTTGGATGACGTGTACAGGTACAGCTGCCAATGCAGCTTCAACACGATACCACAATTCATCAAGAGTAATGACTGGCGTATTGTGACGAGCCAGTCGCTCGGCCACCATTGGCCAGACGATTTCAGTTGGTGAGAGATCTGGAGAATGTGCTGGCCAGGGCAGCAGTCGAACATTTTCTGTATCCAGAAAGGCCCGTACAGGACCTGCAACATGCGGTAGTGCATTATCCTGCTGAAATGTAGGGTTTTGCAGGGATCGAATGAAGGGTAGAGCCACGGGTCGTAATATATCTGCAATGTAACGTCCACTGTTCAAAGCGCCGTCAATGCGAACAAGAGGTGACCGAGACGTGTAACCAATGGCACCCCATACCACCACGCCGGGTGATACACCAGTATGGCGATGACGAATACACGCTTCCAATGTGCGTTCACCACGATGTGGCCAAACACGGATGCGACCATTATGATGCTGTAAACAATACCTGGATTCATCCGAAAAAATGACGTTTTGCCATTCGTGCACCCAGGTTCGTCGTGGAGTACACCATCGCGGGCGCTTCTGTCTGTGGTGCTGCGTCAAGGGTACCCCAGCCATGGTCTCCGAGCTGATAGTCCTTGCTGCTGCAAAGATCGTCGAACTGTTCGTGCAGATGGTTGTCTTGCAAACGTCCACATCAGTTGACTCAGGGAACGAGACGTGGCTGCACGATCCGTTACAGCCATGCGGATAAGATGCCTGTCATCTCGACTGCTAGTGATACGAGGCCGTTGGGATCCAGCACGACGTTCCGTATTACCCTCCTGAACCCACCGATTCCATATTCTGCTAACAGTCACTGGATCTCGACCAACTAGAGCAGCAGTGTCGCGATACGATAAACCGCAATCGCGATAGGCTACAATCCGACCTTTATAAAAATCGGTAACGTGATGGTAAGCATTTCTCTTCCTTATACGAGGCATCACAACAACGTTTTACCAGTCAACGCCGGTCAACTGCTGTTTACGTATGAGGAATCAGTTGGAAACTCTCCTCATGTCAGCACGTTGTAGGTGCCGCCACCGGCGCCAACCTTGTGTGAATGCACTGAAAAGCCAATCATTTGCATATCACAGCATCTTCTTCCTGTCGGTTGAATTTCGCGTTTGTAGCACGTCATCTTCGTGGTGTATCAATTTTAATGGCCAGTAGTGTACGTAAGCTAAGTACACTGAAGTGACAAAGTCGTGGGATAACAATATGCACACACACACAGACAGCGGTAGCATCGTGTACACAAGGTATGAAAGGGCGGTACATTGGTCGCGCTGTCAGTTGTGCTCAGGTGATGCATGTGGAAATGTTGCTCACGTGATGATGGCGGCTCGACGGGAATTAACATACTTTGAACCCGGACTTGTGCGGCTAGGCGCATGGGGTCGCTTTCCTTCCCCATCCTTCCCTAATCCGAGACTGTGCTCCTTCTCTCGTGACGTCGCTGTCGACGCGACGGTAAAGACCAATCTCCTCCTCCTCGTCACATGAGACATTACTTTTCGGAAATTGTTAAGGAATTCAATATTCTGAGAGCCACAGGGCTAAGAGTGTTCCGGTATCACCAAATTTCAGGCATTACTTCTCACTCCAAACAACGCAGTGGCTGACGGCCTTCACTTAACGATCGAGAGCAGCGACTTTTGAGTTAAGTTGTCAGTGCTAACAGACAAGCATCCCTGCGTGATACAAACGCAGAAATCAATGTGGGACGTACGACGAATGTATTCGTAAGGACAACGCCACGAAATTTGGCGTTAATGGGCTCTGGCAGCAGACGACCAATTTCAGTGCCTTTGGTAACAGTACGATCTCGCAGGTAGGGCCCCTCCTGGGCTCGAGACGATATCGGTTGGACCCCAGACGACTGGAAAATCGTGACCTCGTCAGATGAATCCCGATTTCAGTTTGCAAGAGCTGACGACAGGTTTCGAGTGTGACGCAGAGCCCCCGAAGCCGTGGACCCAGGTTGACAACAATGCACCTTGCAAGCTGGAGGTGACTCAGTAATGACGTGGGCTGCGTTTACATGGAATGGACTGGGTCCTCTGGTCCAACTGAACCGATCATTGACTGGAAATGGTTATGTTTGGCTAGCCGGAGACCATTTTCAGCCATTCATGGACTTCATGTTCCCAGACAACGAGAGAATTTTTAGGGATGACAACTAGCCACGTCCCCGAGCCGCGATTGTTTGCAATTGGTTTGAAGAACATTCTGGACAGTAAGAACGAATAATTTGGTCATCCTGAGCGCCCGACGAAAACCCACTGAACATTTATGGCATGTAATCGATAGATCAGTTCGTGCACGAGATCCTGCACCAGCAACACTTTCGCAGTTGTGAACGGCTGTGGAGGTAATACGGTCAACATTTCTGCAGGGGACTTACAACGACTTTTTGAGTTCATACTACGTCGATCTGCTGCACAGTATCGGACAAAAGTAGGTCCGAAACGATATTAGGAAGTTAGCCCACGACTTCTGTCACCACAGTGTACATTGTTCTTTTCCATTGCGTAGACTGATGTGTGTGTATTGTGAAAAATTTACTTATGGTCAGATCGAGTTCACAATTACTACGTCATGAACATTCATAAATTAGTTCTCAACTTCACAGATCAGAGCTTCGTCTAACCACTCATTGGCCGACCGCTGTGCCCGAGCGGTTCTAGGCGCTTCAGTCCAGAACCGCGCTGCTGCTACAGTCGCAGGTTCGAATCCTGCCTCGGGCATGGATATGTGTGATATCGTTAGGTTTAAGTAATTCTAAGTCTAGGGGACTGATGACGTGAGATGTTAAGTCCCATAGTTCTTAGAGCCGTTTGAACCACCTAACCACTCGTTACAGTAGATCAGCACTGAACACTGCCACACGGTTTACATCCTATTTATTTATCGTTTCGTCTAACTACTGATGATAGTAGATCGACACTTAACACTGGCACACAGCTTATAAAAAAATGGCTCTGAGCACTATGGGACTTAACTTCTAAGGTCATCAGTCCCCTAGAACTTAGAACTACTTAAACCTAACTAACCTAAGGACTTCACACACATCCATGCCCGAGGCAGGATTCGAACCTGCGACCGTAGCGGTGGCGCGGTTGCAGACTGTAGCACCTAGAACCGCTCGGCCACCTCGGCCGGCACACAGCTTATACTGCTTTTTACGTCAAACATCTCACCAACTAACTAAGAGAAGACACATATTTTTGAGCTCCAAATTGTACTTGTGGATTTTCTCGATAGTTGCAATTAACATAGAGATCTCAGTAACTTTTCTGCTGCTAGACAGACAATTATGAGAACATTTGTACTAACAATAAAATAAAGTGTTGAATGTTCAAATGTGTGTGAATTCCTAAGGACCAAACTGCTGAGGTCATTAGTCCCTACACTTACACAGTACTTTAACTAACTTAAACTAACTTATGCTAAGGACAACCCACACCCATTCCCGAGGGAGGACTTGAACATCCGGCGGAAGGGGCCTCGCAATCCTTGACATGGCTCCTTAAACCACGCGGCCACTCCGCGCGGCAAACAAAGTGTTGAGACCAACATAAAGAATCAAAAGTACGGATGTCCGACATCATAACTTTAATCTTCAACTCAAAATAGTACTGAATGGTGTACACGACGACGAGGGAAAATGATAGCTAAAAGAAGAGACCTGTTACATAACTTTCATATACATTACTACGTTTCCTCGGCAATTGTGTCTAACGATCTCGATGAGTCAGTCCGATCCTTAACGTGATTGTAACTCCCGTGAAGCTCAGCTTACCGGAAATTAGACATTCATATTATGGTTTGGATTCTCTAGTAAGTATTGGAACACTGTTTGTGAGCTGTTAAGCTCATGCGGAGGAAAATCTCCTCTCATGGGCAGTGTGAGCTCTATCCATCGTTCAGATTCTCGATGGCCGCGTCTTTAACTATCAGCACCAGATGTCACCTAATAAATTTTTAAATTCTAATTCCGCTAAGCATAAAAGCCCAACGTACAGTATGCCAGTTAAGAACTAAGCAAAAATATCGGAACCGGAACAGGTTTTACGCGATGACTCGATAATTCTACATCGACATTTACACTCCGCAAGCCACTAAGCGGTGTGTGGCGGAGGGCACTTTACGTGCCACTGTCATTACCTCCCTTTCCTGTTCCAGTCGCGTATGGTTCGCGGGAAGAACGACTGCCGGAAAGCCTCCGTGCACGCTCGAATCTCTCTAATTTTACATTCGTGATCTCCTCGGGAGGTATAAGTAGGGGGAAGAAATATATTCGATACCTTATCCAGAAACGCACCCTCTCGAAACCTGGACAGCAAGCTACACCGCGATGCAGTGCGCCTCTCTTGCAGAGACTGCCACTTGAATTTGCTAAACATCTCCGTAACGCTATGACGCTTACCAAATAACCCTGCGACGATACGCGTCGCTTTTCTTTGGATCTTCTCTGTCAACCCGACCTGGTACGGATCCCACACTGATGAGCAATACTCAAGAATAGGTCGAACGAGTGTTTCGTAAGCCACCTCCTTTGTTGATGGACTACATTTTCTAAGGACTGTCCCAATGAATCTCAACCTGGCACCCGTCTTACCAACAATTAATTTTATATGATCATTCCACTTCAGATCGTTCCGTACGCATACTCCCAGATATTTTACAGAAGTAACTGCTACCAGTGTTTGTTCCGCTATCATATAATCATACAATAAAGGATCCTTCTTTCTATGTACTCGCAATACATTACGTTTGTCTATGTTAAGGGTCAGTTGTCACTCCATGCACCAATTTCCTATCCGTTGCAGATCTTCCTGCATTTCGCTGCAATTTTCTTATGCTGCAACTTCTCTGTATACTACAGCATCATCCGCGAAAAGTCGCATGGAACTTCCGACCTATCTATTAGGTTATTTATATATATTGTGAAAAGCAATGCTCCCATAACACTCCCCTGTGGCACGCCAGAGATAACTTTAACGTCTTTAGACTTCTCCATCCTCGGGCATGGATGTGTGTGATGTCCTTAGGTTAGTTAGGTTTAAGTAGTTCAACGTTCTAGGGGACTAATGACCTCAGAAGTTAAGTCCCATAGTGCTCAGCGCCATTTGAACCATTTTTGAACTTCTCCATTGAGAACAATAAGCTGTGTTCTGTTTGCAAAAAACTCTTCGATCCAGCCACATAGCTGGTCTGATATTCAGTAGGCTCTTACTTTGTTTATCAGGCGACAGTGCGGAACTGTATGGAACGCCTTGTGATGTTCTTCCATGTTGTTTCGTTTTCAATATTTTTCACATTCGTTTTTTATACTCTAGTCAGTTATCTCAGACGTGCGAGGCGCATAAAGTGGTTGGAGCCAGTCGAAGAAGTCACTGGCCGAACATCGCGTCTGCTGCCAGATTCGGGCGGCCGATTCTAAGCGAGTCGATATCGAGTCGATTCGCTGGGGGAACCTCATCAACTCGCCCGCCGCCGGTCCCGCGAGCCAGATATGGAGAGCGGGTGGAAAAGGAAAGGGGAAGGGGAAGGCGGTTGGAGCAGGGGGCGGGCGGGTTAACGCTGATTCACGTGAGTCTCACGCAGTCAAATCCGCTGCCGCCGCTGCTGCCGCCTGTCGAACGCAACGCAGTGCGGGCGCCAGCAATCTGCCAGCAGCCTTGCGGGTCTCGGGGCTACCAAGGTCGCGCCCCCAGCCTGTGGGAAACGGGAGGACAGGGAAAGCGGTGAGAGACGGGAGAAGTGGATATTGCCGCTAGACTGCAGCAGAACCCCACTCTGCGACACAACTTGCCACGAGCGACAGGTGTCGGCGGCAGCTGTGCCGCCAAACGTTCGCGCTGGACCCCGCCGTAAAGGTCAATACCCGATCTCGTGGCTTACAGTCTCCAGACTCTGTACCAAAGTTCTTGCTTGTTTAACTAACGGACGACTTTCTAGCAAGAGCATCGAACAAAAGATTAGTCAGCGTCGTATACACTGAGAGTATGCGTGCGGAACGATTTGAAGTGGAATAATCATATAAAATTAATTGTTGGTAAGGCGGGTACCAGTTTGAGATTCATTGGGAGAGTCCTTAGAAAATGTAGTCCATCAACAAAGGAGGTGGCTTACAAAACACTCGTTCGACCTATACTTGAGTATTGCTCATCAGTGTGGGATCCGTACCAGGTCGGGTTGACGGAGGAGATAGAGAAGATCCAAAGAAGAGCAGCGCGTTTCGTCACGGGGTCATTTGGTAAGCGTGATAGCGTTACGGAGATGTTTAGCAAACTCAAGTGGCAGTCTCTGCAAGACAGGCGCTCTCCATCGCGGTGTAGCTTGCTGTCCAGGTTTCGAGGGGGTGCGTTTCTGGATGAGGTATCGAATATATTGCTTCCCCCTACTTATACCTCCCGAGGAGATCACGAATGTAAAATTAGAGAGATTCGAGCGCGCACGGAGGCTTTCCGGCAGTCGTTCTTCCCGCGAACCATACGCGACTGGAACACAAAAGGGAGGTAATGACAGTGGCACGTAAAGTGCGCTCTGCCACACACCGTTGGGTGGCTTGCGGAGTATAAATGTAGATGTAGATGTAGACAAAAGTCATGGAATACCTCGCAATATCTTATCGGATCTCCTTTTGCCCGGCACAGCGCAGCACCTCGACGTGGCATGGACTCAAGAAGTCATTGGAAGTCTCTTGCAAAATTATTGAGCAAAGCTTCCTCAATAGCCACCCATTATTACAAAAGTGTTGCTAGTGCAGGATTTTGTGCACGATCTGACCTGTCGATAGTGTCCCACATATTTTCGATGGGATTCATGTCGGGCGATCTCGATAGCCAAATCAGTCGCTCGAATTGTCGTGAATGTTCTTCAAACCAATAGCGAACAATTGCGGCCCAGTGGCATGGCGCATTGACATCCACAAAAATTCCATCGTTGTTTGGGAATATAACGTTCATGAGTCGATATAAATTGTCTGAAGTACCCGAACATCCAGAGCACCGGGTCCATTCCATGTAAAAACAGTCCACACCATTATGGAGCCACCACCAGTTTGCACAGTGTCTTGTTGACAACTTTGGAGTATGGCTTTGCGGTGCCTCCGTCATACTCTAACCTTACCATCAGCTATTATCAACTGAAACCGGTACTTGTATAACCAGGCCACAGTTTTCCATCTTCTAAGATCCAACTGATAGGGTCACGAGCCTAGAAGAGGCGCTGCGGGTGATGTAAATTTAGCAAAGGCACTCGCATGGGTCGTCTACTGCCGCAGCCCATTAACCTCAGATTTCGCTGCAATATCCTAACGGCTGCATTCGTCGTACGTTCCACATTTATTTCTGAGGTTATTTCACGAAGCTTTGCTTGTCTGTTAGCACTGACATCTCTACGTAAACGCCTCTGCTCTCTGCCGAAGTCGTACACTGCGTTGTCCGTGGTGAGAGGTAATGAATGAAATTAGTATTTTCGGCACACGCTTGACACTGTGAGTCGCGCAATACTGAATTTCCTAACGAATTTAGTAATGGAATGTCCTGTGCGTCTAGCTCCAACTACCATTCTGCGTTAATTACCGTCGTGCGGTCATAATCACATCAGAAACCTTTTCACATGAATCACCTGATACAAATTACCGCTCTGCCAAGGCACTGCCCTTTCATAGCTTGTATACGCTATACTACTGCCATCTGTATATCGCTATCCCATGACTTTGTCGTCTCAGTGTATGTACCGTTAAAGGTGCGTTTACACCTATGTGCCTTGCGACTAGTCACCTTGAAGCTGTACCTTGCCCAACGCCGAAGATGAGGCGCCCAGCCGGCCGCTGTGGCCATGCGGTTCTAGGCGCTCAGTCCGGAACCGTGCGACTGCTACGGTCGCAGGTTCGAATCCTGCCTCGGGCATGGATGTGTGATGTCTTTAGGTTAGTTAGGTTTAAGTAGTTCTAAGTTCTAGGGGACTAATGACCTCAGATGTTAAGTCCCATAGTGCTCAGAGCCATTTGAACCATTTGAGGCGCCCAGTGTGAACACTAATGTGAATGGAATCGCTCGCAAGCACATGTTGAGGATGAGACAAGCACCTTCATGCTTTTATTTGCGTGTGGGGGAAGTACAGTCGCACGGTGACTAGGTGCAAGACGTACAAGTGTAAACGCATCTTTTAAGACCGCTTCTAGCATATATAATGAGATCAGTTCGGCGACGAAGAGTGCCCACAAACTTCTTTAGACTACGCGATAAAATTAAAAATCGCGATACCGATCGAAACCTTGGAGCAACCGCATGTGACGACAGTGTCCAGTGCGACATTCGCTCTGTGTATCCATTCCCTCCTCTGTGTTTCTTCTTCAGATATAGAACACTTGAAGGGCCTATCTGTACTCTGTTGCATCAAAGCACAACACTGAGATTCTGTAATTGTCCATTCACCTGATGTCTTCTAAATATGTCCTTGACCCCGTACATAAGGAGCAATCACGTTTTGAATACGTTGTTCTTGATCTGACGCTGTGACTACGCTACTAAATGAGTATCAAAAGTTAACTGGGAGACCAAAGGCTTTTTATTTTCTTGGAACACATGGGATCCATAAACTACTAACAAGATCTATTACTAACGTACACTTACAAAATTAGACTAACACAGCTCACATTTGTAAAACTCTTATAATCCTGGTATTTTAAATACATCACAGAAATTACGTCCACAGATCAATACACACATTTTACCTTCTGATCTTCTCTGCATTACTTGCAGAGTCGTGATTTCTTAAGATCATTATACACTGTGTCCCAAAATAACAGCGACAAGCTTTAGGAACAGTATTCTTACACCAAAACAAGAAAAAAAGTCTAGTAAACATGGGCTCTAAAATGCATACCTTAAGCACTTGTTCATCTTCGAACCCATGAAATACATCTCTTTTATTGCAAGCTCTTTGCTTCTCATATTTCGGGAGGAGGTGGTATGGGCCAAAACAAGAAAAAGACATCCAGTAAACATGGGCTTTAAAACGCATACCTTAAGAGATATGAGCACTTGTTCAGTTAAAGAGATGTGTTTCACACTAGGGAAGATTAGAAGCAAAGAGCTTAAAGTAAGAGAGATGTATTTCATAGTATCGAAGATGAACAAGTTCTCATAGCTTTTAAGGTATGAACTTTAGAGCCCATGTTTACTAGATATTTTTCCTTGTTTTGGTCTACGGAAAATGTGTACAGAGTGCAAATCAGGTCTTCAGTTTTCGAATCCAATTCTCGCGTTTTCCTTTGTGTTTACAGTTACAGTTCTGTAGTATATGTCTGTTAAGTGTAGCTTTCCACGGTCGTTGGTATAGATAGGGACTTTGATGGCTGTGTGCTGATACGAGCCCAGTTGGTGACACTTGGCTCTCAGCTCCAGGCTGTGATGGCTTCGATTATACTGAAGCTGCAGTGGATGGGCACCGCTTTTTTGGGCCAGCCATGCGAATATAACGGACATCCAGCACGTCTGAGTCTGTCGATCAGCCTGCACCGGTGACCATCCTGATTACTGCTTGCACTGTAGTTAACCATTGACGTGTGGTCGAATGAGCAATCGCCTCGGTGCGTGGCAGGCTGTGAAAGACTTCCCAGCAGGGCCTCCCCAGTTAGGCAGACAAACAGGTTCCAGGTGCTGACTGTGGCTGACATCGTCCTTCAACCAGATGCAGTCGCTTGTCCTGTTTCAGAGAGAACTTCTCAGCCTGCAAGATTCGGGCAGTCACAGAGGCCGAGTTATTGGTATTTGGGAGCTCCAATGATAACCGCGTTATGGAGCCCCTTAGGGACATGGGTGCCAGGGAGGGGAAGAAAACCAATGTGCACTCCGTGTGCATACTGGGTGGAGACATTCCAGACATGAGAAGGATCCTTCCAGATGCCATGAAGGGCACAGGGTGGAGCCAACTACAGGTGGTGGCTCACGACGGTACCAATGATGTGTGTCGCTTTGGATCAGAAGAGGTTCTCTCTAGTATCGAACGACTAACAGAAGTGGTAAAGGCTGCCAGTCTTGCTTACGAGATGAAAGCAGACCCCACCATTTGCAGCATAGTAGACAGTGCCGATTGCGGACCTCAGTACAGAGCCGAATGGAGGGTGTCAGAGGCTCAGATGCTTTTGCGACCGTGCAGGCTGCAGGACCCTCGACTTGGGCCATAAGGAGGTGGGGTTTCGGGTTCTGCTGAATAGGTCAGGAGTCCAAAACAAGCATGAGGCGACTACACGGGTAACAGAGGCTGTGTGGCGTGGACTGGGCGGTTTTTTAGGTTAGAGGGCCTCGAGGAAATGCAAAAAGGGCTTCAAAGGGTGCAGGTCGAACATAGGAATAACGTAGATACAGGAACCATCGATATGACAGTTGGAAATTGTCGTAGCTGTGTTGGGGAAGTGCCAGAGCTCCAAGCGCTAACAGAAAGCACTGATTCTCAAATCTTTATAGGTACTGAAAGCGGCTAAAGCCGGAGATATGTTCAGCCGAAGTTTCAGCGAAGAACCAAACGGTGTTCCACAAGGATGGACTAAACACAGTAGGTGGTGGCGTGTTTGCTGCCATTAGAAACTGCATATCTTGTAGCGAAATTGAAGCAGATAATTCCTGTGATTTAGTATGCGTAAAGCTCATTCTTGGCCACTGGAATGAAATAATAATTGAATCCTTTTACGGACCTCCCAATCCAGGTGAAACAATTGCTGAAAGGTTCAAATAAAACTTATGTTTAATTTCAAACACGTACCCGACTCACTGACTGACTGACTGACTGACCCTTGATATGTTGGCGAAAATACATGTTTCAATCAGAAGGTACGCATAAAACATCATCCGAAATTGTGCTAAACGCATTCTCTGAAAATTATTTTGACCAGCTAGTACATGAGTCCACGCGAATAGTAAACGGTTGTGAAATCATGCTTAACCTCTTAGCAACAAAAAATCTTGAGCTCATGAGGAGCACCAAAACGGATACAGGGCTTAGTGAACATAGGGCTGTCGTAACGAGAATGAATATTATAACCCCCCAAATCCTCCAAAAATAAACGAAAGATATACTTATTCAAAACATCAGATAAAAATACTCTTGACATCTTCGTGAGAGACAATTTCCACTCCTGCCAGATTAACATTGTAAATGTAGACCACATGTGGCTTGAATTCAAAGAAATAGTATTGACAGCAATTGAGCGATTTGTACCAAATAAATCAATAAATGACGGAGCTGAACCTTGGTACACAAAACGGATCAGAACACTGTTAAAGAAACAACGAAATAAAGCATTCCAAATTTAAACGTACGCAAAATCTACTAGATTGGCGTTGTTTTACAGAAGCTAGAAATTTAGCGCGGACCTCATTGTGAGATGCTTATAACAGTTTCCACAACGAAACTTAATCTCGAAACCTGGCAGAAAAACCAAAGGGATTCTGGTCGTATGATTCTGGTAGTATGTAAAGTATGCTAGCGGCAAGACACAGTCAATATCTTCTCTGCGCGATAGCAGTGGAAATACTACCGACGACAGTGCTGCGAAAGCAGGGTTACTAAACACAACCTTTTGAAATTCCTTCACTAAAGAAGACGAAGTAAATACTCCAGAATTCTGATTAAGAATAGCTGCCAACATGAGTAACTTAGAAGTAAATACCCTCGGAGCAGCGAAGCAACTAAAATCACTTAATAAAAGCAAATCCTCTGATCCAGACTGTATGCCAATTAGGTTCCTTTCAAAGTATGCTGATGCTATAGCTCCATACTTAACAATCATATACAACCGCTCGCTCGACCAAAGATCCGTACCCAAAGACTGGAAAGTTGCGCAGGTCACACCAATATTCAGGAAAGGTAGTAGAGTATTCCACTAAAGGCCCATATCATTGCGCGGCCGTTGTGACAGAGCGGTTCTAGGCGCTTCACTCCGGAACCTCGCGACTGCTACGGTCAAGGTTCGAATCCTGCCTCGGGCATGGATGTGTGTAATGTCCTTAGATTAGTTAGGTTTAAGTAGTTCTAAGTCTAGGGGACTGATGACCTCAGATGTTAAGTCCCATAGTGCTCAGAGCCATTTGAACCATTTTTGAACCTTCTCGCAAAATTTCGATCACCAACGTTCTCCTCCGAATGCGAGAATATTTTTTTGACGTAGACCTACATAAGGAGCAACCATCATCATAACAGAATAAGGGAAATAAGAGCTCGCACGGGAAGATATAGGCGTTCGTTTTCTCCGCGCGCTGTTCGAGAGTGGAATAATAGAGAATTATTGCGAAGGTGATTCGATGAACCTTCTGCCAGGCACTCTAGAGTGATTCGCACAGCATGTATGTATATGTAGATGTAATCGCGTGACGCCTAAGCCGAACTCTACCATACGCCCCTTCCTGTCGACGAACAGGGTCCCGGGTTCGATTCCTGACGGGGTCGGGGATTTTCACCTGCCTCGAGATGACTGGGTGTTTGTGTTGTCTTCATCATTTCATCATCATTCATGAAAGTGGCGAAATTGGAATGAACAGAGGCTGGGAATTTGTACGGGCGCTGATAACCGCGCAGTTGAGCGCACCACAAACCAAATATCATTATCATCATCATCATCCTTGTCGACGACTTCGTCAGCATGAATTATTTGATTTGAAATCTGAATTAATTCGTTTGAAATCTGAAGTGAGTGGATGAAAGCTTACGATTGAGAGGATACCTACTACGATAGCCAATTAAATCTGAGCTATATTTTTTAAAAAAATATTAGTTAATGAAAATTAGAGATTTGGTGTGCTGGCCCAAGTGTAAGCTCTATGTCTCCTACTGGGGCAGTCAGTCAGATTATCCTACTACTAAACTGACGCAATTTCTCACGGACGGTGGGTTACTGTTCGTCAAACCAGAAACGTAAGCGTGCTGCCCTGTCCATACGGCTGTTACTATTTTAGAAGACGTGAGTTCGTTCAAATGGTTCAAATGGCACTGAGCACTATGGGACTTAACATCTGTGGTCATCAGTCCCCTAGAACTTAGAGCTACTTAAACCTAACTAACCTAAGGACATCACACACATCCACGCCCGAGGCAGGATTCCAACCTGCGACTGTAGCGGAAGATGTGAGTGTCCACAGGGACCTCATCGTCAGGGTTAGGGAGAAAGAGCAACATTTGCTCATCGAGAATATCCAAGTTAATGTCGTGATCCGTCTTCATAGTAATATGAATGAATTTACTCAAGTGATAGTACGAAAAGTACCCCTAAAACAGCACAGAACCACCTGATCTACAGCTTACATGCACTGTGCGTTAAACACCTCTTTGAGCCACCGGTAACCTCGACAACGTGCCTCATTTTGAAAGAGATAAAACCGCAATTCACTGAACCACGCTATACGTCTCCAGTTAGCTATTATGCAGCTTCTGTAGTGTTAGGCCCATTGAAGACGTACAGCATTACGCGTCGCTGTGAGCATTCGCATTTTTGGCCGTGTTCAGCTCTGCATTTCCATTGCATGCAAGTCCCTTAGCAACTTCTGCTCGGAAATTGTAATGGATCTGCTTATACTGACAGCAGCAATTCCTGACGGGGCTGAAACCAATAGTCGTTGACAAGATACGATACACGGTTTCGGTTATTATCTTAATCACTGTTATTAAGTCGTGGTACACAGGTGCGAGTTGTACATCTTGCCTTGTCGATAGGTTGCGCAGTTCCCATTAGTACCCAATAAATCGTGCAACTTCATTCTGGGGGTGGTCACGGGCATGTCCAAACACGGCAGCTCCTGATCTTATTCTGTCACATCTCCACGTCGATCCACTTTACTGCGCTAATTCCGTAGCACCGATTGGCACGTACACACAACTACACTGCCATGTCTTACGTCAAGCAGTGGAGCACCATTGTCGCCTGCTATCAGTTTCACACCATTTACAGCGCTCGAAGCGAACATTTTGTTTGGAGAGCTTACTATTACTAATTGATTTCCATCCTTCCTGGTGAACCACGTCCAAGTCCGAGCAATGAAGGGAGGAAGGAAGAACGACTATAGTTCAACATTCCGTCGACAATGAGACATTACAGCCCGAACATAACGTTGTAATGGTAAAGAATGGGAAGGAAAATCAGCCATTTCCAAGGAACCATCCCACAAAAAAATAACTGTGAATAGGAATTATACTCCCGTCACTATAAAGCGAGTACATAATCTTAACCACTGCGTCACCTTACTCAGTGCCATTTTACTTATTTTATTTATTTATAATGGCAATACTGAAGTCACAAGTCCTAATAACAATGAAGTTTACTACAGTCAAATTTCGCGCAAATATTGCTGTGGTTATGTCTGTTTCGGTTAGACACTCATTTTCAGTACCCCATGGAATGAGTCTCGGCCAAGGCCTGTATCACAACATGTAGAATAGCATTGTAGGTGTGAGACATCTACCAGTAAAATGAGGAGGCTTTTATTTGCGATCATGCTCGATTTATTTGGCAGCGGCCTTACACCACGGATCATTCCGTGTGCTATTAAAATATAGTCATCCAGTCGAAATAACTTCGTCCGAACAGGCCTTGAAGACCTAACGGTTACACTGACCGCCGTGTCATCCTCAGCCCATGGGAAGGCATTTGGTCAGCACACCACTCTCTCTGCCGTTGTCAGCTTTCATGCCCGGAGACGCTACTTCTCAATGAAGTAGCTCCTCAATTTTCCTCACAAGGACTGAGTGCATCCCGCTTACGAGCAATACTCGGCAGACCGGACGGTCACCCATCCAAGTGCTAGCCAAGCCCGACAGTGCTTAAGTTCGGTGATCTGATGAGAACCGGTGTTACCACTGTGGCAAGGCCATTGGCCAGCGGAAGTAGCAACATAAACGCATGAGACTTTCGAATAAGTCTGTACTGCTTTCCAGTGTTCATAGGTTTGTGATAACAGTAAGCCAATACGAAAGTGAGATGTCTGCAAGTTCAGAAGACGACCCATAACACAAAATGAAACAACGAGTAGTAAATGATGGCTCGTACAAACTTAATCGTATTCGGAATGCAAGGGTGAAAGGGGAAGGTTATATTTCGTACTCTGGCAAGGAAGTACCTACTAAAAAGAAGCTCAGCAGTATCATTTGTAAGTGCAATGCAAATTTTTGTTTAAATATTAACCAGGAAGCTCTTAATGAAACTTGGAGATATATTTATTCTCTTGAAAATAAAAACTGTCAGTATATCTATATTCAGACTTTGATTGAGATTAATGAAGTTAAGCGTAGATAGGGAACACAAAGTCCAGACAAAACGTCAGGCAAAGAACGTGGTAGGTATACTGAAGGCAGTTTTAAAAGAAATCACTCTTGCAGATATAATGAAAAGATTGGCAGTGTACTAAAACATGTTTGCGAGCATGTGTTTATGGAAACCCACGGTATATCACGTAACAGATTAGGGAGAATTAGCCAGTTATTACTTCAAAATACTACCCCTAAAGACATAAGGGTCCAGAGAAGGAGTGGCAATACTCTTTCTGGTAACATTTGTGTGCTTATTCACGATCACATTGAAAAATTTGAAGTTAAAGAGACCCATTATGGCGGGCAACACAAAAAGTATTTGGATGATCGTTTAAATATCACAAAACTTCGTGAGATGTTCATTAACGACAACCCTGACTTGAAAGATACTGTCAAGTACCATTTTAACTATTATACTTGTTAATGAAAAATTTGGGTACTCATTCGGTCGACCACAGGTTGATGTATGCAGTCAATGTGAAATCCTAAACGCAAAATTCAAGGATAAATCTTTGAATGATAATGTTAAACGTACACAAGAGGAGGGCCAAAAAGTTTTATATCTGTATCAAAGAAGCGTCTCAAAATGATAACGAAGAAACCGCCACTTTGTGTTTCATTATATGCAAAACTTGCCTCTCCCGAATATTCCTGTTGAGGAAAATTTTTACATGAGGTTGTTATGGGTTAACGTTTTTAGTATCCATGACCTGAAAAGCAACAAGTCCAAAATCTACCTTTATCATGAGGGTGAAGGTAACAAGTCTCCAGATGGGGTGTGCAGTTTTTTATTGAATTACATAGAGACTGAAATATCCAGTAAAGAGACTGACTCTTTTAGTGATGGTCCATCAGGACAAAGCAAGAACCACACAGCTGTTAGGGTTTTGATGAACCTCTGTGGCAAAGGGCTATTTGACAGTATCACCCATTACATCCCTGTTCATGGTCACTCGTTTTCACCATGTCACAGAGACTTTGGGGCTATAAAGCGTATCGTAAAAAAGTGGATCGAATTTATACACCATAGCAATATATGGAGCTTATACTAAAAGCCTGTAAAAAAAAATCGTTTTACTGTACACAAAGTTTCCATCCAAGATATCAGAAGTTTCAAAACATGGTGGTCTCATACATATAAAATCTTACAAACTCAGACGAAACTTCTAGTAGTGGTGTTGCTAAAGACCAAAAGGACAATTTCAAAGTATCAAATACAAACAATTTTGTTACAACAGTAATACACCTGTGGCAGTAAAGCCACATATTGATGGAATCATTCAGTCAACTTTCACATTGCTGAAAACAGAGCCTGCTCCTGACTTACCCACCAATTTGGCCTGCCGCCCAGGAAAGGTAAGTATATAAATGACATAATATATTAGGCAACATACACAAAAATTACTGTTTGGTGTAACTATTTTCTTTCATTCAAACGTTTACCTAAAATATTGTAGTGCGGTCTGAAATAATAAAATATATTTTTGTCCATTCTCCATTTGTGTTTACGTCTGAGCCCTAATTCCTTCGTTATTGTTTTAGGTTCCTACTAGTATCCAGAAACTGTGAGACCTAAATGCCCTAAGACCTAACCTGGTAGGGCATGAAACATTTTATGACAGCATTTTACAATGGCCTACTAGAGAGGCAGAATGTGCTGTGGAATTTGTTTATGAGGATTGAGTAGCTGCCGGTCGCGGTGGTCTAGCGATTCTAGGCGCTCAGTCAGGAACCGCGCGACTGCTACGGTCGCAGGTTTGAATCCTGCCTCGGGCATGGGTGTGTGTGATGTCCTTAGGTTGGTTAGGTTTAAGTAGTTCTAAGTTCTAGGGGACTGATGACCACAGATGTTAAGTCCCATAGTGCTCAGAGCCATTTGAACCATTTTTGATTGAGTAGCTCCTACCATGATGATTGAAGTAGTTGATTATTTCATCCGTCTATTAGCAATGTAGTCTCAATATCATTAAAATTATGCTCTTTTCCAAATACAGGAGTTTTATTTGTAAATCCTAAAAATCTGGAGAATTATAACATAAAACTACGTTTGCTCTACTCGTTTACTGCAGACACCAGTTAAGTAAAAATTTTTTTTCGTTGCATTAACAGCAATGTTTCTTTGATACGCTGATTTGCAATATATACTATTTTTTGGAAAAAAGTACCGAATCCACTACTGAAACATGTGGTATGATGGTAGAAAGTTTTTTTGTTTTCCCAAAATTGACAAACTTCGTGCTTGACTGGTTCCTGAAGTAAACGATTCAGTTATGTTTGGGCACGTAATAGCGTGACAACATTGTGTCTTTATAACTCAAATCATCATAGTGTCCCATTACACATTTTAAATAGAAAAATTACATATTTCAAGAAACCATTACATATGGAATGAAAATTTCATGTCAGTACTGTACCATAAAACGTAAGCAGCATAGTTTAAGCTCCACTAAAATTGAGTAAAAAGATGAAAAGCGAGATAAGAAACCACTAGTTACAATGTTTACTTTAGTTTTTCATAAATGTCATATTATTAACAGATTACATTTCTCATTATGACAGTTTGTGTGTTTCAAGCAAGTGTCCCGATAAAACTTAAATGCTAACAAAAATGCCTTACAGGATTGCGCTGAAAAGCAAAACGCCCCGTTCCACGCGCCTATCAGCGCTCTAAGAGCCAGCAGTGGATCAGTCCCGGCATGCCATTGTTGCGTGTGCCACAGCGGCATTCTTGTTTTCTCTTTCTGAGCACTGACATTCCAGAACGTCCGAACTTGCTTTACATGCTTCGAAAACTCACTCTCGAGTAATCTCAAGGAATCCTGTCCATATTCACACGCATACACAGACCTGAAACATACATTGTCTGAGTCCACCGATATTGGTTTGCATAATACTTGATATAAACGAATTTTTACAGCATATTACTTACAAAATTACAAATGATACATACACCAGAGTGACATTTATACTCATTGATGATGGCTATTTTTTCCTTTCATGTCAGTTGCTTTCAGAACATCAACTCTGTAAGCTAAATTTCTCGTTATACTTTTTGCAAAATAGTTGATGAAAGTCTAGTCCAAGAAATAAATTTGGAATAAATTTTGAAAATTACACTAATAATTAAGTCTTTACTGGAAATTCTTTCTCAGATTAATCAGCTCTTCATTGATGCAACTTTAAGTCAACCATGTTACGTACACCTAACAGTTTGCCGGCATTAGGGAAAGCTAAACAGTAAGCGTTAGTGTGAGGTAGACTGACAATCATAAATCGTCCATTATAAATGAATTTAAATTTTGAAATATCATTATCAGTCTTGCTTGATTTCTCGTTCTCTTTCACGAGAACGAGGTCGTGATTTCCAAATTTAACAAACCACGCGTTCGCGTCATGAGTCGTACTCGCGCTTCGGCTTTCTTTTTCATTAATTACCTCTCGTGAACGTTCTTTCTTTACCTCAATGACAATATTAAATCGCGGAGGGGAATCAGTTATCTCTCCCACCAAACTAAAAGGATTTTCTCTGGAGTGAATCCTCTAGATTCGTGCGTCAAAGCATCCACAGTCTTTTCAAAATCGTTCATATATTTAATAAATAAATACTATCAAGTTTTCTGCCGTTATGTAGACAGGAGTGACACCACCAGCAGTCGACCAATGGTGTAAACGCCCAGAAAATGACCCCTACGTCGGGTTGAAATCAGTTGGCGGTATAATAATAATAATAATAAATGCGATTGAGACTGTTTTTGAATTATTGATTAATCGTACTAATCGCTGCTTCTCCCCACAACCATGTTGTCCAAAAAGTTCATATATTTGCACCACGCTTTGTTATTGTGGTGAAAATACATTCGGCAAAGGCGCCCCAGCTGACGCATGTATCGTTCCACTGGATTTCCGGCCGGGCAACTGGCCGAGATATGTATCATTTCAACCCCATGGAAGTAAGTGCCCCATTATCGGACAAAATCGCTTTTGGTTTACCGGTATGCACAAAGTAATCGTATGCAATTTTGTTATGAACAACTTTAGCTATTGTGTTTCTTATCGGATATAAGTTAATGAACTTCGGAAACGCTTCCAGCATTACTAATATTTGGCAGGGGGCCTTATAGGTCCGTACACACTAACTCTAGCACATAGTCAGGTCTTATACCCTGCCTAGGGCCACGATTTGTGTAACTGGTAACTTTCACCTTTAACACTTATCGCAAGTCTTTATCCTATCTGTTATTCTCTTTAACATGTTGTTAAAGTTCACAACGTCATCCATTTCCTCTGTACATTTCTTTGGTCCGCAACGACCATGACCTAAGTGTTAATAGCCTACAATTTAGGTGATGTACTTGGTGGACCAACTCACCTGCCAAGTGCCGTTATTCTCATCTTTGCGTATATACAGGATATTGTTATACATCCTGTAATACTTACTCAACATTTCTCCATCTTTATTGTTTTCGTCATACTTGATCTTCACAATTTTCAATTATTCTTCCTCGCTTTGATGATGACGCATACAAATACTCTCTATCTTCTTTCTCCCTTCCACGTCTTGAAAGTACTACAGTTTCAGTAGACCTTAGGATTCGTCTTCCACTATTCGCTAATCGGTTTCATGAAAGCACGACAGCACATCCGCTAAGCAGTTGTCTGCACCTTTTACATAACATATATCGTAATTAAACTGCTGTAAATAAAAACTCATGTTGTCAATCTTTGGTGCAGTAGACGGCAATCTTTGAAATGATTATGGTCCATGTGAACTACCACTTTTCGGTCCCACAAGTAACCTTTAAATTTCTTAAAACTCCAAACGATTGTGAGACCTTCTTTCACAGAAATCGTATAGTTTTGCTCACTTTTCGTCAGAGTCAGACTTGCGAGCGCAACCGTCTGGTGTTCCTTGTTCTCTCCTTCTCCCACCTCCTGAAATATTTCCACTATTAAACCGTAATTTGAAGAATCCGTTCCCATGAGAAATGGTAATGAAAGGTCGTGAACTCGGTTTTCAGTCTTTCAAATCTGACACTCGTTAGTCCTCACAAACGGTGTATTCTTGCATAACAAGTTGTTTAAGTTTGGACCAATGAACGCTTGTCCCTACACGAACTTGCGATATAACCTCTTAATCCTAGAAATTTTTCAATTGTTTTCTGGTCTTCAGAGGTGGACAATTCTTCATTACCTCCATCTTCTGTGGATTACATGACCAAGAATATTCAATTCTTGCTTCACAGATTCCCACTTCTACAGTTTCAGAGTCATTCCATCTTTGCGTAACGCACTGAAAACCTCGCCTAAAAGATCCCAGTGTTGTTGCCAAGTCGTATTCACCAACAGCAAGTCGTCCCCATACACTGTCAGTCTGGAACTTAGGACCAGGCCTTGTGCTTTATCCAGCGCCCTGATAAAGCCAGACGCGGATATGTTCAGCCCGAATGGCACTACCTTATACTGGTAACACCTGCCTGCATACAAAAAAGCAGTAATTTCCTAGACTCTTCCTCAAGAGCGATCTGCCAGTAGCCCCCTCTAAGGTCGAGGCTGATCATAAATTGTACATTATAAAATCTTTGCAGTATTTCTTCCATAGCCTGCCGCGGTGGCCGTGCGATTCTAGGCGCTGCAGTCTGGAACCGCGGGCCTGCTACGGTTGCAGGTTCGAATCCTGCCTCGGGCATGGATGAGTGTGATGTCCTTATGTTAGTTAGGTTTAAGTAGTTCTAAGTTCTAGGGGACTGATGACCTAAGATGTTAAGTCCCATAGTGCTCAGAGCCATTTGAACCATTTGAATTTCTTCCATACTTTCTGGTCTACCCATACCACGTTGAACAACTTTGTTCAGTGTACGTGCGTCTATCATGATTCTCACACTACCATCACTTTTTCCTACTATGATCAAGGGATTGTTGCAGGGACCGGTATTCCTCTTCATAATTCCATTCCAGCATTCGATCTATTACCTGTTGTATGGCCATTTTTGACAGTGGTATCGCCTACAGTCGTACAAAGAACTTGCACTGATATCCAGTAACAAGCCGCAGTTTATTCGAAAACACGCTTTTATTTCTCATAATTATGTTACAAAAGACTTGTTTCTGTTCATGGGTAGCATTTGGCACACCGTCCTCAATACTCTCTAACTCGTCTTCCAAATTATTGTCAACATTAAGATTCCATGTACTGTAGAAGTCTATATTTTTGCCTAAACCATCTAATCTTCGATTACAGGCATTAATATTACTCCTAGTCTTTCCTTTAACAAATCGAAAAATTTTTTTGGACATAGCGCTTAGCTCTGCCCCAATATCTATTAAAATGTGCATTTGTAGGCCGTACGCATCCATGGGCTGTATTATTTGTGTGCGGTTATCAGTGTCTAGCTCTTGGGTTTCCCATAACAAGTCCTCAGTTTATCTGATGGTTTTTTAATTTTCTGTTCTATTTGCCTGTCCTTCCGGTTGTTGAAGCCGTTCTGAACCCAACACTGAAACCTTGTTATCATTTTCTTCGCTTAGCAAACCTTGTATTAGCAACAATTCAAGTCAGGTAAATTTTCCTCTGAAAGAGGGTCATTATCTTCCAAATTGCTTGGAATGTGTTCTGTTTCTGCTTATAATTCTTCTCCCGATCTCACGCAACCCATGCCACTCTTCTGAGTGCATTACATCAGCCTTAACCTCATATGTGGCTGTCAATTAGTCGTAACCGTTCATCATCGGCAAAGTCGTCTTGCCCCTCTTCAGAAATTTCGCCTCTGTTTTCTTTAGAACCAGATTCTTTGTGGTTGGCTACTTCAATTACTAAAACATTTGGACAAGCCCGCCTCTTGGGTACAGAGCTTTCCGTTTCTTGATAAACACTAATTTCATATGGGTTGAGAAGCGTAAAGTATTTTCCGCTCTCCTCATTAGCACACCTTTCGTATAATCCTCTATAATTCTTTGATTCGTTGTATTTCCGACTGAACTGACACAGCCACACCTCCTCGCGTTTCGCGTTGCCATATGCGGTAGCGGAAGTTTTATCTGATATCGGCTTCCTGAATTCCGTCGGCGAATCACACTGCACTTGAGCCTGCGGCACCATTGTTGTCTTTACAGCTGCTGTCTCTTCCTCGTTGACCGGTACTCTATTTTCATCATTATTATGGACAGTGATCGGTTTGCTGCCTGCCTTTTCATCTTCAGTTATTGTTACTGGGGGTGCATTACTCGCTCTGTCATCTTGCATATTCTCCCATCCCCGATGTATCCATCCGGATCTATCGTAGCGACGTTGCCTAGGCTTTCTTCTTGGTCGCCAAGGTCTTCCCATGCCTGGTGGGCTTCAAACTGGTGCAGTTAATGATTTCCTTAATTAAGTACGACAGGCCCGTTTCTATCCGGCTGTCGCAATAGCTGATTTTGTTCCTGCCTGCAATCATTCTGCAGAGAACCACGTACCACATTCACATGATACTGGCCTCAGTCTTTTCTACTACTGTTGTTTCCATTATGACTGTCATTGTTATAGTGGTGTGAGTTATTATTACTTGGGTGGTGGTTATCATTATTGCCCATGGTTATTGCTATTATAGTTGTTGCTGTTGTGGTAATTGTTTCTGTTGCCACGACTCTTAAAATTTTCGTGATTATTCTGCCAACTATCCTCATCTTCGATCTTTTCTAAGAATGCAGTAATTGTTCTGTAACTACTGCCTGTGTACCTCCTGGATTCATCTGGAAGCCTCTTCCACAACTCCCAGACAATCTCCGATTCAGTCCGTCGATCACGCAATTATTCTAATATGCAGATCCAATTTTCATAAAATTCTTTCATCGAGCCGCGAGAGTTCACGTCCTAGGGTTCTGACATTATGAAATCGCGCCATTCAGTCTCCTGCTTCTGCTCTGACCAATATTCTTTCAATAACGCATTCTTGAATTCTTGAAAGTTCAATATTGACGTTGAAGCCCCATCGCTTAGGCTCGCCCATCAGCACGTCGATTGCAGTGTTAATTTTTCTCTTATCCGCCCATGATTCACGTAATACCCTTCTACCCTTTTGCAATTTTTAATAAAGTCGGTAGTGTACGATCCATCCTGTTTTTTGAGTGGATCAGAACGCTCCTCCTTCGCTAAGATTTCAGTGTTATGTGCATGGCATAACGCCTGGACTTGCTTTTCGTCTAAACTCTTTTCTGTGTAACAGAACAGTAGTACGAGGAACGCTCCGCCAAAGACCTTACGGTGGCAAACGTAGTATGTATATGTGTATGTAATTGAATTTTTAGATATGCATGAAGAAAACAGTGTTACCAACTGCTTTTCAGCATGTCAGTTTACCTTTGGGACGCATTACAGCAACCATTCTGTATATCATGAATTTGACAAGTCCTTGGTACATTTCCAGCACCATCAAATATCTGTGCACAGGGCACGCCGTTCACGTAAATTATGGGTCTGTGGATTTGGAGCTGATGACCGATGTGTTTCATCGGTTTCAGATTAGGTAATATGAACGTGAACAGTCACTGTCATGCTCCTCAAACCATCGTAGCGCAGGCAGATACGCTGCTGAAGCATGTCATCAGCATCGGGCAAGGCATCAGGTATGATGGGATTCAGATGATCCGCAATAACGTTCATGTAGAGTACCATTATCATAGAGCCTTCAATGACTACCACAGACTAATGTCCTCCATAGCATAATACTGAGCCAATCAGCTTGCATCTTTTCACCTGTAAGACATTTTACCAGACACGACCATCGACCTGGTGTAATAATCAACGTCATTCGCCTGACTAGGTCTCTTTTGATCCATGGTCCTATCTCGATGACCCATGCCCGCTGCTATGGTGACAGATGCCGTTTTTGGTTCAGCAGGGAATGCATGGGGTCATCAGTCACAGACCTCTGCCTATACTGCTTCATAGTGTACGCAAGCCTTCGATCTCCACATACTACAATGAGGTGCGGGCGCACTACGCCTTGTCAAGGTTGATAAGGGGAAAGCAAGAGGTCATCAGTCACAGACCTCCATATGTACTGCTTCATAGTGCTGGCAAGCCTCTGATCTCCAGGCTCTGAGGTGTGAGCGTCCTACATCTTGTTGTCTAGTCGTAGCTTCGATGTCTTTCAATCTCTTTCCATTGATGCTAACAAGTATAGAAAGTGAACAGCTGACCAAATTAGCCGCTTTCGAGATGATCGTTCCCAGGTCCTAGGCCATTACAATTTTCCCTTTCCCACAGTATTTTAGTATATTTCCTCACTTGGACTGGATATTTGGCTGTTGAGGGGAATCAGTCATTTGCAAAGATCTCTAGAGCTAACGATGCATCCGGTTGTACAGGGTTTAACCAAGCACTTGATGAACGTACATTTCCCTAGCGTGTAATGTTAACAAACCGGCTTCTCAAAACCAAGAAACTATGATTGGACTGTGTAGACCCAACCAGCTGAGAGGTTTATGGGGCAGTTCACAGAGCAGTTTACATCCATAACTACACTCTGCTGGCCACTGTGAAGTGCATAGCAGAGGCTACCATATGTAATCGCTTTTTCCCGTTCCATGGAGCGATTCCTAGGAAATTCTGACATATTTTATTTTTGTCACTGATAAAATGAAATTTTATTGTGATTATTAATTTTTTTGTTATGTAGTCTATTAGGTTGTTTTACCATATCTAAAATCTTTCTTCCATTTGGCGCTATTAATTACTAATGTTATTCTGCTTCCATCTACCTCATCTTCACACGTGCACACACACACACACACTCACACACACACACACACACACACACACACACACACACACACACAACGCGCGCATGTGCACACACGCCCTTTTTTGGTTTTTTTGTTAATGTTTCTCTGGTTTGTCCTCTTCATAGTTATTTACTGAAAAACTTTAACGACGACACCAATGCCCCAGTCTTCAGGTGTCAGACCCTCAACAGTAAGGTCGACCTCATTTGGGTATGTGCTAAAGATGGTGTAGCGTTATTCGTCAGTGACGAACACTGTTCCTTGATTCTCCCACTTCCCACAACACATAGCAAACAGATGCTGCATAATTGCAATACTCGTGTTTGGACAGGTGGATAACGTCCGGCGGTGGTTGGGTCAAAACCATTCACCAGACCCCTCATACATTTAGGTCTATACCAACGTTTTCAGGATAGCTGCGAAGTCATGTAGTGACGAATTCCACCCTGCAGTCCGGAGTGCTCACTTGGCTCCACGCATATTCGAACGCATCCCTATGGTGAGTAAACCGCAGTTGGCACGTCATCACTTCACATCAGGACGCAACTATGATGTGGTGGGCATACAGAGTGTATTCGGCACCCAAAGCGCCTACATACTACACCTTTTCTACCACCCGTAGAACGACTTATCAATAATCGTACATAAGCCAAAAGACCAACTGGGATCCATGTAAAGAGCTGTATTTCGGAAATGAGTGTGATAAATGTGAATCTCCGTCTGGATTTTTAAGAGACCCAAAATATTTAAAGTTGTTAGAAAACAAAGCACCCGTGTGATGTTTAGACACTTGTCTCCTAACGTTTTAGGTGAGCATGATAATTTCAAGGTTGTGTGTACAAATGAGGCAAAACGGAGATTTCGTTGGCTGCTCGCTAGTTTACAGTGTACCACGTTGAGTTGTACACCATGCTGAAGACGACGAAGCTGATGAAGCGAGATGATTTCCTTATTGCCCCACAAGCCCTTAAACAAATGCACTAAGTGTAAAATAAAAGGATTATTAGAAGACGCGGCCAAAAAGTTTTCGTTTGAGGCCGTTGCTGCAGCCGATATGCAAAGTAGCATGACTCCGATGCGGTTATAAAAGCACCGGCATGTAGACAAGGTATTAGTAAGGCATCCGCGTCTTCCCGAGGTGCGTGCGGTAAATGCGGAAATGTGAACTATGGCGACGTTGGTAACAAATGCGTCCAATCAGGATCAACATGCTGTTATTCTTTTCTTGGTTGCCGAAGGACAGACACCGGTAAATACCCATCGGAAAAATAATACTGATTGTTGGGCCACATGTCTGTAGAAAACGACCTTTGTGGAACGGTGCGCCATGTTCCGTGCTGCGAGCAATTCGACACAATACGCCTGTCGATCTGGAAACCAAGCCTCAGTCATCACGAACAACAAGAGAACCGTTGATAATGGGATTAGGACGGACCGGCGCATAACTATTCGTGAGCTACCAAAGGATCTCGATATCAGCTTTGATACCGCGCAACACATTTTCTGACAGGACTTAGGCTACCGAAAGGCCTGAATTCCGAACAAAAAGGAAACCGGATGGCTGTTTCCCTAAAACACCTGACACGTTTCAATATCGAAGGCAACAGTTTCCTTCAGCGGATTGTCACAGGCGACGAAAGCTGGTGCCGCCACAGGGAACCTGAATCAAAAATGTCGATGGTGAATTGATATGATGGTATGGTCCATCGTCCCCTTGTAGCAAGAAGTTCAAGAACCAGCCATCTGCTAGAAAGGTAATGCTCAGTCTGGTTTTTGATTATTGGGGGCCACTGCTTATTCAAGGAACATGGTGTTTCGATCACCGGGGAACGGTACCGCGCAACGCTGGAGAAATTACGGCATGTAATTAAAGCGAAACGTCCGAGAAAACTGCGACAGGGGGTGTTGCTGCTTGGTGATAACGCAGGTCCCTATAACGCAAATATCGTAACGCAGAAGTTACACCAAGTCAAGTGGGAGGCACTCTAGCACCCGCACTATAGTCCTGATCTCTCCCCATGCTATTATCACGCCTTTTGTCCCCTCAAAAAATGCGTTGAAGGACGGAAGAGTCCTGTGGCTCAAGGATGTGCAACAGATACTCCACACAACACGATAAGAAATTTTTGCCACAGGGGTATCTTTACCCTGTTGCGTCGATGGGATAAATATCTCAGTGCTCACGGCGTTTTTGCCTGACTGGCATACCGATTCTGAACTTTACGGCCTTCGAACGGAAACTTTTTGATCACGTCTTATAACAAGCACTGCTGGGGTTTCAGAAGACGCTGCGCGCAAACTAGAAGAAATATGCAAAAATGACAGATATCAGTAGATAGAGTTTCTCACCAATATTCGCTTTGTAATACGCGCGGTGACGTAGTTCCAGTAAGGGGCAGGCATCTCAGAACATGCGGATCGATCAGCTGTGCATAGAATTAGTGTAGACAGACAAGTGAAAGAATAGCGTTGCGGCCACATGTAGTTAGCGTTGCTTCATGCAGTGGAGAATGACAAAACAGAGGGAGCCGGCGATCGAGGCATTGCAAAGTAAGTGCGGCACAGATAGTCTTGCTGACAGTTGCAGTCTACCAACAAGCTGACGCAAGGACGCAGTCAGACCGAGCGTCAAGCGAAGCCTGGAGAGTGCTGAGTAAGGGGAAGTGAGGTCAGCACGCTAAGTTACGCTGCAATATACTGTGGGAGTAATAACAAGAAGCTGACACTGAGGGTAAAAAACGACCTCCTGCCGGATATAAATAGTGGAGCGCAGGCAGCAACAGACAGAAGCCATTAAGAAGCAGTTCGGATCTAAGGACGGACGTGGTCCGTGTCCGAATGTTCAATCTTCGTAGGTGACGATTTCGGAAGTCTGTTCCAGCTCGCAGGAGTCATCCGTTCGCCGCCAGATGTCAACTTCAGCTCTGGAGGTCGGCCCGAGTTCGGTCGGCACCATGGCTGACTAACTACAGTGAGAACTTCCAGCAGGACCGGCCGCAGCGCGGACTTGGTCACAGACGCCGCAGGGGACTGACGGCTGGACGCTACGGCAACCCGGCCCCATGGCTCGTGGTTCATCCATGACGGGACCTAGCGAACATCGCGACTGACAGCTTCCCAGCCGCCGGTGCAGCAGGCGTCGGCAGCTGACCTCACGGCTCCGTGGGCGAGCGGCGACGAGTTCATATGGGCCACAGGGCATCCTGGCTTCAGCGGAGCACTGGTGGGCTGAGGCTCCGAGTGCGATCTGTGGAGCGCGTTGCGCGCATTGTCGGAGAATCTACACAGCAGCAGCCAGGTGGAGAGATCCACAGGGCTGGGCAGTGACGACGAGGGTGAAATTGTAAAGAAAGTTCAATAAATAATTGTAAAACTCCACACCGTCTCAGTCTTTGGCGCAGCTGCTGTGTCTGCTGCTAACAAGTAGCAAAAGGTCGTAAGAAGTACTGCAGAAGTCGTAACAAGTGGCTGTAGCCATAACAATAGACTGCGAATGCAGTTCCTTTTAATGACTCCAGTGAGGCATTTACTTTTGCCTTGTCACAAATGGTGCCCGTTTTGACCGTCTATAATGTTCAAAACTCGGAGAAATGCTCTTGCACAGATATATGTCTGTTTTATGGGTGTTTTGTAGTTTAACACAGTAGTCTTCTGAAACCCTGTTGGTGCTTATGAATAACCCTGACATAGAGGCCACATAACACACTTCCATTTCCACAGAAACATGGGAAGGCGGTCCTGCAGGGCACCAGGGCTCACGAGGATAAGGGGAAACTAGCAAGCTGAAACCGCAGCCAATGAGGCCTTAAAATCCTAAGAAATGGGTCACTCTCCATTAGGCTGAGAAACGGTTGACGCACTTCTGTGATGTCTATACCATAGTGCGCAACATTCCCAGTCAGTTTGATCATAGACAACCGCTTTTAGCGCGCTATTCGTTTAATGTTGACGGTGAACGGTGGGAACTGGCTCGTAGCATTTACAGTACTTTGCCGTGCCATTACTGTTTAAAAAAAGTGAAGAAACTTGTCAGTATTTCGCTCTCATAGATATATGTCGCTTTATGGTATGACACACCCATTTTTAAAACCATTGTAATTCCTCAAAGTTCCAATTTCTTGTACAGGAGCCTGGAGGTGCATTTCCACTGACCCGAATCCGGTCGTGACTTTTTAACAACAATACTTTAACAGCCAGTGCGGAAGATTTTATTCATCATGAAGAAAAAGTGGCTGAAGGTGGAGGACAAAGAGATGTGAACCGTAAAACCAAGTATGCGCACCATGGTGCTCCTTCTTCCGAGCTCAGGGATGGAGTGAATTCTCACCGAACCAACTCCATACGGGACATAGACCTTCAAAAATTCACTTTTTACCCAGTGTGAGGACCATTCCCTCTTGTGGGGGCTGGGGAGTATACGTTTTGGCTATGTCGTATTTTAGTAGAGAGCATTTTGTACTCTGATGAGAGGGTCCTCAGTTTGAGATACACGAAATTTGTGTGGTAAAATGTAATATTTTATGTAATGGTAGGACTCGATGCTAAGTTTTTACATGTGAGTATTTAGTGTGCTTTGGAATAAATAGGTTATCCATTAATCTAGTGAATAGCCAGCCGAATTTTTATATTCTACAGTTCTAATATAGATCTTTCATTGACTTAGTTCTCGTTTCTAATGAAAGTATTAAAACTGCCAAAGTATTTTTGAGTGTGGTTGTGATTGTGTGTGTATGTGTGTGTGTGTGTGTGTGTGTGTGTGTGTGTGTGTGTATGTTCGTAATTGAAGGGTTATCATTGTGTGTGTGTGTGTGTGTGTGTGTGTGTGTGTGTGTGTGTGTGTGTGTGTGCGTGCGGCCGTGTATGTGTGCGATTGTGTTCGTAATTGAAGAGTTATCATATTAAAGGGGGCTAAGGAACAAAACGTACTTTCCAGGTATTCAAAATAGACTTTATTCAAATAACAAGAATGTTATGCATTAATTTCAAATAACACTTGCTCGTTGACTTCACAAAAGCAAGTTATCATTTGACATGATCCTAAAATAACAAATAAACACCAACTCTTCTAAACAAATTTTCACTGAAATACTGAACGGGCTAAGTCCACTAAACAAGCCTTGTAATATTTCTACCTCTAGTAATGATTTTACTAGTCAGTCTTGGGTCAGTTCACTGTAAAACTTTTTGTGTATCTCAGTTAGATAATTCATCAAACTTTTGAGGTCTATTTTCTTCTCTTCTGCACCAGTGAGCTCTCTGAATGTGATCGTTTTGAAATCTTCACTTCATCTACATCTACATCTACATGATTACTCTGCAATTCACATTTAAGTGCTTGGCAGAGGGTTCATCGAACCACAATCATACTATCTCTCTACCATTCCACTCCCGAACAGCGCGCGGGAAAAACGAACACCTAAACCTTTCTGTTCGAGCTCTGGTTTCTCTTATTTTATTTTGATGATCATTCCTACCTATGTAGGTTGGGCTCAACAAAATATTTTCGCATTCGGAAGAGAAAGTTGGTGACTGAAATTCCGTAAATAGATCTCGCCGCGATGAAAAACGTCTTTGCTTTAATGACTTCCATCCCACTTCGCGTATCTTGTCTGCCACACTCTCTCCCCTATTACGTGATAATACAAAATTTCCTGTCCCTCTATTTAGCTAGGTGGCTTCTTGTATCTGCATCACCCAAGTCGTGGTGGTTCTAATGCATAAACCATCTTCACCTTTCTCAAGCTTCTTTTAAGCTAGCATATTTTATGTTACTTTCTTTTACTGAATTCTTCATGTTGTTTTCACTATCATTTGTACCGACAATGAAGACACGCAAGCGACAGCTTACAAAACGGTAGGAGCAAGCGGAAGTGCATCATCTACATGTCCGATAGAGCCAACTCGCGTAACATATTCTGCACTTACCCTATTTAGCATCAACAAGTCATAGGAGTTAGCTCCCATTCCATCTACTGGCCTTAGTCGCACCTGCATCAGCCATCATTAGAAACAGCCCTTTTAGTATGTAAAGTTCTGTTCACATACGATCTAACGAAGTAAAAAAAAAATCTAAAACTGGCTCATAGTCCCTTTAGCATCATAACCCTTCAGTTGTGTTCTTACTTTTCAGAACATGATATGTTAAGAAATTTATGCTTTTATCACTTTCAATTATTTTATATTCATTTCATAAGATCAGTTTACCGGTCCTTAGACTCTGATATAGTGCGCCCAAACAAGTATGTCGTCATACTTCATTGCAGACGATAAGGCGAGAATGGTAGGTTCTCCACTTATGTACCTTTACTACACTTACTGTTGAAACACGTATGTATTCAGTAGCAGCGATGGCGAGGCATGACAGAATCTCTGATCAGAGAGTTATTTATCGTTGCTAGTCTGCGCTTGACCGCGCGAGTGTTGAGTTGTGAGTGCAGTAGTTGTACGTAGCGAGTCGCGAGAGCATGTAGTGCAGTTGCGAGTCGGAAGTCGTGTGTGAGGAGTCGGAGACGTCGACATGGGTCTCTGGTCACGGTTCGGGACGAGGTATATTGTTAAATAAGGTAATGAAGCAGCATTGCGCTCAGCCAATAACATCTGTTAATTGTAATTAATTTCTTCAAGAAATGCCCCAATAATAATTTTGTTTTCAAAGCAATCATTTTTAAGAAAAGAATCATTCCAATTGGAACAATATTTCCTATGCTTTTCCTCCCAGAATCAATTTATCAGATTAATTATTGCACAGGGCCTAAGGTCAGCGATGCTGCCCTTCAATTTATCAGATTAATTATTGCACAGGGCCTAAGGTCAGCGATGCTGCCCTTCAATTTATCAGATTAATTATTGCACAGGGCCTAAGGTCAGCGATGCTGCCCTTATAAAATTTATCAGGTTGATCTTAACGTTAATTTTGTGGGGACTTAACATTTTTGCACATTTTTATTATCATTGAGTTTTATTACTGTGGGAAGCTAACATTTGGCACTATTCGCAATTCTATTCAATTCTTTTCATTTTCATATTTTTACGGGGAGGTTACACTGTTGATTCATGTGACTATCCTCATAAGTAGAGAAGTGTGAGGTCTCTTTGACTGTTTGAGTGTTTTCTTATCTACTTTACGTGTAGGCGAATTTTCAATTCAGATATGACAGAACGATTTGTCAGCAAAGAGTTCTATTTTGTGTGAAGAATATCGGCAGCGAAAACCATCAGGATATGGCACAAAAAAGAAGAAAGACTCGAGATAGTGGAAGACTGTTTCTTCCTAACTACCAGAAAATCCAAAACAGGTGAGACCTAATGTGAAACCTATGTCGTTTTCTTTCGACTTGAAGGGGATAGTCGACCATAAATATATTTCTCAAGACCCGCATTAAAGCATCATTACTACAAGTGCTACAACGTTTGAGTGGGACATTGTGGGAAAGCATCTCACGTTGTGGCGATCAAATAATTGGCTACTCACCAGACGGCACTCCATGTCAAAAAGTGATGTCAAGCAGTTTTTGACCAAAATCAGGTTGATACCGATTTCGTACCGATCTTATCTACGGTATCGGTGACCATCCAAACGCCTAAAATGAAAAAGAACGTAAAAGGCAACGGGTTGCCCTTTATTAATCTCGGTCAAGTTAAAAACATTCACGCTTCCACTGAAGATAACAACAGTTCCTTTCAAATATCAGTAGACAAAATAAAACTTGCGAGCATTGACCACAGAGAAAAATATCTAGCGTTCGGTTTATTACTAACAATTGAAAATCTAATTTCGCTATCTTGAATCCTTTATAAAGCGTGACAAATGTTCACGGTAAATAAGACACGCTGTGAGTTCAATAGAGAGAGTTAAATCATGCATCACTGAAACGAGGCACTTGTTCCGCTTCGCTTACTAGAATTTGTGGACAGACAGAATGGATGCACTGTTGACAATTTGCACGTGTAATAAATTACAGTTCGGCGTGAAACTGGGCGTGTTATTCAGGGTAAATTGTTTATGCACATAATGGTTTAATAGACATAAAAGAACGCTAGAATTCATACACTAAAACCAAAGTAAATCAAAATTACTCGGTATAAATTGTTTCGTGCCGTTGTTTCATTAATAATGGCAGGAATTTAACTAGAAATGAACAGGTAAATGCATGTGACACAATTATCAACTTCTATTGCACTTCTCTTTCACATAAGCGGTGCAGTTAGACAATTGATTACCAAACATCCGTTGCTTCGTTGTCTCCAATTATACCGTACGAGGTTATTACCTTGCTAAATCACTGTCAACACAAAGCAGTGGTCAATTTGCTACAGATCTACAAAAAAATTCTTAATTTCTGTCCGTCGATCGTAGTTTTTATTTCAAAGTGACCGATTCCGAGCGATGTCGCCCATCTTCAGATCACATCTAGTAGTTACAGAATAACCAGTCTTAATGGAACTATTACTTTCACTGTCATTCACAGTGAACAATGCGGATAACTCTCTGTGACAAGTATATAAAGGTTTGAGAAATGCTAAAGATCTTGTTAAAAGCAAACAACATGAAATTACAATGAACCAAACATTTCAAAAAGTTTCATGAAATCAGGAAATCCTGTTAGGAAATCCTTTGCGGAAAATGATTAGTTCAGGGCGCAGGCTCCGTCAAATTGACACACTACTTACCCAACCTAGTTGCAAGGGTGGTGGGAAACTGTTCTCAGTTAGAAATTTAGTAGTAAATGCGCTTAAGAGCTTATAAGATAATTGGCATAATTAAATAAAATCTCCGTAACGTAATGTTGTATTCAACCCGACGTTAGTTTGTACACCGGAGGACTTTACTAGACATGTTTATCTGGGAGGCGTTAGATCCTTGCCTTTTTGTGCCCTTTGAAATGATTTGATTAGAATTTGACGTGGACTTCGAACCACTGCGCAGCTTGACATTTTCTTAATAAACAAATCAGTGCCAGAGGCGAATGAAGCCATTAGTGACACTAAAATCCAGAATCTCTGAACTTATATTCTGGCTATTACTCTCTGAAACAGAGTCTCACTGGCTACTGTAAGTGGACGAAGTGTACCTGTTGATGTTGTGGTCTTCAGTACAGAGACTGGTTTGATGCAGCTCTCCATGCTACTCTATCCTGTCCAAGCCTCTTCATCTCCGAATAACTACTGCAACCTACATCCCTCGGAACCTGCTTAGTGTATTCATCTCTTCGTCTCCCTCTACGATTTTTACCCTCCACGCTTCCCTCCAATAATAAATTGGTGATCCCTTGATGCCTATCCTACCAACCGATCCCTTCTTCTAGTCAAGTTGTGCCACAAATTCCTCTTCTCCCCAATTCTGTTCAGCACCTCCTCATTAGTTACGCGATCTACCCATCTAATCTTCAGCATTCTTCTGTAGCACCACATTTCGAAAGCTTCTATTCTCTTCTTGTCTCCACTGTTTATCGTCCATGTTTCACTTCCATACTTGGCTACGCTCCATACAAATACTTTCAGAAAAGACTTCCTAACACATAAATCTATACTCGATGCTAACAAATTTCTCTTCTTCAGAAACGCTTTCCTTGCCATAGCCAGTCTATATTTTATTTACTCTCTTCTTCGTCCGTCATCTGTCATTTTGCTCCCCAGATAGCAAAACTCCTATTCCACTTTAAGTGACTTACCTCCTAATCTAATTCCCTTAGCATCACCTGATTTAATTCGACTAGATTCCATTACCATCGTTTTGTCTTGGTTGATGTTCATCTTATATCCTCAAGACACTGTCTATTCCGCTCAACTGCTCCTCCAGTTCCTTTGCTGCCTCTGACAGAATTACGGTATCGTCGGCCAATCTCAAAGTTTTTATTTCTCCTCCCTGGCTTTAAATTCCTACTCGAAATTTTTCCTTTGTTTCTTTTACTGCTTGTTAGGTATACAGATTCAATAACATCGTGGAGAGACTACAACCCTGTCTCACTCCCTTCCCAACCACTGCTTCCATTTGATGCCCCTCGACTCTTATAAGTGCCATCGTTGGTTTCTGTACAAATTGTAAATAGCCTTTCGCTCCCTGTATTTTACTCCTGCCACCCTTAGAATTTGAAAAAGAGTATTCCAGTTAACATTGTCAAAAGCTTTCTCTAAGTCTACAAATGCTAGAAACGTAGGTTTGCCTTTCCTTAATTTTTCTTCTAAGATAAGTCGTAAGGTCAGTATTGTTTCACGTGTTCCAACATTTCTACGGAATCCAAATTGATCCTCGCCGAGGTCGGCTTCTACCAGTTTTTCCATTCGTTTGCAAAGAATTCGTGTTAGTATTTTGGAACCATGACTTATTAAACTGATAGTTCGGTGATCTTCACACCTGTCTGCACCCGCTTTCTTTGGGAAAAAACTTTTACCCACACAGTATTTAAGTAATACTAGACAGGTAAGAAACATGATTTGCTGTTTGCACTAAAAACCAACTGGACTACGCAGAGTACATGTGGAAAGTGTGAAATTACAGTACGCTTAATTCTGCCGTCAATGCTGGCTTGGGTCTTGTACCTCCAGATAAATGAAAGAATTACTGAAGTTATATTCACTATACTATTTAAATGCCCACGACCACTGACCTTGCCGAGGTGGGGTGGTTCGTGTACTTCCACGATACAGATACTGTAATCGGTGGTGCAACCATATCGAAGGGAGAAGCCAAACTAACATGTGGTTCCTAAAAGAAGCAACAAACTTTCCACTAATTGCAGTGTCAACGGTCTGGATGGTTGACTGATGTGGTCTTATAACATGGCCTTGCTATTTTGGTACTGTTAACGACTGAAAGCAAGTTGAAAAGATAGCCGTTATATTTCCTGAGGATGTACAGCTCTATTGTGTGACATACCACGACGTCCTTGTGGGTAAAATCCTCTGAACGTAAAATATTATCCTTGGGCCGGTACTACATTGGAGGATGTTGTCAGCACAAGAAAAGAACTGCGTGCTACGAATCAGAGTGTGGAATATCGTGTAGGTAAGTTAGAGAATTTAAAATGGTAATGGATAGGTTGAAGTTATATATAATGGGAATCAGTAAAGAGCAGTGGTAGGATGAAGAGGATCTCTGGTCAGGTCACTACAGGATTATCAACCCAAAATCAGAGATGATGTTGAAGTAGGTGTATTAACGAATAAGAAAACAGGAATGCGATTAAGCTACGAGGGCTGTTCAATAAAGAATGATCATAATTTTTTTTTACAACTTACCTTTACTTATCCTCATAATTTTGATGGTCCTTCTCAAATTAGCCTCCCATGAATGCGATGTCCCAGTGTTTCTGCAAGTCTTCAAATACATGCTGGAAACCATTTTTTGAGAGGTCCTTCAAAATCGCCTCCGCAGCCTTCAACACTGCTTCTGATGATGGATAATGCCTCCCACGAAGGCGTTTCTTCATATTAGGGAATAGCAAAAAGTCTCATGGGGCTAAATTCGAACTGTAGGGAGGGTGAGGGATGCATTTCACGTTGAGTTTTGCAGGGTATTCAGCAACAACATTGGCAATATGCGGCCGCGCATTATCGTGGTGCCTTTTGCACCTGATATGGACTTCCATTGTTTTCAGAATATCTCCTGTAGTATTGTCCAGATACTGATGTGTGTGCATGTACAACATGCTGATAAACCATTTCATGAATATCAAAGAAGGAGATGACCGTCGCTTTTCCAGCAGAGGCAACCACTTCTGCTTTTTGGGGGTTGGTGATGAAGGAGATTTCCACACGGAGCTTTGCTGTTTGCTCTCAGGATCAAAATGATGTAACCAAGTTTCATCAGTAGTGACTACATTTGAAAGATACTACGGATCTTCCTCTATCAACAACTTTAACTGCAGGCAGACCTGCACGGGAATATCCTTTTGTTCGGGAATCAACAGTCTTGGAGCCCATCGCGCACAAACACGTGTCATGTGTAATTTTTCTGTCACCAACGTATGGGTGGCACACAATGAAATTTCAGAAAGTAATCTTAAGGTAATTCGTCGATCCTCTCTCACAATGACAGTAGCAGTGCTGATGTTTTCTTCCGTAACAGCAGTAACTGGAGCACTGGGTCCACCTTCCTTTGAAAATGATTGTCTTCCCTCTTTAAACATTTTAAACCACTTTCCAGCTGTGCAGTAGGGTAGAACAGACTCTCCATAGGCCTCCTGTAACATTATATAGGCCTCAGCTGAAGATTTGTTGAGACGAAAGCAGACTTTCAAAGTCACATATTGTTTCTCGCGTATTACCTTCATTGCAGCGGTAGGCGATACTGAACGTGTCTGACCTTGCCACCGCGCAGAGTAGTCGTGCGGACTGAGGTGCCTTGTAACGGTTCGCCGGCCGAAGTGGCCGTGCGGTTAAAGGCGCTGCAGTCTGGAACCGCAAAACCGCTACGGTCGCAGGTTCGAATCCTGCCTCGGGCATGGATGTTTGTGATGTCCTTAGGTTAGTTAGGTTTAACTAGTTCTAAGTTCTAGGGGACTAATGACCTCATCAGTTGAGTCCCATAGTGCTCAGAGCCATTTGAACTATGTTTGTAACGGTTCGAGCGGCTCCCCCCGTCGGAGATTCGAGTCCACCCTCGAGCATGGGTGTGTGTGTTGTCCTTAGCATAAGTTAGTTCAAGTAGAGGGTAAGCTTAGGGACCGGTGACCTCAGCAGTTTGGTCCCATTGGATCTTACCAGAACTTTCCAACTTTCTGACCTTACCTGTCTCTCACAGGTGGGAACCGGGAGTCCCAAAAATGAAACTTGTACGGCGTGTGTATTGCACGTTAAGCTAACAGAATATCATAAGATTAAATTTAAGCGGGAGAAATTATGACCATAAAAAATTATGATCATTCTTTATTGAACAGCCCTCGTACTATGAACAACATAATGAACGCATTATAGTAGCCAAGATAGACATACGGCCTACACCCTCTGCAGTAGTACCAGTTCATAAGCCGACTAGCTACACAGATGATGAAGAGACCGAATGCCTGATGAGATAAAAGAAATAACTCAGATACTTAAGCGGGATGAAAATTGGACTGGATTTCGGTAGAAGGAAGAAAAGTACATTGACGTGCAAAACTTAAGGACTTTCAGGTGATGTATCAGTGCCAAGTAACACATATCGATGAAACTTGGACCGTGCTACAGTATAGAACGGAAGGTAAATGAGACGAATACCCAATGAGACGAACAGAAATGCGACTTTTGTTGAAAGATAATAATTACACTGAAATCAACCACGATTTATGATGATCCCCTGTACATTACAAATGCACAACATGGTTCTTAAAAGAGCAATGCATGAACAGCAGTGCATGTTCTGCTAAGTTCTCCCGTGCTAGCCACGTACACTACTGGCCAATAAAATTACTAGACCAAGAAGAAATGCAGATGGTAAACGGGCATTCATTGGACAAATATATCATGCTAGAACTGGCATGTGACTACATTTTCACGCAATTTGGGTACATAGATCCTGATAAATCACTACCCAGAACAACCACCTTTGGCCATAATAATGGCCTTCATACGGCTGGGCATTGAGTCGAACAGAGCTTGGATGGCGTGTACAGGTACAGCTGCCCATGCAGCTTCAACACGATAGCATAGTTCATCAAGAGTAGTGACTGGCATATTGTGACGAGCCAGTTCCCCGGCCACCACTGAACAGACGTTTTCAATTGGTGAGAGATCTGGAGAATGTGCTGGCCATGGCAGCAGTCGAACATTTTCTGTATCCTGAAAGGCCAGTGCAGGACCTGCAACATGCGCTCGTGCATTATCCTGCTGAAATGTAGGGTTTCGCAGGGATCGAATGAAAAGTAGAGACACGGGTCGTAACACATCTGAAATGTAACGTCCACTGTTCAAAGTGCCGTCAATGCGAACGAGAGCTAACCAAGACGTGTAACAAATGGCACCCCATACCATCACGCCGGGTGATAAGCCAGTATGGCGATGACGAATACACGCTTCCAATGTGCGTACACCGCGATGTCGCCAAACACGGATGCGACCATCATGATGCTGTAAGCAGAACCTGGATTCATCCGAAAAAATGACGTTTTGCCATTCGTGCACCCAGGTTCGTCGTTGAGTACACCATCGCATGCGCGCCTGTCTGTGATGCAGCGTCAAGGGTAACCGCAGCCAAGGTCTCAGAGCTGATAGTCCATGCTGCTGCAAACTTCGTCGAACTGTTCGTGCAGATGGTTGTTGTCTTGCAAACGTCTCCATCTGTTGACTCACGGATCGACACGTGGCTGTACTATCCGTTACAGCCATGCGGATAAGATGCCTGTCATCTCGACTGATAATGATACGAGGCCGTTGGGATCCAGCACGTCGTTCCGTATTACCCTCCTGAACCCACCGATTCCATATTCTGCTAACAGTCATTGGATCTCGACCAACGCGAGCAGCAATGTCACGATACGATAAACCGCAATCGCGATAGGCTACAATCCGACCTTTATCAAAGTCGGAAACGTGATGGTACGCATTTCTCCTCCTTACACGAGGCATCACAACGTTTCACCAGGCAACGCCGGTCAACTGCTGTCTACGTATGAGAAGTCGGTTAGAAATTCTCCTCATGTCAGCACGTTGTAGGTGTCGCCATCGGCGCCAACCTTGTTTGAATGCTCTGAAAAGCTAATCATTTGCATATCACAGCATCTTCTTCCTGTCTGTTAAATTTCGCGTCTGTAGCACGTCATCTTCGTGGTGTAGCAATTTTAATGGCCAGTAGTGTAGTTCTTGTGACAGTGCGTTCCACTCCATCACTAGAGCGGTTGAAACCCGCTGGATAGTCGTTGGTGCACGTGGATGTGCTGCAATATGCCACCCCAACGTATCTCACACTTGTTCGATGGGATTTTAGTGGGGGAATGGGCAGCCAATCCATTCGCCGGATATCCTCTCTTTCGAAGGGCTCCTCCGCCTGCGCTGTTCGATGAGATAGCGCACTGTCGTCCATGAGAATGAAGTCAGGGCCGATGCACCCCTGATAAGATACACATGGGTCAGGAGTACTGTGTCACAAAAATGTTGACAGGTGTGTCTACCATATTCAAAGATCTGGAACTGCTTAAAGAAGGGGGCGTTGGAAAGTTGAGCGAATATATGGAAGGTTTATACGAGGGAAACGAACTTGAATATCATATTGTAGAAAGAGAAGAATCAAGTAAAGATGAGATAGGAGATAGGATACTGATAGAATAATTTGACAGAGCACTGAGAGACCTAAACCGAAACTAGGCCCCTGAAATAGACCAATTCCCTAAGAACTATTGTGATCTTTAAGAAAGCGCGTCATGACAGAATTATTCCTCTTCTTGTGCAAGATACATCACAAAGGTGAAAGAGTCTCATGCTTCCTGAAGAATGTAAAAATTTCTATTCCAAAGATTGCAGGTGCTGACAGGAGTGAATATTACCGAACCATCAGTTTAATAAGACCTGGTTATAAAACGCGCATATAAATAATTTACAGAAGAATGTACGAACTAGTAGAAGCCGACCTCAGAGAAATCAGTATGGATTCCAGAGAAATGCAGGAACTGGCGAGGAAATATTGTCCAATTTGGGAGAATGACGGTTCAATCCCGCGTTCGGCCATCCCGATTTAGGTTTTCAGTGATTTTCCTAAATCGCTCCAGGCAAATGCCGGGATGGTTCCTTTGAAAGGGCACGGCCATCCTCCTTCCACGTCCTTCCCTAATCCGATGAGACCGATGAACTCGCTGTCTGGTCTCCTCCCCCGACCTACCCAACCCAGATATTGCCCATACGACTGATCGTAGACTACAGGTTAAATAATGCAACCTATATTTATAAAGTGGTCATACAATGTTGCACATTGTTTTAGTGTCAATACCGAACATAATAGGAAACGAAATTGCTTTTATACTGTCGGGTACAATTATAAGAAAAGAAAAATTAAGAAAATAACACATTCCCACATGATAAACACTAAAAAAAAATTATTACAGAAGGTTCCACTGCAAACACTACAGTTTTTTCTCGCTGTCATCTTGCAAAACACATATTTTTTTGTAAATCAATTGGCCCTCCTCGTAACTGGAGATACTTTTGAAAGCAGTTAGGCATACTGCTTACCAATTTGTCCATATATGCCTGTGGGGTAATGGCCCAGAACTTTACACAGGCCTATGGTGCCCTGTAAGGTCTGTTGCGGGACACGAAGATTGCAATCCGCTCGTTTTAGCATGATCCATGCATTCTCAATACAGTGACATCTGGAGAATATGAAGGCCCGTTTTATCCGACTGATCCTATGCACCATTAGAAAGGTGTTCACAAGATTGTGATAATGTGGTCGTGCATTATCCTCCATCAGCGTGAATCCCACTTCAATATGTTCACCAAATGGGACTACAGTGCAGGCAAGGATGTCGTCCCGATCCTTCCCACCAGTCATCTTCCCACATGTTGGCATAAGGCGTATCGTGCGACCATACATGATTCAACCCCAAAACATGGCCGACCACTTTGATAAGGATGGCGGTTTAGGATACACTTAGGGTGTAGGCGTTGTCCTTATTACATGCACACACAAATACCACTATTATCAGGGTGGAGACTGATACGCGTCTCATAAGAAAAGAGCATTGTATCCCACTTATGTCTAATCAACAAAGAGTGGTTTCGTGCTAATCTGACACCATCTCTGAACACGATTTCGAGCCTAGAGAGGTCTTCTGCCACTTAATCTCTGCTCAGGGAGTCTATTTCATATAGTCTTTTTTGAACGTGCACTGTTGTAGCTGTTTGGAACTACCGCTTTAGATATGTACCATTCTGTTCAGAGTTTCGGCTTACATGTTTGTCTCCTTCTACGGCTGGTTTTTTCGCAAGCCTCAACTGATACTGTCGCTAGAGACTTGTTCCAAATGATAGAGACATCAGTTTGAGTCACAGCGACATTCGCTGCGACGTCTACCTGTCTCATTTCCTGCTCCGTAAGAGTGACTATAAGGAGAGACTAATTGTTCGTTCTTGTTGTCCACACCATCCTGAAATAAAAGAACTATCGTAACGACACACAGCGCAAGTACAGAAACGTGTTTCCATTGATTGCACATACTGCTCCCTCACAGTAGAAACGTGAACTGTTTGCGATAGAATTACATTTCAGACACACAAGTCTACTGATATTATAACGTATTTTTGTATTACAGCAATGTGCAATATTTATTTGATCACTGTAGGCTTTGTAAATTTAGAGAAATCCATTGACAACATTGGCTTCAACAAACTTTTTTGTAGCAGTTGTAAAATGCAGAGAGTGAAAAGTTGTCTAAACTTAAAGTTCAGGTAAAAGAAATAAAAACTTTGAGGTTTGCCAGTTAGATTGTATTTCTGTCAGAGATAGCAAAAGACTTGAAAGACCAATCGAATGAAACACATTATGTATTGAAAAGAGACATAAGACGAATATCAATAAAAGTAAAACAAATTAAATCGGGTGATGCTGAGGGAATTAGATTGGGAAATGAGACGCTAAAGTTAGCCTATCAATTTTACAGTTTGTGCAGAAAAATGGCCGAAGATGAGAGGATATAAAATGCAGATTGGCGATACCAACAAAAGAATTTCTGGAAAAGAGAAATTTGTTAACATCGAAGATAAATTTAAATATAATTTTGATAATGTTTGCAGTCATTCTTCCTTCAATGCTACTGTGCTAGGAAGTCTTTTCTAAGGTCTTTCCATGGAGCTCTGTCAGAAAGAGACTAGAAGCTTTTGAAATGTGATGCTACAGAAGAATGCTGAAGATTAGGTAATCAGATCGAACATCTAATGAGGAGTTACAGAATTCAATCGGGGAATAGGGAAATTTGTGCGACAGCTTGAGTAAAAGAAAGAATCAGTTGATCTGACGTACCCTGAGGTGTCAAGTAATCGTCAGTTTGGTAGTGAAAGTGCAGAGGGTAAAAACTGCAGATGAAAACTAAGTACAGTAAGCAGATTCAGATTAATATAGCTTACAGTAACTGTGCACAGATGATGTGGCTTGCACAGAATAAACTAGCATGGAGAGATGCATAAAATCATACCTCGGACAGAAGATCACATCAACAGTAACAACAACAACCTACTACTTAATACTGCATGGTCTGATGTCGCTCTGCGTAACTAAAAACTGCCTGCAGTTGTTATTATTATGAAACAAGTGTTAATCCAATTCTACTAGATGAAACCGTTTGAAGGTCAAATAGAATTATGTCGTTAGACTTTACTTCGTAGTTTCTTCTATTAGTTTTTATTGTGTAACACTCTGTTGTCGAGTTGTGTAATGTTTCCTGGTAGAAAGAGAGCGTTAAAGACAAAAATTCACAATGAAACGATAGTGAAAGTTGAAGTTATTTGAGATGAACAAGTCAGTGAAATCTTTTCCCGAATTTTGACACACTTTTGCAATTGAAATTTAGAGTTGCAGATCACATAACTGTGAATTACAATGAAGTAATTACTACACATGGCTCTAATAATTGCCTTACGATGTTTTCCAATTTAAATGACACCTTTTGGTAATGAATAAGTATAAATACCTTTTACGCAAAACTAACGACAATAAGCATTATAGAAAGTAACGTCACAATTTTGCATTCTACATAACCATTCACAGCTAACGAAATTTTGTTGTTCTCTGTTCATTACTAAATTGTTTACATGATTTCTGATGCAAGTGAAAAATATTTGATAGCTATGATACATCCATTAGAAGTTGCGCCAACGTCATATTTAATAATTTCGTACTATTTTTTCCTGATTACAAACTAAGCATAGTTTCATAAATTTACCAGTAATACAAATCAGTAATTACAGAAACAGTAATTTTGCTCACTAAGTGAGTGGCGATTGTTAATTTCCTTTATTCATTACCTAAACTGACAATATTTTTTCCAAATTTTGCTAACTATTGCGATTCCCTTTCATTCTTTATTTTCATTCTACTTTAACCGAAATTCGTTTTCTTACCGTCATTACTAAAAGCAATGTGCATTGCCATTCGGTTATAACAATACTTACATTTCGTGGATTTTGTTTATACTTCCGAGTGGATGCCTTTCCTGCAGAACAGGGAACATTAGGTATAGGGTTCATTTAAATCCTAACTAACCGGAAGCTGCTACAACCGCTCTTTGTTGTTCTAAGAGGTAGTGGATACTTCTTTAATGGCTCTGCTTTGCACTTTTGTTGTTCTATGCACCAATATCACTGTTAACATCCATAGCATTATTTATACAACTGCTATTCTCTCATTCCACACATTTCGGTTGCTCTTCTGCTTGTCTTACGTGCTGTCTAACACGATGCATGTCGCTGAATTATAGTGAAACGGTACAGTAGTTTCCGCTCTATAAGCAGCAGGTTTCGCTGCTCGCTCGCACCGGGAAACAGAAACAGAGGCGGCTCCGCAGCCAATTTTATTACACGACGCGGCCGGCCGCGGGTGCAACAGAACCCATGTGGACGGGTGGAAAGAAATGTGTCAGGCTTCATAATACGTATTTATATGAGTCGTGTATTATGCATTTCTTGTACGTGAATGTGAATCTGCACACGAACTTTCCTAATCCTCCTCACACCTTTCCGTAAAGCGTGGCCAAATCTTTGTTGGGAAGTAGTTCTGTAGTATAGTAGTGCCAACGTTACTCCTGGGTAGGGGATCAGAGAGACAGCACAGGCAGGTAAAAGTCAAAGACTTTCCAGTGTCACAAGATTTGGGGTAGAGAGGTTGGTCACGGCCAAGTGGTTCGACCATCCCCTCCACCGGGGCCCAGCAAGACCTCCGGGTGCCCGCCATATTCGTGGAGTGTTACAGAAGACGGGTAGGTGAGCAGACGTGCCCTCAGTGCGTCTGTCTCAATGTTCACGCATGTGAGAGAGGTATTTGAATATTTGTACTAATTCTTTTATTTCCAGCTTCGGATTGTGTAAGGAAGTGAATGATCTCGTTAATTTAGGAAACTTGACCCCCTGTGTTAATGTATCTGGTCCCCAGATTGCCCGTTATCCTCTTCACATAGTGGATGTCCTATGTAAAATATTGAGAAACTTTGGTGGTATACATTTGGCCAACGCAATTCCGTCTTGCCCGTAGAAAAGCGCGTGCAGATTGGTATATAATATCCCCGAGCTATAAGTTGTAAAAGTATAATATCTGTAAACTGGAACAATTGCTGCAATCGCTGTAAAATCGAGTGATAATATTTAAAATAAATACGTAATCAATTGCATCAATCTTTAACGTACCCTAAAGTCACAAAGAAGTCAAGTTAAAGGAATTCATTTAAAATAAAAGATATAGAATGCAGGGACCCACATATCAGCGTGAGAACCCTCCAGCCCCTTGCCTAGTATCGTACAGAAAGGGCACGCTCTCTAGGTAGCGCTCTCAAGCTCCCCTCCCCAGTTATCCGCTGCGCAATTTTGATTTAGGGCTTGACCACATCAACTTTCATCTGGCGTCCCTAGGAAAGGATGTATGACGGTAAGCTTTCAATAGTATTAGCTAGTTGGAAGATTTAGTCTGTGTTATCCACTAGAATAAACAAGAAATAAAAAATATGGACTTCAGAAAGGGGACCCACATCAAAACTCTGATGCGACTTCACAACCAGATTCTGGAAACATGTAATACTATAGGTTAGTAAGAATTTCCTGAAATTATGATCATCCTCCATATTTAGTGGAACTACTGCTTGGTGTCCATAGCTTATGATACCCACAAAACAGCAAAACCACAAAACCTAGATTTAACTGCCCAATACAAAACTGTTCTATCAAGATACGACTGGGGAATCCATTGCTGTAGAAAAAAACAGAAGTTAACGGTGATCGAATATTATAAAAAAGACTGTTTCAGTTTGTGCAGCTATAGACGTCTCACGTACGTATTCAAATAGTTCTTCCTTCTTTTAATCACTCTAAAGCAGAACGTTTAAAAAAATGGCTCTGAACACTATGGGACTTAACATCTGAGGCCATCTGTCCCCTAGAACTTAGAACTACTTAAACCTAACTAACCTAAGGACATCACACACATCCATGTCCGAGGCAGGATTCGAACCTGCGGCCGTAGCGATCGCGAGGTTCCGGACTGAGCGCCTAGAACCGCTGGGCCAAAACGGCCGGCAGCAGAACGTTAATTATGTCTTGAGTGTTATGGGTTTCTGTGAATGAATATGCTGTCCAACTTCTCTACATGACAATAATGAAAAGCAATTGGCCTGGAACGTTATTGGGCACAGAAAAAGAAGAGTGAAAGTTAAAGATGAACCAGGAAACATTCGATACTGACTAATAAAATGAAGAAAACTTCTGTAAATGTTTGGTGTGTCAGTTCCAGCAAAACTAAAGGTTACATTTACTTCATAATAGTTCATTTACATGGTCCAGTCGCAGTAATGTTGCCACCGCCTACGTTCGACGCTAACGTACAATAACAACTCACAAACAGCACATGGCAGCACTAGCAGTGGAGGGGTATATCAAGCGCTTCGAGAGGCGCGGAAAAGTGTAGTCGTTGTCGCAATGCGAAAACGGGGTGATTTATCTGACGTTCAAAAATTTATGACCATTGGCTTCAGAACCAAAGGTGGAAGCATTTGCGAAACTACTAGTTTGTGGACTGTTCGCGTGCCGCCGTGGTTAAAGTATACCATTCATGTCAAAATGCCGCTATCCAAAACCGGCGCCGAGGCAACTGTGATACACCACGGACTATAGATGACAGGGGCGAAAGTCGTGAACAACGGCTACGGAGATGTGAATGGGTGATTAGAAGCGCATCTGTTGAGCAGCTGACCGCCTGGATGAACCAAAGGGCTCACACAGTTTCTCCCCAACAACCGTTCAGTTAACGTTGCGTATAGCCCTCCGCAACAGGCGTCTGATGGCTGCTGTTCATCAGTGACGAATGCTGGAATTTCCACGTCATAACCGCAACTGGACGTCCAATGAGTAATGACAGGTGGCCTTTCCAGATGAATCATGCTTATGCTCCAACGGACAAACGCCTGTTGCCTCGTCGTTAGAATCCAAGCTGGAGGAGGGAGCGTTCTCGTCTGGAGGATGTGTTCGTAGCATTCCCTGAGTGAACTTGTCATTCTTGAGGGCACGCTCGATCAACAAAAGTATGCACCTATCCTTGATGACCATTCAGTTTGGCTTTTCCTCGGCACGATGTCATCTACCAGCAGGACAGAGCATCGTGTCACAAAGGTTGCTGTGTACGTGCGTGATTCGGAGAGCAGCAGGTTGAGTTTACCGTACTCCCGTGGCCGCCAAACTCCTCGGACTTAAATCTAATAAAAAATCCATGGATCTAATTCAACAGGGCTGTATGTACCATGCATTCTTAAGCGAGAAACCTAGTGCAGCTGACCATGGCACTGAAGTCCTCGTGGCTCCACATCCCTATTAGTACCTCCCGTAACCTCCACTGACTCTCTTCCCACACGTCTCGCAACGGTCTGCGCTGCAAAAAGTGGTTATTCTGGCTGTTTGCAGGTGGCCACATAAATGAGACAACTGTATATGCAGTTACCAAAGTTATTAATGTAAAATAAATTTCTAAGCTAAACTTTTAAGGAAAAACTAATTTGAAATCTTTAATTGCCACTGGCAACGGCCTTGCCGCAGTGGATACACCGGTTCCCGTCAGATCACCGAAGTTCAGCGCTGTCGGGAGTGGCCGCCACTTGGATGGGTGACCATCCGAGTCGCCATGCGCTGTTGCCGCTGGAACACTTGTGGCCTGAATACGGAGTGTATTAATTGCCACTGAACACTATGGCAAAGGCCATAGATGACAGAACATGGCAGCTTGTGATTTAAGTGTATTTTTATTTATAAGCCTTCCGCAGCCGCTGCAAACTTCTACATGTTACTGTTGTTATATGACTTGACATGGTTAAGTTTGAGATCTTAATTTTCAACATAAAATTTGTCTTGATCGCTCATTTATAACACGATGACAAATTTAGATTGCTCAAGCAATTATCTTCAGATCATTAAAATTTCGTTACAATGAGGAACTCGTCATAAGTAATACAACCATATACTGCATCACTAAAACACAATTAGACAGAGTTAAATACACAGTACATGTTTGTACTAAGGTGAAAAATCGAAACTGATCATTATTTCATAAATGTGCTATCGAAGCAAATAAATTTTATATGTTACTCTCTATAAGCCAAACGTGAAGCAGGCCAGTACAGGGACAAATAAGTCACATGGCCCGTGATTACAAAAAATGTCCTTACCTACAAATGAGCCGGTCGCTATTAGCTAAATATAATAAGAAGGAACCGGAAAGTGAGAGTGTTAATGATAAATTCGCAGAATGAGCTTCTGCTCTAAGACGGGATGTAAAATATACGAAATTCTAATATTTTCTCCGGAGAAGGAAAAAAACCGCTGATAATTATGAGTTCTGTGAGATATATGCGTACTTATGCTAAGAGACAGTTGTTTAATGCAAAAAAAATACTCTTGTATTATTTGTCGTATGGGTCGACAGCGTAAAAACTTTACTGATTTGCACCTTAAATGCCGGCAGTGGTGGCCCAGCGGTTCTAGGCACTTCAGTCCGGAACCGCGCGACTGCTACGGTCGCAGGTTCGAATCCTGCCTCGGCCATGGATGTGTGTCATGTCCTTAGGTTAGCTAGGTTTAAGTAGTTCTAAGTTCTAGGGGACTGATGACCTCAGACATTAAGTCCCATAATGCTCAGAGCTATTTGAACCATTTTTGCACCTTAAATGTAGCAAGAAGGATATGTGAAAATTATTTCGTCTCTGCAGTCTCGTTAAAAGGAATGGACTAAGTGGCCAGTTTTGAAAGACAATCTTTCTACTAAACTGAACTTCAGAACAAAGCAGTACCTCGGACACATAACGTCTCAATAGCAAGGTCGTAATGTTATGAGCAAAGTATAGTTTATTCATGGTTTACAGATTAATGACACAAGGACGCCATTTCATCCCTCTACTGTCAAGCAGGTCAGTCATGAACAACAATCAAACCAGCGTTGCCAATATGCCTACCTAAAATTTTAGTGAAAATTTGATAGACGTTGAACTATGCACGTGGAAGAATTTTTTGGTCACAAATGAATCCCCTTTCGGTTCGTGAAAGAATTGTCTTCATACTTTCATCTGGAGTAGAACTGGTTGTTGGTACAAAGAAGGGGCAAAGGAAGGTTGGGATTAACGTGCCGTCGACAACGTGGTTATTATAAACCTAGCATAAGCTCGGATTGAGGAAGGATTGAGTAGGAAACTGGATGCGCCCTTTCAAAGGAATCATTCCGTCGTTCCCCTTAAAAGATTTAGTAAAATTACTCGAAACAAAAATCTACGCATGCGAACGCTGATTTGAAATGCTCTCCACCAAAAAGGACTAAAGAAGTCATTTGAATTGATCTGACACAGCTGCAACATTTCCACTGCTGCCGAAAACACATTACCATGAAATTGTCCACTTTATCAATGGTGTGCGCCATATAGAGGGTGAATCAGCTGCCTCTAGCTGCCTCTACCGATGTCGTTTTATGCAACCTGCTCCAAAATTCCGTCAGGAGCGTTATTCGTTATTCAGACACGCGACGGCCATGTAACCGATAAAATACCCTCACAGTATACTTTTGGCGACAGTTAACAAGCTGAATCAGAGTGAAGGTTGACCATGAGTTTCACAGCACTGTCGGACCAAGATATTCTTTAGTTCTGCCATACCTTTCCAAGTGTCTTCAATCTTTCTTTATCTCCAATCTTTCTTTGTGTAATTAGCGGTCTAATGGCAGGTTTTGAATGTCTCTGTATTTTTCGTTTATGGCACTTAGTCTTTTGTAAACAGTTCAGAAGCGCTACATTTTAAAGTGTATTTCACTTTATCAAATTAACATGAGGTATCAAAATGGGAAGCGTGGAAGTAAAAACTTCCCAGTATATAACCCAATGAAAAGATTAACATATGAATCGCCTTCTTAATGTGCTAAAGTAGTTTCGTAGACAAAATTTGTACAGTAGATCTAAGATGTCTTCATACACGTTACCAATCATTCTGCTACGTTTTAGACAATGTGCTTCATATCTCCAGAGCGAGCTGTCCAACAACATTATTCTGTCATGTAGAGTTGCATTAAATGACATCTCTGAATCGTCCTGTATACTTTTTACGTCATTTTGTTTTGGCTCCTCTAGCGGCGTGCTACAGTACAGTAGCCTAGTGATTTCAGTGTGTAGTACGCAGACAAACACTTGCAGGCGACCAAAAATGTAATTACGTAGCTCTATTTTTATGGGGTGGTATTAAAACATGATGACCAACCCTGTCAAATTATTTCGTTCTGTGACGATGTGACATCGTGACTTAGAACAGGCAGCGAGAAGCTGCGATGAAACTAGGTTTTTCATTTAACAAAAGCACCGGATAAATATTGTGTCATTTGGTGCCTGCAGCTGGAAAGTTCCGGCAACAGCTGGTCCTGGAAAATGAGGCGCCGTCCTCTCCAAATTGTGTAGCCGCTCGGCCATGCTGTTGGGAGAGGGAAGTACCGGGAGGGGCAGATGCTCGGATCCCCCTCCCGTGGGCGGCGCCGAGGACCAGGTTAAAGGTAGTGCGGGAGCAGACAGCCGGAAAATTGCTTCTTTTCCTCACCTTAGCTGCCTTCTATCAGTAAACATGTGGGGCCGGCCGGGGGCGGCCGTGTCAGCAACAGATGCTCTTCCTTGCGCCGTCCCGCAGGCAAATTAACTTCTGGGGGAGGAAGTTGTCCGTTGTCGCAGTTCCAAGCAGTCAATCACTGCCGAAACTTCATTACTATTGTCCCCGCCTGAGGGACTAGAAATGAGATTTATGGATTTATGGACCCGCCACTTATTACTTACTAAATGTACAGCAACATAAGCTGGCTCATTCTAAACCCTGTTGCACTCCTGATCAATACTTCCAACAGCCAGGCAATGATTTTAGAATGAACCACCCGCAGCTTCCACCCCAGTGATTTCTAACTCAGCATCCTGTCTAGTTGGCGAATCTCGGACGAACCATTTACCATTAATTATCATGAAAAACCCCCGCATTAAGCATACAAAAGAAGATTCGTTGAAGAGCAGTGCGTTTCGTCATGCAGTTGTTTAGTCGAAGCGAGGGCGTTACAGAGATGCTCATAAAGCTCCACTTGCAGTTACTGCGGGAGAGACATTGTACATCTGGCTTACTGTTGAATTTCTGTGAACGTACGTTTCTAAAATAGTCGGGCAAAATATTTCTCCCTCTCATATAAGACCCTCGCAATGACCAGGACGAGAAAATCAGAGAAATTAAAACTCATAAGGAGGTGTACCAGCAATCATTCTGACCACACACAATTTGCGAATGGAACAGGGGAAGGGAAAATACAAACACTATAAGGGGTCGCGTGGAGTCTTCCCATAGATGTAAGTACAGCAGAAAGCCTACAAGCGAACAAAAATTACGAAGGGGCGTCAAAAAGTAAGTTACACATTACTATTGCTGGCTAAGTTGCTTTTATTGAACGCTGCACTACACTTCAGACACAGACACGTGACACTGTTTTTGAACGTAGGCACCAAGTCTCTGTAAACAACAGTCGGAACTTTTTACGAATCATTCCTCGAAGGAAGAAATCCTCTCCTTAGTCACGGAACCATTTGAGAACCGAAGTGTACGTCATCATGGTTGAAAAGTCTTTCTTCTGCCAGATGTCCTTTCGGCCTGTGGAAACGATGGAAACCGTATGGTGCAAGATCAGCCCTTCCCGATCAACATCCCCCACGTCCGTGTAGCCCTGCTTAAACTGTTGGCACCATTTCACTACGGCTGGACACGACATCGCATTTCGTCCACACACCGCCAGAATTTCAATGTAAATATGTATGTAATCTACATGTTCTGTCCACCAGAATCGTCCTATCCAGAGAACATCAACTTTAGAGTACGTTTCCAGGTCCTGTGTCATTTCAAAATGGTTCAAATGGCTCTGAGCACTATGGGACTTAACTTCTGATGTCATCAGTCCCCTACAACTTAGAACTACTTAAACCTAACTAACCTAAGGACATTACACACACCCATGCCCGAGGCAGGATTCGAACCTGCGACCGTAGCGGTCGCGCGGTTCCAGACTGCAGCGCCTAGAACCGCTCGGCCACACCGGCCGGCTACTCATTTTCCTGAAGTCCTTGCGTACTAACCGGACGAACATGAGTATGGGCATTATCTATATCTACATAACCTTGTTAATGCACGTGGATTTCCACTCAAAAAAACTTTTTTTCACTCCCACCAAATCCTCAGGTTTCACTCCGATTCGTTTTCCGCATTCTCTCCCACACGAAACCCGTATCGGTTCACGAATTCCCCCATTCAGATATTCCACCCTTAACACCTGCACGTAGCCCCCGCATCACACAAATATGGCATCCACGACATAATCGTTACATTGCCTATTTTAGGTTCTTGTACTTTGTCACAGCACATGCTGCATTCCTGAATCAAATCATGTTGGATCAAATATTTCATAATCTCAGAAGCATCAGCACAAAGAAGCACAAGAAACAAATCAAATGAATCGAGCAGTTTGAAATAAACATGTCAAGATATAAGTGCAGTGAATATTATACCATGGATGACCAGGCGTGGACGACCTCGAGAGCATTTGAAGCTGGCTGCAGTAGATTCTCTACAGTGCAGCACATGGGACAATGGGACAGAGCCGGCAGCAGATCGAGTGGCCTTTGAGTTTGCGCTCCTCTACTGTTGCAGTTGGATCTTCCAAAGTGTATTCGATAGCGTGCATGTCAAGTAGTCTACATCTCGCGGCAGTCAGAAGGGATAATTTCAAATGGTTATGGTCAATTTGAGTTGTATGCAGCTTGCATTTTCCACACTGGCATTCTTGCTTTGGAGGCAATTGTTCGCAAGGCGTTGCCAAATTTCATGAAACTTTTACTGGACATCAATCTCTGGACGTTTGGTACGTAATCATATTATGGAGGAATAGGCTTGGTTATTGTGTTATCGTCCAGAGATTGTGGTGCCACACCAAAGTCAGCAACGCAGATCGATACCACAGACGTTAGCAAGGACTCATTGCAACACGCAGTGACGTATGGGAGGTCAATTCAGAGCACCCAGTTCGTGACCGCATATGAAGGAGTCAACATGATAGTGCAGGATCAACAAGTTGTTAAAGTTCTGGTGAATTTGTGTAGTAAAGGTCGAACATTGAACCTCAAGAGAACAGTTTGTTCATCAGTGCATCAAATGACGCTTTGCTAGTCAATGTTGTTGTTGTTGTTGTTGTTGTGGTCTTCAGTCCAGAGACTGGTTTGATGCATCTCTCCTTGCTACTCTATCCTGTGCAAGCCCCCTTCATCTCCGAGTAACTACTGCAACCTACATCCTTCTGAATCTACATAGTGTATTCATCTCTTGGCCTCCCTCTACGATTTTTACCCTACATGCTTCCCTCCAATACTAAATTGGTGGTCCCTTGATGCCTCAGAACATGTCCTACCAACCGATCCCTCCAAGTCAAGCTGTGCCACAAGTTCCTCTTCTCCCTAATTCTGTTCAGTACCTGCTCATTACTTACGTGATCTACCCATTTAACCTTCAGCATTTTCCTGTAGAACCAAGTTTCGAAAGCCTCTATTCTCTCCTTGTCTAAACTACTTATCGTCCATGTTTCACTTCCATACATAGCTACACTCCATACAAACACTTTCAGGGAGGACTTCCTGACGCTTCAATCTATACCCGATGTTAACAAATTTCTCTTCTTCCAAAACGATTTCCTTGCAATAAAGGGCTCCATTTTATATCCTCTCTACTTCGTCCATCATCAGCTATTTTGCTCCCCAGACATCAAAACTCATCTACTAATTTAAGTGTCTCATTTCCTAATCTAATTCCCTCAGCATCACCTGATTTAATTCCACTCCATTCCATTATTCTCGTTTAGCTTTTGTTGATGTTCATCTTATATCCCCCTCTCAAGACATTGTCCATTCCATTCAACTGCCCTTTCAAGTCCTTTGCTGTCTCTGACTGAATTACAATGTCATCAGCGAACCTCAAAGTTTTTACTTCTTCTCCATGAATTTTAATACCTACTCCGAATTTTTCTTTTGTTTCCTTTACTGCTTGCTCAATATACAGATTGAATAACATCGGGGAGAGGCTACAACCCTGTCTCACTCCTTTCCCAACCACTGCTTCCCTTTCATGCCCCTCGACTCTTAAAATTTCCATTCGGCTTTTGTACAAATGATGCCTTTCAATCAATGTATTTTCCCCTGCCACCTTCAGAATTTGAGAGTATTCCAGTCAACATTATCAAAAGCTTTCTTAGGCTAGAAACGTAGGTTTGCCTTTCCTTAACTTATCTTCTAAGATATCTCGTAGGGTCAGTATTGACTCGTGTGTTTCAAAATTTCTACGGAATCCAAACTGATCTTCCCCGAGGTTAGCTCCTACCAGTTTTTCAATTCGTCTGTAAGGAATTCGCGTTAGTATTTGGCAAACGTGACTTATTAAATGATAGTTCGGTAATTTTCACACCTGTCAACAACTGCTTTCTTTAGGATTGGAATTATTATATTCTTCTTGAAGTCTGAGGGTATTTCGCCAGCCACATACATCTTGCTCAACAAACGGAAGAGTTTTGTCAGAGCTGGCTTACCCAAGGCTACCAGTAGTTCTAACGAAATGTCTACTTCCGTGGCCTTGTTTCGACTAAGGACTTTCAGTGCTCTGTCAAATTCTTCACGCACTATCGTACCTCCCATTTCATCTCCATGTATCTCCTCGTCCATTTCCATAATACTACTCTCCAGTACATCGCCCTTCTATAGCCCCTCTATAGGCTCCTTTCACCTTTTTGTTCTCCCTTCTTTGCTTAGGATTGGTTTTCCATCTGAGCTCTTGATATTCATACTGATATTCATACAGGTGGTTCTCTTTTCTCCAAAGGACTCTTTAATTTTCCTGTAGGCAGTATCTATCTTACCCCTAGTAATATACGCTACATCCTTAAATGTGACCTGTTGCCACCCCTGCTTAGCCATTTTGCACTTCCTGTCTATCTCATTTTTGAGAAGTTTGTATTCCTTTTCGCCTGCTTCATTTATTGCATTTTCATATTTTCTCCTTTCGTCAATTAAATTCAGTTTTTCTGCTGTTACCAAACAATTTCTACTATCCCTCGTCGTTTTCCTACTTGATCCTCTCCTGCATTCACTATTTCGTCTCTCAAAGCTACCCGTTCTTCTTCTATTGTATTTCTTTCCCGCTGTCCTTGTCAATCGTTCCCTAATGCTCCCTCTTAAAACCTCTGCAACCTCTGGTTCTTTCAGTTTATCCAGGTCCCATCTTCTTAAATTCCTACCTTTTTGCAGTTTCTTCAGTTTTAATCTACAGTTCATAACCAATAAATTGTTGTGAAAGTCCACATCTGCCCCTAGAAATGTATTACAATTTAAAACCTGATTCCTAAATCTCTGTCTACCCATTATATAATGTGTCTGAAACCTTCCAGTGTCTACTGGCCTCTTCCGCGCGTACAACCTTCTTTCATGATTCTTAAACCAAGTGTTAGCTATGATTAAGTTGTGCTCTGTGCGGAATCCTACCAGGCGGCTTACTCTTTCATTCCTTACCTTCAGTTGATATTCATCTACTAGTTTTCCTTCTTTTCTTTTTCCTATTGTCGAATTCTAGTCCCTCATGACTATTAAATTTTCGTCTCCCTTAACTATCTGAATAATTTCTTTTATTGCATCATACATCTCTTCCTCATCTGCGGAACTAGGTGGCATATAAACCTGTACTACTGAAGTAGGCGTGGGCTTCGTTTCTATCTTGGGTACAATAATGCGTTCACTATGCTTTTCGTAGCAGCTTAACCGCGTTCCTATTTTTTATTCATTATTAAACCTACTCCCGCATTACCCATATTTGATTTTGTATTTGTAACCCTGTATCACCTGGCCAGAAGTCTTGTTCCTCTTGCCACCGAACTTCACTAATTCCCACTATATCTAACTTCAACCTATCCATTTCCCTTTTTAAATTTTCTAACCTACCTGCCCGATTAAGGGATCTATCTCCTGAGTAATCCCTGCCCGGAGATTCGAATGGGGGACTACTTTACCTCCAGAATATTTTACCCAAGAGGACGCCATCATCATTTAATTGTACAGTAAAGCTGCATACCCTCGGGAAAAATTATGGCTGCAGATTCCGCTTGCTTTCAGACGTTCGCAGCACCAGCACATCAAGAACGTTTTGGTTGTTACAAGGCCAGATCAGTCAGTTATTCAGAATATTGCCCCTGCAACTACTGAAAAGGCTGTTGCCCCTCCTCAGGAACCGCATGTTTGTCTGGTCTCTCAACAGACACCCCTCTGTTGTAGTTGCAACTACGGTACGGCTATCTGTATGACTGAGGCACGCAAGCTTCCCAACCAACGGCAAGGTCCATGGTTCATAGGGGGAGGGGTGGGGGTAGTCAGTTGTAAATTATCCAGTTCTCCTGTGGCAAAGGAGTGTGGCAAAGTTAGGTAAATCTTCTATTCTTTAATATAATGAAGCGATCTAATGAACGTATTTAGTTTCATCTGGTCACAGCAGCGACTATGTTTATTCGACACCGACAGAAAACTAAGACGGCTGTTTCGTGGTGGTAAGGGAAGGTTATTTTTTCTTTTATTTGGGTTATGAATCTCCTGACTGGCTTGATGTGACCTGCCACGAATTCCTTTCCTGTGCCGACCTCTTCATCTCAGAGTAGCACTTGCAATCTACTTCCTCAATTATATGCTGAGTATATTCTCATCTCTGTCTTCTTCTGCAGCTTTCGTCCTCTATACCTTCCTCTAGTACCATGAAAGTCAGTCCCTGATGTCTTAACAGACGGCCTATAATCCTGTCCCTTCTCCTTGTCAGTGTTTTCCACAAATTCCTTTCCTCTTCACTTCTGTGCAGACCCTCCTCATTCGTTGCGTTATCAGTCCACCGAGTTTTCAACACTCGTCTATAGCAGCACATCTCAAACGCTTCGATTCTCTTCTGTTCCGATTTTAACACAATCGATGTTCACTACCATACAATGATGTGCTCCAAACGTACCTTCTCAGAAATTTCTTCCTCAAATTAAGACCTATGTTTGATATTAGTAGACTTCTCTTGGTCAGGAATGCCTTTTTTGCCAGTGCTAGTCTGCTTTTGACGTCCTCCTTGCCCCGGCCGTCATCGGTTATTTTGCTGTCTACGTAGCAGAATTCCTTAACTTTATATACTTTGTGACCATCAAACCTGGTGTTAAGTTTCTCGCTGTTCTCATTTTTGTTACTTCTCATTATTTTCGTTTTTCTTCGATTTTTTCTCAGTCCATATTGTGTATTCAGTAGACTGGTCCTTAAATTGAGCAGATCTTATAATTCATCTTCATTTTCACTTGGAATAGCAATGCTATCAGCGAATCATATCATTTATATGCCGAGAGGTTCTAGGCGCTACAGTCTGGAACCGTGCGACCGCCACGGTCACAGGTTCGAATCCTGCCTCTGGCATGGATGTGTGAGATGTCCTTAGTTAGGTTTAAGTAGTTCTAAGTTCTAGGGGACTGATGACCTTAGAAGTTAAGTCCCAGAGTGCTCAGAGCCATTTGAACCATTTTTTTGTATTACATCCTTTTTAAATCGAGCACTTCGTTCTTGGTTGTCCACACTTATTGTTCCCTCTTGGCTCTTATACATTATATGTCTTTTCCTATAGCTTACCCCTGTTTTACTCAGAATTTCGGACATCTTGCACAATTTCACATTATCGAACGCTTTTTCCATTTCAACGAATCCTATTAACATGTCTTGATTTTTCTTTAGTCTCGCTTCCATTATCCACCGCAACGGCAGAATTGTCTCTCTGGTGCCTTTATCTTTCCTAAATCCAAACTGATCGCTATCTAACACATCCTCGGCTTTCTTTTCCATTCTTCTATATGTCATTCCTGTAAGCAACGTGGATGCATGAGCTGTTAAGTTGATTGTGCGATAATTGTCATGCTTGTCAGCTCTTGCAGTCTTCGGAATTGTGCGGTTGATATTTTTCCGAATGTCAGATGGTATGTCGCCAGATTCATACATTCTACACACCAACGTAAATAGTCGTTTTGTTGCCACTTTCCCCAGTGATTTTAGAAATTCTGGTGGAATGTTATCTATCCCTTCTGCCTTATTTGATCTAAAGTCCTACAAAGCTCTTTCAAATCCTGATTCTAGTTCTGGATCCCCTATCTCTTCTAAATCGACTCCTGTTTCTTCTTCTATCATATCAGACAAATCTTCCAACTCATAGAGGCCATCAGTGTACTCTTTCTACCTATTCGCTCTCTCCTCTGCATTTAATGGTAGAACTTCTGTTGTATTCTTAATGGCAACACGCTTGCTTTTAATTTGACCAAAGGTTGTTTCGACTCCTACACGCTGAGCCGATCCTTCCGACAGTCATTTCGTTCTCGATTTCTTCACATTTTTTATGCAGCCATTTCGTCTTAGCTTCCATGCAGTTCCTATTTATTTCGTTCCTCAACGACTTGTATTTCTATATTCCTGAATTTCCCTACACACATTTTTGTACTTTCTTCTTCATCTATCAGCTGAAGTATTTCTTCTGTTACCTATGGTTTCTACGTATCTTTTTTTAATTTGTGGTAAGGTCTTATGGGACCAAACTGCTGAGGTCATCGGTCCCTAAGCTTACGCACTACTTAATCTAACTTACGCTAAGGACAACACACACACCCATGCCAGTGGGAGGACTCGAACCTTCGATGAAGGGAGCCGCGCGGACCGTGACAAGGCGCCCTAGACCACACGGCGTTTCATCATAGTTACCTTCTTTGTAACTATACTTTTTCTTTCCACTTCTGTGATTGCCCTTTTTACAGATATCCATTCCTCTTCAACTGTACTGCCTACTAAGCTATTCCTTATTGCTGTATCTGTAGCCTTAGAGAACTTCAAGCGTAACTCGTCATTCTTAAGTACTTCCGTATCCCGCTTCTTTGAGTACTGGTTCTTCCTGACTAATGATGGTCCACTCACGTACATTTCAGACTGTGTAAGAAGAGTGACCGTAAAAAGCTCCTGACTGACAGTAACCGGAGACAAGTGATACGGCTTGTCATTGATAACCAGTTTCGTACCAGACAAGAACTACTGTTGTCAATGAATGCAGATCCTTCTCAATCAGTTAACGATCTAACATGTACGCAAGGAACATTTGAAATTGGGTGCCTCGCAAAAGGGCACTGATCACAGTGGTGCATATAGTCGTACGAAACAACACCGAATGGTCCAATTATTATCCATTTTGTGTCTTTCTGTATGATGCAAGGCGTAGACTGCAAAGCCGTCCCAGTCATGTGCTTAACCCGCAGTGTGTGTGTGAGTGTGTGGAGTATGCAGTTTAAGCTGAAGGTGATTGTATGATCTTTCTAGCGTGTTTACGTACCATGAACTAGGCCCACTCATTCAGGTTACCGCGAACATGAAACAAAATTTTTGAGGCTTCGTAGGCTTTCCCAGCGTTATAACTTATGATACTCGCTTGGGTTTGTAGCCTGATCTTCAAGTTAAATTGAAACAATATTTCGACAGTCTAGCTGGGCATCATCTTTATGTAGGACGCTGCCATTGGCGAGTCACATTGAAATGATGCCATGCCGGGGCCGGCGTCCTTTTATAAGTCAGCAGAGCGAAGTGAGTTCTGCCCCCATTGCAAAGAATACGTGCAGCACCGCCGGCTGCCGTAACTAGCCGTCAAAGTTATTTGCCGAATGAGTCAAGAAACGTCATGTTTCACCGCAGGTCAGCGCAGGGTTCCACGGCCCCTTAGAGAATTCTACATCTACATCTACATGGATACTCTGCAAATCACATTTAAATGTCTGGCAGAGGGTTCATCGAACCACCTTCACAATTCTCTATTATTCCAATCTCGTATAGTGCGCGAAAAGAACGAACATCTATATCTTTCCGTAGGAGCTCTAATTTCCCTTATTTTATCGTGGTGTTCGTTTCTCCCTATGTAGGTCGGTGTCAACAGTATATTTTCGCATTCGGAGGAGAAAGTTGGTTATTGGAATTTCGTGAGAAGATTCCGTCGCAATGATACACGCCTTTCTTTTAATGATGTCAGCCCAAATCCTGTATCATTTCATTGACACTCCCATATTTCGCGATAATACAAAACGTGTTGCTCTTCTTTGAACTTATTCGATGTACTCCGTCAGTCCTATCTGGCAAGGATCCCACACCGCGCAGCAGTATTCTAAAAGAGGACGGACAAGCGTAGCGTAGGCAGTCTCTTTAGTAGATCTGTTACATGTTCTAAGTGTCCTGCCAATAAAACGCAGTCTTTGGTTAGCCTTCCCCACAACATTTCTATGTATTTCTTCCAATTTAAGTTATTCGTAAATGTAATTCCTAGGTATTTGGTTAAATTTACGGCCTTTACATTAGACTGATTTATAGCGTAACCGAAGTTTAACCAAATCCATTTAGCACTCATGTAAATGACCTCACACTTTTCGTTATTTAGGGTCAACTTCCAATTTTTGCACCTCAGATATCTTTTCTAAATTGTTTTGCAATTTGTTTTGATCTTCTGATGACTTTATTAGTCGATAAACGACAGCATCATCTGCAAACAACCTAAGATGGCTGCTCAGATTGTCTCCCAAACCTTTTATATAGATAAAGAACAGCAAAGGGCCTTAACGCTTCCTTGGAGAACGCCAGAAATCACTTCTGTTTTACTCGATGATTTTCCGTCAATTACTACGAACTGTGACCTCTCTGAGAGGAAATCACAAACCCAGTCATAAAACTGAGACGATATTCCATAAGCACGTAATTTCACTACAACTTGTGTGGTACAGTGTCAAAAGCCTTCCGGAAATCCAGAAATACGGAATCGAACGGAAATCCCTTGTCAATAGCACTTCATGCGAATAAAAAGCTAGTTGTGTTTGACAAGAACGATGTTTTCTAAACCCATGTTGACTGTGTCAACAGACTGTTTTCTTCGAAGTAATTCACAATGTTCGAACACAATATATATTCCAAAATCCTGCTGCACATCGACGTTAACGATATGGGCCTATAATTAAGTGGAATGCTCCTACTACCTTTCTTGAATATTGGTGTGACCTGTGCAACTTTCCAGTCTTTGGGTACGGGTCTTTCGTCAAGTGAACGGTTGTATATGATTATTAAGTATGGAACTATTGCATCAGCATACTCTGAAAGGAACCTAATTGGCATACAGTCTGGACCAGACGTGCTTTTATTAAGTTGCTTCCGTACTCTGAGGATATTTACTTCTGCGTTACTCATGTTGGCAGCTGTTGTTGATTCGAATTTTGGAATATTTACTTCGTCTTCTTTTGTGAAGGCATTTAGGAAGGCTGTGTTTACTAACACTGCTTTGACAGCACTGTCTTCGATAGTATCTCCATTGCTATCGCTCAGAGAAGGCATTTATTGTTTCTTACCGCTAACATACTTCACATACTACCAGAATCTCTTTGGATTTTCTGTCAGGTTTCGAGACAAAGTTTCGTTGTGGAAACTTATATGAATCTCGCATTGAAGTCCACGCTAAATTTCGAGCTTCTGTAAAAAATCGCCAGTCGTGAGATTTTGCGTCTGTTTAAATTGGTCATGTTTGTTTCGTTGTTTCTGCAACAGTGTTCTGACCCGTTTTGTGTGCCAAGGAGGATCAGCTCCGCCGTTTGTTAATTTATTTGGTATAAATCTCTCAATTGCTGTCGATACTATTTCTTTGAATTCAAGGCACATCTGGTCTACACTTATATTTTTAATTTGGAAGTAGTGGAGATTTTCTCTTAGGAAGGTGTCAAGTGAATTTTCATCTGCTTTTCTGAATAGGTATATTTTTCGTCTATTTTTGGAAGATTTGAGGGTTACAACATTCAATCTCGCTACGACAACACCCCCGTTCACTAATCCCTTTATCGGTTTTGCTGCTTAAGTCAGGACTATTTGTTGCTAAGAGGTCAAGTGTGTTTTCACAACCGTTTACTATTCGCGTGGGCTCATGAACTAAGTGCTCGAAATAATTTTCAGAGAATGTAAATATCTTCCAGTACAGCACTAGCGGTTGCGGAGTGGGGTCGAGGCAGTTTCAGATAAGTTTTTACAGTCTGATGACAATTTATAGATTTGTAGTTTTAGCTTCACGATGTCCACTATGGACAAACGGTAGTTACTATTATTCTGAAGAAGGTTGGGTTATCCCGACTGAGACCTAGGTAAATTCTAGGTAAACGGTGCAACTGAGACTGTTGATTATTAAAATTAAAATTAATTTCAGTGAATGTGTTTAGCACTATTTCGGACGATGTTTCATGCGTACCTCTGGAATTACACTTGTTTCTGTTAGTATGCTCGAAATTTCATCTCATTTCAATGGATCCTTTCAGAACACAGTCCCAGTGGTAGCAACAACCTGTATCTCGTTATAGAGGATGAACCAGAAGCCCAGCGAAAAACTTCCAGAGGTTGCTCTGGAACACCTTCTGAGTATTTTGATACAAGAGACCCTAGTCTCCGGCGGCTTGTTAGAGTTACTGCGTTTCATTTGGTATCTTGCCCTAGTTACCTGTACTGCACTGAAAATAGTGCACAGCAGTGCAGATGTCGACGGCATGAGCTGTGTGTCTTGTTTCTATTCGCTCACGGTACTAATCTCGCTTGGCGTACGAAAACTTCTCAAAAAATGTCAAAACTTCTTAAAATTCAGTTTCAGATTATATAATTCCAGCACATGGTAGGAAAGCAACAAGTGTGTATTCACATTCCTGTAGTTCCAGTGATGGTCCAAACACCAAGGCTGTTCTGATCTGCTTCAGAGAATCCGTTCTGTTTAGAAACAGGCTTTAGAAGTTCATGCGCGGAGTATGTGACCTGGCCTATGAATGTGCGTCGGCGCCAGCACAACATCAGATCAATGAAACTCAGCAACAGTAGCCTCTCACCTTAAGACGACGGCCAATAGGACTGTCGAAGCTTTGTGTCTACTTGAAGACACAGCTACAAACCCAAGAAGAGTATCGCTGCCAAGGTGTTTAGTTTAACATTCTCGGTGACAAGTGTTGTCATTCCAATTAAATCTTTGTGTGAGTATGCTGTGGACAGGCAACAACAGCTGTGTTTATAGGGCTACTCTCATTCGTTCCTGATTTTGCAAGCACTCGGGTACCCTATCGTAACTCCACTGGCCAGCTAAATCAACTGATATTAATCCTGTAGAAAATTTCTGGGGCTATTTGTAACAGTGGGTGAAACGTAGCAGCCAATAACCGCGCTCTACTGGATCTAACCTTGTGTGCAGAACTTCGCACACAGCGGCAACGATAGATGGTCTACAGGGTGGTGCAGCAACTGTCATCATAGGAAAGCTGAACAGGAGCAGAAATTCTTAGCGAACAAGTTTACACAACAAACAGAAGATTTACTTGTATTTATTCAGGCATACAAAGACTTATTACAAATAATGCAGCAAGAATTAGAGTTCACCTCAAACAACAGCGACTAGGAAGAGGCTTGCTGTACTAAGTGCGAATTATAGTATCATAGCAAAAAGTTGAGTGGCTGCTGCTGGCTGACCTACACCTTGCCAGCAGAGGGTGCCCCTGGAACGGAACCGCTGGACGTGTGGCGCAGCAGGTGTGCACCATTGGGTCCCTTGTAATTGCTATTGGCACTGGATGGAATGCTGCAATTCCTTTGCCAACTGTGACACCGTTGGGTGATATCGATACATTACACCAAATAATTTTCAATGAGGATCTTTAGCTGGATATGGCATACCTAAAGAAAAAAGTGGACTCTTATTCTTGCACAAATGAAGCCAGTATAGCAACGTGAGTCAAAGACAGGTGCTCGTTGTTGAAAGCAACATTCTGGCACTGCATTACGCAATACTACCCAGCTGGGAGCTACAGCATGCCAGTCTGGTTGATAACCAACGAAATTTCTATAACCAGGAACACTTCAGTATATGGCAGCATGCCCACTATGTCGCACATAAATACTGGCCAGCCAGCCAGCCAGGTGGGGACTCGAATCAGCAAGTCACGTTATCAGCGAGTAATCAAAATGTTGAGTCAGCGAGTCGGCGTCTTTATAGGGTGTGTTTCCATTCTAAGACTACCATCGCTCAGCAGTCATCCTGCCAGGACTGCGTACATGGGGTCCAGCCTCAGAAATAAGGGGCCGACAGTTGAACTGGGGCCTTACCAGCCACTGAGCCACTGGACGCCAGCCAGGCCAGGGTTTGCACCACGATGCCGCCACTTCTGCTGCCACACGCTGGAGCCGTCCACCAAGCAGCCTGGCCATGCTGCCTCGTCCCAAAGCTGAGGTAGCACCACCAGTTGTCTGGGAATACGAGTGTCGCAAGTTTGTTTCGCCACTGTGCTGAGTGGAACTCAGCCACTTAAGTCTCCTCTATGCATTGTGCATGCTGGACCGTGGTTCGACAGCCACCACACTGCACCCACTAGATGTGGGTCCAAGTCAACTGTTACAGACTGTTCTTCTTCTATTCTTCGAGGTTGGGCCCTTTGACCCATTACAGCCTTCTTCCGTCTTTTCTTCGGTCGACTGAAGCCTCTTCTAGCCCTAGGTGCATAGCCTCTTGCTGTTACGGGTAGTCTATTTTCCCATTTTTTTCACGTAGTCAGCTATCTTGTCTTGCAGGGCACTGATGTTTAGCTTCTGGCAAATATATTAGTTCCTTATTCTGTTCCACACTCTACATCCCTTCATGGATCTTAACAGTACCATATGCGCTGTTTGTATTTTTGACTGTTCTTTTAACCAGGTTATCCATACTTCGTTTCCATATATTAAATTAACGGATATCATTGTTGTATAAAACTTCATTGTCATCTCTTTACAAATATTATACTGTAATGTTCTTCTTACTGTTCCATACATTAGTCTGTACTTACTCAGTTTTTCTTTAACTTCAAAGCTTCTGTCATATTCTATATCACAGCCTACATACTTAAAATGGCTTCTTTGCTCTATTATTTTTTCATCGTTGATGAAATTAGTTCTTAATGTACATTTTTCCCTGAATGCCAATACTTTGGTTCTGCTTGTGTAGATCAAATTGTGTTTATTGGAAAGTCTGTGTACCAGGATCTGCAGTTCATTTTCTCAAAGATTACCTGGTCGCCCACAAATAAAAGAATGTTTAGACTTTTCTCACATCCTATTTGAAAACCATAGTGCTCATCTATCCATTCTCATAAGCTATTGTCAATACAAACATTAAACAGCGAAGATGACAGACTGCAGCCCTGCCGTAGCTCTTTGTTTATATTTATTGGTTTACTCAGTTCTGCATTGATTTCTATCACTATCTATGTACTATTATGGTTCAAATGGCTCTAAGCACTGTGGGACTTAACATCTGAGGTCATCGGTCCCCTACACATAGAACTACTTAAACCTAACTAACCTAAGGACATCACACACTTTCATGCCCGAGGCAGGATTCGAACATGCGACCGTAGCAGCTGCGCGGTTCCGGACTGAAGCGCCTAGAACCGCTCAGCCACAGCGGCCGGCTATGTACTATTACACAGACCTTTAAGAACATTAATTATGGCACTGGGTAGCCCCACTTATCCAGTATCTCCCACAAATCTGTCCATCTCATATGGTCGAAGGCTTTTTCATGGTCTATAAATGATTCTATTTTAAATTCTCTATTTTTCTCAATAATCCCGTTCATTAAGAATAAATTATCAGTGCATGAGCGGCCTGGCCTAAAGCCACATTGTTCCTGAAGCAGTAAAGTATCTGTAACTGCTTTCATTTTTTGATTTATTAATTTTGCATAAATTTCATAGGCAGCTTTCGTAATACTGATTCCTTTTAATTGTTAGAAACTGTTCAATTTCTCTTCTTCGTTACTGTTCAGTTTTGTAGTATTTGTTATTGCATCCAACATACACTGTACAAGTAAAATAGCCTTAATTCAAAGAATTTTCCACCATACTTCAATAGTTCTATGTTAACCTTGTCTATTCCTGCAGCGATCCTGTTTCTGCTTGTTGTCAGAGCTTCTTTTAATTCCTTTGGTATTAAGTCAATACTTAAATCTCTCTCTTGTTCTGTTTCATCATACCATAACATTTATAGTACTCAATCCACTCTTCTTCTTTTGTAAACTTCAAACTTCCAAATTCCTTTCCGTTCTGTTTAGGTGTTTAGTCATCTTACACTACAGATCAAAAGTTTTTGATCTCCTGTCACGTTTCCAATGCTCCATCGTATCTAAATTATTTTAATAAAAAAGTATAAACATGTAAAGACTAAGCGCCTCTGTAGTGTATTAGACTGTTATTGCCACAGAGGGCGCTGATGGGTGTCTACAACTACACCGGTATGCCTTTGTCTTAGATGATTCTATTCGAAAAGGCCTCATTCCTTCAGTTGTCTGTCTAGCAATCAGTTGCCGTTAGTTTACAGTACAATGTGTGCATCTACAGTACATTGTATACTTGATCAGGTTCATACCATATACCATAAGCAGGAGTTTGGAATTGAAAAATGTGCTGCTATTGTAGCTACGCATCAGGAACGCTTTGCTAGTAGTACAACAGCAACAAACATTGGCGTAGCCCAATCTAAATTTGTGTATACAAGGGGCAATCATGATGTGGGAAAGTTTAGTGGGTGATAAAGTCGGTGATCTAGTGATAATTAACAGAACATTAAAGACGGTGGGATATCACAGGTTTCTGATCAACAATTCAGTTCCACCTGCCAAGAGACTTATTGGTCTTGTGTTTGTTCTGAAGGAGGACAAAGATCCCAAACATGCTTCTAAACTGCGCAATAGGAAAGAGAAGAGCGGGGAATTGAAGAACATAATTTGGCCACGTCAGTGACCTGACTGAAACGTCATGGAACTGTTATGGGATGAACTTGACAAGGAGAACAGAAAACTGAGATCATCTAATTTCAAATCCTTGGAATAATTTATAGACTTCTTGGACTGAAATATCTGCAAAAACATTAGAAAATCTTATCTTCAGAACGCCAAGAGTATGTGCAGCTGTTCTGAGGACAAGTGGTGGATTCTTTGAAGAGGCTAAAATCTAAACCATATTGTCGTTAACGGTAGAGAGAGAAAATATTTATTTTGTTGGTCTATTTCGTTTTGACGAGGTAATTGTATATTGAAATAAAGTATATGGTTTATATCATGGGTGATCGAAAACTTTTAACCAGTAGTGTATATACCATCTACTGGTGTCCATGTAAATAATTTTCAATATTGCTGACAGAGTTATGACATATATTTCTATGAGTTTCTCTAGTCATTTCCTTTCCTATTCTTCGATTTCCTTTATAGAGGTTTATACTGGCATCGTTAGGATTTTCTAGATAGGTGTTCTCATATATGGCTCAGCGGAAGTTAAATGCCTGCCTTCGAATGCATCCTCACTCTGGTCCTACATGCCTCATTCGCATCATTTTCAATGATCCCTCAACTACAGATCACCTCCCTCAGAATGGAGCCTTGATCTATCACTTCAAACAAACAGTTGAGCCTTCCCAATCCCATTTCCCAAAAATGCCTCATCTATAATGATCATTTAACTTCTGACTGCAAAAATACTTCTACCTGCCCCCACTGAAAAGCCCACCACCTATACCAAAACTGTCCCAGCCTCCAGTCCCCACCCAACTGTAACACTTGCGACCAGTCGCATCCCACTTATTCCTATAAATGTACAGCCAAACCCCCTGCCACCAAACCTGAACTGACCAACTCCATCCGCCCTGTTGACACACCACTCCTTCCAAACAACTTCCTACTCCCTAATACTACTGCTGAAAACAACATCCATTTCATCACTGGCTTCCAAAACATCCAACCATTTGATGGCTGTTAGAGGGTACAGTCTCGCTGCAGCGTTGTACTTGCAACATGAACGCAAAACTTGTATCGCCACGTGATTACGCTAGCCAATAGTGTTCTTTGCAGCCTGTATAAATACGGCAACACAGCGAACGATCGGCATACGTATGAGGGCTGGAACACCTCTTCCCCTGGGAACAACTACTGCCTGGGCTGCTCAGTGGGTCGAAATTCTGTATGAAAGGCTCCCAGTCAGTGCCATACACCTCTTCACTATTTGTCGGTAGGTCTTGCTGCATGTCATCATCGTCACCTCCACTGTCAGGCATCGCAATTTATTTCTTCCAGTCCCCGCTGCCCATCATCGCCATTGCTGCCAGTCATCGCGGCCAGTCATCACATTCACCACCAGTCCTCACCCTCGCCACCGGACATCGTCAGTGATCACCAGCCCACGTCCTCGCTGCCAGTCTTTGCTTCCACTCTGCTAGTCACCACTGTCGTTACCCTTATTTGACGATGAACCAACCTATAACCAAGACATCTAAAATAATATACTCGCACTTCTGCTCCACTCCTACCTCCACTTACTCCTTTACTCCCTAATTACTGTCCTGTTTACTGTCCTTTCGTGCTCTTTCCCCTTTCCCTCTTTCCACAATACTTGAGTGACACATTTGCCTTCTCACTTACACACACTGTATTTTCTCACTGAATTAACTCCTCATTTGCTGCCACCACCACCGCCATCCTTGTCACCAACGTCAAAACTGCGCCAGCCAGCAAGGCAATAAGCCCCTATTGCTGCTTCACTGCCACTGCGCTCATCATTATATCTGTATCCAGAATCAGAAGCATCAGCCACCACCATTGCATCAACGACCAGACTACCACCAACAACATATCCCACAAAAGTGGTTGCATCAACTGTATCTGCTTCAGCTTCAACCTACCAGCTCCAGGTAAGCAATCCAAGGAAAGTCATACACAATCACATCCGACTCCACAGTTAATATCCTCTGACACCACATCCTCACACGATCCCTGCAACCCACCTAGTACTGATATGCCACCCATTTCTCATACCCAACTGTTGTCCCACCAGCCCCAATCACCAGAAACTATGGAATCTGCTCCCATCACATCCCACATATCTCCTCAAACATATTTATCAAATCCCGATGTCAGATTCCCGAATCCTAAAACACTTTCCCTCCAAATAAAAAAGTACCTTCGAAACCTCAACGTTTCGCAGCTTGTACCCCAGAAAGACTCCATAATCACCAAAATCTTTGATGCTGATTTCCAAAACCACCTACTGCAACGAGTACCTTTCATCACCTTTGATCCAAATGCCTTCCTGCTCCCACTCAGCACACTATGACCCAGACAACTCCAATCTCCCTGCTGCCTGCTGTATCTCATTGCTGTGATCAAGGGGGTGGACGCTGAGACCACAGTGGGTGAAGCCGAGCGGAAACTAAATTTCAATCCTGAATCTCAAATCCGAAAATCCCTTCGAATTCATCATCATTCTGGTCCTACATGCCTCTTTCGCATCATTTTCGATGATCCCTCAACTACGAATCACCTCCCTCAGAATGGAGCCTTCAGCTATCACTTCAAACACAGTTGAGCCTTCCTAATCTCATTTCCCACAAATGCCTCATCTACAATGATCATTTAACTTCTGACTGCGAAATTTTCCCTCTCTTTTATCTTGGCCTACTGACATTGTTGTGACGAAGATATCCGCTTTGAACATCGCTGTTTACGTAGGTTGCTTTGATCTTGGCCTTGCCTGCGTTCTGTCTGCCGTCAGTCAGCCGTGTTAAGCTCGGCTACTGCTTGGTATTGTGTTCTCTACTATAGTTGACCCTTCCATCTTGTGGCTTAAGCCAGTTCTCTCCTGGGTTATGATGTGTGCATTGATATCTGGCTAGCTAGAATGTAGCAGTGTGATAAGCCTGGTTCTTTTCCATTAATTGCTTACGTCATTTCTTCTGTCCATCTTGGCAACCTATTACTTTCTCGCTATTTAACATTTTCCGAAGATCTTCTCTTGCTGCTTGGTGAATAGTTCCGTATTATGTTTAATTCCTCCTCTATATGCTTCACTTCCTCTTGTAACAGATATTGTGGCTCTCTGTTTTGATAAAGTCGCCTGTCACCGTACTCTTAGAGACTGTTGAGAAATAAGTATAGCTACTTCCGACTTATTCTGCCCACCAAACTCTGCCACAGAACATCCTCACCCGAGACCATTATCAAGACTAGAGGCACTATTATTACCTTGGTAATGTGGTATCAGATATCAATACCAGCCCACGGGTGTTGCGAAGTTGGCAATGGCATTGCAAATTTCCGTTAAACGCCGATAGCGGTTCGTGGGATCTGGGGGACCCAATGATTCAACCCCGCTGGTTTACACGTCCAGCGACTCCATACCATGAGCACCCTCTGCCACCACGACGTAGACTGATCATCCAGAACATTATGGTCACTGACCTACTATCGATATAAACCCATCTGGCGACAGCAGTGTCACCTGGCGAGGAATCATTGCTGGCCAGACACAGGCACAGTGTATGTAATATTAGAGAGTGTGCTGTCCATGTGCAGAAGGGGAAGTCACACAATCTATTAGTTTGACCGATACCATATTGTGGTGGTCCGGATGCTCCGCACAAGCATTTCGGAAACTGCACAACTTGTCGGGTATCAGCGGAATGCTGTGGTGAGTTCAACAAGTGGCGAAACCAAGGTGAAATCACGTCCAGACACCGTGGGATTCTGTATCACCCCTCATTACAGATGTCGGACGTCGTAGGCTGGGCAGACTGATAAAACAGAATAGGCGGCGAACTGTGGCGGAACTAATATCAGACTTTAATGCTGGGTTGCGTATAAGAATGTGTCTGAACACCCAGGCCACCGAACTCTCCTAATTGGCCTCCATCGCAATACCTTCTTCACCATGCTGATTGGAGGGCGCGAATCCATCGTCTTCCAAGGGAACAGCTCCTTGACACCTGTACGGTGCAGACAAGCTGGCGGTGACTGCATTACGCTCTGGTAACATTCACATGGGCATCCATGAGTCCAGTGAAGCTCGTGCAAGGCACCAAGACGGCCAAGGAGTATCGTACACTGGTTGCATACCACGTACACCTCTTCATGACAATCATGTTTCCCGACTACAGTGACAGTTTTCAACAAGAAAATGCGTCATGTCACAAGTCCAGAGTATGATGGAATGGTTCGAGGAACACAGGCGATTCCAGTTCATGTGCTGGCCCCCCCAACTCGACAGATCTGAAACCGATCGAACACATCTGGGATGTGACTGAACGTGGTGTCAGAGCTTATTGCCCCCTCCCCGGAATTTACGATAATTAAGTGACTTGTATGTGCAGATATGGTGCCAAATCCCTCCGGTAGCCTACCAAGGCCTCATTTATTCCGTGCCGTGAAGCATCGCCGCTGTTATCCAGCGGAAAGGTGGACATACCGGCTATTAGGTAGGTCGTGTGTGTGTGTGTGTGTGTGTGTGTGTGTGTGTGTGTGTGTTTGAAATCTTATGGGACTTAACTGCTAAGGTCATCAGTACCTAAGCTTACACATTACTTAACCTAAATTATCCTAAGAACAAACACACACTCCCATGCCCGAGGGAGGACTTGAACCTCCGCCGGGACCAACCGCACAGTCAGGTAGGTCGTCATAAAGTTCTAGCTGTAGATGATCATGGGTAGGACGGCCAGCAGCAGCCACTCAATCCACTTCCACTTGGGGCCTCTTCGCTACGACACCATCGTTCGTTCATATTAAAGCGAGCCTCTTCCTTGTTGACATTGTGACAGCTGCACTGTGTTTCTTGGTGCATTATTTGTAATGAGTCTTCGTATGCTTGGGGAAATACAAGTAAATCTTCTGTTTACAGTTCGCTAATCATTTCTATTTCAGTCTAACTTTCCTGCGACGACAGTTTCCGCACCACTTCATAGTTCACCTCTGATTACCGATGTGTAAGACGTAATCAACAGGTAAGGAGCACAGGTCACGAATATGCAGAAAGAAGTCTGTACACCTCAGTCAATGCATAGTAAGGAACAGAGAAGTTAACAGGCAGCGGAACACAAGCCACCGGAGCGAAGATTCTCCCTGTCGTCGGTATCTAGAACCGTAGCGGCGTCACGCTACAAACGTAGTTAGGAGAAGCAGGGTGGAAGGAGGGGAGCGGATAACACGACACTGGGATTAGTGCGACGCCTGTTTTGCCAGGGCTGGCTGCCGCCTGCAGATAAACTCGCACACAATGAGAACCCGCCCTGCACCCTGAGCCCTCCACCAAACGCCCTGCCGCTTCACGTATCTGCGATCAAAGGAGCGCCGTGCACTTGCTGCAAAATTTATTGTAACCTGCACAGCGCGAACCTGTCCTGCCTTGCCCTCTTCTCTACTGTGAAAGGCAACTTCGCAGGCGTTCCCCTTCTAAACACGTACAGCTTAGAGAACGTCTTCAGTAGCGGAGACTCCTCTCGAACTTATCGCCAGTTTACTTGCCAGCGAGCACCTCCCGTGGAAGCCTGTCGATTGCTACTGGAAGTGAACGTCACATCACGTCGCGGAACGGCAGTATGCTGTCTGATGTTGATAGCTCATCACCATGCGGTAGACCAACGTCAAATCATGTCAAGCAGAACTGTACAGGAGGAACGAGGAATTAGAGGTTATAACGCATCATTCTTCTAACAGAATTCGGTATTTAATCTCAGCCGTAAAAACTAGCAATTGTGACAGATGTATTTTTTAAGGAAAAAAGGACTGAGGATTAGGGTTTAACAGCCCATCAACGACGAGGTAATTAAGGCGGAGCGCAAAGATTTAGAAGATATGTGTCGTGACCTTTCACCATTCAGTCCTCGCCTTAGCGGTTCCACTCGTCGTCAATACAAAAATGACTCTGAGCACTTTAGGACTTAACATCTGAGGTGGCCCTCCCGGTCTAACGCACGGCTTTCCGGGCGGGAAGGAGCGCCTGGTCCCCGGCACGAATCTGCCCGGCGGATTTGTGTCGAAGTCCGGTGAACCGGCCAGTCTGTGGATGGTTTTTAGGCGGTTTTCCATCTGCCTCGGCGAATGCGGGCTGGTTCCCCTTACTCCGCCTCAATTACACTATGTCGGCGATTGCTGTGCAAACAAGTTCTCCACGTACACGTACACCACCATTACTCTGCCACGCAAACATAGGGGGTACACTCGGCTGGTGTGAGACGTTCCCTGGGGGTCTACCTGGGGCCGAACCGCACAGTAACCCTGGGTTCGGTGTGGGGCGGCGGAGGGGTGAAGTGGACTGCTGTAGACGTCGTGGGGTTGTGGACCACTGCAAGCTGCGGCGGGGACGGAGCCTCTCCGTCGTTTCTAAGTCCCCGGTTAAAATACAATACTATAACATCTGAGGTCATCAGTCCCCTAGAACTTAGAACTACTTAAACCTAACTTACGTAAGGACATCACACACATCCATGCCCGAGGCAGGATTCGAACCTGCGACCGTAGCGGTCGCGCGGTTCCGGACTGAAGCGCCTAGAACCGCTCGGCCGCGAAGGCCGGAGTCATTACAGAAACGTTGCATCTTCAACACAGACGCCATCTCTAGCTCAATTGCTCATGAACGTAAAGTAATTACGAAGGTGTGCTGAACAAGCTTTTTAAATAAAACAAACGTTATTAACATTGTACATCTTTATTCTTCAGATCAACATATTTATTTCTCAAAACAAGTCACCCTGGCGACGAACACATTTCTCCCAATGAGAGATCACTTTGTTGATAAGGACATCGTAGAACGTGTGACTGTTGAGAACCTCACCTACACTTACACTACCGGCCATTAAAAATTGCTACACCACGAAGATAACGCGCTACAGACGGGAAATGTAACCGACAGGAAGAAGATGCTGTGATATGCAAATGATTAGCTTCTCAGAGCATTCACACAAGGTTGGCGCCGGTGGCGACACCTACAACGTGCTGACATCAGGAAAGTTTCCAACCGATTTCTCATACACAAATAACAGTTGACCGACGTTGGCTGCTGAAACGTTGTGATGCCTCGTGTAATGAGAAGAAATGCGTACCATCACGTTTACGACTTTGATAAAGGTCGGATTGTAGCCCATCGCGATTGCGGTTTATCGTATCGCGACACTGCTGCTCACGTTTGTCGAGATCCAATGACTCTTAGCAGAATATGGAATCGGTGGGTTCAGGAGGGTAATACGGAACGCCGTGCTGGATCCCAACGGCCTCGTATCACTAACAGTCGAGATGATAGGCATCTTATCCGCATGGCTGTAACGGATCGTGCAGCCATGTCTCGATCCGTGAGTCAACAGATGGGGACATTTGTAAGACAACAACCATCTGCACGAACAGTTCGACGACGTTTGCAGCAGCATGGACTATCAGCTCGGAGACCATGGCTGCGGTTACCCTTGACCCTCCATCATAGACATGAGCGCCTGCGATGGTGTACTCAACGACGAACCTGGGTGCACGAATGGCAAAACGTCATTTTTTCGGATGAATCCAGGTTCTGTTTACAGCATCACGATGGTCGCATCCGTGTTTGGCGACATCGCGGTGAGCGCACATTGGAAGCGTGTATTCGTCATCGCCATACTGGCGTATCATCCGGCGTGATGGTATGGGATGCCATTGGTTACACGTCTCGGTCACCTCTTGTTAGCGTTGACGACACTTTGAACAGAGGACGTTACATTTCAGATGTGTTACGACCCACGGCTCTACCCTTCATTCGATCCCTGCGAAAGCCTACATTTCAGCAGGATAATGCACGACCGCATGTTGCAGGTCCTGTACGGGCCTTTCTGGATATAGAAAATGTACGACTGCTGCCCTGGCCAGCATTCTCCAGATCTCTCACCAACTGAAAATGTCTGGTCAATGATGGCCGTGCAACTGCCTCGTCACAATACGCCAGTCACTACTCTTGATGAACTGTGGATTCGTGTTGAAGCTGCATAGGCAGCTCTACCTGTACACGCCATCCAAGATCTGTTTGACTCAATGCCCAGGCGTATCAAGACCGTTATTACGGCGAGAGGTGGTTGTTCTGGGTACTGATTTCTCAGGATCTATGCACCCAAATTGCGTGAAAATGTAATTGCATGTCAGTTCTAGTATAATATATTTGTCGAATGAATACCCGTTTATCATCTGCATTTCTTCTTGGTGTAGCAATTTTAATGACCAGTAGTGTACAAGGATTCATCACTATCAAAGAAAGTCCTCGAAGACGTTCGTTAATACAGAAAAATTGGGTGGAGCTGAGTCGGGACTGTATTGAGGATGATCGATGACAGGGAAGGCAAGGCGTCGGATTATTGCGGATGTTGCAGCCCTCGTATGTGGTCTGGCATTGCCATGCTGAGGTAGTGTGCGACATATGCTGACACTCTTCGAATTCAAAACTCGATTACAGCATGCCGTTTCTCACGCATCGACGTCATTACGTTACACATCGCCATGTTACATGCTACAATTCGTATCCTTCTAGCAGCAGAGGGTTACAAATACGTAGCTGCGAAGAATAAAGTTATAGAATGTTTAGAACATTTTTTTATTTAAAAAGATTTAAGAGTTTTCACATAACAAAATTCGGACACATTACTTTTCAGCACGCTCCCGTGCTTTAGGCACAGAATTACAGAAGGAAAAGAAAGACTTGGCGTCTTGAGAGTTTACCAAACCTGCGTGAATGGGCCTTACCTACATTACTTAACAGCTAACGCGGTTCGTGATTCACAGCGCACGACTCCACTTGCACACTGCCTGTCTAGGAGTTTCCTGGGGCAACAACAATTCGACTGTCAACATTTTACACGATTGTTGATTGAATTTAAAAATTTAAAATTTTAAAATGCTGTCAGGACCCAGTCATTAAGAGGTATAATCTTATGTTAAAAATTTACCACAATAAGACAAGTATTACAGTAAGAAGCTGTCTATACGTCGTGAGGCAGCGTAAACTGCTGCGCGCAAATTACCCAAACTGTATTTGAAAATGACAGCACTCAGCTGCTTCCAAGAAACTTTACACTTAATTTCAAACTTTTGCGAAACTTTTCAGCCCCCCCCCCTTCCCCTCACCCCCCACCCCTCACCCCCGCCTCCACTACCCTCACTCTTCCATTCTGCTCTTCACTCATCGTCGACGGCCGCAGCGGTGCCAACAGCAATCACGTCCACACACTGCCAGCCATCTCTCAGCGACAGAAAGGCATGCCCCGCCGCCAAGCTTGACTCTCTGACCGCGGGCATTACAAATGTACCACTCGACGCAGCGCAACTTCATAATCACAATGATGGTCTGCATTAGGGTACCGTACTCAATAGGCCAAAGGAAATCACAAAAACTTTGGTTTTGCTGAAGATCTATTTAATTACACCAAATAAATGAGTGTCCCCATAGTTAAGAATTTCTGCACTATTTCTTCCCTCCTTTTACTATTTTCTTTAGTTAGTATTAAGTAGTAAGAGACGCGACCGCTGCTAGGATCTTCGGTCAGTGTTTATTACGGCAGGAAGATTAAGCTGATGGCACTGGTAGCAGCGTCGACATCAGAGGTAAACTAATTGCTCTTCCAGCATGCCTTCCCCTATCTCCACCACAACCAGTAACGCAGCTCAGTCTGCCGCAATGGAGACACAAGAGTACACGTTTCTTAAACACAGTGGTTGACGCAGGCCAGCTTGGGTTTCCGCGAACCTGGCAAGCTTCGCGGGACCCGTTCAGCCTGTTGCACCTGACAATAGGCTGCGCTATCAGTCCAACGTGACTACAGAATAGCCCGGTACGTATGTGCTTAGGTAGTTTCACTGCAGCTCATTTATCGTAATGATGGCAGCAGCAAAGTAAACAAACCAAACTTAAAGAAGATTGAGGAGAAATTAAGATCTTGGGAATACGAGTATAAAACAGCAACGAAACAGAGACCAAGTCCAGCAGGAGAAAAGTTGTCGTGTGCTTATGAGGGAGCTTCAGATAAAACGGTAGTTATCTCGCAATGTAAATTGTGTAAAAAGATACTAAGCACTCATTCGGGAACTTCTAATATGTTATATCGACCTGTTTGTAAATCTGACCAGCAGCTTCTTCCTGAAAGGACAAAGACTTAGTTGCTGACAAGTCTGCGGAACTATGTGCTAAGCACTTGACGCTGTTTAGCAATACATAGGCTTCCCAAATTTAGAGCAAACCAAGATTGAAGTAGAAAAAATATGGCTCAGCGAATATTAAAAACCACATTCTGGTGGTATGCAACGTAATGCCCAGAAAGCTTAGTATGAAATTGTAGTACTATATGAAAAAAAGCTTATTCTTTCAGACATGTACTTTTTAGATTAACATAATATGAAAAACGAGCTTCGTGTTTGCTAAAATGCATTCGCAGAATTTAGAATGAACTACTTTGGCCACTTAGAATGAATTCAATGAACCTATAATACACATCCTAGAAAAGTAATTAAAATTGGTATAACTAGGTTCAAATGGTTAAAATGGCTCTGAGCACTATGGGACTTAACATCAGTGGTCATCAGTCCCCGAGAACTTAGAACTACTTAAACCTAACTAACCTAAGGACTTCACACACATCCATGCCCGAGGCAGGGTTCGAACCTGCGACCGTAGCAGTCGTGCGGTTCCGGACTGAGCGCCTAGAACCGCGAGACCACCGCGGCCGACGTATAACTAGGGTCTTAATTGGCTGGAACACAATAAGGTTATAGAAATTAGACTTCCAAAGCCTTTCTTTAGTTGGCGTTGCAACACAATAGACATCTTCAGGTTCTTAGGTGCAAAGGATCTCGACCTTCAGAGATATTTCCACTTACTACAGAAGTGACTTGATTCATTGAGAATAGGTAGTAGTAGTTAAAAGAGGGTGAAATTACAGAGAAATAAATAAAGAGGATCGAAATACGCCGTAAAGGAGAAAAGGACAACTTTTAATCGACCGTTCTCTGCCCTGCAATGGCTCAAAAAGAATATACAATGAAGCGCCAAAGAAACTGGTATAGGGACGCATATTCAAATACAGAGATATGTAAACAGGCAGAATACGGCGCTGCGGTCGACAACGCCTATATAAAACAAGTGTCTGGCGCAGTTGTTAGATCGGTGACAGATATTACAATGGCAGGTTATCAACACTTAAGTGAGTTTCAACGGGGTGTTATAGTCGGTACACGAGCCGTGGGACACAGCGTCTCCGAGGTAGCGCTGAAGTGGGGATTTTCTGGTACGACCATTTCACGAGTGTAGCGTAAATATCAGAAATCCCGTAAAATATCAAATCTCTGACATCACTGCGGCCAGAAAAAGATCCTACAAGAACGGGACCAACGACGACTGAGGGGAATCGTTCAACGTGACAGAAGTGCAACCCTTCCGAAAATTGCTGCAGATTTCAATGCTGGGCCATCAACAAGTGCCAGTGTGCGAACCATTCAACGAAACATCATCGATATGGGATTTCGGAGCCGAAGACCCACTCGTGCACCCTTGATGATTGCACGACACGAAGCTTTACGCCTCATCCGGGCCCGTCAACACCGACATTGGGCTATTGGTGACTTGAAACATGTTGCCTGGTCGGAAGAGGCTCGTTTCAGATTGTATCGAGCGGATGGACGTGCACGGGTATGGAGACAACCTCATGAATCCATGTACCCTGCATACCAGCAGAGGTCTGTTCAAGTTGATGGGGGCGCGTGCAGTTGAAGTGATAGGGGACCGCTGATAAGTCTAGATACCGCTCTGACAGGTGACACGTACATACGCATCCTGTCTGATCACCTGCATCCATTCATGTCCATTGTGCATTCCTATGGACTTGGGCAATTCCAACAGGGCAATGAGACACCCCACACGTCCAGAATTTCTACAGAGTGGCTTCAGAAACATTCTTCTGAGTTTAAACACTTCCGCTGGCCACAAACTCCCCAGACATGAGCATTATTGAACATATCCGGGATATCTTACAACGTGCTGTTCTCCACCCCCTCATACTCTTACGGATTTATGGAGAGCCGTGCAGCATTCATGGTTCGATTCCTTACAGCTCTACTTCAGATATTAGACATGCCACGTCGTGTTACGGGGGCCCTAAACGATATTAGGCAGATGTACCAGTTTCTTTCGCTCTTCTGTGTATATTTCGTTGACCCACGCATTGTGATACTAAAGTAAAAAAAGTCTTTTTATCAACTTCCGAACGCTGTTCATAGCACTACGATGAAAGCGTACAGATTAAGCTGCTACCCAGCATAGCACAGCGGGAGGATGGGCAGGCTAGCTTCCTTTAGCCTGCTTGGGTTGGGCATAGCTTGGCTTAGATGGGAGACAAGTAGCCTGCCCGTTCTGCTGATAATGTGCGGCAGCTTGCTTACCTGGCTAACAGGCAAGCTTGGACAGGTTAAAAGCGTAATGTATAAACCTCTGGTCGACATGCAGTAGAGTTAACATTACATTTTTTTCTAGCTAGTCACTGGTACAACATCAATCTTACAGGTGCCAAAGGCTTACTGGGCGATCTAATACGTCACAAGTGCCTGAAAATTTGTTGAGCATCAGTGCAGCCCGTGAGCAGCGTTGAGTGAAAAATCACCACTAGTCACTATTTGCCGACATCACAATCAGATGCATAACTGTGACATCAAGCATATATCGGACTTTAAATTCTGCCTCCTGGAAGGGTGAAGTCATCCGTCATAGGATGACTCGGGTATAGGTGATTTGTAATTGGTTTTTGTAGGGTAAAATACTTTTCCACTTCATCTGATTGGTCTCGAACACATAGTTTCATGGTTTTGAGTATTATTTAAAAGAAACACTACTAGCCTCCTTTACGACGTGGGTGCGCAGGAGATTAGCGTTTCAGCGCAACAACAAAATGTAGTCTGACGTTATCTACATTCTATTAAAATGGAAAGATTACGCAGCGGGATTCTCAGTCATGAAAGGACTCGTCTAAGGATACACGGCACCTATTGGAATACGACAGCCCAGAATCGTGGCATTTTGAGGCTGTGGTCTGCAGATGCACGATACTGCAGCTCATGTCGCTCAGGATCACACGACACTCATGCGTATACGAAGTCGGTTGGTTCAGGAGGGCAGTACTCTGCCCCAAGCTGAACACAAACAGGGCCCCTGCGATTAGCGCCCGAGAGGACAGACATATTGTTCGCTCGACTGTCCAGGACAGAACAGCAATGCCATGTACCTTGAGTCAGGAAAGAAGTTCGTTTATAGCAAGAAAGTATCCACGCTGTGGCATGTCGTCCGGAGCGACACGGGCTGTCACGCACTGGTAACCCAAACAACAGCACGGGACATAAGGGTGGTTTTCCGACGAATCCAGATTCTGTGTGCAGCAGCACAATGGATGTGCCATGTGTGGAGATTCTGAGGACAACGAACGTAGCCAGATAACATTTGTCGTCGTCATAGGGTTCCGCAACCTAGCGTGATGGTATGGAGAGCCATTAAGTACGCACTGCATTCTGTTTCACATATCTGGTAATGTCGACAGCTTTTGATGCATCGTAAATGCGTTAATTCACGGAAGAGTGTAGGTAGAGAGGCAAAAATTCATACCTGTGCGTGAAATGTTATAGGGTTTTGTTGAAACGAAAAACCAGTGCAAAAATTGGCCAACAGATGTTGCTAGACAGCAAGAAGTGAGTGACGCTGCATGAGAATTGCGTATAAAATGATCCGTAGTGAGAGAGGGAGTCAGATCATCCGCAGCGTGGATAGAAGGAACGGCTTTTATGTGGGATGGCGCTTCACCCCATGTCGCGCACGTTAAGTTTGGTGAAGATCGCGTGATGAGCCACCATGTCCGTCGTGGTTGGCCTCTCAGGTTCCCAGACCTCAGTCCGTGCGATCATGGGCTGCCAGGTTATCAGAAGTCACAAGTCTAACACGATCGTCCGACCTCATTAGGGATGCTCAAAGACAACATCTGACGGCGATTTCTCACTATACTTATTGATATGCTATGCAGTGGTGCTCACAACATCCTCCCTAGACTACAGGTGTTGCTGATCAGTGATGGCCGACATGTCGAGCTCTTGTTATTAAGAACATCGACTTCGGTAAAAATCATTTGTAAATGTAATTATTGCTAACAGTCTGTTGGTCATTTTGTGCACTTTTTGTCATTTCAACCACGTGTTTCAGTTTTTATCTCTCTATCTACCGGATGATCAAAAAATCAGTCTAAATTTGAAAACTGAATAAATCTCGGAATAATGTAGAGAGAGGTACAAATTGACGCACATGCTTGGAATGACATGGAGTTTTATTAGAACCAAAGAAAATACAAAAGTTCAAAAAATGTCCGACAGATGGCGCTTCATCTGATCAGAATAGCAATAATTAGCATAACAAAGTAAGACAAAGCAAAGATGATGTTCTTTACAGGAAATGCTCGGTATGTCCACCATCATTCCTCAACAATAGCTGTAGTCGAGGAATAATGTTGTGAACAGCACTGTAAAGCATGTCCGGAGTTATGGTGAGGCACTGGCGTCGGGTGTTGTCTTTCAGCATCCCTAGAGATGTCGGTCAATCGCGATACACTTGCGACTTCAGGTAACCCCAAAGCCAATAATCGCACGGACTGAGGTCTGGGGACCTGGGAGGCCAAGCATGACGAAAGTGGCGGCTGAGCACACAATCATCACCAAACGACGCGCGCAAGAGATCTTTCACGCGTGTAGCAATATGGGGTGGAGCGCCATCCTGCATAAACATCGTACGTTCCAGCAGGTGTTTATCAGCCAGGCTGGGGATGATGCGATTCTGTAACATATCGGCGTACCTCTCACCCGTCACTTTAGCAGTTACAAAGCCAGAATCACGCATTTCCTCGAAGCAAAAAGGCCCGATAACGGTAGATGTGGTAAGTCCAACCCATACCGTGACTTTCTCGTCGTGAATTGGAGTTTCCACGGCAGTTCTAGGATTTTCGGTAGCCCAGATTCTGCAGTTGTGGGCGTTCACAGACCCTCAGAGCGTGAAATGAGCTTCGTCGGTCCACAACACGTTACTCAACCAATCGTCATCTTCCGCCATCTTTTGAAACACCCACACCGCAAATGCCCTCCGCTTCACTAAATCGCCAGGTAACAGTTCATGATGCCGATGGATTTTGTACGGATAGCATCGGAGGGTACTCCTCAGTGCCAACCAAACAGTAGTGTACAGAATGCCGGTGCGACAGGCGACTGCACGAGCGCTGACTTCCCCGTGCATAGACGAACCCGCTGCAGTCTCCATTTCTTCTTGAACTGTCTCGGCAGGATTACGCCTTGTGCTCGGTCGGCCACTAAGGGGTCTATCGTCTGAACAACCCGTGGCCTCGAACTTCGAAATCATTCTCGCCACAGCTACATTTGTCAACGGACCTTTACCCGTTCGAATCCCCTTCCTATGGCGATAGGACCGTAACGCTAAACTAGCACATTCCCCATTCTGATAATACAGCTTCACTAAAAGCGCCTTTTCAGGTAACGTCAACATGCTGCGACTGCTGGCGCATCTGATTCTCTCTCTCATTACAGCTCCTTTTGTACACGATTGTCATGCGCAGTCACTGACGTTTTGCGGTCCAGCGCCATCTGTCAGACATTTTGTGAACGTTGTTGTTTTTTGGTTCTAATGAAACCCCATGTCATTCCAAGCCTGTGTGTCAATTCTTACCTCTCTATCTACCTTATTCCGTGGTTTATTAAGTTTTCAAATTTATACTGACTTTTTGATCACCTGGTATATTATTCTCTGAGGTGTTAAATTTTCAAGTGTTAACGGACTTTTGGGTGACCCTGTATGTTTATCGATCAGCAAGATCTCGTCGAACGCTTGTTTCTCATGGATATTCAGTGGGTGCAGTTGCGTTGACGCTTCCTCGAGAATCCCACACCGGCTCGAGGGAGAACAAATCCCGCCACCAAGTGCAGTCAGGTCACGCAACAGCACAGTAGCTCAGCCGAGCTTCTCTGCCCGTCCTCTCGGTACGCATTCACTTCCAAGCGTCACTTTCGTCATAGTGCGTCTGACCTCACACAGAGGTCTCTGCTCTGCGGCGGCGCTGCTTCCTTTGCGCGGCTCTATATCACTTTTATAGCTGTGCTGATTGGCCGCTCCCTCACCAATATCCGGACTGCGGATTATTATGCGTGCCAGTGGCGGGACTCAATTTAATACTTCCCTCCGCCTCCCGCCACTCTTCCTGTGCCACCCACAGGCAGTGGGAGGAAGTAGTAAAAGGAGTGGTTGGGGGTGGAGGGGAGGGTGGGGGGACGTAAGGCACGGCGCGAAGCCGAATATCCACTGCGTGCGCCCTGCGCTGCGGACCTCCTTCAAACTTTAAGGGGATTCTGCAAATGGAAGGCTTCCAAAAGGAATAGAAGATTACTGGCACATTACTCATACCGATCCTTGGGGCCGCGAATTTATATTAAAGGGGAGAAAGGACCTTTCGCTCTCGCTTCCTTCCTGAAGATGTAGGGCGGCGGAATGGTGTCTGCAGCGTTTTATGGGTACCCCCAGAGGAAACGCTTACAACGCATTCTGCCCGTCTGAGGCTTTGTTCTGTCTTCCCGACATGCAAAGTTTGCCGAGTTACTGCAGTCGCCGTCGCGTGATAACGTTTGGGAATTCTAGGAAGGAGCGTTCACGAGTAACCGACGAACTCCCGCCGCACGATATCTACGGTCTAGCTGTCTTTTCTCACATCTGGAGTTACTGAGATACAGCAACAGTACAAACAACGTATTGCGTTTTACAGACGAAGATCATCTACTGAAAACTTTTGTACTGTTAGTCACATAGTCGAGAAGATCAGTGAAAAACTAACCTTTTATTAAACAGATCCATTATGATTTCATCTGGCACACAGAGATAGGGAAAATACGAGCGTCACTCCAAACGAAATGCAGACTAGTCTTGTAAAAATACAGTTTTCATTCTGCATGTGTGACAGTTTTACAGTGTGTAGATACATCCTTCCCGCTTGTTTTCAAACTTAGTTCAGCCTGTTCCCGTGAGTGGAGCCGTCACAGCATGTCTTCAAGATGACTGCTACACTTGACGTTTGTCAGAATCAACGTGCTGTGATAGAATTCCCGCGCTGTGAAAACGAGACAGTAGGAAACATCCACAAGAGGCTGAAAATGGTGTGGAGATGCTGCTGTCGATCGCAGTACAGTTAGTCGGTGGGCAAGCAGGTTACGTGATGAAAGCGGGCACGACAATATTGAGGATTGTCCGCGCAGCGGCAGGCCTCGTACTGCACACACTCCAGACAATGTGCAGAGAGTTAACGAATTGGTGGCTGCAGACAGACGCATCACAGTGATCGAATTGTCACGCTACGTTGGGATAGGGGAAGGAAGTGTTTGCAGAATACTGAAAGCGTTTGCGTTGAAAAAGGTTTGTGCCAGGTAGGTTTCAGGAAGTTGACAGTGGCTCACAAAGAAACAAGAAAAATGGTATGCAGCGAACTTTTGAAACAGTACGAGAATGATGGAGATGAATTTCTTGGAAGAACCGTGACAGGCGATGAAACATAGCTCCATCATTTTTCACCAGAGACGAAGAGGCAATCAATGGAGTAACATGATGCAAATTCACCCAAGAAAAAAATTCAAAACCACACCTTCTGCTGGAAAAGTTATGGCTACTGTGTTTTTCGATTCCGAAGGACTCTTGCTTGCGGACATCATGCCAAGTGGAACCACCATACATTCTTATGCATATGTGACGACACTGAAGAAACTTCAAGTTCGACTTAGTCGTGTTCGACCACACCGGCAAAAGCAGGATGTTTTGCTGTTGCACGACAATGGACAGCCACATGTCAGTCAAAAAACCATGGAAGCGATCACAAAACTCGGATGGACGACAATGAAACACACGCCTTACAGTTCTGATCTGGCTCCATGTGACTATCATCTCTTTGGGAAACTGAAAGACTCTCTTCGTGGAACAAGGTTTGAAAATAATGACTCCCTTGTGCACGCTGCCAAACAGTGGCTCCAACAAGTTGGTCCAGAATTTTGCCGTGCAGGTATACAGGCGATGGTTCCAAGATGGCGTGAGGCAGTTGAGAGACATGGAAATTATGTGGAGAAATGAAAATATTGTTCCTAAAGTATGTGTCTACACACTGTAAAAATTTTAAACATGTAGAATAAAAGATGGATTTAAAAAAAAAATAGCGTGCATTTCTTTTGGAGTGACCCTTGTATATGTTATATGAATAAGTCCGTCGACTGTATATCGTTTTCTCAGGTTACTATTTCTGATACGTATTTCGGAGCAAAATATCGATCTTCATGGTTTATAAGATCCGCTTGCAGCAGACGCACCTGAAGGTGAAAATGTTGTATAAATGCAAAAATTTATAAGAGCTAGTAAAGACACGAAATACAGCGCTGTAAATACCTGCATAAAGCGAGAAACCTGCTTCACTGGTGTTCAGTGCTGAAAATCGTATATATCGTTGCCAAGATGAAGTACTGAAACGTTGAGTATAAATAACCTGTGTGACCACAGATATTTACTTAAAGTAATTCTATTTTACAGACATGACGCGTTGGTTTGACAAGATTGCTATGAAATACAATAATTTTCTTGCAACAGTGAGAAATTAGGTAGATCATAATAAAACTAAGTACAGATCTTTTTAACATGTAAATTTTTTGACGAGCTGATTTCTAAGGAGCATTAAGATGAGATATTAAGACCTTTTAATGGATGGGATAGGTTCAGCCAGAATTTGTTGGGAGGAGAACTCTAGTGCATTAGCTACAGTCTGTTCGTTAAGTAGATTTTGCGACTGCGTGATTTCGTGCCTCAAAATATGTAAATGTTTTAGGATGCACACTTTTCAGCTTTTGTTTTGTATAGGTAGTATTCCATAAAATATGTAACAGACCTCTTTGAACAACACTTTATCATGAAATAATGCAAAATCCTGTAAACTCTGGAGCGGTAAGTTCTAGGGAAATGAAAATTTTACAAGTAGAATATTGGTCGTAACGTCCTTTAGAAATGTCACTGAATATATATGATCCATTTCATCGACTGAACTGCAGCCATTTTTGTTTCCGTGACGTAACTACATGTTCGTAAGTATCTTGAGCTTTATCACTGTACCCAACTTCCCACACATGCAGTAAGATGGTAGTTCTAACATTCAAAACTTATTGATTGAATTAGAATTTTAATAAAGCTGCAATTACTGAAATTAATTACAGTACAATTGTGTCGCACTATGGCGTATAACAACACATTTATTAGTGAGGGAAACGAAATGTGTAAAATTTTAGTTTCACATTTACTAAATATCTACTTTTAACAAACCAGAGTTATGAAATTTTAATTAAACACAGAATTAGAACTAAACACAGAATTAGTTCTTCAGTTAGATTGCTAATATGTGTGGCATAATTCAGTATTGGATTAATTCACGTCGTGTGCTTGTCTTTGATTGAAATTACGTAGGAACTGAAAATATGACAGCGTTTAAATTGCTAACACAAGGAACTTTTACGTCATATAAACTCAGGTGACAGAAGTCATGGGCTAGCGATATGCACATACACAGATCGCGGTGGTATCGGGTACACAAGTTATTAAACGGCAGTGAATTGGCGGAGCTGTCATTTATACTCAATTGATTCATGTGAAAAAGGATTCCAACGTGATAAAGGCCGCACGACGGGAATTATAGATTTTGAACTCAGCATAGTTGTTGGAGCTAGACGCATGGGACATTTCATTTCGGATATCTTTAGGAAATTCAATATTCCGAGATCCACAGTGTCAAGAGAGTACCGAGAATACCAATTTCTGTCATTACCTCTCATAAAGGACAACGCAGTGGCCGACGGCCTTCACTTCACGCCAGAGAGCAGGGGCGTTTGCGTAGACCTATTAGTGCTAGCAGACAAGCAACACTGCGTGGAATAACCGCAGACATCAATGTGAGAAGTACAACAAACGTATCCTTTTGGACAGTGCGGTGAAATTTGGCATTAATCGATTGTGGGAGCAGACGACAAATGTGAGTGCCTTCCCTGTCAACATCGCCTGCAGCGCCTCTTCTCGGCTCGTGACCACTTCGGTTGGACCATAGACGATTTGGTTAGATAGGGTTAGAACGTGGCGCAGATTCCACGAAGCCCAAGAACATTAGTTGTCAACAAAGCACTGTGCAAGCTGGTGAAGGCTCCATAGTGGTGTGGGCTGTGTTTACATGAAATGGTCTGTGCTCTCTGGCCCAGCTGAACCGGTCGTTGACTGGAAATGGTTATGTTGGCCACTTGGAGTTCATGTTTCCAAACAATGAGTTTTTATGGATGACAATACGCCATCTCACCAGGGTAGATTGTTCGCATTTGGTTCGAAGAACATTCTGGACAATTCCAGCGAACGATTTGGCCACTCATGTCACCATGATATCATCGAACATTAATGGGGCGTTAATCGAGATGACAGCTCGTAGCAGGCTTGAGTGGCCGAGCGGTTCTAGGCGCTTCAGTATGGAACCGTCGCAGGTTCGAATCCTGCCTCGGGCATGGGTGTATGTGATGTCTTTAGGTTAGTTAGGTTTAAGTAGTTCTACGTTCTAGGGGACTGATGACCGCAGATGTTAAGTCCCATAGTGCTCAGAGCCATTTGAACCATTTTTGACAGTTCGTACTCAAAATCCTGGACCGGCAACACTTTCGCAATTGTGGGCGCCTGTAGAAGCAGCATGGTTCAATATTTCTGCAGAAGACTTTCAGCGACTGGTTGAGACCATTCCAAGTCGAATTGCTGCACTACGGAGGGCAAAAGGATATTAGGACATGTCCGAAAGAACAGGCACCGCATATATATACTTAAGGCGATGACGGCCAAAGATCGCTTCAGTGCAGACGCACACCAAGTTTGAACTCTTACGAGACTTGCTGAAATGCCGCCAGTAATGACGCTAATGAGCCGGGCCACTACATCAGTAGGGTGTGGTATAAGCTGAGAGCTTGTGCCAGGGTAGTCCGTCACTGAGTCTGGGTGGCGTAGTGGTCAGCGCATCTGCCTAGTAAGCGGGAAGCCTGGGTTGGAGTCCCAGTATGGCAAAAATTTTCAACGTGCGCAATTGATATAAAGCAATGCCCAGTGGCAGCTGATGTATTTTATTCTTTTGTGCCTTGATCTTTAACGTAATAATCTGATAACTATGTTGTTCGTATTCTGGAGTAACGATCATCAGCAGTTAACATAAGTTACGAAAGTAACAAAATATGACCTGGCTGATATATATAAAATGGAGGCACAGCCTTCAGTATGTGCTTCTCGATCTGTTACATTACAGTATATGTATAGGTGTGTGTGTGTGTGTGTGTGTGTGTGTGTGTGTGGTGGATGGGTCGGTGTGTGGACGTACTTTCACTCACATCACACAAATTACTTTTAAGGGAATTGACGTACTTTAGTTCTAATTGATATTTTGTCTTTCATTTTTTTATCGAACGAGCTAACGCAGTATAAGACACAGGACCCGTACTCGGGAATATGTCGATTCAAATCCCCATCCAACAACCAGATCTAGGTTTTGCTAAATTTCGCTGAATTTATAGATTTCCCGAAATTACTTGAGGAGTATATGACTATGATCTCTTTGAAAGGGTGCGCCCCGATTTCCTTGCCGGCCAGTGTGGCCGAGCGGTTAAGGGCGCTACAGTCTGGACCGCACGACCGCTACGGTCGTAGGTTCGAATCCTGCCTCGGGCATGGATGTGTGTGATGTCCTTAGGTTAGTTAGGTTTAAGTAGTTCTAAGTTCTAGGGGACTTATGACCACAGCAGTTGAGTCCCATAGTGCTCAGAGCCGTTTGAACCATTTGAACCCGATTTCCTTCCTCATCATTTACGAACCCGACCTAGCGCTGTAATGGTGTCGTCGTCGACGGGACGTTAAATCTCTGTTTTCCTTCCTCACTGTAAGTTTTACTCTCCTATCACTTTTAACTGTAGTCGTTAATGAACGGACCGTGAAGTCTTGGCTGTGCTACTGTGGTGTGCGTACTGTAAGACCTTCGGTACACACACCATCAGATTATTTGACTCGTCACTCTAATGAAGTAGGCGAGTGTCAGCAATATGCCATGTGGTCTTATCGTGGCGTGTTTATCTTCTGCCGTTAGGTCAGACGATAGAAATGCCACTTGCACGCTTAGAGTAGCAGATTGACAGTGACCAACTTTAAACAGAACTTGATTAATTTTCAAACACATTTATTAAAATAATAACAAGCATAAAAATAACTTAACTTGGTTCTGGATGCTATTTACAATTGACAATCTGAAGTTCCTTTGGTCTTGGTACGTTAATCTTATTCTCACATATCTCTGATACTTGACAAAGTGTCTATACATTTCTCTTCATAGCTATGTACAGGAATATGATAATCTTATTAGGGGCAGACTGAAACTTGACTACGGACTAATGCAGACTTACTAATCAGAGGTCTGTACACTCGTTATAATATCTCGCGCGTTCAGGTATCAATGCGCGAGTGTGATCCACGAGGAGAAAAGGTTCTACGTTACCAGCAATCTCATTGGCTGCGTTACATATTAATACGCGGATCGGCGGAAGCAGAATTTGGTCCGTCTCTAAGACAGCGCCATCTTGTAGTGCGGAGACGAACGAGCGCTGCGCCTGCGCTGTTGTGCTTGGCGGGGCGCGCTCTAGTGGGAAAGTTGTGTACGCGCTGACTACGCGGAACTATGTACACAACATCCATCCCTTCCGGGGAAGAAGAAAAAGCTTTTGAAGTTTGCTTGAAAAGCCTTTTTTTCTGCTTCATTGCTTTCCGGCGTGCGTATATCTGTGGGTGCACACATGTTGCTCCCCGTGGCATTCACCCGCGGTCCGCTAGGAAAACCCACTCAAAACCTACGGAACAGGGAACCGGAGAAGCAAAAAATGTTGTTACATAATTGCATTTCAACATCGGTACATTGGTCATAGCTTAAATCTAATTCTTCTTCGACGTCCATCTTCTCTGGGGATGTCGGCTTTGGACGGCTGGGGTAGTCGGCTGCCCCTGAAGGTGCTGCGTCGGCGTCGGCGGCGGTGTCTGCGTCGACGGCGGCGGCTGCGGCGTCTGCCGGTGACTGCGTCTGGAATCCTCCGAGCGGCTCGGTGTTGACATCGGTTTCTGAGTCTGCAAAATGAAACAGCCTAGGAGTTCTACCTATATGTGACTGCTGTCTTTGCTGCCGTAATTGATTAGTATGGCGAATAACTATGCCGCTTTGTGTTCTTAGTCTATACATGACATTTCCAATGCATTCTACAATGATTCCTTGCGTCCAAGTACGCTTTCCTCGACTGTAGAGACAGTTGCGAGGACTTTTTCGTTTACGTGGAATCGTCGTCCTTTCGACGTTCGTTGATCATTTTCTGGATGCATTGTGGGTTTTAGGAAAGACATCAAAGTCCTGTGTTGTCACCCATGCAGTTTTACTGCTGGTGACTGTGCCTCGTGCGGAGTAGCTCTGTATTGTGACAGAAAAATTAATAAGGAAGTCTCTTTGCTGTACTGTTGCACCAACATTGTCATGTGTGCCTTGAACGTTCGTACGAATCGTTCGGCGAGTCGATTGGCCTCAGGGTGAAATGGTGCCGTCGTGTAATGTGCAATTCCGTTCATCTGACAGAGTGACTGGAATTCTTGCGACGTAAATTGTGTGCCGTTATCGGTCACTATGGTTTGAGGCAATCTTTCAATTGAAAAGATCTTTGACAACGTTTGAATTGTTGTCGCTGAGGAAGTTGTACGTGTTGTGACTTGGCAAGACAGCCAAGCCACTATGATTGGTTGCCGAAAGGCACGCGTTAAGCTCACGCAGGCTGGCGTGAGGTCTGGAACAGTTATAGGAGTTGAGTCTAGTAAAAAAGGTACGTAGCTTCTGGAATACTTAACTTTAATCCATAATTGGTGAACATCTGTCTGACGGTACATGCATCACAAGATAAATAGCAAAGGACAATGGCACCTTGCTAGGTCGTAGCAAATGACGTAGCTGAAGGCTATGCTAACTAGCGTCTCGGCAAATGAGAGCGTAATTTGTCAGTGAACCATCGCTAGCAAAGTCGACTGTACAACTGGGGCGAGTGCTAGGAAGTGTCTCTAGACCTGCCGTGTGGCGGCGCTCGGTCTGCAATCACTGATAGTGGCGACACGCGGGTCCGACGTATACTAGCGGACCACGGCCGATTTAAAGGCTACCACCTAGCAAGTGTGGTGTCTGGCGGTGACACCACAATACCCATTTGTAGTACAAAAGGGAATTTTGAAAACGCATCAATGACAATTAACCAAGAAGTTCCAAGAAAAGGACCTGCATAGTCAATATGCAAGCTTGACCAAGGTTCTGTTGCCTGTGGCCACGGAAAATATTGTCTTGGCGGAGCTGATTGATGTGTCTGACATAATTTACGGTTAGAAAGCATTGTTTCAATATCTTTATCGATGTTCTTCCAGTAGCAATGTTCTCTGGCCATGCGTTTCGTGCGTACTATGCCCCAATGACATTGGTGTAACATTGTTAGCACTTTAGTCCTGAGAGCTTTGGGTATAACTACTCTTGTTTTTCCCATTTCACTGTGAACTAATATGACGCTTTTGTGCACTGTGAGAGCATATCTCATGTTCCAATAAGATTTCACTTCTGTCTGAGCTAACATGTTCTTATCGGTTGGCCATTCCGTAAGAATATACTGCTTTATCTTTGATAACACTGGATCTTTGTGCACCAACTTAGCTATTAAGGTGGCATTGACGGGTAAAATTTGCACGACGTCCTCACTGATTACGTCTATCTGAAAACATACGTCCTCTGATTTGTCAAAATGTTCATCTTGACCCGCCGGTAGACGTGAAAGTACATCGGCGTTGGCATGTTTTGCCGTCGATCTATGTAAGATCTCGTAGTTGTAATTAGACAGTAGCAATGCCCAACGTCGTAACGCTGTGTTGTCTTAGTAGATACACTATTATGTGGTCCGAATATTGTCACCATTTGCTTATGGTCTGTTAGCAGAATAAATTTTCGTCCGTAAATGTAATCATGAAACTTCTTCACGGCAAAGATAATTGCTAGTGCCTCTTTTTCTACTTGGCTATAGTTTCGTTGACTTGAGTTTAATGTTTTCTACGCGTATGCAATCGGTCGTTCAATTCCTTGATGTTTATGGGACATGACTGTACCGATACCGTAATCTGACGAGTCCGCTGCAATAGTGATCAACTTTTGCGGGTCATACGTCGTAAGACATTTTGCGTCTACTAAATTTTGTTTCAGTTTGTCGAATGCGCGCTGGCATTCTTTGGACCAATTCCACGCGACTCCTTTGCGAAGCAATCTGTGCAACGGTTCGGAAATTTCAGCTGCTTTCGGTATGAATTTCCGGTAATAATTAATTTGGCCTAACAAAGCTCTTAGTTGCTTTAAGTCTTTCGGAGCTGGCAATTTCTGTATTGCTTCTATATGCTGTGGTGTCGGACTGATTCCGTTATTTGACAATATATGTCCTAAATACTGAATTTTCTTAGCAAAAAAGATACATTTGTCCTTGTTGCACCTGATATTGGCCTTCCTGAGAACCTTGAACAGTTCTTCCAGGTTATCTAGTAAATCTTGTGGAGTTTTTCCCGAGACGATTATGTCATCGAGATAGTTAACTGCGTTAGGACAGTTTCTACTTAATTGTTCCAAGTAGCGTTGAAAGATGCTTGGTGCACTAGCGATACAAAAGGGTAAGCGCTTGTATCTGTACAATCCAAATGGAGTATTTATTATCATAAACTTTTGTGTATCTTTGTCTAAAGGGATCTGCAGATATGCTTCTTTTAAATACAGTTTGGCGAAATACACACCCACTGCTAATTTATACATCAGTTCTTCCGGTTTCGGAATCGGGTATGTATCTATAATGCACTGTGAATTGACAGTATTCTTGAAATCTCCACAGATACGTAATGATCCATTTGGCTTTTCTATTACAACGATTGGTGTTGCCCAGGCGCTACATGTGACCGGTTCGATAATACCATTGCCTTCTAAACGGTCAAGTTCTTGTTTTACGTGTTCTTTCATTGCGTAAGGGACAGTTCTAGCTTTGCAAAACTTCTGCACTGCATTCGGTATCAGCGTAATGTGTGCCTGGTAATCTGTGACACTGCCTGTCGCGGAGGAAAAAATACCGTCGTACTTGTGCAACACTGTTTGGAATTTTCCTTTCGGAACTTCATGTGTGACCTGTTTCGCTTCATGGATTGTGAAGCCTAATTTGTTAAAGAGATCCAGACCCAGCAAGTTTGATGCCTTATGGGTGTTAACTACTGCTACAGTAGCTGTCGTGGTAAACTGTTTGTAAGTTACCTCCGTCGTCAGTGCACCTTTGACTGGAATGTGTTGATTACTGTGGCTGTACAGTGAGCTTTCAAAATGCTGCAATTTAGGAGAACCTAGTCGTTTATGCGCGTGCAGATTTATGATAGAAATCGACGATCCTGTGTCAATCTGGAATTTGATAGGTATTTTGTTCACCAGTAACGTGACATACAAAGATTTGTTCCTGTTTTGTACAATAGCATTAACTTTATGTTTAACTTTTGAAACCTGAATATAGTCTTGCCTATTCATATCGTCACACGCATTGGAGGTATACTTCTTAAAATTAAGCACTTTCTTATTGCAAAACTTATTTCTAGACAGTACACTTTTCTTATTACACACTACTGATTTGTGCCCTTTTCGTTTGCAAAAGTCACAATGTGCGTTACGATAGTAACAATTGTCTCTGCGATGATTGATTTTACATTTAAGACATGATTTCAACTTTAGTCTTTGAGTTTGGGTGTGTCATCCGTTCTTAGATCGCGTGAGCCTAGCCTTGCTGTTCTGTTTACGGCCTTGGGTACGCGGGCCACTTTGCCCCGTGTCGCGCGCCTGTGACGCGAACACGTCATAGCCGTCGTCTTGTACCACACTCACAGAAGCTTGGCTTTGTTCGTGTGCTCGAATGATTGTTTACCAATCTTGCAAGGACGCATTGATTAAACTAAGGAGCTCTTTCCTTAATTTCTCGTCTGGTGAATGCATTATGAGCATATCACTTATTAAAGAATCTGCATAGGACTTTTTACACTTTTCGTTTTCACAACTACATTTTCAGTTCCTAGTTAATCCTTGCAACTGTGTAATCCATTCCGTGTATGTCTGCCGTGCCTGTTTCTTGCATAAGTAAAATTCATGCCTTGCAGCAGCGACATGCGTTTGCTTGTCGAAGTATTTATCGAGCAAGTCTTTAATAGCTGGGAATGACAAATTTGTCGGTTCACAAGTCGGACTCAGTTTTAAGAGAAGTTTGTAGATAGCTGCGCCGCAATTTGTCAAAAAATAAGATCTTTTTTCTACAACCCCACGATATCTGGTGTGTGAGGAAATGCTGTTCCAGGCGTGCTGCATAGTCTGGCCACGCTTCTTCCTTGCTGTTGTAAACTGCGAAAGGTGGTGGCGGAAGTTTAATTTGCAGCGGAGACGCTACAGCAGGCTGCGACTCCAAACGCTCCACTCTTGTAAGCAACGCCTGTTGCGTCTGTTGTATTTGTGCCATGAGATTTACGCTCTGCGCCGTGAGGTCCATGGTTATCTGAAATTTCCAAGAGCGACTAGATTACTGCAATAATGATATTTTAGCTGCAAGAGAGCGGGTTAACAGTCAAGTATATCTCTTCCCGAAGTCAACTGTAATTCTATTTTATATTTCAGGCTCACACGTGGTCATCCATAATTGTGCTGAAATCATCTGTTTCCTTAGTACCTCGTCGCCAATGTGGCGTGCGTACTGCAAGACCTTCGGTACACACACCATCAGATTATTTGACTCGTCGCTCTAATGAAGCAGGCGAGTGTCAGCAATATGCCCTGTGGTCTTATCGTGGCGTGTTTATCTTCTGCCGTTAGGTCAGACGATAGAAATGCCACTTGCACGCTTAGAGTAGCAGATTGTCGGTGATCAACTTTAAACAAACTTGATTAATTTTCAAACACATTTATTAAAATAATAACAAGCATAAAAATAACTTAACTTGGTTCTGGATGCTATTTACAATTGACAATCTGAAGTTCCTTTGGTCTTGGTACGTTAATCTTATTCTCACATATCTCTGATACTTGACAAAGTGTCTATACATTTCTCTTCATAGCTATGTACAGGAATATGATAATCTTATTAGGCGCAGACTGAAACTTGACTACAGACTGGTACAGACAAATGCAGACTAATGCAGACTGACTAATCGGAAGTCTGTACACTCGTTATAATATCTCGCGTGTTCAGGTATCAATGGTTCAAATGGTTCAAATGGCTCTGAGCACTATGGGACTCAACTGCTGAGGTCATTAGTCCCCTAGAACTTAGAACTAGTTAAACCTAACTAACCTAAGGACATCACAAACATCCATGCCCGAGGCAGGATTCGAACCTGCGACCGTAGCGGTTTTGCGGTTCCAGACTGCAGCGCCTTTAACCGCACGGCCACTTCGGCCGGCAGGTATCAATGCGCGAGTGTGATCCACAAGGAGAAAAGGTTCTATGTTAGCAGCAATCTCATTGGCTGCGTTACATATTACTACGCGGATCGGCGGAAGCAGAATTTGGTCCGTCTCTAAGACAGCGCCATCTCGTAGTGCGGAGATGGACGAGCGCTGCACCTGCGCTGTTATGCTTAGCGATGCGCGCTCTAGTGGGAAAGTTGTGTATGCGCTGACTACGCGGAACTATGTACACAACAGCTACCCAACATATACAGCATGTTATCATCACTTCAGCTTGAGTGTGAATACGAATAATTCACAGCACCGTAGCTATAGCCCCTCTATTTTAACATCATATTTCCGTGGAATGGACTATGTATTGAATACCCATAGGACCATCGGCTTCCCTCTGTTTATTGCAGTGAAAGTGAGTTTGCTTGCAGCTGTATTTTTTATACTTTATTTAGATATTTGTCTCATATATGTAGTATCACCTTTAGGTTGCTACGCAACACAAAACACACAAGTGAATATCTACATTATATTCTTGACGTAACTACAGATACTGGTCAAATATACGCCAATTAACATACATAAAGGCAAATAAGACACAGTAATCAAATAAAATAATTACAGATAACAACAGCTGTGGAATTTGTATAAGACATTGTCAATTTTATAGAATCACACTTGGATCTTGTCACACTGATATACTGACTTTATACAATTGACAAAAAGCATCAAAATAAGAGCCGGCCAAAGTGGCCGTGCGGTTAAAGGCGCTGCAGTCTGGAACCGCAAGACCGCTGCGGTCGCAGGTTCGAATCCTGCCTCGGGGATGGATGTTTGTGATGTCCTTAGGTTAGTTAGGTTTAACTAGTTCTAAGTTCTAGGGGACTAATGACCTCAGCAGTTGAGTCCCATAGTGCTCAGAGCCATTTGAACCATCAAAATAAGATGTATAAAGTACAACTTCAACTTAACTTACTTTCATTGGAATAAATTTTAACATGTGGGTGGAATATTATTGGAGGATGTGCCAGATTCTGTTTCATTTCAGCAACTGAAAAGCTCAGTTTGGATTAGGTTTCACATTGCAAAAATCTTGTCTCTGTCAAATATGTAACATATACTACAGTTATGAATATATAAGATGCATGGGGGCTTATTTAAATTTATGTGATTGAAAATACTTTTGTAACTGTCTGTCCGATTACGTAAGTCTCGTAAACGGTTGGCCCTGATTAGTATTATTACGCTATCTGACTGCAACAAACAATGTAAGAAAATTTTCGTAAACACAGTTAATTAATTAAGTCCCCAGCAACTAAAAAACCTACAAAATCCAAGCACAAATGTAACTGTTCTGTATGTGGGAGTGTGACTCAACGTATGCATCTGGCACGGTTCTTTTCCAACAAGACAAGAATTTTTAAATACCAACTATACAGACGTGACAAAAGAAAATTAGAAAACTATAATTACGCAAGAAAACCAGAATTCCACTCTAATCCAAGAACACAAGCCAGATGCTTTGTTGACTGAACCTGTAGTGACACATTATTTCAGATAGACAATTAATAAAAAAAAAACATTATAAATTTTACCTTCATATATATTGACGAAATGCACTCATTACAATAACATCTGCTATCTCTCCCATCAAATAACTGCATAAAACAAGGAGCAACACTCTTTACTACCACATCTCACTCCGACTTCACGACAATCACGAGCTCTTAACACACACTGTGCTCTCTACTAGCACTCTGGTAGCACTGACTGCTACAATCTCATAACACGCACTGTCCTCTACGAGCTCTCTGGTAGCACTGACTGCCACGATCTCTTAACACGCACTGTGGAGGCGGCTTAATAGTACTCTTTGGCGCAATCTCTGGCGCAGTGGCACAGTGTAGCCACCTTTCATATGCCCCTCCTCCACAGGCCAGAATTTGATGGTATTTTTGCCAGCATTGGTGGTGAAAATACTACCAAATTCGTCCACAAAATACAGACAAAAATAAAAGATAATATTAATACCTAAATATCACATAATTAGTTAAAATTTTTTTTTGGCTTTGCACTGACCTTTCACTAACCTAATATATGAAATACAGTAAGCAATACAACTTCTTTTCATGCATGTGGCTTTACATAGTAGTTTACACAATATACAAAAAATCAGTTTATACAAATGTTCACTTAAAATGCTTTCAATGATTAGTTTATACAAAAAAGAGACACTAACAGGTGACATCTTTTCAGTAGAAGCAGTCCATCAGTTGCACCCAGTAATGTTGAGTTGGTGCAGACAGCAACCAGTGACTTTATTTCAGTAAAAACAGTGCATCAGTTGCACCCAGCAATGTTGAGTGCAGGTGCAGACACCAACAAGTGACACCATTTCAGTAAGAGTAGTCCATCAGTTGCACCCAGCAATGTTGAGCAGGTGCAGACAGCAACAAGTGACTTCATTTCAGTAGAAACAGTTCATCAGAGGCACGCAGCAATGTTGAGCAGGTGCAGACAGCAACAAGTGACATTATTTCAGTAGAAACAGTCCATCAGAGGCATCAGCAATATTGATCAGGTGCACACAGCAACAGGGGACATCTTTTCAGTAGAAGCAGTCCATCAGTGGCATCCAGCAATGTTGATCAGGTGCACACAGCAACAGGGGACATCTTTTCAGTAGAAGCAGTCCATCAGTGGCACCCAGCAATGTTGAGCAGGTGCAGACACCAACAAGTGACACCATTTCAGTAGAAGCAGTCCATCAGTTGCACCCAGCAATATTGAGTTGGTGCAGACAGCAACAAGTGACTTCATTTCAGTAGAAACAGTTCATCAGTTGCCCCCAGCAATGTTGAGTAGGTGCAGACAGCAAAAAGTCACATCTCTCAGCAGAAGCAGTTCGATAAAATTCACTAGCACTGATCACACTGTTCATCAGCAGAAATTAAACATGACTAAATGTCACACATCATGTTGAAAAGTGCAGGTAACAGTTCAGAATATTTATCTTCACTAATCAGACAGTTCAGGCATGAACAATAGTTTGAATGCACATACAAATGCTTTTACAGTAACATACAAATCATAACAAACACACAAATGATATCAGATAAATGTCCTATTAACTATTACAAATACTCAAATACCAGTAAACCTATAATATTTATGGGTGTCAGTGCAAGCCACTACCAACAAATAAAATAATATTTAGGAGATAGGTGGTTAGGATTAGGAAAGGAAAACACACAAAACACACTCACTCATCTCTCATCCACATTAAGTACTACTGTATAACTGAATAGTGTTAATTGTGTAAATGAAATTCTGTCAAAATTTAATGTTCATCATGTGTATCAAGTAGTACTGGCAGCAATGTATAACAGTCAATAATAGTTAGTCAACGTCATAGTCATCATGTCAAGACCAATGTTTGCCAAGCCAGATCAAAATGTACTGTTGTTGAACAACTGTCAGTGAGCCAAGATATGCAATTACTTCCTCTCTCCAAAAAAAATATATATTGCTTAGTTATTTAACAAAGTGTGTGTATAGACTATCTTCCTTCTATTTTAGTGTTCTAGTCTGCTATCTTCATCCTCCTTGTTCCATAAGACCAACAAAAAAAATATGCTCCTCACTTACTTTACCTCTTATACACCAAAACTCCAATAATCATCAACTTAATCTCAATAATACCTCAATAATACCTCTTCAATACGTCTTATCATCAATATCATTTACCTTACCTCTCATCAACTTCATATAATCTCTATACCTCAATAATACGTCGATAAATGTGAACCTTATTGCCAATATCATCTCACTTCCAACACAACTCTTTCCTCTAGTCAGTCTCCTCGAACAAGTACAGATAAAATCCTAATGCAACTTCAAGTCAGCATCCCATACAATCCGAAGACACATTGTCAACACACAACCTCTGTGTAATCCATCTGACCCAAATTTTCTACTCATTATAAATTATAAGATACATTTTGGTTCCTTGTCCATCATTAAATAAAAGAAATGCATACCTGACCTCTAACAGACTTAGTTCGAATAACTCTCAGTAATTAAGTAAGATTACGGAGTGTGAATGATCATAATATTTCACAGTGTGTACACCACTTCAAGAATTATGGCAAACAGAAGCAAACATGTGGAGTATTTCTTGTGTCAAGTGTCACTTCCTATTTCAATTGCTTACGAAAAATGCAGTGTAATAACTGTCAATGGTCTAAACCTAGTATTGGTATGTCATGTCGTTAGCTTCCTTCCTATTAGCATAAATGTATACAGCTTCCATAAAACCTCAGCTCATGTGACTTCAATGACTTTCTTGTACTAATGTCGTTCGTCGAATTATAGCAGTTCATTTTCTTATCTTAAAATGTAAGGCACTGAGCGTAAGCAAAACAAGCAATAGCGAGTAAATATACCAGTGGAGAACAGAATGTCAACAAGTGGATGCAGCACAATCCCTACAACGAGGCTCTGCCAAGCGAACAATCTATAATTAATCCAATAGTGTGACCTAAACTCTATGTTTATACACTGTACATCAGCATTGCTATACACCAAATTAAAGAGTAGTTATGACAACAAAACAGAAATGTGTAAATATGCAATCCATACGCATAGCAGTAAACATATATCTTACGTAATAAACAGGTCATTGGCATCATATCAGCATAAGCAAATAAATGTTCATATGTCATCTTAATAAGTAAACATGAAGGCGCAAGCAGATAAATCACAAAGTATAACTTACATAACTAAACTCATCAGCACAATAAATCAGGTTACAATTATAATTCAAATAAATAAGCACAGCAGGCACATAATAAAAAAATATGACATCAGTGAAAAAGCATAGCACCCAAGCGATGCATAATCTATACAAGTCACAACCCAGTTCATTAATCAATAATTGTCAAAATCAGTCAGTGAAAAAGCATAGCAGCCAAGCGATGCATAATATATACAAGTCACAACCCAGTTCATTAATAATCATTGTCAAAATCAGTTAACGTACGCAAGCACGTCGCTTCACACGTAAATTCATAGAACATAAAATTAGCACAAAGTATGAATCACGTAATCGCGAGCAGCAAATTACGTCTAAAGTACGTACCTAAGTGGAAATAGGTTACCTGTAAATGAACTTAATGAATAGTTACCCTTTTTTAGTTTATTAGTTTCTTCTTCGAAATTACATTCTTCCTGAAAATTTCTCGATAGCAGGTCGTCTTAACGTCGGACACGCACAGAATTTACCTGAAGGTCTTAAATATTTTATACAACCGTATCCTGCAAAATACTGAATGTTAATAACACAATTCAACAAGTTCTTATAGCTTTATACAGAATTTAGTCGGAGAAATTAGACTGTGTGTTTGTTTACGGCTGTCAGTGCATTCGCACTGAGCGCTCGATCAGCTGTAGCCGCGTGACGTAGGAAGCAATTGTTCGCGGTCAACGACTGCCTTGTGCGGCGCGCAGACTTGACTGTTGCTTTGAGTATGTGCCGCCGCCAAAACACACCGCGGTATCCTTGTACTCTCTGCGTGTTTACATCTAGCTGTTAGTTTTTCACAAGTATGTCATTCCACAAAAATTTTAACGTTTGATATATGATGTATACCTTTAGAGCGTCGTGATTTAAGAGTTTCTACTTCGACAGTGTTATCATGAATAATTTTGCGAATTCTATATGGACCGTTATAAAGCAGAAAAAATTTGCGACACAAGCCTTTTCCTTTGTGAGACAAACGGTGGGATTCAATTAATACCTTCTGACCAACTGACAAGATTTTTGAACGACCAGGACGTCTAGCTGATTTCTCTCTTCTTGCAGCCGCAGACGCAATATTTCGTAGAGCCAGGTTGACAACTTCAGAATGCCGCAGTTTCCGTGAAGGCGGAAAAGGAACTATTTCAGAAATGCGATTTGTCGGTGCTTTATTTTTTAATACCAATAGAGGTGGTAAAGAAGTTGAATCATTAGGGAGTTCATTCAGAATATTTTGAAAAATATGAAGATACTGATCCCATGTTCTGTGATTCTGATGACAATAAAGACGGCACAATTTATTGATTTCCTTCATCCATCTCTCTGAAGCGTTAGATTGAGGGTGAAAAAGTGAAATGAAAATTGGTTTAATTTTACGACGCTGTAGAGTACGAAGCCAAATTTTAGAACGAAACTGTGATCCATTATCTGATATAACCTTGTCAACGTGACCGACTTCTTTAAGAAAATGTTTGAGGAAAGCATTAGATACTGAACGAGCTGTTGCTTTGCGTAAAGGTGTAAAACACACATATTTTGACGTCAGTTCCACTGCTACGAAAATGTACGCAAAACCATTAGTAGAACGAACCACTGGACCAAACAAATCGACTGCAGCCATCTCCTTTAATTTCGCTGGAATGATGGGAAACAACGGTGCTCTGTGAGAAATCGTTGGAGGCTTAGCCATTTGACATAATTTACATTTGGCAAGAACAGATCGAATACGTTTTTCCATATTACTGAAGTAACAATTTTCTCGTAATTTATGAAAGCATTTTCGGGGACCAAAGTGTGCATAACTGAGATGCGTATACCAAATCAATTTATTGACCCACTCATCAGGAATACAAACTAACCAAACAAAGTTGTCGACCGATTTTCGTTTAAAAAGAACTTTCCACATAGATCGCAAAAACGAGGTGTGGCCAAATCGTCCAAACTAACAAAGCGTCTAGGAAAATTACAGACACCAAGAAAACTACGAACATCACGTTTTGCGGTAGGAACAGCATAATTACGAATAGCGTCTAATTTCTCTGGATCAGGAAGAATACCTTCTGTAGAAATAATGTGACCAAGAAATTTCACCTGAGAACGACCAAATTCAGATTTTTCCAAGTTTACTGTAATGCCCACTTTTGCAAAGATACGTAATAATGAATCCAAAATTTTGTTGTGTTCACTCCAAGAACGTTTAGCAATAAGAATGTCGTCAACATAAGAAATAATATTGTCACGAAGAGAAACAGAAAAAATTTCATTTAAGCTAAGAATGAGTGCTGCTAAAGGTACAGTAACTCCACATGGTAATTTACGAAATCACTTTTAGGTACAATTAGTCAAATCCGGTTATTGTTTACTTACTTACTAGATAGATTGATAGTCGAAGAGTTGTTTTGACAGATGCAAAGAATAGTAAAAGAGTAGGCAGCGGTCCAGAAAACTAAAAGAGAAATAGCACCACTACAGCTCGGGGCCCTATGCTCGCTACGGCACATATTCACTTAGAGTAGTGAATCCCCTGAGGACTTTAATAGCTGCACATAATTTCCAGTTTGTGTCTTAGTGGCAAATTTGGCGGAAGTGCGTACGTAAATTGATCTAACCATGCACATGGATGTATGTCATTCTTAGATTTGCGGAAGATCTTAAATTTCCGGACAGTCAAAAAGCGTTTATAATCAAAGTTTTCGCCTCGTGGCGACAAAGACCTACCGCGTCTGTCCCAGTCCGAATGTCGATTATTGTAAAATTCGCGCGCCTGGCGCTCTCTTGTTGCATCCCGTAAATGAAACAAATTATTTTCTTCAAACCCTTCTGCTAAACTAACACTTGTCAATTTATCTGAGATCTCTTCAACTCTCTCTGATGAGTCACTTAATTGTTCTTTCTGTTTATTTACGTCTTCTGTAAGTGTCGCGACTCGGGTTTCGGTATAGTCACATTTAGTAGTTAACTGTTCATATTGTTGTGTTATGTTATTTAATCTGTCATTTGATACGGACTCCTCGATTCTCTCAAGTATTTCTTCCTTATCATGTGCACATTGTAAATTTAACTCTGAAAAATTCTGTACTATCACGCGATCTTTTCCTTCCCATTCTCTGTCCTGTTCCTCTTGTCTGATTTCTGTTGAAATTAAGCTATTATTGTGAGCCTTCAAAATCGGTTGTACTTCTTCTCTAATTTCTTTATTTGATTCGTCATTCGTATTTTTGAAACCTGTCCCTCTTCGTGAGCGTAACCATGTTGTCATTGCTTGCATCTCAGTTCTAATTTCAGATCGTAATGAGTCTAACTGCGTTTCCATTGTTTCCATCTTTGATCCCAAATTTAGTATAGCACCCATCAACTGCTTTATCTCTTCTGTCGTTAATCTCGTATTCTGTGAATTTTCTGATTGAGAAAAATTTTGAAATGGTTCCGGACTATTTTCCCGACTTATTACATTGTTTTCAACTCCATTATCCACCATACTGTTTTCCTCTGTTGGCGAGTTCGCCATGTCAACAATTCCGTTATTCTCACTATTCATCATTTTTGCCTTTTTCATTGATCGCGTAATCATTTACAAAATATACGAAAGATTCGTCACTGTACGAAAATTACACAATGCCTCCTAATCTCCAACAATACCATTCACATGCAATGTCTCCCTCAAACACGATCAATCGAACAATTGAAATAATTGCACAAAATTGTCAAACGCGTATACAAGGCAATAAAAATACAACAAAAAAAATTAATTTTGAAAAATACCATTAGAAGAATGCCAATTACCAAATCTACACACTCAATACAGACTACAATTACTAAACTACAAATTGCTACAACAATACTACAGTCTACAATTTTCACAATCAGAATAATCCAAGGGACGATCCTGGCAGGGTCGCCACGTGCATGGGGGCTTATTTAAATTTATGTGATTGAAAATACTTTTGTAACTGTCTGTCCGATTACGTAAGTCTCGTAAACGGTTGGCCCTGACTAGTATTATTACGCTATCTGACTGCAACAAACAATGTAAGAAAATTTTCGTAAACACAGTTAATTAATTAAGTCCCCAGCAACTAAAAAACCTACAAAATCCAAGCACAAATGTAACTGTTCTGTATGTGGGAGTGTGACTCAACGTATGCATCTGGCACGGTTCTTTTCCAACAAGACAAGAATTTTTAAATACCAACTATACAGACGTGACAAAAGAAAATTAGAAAACTATAATTACGCAAGAAAACCAGAATTCCACTCTAATCCAAGAACACAAGCCAGATGCTTTGTTGACTGAACCTGTAGTGACACATTATTTCAGATAGACAATTAATAAAAAAAAAACATTATAAATTTTACCTTCATATATATTGACGAAATGCACTCATTACAATAACATCTGCTATCTCTCCCATCAAATAACTGCATAAAACAAGGAGCAACACTCTTTACTACCACATCTCACTCCGACTTCACGACAATCACGAGCTCTTAACACACACTGTGCTCTCTACTAGCACTCTGGTAGCACTGACTGCTACAATCTCATAACACGCACTGTCCTCTACGAGCTCTCTGGTAGCACTGACTGCCACGATCTCTTAACACGCACTGTGGAGGCGGCTTAATAGTACTCTTTGGCGCAATCTCTGGCGCAGTGGCACAGTGTAGCCACCTTTCAAAGATTATAATAATTTCAATATTTTAAAATTTTTGATTATGACAAACGCGCTAGCGGAAGTGAAACACACCAAAAGGCGCATCAAACCAGCGATCCATTTTACGGAGGGAAGCTGTGGATCGCAGTTGATTTCACGGAGTAAATTCAGATGAAGGTATGAATTAGGTCAGCCGTTTCTCTGTGAAAATCAAATGCCTCTGAGCACTATGGGACTTAACATCTGAGGTCATCAGTCCCCTAGAACTTAGAACTACTTAAACCTAACCTAAGGACACACATCCATGCCCGAGGCAGGATTCGAACCTGCGACCGTATCGGTTGCGCGGTTCCAGACTGAAGCGCCTAGAACCGCTCGGCCACACCGGCTGGCTGTTTCTCTGTAACGCCAATTTTGACAGCACGGTAATGCCATCACACAGCTGGATGTTACGACTTTTTTAACAGCTATTCACAGTCACCCTGCTGTGGGTGGGCTGGCGGCGACCATTCTTCAGCAGTTGGATTGTATAAAATTTCTACATTAATACAAAATAGGTAATGGTGTTTGCAACAAGATAATGGCGAAGTTTATTATGGGGATGAGGTCCTAGCAGCTACGAATAGAGATTCGGATGCGCAAAGTAATTGAGACGATGTTGTAAGGGAAAAGATGTAGGTTTATGTGAGAAGGAACTACTAAGTGGTATACACTCGTAGGTATTAGATGAGTGATATACCTGCTGGACAAGGGAAGTGTGGGTTGGAGCATGCATTTGGGGTGGGATGGATAAGGTGTACTTAATCTGAAAGGATGTTTAAATTTCGGGGATGGCTTCATGATCTGCGAGGGAACATGGAGTGCTTGTCGATGAAGAGAAGGTGGACGTGTTGGTGGAGGAGTGGTAGCAGGCAGGGTTCTCAAGGATGGGGGAGACTATGGGGTGTTGGGACTCAAAATTACAAGTGAAGGTGGTGTACGTGTTTGAGAAGGTATGGGAAACTCAGAAACTGGTGCACGGCACGGGTGGGAGAGAGTATCCGGATATGGAAAGTGAAGCAAAGTTCAACTTGTTACAGGATTCGGAGAAATTGATAAAACTTGAGAGGAGCGGAAGTCCATGTTGTAATGATGTAGGTAATGATGGAACCGATGAGGGTACTATGTGTATTGTTGACGGTCGTGAGACGTAACAGGATGTGATTACGCTGTTAGTGGTTAATAGGAAGCGGCTCGCATTACACTTACTCAGCTCCAGGGAACTTGTGGAATACATGTAATATGCAAACGGGGCGACTGTGGTCCTCGTATCGTCGCGTAATATTCGAATCGCGTGTGCCTCGATCCGCGTCTAGCTTGCTCATTAGCGGCTCTGACCGTCACCACTTTAACGGAAAGCGCTTCGGCCACATAGTAATCGAGCACAACATCTAGCAGCAGAAATCGAAAATCACTGTTACAGAATTTGTCCAAACTGAGCTACGACTTACGAGGAACGTTGAACGTAACAATAACTGCGAATCGTGTTGAAGTTGGGGCAGAAAAAGATTAATATTGGTTTTCTTCTTCCCCTCTTTACCTTTACAAGTACGTGGGCAGCGACGTTAGTAGACTGCCGGCCATATTAAAACGTCATAAATTTATCATGAAAAGATATTGTAAAAGAGGTTTTCTTTTTGGCTTGAGACACGGACCGCTCACTTTACAGTTTGGCCATAATGTCCTGTACCCCTCTCTTTACGGGTCATGATATGAATTCATTTATTAATTTATTTCGATCATGCCGTAGCACATATATGATAAATGTTGACACTTTACGTTTCAGCTTATTTAGTGGCGCAGGACAAGAGTATTGGCACCATCATTGTTGTGGCACAAAATGATGTGGCGCCAACACCTGTGTAAAATTTTCCGAAGCACAGGCGGGGTGATTTCATTGAATGCCTCCCTAATAGCTTGCGCCAATTCGTCAATTGTCTGGCATCGATGTTTTGCGACATGCCGCTTAATCATTCCCCACAGGCAATTTTCGTTTAATGTCAGATTTGGACTCCGCGTAGGCTACTCGACGGCTCTGACAGATGCTCTGATCCTCTCCCTGTCCACCTCTGGAGAAACACTACACCCAAGAATTCTCGAATACGGAGAGCGTAGTGGGCAGGAGCTCCATTTTATTGAAGCCAATTGTCACTAAGAATGTCCAGTCTCTGGAAATCTGAAATAAATCATTCTCGCAACATTTACAAGTAAGAATATTGATTCACTGCACTCTCGAAGAAATACAGCCCTATGAAGTGCCTACTGGACAGTACAACTGAGATCTTAGCAGGTCAGGGTTATTCTCTACCTCTTCAAAATATTATGGGCTTGCCTTGCTCGAGAAAAAAATATCACTATATTGACAACATCGATAAATTTCACATGCGTCTGACAAGAAAACTTTGCCCCACTGCTGGAGCGTCACAAACAGGTCGAATAATCTTGGGCAAGCTTCATGTCTTCGCGCATGCCCTCATCACTCAACTCATTTACGAATGTTGGCCTAAAAGATTTTAGTTCCAGACATTTTTCCATGTGTGTCAGCATAGTCGTTTTTGGAATCCCAGGTTCAGTAGGTCTATTCCGCACTGATTTTGTGGAAATCTGGTCACAAACTCCGCCACTGCTGCACATGTTCGTTGTAGTGTTGATGGTTGCCCTGTACTCTTTCTATCCAAGATATCCGGTTCTGAAGAGTTTCTGTTGCCATTGCAGAATCGTTTGCTTTCTTTAGAGTGGCGGTAATAATTTGTATACACAAACCTTCTACATGAATCACTCTGTCTCTTAACCTATTCCGACGATGTGCTTAAGTTTGTAGCCACCTACGACTTTCTTATTTCGTGGCATATGCGCAGTAGCTACGTCTGTAGCCCCCTCCCCCCCCCCCCTTTAGTCTACCCTCTAACGGCTGCAACTTCAACTATGTCATATGCTTCAAATCTTAGCAGTTAGAAGAGCAAATGCAGGAGCAATTTTTTGCCTTTGTTTCCAAATTTTGATTGAAGCCGTCCGCTGTGGCCGTGCGGTTCTAGGCGCTTCAGCTCCTGCTACGTTCGCAGGTTCTAATCCTGCCTCGGGCATGGATGTGTGTGATGTCCTTAGGTTTATTAGGTTTAAGTAGTTCTAAGTCTAGGGGACTGACGACCTCAGATGTTGTCCCATAGTGCTTAGAGCCATTTGAACCATTTTTTTATTGAATTTGTCGATATGGGCCATGTTTTGCGCATGGATTAGGTACAGAAAACTGTCCTGCTCAAATTTATATTCTGCATATTCTGAGAATAATTAAATTTATGTATTTATTTTCTTAAGTATCGCAATAGTTTCTTTTAAAAGCATTGTTGCTGTAAGGATAAAATGACTAGTTGTGATAAGAAACTTCTTCGCAGATCAAAAACTGTGTGCTAGACCGTGACTGGAACTCAGGACCATGGCCTTTCGCGGGCACGTGCTCTACCATCTGAGCTACCCAAGCACGACTCACCACCAGTCCTCACAGCTTCAATTCTGCCAGTACCTCGTCTCCTACTTTCCAAACCTCACAGAAGCTCTTCTGTGGAAAAGCCACGTCTCCGCAATATCCTTTCTTCCAGGAGTGCTAGTTCTGCAAGGTTCGCAGAAGAGCTTCTGCGAAGTTTGGAAAGTAGGAGACGAGGTACAGGCATAATTGAAGCTGTGAGGACGGGTCGTGTTTCGTGCTTGGGTAGCTCAGATGGACAGTTCCGCTTGGGACGCGACAGCGACCGGACGTGTCGGTACTTCTGCGTAGTCGTAGCAACACAAGCCGTGTTTATAGAAATGTACCGTCGTACACACGCTTCTTAATTCACTCACAGCGGTCTCGGCCGCTCATATAGTGCAGTTATGGCTTCCAGTGTACCCCGCAAAAATACCCTGTGTTTTGCATTTGAGAAATCTTCCAGGAATGTGCAAGCGAGCTCTCTAGAAATCCATGACTGGATAGTGTATATTATTGCCATCACGTTCGACAAGGTCCACACAGCATACTATGATATGGCGGAATACTGTTTCGTTGTGAAGTTTTTAGACCAGATACGACTGGACAAAATTTTGGTGAATGCTGGTGGGAAAGCAGAGTTCCGACATCGTGATCAGTCGGTGAGTACAGTTTCAATAACTAACGCTGACATTGACTAGAAACAAGTGCGAGTGTTCAGTTTGCCACCTGAGGTTGAAAATTGTTTTCTTAGAGATGTCCTCGCCAAATACGGTGACATCCGACAGATTAGAAACGAAAAATGGTCGATCCGTCACAAAATCCAATGTTCTAGCGGGGTTCGCTCAGTTGACATGGATGTTAAAGTGAATATCCTATCCTATATAATGGTTTGTGGTTATAAGGCTCATGTCATTTACGATGGACAAGTAGGCACTTGTTTTATCTGTAACACGAGTGGCCATTTACTTCAAAACAATCTGCAACAACGACAGAGATTAACATTGGCTGATGTCCTAACTCAAAATCGGACGCCTTCTGTGATTGACTCCCAACCAAGTGCATCTGTGTAAGAGGACTACGATCTCGGTAACGGCACCTTCCACCCTTACCTCAGAAGCCCTGTGGCCAGTCACCCCTTAGCCGCCGGTGTTGCATTATCTGTCGGTAACAAGCGACGCCGTACTAGTGACGGTAGTGGCTCCGGTGACCAGAGCGTAAAAAATCAAACCGATGACGTGGAGTCACGGGCCTCCACACAGGACACGCATATGTCGGATGGCTCAGTTACGACCCACCAAATTCACATTGAAACTCCCGAAGCAGCAACTGTCAATACGAGTCGAGTGTTTACAGCAATCTGTTCCTATGCCGCTTTTCGACTCGCCACAGGTGGTCAACATACAAGAGGCGGCAGTCAGTCAACTGCAAATGGTAAACACCGAGGATGATGCACGCGGTGTAGAGCATAACATAAACACCCGCCACCTCGGAACTGCTTCCAAACAACGCGAGGAACCGGAAAGTTATATACAGACGGCCAGTGTGGCTCCAAACAAACTCAGTGAGCCTACTGAAGCCGGACTTGCCGTCACCCGTTCCGAAGCAAGAACTTTCACATACTGCTTACAACCATGACTCGCCGACTCCGCCGTCTTCTATGACACTTCGGACGATTTTGTGACGGCAAAATAAAGTTAAACCAAATGACTCCGTGGCTGGAAGTAAGTTAAAAAGTAAAGTCAGCGCAAAACCTGGTACAAAACCTGCGGATGTAGGTTCGATGTCCGACGGTGAGACGGACCGGGCTTTCTACGCTTCCCAACACCCACACGTCTCTGACGATCATGAGTCAAGCTTATGAGTTTTTGTCCCTGAACATTAATAGAGTTAGGACAGATTCAAAATTAGCAATGCCACGGCAGTTTATCTATGAGTCCGAAGCTGATATAGTTCTGTTACAGGAAGTGTCTATCTTAAGTTTTCATGTATCAGGATTTGCAACAATCGTAAACACCACGGCGGACGGGGGTACAGGTACGGCCATTCTGTCACGAGGCGGAATCCCAGTGAGCAATATCGAAATGTTGGACTCCGGTAGAGGCATAGCTTGCCAAATTTTTGACGTCACCCTCGTCAATATCTATGCTCCTTCTGGAGCGACCCTAAAATTAGAAAGAGCTAACTTCTTTAAACAAGACATCATCTACTTGTTACGCCGGAAACCAACCCAATTGATAATTAGTGGTGATTTTAACTGTGTCATCCACAGGAAAGATCAATCGCCCAACTTTACTCACTGTAGGGAACTACATCATCTGCTGCGTCACCTGCAGCTGAAGGATGCGTGGAAACTAAAATTTCCTACCCTGGTAAAGTACACGTACCTGACCGCCACCGTATGTAGCCGTCTAGACCGTTTGTACATCTCTGAGAACATTTTCCAACACGTTCTGGACGTCGATGTCATTCCGGCTAGTTTCTCCGACCACTGCGCCTTCTGTGTCACGATAAATCTGGCCAAACAGCACACTAAATGGCATAGGATTCCGTGGAGCCTAAATGTTTCTATTCTCGCCGATGCCACGTTACAAGATGTCATCTCCACGACATGGGCGGATTGTCTCAAGCAATGCTGCAGATATCCGAGCAAGATAACCTGGTGGAATGGTGTGGTCAAACGGAAAATGCGATTATCCTTAAGAAACTACAGTTGTCAACGGGCGCAAGATGTCAAACGCACGACTGATTTTTACCAGACAGTTCTGCGAGAGTTGTATGCGACTACGTCACCAACCAACACGCAGCTGACGAGCATCAAACAAATAAAGGCGAAGCTTATAGGCATAAAGCGAACGCAGCTTGAAGGACTGAAGATCTAAAGCAAAATCGCTTGAAGAGGACGAACTTGCATCGCTGTATCACCCCATAAAACATCGTGCCAATCGCAAGCGAGCTTTTATAGGGGAGCTGGACACAGATGACGGACTCCGTTTGACCCGGCAGAGTGATATTCTTACCGCAGTTTACCGGTACTTCACGGATCTGTACTCGTAATGCGATACATATGGTGATGACGGCGGCGATATCGTGCGTGCTCTGCCCACCGTAGTCACGCCTGCGGACAACTCGGCGGTCGTACACGATTTTGCTCCAGACGAAGTCCTTGAACTGATTTCTGGCTCGCCATCGAATAAATCCCCTGGCCCTGATGGTTTGCCACGGGAATTTTATGTGCGTTTCTGGCCCATAATCGGACACGCGTTTACTGACGTTCCCAATGAAGTGATGCGAGGGAGTGACGTGCCGGCCGAAATAAAGGAAGGTCGAATTATATTGATACCAAAAATCAAACACCGAAAAACCTTAGATACCTTCCAACCGATTACTTTACTCAATTTTGACTACAAAACCTTTGCAGAGCACTCAACAGCAGGTTGTCTCCATTAATGAAGCAAGTGATTCACTACCATCAATCACGCTTCCCTGGTCACACTATTATGACGCCCCTTTCGGAATACAGAGATGTAATAGCCATAGCGTCAGTCACTAACGTGAATCTCGCATTGCTGTTTATCGACTTTTGCAAGGCATTTGACCGCGTCCGCCACGGGTACCTCCTACAGCTACTGTAGCGGTGTGATTTTGATCAACGGGTTATTAATGTCGTGCAACATTTCGTCACGGGCATTACAACCAGTCAGCGTAAATGGACAGCTTACTCAACCCATTGTGGTCCAAAGAGGAGTGCCGTAGGAGAACCCTCTCTCCATGATATTTGTTTTATCGCTCGAGCCGCTCTTACGCTCTATTCATGACAAACTTGCAGGCCTTTCGATCACTGGGACGTCCTTCGTAGTTCGTGCTTACGCCGACGACGTCGGAGTGTTACTGCGCAACGACGGAGACGTATCAACCCTCAAGACCGTGGTAGACGATTACTGTCGTGCTTCCGGCACTAAAATCAACGCCGATAAATGCACCTTTGTCAACATTCGAGGATTCGACGCAGTTATCGTACCTTGGGCGAAGCATGTCGAAGCCCACACTACTGTGTGGATGATTATCGACAAATGCCCGCTAAAAATGAATGCAAAAAATTGGAAGCAGATCACCAATAAAATGCAAGGTGCCATCTATGAAAACAATTGGCGGTCCGTTGACATTCTCCAACGCATACGACTCCTCAGCAGTTATATATTCAGTAAAACGTACTATGCGGCCCAAATATTTCCAGTCCCCAAGATGCAGGCCAAACACGTGATGAAACTCTCTAATGGATTTATCTAGCAAGGGCGTCTGTTAAAAGTGAAATACACCACGCTGACGTCTTCCAGACAGGCCGGCGGACTCAACATGCCTTACATTAATCGAAAGTGTACTGCGTTATACATTAATCGAATCACCCACCTGTTGGACTAGGAACCTCTCAGAGTCACCAGTTGGCTCTTCCGAACCTTACAACCCACCAATATGCACCCACCCATTGATGTAGGTAAAATGCGTTACAAACTACAACATGTCAAACAGTTTTTCCGTGAAGTAAGCTATATTGATGGACATTATTTCACGCAGGATTTACCGACGACGCACCTGTTATTAAAAAGATGGACATCTCCAATAGTCCGGAATCCCATTGAACTTAAATACCCGAGTGTTCATTGGAAGGCAGTTTGGGACAACATGAGTTTAACCGTCCACACTGCTGAAGTAGCGTCCACATGGTATAAAGTGGTCACCGATGTTATACCCACTAATGAAAGGTTGCATTGAATCGGCCTATGTGACAGTGACAAATGCGTCCGCTGTGGTCTGGTCGACACCTTACGCCATCGCTTCACTTGTGGCGGCCATCTCATTAACTGGAAATGGGTGCAGCAGAAGCTGGGCCTGATTACCCGCAGCAGCCCAGCCAGCCACAGTACTGACATTCTGCTCTGGCCGGACACGAAACATTTTCCCGCTACCAAGAACAACACCGTGATGTGGCTGTTAGGGGAGCTTGTGACATATATCATCATCCACAATAGTGAAGATAATCTCATTAGTTTCGAGGCTTATATGAGAACGGCACGTTGGAAGATGTAACGTTACCCAAATTTCAGGACGATGTTTGGTAACAAGTTAGACATAATTTTAAAAACTAAGCGTAGGGTAATTCTCGACGCCGGTAAGGACACAAATCACGTGCAAGACTATGTAGCGAACAAAATACACAACGAATGAGGGGTTACACCTGTTCCTAAGACTGCTACCGACTTCTCAATGGTGTTATTTACTTCATTTGACGTTTTCCTTAATTTATGTTGCCTGTGCATGTCTTTGTTATCCGTTTGTATGCTACAAATGACTTTCTGTGAAGAGTTTGGACGGTTGTGAATTATTGGCAGAACTGCAATTCTAGTTTCTTTAATATGTTTGCGTTTTGGTTCTACGTCTCTGTCTGGACTGAAGATGCTATTGTCAGTTTAATATTTTTCTTCTGTTTTGTAAGCTTACAAATGGCACTATATTGGCATGTGTTCTTCAGTCAATTGTAGGATACAATTCGTGTTGAAACAGTTCCAGTACTTCATTATTTTGTTTTTATGCTTATATGATTGTTTTAATAAAGAAAAAAAGGATGGTAGAGCACTTTCCCGCGAAAGACAAAGGCCTGAGTTCAAGTCTCTGTCCGGCACACAGTTTTAATCTGCCAGGAAGTTTCATAGCAGCGCTCACTCCACTGCACGTTGAAAATCTCATTCTAGCTGTGATATGTTGTTGTATTCCCAGATGTACTCTATAAGAATAAAGGAAGAGGAAATTCTGGCATGTCTTTGGGAACGGATTTTTTCTGATACCGACCTAGAGATTTACAGTAGCAGTGCAAGTGGAGCTGAAGACAGCGATCTCGATTTGGGGTAGTATCAGTAGCGGCTGTTGTTTAAGAGCACAAGAGCAAGTGAACACCCTAATTTTTGACGGCTTGAAGATTTATTGGGAATTTTTCTTTGAATGCTATTGAACATAATATAGACGCGGTAGTCTGAAATACACGGCACTAAATCTACTACGCTGTGTTGCATTGCTCCACTGGACTGGGTGAAATTTCGCGAGCACACCTTCACCTGAGCATGTTTTAAGGAGATACTGTGCATGCGCAACTAGCATGACGTAATTGCCTTACGGGCCAAATACACACGGATTTTATAAGCATGTGCGTGCACTGCTAGGCCTTACTACTTAGCTACAAGTTTACATCAATGCAACTAGGTGGTAGCACACTGCAAAATATTTTTATCCACATTCTCTTGGCATAGATGCCGCTAGGTGGTAGCACAATCCACAGATATCCGAATTCACTCACTGTATAATAAAATTAGATCGGACTTCAGTGTATGTTATACACTACTGGCTATTAAAATTGCTACACCAAGAAGAAATGTAGATGATAAGCGGGTATTCATTGGACAAATATATTATACTAGAATTGACATGCGATTACATTTTCACGCAATTTGGGTGCATAGATCCTGAGAAATCAGTACCCAAAACAACCACCTTTGGCCGTAATAACGGCCTTGATACGCCTGGCATTGAGTCAGACAGAGCTTGGATGGCGTGTACAGGTACAGCTGCCTACGCAGCTTCAACACGATACCACAGTTCATCAAGAGTAGTGACTGGCGTATTGTGACGAGCCAGTTGCTCGGCTACCATTGACCAGACGTTTTCAGTTGGTGAGAGATCTGGAGAATGTGCTGGCCAGGGCAGCAGTCGAACATTTCCTGTATCCAGAAAGGCCCGTACAGGACCTGCAACATGCAGTCGTGCATTATTCTGCTGAAATGTAGGGTTTCGCAGAGATCGAATGAAGGTTAGAGCCACGGGTCGTAACACATCTGAAATGTACCAACCACTGTTCAAAGTGCCGTCAATGCGAACAAGAGGTGACCGACACTTGTAACCAATGACACCCCATACCATCATTCCGGGTGATACGCAAATATGGCGTTGACGAATACACGCTTACAATGTGCGTTCACCGCGATGTCGCCAAACACGGATGTGACCATCATGATGCTGTAAACAGAACCTGGATTCATCCGAAAAAATGACGCTTTACCATTCGTGCACCCAGGTTTGTCGTTGAGTACACCATCGCAGGCTCTCCTCTCTGTGATGCAGCGAGAAGGGTAACAGCAGCCATGGTCTCCGAGCTGATAGTCCATGCTCCTGCAAACGTCGTCGAACTGTGCAGACGGTTGTTGTCTTGCAAACGTCCCCATCTGTTGACTCAGGGATCGAGACGTGGCTGCACGATCCGTTACAGCCATGCGGATAAGATGCCTGTCATCTCGACTGCTAGTGATACGAGGCCGTTGGGATCCAGCACGGCGTTCCGTATTACCCTCCTGAACCCACCGATTCCATATTCTGCTAACAGTCAATGGATCTCGACCAACGTGAGCAGCAATGTCGCGATACGGTAAACCGCAATTCCGATGGGCTACAATCCGACCTTTACCAAAGTCGGAAACGTGATGGTATGCAATTCTCCTCCTTACACGAGGCATCACAACAACGTTTCACCAGGCAACGCCGGTCAACTGCTGTTTGTGTATGAGAAATCGATTGGAAACTTTCCTCATGTCAGCACGTTGTAGGTATCGCCACCGGCGCCAACCTTGTGTGAATGCTCTGAGAAGCTAATCATTTGCATATCACAGCATCCTCTTCCTGTCGGTTAAATTTCGCGTCTGTAGCACATCTTCGTGGTGTAGCAATTTCAATGCCCAGTAGTGTAGTTTTACTGACAGAAGAACCTATTTTGTGCAATTCTGAATGAGATATTTAATCATCCATTTGAGGTGCTGAGAACCATGTAGCACATCATCGTCTACTCTAAAACTGTAGCATTTGTTCATGTTTGTCAATCTCTGTTGATCTTACGGTGGATCAGGTTTATCTCTGCTGTTGGCCCACATTGTACGTATATCTGAACATTCACGAAAAGGTGTCTCTCTGGTTTCTCTGCTGTTCGCTTAAGTAGGGGGGTCGAAGACGGTGGTGTTTTGGCCCTTATGGCACTCAACGCCTCATTTGAATTCTAGTCAAGTGACCTTGTTGGTAGATAATGCTACATCTTTAGTAATTTCCGCAAACGGCAGTTTGTGTTTGGAGTTGGTTGTCAACTGTGCAGCAATCGGCTTTCTTGAGCAGTGTAAACATGAAATCTGTTGAACCTCTATTAAGCGCTAACAGAAAAGAAAATTATCAAGAAGGCCTCCCAGACCAGATCCGTTGTCTGAGAAAGTGACGAATTCAAATAAGGGTGATTATGAGCGAATATTTAACAAAGAAGTGTGTGATAAGCGTACGTTGTTGTGTAGGTGCAACGTCTGAATGCCTGATTCTCAACCCAGTAGTTAATTCATTGGGTATTCTGTACATTTGTCCGAAAAAAAGAAAAAGCACGAAAACTAGTAATTACTCAAAAATGCGAAACGGAGAGTAGCGAAATCTTAAACTCTATTTCGTTCTAGCTGTAAGCTGTTCTTAATTATGGTTGAAATAACGAAATTCCTCAAAAACTATTCTTTCTTTTTCTCAGAAAGGTTATGAAGTTATGCATATTATTATTATTATTATTATTATTATTATTATTATTATTACTATTCTTATTGACAGTGGCTGAAGTTGTATAAATATTTGGTAAGCATAACTGTTATATAGCAGACGCTATTAATTTCGCCCTTTCATATTTATCTGAATTTAAACATTTGTGAACACCCAGAATGTATACCTACGAGCCGCCACTGGACAGTATGCTACAGCATATAGTTTTCGAGACTAATCAGAAAGTCCTGGACGTCCGAGTACATGATTGAGACGTGCGTATTGCTTGGCATCTTGTCATTGCGGTTATGGCAACTCGTTTCTTATTCGATTTACTGGCGTCAGTAAGTTGCTGGCTTGCCTGCCCGTGAGTGGCAGCAGCAGCGCTTATCGATACGGGTACTGTGGTGCTATCTTTGGAGCGACCGCTAGTATTTCCGGGTCGTGTTGTGAGGAGTGGGGAGCTGCGAACGGACATCAGGTCGGTTGGAGGCGCAGCAGCAAGCAGGAGGGGTAGCTGCGAGAGCGACGACTTCGTTGCACACCGAACCCTGGACTTTTAAGTTGAGTGAAGATTTAACTGCTAATGCAACCTCGACTGTTCTGAGATCTCGGCTTTGGTCGGCGGGTTGTTGCTCCCAGGACCGTTGAGCCTCGTGGCAACGAGTGAAGTGTTTCGAGGCAGCGATATTTTTCCGCCGTCTTTCTCTATTTGTGTTCAAAAAATGTTCAAATGTGTGTGAAATCTTATGAGACTTAACTGCAAAGGTCGTCAGTCCCTAAGCTTACACACTACTTAACCTAAATTATCCAAAGGACAAACACACACACCCAAGCCCGAGGGAGGACTCGAACCTCCGCTGGGACCAGGCGCACAGTCTATGACTACAGCGCCTAATACCGCTCGGCTAACCCCGCGCGGCTTTTATTTGTGAACCGTCAGTGAATTTAGTATTATTCTTATCGGTGAAGTGCAACCAGTGGTATTTTCAGTCTTGTGGTTGCTAACGCCCCAGTTACCTGCCCTAGAGGTTAGCGTACTTTTCCGGCAGTGTACCTTTCCTCGTCGTTTTGATGCTGTCCGACACGGCGTGTAGTTCGACAGCCTCTTGTAGTGTACTGTGGATTTTTTTTTTGAGGTCTGCCTTGGTTCTAGTGTTTCCTTCGGCCTTGGGTGTTTTCTGAAGACGTAGTGCTGTCTGTCTTTTCGCCCTTGCCTAAAAATATTCCGTCGTTGTACCGGTGATCGGACGTTAGGCGGATTGGTTAGTCGGTCGGTCGGCGCTTAAGCTGCCCCTAGATTGAGTTGCCATCCTGTTCCGTGAGTATAACTCTTGGCTGCCTGCCTCGCCTTAACTTACATTTGAGTTACCTTCCCAGGCTGAACCTTGGAACACTTGCTGAGAACCGCTTGTCCTGATTTCTTAGATTGTGATGTTTGTTTTAAGAATATATGTTATTTTCTAATTATTGTCGGTGTGGACTTCAGCCGAGTAGTAATTTCACTTCTTTTGTCATAAGGCCTTCAGCCGTGTTACAGTAAGTTTTTTTAAGCAAACTTGTTTTAAAAGCAAGGTATTTATTTTAAAAGTGCTATTTGGAATTGTTCTTCTGACGTCTAATTCAAGCCTTATTTGAGGTTATTTTTGGTGGCTTTCAGCCATAAAATTGTGCAATTTTTTCCTGTGCTAAGACTCTCAGCCGTCATACAGTCAACTGTTTTTTTAAGAGATTGTTTTAAAATTTTGATTTCTTTAAATAAAGCTCACGTATTTGTTGTGCAACCTAGAGTAACTGATAATGGTTCCGTCCACAATCGTAATCTTATCCTGCCCCATCCTGAGGAACCAGCTCTCAATGATTAGAACCATTAGCAAAAAAAGTTTAAGACTGTCCTGCCAGTCGAAAAACATACAACCCAAAGCGAAGCATCTACTGACACATAGTGCAGCACCTCAAGGCACTGTGTATATTGTAGCACAATAAAGGAACCTCGAAGAATCAGATGGAAGTGTGCTCCATTTCAAGTAGCCCTATGCCTATAGGAAGAAAGGAACTGCATTTTACCTTACCACCAAAATTAAACACATTTCAAGCACAGTGGCTCCATTTGAAACCATCTCTTATGTGTTCAATTAATGTATGTAATACTTGTTTTTCACATTGCTTTGCCTCAATATGTGTTTAATAAGCCAATAAATAAAAGCAAATTCCAAAAATTTGATGTTTAATATTTAGAGTCTGAAAGATTAATAAAAAACCATATCAAAGTGCATTCCTGAAATTATCCTTTATGTACGGACAGAAAAAGGCGGCAGGGTACCTTAATTTATAATATGTATAGAGGAAAAATGTAGGCAGATGTGTAGATTTTGGTAATATTAATTTACTGTAGTTAAATGGCCTGATCCCCCCCCCCCCCCCCATGAACCATGGACCTTGCTGTTGGTGGGGAGGCTTGCGTGCCTCAGCGATACAGATAGCCGTACCGTAGGTGCAACCACAACGGAGGGGTATCTGTTGAGAGGCCAGACAAACGTGTGGTTCCTGAAGAGGGGCAGCAGCCTTTTCAGTAGTTGCAAGGGCAACAGTCTGGATGATTGACTGATCTGGCCTTGTAACAATAACCAAAACGGCCTTGCTGTGCTGGAACTGCGAACGGCTGAAAGCAAGGGGAAACTACAGCCGTAATTTTTCCCGAGGGTATGCAGCTTTACTGTATGATTATATGATGCTGGCGTCCTCTTGGGTAAAATATTCCGGAGGTAAAATAGTCCCCCATTCGGATCTCCAGGCGGGGACTACTCAAGAGGATGTCGTTATCAGGAGAAAGAAAACTGGCGTTCTACGGATCGGAGCGTGAAATGTTAGATCCCTTAATCGGGCAGGTAGGTTAGAAAATTTAAAAAGGGAAATGGATAGGTTAAAGTTAGATATAGTGGGAATTAGTGAAGTTCGGTGGCAGGAGGAACAAGACTTCTGGTCAGGTGATTACAGGGTTATAAACATAAAATCAAATAGGAGTAATGCAGGAGTAGGTTTAATAATGAATAAAAAAATAGGAGTGCGGGTAAGCTACTACAAACAGCATAGTGAACGCATTATTGTGGCCAAGATAGATACGAAGCCCACACCTACTACAGTAGTACAAGTTTATATGCCAACTAGCTCTGCAGATGACGAAGAAATTGAAGAAATATATGATGAAATAAAAGAAATTATTCAGATTGTGAAGGGAGACGAAAATTTAATAGTCATGGGTGACTGGAATTCGAGTGTAGGAAAAGAGAGAGAAGGAAACATAGTAGGTGAATATGGATTGGGGCTAAGAAATGAAAGAGGAAGCCGCCTGGTAGAATTTTGCACAGAGCACAACATAATCATAACTAACACTTGGTTTAAGAATCATGAAAGAAGGTTGTATACATGGAAGAACCCTGGAGATACTAAAAGGTATCAGATAGATTATATAATGGTAAGACAGAGATTTAGGAACCAGGTTTTAAATTGTAAGACATTTCCAGGGGCAGATGTGGACTCTGACCACAATCTATTGGTTATGACCTGTAGATTAAAACTGAAGAAACTGCAAAAAGGTGGGAATTTAAGGAGATGGGACCTGAATAAATTAAAAGAACCAGAGGTTGTACAGAGATTCAGGGAGAGCATAAGGGAGCAATTGACAGGAATGGGGGAAATAAATACAGTAGAAGAAGAATGGGTAGTTTTGAGGGCTGAAGTAGTGAAGGCAGCAGACGATCAAGTAGGTAAAAAGACGAGGGCTAGTAGAAGTCCTTGGGTAACAGAAGAAATATTGAATTTAATTGATGAAAGGAGAAAATATAAAAATGCAGTAAGTGAAGCAGGCAAAAAGGAATACAAACGTCTCAAAAATGAGATCGACAGGAAGTGCAAAATGGCTAAGCAGGGATGGCTAGAGGACAAATGTAAAGATGTAGAGGCCTATCTCACTAGGGGTAAGATAGATACCGCCTACAGGAAAATTAAAGAGACCTTTGGAGATAAGAGAACGACTTGTATGAATATCAAGAGCTCAGATGGAAACCCAGTTCTAAGCAAAGAAGGGAAAGCAGAAAGGTGGAAGGAGTATATAGAGGGTCTATACAAGGGTGATGTACTTGAGGACAATATTATGGAAATGGAAGAGGATGTAGATGAAGATGAAATGGGAGATATGATACTGCGTGTAGAGTTTGACAGAGCACTGAAAGACCTGAGTCGAAACAAGGCCCCCGGAGTAGACAATATTCCATTGGAACTACTGACGGCCGTGGGAGAGCCAGTCCTGACAAAACTCTACCATCTGGTGAGCAAGATGTATGAAACAGGCGAAATACCCTCAGACTTCAAGAAGAATATAATAATTCCAATCCCAAAGAAAGCAGGTGTTGACAGATGTGAAAATTACCGAACTATCAGTTTAATAAGTCACAGCTGCTAAATACTAACACGAATTCTTTACAGACGAATGGAAAAACTAGTAGAAGCCAACCTCGGGGAAGATCAGTTTGGATTCCGCAGAAACACTGGAGCACGTGAGGCAATACTGACCTTACGACTTATCTTAGAAGAAAGATTAAGGAAAGGCAAACCTACGTTTCTAGCATTTGTAGACTTAGAGAAAGCTTTTGACAATGTTGACTGGAATACTCTCTTTCAAATTCTAAAGGTGGCAGGGGTAAAACACAGGGGAGCGAAAGGCTATTTACAATTTGTACAGAAACCAGATGGCAGTTATAAGAGTCGAGGGACATGAAAGGGAAGCAGTGGTTGGGAAGGGAGTAAGACAGGGTTGTAGCCTCTCCTCGATGTTATTCAATCTGTATATTGAGCAAGCAGTAAAGGAAACAAAAGAAAAATTTGGAGTAGGTATTAAAATTCATGGAGAAGAAATAAAAACTTTGAGGTTCGCCGATGACATTGTAACTCTGTCAGAGACAGCAAAGGACTTGGAAGAGCAGTTGAATGGAATGGACAGTGTCTTGAAAGGAGGATATAAGATGAACATCAACAAAAGCAAAACAAGGATAATGGAATGTAGTCTAATTAAGTCGGGGGATGCTGGGGGAATTAGATTAGAAAATGAGACACTTAAAGTAGTAAAGGAGTTTTGCTATTTGGGGAGCAAAATAACTGATGATGGTCGAAGTAGAGAGGATATAAAATGTAGACTGGCAATGGCAAGGAAAACGTTTCTGAAGAAGAGAAATTTGTTAACATCGAGTATAGATTTAAGTGTCAGCAAGTCATTACTGAAAGTATTTGTATGGAGTGTAGCCATGTATGGAAGTGAAACGTGGACGATAAATAGTTTGGACAAGAAGAGAATAGAAGCTTTCGAAGTGTGGTGCTACAGAAGAATGCTGAAGATTAGATGGGTAGATCACATAACTAATGAGGAGGTATTGAATAAGATTGGGGAGAAGAGAAGTTTGTGGCATAACTTGACCAGAAGAAGGGATCGGTTGGTAGGACATGTTCTGAGGGATCAAGGGATCACCAATTTAGTATTGGAGGGCAGCGTGGAGGGTAAAAATCGTAGAGGGAGACCAAGAGATGAATACACTGAGCAGATTCAGAAGGATGTAGGTTGCAGTAGGTACTGGGAGATGAAAAAGCTTGCACAGGATAGAGTAGCATGGAGAGCTGCATCAAACCAGTCTCAGGACTGAAGACCACAACAACAACAACAAATGGCCTGATGCAAGCCTTTCAAGTAGACGCCACTTCAGCTACTTGCATCTCCTTACTCTACCCCAGTTATGCAGCTGAGGAATAGGAACTACAGTTTAATGTGGAATTCGAACCACGTTTCGTTTCTGTCGAATTTCCACGTCATTGAGAGGGGAATTATAGATTAAAGAGTAGGCTGAAAATCCCGAGGTACGACCGACCGGATTCCATTCTATGAGTTTTCGGTTCCCAGGCATGCGTTTCACTACTAGACATCCACGCCCGACGCAGATTCTGATGATGCTTCGCTGTTCTCTGAAGTTGCGGTGGCGGTTTACTGTACCAATATGGCCACCAGACACCGCCTGCTCTGTAGCTGACCATGGCGTAGTTGCATCATTGCTACGAAATGTCACGACCCTCGCCAGGTTAATATAAAACAGAAACAATACATACAACGTGATCCAGGTGCCCCTACTGTTGTTATTTTATGCAATCCATAATGTTACAGTTGCCCTTCAAAAACCACACGTGCGATTTTCATGTTCTCTTGCTACGCGCAAATCATTAATCCTACAGGAAAATTTGCAAGACCTTTTTCTAGGCAATTTAATGCAGTTAAATTTTATACTGGGATACGTTTACGATGGAGGCCACGGTTTTCGAGTTATTTAAGAGAAACATATAACAGTGAGCTTCAAATCCACCTCCACAGCATACTCTTCCCTCACCATTTAATATTTCTAGAATGTTGTTTGTAGCATTCTCTCCTATCACTGCATGAAAATTTCAAAACATGTGAACTATTCCCGATATTCGACCTTTTTTGTTCCCTGTTGATTGGGCTGTTAAGCCACCAGAATAGTCGGCTATTTCGCTAATATTATTAATTTAAACGTGCCCATGAGGGTAATGATCGAGAAACGACTTTTGTAAACGTTACGCTAAAACAAATTGCGTAGACAATACGATCCAGACTTAACCCTTGCAAGAACAGTAATCAGGACTGACGAATACAATGATACTTATTTTATGCTGTTAAAATTCTCAAAAATTTTAGGTAATATTTGCACAGACGTGAATTTTACAGCTTGTAAGTGCTCGGCTTAGTCGGTGTCATAATAAAACCAGTCAATAAAGGCCAAAAAATGTTGAATGTGGGAAATAATTTCTGCAGTCGCTTTTTTTTTATAGTTGTAGGAGGTATGGGAGTTTGTGTGTGTTTGAAGGCCTCTTTTGTACGTTTCTCTTGAATAACTCGAAAACTACAGCCTCTAGTGAAAACATATTCCAGTACAAAATTTAACTACATTAAATTTCCTACGAAAAGGTCCGGTGGTGAGCGAACATGAAAACCTCGCGCGTGGTTTTCGAAGGACAGCTCTTAGCCGGTCGGTGTGACCGTGCGGTTCTAGGCGCTTCAGTCTGGAACCGCGTGACCACTACGGTCGCAGGTTCGAATCCTGCCTCGGGCATGGATGTGTGTGATGTCCTTAGTTAGGTTTAAGTAGTTCTAAGTTCTAGGGGACTGATGACCACAGATGTCCCATAGTGCTCAGAGCCATTTGAACCATTGTTGAATAGCTCTTACATTGTGGAGTGTATAAAACGACAGCGGTAGGGATAACTGAATCACAGTGTATGATACACACTGATCATTACTTAGTGTTAATAAATTACATACACGAACTTTCCTCGTGAATCAGAATATCTATTAGTGAAAACCGTATCAAAAGTCCGTACAGCAGTTCCTGAGATTAGCCTTCAAAATGGTTAAAATGGCTCTGAGCACTATGGGACTCAACTTCGGAGGTCATTAGTCCCCTAGAACTTAGAACTAGTTAAACCTAACTAACCTAAGGACATCACAAACATCCATGCCCGAAGCAGGATTCGAACCTGCGACCGTAGCGGTCTTGCGGTTACAGACTGCAGCGCCTTGAACCGCACGGTCACTTCGGCCGGCGATTAGCCTTCACTCCGCGGCTGGGTACTTTAAATTCTAAGTGATACAGGTATAGTGTGGATGGAAACTGAAAATCGAAACTGAGTGCAGAATTCATGGAAAAGAACATGTACCAAATGTCTAGATAAGCGTTTTCATTAGAAAGTTTTAGGTATATCAGCAGACGACAGATTAATATGACTATCGTTTTTTCTTTCCTAAAATCAGATACTTCGCCTTTTCTTTATCAATCTTTCCAGTGTTTTCTATTTAGAACAGAAAAAACTGTCTTGGTTGCACAAAGTAAGTGTATTTAATTTTAACATGTGACGCGTTTCGTCTGTTCTAAACATCATCAGACAATCTGTGGAAACTACAAACTGGTATCAGTATAAATTGCTGTTAAAGACAATAATAAATGAATAAATTAATAACAAAGAAGGAAGGCATACACAGACCGGATTATGAATCACAGGGCACGTTTGTGTTTCAGGAGGTGGGGAGGGGAATAAATCGCAACACACAAAATAATGCATCATAACTGCGCTTACTGATAGAAATTCTTGCTAATCGTAACCGAGGTGTCGAGCGTAACTAAAAGTTCCAAAAGAGGCTGCTGGGTCCGAACCAATACGGTAAATACCATTTTCGCCAAAAACGATTCGACTTTACTAATGCAATCATTTTTGTACATAACTACACCTGAGTTACTTTTATCAACTAGAACAGCGCCACCCCCTGCCGTTTTTTGTTTGATACCCATTAAGATTCGGTGTTATTGTGAAGAAGATGTTTTGATTACTGCTCTGTGGATAATCTCACTCACTTTGGCCGTTATGCGGACAACTTCGTCTTTTTCAGTTGAGGCTTTATCCAATGCCAATTGTACATCAGTGACGAGAGAAGTAGCCACCTTATTATCTGTGGTGTTAACTGATATTTCGGTTCAAATGTCTCTGAGCACTATGGGACTTATCCTCTGAGGTCATCATTCCCCTAGACTTAGAACTAATTAAAACTAACTAACCTAAGGATATCACACACATCCATGCCCGAGGCAGGATTCGAACCTACGACCTTAGAAGCAGCGCGGTTCCCGACTGAAACGCCTAGAACCGCTCGGTCACAGCGGCTGGCAACTGACATTTTAAGCCTTTGTCTAACAGCGTTCACTGTGACTGGCTGAAAGCAATGTTTGTGAAATTAATAACAAGTTCAGCAAACGGGAAGCTATAACGACACTCATCGGTACCAAATGTAATTGTGGCCGAAACCATTGAAATTATACGTAAATCCTTGAATGAAAAACAGTCCTTTTTAATAGTGGAGGTCAACAAGATAACTGACCTCCTGGAAATATTAATTTCCCATGATTACTTTTCTTTTAAAAATTTCTTTTACAAATAGGAAGACTGCCTCGCGATGGGCAATCGCCTCTCCGATTTCCTGGGCGACGCATTTGTGATTCACAATGACTCTGAATATTTTAAACTAAAATCGCCCATTACTGAAAAAATCATCCTGTACCAGAGATACGTGAATGTTATTCTAATTACTTTCAAAGGTACTTGCGAAGATTGAGTCACTTGCTGAGGAGTTTAATCATTGCACCATAAGTTAATCTTTACCCAAGAAATAATGGGCCGTGATGGTATCTTATGTTATCTTGATCTTTCTACGACTGAATGATGGTAAAATTACCTTCGACATTTTCAGGAAGCCTTCAACCAGGGTCACAACAGTACATTCCTCTCTCATCATCCTAGGAGCTATAAACTCAGCTACTTTAGAGCTGCTATAACACGAATGTTTGAACTCCCTCTCTATGAAGGCGATGTAAATAAAGAATTAGACAATCTCCATAAAAATGGATATAGTCCTTCGCTGGTGAACCGGTTATATGATGAACAAAAAACCCTGTAGTCTCCGTTATTAGATCTTCGCTTACATCCGAGGTGTGCGAAAGCACACACGTGTGACTATCCCATTTCTTGGGTCGTTTTCATAGCACTTGTCTGAGCTATTTTCTCATACAAATGTTCAAGTTGTTTTCGAAAGGCTCTCCCATGCAATACACGCTCCCACATAACGAACAGCCTATCAGGAATTTATTCTCTAAGTCAGGTGTTTACAAAACGGTTGAGGCATCTTTTCACGGTCCGCGCGGCTTCCCTCCGTCGGAGGTTCGAGTCCTCCCTTGGGTAAGGGAGTGTGTGTCGTCCTTAGCGTGAGTTAGATTAAGTAGTGTGTAAGATTAGAGACCGATGACCTCAGCAGTTTGGTCCCATAAGACCTTACCACAAATTTAAAAATTTGTCTACAAAATTAGGTGTACAGAATGTTCCAATGTTCCACCTAGCATATCGGACAAATATGGTAATCTTTCGCTGTTAGGTTTAGCAAGTATCTACTGTCAAAAAAAACAGGTGAAAAAATTTTCGCTCTTTACTCCGCACCCCAAATCTTCTGACCATCGGTCCCCCAGATCTAGGAAACCTTAAAATCCTTCACGTGGCCAACAAAGGCAACAAACTGAATTTATTGGAAGAGTTTGAAATAAATGAAAAATGAATTTACTTTTTGAAGAATCAAACAGTTTTGGGAAATTTTTAAGCAATCATCCACAATATCTGGGGATGTTTTGTGAAATATGACAGAAATACGTTATGTGCGAAATTAAATAATGAATACTGTTGAATAATCTTTGTGTCAAGCCCTTCCATGTAAGTGTTTACCTAGAAATTCACTGGGCATATTCTGCCCATCCCAGATCAGCTCCCGCAGGGCTACAGATTTTAAGGCTATTGGTTGCAACGCTTGACCCACTGTTCCAGATAGTCCCACATATTTTACGATGGACTAAGATCGAGAAATTTAGCAGGCCAGTCGAACTGCGATATGCCTGAACGTGGCTTTGTGACTATGATAGTTGTGATCTTAGAAGACGAGAGTGTGCACAGCGTACTCATCGTAAGGGGCACATGGTCACAGACAATTTTGAAATAAACATCCTGGTTCATATTCACAATAACCTGAATTAGTGGAGGCAAGTCATGGTACGAAAAGTGCCCCCAAAACATCACAGATCTATCTCTGGTCTGAACTGCACTAAGCATACACAGCAGGTTAAACGGATCATTGAATAGTCGCTGCAGCGTCGTTTGAATAGAGGCAAAATTGCAACTCGTTGGACCACACGACAAGTTAGCTAATGTCCATTATCTGTGTTGTTTTTCCCATTAAAAGCTTGTAGCTTTATTTTCACCCTCGAGCAATAGCGCTTTGCGAGGTACCCTATTCCAAATGTTTCCAGTGTTTGGAAACTGATTGACATGGACCTGTATTCACATTTAGCAAGAAACCCTGTCGTGTTTGGAACCCACTGTCATTCACAAGACTTGACACTTATTTGCAATTTGTTGTATACAGCTTCGTACACAACGTTAAGGGAGGGCGGGTCCACTGGGGGCCGAACCACAAAATAACCATGGGTTTGGTGTGGGGCGGCGGTGAGGTGGGTGGGCTGCTGTGGCCTGTTGTGGGGTTGTGAACCACTGAGGACTACGACGGGACGAAGTCTCTCCATCGTTTTTAGGTGCCCAGTTCAATACACACACAATCCTCTTGAATAGAGAAAACACTGAAAATCTCCCCCTCCCCCCCCCCCCCCGTCCCCATAAATACTGCACTGGTACAGCAACCGTAATAGGGCTTTTGAACAGAAAAAACAGGCTTTGTTGCACAAAAAAGGTCTATTTAAGCTCCACATGCGACGTGTTTCGCCAGTCCTAGGCATTATCAGACAATCTGGGGAAATTACAAACTGGTATCAGTATAAATTGCAATTAAAGGCCATAATAAATGAATAAATTAGTACACAGTGTAATAACAAGGGGAAGACGTACAGCGCTGGTATCATGGAGAGCAGAGCCATATTTGTGTTTCAGGGACTAATAAGGGTTATAAATTTCATCTCAAAAAGTATTGCACCATAACTGAGATTACAGATAAAAATTCTTGGTAGTCGTAACCTAGGTGTCGAGCGTAACTAAGAGTTCCATAAAACCTGAGGGGTAACAACAGGATAGCCACTGTCAATACTCCATTACATCGTCTATACAATTCTCTCTCCTCGTAACCGAGGTATCAAACGTGATTAAGAGTCCCAAAGAAGTGAGAGGTACCAGCCAGATAGCCACTGTCAATGCTTCACTACATCACCTAGAAGTAACATGAAAAAAAGTAATAACAGTAGGAAAAAGAAAGCTACCGAAGCGTGCAGGGATTACTTAACTTATGCAAATAGGCATAATCAGTGAGCAGAAAAAGCTCATGAGTGCAATATAATGGCTACGCTAATAAACCTTTGGCAAATGAATGGGCACTAATGAGAATGAAGAAACAGATAAAATTTTTAGTAAAAATATGAAGCAACGAAGCCAGAAGCAACGCTAAACCGGAAAACTGATAGTAAGGATGATAACTTACCGACGAAGAAACCGCCCCATGAACACAAATACGGTCTGTTCATGGTTCAAATGGCTCTGAGCACTGTGGGACTTACCATCTATGGTCATCAGTCCCCTAGAACTTAGAAATACTTAACCCTAACTAACCTAAGGACATCACACAACACCCAGTCATAACGAGGCAGAGAAAATCCCTGACCCCGCCGGGAATCGAACCCGGGAACCCGGACGTGGAAAAAGTGTTGTCATGCCGGCAACTAGACTGCCAAGCAAGTGTGAAGGCTTGGAGAGAAAAGCTGCACAAGGTGGCGCGCCGAAACTTATGTAACTGATGGCTAAAGGTTAAATAAAATAATCAATAAGTAATGTAGGTGGCAACCATCATTTTAAGTTACGCGTCTTGTCCGTAAGAACAGACACCATATCCATGTAAGTATATAGTTCTGGCAACACCGGCCATGACCTTCTTCTTCTGTGCGGATGCACACATATTCCCCGAACTCTTACGGGACCTGGTAAGAATGTCTTCCACGAGTGATGAGTGCGTTGGGGTGGGACACTGCAAATGTAGTGTGTGGACATACAAGGTGAGAATGTGGGTCCCGCGGGAGGCGTGAGCGAGATAGTCCCTGCAGTCGCGTTGTCTTCTGTGCCATCGGTGGCTCACATGGATAGAGCGTCTGCCATGTAAGCAGGAGATCCCGGGTTCGAATCGCGGTCGGGGCACACATTTTCACCTGTCCCTGTTGACATATATAAACCCCCGTCTGCAATTGAAGGTATTAACATAACTCTAATTTCTTCCTCCAAGTGGCCTACCCAGGTTCTGCGCACTCGCCTCTGTCCCCTACGCCGCCTTTCTTCGCTTCGCTCGCCTTCAGCTCCGGCGCGACACCAAACCAAAGATACGTAAAGCAGCGGTTGATCGACTTGGGACGAGCGAGCGGCCACGGCTGATAATCATCAATGAGTGGCTTTAACTGGATATAGTATATCTGTACAAACCTATGGTTCTCTCCCACGCCGAATTGACATCTTTATGAAGGCTGGAGGAGGTATTTCACTATATTATCGGGCTATATCCAGCAGGTGATTAGTTATTTGTCCAACGTGTTTGTATAACTGCTTTGATCACATTACCAATCCATCATCGAGAGCTGAGCAAAAGATACTGACATTCCATCCACAACTGAAAGCTTACTAGCCATAATTAAGGGAGCAGTTGCAGTGCAGGACGACAGACGCCGAACTTTTGTAGGGGTAATACAGATAAAAACATAATTTGACTTTCATTGTGCAGTACGATCAGTGTCAAACAACACTGTCTGTTACAGTCGTCAAAAATAAAAATAAAAATTTGTTTGAATTCTTACAGAACCACAGTTGAAAGAAAATGAGTGATGTGATTGCTGAGGTGTAAACTCTCAAATTGATTCGTAAAATACAGGTTATATGCAACAATTTGGAGGCACGCTCTATTGATTTTTTACGCGACAAGATAAATTACTATTTTATTGCACGAAAGTATATTGTGATATGTGAAGCTTTGACTCACTTAATACCAGCAATTAATATCAGATTATAACACCTGTTCCTATCATGTGTGAAGCTATACAAAGAGGTTGTAATGCATATGTGCAATCCCTTCACGTGTTTAAGCCAAGTATTATGCATATTTATGCGATCGTAAATGCTCAGTTGTGCAACCTTAGTAGGGACAGGATCCAACTGTTCGGGAGTAGGATCTTACAATCCGAGACAGTGTTCCGAGACAAAGTTCGGTCACAATGTCCGCAAACATGACGTCAGATCCGCCTAGCAAGGGCGATCTAAACGCCCATTCGCTGAAGGTTTGGATATATACACTACTGCCCATTAAAATTGCTACACCACGAAAATGACGTGCTACAGATGCGAACTTTTAAACGATAGGAAGCAGATGCTGTGATACGCAAATGATTAGCTTTTCAGAGCATTCACACAAAGTTGGCGCCGGTGGCGATACCTACAACGTACTGACATGAGGAAAGTTACCAACCGATTTCTCATACACAAACAGCAGTTGACCGGCGTTGCCTGGTGAAACGTTGTTGTGATGCCTCGTGTAAGGTGAAGAAATGCGTACCATCGCGTTTCCGACTTTGATAAAGGTCGGATTGTAGCCCATCGCGATTGCAGTTTATCGTATAGCGACACTGCTGCTCACGTTTGTCGAGATCCAATGACTGTTAGCAGAATATGGAATCGGTGGGTTCAGGAGGGTAAAACGGAACGCTGTGCTGGATCCCAACGGCCTCGTATCACTACCAGTCGAGATGATAGGCATCTTATCCGCATGGCTGTAACGGATCGTGCAGCCATGTCTCGATCCCTGAGTCAACAGATGGGAACATTTGTAAGACAGCAACCATCTGCACGAACAGTTCGACGACGTTTGCAGCAGCATGGACTATCAGCTCGGAGACCATGGCTGCGGTTACCCTTGTGCTCCATCATAGACATCAGCGCCTGCGATGGTGTACCCAACGACGAACCAGGGTGCACGAATGAGAAAACGTCATTTCTTTGAATGAAGCCAGGTTCTCTTTACAGCATCATGATGGTCGCATCCGTGTATGGCGACATCGCGGTGAACGTACATTGGTAGCGTGTATTCGTCATCGCCATTCTGGCGTATCACCCGGCGTGTGGTATGGGGTGTCATTGGTTACACGTGTCGGTCACCTCTTGTTCGCATTGACGGCACTTAGAACAGAGGACGTTACATTTCAGATGTGTTACGACCCGTGGCTCTGCCCTTCATTGGATCCCTGTGAATCTCATCATTTCAGCGGGATAATGCACGACCGCATGTTGCAGGTCCTGTACGGGACTTTCTGGATACAGAAAATGTTCGACTGCTGTCCTGGCCAGCACATTCTCCAGATCTCTCACCAACTGCAAACTTCTGGTCAATGGTGGACGAGTAACTGGTTCGTCGCACTACGCCAGTCACTACTGTTGATGAACTGTGGTATCGTGTTGAAGCTGCATGGGCAGCTGTACCTGTACACGCCATACAAGCTCAGTCCGACTCAATGCCCAGCCGTATTAAGGCCGTTATTATGGCCAAAGGTGGTTGGTCTGGGTAGTGATTTCTCAGGATATATGCACCCAAACTGCATGAAAATGTAATCACATGTCGGTTCTAGTATAATACACTCCTGGAAATTGAAATAAGAACACCGTGAATTCATTGTCCCAGGAAGGGGGAAACTTTATTGACACATTCCTGGGGTCAGATACATCACATGATCACACTGACAGAACCACAGGCACATAGACACAGGCAACAGAGCATGCACAATGTCGGCACTAGTACAGTGTATATCCACCTTTCGCAGCAATGCAGGCTGCTATTCTCCCATGGAGACGATCGTAGAGATTGCTGGATGTAGTCCTGTGGAACGGCTTGCCATGCCATTTCCACCTGGCGCCTCAGTTGGACCAGCGTTCGTGCTGGACGTGCAGACCGCGTGAGACGACGCTTCATCCAGTCCCAAACATGCTCAATGGGGGACAGATCCGGAGATCTTGCTGGCCAGGGTAGTTGACTTACACCTTCTAGAGCACGTTGGGTGGCACGGGATACATGCGGACGTGCATTGTCCTGTTGGAACAGCAAGTTCCCTTGCCGGTCTAGGAATGTTAGAACGATGGGTTCGATGACGGTTTGGATGTACCGTGCACTATTCAGTGTCCCCTCGACGATCACCAGTGGTGTACGGCCAGTGTAGGAGATCGCTCCCCACACCATGATGCCGGGTGTTGGCCCTGTGTGCCTCGGTCGTATGCAGTCCTGATTGTGGCGCTCACCTGCACGGCGCCAAACACGCATACGACCATCATTGGCACCAAGGCAGAAGCGACTCTCGTCGCTGAAGACGTCACGTCTCCATTCGTCCCTCCATTCACGCCTGTCGCGACACCACTGGAGGCGGGCTGCACGATGTTGGGGCGTGAGCGGAAGACGGCCTAACGGTGTGCGGGACCGTAGCCCAGCTTCATGGAGGACGGTTGCGAATGGTCCTCGCCGATACCCCAGGAGCAACAGTGTCCCTAATTTGCTGGGAAGTGGCGGTGCGGTCCCCTACGGCACTGCGTAGGATCCTACGGTCTTCGCGTGCATCCGTGCGTCGCTGCGGTCCGGTCCCAGGTCGACGGGCACGTGCACCTTCCGCCGACCACTGGCGACAACATCGATGTACTGTGGAGACCTCACGCCCCACGTGTTGAGCAATTCGGCGGTACGTCCACCCGGCCTCCCGCATGCCCACTATACGCCCTCGCTCAAAGTCCGTCAACTGCACATACGGTTCACGTCCACGCTGTCGCGGCATGCTACCAGTGTTAAAGACTGCGATGGAGCTCCGTATGCCACGGCAAACTGGCTGACACTGACGGCGGTGGTGCACAAATGCTGCGCAGCTAGCGCCATTCGACGGCCAACACCGCGGTTCCTGGTGTGTCCGCTGTGCCGTGCGTGTGATCACTGCTTGTACAGCCCTCTCGCAGTGTCCGGAGCAAGTATGGTGGGTCTGACACACCGGTGTCAATGTGTTCTTTTTTCCATTTCCAGGAGTGTATATTTGTTCAATGAATACACGTTTATCATCTGCAGTTCTTCTTGGTGTAGCAATTTTAATGGCCAGTAGCGTATATATATGTAGGAAACGAAAGAAGTGTCCTTATTGGCTGAGGGAGAAAGCGGGTGGGTGGGGGGTGGGGGGGGGGGGGGGGGGGTGGAGAGGTCTCTCTCGTCCTTCGGTGAGACAGAGCGAGTTACTCGCGAGGAGCCTCTCAAAACGCACTGTTGAGTTAACGTGGCGGCTCTAAAAGAACGGTCGCGAGTACAGATTTCAGCTGTTAAACAACCTAGAAAGTGAAGTTATTAGCTTTCAGATGACCACGTGTCGTGGGCAGTGTCTATCATTATGTAAAGTCATAAAACTGTGTTAATGTGTGTAAAGGGTCGAATAATGGCATAGTCCAGAACCGCCATATTGAAAATTCTGATTCTGTGACGTGTGTGTCAAAGCAATTTCTGTATTAAAACAAGTATGGTGCAAACGTTGTTGACAATTAACAACTGGCATTCCTAAACACTCCAGCAGGATCAATACCTACATGGAGCTGGGCGACTGAGAGCTTCTACTGTGCGACGAGGGACTTGCCGAAGCAGCAAGACACCAGGTTAGTGGTACCGCCAAGAGAAGTACTTCCTTCGTGCCACAATGCCAATGAATGTGTTGTAAGGTGACAGAAGTCATAGGATAACGATATGCACATATACAGATGGCCGCAGTATCGCGTACACAAGGTGTAAAAGGGCAATGCATGGTAGAGCTGTCACTTACACTCAAGTACTTCATGTTAAAAGGTGTGTGACGTGATTGTGGCAGCACGACGAGAATTAAAAGACTTTGAATGCGTAATGGTGGTTGGAGCTACACTACTGGCCACTAAAATTGCTACACCAAGAAGAAATGCAGATTATAAACGGGCATTCATTGGACAAATATATTATACTACAACTGACATGTGATTACACTCTCACGCAATTTGGGTGCATATATCCTGAGAAAACAGTACCCAGAACAATCACCTCTGGCCGTAATAACGGCCTTGATACGCCTGGGCATTGAGTCAAACAGAGCTTGGACGGCGTGTACAGGTACACCTGCCCATGCAGCTTCAACACGATACCACTGTTCATCAAGAGTAGTGACTGGCGTATTGTGGCGAGCCAGTTGCTCGGCCACCATTGACCAGACGTTTTCAGTTGGTGAGAGATCTGGAGAATGTGCTGGCCAGGGCAGCGGCTGAACATTTTCTGTATCCAGAAAGGCCCGTACAAGACATGAAACATGCGGACGTGCATTATCCTGCTGAAATGTAGGTTTTCGCAGGGATCGAATGAAGGGTAGAGCCACGGGTCGTAACACATCTGAAATGTACCAACCACTGTTCGAAGTGCCGTCAATGCGGACAAGAGGTGACCGAGTCGTGTAACCAATGGCACCGCATACCATCACGCCGGGTGATACGCCAGTATGGCGATGACGAATACACGCTTACAATGTGCGTTCACCGCGATTTCGCCAAACACGGATGTGACCATCATGATGCTGTAAATAGAACCTGAATTCATCCGAAAAAATGACATTTTGCCATTCGTGCACCCAGGTTCGTCGTTGAGTACATCATCGCAGGCGCTCCTGTCTGTGATGCAGCGTCAAGGGTAACCGCAGCCATGGTCTCCGAGCTGATAGTCCATGCTGCTGCAAACGTCGTCGAACTCTTCGTGCAGATGGTTGCTGTCTTACAAATGTCCCCATCTGTTGACTCAGGGATCGAGACATGGCTGCACGTACCATTACAGCCATGCGAATAAAATGCCTGTCATCTCGACTGCTAGTGATACGAGGCCGCTGGGATCCAGCACGGCGTTCCGTATTACCCTCCTGAACCCACCGATTCCATATTCTGTTAACAGTCATTGGATCTCGATCAACGCGAGCAGCAATGTCGCGATACGATAAACCGCAATTGCGATAGGCTACAATCCAACCTCTATCAAAGCCGGAATCGTGATGGTATGCAATTCTCCTCCTTACACGAGGCATCACAACAACGTTTCACCAGGCAACGCCGGTCAACTGCTGTTTGTGTATGAGAAATAGGTTGGAAACTTTCCTCATGTCAGCACGTTGTAGGTATCGCCACCGGCGCCAACTTTGTGTGAATGCTCTGAAAAGCTATTCATTTGCATATCACAGCATCTTCTTCCTGTTGGTTAAATTTCGCGTCTGTAGGATGTCATCTTCGTGGTGTAGCAAAAATGGTCAGTAGTGTAGATGTGTGGGGCACTCCATTTCAAAAATCGTTAGGGAATTCAATATTCCGAGATCCAAAATGTTAAGTGCGTTCCGAGAATAATAAATTTCACACCTCTCACCATGAAAAATGCAGTTGCCAACGGCCTTCACTTAACGACCGAGAGAGCATCGGCTTTTGCATACCGTTGTCAGCACTAACAGATAACGAACACTGCGTGTAATAACTTCAGAAATTAATGTAGAACGTACGACGAGCATATCTGTTATGACAGTACGGCGAAATCTGGCGTTATTGGGCTGTGGTAGCAGCCAATCGACGCAAGAGTCTTTGCTAACAGCACGACATCACCTGGACTCGTGACCATATCGGTTAGACCCAACACACTGGAAAACCGTGACCTTGTCAGATGATAGCGATTTCAGTTGGTAAGAGATGATGGTAGAATTCGAGTGTGGAAGCCATGGACCCAAGTTGAGAACAAGGCGCTGTGCAAGCTGGTGGTGGCTCCATAATGGAGTGGGCTGTGTATGTGTGGGAAAGGACTGGGTCCTCTGGTCCAACTGAACCGGTCATTGAATGCAATCGATTATTTTCAGCTACTTAGAGACTATTTGCAGCCTTTCATTCATTTCATGTTCCCAATATCGATTGAATTTTTATGGATGACAATGCACCATGTCACTCGTTCCCAGTTGTTCGTGATTGGTTTGAAGAACATTCTGGACAGTTCGAGCGAATGATTTGGCAACCCAGATCGCTCGACATAGGGCATAATCGAGAGCTCAAGTATTCCATGACTTTTGTCACATCAGTGTAGTTGAATACCCTGGAGAACAGTATCTATTTGTAAGGTAATGCTACTCTTGTTAGTGATTCTCCATTTCAGTTGCTATACCCACACATGGTAGGAGTAGTTTCCATTCACAAGTGGAGATAAGGTTGAACCCAGCGACTAGAAACGGGGGTTAGCTGTCATGCCCCCCCCCCCCCCCCCTGCGACCCCTCGCACCCACCACCATTCCCTTAACCCACCTCACTAATATTCGCATATCAAAATTGCATCCTGCGCCGCTGTACGCACAAAAGTCTCATTTCATTCTCAGTTTGAAGAAAGCTACAACATGTAACAGACAATCACTAGTAACAAGGGTATCCAGAGATACTGGTCGTGAAATTTCAAAACTATTAATTTACGTACTTTGCCGCAACCCTCTTTGTAAATGAAAATGACACGCCGCTTTGGGTTCTAAAGCTTCCATTTCCGTTGTACGTTTCAATGGCGATATTTTTTCTGGTGATTCGAGCCAGTGTCAGACTTAGTAAAACTGAGAGTATAGATTAGTATTCGTATGTATCTAAAGTTACCTACCTGACTGCGAAGAAACCTACTATTCTCAAACAAACCATATTCTCTGTTTCAGTTTCGCAAGCAAGTAAAGCGTTTGAAAGCCAGCGCGATAGCAGCAAATATTAATAGTATCGTTATTTCGATAAACAGTCAATTTACTGCTTAGCCAAGCAAAGTATGTATGGTGATGAGGCATCGCAGTGCTGTGTTCGGATGCTGTTTTGTGAGCTGGGATAAACGGCAAGAGCAACGACATTGCCGTAACAGCGAAAACTGTAAACAGCATTTCCATATCGGTGTTGATATTGAAGTATCGCCGTGAGTCACGATTAGCGACAAAGCGGCGACAAAAGCAGCCATAATCCCTGTTTGAATTTGCCTCGCTAGTACCGACTATGGGTACCGACAGTGTGTCTAGTGAAATTTAGTACTTGCCACGCCTGCATTGTCGAACTAGAAAAACCCATACCACGATAACAGATTCGTTTAGGGAAATGTTTGGAATGAATTGGCCATAAAACTGAAAACAACACGTAAATTATGAAGTTTATTTTCACGGTTATAATTGCTATTGCAGTAGCTTATTGTAGTAACTGCTATAACTCGCATAAATTAAGAATCGATACCGGCACAGATAAATTGGCCGGATAGCAGTGCATGCTAAAGCGTCGCTTCCAGGACAGAGAAGTGCGCCAGCCCTGAATGGACTCCTCCCGACACACAGTGCAATAACTCGCTACAAAACCTGGACAGAACAGAAAAAAAAGTTGCTCGTCCCGACTTAGGTCCGCGAAGTTTTGTGCACTGGTGCTTACTTGCTCAACGCTGTGGTGTCATTCTACTCTCAAGTCGATATGATACGTGCAGCGGCAGTTGACAGTAAACAGTCAATGTGACAACGACACATTTTTCAGATATTCCTTGTATGGTCTGTTTAATATACGACAGAGATCCTGCTTAATTGTCAGGACAGATCGATGGGTAGCACTCCAGAAGGCATGTTTGTTGTTGTTGTGGTCTTCAGTCCTGAGACTGGTTTGATGCAGCTCTCAATGCTACTCTATCCTGTGCAAGCTTCTTCATCTCCCAGTACCTACTGCAACCTACATCCTTCTGAATCTGCTTAGTGTATTCATCTCTTGGTCTCCCTCTACGATTTTTACCCTCCATGCTGCCCTCCAATGCTAAATTTGTGATCCCTTGATGCCTCAAAACATGCCCTACCAACCGATCCCTTCTTCTAGTCAATTTGTGCCACAAACTTCTCTTCTCCCCAATCCTATTCAATACCTCCTCATTAGTTACGTGATCTACCCACCTTATCTTCAGCATTCTTCTGTAGCACCACATTCGAAAGCTTCTATTCTCTTCTTGTCCAAACTAGTTATCGTCCATGTTTCACTTCCATACATGGCTACACTCCATACAAATACTTTCAGAAACGACTTCCTGACACTTAAATCTATACTCGATGTTAACAAATTTCTCTTCTTCAGAAACGATTTCCTTGCCATTGCCAGTCTACATTTTATACCCTCTCTACTTCGACCATCATCAGTTATTTTGCTCCCCAAATAGCAAAACTCCTTTACTACTTTAAGTGTCTCATTTCCTAATCTAATTCCCTCAGCATCACTCGATTTAATTTGACTACATTCCATTATCCTCGTTTTGCTTTTGTTGATGTTCATCTTATATCCTCCTTTCAAGACACTGTCCATTCCATTCAACTGCTCTTCCAAGTCCTTTGCTTTCTCTGACAGAATTACAATGTCATCGGCGAACCTCAAAGTTTTTACTTCTTCTCCATGAATTTTAATACCTACTCCGAATTTTTCTTTGTTTCCTTTACTGCTTGCTCAATATACAGATTGAATAACATCTGGGAGAGGCTACAACCCTGTCTCACTCCTTTCCTAACCACTGCTTCCCTTTCATGCCCCTCGACTCTTATAACTGCCATCTGATTTCTGTACAAATTGTAAATAGCCTTTCGCTCCCTGTATTTTATACCTGCCACCTTCAGAATTTGAAAGAGAGTATTCCAGTTAACATTGTCAAAAGCTTTCTCTAAGTCTACAAATGCTAGAAACGTAGGTTTGCCTTTTCTTAATCTTTCTTCTAAGATAAGTCATAAGGGTAGTATTGCCTCACGTGTTCCAACATTTCTACGGAATCCAGACTGATCTTCCCCGAGGTCCGCTTCTACCAGTTTTTCCATTCGTCTGTAAAGAATTCGCGTTAGTATTTTGCAGCTGTGACTTATTAAACTGATAGTTCGGTAATTTTCACATCTGTCAACACCTGCTTTCTTTGGGATTGGAATTATTATATTCTTCTTGAAGTCTGAGGGTATTTCGCCTGTCTCATACATCTTCCTCACCAGATGGTAGAGTTTTGTCATGACTGGCTCTCCCAAGGCCATCAGTAGTTCTAATGGAATGTTGTCAACTCCCAGGGCCTTGTTTCGACTCAGGTCTTTCAGTGCTCTGTCAAACTCTTCACGCAGTATCATATCTCCCATTTCATCTTCATCTACATCCTCTTCCATTTCCATAATATTGTCCTCAAGTACATCGCCCTTGTATGAACCCTCTATATACTCCTTCCACCTTTCTGCTTTCCCTTCTTTGCTTAGAACTGGGTTGCCATCTGAGCTCTTGATATTCATACAAGTGGTTCTCTTCTCTCCAAAGGTCTCTTTAATTTTCCTGGAGGCAGTATCTATCTTACCCCTAGTGTAACAAGCCTCTACATCCTTACATTTGTCCTCCAGCCATCCCTGCTTAGCCATTTTGCACTTCCTGTCGATCTCATTTTTGAGACGTTTGTATTCCTTTTTGCCTGCTTCATTTACTGCATTTTTATATTTTCTCCTTTCATCAATTAAATTCAATATTTCTTCTGTTACCCAAGGATTTCTATTAGCCCTCGCCTTTTTACCTACTTGATCGTCTGCTGCCTTCACTACTTCATCTCTCAGAGCTACCCATTCTTCTTCTACTGTATTTCTTTCCCCCATTCCTGTCAATTGTTCCCTTATGCTCTCCCTGAAACTCTCTACAACCTCTTGTTCTTTCAGTTTATCCAGGTCCCATCTCCTTAGATTCCCACCTTTTTGCAGTTTCTTCAGTTTCAATCTGCAGTTCATAACCAATAGATTGTGGTCAGAATCCACATCTGCCCCTGGAAATGTCTTACAATTTAAAACCTGGTTCCTCAATCTCTGTCTTACCATTATATAATCTATCTGATACCTTTTAGTATCTCCAGGATTCTTCTAGGTATACAACCTTCTTTTATGATTCTTGAACCAAGTTTTAGCTATGGTTAAGTTATGCTCTGTGCAAAATTCTACAAGGCGGCTTCCTCTTTCATTTCTTCCCCCCAATCCATATTCACCTGCTATGTTTCCTTCTCTCCCTTTTCCTACTGACGAATTCGTCACTCATGACTATTAAATTTTGGTCTCCCTTCACTACCTGAATAATTTCTTTTATCTCGTCATACATTTCATCTATTTCTTCATCATCTGCAGAGCTAGTTGGCATATAAACTTGTACTACTGTAGTAGGCACGGGCTTTGTGTCTATCTTGGCCACAATAATGCGTTCACTATGCTGTTTGTAGTAGCTAACCCGCACTCCTATTTTTTTATTCATTACCCCTATTTGATTTTCTATTTATAACCCTGTAATCACCTGACCAAAAGTCTTGTTCCTCCTGCCACCGAACTTCACTAATTCCCACTATATCTAACTTTAACCTATCCATTTCCCGTTTTAAATTTTCTAACCTACCTGCCCGATTAAGGGTTCTGACATTCCACGCTCCGATCCGTAGAACGCCAGTTTTCTTTCTCCTGATAACGACGTCCTCTTGAGTAGTCCCCGCCCGGAGATCCGAATGGGGGACTATTTTACCTCCGGAATATTTTACCCAAGAGGACGCCATCATCATTTAATGATACAGTAAAGCTGCCTGTTCCCAGGAAAAATTACGGCTATAGTTTCCCCTTGCTTTCAGCCGTTCGCAGTACCAGCACAGCAAGGCCGTTTTGGTTATTGTTACAAGGCCAGATCAGTCAATCATCCAGACTGTTGCCCCTGCAACTACTGAAAAGGCTGCTGCCCCTCTTCAGGAACCACATGTTTGTCTGGCCTCTCAAAAGATACCCCTCCGTTGTGGTTGCACCTACGGTACGGCCATCTATATCGCTGAGGCACGCAAGCCTCCCCACCAACAGCAAGGTTCATGGGGGGAGGCATGTTTATAGCATTTTTTATCGGTGTAGTGATGTTTATCGACTAAAAACTAAATAGCTACCGATATTATTCGAAATCGTTGGCTGCAAAATTTCTTCTGCGTGTCTCCAGTTTTGTAAATGGCTCTCCTACTGCCGTACTAGTACACTGAAGAGCCAAAAGAATTGGTAGAACTGCCTAATAACGTGTAGGGCCCCCGGGAGCACGCAGAAGCGTTGCAACACGGCGTGACATGGACTCGACTAATTTCTGAAGTAGTGCTGGAGGGAATCGACACCACGAAGCCTGCTGGGTTGTCCATAAATCCATAAGAGTGGGAGGGTGTGGAGAACAGTACGTTGCAATAAACCGTAGGTACGATCATGTCTGGGGAGTTTGTTGGCCAGCGGAAGTGTTTAAGCTCAGAAGAGTGTTCCTGGGACCACTCTGTAGCAATCCTGGACGTGTGGGGTGTCGCATTGTCCCGTTGAAATTGCCGAAGTCCGTCGGAATGCACAATGGACTTGAATGGTTGCAGGTGATAAGACAGAATACTTACGTACGTGTCACCTGTCAGAGTCGTATCTAGACGTACCAGCGGTCCACTATCACACAATTACAGAGCCTCCACCAGATTGAATAGTTCCTGCTGACAAGCAGGGTCCATGGACTCGTGAGGTTGTCTCCATAGCCGCCGTCATCGTCCATCCGCTCGGTACAATTTGAAACGAGATTCGTCCGACCAGGCAACATGTTTCTAGTTATCAACAGTCCAATGTCGGTGTTGAGGGGCCCAGGCGAGGCGTAAGGTTTTGTGTCGTGCAGCCATCAAGGGTACACGAGCGGGCCTTCGGCTCCGAAAGCCCATAACGATGATGTTTCGTTGAATAGTCCGCACGCTGACACTTGTTGATGGCCCAGCATTGAATTCTGCAGCAATTTGCGGAAGGGTTGCACTTCTGTGATGATGAATGGTTCTCTTCAGTCATCATTGGTCCGGTTCTTGCAGGATATTTTCCGGCCGCAGCGATGTCAGAGATTTGATGTTTTACCGGATTCCTGATATTCACGATACACTCATGAAATTTTCGTACGGGAAAATCCTCGCTTCATCGCTATCTCGGAGATGCTTTGTCCCATCGCTCGTGCGTCGACTATAACACCACGTTCAAACTCACTTAAATCTTGATAACCTGCCATTGTAGCAGCAGTAACCGATCTAACAACTGCGCCAGACATTTGTTATCTTATATAGGCGTCGCCGACCGCAGCACCGCATTCTGCCTGTTTACATATCTCTGTATTTGAATACGCATGGCTATACCAGTTTCTATGGCACTTAAGTAGATATTTAAAGGGTTCAAATGTATTTGCGTATACGTGTTCGCGCATTTTTAGTGGACGGTCCGTTTTCTCTCTGCCACACAGTAAAAATGAGTCTCTCATTAGTGCAATTCTCTCGTTAACTACTATCTGCCGCGCGGGGTAGCCGCGCAGTCTAGGTCCCTTGCCACGGCTCGCGCGGCTGCCCCCGTCGGAGGTTCGATTCCTCCCTCGAGCATGGGTGCGTGTGTGTGTGTGTGTGTGTGTGTGTGTGTGTGTGTGTTGTCCTTAGCGTAAGTTGGTTTAATCAGTGTGTAAGCCTAGAGACCAATGACCTCAGTAGTTTGGTCCCATACAACCTTACCACAAATTTCCAAAAACTGTTATCTACACGGAAAATGTCATAAGGGTTTTCTGTAGAGTTCTTGCGGAACTACTCAGAATTCTGATCTTAATGTTTTTTCGCAAAGTGGTAGATAAACTTTTTTACGAGATTAAAATATTTCCGAGTAATGTTGTTTTTTTTTCGCGAAATGCTGCAGACCTGTTCTAATTCTTTACAGAGAATTCTAGAAGTAAAACATATCTATAAGAACTCTGAAAAAGGATATAGTTCTCGAAAGTAGGAATCCAACTTCACCCTCTCACAATAGTTTGCAATATTGCTCGATGCCAACAGCAGTCTTGATGCTGCTCCGTTACTGATTGGTCGGCTATCAGAAGATGCGCTGGAAGCTCGAAATAAAGATCCTCGTCGTTACAGAGAAGATTTTACACGCAAATCTCCCGTGAAAGAAAGATGCACGTCATATTCCATCAGCTTCTGACGTCTTCGTATCCATTCATCTCGAGAGTCCAAAAATGACAATTGATAAACATAAACAGATGCCACCTAAGGCAGAAGGTCTGCTTTTCAAACCATCTTCCACTGGACAACCCGACAGCGACCCTTCTGAAAGCAATAACGACACAAGCGACCAATGTGACTGATTTCGTTTGAAAAATGTAAAATGTCGAATAAAACAGTACAATACGGCAACTCCGACTACTAATTAGATCTCAGAGACATCAGAATATTTGATACCCGAAATATTACTCGAATCGACTAAACTTATAATTTTTAATTTGCCAAACTGAATTCGTCATTTTGAATTTGGAATGTCGGATTCGTAATCAGCGACCCAAATAATCTAAAGATAGCACAATTTTATAGAATTTCATAGACATTTTTGTATTATGTCCTGGTTTTGAAGTAGTTTGGCCCACTGTGCTGCAGATTAACTACAATGGTCGGAGTGCTGGCCAGCCTCGCTGCTGTTTTTAAGAGGTTTCCCATATCCCAGCAGCTAAATACCAGGATGGCACCCAAGTTCAAAAATGGTTCAAATGGCTCTGAGTACTATGGGACTTAACATCTGAGGTCATCAGTCCCCTAGAACTTAGAACTACTTAAACCTTACTAACCTAAGTACATCACACACATCCATGCCCGAGGCAGGATTCGAACCTGCGACCGTAGCGATCGTGCGGTTCCAGACTGAAGCAACTAGAACCGCTCGGTCACACCGGCCGGCGGCACCCAAGTCGCGCCTCAGTTACACGATTCGCAAACATTAAAAAAACTTTCGCTCAGATTCACCTGAATGACATTACACGCAGACACTAGGGGAGATTCCGTCCCATAGGGTATCGGGATTGTGGCACCCCTTAAACTAACCATGATCATGCCGACCCTGGGGACTACGCAGGATAATAAAGAGAAGAAGAAAATATCGCCAATGGTAAGTTTTGAAAAGACACATATGTTTGCGGCCGTTTAATTTGGTTTTGAAATGGAATGCTGATCAGGTAACACATTTATTAGCTGTGAAGTTGTTTTATCCGTAATATTATGTTCGACAATTTATCTGTTAGTTGTTAAAGTACCCTATAAGCTACTGCATTTAACAAAATCGTGAGCGACATCTACGGAAGTTCATTTTGTCGCGGCTAATATTCACCATTTAGAACACGTTATACCAAAAGGACATTAAATATCCCTTACGATTACCGTTTGAATCAGGCCCAGCCAGGATTTACGCATCCGCCTCTGCGAGCGCAGTCGTCCCTGTCCAGCGCAGGGTAGCCGCGCGGTCTAGGGTGTCTTGTTACTGTCCGGGCGGCTCTAACCCCCCCACCCCCCCCCCCACCCCCCGTCGGAGGTTCGAGTCCTACCTCGGGCATGGGTGTGTGTGTCGTCCTTAGCGTAAGACTTAGATTAAATAGTGTGTAAGCTCAGAGACCTATGACCTCAGCAGTTTGGTCCCATAAGGCCTTACCACAAATTTCCAAAATTTCCAGGCTGCCTGCCTATATCTCCGCCGCGGCCAGTACAATGACTCAACGTGCCGCATCAGAGACGGAAGAGCACATGTGTACTGGAGCACAGTGGTTTACAGAAGGCCAGTTTGGGTTTCCGCAACCCTGGAAAGCTTCACGCGACCTGTTTAGCATGCTGCACCTGACTGCTGCGCTATGAAGCTAACTCGATTACAGAGCAGCCAGGTTTATGTCTGCGTAGATAGTTTCATTGCAGTTCATTTATCGTAACTGTGACAGCAGCAAAATGATCAAACCAAACATAAAGAAAACTGAGGAGAAATTTAGAATTGGAGAATACGGCAACGAAACAGAGCCCAAGTCCAGAAGGAGAAAATTGTCGTGTGTCGGTAAACGTCTCTCAAGTAAATTGTGTAAAAAGTTATTAAACACTCATTCTGGAACCTCGAGTATGTTACGACATATTTGTAAATTATGACCAGCAGTTTCCCCCTTAAAGGAGGACAAAGACATAGTGGCTGACAAATGTGTGGAACTATGTGCTAAGCAGTTGCGACTATTCAGCAGTAAACAGGCTTTCTAAATTTAGGGAGATATTGACTGAAATAGGGCAAAAATATGGCTCGTTGGATATTAAAAATCACATTCTGGTGGTATGCAATACAGTGTGTAGGAAGCTTAGTATGAAAGAACGGTTTCTTCTGAAGGCATCTACTTGTCAGGCTAACGTAATGTGGAAAACGAGCTTCGTGTTTGCTAAAATGCATTTGCACAATTTAGAATGAACTACTTTGGCCTCTTAGAATGAATTCAGCGAATCTGTAACACACATACAAGATGAGTAATTTAAACTGTTATAACTGGGGTCATAACTGGCTGGAACACACAAAGGTGACAGAAACCAGACTTCCAAACCTTCACTTTAGTTGGCATTGCAGTATAATACACATCTTCATGTTATTAGGTGTAAAGGATATCGACTTTCAGAGATGGTTCTACTTCCGACAGAAAACATGTATTAGTGACTTAAATGAGAGCAGCTAGCAATTGTTGAAAGAAGAAGTTTCAGAGAAAAACATTCATACCGAAATAAAAAAATGAACCCGAAATACGCCGCAAAGGAAAAACTGACAAATGAAATTTACCTTTCTCTGGCCTACTATGACCCAAAAAGAATATATACTTCATTGAGCTTCGTTTTGTGATACTCAAGTAAAAGACTTTTCATCAATTTCCGAATGCTGCTCATAACACTACAATGAAAGTGTACAGAATAAGCTGATATGTAGCGTTGCACAGGGGGAAGACAGGCAGGCAAGACAGATTCCTGTAACCTGCTTGGGCTGAGCTTAGCTTGGCTTGGATGGGAGTAAAGCAGCCTGCCCATTCTGCTGATAACGTGCGGCAGCTTGCCTACCTGGCTAACAAGCAAGCATGGACAGGTTAAAAGCGCTCTGGCTCAGCGCTCCTGCTCCCCCATCACTGCACCATTTCGAGCATCTGTGTGACTGAGACGGCTGTACACTGAAAGCTGTATGTGTGAAAAACATAGGGAGACATTTTTGCAACACAGTGCTATTACTTCTAAGAGGCGAATGCTGCAGCATACTTTTATAAGCATGATTTTGTCACTGGTGTTCATTTTCGCATTTAATTTTTCTATCAAAGAATTAATCTTACCAGTTAATTAAACAAGTATGTTAGACAGTGCCAATACCGTGAGCAGTGCTATAAAAAAGCCTTTCATACATTAAATTGTGATGTTAAAAGATCTATACACGTTTACATACATTAAATTGTGATGTTTATAGTGTAAGTAGGCTGTTTATGTTTTCTTATTGGCAACGTTACGTAGCTCTCTGTATGAAAATCACTGGCTGTGCTGTGTGCAGTCTGTGGCTAGTTTGCATTGTTGTCTGCCATTGTAGTGTTTGGCAGCTGGATGTGAACAGCGCGTAGCGTTTCACAGTTGGAGGTGAGCCGCCAGCAGTGGTGGATGTGGGGAGAGAAATGGCGGAGATTTGAAATTTGTAAGACTGGATGGCATGAACTGCTATATATATTATGATTATTAAGGTAAATACATTGTTTGTTCTCTATCAAAATCTTTCATTTGCTAACTATGCCTATCAGTTGTTAGTGCCTTCCGTAGTTTGAATCTTTTATTTAGCTGGCAGTAGTGGCGCTCGCTATATTGCAGTAGTTCGAGTAACCAAGATTTTTGTGAGGTAAGTGATTTGTGAAACGTATCGGTTAATGTTAGTCAGGGCCATTCTTTTGTAGGGATTTTTGAAAGTCAGATTGCGTTGCGCTAAAAAATATTGTGTGTCAGTTTAAGCACAGTCTTGTACAATTTTTCTAGGGGGACGTTTCATATGTCGACCCTTAGCCGAGGATACCTCACTGGAATCTTCTGATTTTTTCTTGTAGTTTGTGTAATTAGTGTAGCTTTTGTTTATTGCTAGCGCGTAATTATAGAGAGAATTTCCTTTGTAGTTGTAGTTTTTCATTGTTGTACAGTAAAACACTTGTGGCATGCATGTAGATTTGCACCAAGTATTTCGCAGCTGCACTTGCAATTAATTAGATATTATTTTCAGTGCTATGTTAAGGTGTTTTCTTATTTTTGCTCTTCAAATTGTGCTTTTCTGTGTTATCGTGTGAAATATTGTGACAACAATGGCGTGTGAAAAACGTAACACTAGGCTCCAAAGTAAACTGATAAATAATAGTGACGACGAGCGTAGCTTACCAGCACCACTGAGTAATGAATTAACAGACATTCAAAGTAGTAATTTGGTAATTGTGCATAGGGAAATGGAGCGGGCGGCAAATAATGGCCTAGACAGTGAAACAATTAGTGAACAGGGAAGCATTATCGATCGATCGGTCGGCAACAGCTTGCCTCAGGAATCCGAAATGACAGGACACAATCTTGCAAATACTGTAGATTCAGGTTTTGGGGCCTCACCGTTTTCTCAAATAAGTCAAAACACATTTTCTGCTTGTCAAAATGTGAATGCTGCCGGTGCAAATGCACTGCCGAAATGCATAGAGGAACAGATTCCAGACACTAATACATTATTACTGCAATTAATGCAGCAAATGAAACAAAATCAGAGACAAACATAGCAACAGTTAGACACAATGGAACAAAATCTTCAAAAGTTAGACACAATGGAACAAAATCTTCAAAAGTTAGACACAATGGAACAACACCAGAGACAAACACAGCAACAGTTAGACGCAATGGAACAAAAGCTTCAAAAGTTAGACTCAGTGGAACATAAGCTTGAACAAACACGTGAAGATTTAACTACTGAGTTACATAACATTGAATCGAAATGTCAAAAAGTCTGTAATGACGTAAAAACACAAATTTGTGAGTATTTTCAACCTATGTTTTCGCGGCATGAAAATGCATTACAGAATCACGAAGCAGCCATAAAAGAACTGCAAAGTATTGTTCATGAAAATCATGAGATCTTGCAAGCTAAAATTGACTCAGTTGCATCTACCGATTCGGTTACGCAACTTGCAAAAACTCAGGAAAACTTAAAGGACACAGTAGATACTCTGAAAATTGGTTCAGAAAGACACATGGAGGAAATTAGTTCATTATCAGACAAAGTAGTTGAACTTTCGGATCAGCTAAATAATTTATCTACGAAGGTAGATGATGATCTGAATGACACAAGACCTGTAGCCTTTACTGACACTGAAGAGTATGCACAAATTAGAAAATTCAAACAAAATCAAAATCAAATCAATACACTGTACAAAAGAGAAATCCGGGAAGTACAAGATCAGTTGGCACAAGTAATACAAGAATTTCATATTTCAGAGGACACTCGCGCTCCAGTACGGGAAGAGGGACATAGAAATACGGAACAACCACAAAATAATAACACAGGACACTTCGGAAATTATGAAAGAAATTTGCAAGGTACACCGAATTTTGAGATGGAACCGTCGAAACGACGTAACAATGACCGACATGCGACTCGCCGACATGATGATTTTGACTATAAGCTGTTCATTACTACACGTAAATTTAAAACATTTAAGAATTCTGGCAACAACATTCATCCACAAGCGTGGCTCCATCAATTCTCTCATTGTTTTCCTCCCAACTGGTCATTAGAGCACAGATTAGAATTTATGTGTGGCTATTTAGAGAATGAACCAGCTATAAGAATGCGATCGGTCATTCATGATTGTCACAGTGAAGGAGAATTTTACCATGCCTTCCTGTCAGCATATTGCTCTCAAACTACACAAGACCGAGTAAAACATAGCATCATAATGATGAAACATTTCGAACAATCTGAATTTTCCAGTCTTGTGAAATATTTTGAAGACATGTTGCACAAGAATCAGTACCTGTCAAACCCATACAGCCCCTCAGAACTCATCTGCATTTGCTTAATCAAATTACCTGAACATTTACGACATATTATTTTGGCAGGACGTTGCAAAGACGACATTGAAGCTTTTCAGGGGCTCTTACAAGAACTGGAAATTGACACTGACAATCGCGGAACGCGAAAACAGGAGCACAACAATTACAGGTCACATCCGTCACAATTCCGCGATGACAGAAATAACTGGACGCGACAAGGCCATTCTTACAACCTAAATCGTGACCAAAACGGACACCACCCGTATGACAACCACTGGCAGAGTAATAGTTACAGAGAAAGATCGCATTTCCGTAGTAATGAATATGACAGAGACAATCATAGAAACAGACAATCTGGCAACCAGAACTATTATTACCATGGGAGACAGAATAACTTCAGACGCAACAGTCCACGGTGCAGTGATAATTCAGGGAGAAATTCTCCACCGCTTAACCGACAAGAAAGAAACTACAGGAACTACCGATATGACGACAGACGATATAATCATAACCACAGATGTGAATTTCATCAGAACTGGCGGGATTCTAACAGGACTGGGCCCTCTCGGCAAGGCGAATTTGTAGAAGTTAGGTCTCCTAATCCCAGTAACGACGCGCGCCAACAAAGAAACAGACAATGACTCGCACCGCAGGCAACCACATGCGGCCGCTGGCTCAGGGAAAAATAACATAGACGCTAACCTTCAGAAAAATTCCAGTTTTCTTTACCGACATATACCACATGATAATTGCGTTAAAGTTGAAACTCTGTGTACTAGGAAGAGCAAAGGGTTACACAACATTTCATATGTACAACCATTTATTGAGAGATAATCTGCTTTGTAACTTAGTCTTTGCTATAAAATTTTTCACTTCACGTTACTAGTACTCTTTTTCAATCTTAGAAACTGTTAAAATGCAACTATGTTTTAAAATTAACTATCCAGTCAAGAACCAAGAGAACTTATTTAAACAGTAATTACGAATGCATTGTTATAGTGAGCAGACGACACAGTGTTATTGTGTGTGTACATTCTTTCTTGTTAGTTGCACGATTACGTAACGACTATAAGGCTCACATACTTAGAACATATACTGGTACTGCTAATGAAATTTTAATGCAACATTTTGGTTTACTTGAAAATACATTCTGGATTTAAAGTACTTTCTGTCAGATACCAAATGAGACAGTGGTTAGTTTATGTGACAGCTACACGATTTTATCACGACGCTACTAATGAGTGACAATTTACATTGTTGCTTTTGCAGTGTATCTGTTTTTCTGAATTCTTCTGGAAAGTATAACATGTTTTAGTAGTAAGCTACAATGTGACAGCCTTTTTCGTAGCACAAAAATACGTTATGGCATAATGCTTTCTTGATCACGGTAATGTACGCAATAACTAAGATATCTATACGCAAAGCATTTCACTTTCGTTTATGATGAGGTAAGTACATTGACTTCAGCAGAACTTAGCTTTCGGAGGACGGTAACTACGACACTTCCACAGAGATTATCTTACAACAAGACGCACAGTTTAGTGATACAGTACACGTATTTGAGTGATTAATTTTGTACTTAAAACATTTATTTTTAAAGATATTTGAAGTACAATGATACAAAGGTTTTCTGTGATACATTTCATTCCATTGCTGTAATCTGTAACACCTGAGGGTATAATTACATTAATCCTCAGGGGGGTACACGCTTACTTTGTGTACCATGTGTTTGGCAAGCACAAGGAGCCCTAGCTAATATGGTATTTGCTTATACAACTTTACACATCGGTACCATATTTCTCTAACACATAAATTACACAGCTATCTGATCATTTAACTGAGAGACAAACATTTTTTTTACTACATCAGTGACAGATGTTTACATCATTACACAATTGTATAACTTCACACTTATGAAATTGTATTTTGTCTGTACTTTGTGAACTGTTCATACTTTTATCAGAACCATTGTGATGCTATGAGAGCTTTGAATGATGTATTTGGTGTGGGATCATGATTTTTAAAGTACGTTTGAGGTAGATGACACTATTGAAGTGGCACAGAATTTTCTTTAGGTTTTGAAATTATTGGAGGAAGCTACGACGATTTTGAGAGTTGACTAAGGTGTTATGATGTTATTATTACGATGACTATGTGTATTATGCTGTTGCGGTATGTTTATGATCAATAAGCTGATGCTATATGAGTTATTTGATTATGCTACGTATCTGTTATGATGAAATATTGAAGAAGTGTCGACGAATAAGGTAAGGAATAATGAGTAGTGGTTAGGGACTCTGGTTTGTGAAAAAAGGTTGTTGGAAACCAAGAATCGTACTTTAAGAATTATGAAATGTATGTAAATGCGTGAATGTATAACAATGCCAACGAAAATATTTTGGACACTGTTATATAAATAGGATTTTGTTTCTACAGATTTGTAACGCAAATTCTTGACCTCTGAAATATTTTTATATGAGACTGTCACTGTAGCAGAAACTGCTGTCGTAAATATTTCGGTAAGAAAGTTAAGTGACCACCTTCGCGTAATGCGTCATGGGCACCCAGCTGCACAACAGATGCCTGGAAAAAAGCCATTAGTGTGTGCCTTTCAGAGGCACAGGTGGAGAAGAAAAAAAAAAGAGGCCATTATCCTCGCTACTGACATTCCTTTGTAGAAAGCATCGCAAACACAACACGCTCAAACTTGAAAACATATGATAACCCTGTGGAGCTCTTAATTTATGATATTTACTGAAATGCCTAATGAAATGACGAGAAATATTTTTATGTCAATACACCTGATTATGACTACTGTCTTTCTAGTTGAGAGATTTTTCTACTAACTTATGAAATGCCTCATGACTACTGAATGATGTTCTTATGCTTTACTTTGTACATAGTTGCTTATTTCATTTGATATCTGGTTTCCAGCTGTCTTGCAGCATCGGTTTCATAAAATAAAATTAAATGCATTTGCTAATGTGAACCCTTTCTGTCAACAGATCTATTAAATAATTATTTTATGATCCACATTCTTCGAAAAAGGAGCTCTTGGAATGGAAACAACAATAAGAAGGGACTAATAACAGTAACTGCATATATAATTTTCTTTTCAAGTACTTTAATTACATAGACATTAAAATGTGAATATACATTTCCCTTGTCTGCATTGTTATCTTTAGTGTAATATTTTTTTGCTTGAGCTTTGTCATGTTTAGATATAAGTTATTGCATTTGCTGCTGCTGCTTGCCAGGCATAGTGCTACTAAATTTCACTTTGTATTACTCTGTTAAGCCAGTTTTACTACTGATTTATTTTTCTTTTTGCTGCACATTGGCTCATATTAGTGATAATGTTGCATTTTCTCTGCAAATTTAGATTTACTGCCGATAGCTTTGCCAATTTACATTTTTTTGTCAGTGCTGTTTGTGTCAATTGTTTTGTGCTGCTGCATTGCCTCGTCCCTTAGTTTAGCATCTGAGCTCAGTAGATTTAAGTTAGCTTAAGATGGGGCAGGCTATATAAGAGAACGAGTTGTGATGAATGGAAAGAAATGCATTGAGAATCTATAAGAAAATGGTTTGGCCAAAAAAGTAGTGTATAGTGGAGAAAAACTGTTTTTGAAAGAGGGTGTGAACAGAATACAGAAAGCAGGCTTAGATAGGACTTTCTGAGAATAATGATGAACGAAGGGAGATCTCCATGCAAAATACTGCTGTAAAACAAACTCTGTCCTTTCCTTTTGTCTTATCCCTCTGTGTTTGTGTACCCTTGTGTATTTGTGTTTTTCCTGTCTTTATGTGTTTAGCTGATGTTGTTATGTTGTATAATTTTTCTAATACTATGTTACTTACTATGTAAAGATGTTTAGACATTATTTGTTCTGTTTTGTTTTAATGCTCATGTGTAAAGTTGATGTTTCAAAAGTTATTCTGATCCTTTATGTATGTACTCATGTCATAATTCCTGTAACACTGATGCATATGTTATTTCGATTCTTTTGTAAAGCCTGTACTACAAATGTTATCTGAATTGTTATATTCTTTAATGATGTATTTTGTACCTTTGTTATTGTATTCTCATGTTATAATATTGTAATTGACACCAGTTCATCAAATTAAGTAACTTGTAAGCATTCATTTCACTGCACACATTTCTGTTGGTCATAGTATATGCACAATATGTGAAAAAAAGAGGACTGTTAGTGTCTGGACGTGTGTTGATAATTCAGCAAGGGACTGGTTAACAGCATTGCTGGTTCTCAGGACAATTCAAAAACTTTGTGAGTGCACAAGTGGTGGTTTATGGACTTGCTATATTCTCTGCAAGACTCTTTGATTGTGATTGTGCACCTGCACAGTTGCAACGGATGGCTGCTAGCCATCTCTACAAGGACCACAGTGGGTCTACACCTTTGATGAACCACCAATACCATTATTTCTACAAGGACTACAGTGGGTCTACACCTTTGTTGACTCACCAGTACCATTATTTCTACAAGGACTGCAGTGGGTCTGCACCTCTGGTGGCCCACCAATACAGTAATCTCTAACAGGACTACAGTGGTCTGCTCTGTGATGACCTACCTACCAATATTCTTCAAAACTTCGAGGGGCTCTGCTGTGGGTTTGCTCTGTTGTGACCCATTACCTGTTAGCATGTCAAGAGTCAGCATTGTGTTTCTGTTGGAAGGACAACACTACTTCTTCAAGACTGCATGGAAATCCACTACTTCTGCGTGCATTTTCTTTTACTGCTCAGACTTCGAGAAAAACACTGCAATTTTACTGTGATGAACAACCTGGACTGTCTTTATGGACTGTGAGAAAATTTTAGCTTTTGACCAACATTGTATCAATAATTGTGTGCATTTGATATCTTTGTTATTGTAATTATGAAAAATTCCTTCAAATCTGTATTGGCCACTGCCCAAAACAAATTGTAAAATTTTTTGTGGGGAGCATGGGGGCTATGTAAGTAGGCTGTTTATGTTTTCTTATTGGCAACGTTACGTAGCTCTCTGTATGAAAATCACTGGCTGTGCTGTGTGCAGTCTGTGGCTAGTTTGCATTGTTGTCTGCCATTGTAGTGTTGGGCAGCTGGATGTGAACAGCGCGTAGCGTTGCACAGTTAGAGGTGAGCCGCCAGCAGTGGTGGACGTAGGGAGAGAAATGGCAGAGATTTGAAATTTGTAAGGCTTGGTGGCATGAACTGCTATATATATTATGATTATTAAGGTAAATACATTGTTTGTTCTCTATTAAAATCTTTCATTTGCTAACTATGCCTATCAGTAGTTAGTGCCTTCCGTAGTTTGAATCTTTTATTTAGCTGACAGTAGTGGCGCTCACTATACTGCAGTAGTTCGAGTAACCAAGATTTTTGTGAGGTAAGTGATTTGTGAAACGTATAGGTTAATGTTAGTCAGGGCCATTCTTTTGTAGGGATTTTTGAAAGTCAGATTGCGTTGCGCTAAAAAATATTGTGTGTCAGTTTAAGCACAGTCTTGTACAATTTTTCTAAGAGGACGTTTCAATAGATTTATATACGTTTCGATTTTAGAGTAAGTTGTATAATTCAAACTATGGTTCGTGATGCTGTAGACTATATGGAGAATTACAGATTAAAATCTGTTAAACCCGAACACTGGTGGGACTTTAAGAATTTCATAAAAGAAGAAAACCATTTCCACATACATTCAACCAAATACTGAAATAACTTTAGCAGCTTGTCTGTGCATTCGAGGATATTGCTCTAGGAATAACAAGCCTTAGGGCCACTTTCGCACCAAGACACGCCGCATTGTTGCCAAGTTTATTAAAGATGGCGGCGATGACGTCATCCAAGATAGCGGCATGTAGACTTGGCAACAGCGCATGACTTCATCCAAGATGCCGGATTTTGGTGGGAGAATAGTCCAATTGTGCTACGGCCACTAACCTAAGCGTCCAGAAGAAAAATGGCGGGAAGTTTGAATTCCAACAGGATAATGCATGCAAAACCATACTTCTCTGTATTAATATTATTCATAATTATTATCATTTATTAAAATTCATTATCATTTATTATTATAGGCTTACCTTCACTAGAAAATTGCGCCAAATTCAAATTCCAACACGATATTCTCTCGAAAACTGTACTTCTATGTATTATTATCATTTATTATTTATTCAAGACGTCCGATTTTCCCGGTGAGAAAGCCATTCTCCTTACATCCATAACAAAAATCTATCACAAGTTCAAATCCCCAACACCATAATTGATCACATGTACGAGCTTTCTCCATCACTTATTTTTTTTCACTGATAGCCTATCATAATCGCATCAAATAATAAACTGCACTTATAGTAACTTAATTCACGTCCTTTGATTTTGCAGGGGGGGGGGGAGGTGGGAAGGGACTGAATACTTTATTTCAAGCAGTACGGTCACCACTTGTTCTCCAACACAATCAGCACACACATCTTTGATATCGCAGTGCAGTCACCACGATGTCCACGCTCCAACTGAATTAGTTCAAATCCTCGCCGCCCCCTGACGACAGTGGGATCAGTGCGGGTGTTTTGTGACAAATGTACTCCATGACTAAATAAAAGGGCTCCAAATAAATAGAGTGCAGCCCTTTCTTACTTCCCCGAGCAGCACAGCACAGTCTGAGCTGTTTTTGCGCAATAACGGCAATCTGGTCAGAATGTGAGTGAGTAGACAAATAACTGGACAAATTTATCTGTAGAGGAGTTACAGGTCTGGACTGGAATGAATATCTTAATGGGTGTGGTTGTATTGCCAAGTGTAGTGCACTACTGGAGTTCAGAAACTGCCTTATGTCAGCCTTGCATATCGAAACCTATGAGTATTAAAAGTCTCAAAAAGATATGTTGCAAATAAATAAAGTACTCTTGTTCCTCCTTCCATCAGCCTATGAACTGAAATTATTTCCAAAAATTAGCAGTTGTTTGGCTATTTGGAGGTAAATGTTTTGCATTATTTACGAGTGGTTCGCATGTCTGTAGGCTGTGCTATGAGTTATTTTTAACTGTTTACAATTAGCAAGCGTGTGTGTAGAACATTATAAATGTGTTATGTAGGAGTGTTTTGCAGGACTGTGTGATGTGGGAAATGTCGGTGTGATAGATATACTCCATTACTAAATAAAGTAAATTCGTTCCTCCATCCATGGACTTACTGCAGGGTGAGTCCGTTTTACCAGAAACGTGTAGGGAGAGGTTGAGTGCTGGTGGCTTAGTTTGAAACAATTTTCTTAGATTGGTGACGGAAGCACAAGTGAGCTATGTTTACTGGCAGATCTGAAACTTGGCGCTGGTTCCTAGGAGGAGGAGGAGGAGGAGGAGGAGGAGGAGGTGGCGGTCTGGTCCTCGAAAAGTAGATGAAATTAGGGGGTTGAACACGTTTGCATACGTATATGAAATTGTAAATTGAATTATTTAATATAGCGGAGTGGTGAGAGTGAATTAGTGAGCGTTCTCACGACGAGCAGACGCGCTGTTATACGGTCATGGTGGATTCCACTGTCGGTGAAACTCTGGCGCCAAACGTATCCTTTGTCCGGCACGCGGTCGACAGGTTCCATCGTCTCCAGCGTTAAGTGCTCGCGGGTGCGGCTGACCGTTTGTGGTGGTGCCCTGAGGCGCCGCTCACCGCCTAGCTGGCGTGCTGGCCGTGGGGGTGTGCTTGACGTCAGCCGGCCAGGGAGCTGCCGATGGAGCGGGCTCAGCCGGCCGCGCGTACATCGGCTGCGCTCTGGAGTTTCGCTGTGTGAGCATGGAGAAGTCAGTTGGAACACACCTGCATGACCGTAATGTCTGAAATAAAGAGTCATTTTCCAGGTATTTACAGAAGGTTATGTCCGTCGCGTGTATGGAGGGTGTGTGACGTAAGCGGGGCGGCGGCGCAGCGATTGTACAGTTATTACGCGCGCGCGGGAGCGAGTCAACGTGCTGTTATATAGTCATGGCGGATTCCGCTCTCTAGCAAACTTTGCCGCCAAATGTGTAGCACTGTGTTCTCGCTCGCACAGGGACACGTGGTGGACGATGAGCGGTCAGCATCGACAGGTTTGAATGTAGCGCCGAAAGTGTTACAGGGAAACGGCCGACCATTGTGCCATTCAGCTCCAAGAGAGACAATTTTGGCGGGAAACGTGTGGAGGCGACGAATACACGTGGTGAGCAGACAAGGGGCCGCTGTGATGTCAAACTTGACAAGTTCCAGCGTGTCCAGCGAAAACATGTTTACGACGTGGGAGCGATCGCTGGGCTCGTCCCCCGCGTTAATGGCTGGCCGCCTCACGTGACAGGCATAGGCAGTGTCTCCGCGTGCTGGCCAGGGAGTGGCGAGAATTTGAACTGATTCAGTTGGAGCGCGGACATCATGGTGACTGCACTGCGATCTCAAATATGTGTGTGCTGACTGTTGGACAACAAGTGATGACCATACTGCTTGAAATAAAGTCTTCAGTCCCTTCCCCCCTGCAAAATCAAAGGTCGTGAATTACGTTACTATAAGTACAGTTTATTATTTGACACGACTATGATAGGCTATCAGTGAAAAAAGATAAGTGATGGAGAAAGCTCGTACATGTGATCAATTATGGTGTTGGGGATTTGAACTTGTGATAGATTTTTGTTATGGATGTAAGGAGAATGGATTTCTCACCTAGAAAATCGGACATCTTGAATAAATAATAAATGATAATAATACATAAAAGTACAGTTTTCGAGAGAATATCGTGTTGGAATTTGAATTTGGCGCAATTTTCTAGTGGAGGTAGGCCCATAATAATAAATGATAATGAATGATAATAAATGACAATGAATGATAATAAATGACAATGAATGATAATGAATGTTAATAAATGATAATGAATAATAATAAACAAAAGTAAGGTTTTGCAGCCATTATCATGTAGGAATTTGAATTTTGAGGGAATTTTCTAGTAAAGCCAGGTCAATAATAATAAATAATAGTAAATAATAAAAAATGAAAGTAAATGATAATGAATGATATAGAATGATAATAAATAACAATGAATGATAATGAATGTTAATAAATGATAATGAATGATAGTGAATAATAAACAAAAGTAAGGTTTTGCACCTATTATCATGTTGGAATTTGAATTTTGAGGGAATTTTCTAGTGGAGGCAGGTCAATAATAATAAATAATAACAAATAATAATAAATGATACTAAATAACAATAAATGATAATGAATGTTAATAAATGATAATAAATAATAATGAATAATAATAATAAAGAGAAGTACAGTTTTGCATGCTGTTGGAATTCAAACTTCCCGCCATTTTTTCTTCTGGAGGCTTAGCACAATTGGATTATTTTCCCTCCAAAATTCAAACTTCCCGCCATTTTTTCTTAAGGTTAGGTTAGTGGACGTAGCACAATTTGGCTATTCCGGCATCTTGGATGAAGTCATGCGCTGTTGCCAAGTCTACATGCCGCCATATTGGGTGACGTCATCGCCGCCATCTTGAATAAATTTGGCAACAATACAGCGTGTTTTGGTACGAAGGTTGCCCTACTACTATAACAATGATTAATAGTCTCGTTAACTCCAGTATTGGACTAATATCTCATTCAGCCGGGTGCTGCACTGTACGTCTATCAGCTCAAGCTGGAGGTAATGAGGAGCGACATCAGTAGGCAAAAGCGACACCTGTCTCACAAGTAAATCAGAACCGTTCTTCACATGTGAAGTCTTCGAATCACTTTGAGAATTCACTACGAAATGTTTCAATTACTGAAACGTATTCACATTTGGTCCACAAATGTCTGACTTGAGCGTCAGGAAATCCCCCAAGTCGTGAACTATATGCTTATTATCAACAGGAATAATTTTGGTTGATACCATCAATTTTGTCCGCCGTGTCGACAGTAAAAGGATTTGTCACTGCTGCACATCATTCAGTCTCATTCGTCAGAAGACAAGTGCATCGCCGGCCGGAGTGGCTGAGCGGTTCTAGGCACTTCAGTCTGGAACCGCACTGCTGCTACGGTCGCAGGTTCCAATCCTGCCTCGGGAATGGATGTGTGTGATGTCCTTAGGTTAGTTAGGTTTAAGTAGTTCTAAGTTCTAGGGGACTGATGACCTCAGACGTTAAGTCCCATAGTGCTCAGAGCCATTTGAACCATTTGAACAAGTGCATCATACTGTCTTTGTGCTTGGTGTTGTAATGATGTTTTCAACGTTTTTAGAGATCATAACAGTGCACAGGTATATTAAGTATTTTGCGTGGCCTTCAAACTATACGAAAAGTGAATCAATACCCATTGAACATCAAATGACGTGGTTTCTCCACTTTTTCTGTTTTGACAGGTGAGTAGATGCCAAGCTGATATATGTTCACAAAATGCTATTTGGCCAGGCCTTATTTAACCCAAGTGGTACCAATGCATTTTCAGTAACTTGTATTACCAAGGTGGTGGGCCGGTGGCAGCATCTAAATGAATGAGAGCATGCTGAAAATTTAATGCCTCCGTATTTTCTTCTGTAAAAACTCTTAATGCATTTTAAATAAAACAAACTTAATTAACATTCTAAATCTTTATTCTTCGTGTCTACATATTTATTTCTCAACATAGCGACCAACTCATTTCTCCCAATGAGAGACTGGTGTGTTGATATTGTTACTGTAGGACGTTTATTGATGGAGGTACCACCTCACTTCTACTTGCTCCACATCATCACTATAAAAATGAAGTCCTCGGAAGTGTTCTTTAAATTCTGGAAACAGGTGAAAATCGGATGGGGCCAAGTAGGGACTATATGGAGGACGAACGATAACAGTGATCCAAACTCATCAGGTTGCTGCAGGTTTCGGAGTGATTGTCTGTGGTCTGACGTTGTCATGCTCCACGCATGGACGAATGCTTAACCTATGGCGGGGGTAATCGGCCTGGACAGGTAGAGCTGAAATATTTTTGTTCCTCTCTCCCCAGTCCGTTCGCGTGGTATTTCCCCACCATTAGTACCTTCCTATCTCCAGGCACTGTTTATGACCCCTCCACTAGTTTCCGCGTGGTTCCATGGAGAGCAGATGTGACGTCAGAGGCCTCTCAAACCCAATAAGCCCGAATATGTCTAACTTACAGAGATGTGTTTATGGTTCTTTTTCATCAGAGTTGTTATTTTGCTCACTTGATGGATGAGTAATGTGAATTTTGTGAATATTTCGTGAAAATATATAAAAGGATTGCCCAGAAAGTAATGCACCGCCTTTTTTTCCTTCAACATTTCGTTATTGAATATAATGAGAATTACACACACGAAACAATGGTGTTTCATCTACACACACTATTTTTCCACGCAATCTCCATCCCATTCTATGACCTTCCTCCTGCGCGAAACAAAGACGTGTATGCCCTGTTGGTACCAATCCTTGTCCTGGGGGCGGTGCCAGTGCTTCACTGTATCAGTCACCTCTTCTTCGTCCTTAGAATGTCTTCCACGAATGGCATCTCGTAATGGTGAATGACAACATCAGCTCGCTGCAAGTTGTCAGGAGTGACAGCCGTGGATGGTCTCCCCGACCGCTGCAATCGTGGAGTTCCACCGAATCGCCTTCTGATGACCTCACCCTCCATTCCCAGCGACTAACTGTACTTCTGCAGCAGATGCTCCACACACTTTGCACAAGCGTTTGTGAATATTCCCCACAGTTTCTTGCTCTTCAATGAGAAATTCAATTACGGCACGTTGCTTGTAACCTATATCACCTAAAGGCGCCATTCTGAAACTGTCCTGCAGCTACACTATATGTCGGAAGTGACGGAAACTTGGCGCTCTCACTCAGGAGATTTCAAATAACACATACGTAACGTTTCCTATTCGTAGCATTATTTTCGGCTAAGAAACGCGCCCACTCCGTTGTTCATCATACGCATTGATGCGGCCATCTTTAAATGCTCTCACCCACTTTCTTAGCGTTCCATCACTCATAATGTTTTCTCCATGAACTTCACAGATCTCAGGAGGAATATCAATCGCTTTTAGGTCTTTAGCACTAAGAAATCTTATAGCAGCCCGTACCTCACAGTCGGCGGTATTCACGATTATCGGAGGAATCTTTAACACTCAGTACACAACGTAAACAAGGAAGAATCAGACTGTAATGGTGTCAGTGCGTAAATTAAGGTACAGGCTTTCATGTAAAAATAAAATTATTGAGATATCTTAGCACGTCTTTTTTTAGTTTCAAAACGGTTTTTACTTCAAAAACACGCCTCGTACAACCCCCTATAGTGCAGTCCGCTTTAAGTAGTGGACAAAGTGGGTTCTGGCGCAATTTTGGTTTCAAATTAATTATGCAAATTAATTAAGTGATCAGTTAATTACCATCACCACTGATGACTGCATGGGTTTTCTCCAGCTGGCACGTGGGTCCCCTTCAGGGAACTCCCAGCCGTCTCCCTACCCTCTCCCCTCCCCCCTCCCATGAAGTGATCCAGGATGCCATCCAAGAAAAAAATGGCGGGAAATTCGCTCAGTCTTAGTCGAGCTGCTGGACTGGGAGGACCTCACGACGTTAGGCTAATATAGCATGCATAAGGCATTGTTTAAACAATTTGTTTAAGAATATTGTTTATTTCTGAAATTGCAATACACCTCAAAATTGATGCTGGTGCTCAAACAATTTAGATGTTGAACAACCGCAGTACCTTTTTTTTGTTCCAATAGCAAAAAGAACCATGTAACTACACTGTAATAGATTATATTAAACATATCGGAAAAAATTCCTCGCGCGCGCTCGTTCTACCTCAGTTATGGCCGCTAGAAGCAGCCGTGCACTGGGCTCGCGGCTCGAGCCAGGGTCTGAGTCGCAGCAGCCGCAGGGATGTGCTACGCAGTTCCCGTGGTGAGGAAATACCTCAGCCTCACTCCTCCTTGGTGCACTTTCTTTCTTCTTTGTGGCACGCTGATCACGCCACGTGGAGATGACAGCAGACCAGAAGCCACGCTGCCTTGCTCTCTGGGATACTTTCCGTCTTTTGTGGGAAATAATCCAACCTTTTTTTGTGGCACAGCTCAAGCGCTTTTTGCGGGAAATACCGCAGCTTTATACCTTGGCACACTTCCTTTGTGGTGTACTTGCAGGAAATACCCCAGCCTTCTCCTTGTTGTTGAATATGAACTACTTGAGGAGTTATTAAATCTGGTGTTTAAGCAATGTGCGCTGGCCGGAGTGGCCGAGCGGTTAAACGCGCTACAGTCTGGAACTGCACGACCGCTACGGTCGCAGGTTCGAATCCTGCCTCGGGCATGGATGTGTGTGATGTCCTTAGGTTAGTTAGGTTTAAGTAGTTCTAAGTTCTAGGGGACTTATGACCACAGCAGTTGAGTCCCATAGTGCTCAGAGCCATTTGAACCATTTTTTTTAAGCAACGTGCGAAATATTGTCACACACATATTTTGAAGATGTCACAAAACTCTGCAAATGTTGCTGCAGAAGATGTGCCAAAGGAATTATTAATCAAACAATTCGTTTCACACACTGAATATACTATCGAAGTACACCTATAATAAAGTACTGTGAGAGCTGTAGTTGGAATATTTAAACAATTTGCGGTGATATTGTTTATGAAATACTGTATATTGTTTAAAAAATTTGGGTATTGTGTGGAATATTTCACACAGTTTATAAACTGAAGATATCGTAGGAACTAAATGTAACGTTGCACAAAGAGAGAGAAAGCTTTGCTGGTGATACAAGAATATTTAAGCAATTTGTAATCTAATTACAATTTTTATTCCGAAGAATACTGCGGCAGTTGAACACAAACTCAAAAAAGTTCGCAGTGGGTTCTGGCACACCTGTGAAACCTTCCAGCCTTATTACGGTTCATACTTAGAGCGCTTTTTTGCACATACTTTTGTGGGAAACACAAAAGTCTTCCTCCCTGAGACATTTCGCATGCTTTTGTGGGAAATACCTCAACGTTCCCATTTCTTTGAGCACAAGCGGTTTTAGGAGTTATTAAATCCAACTGAATATGGCTCTAAGTACACTTTATTGTTGTAGGCAGCATCAGTGAGCAAGACAGATAGTTTGAAGGAGAGGGTGAAATTTCACTGTTGCTCTCTGAGTTGTCATTCGAGGATAGTGAGTGGAGCTGTGCACGCTAAAAAATGGAGTGCCAAGTCGAGAAATCGGATTATTTTCGACACTCTTTTGTTTAACTTCTTTAGGGGGTGACAGCAGCGAAGGTAGCCGTAAATATTTTGCGCTGTGTATGGGGAGAGTGCCACTGGACATAGCACAGCAAGAAAATGTTTTCCCGATTTAAGGAGGATAGTTTTGACATTAATGACCTTCGAGATTTGGTGATTATTTAAAGGTATTAATCCACAATTATCCTTGTCAATGTACTTGAGAACTAGCAAATGTTACGAACTGTGATCATTCCACCATCGTGAGAGAGTTTTATGCAATGGGGAAAGTTAAAAAATCCTGTGTATAGGTAGTGCATTATAGCCAAAATCACAAAAATCAGCAGGTTGCCATATGTACTTCTCTGCCTGCTCATCATCAATTGGCTTGTGCACAACACCGACCATTCCTCTCCTGTACTGTGACTGGTAATGAGAAATGGTGTCTTTACGCTAACACAAGGAAAAGAAAGGAACGGCAGACTCCAAACAAAGCAGTACTTCCAAAGAACTGCGCGCATCCACAGAAGATAATGCTATGCATCTGGTGGAACAGTGACGATGTGGTTTACTATGAATTTCTTCCCCTAGGTGTAACCATCACTGCTGTCATTTATGGTAAACAGCTGAGACGTTTTGCAGACACAGTCCAAGAAAGACGACCAGAAAGACTGCGTGTATTGATGCTACTCCATGATAACGCCCGATTGCATTCTCCTAGGCTGACAGAAAACACTATGCCGGAATTGCGTTCGGAAGTAATTCCGCATCCACCGTATTCATCTGATGTTGCGTTCTCAGATTTTCACATGATCCGCTCTTTGTCGAACAACTTCAAGGAACTTCCTTTGCGAGTGAAAATGCGCTCTGGGCATGTGTCGACGAGTTCTTTGCCTCAAAAGCCGGCCGGAGTGGCCGTGCGGTTCTAGGCGCTACAGTCCGGAGCCGAGCGACAGCTACGGTCGCAGGTTCGAATCCTGCCTCGGGCATGGATGTGTGTGATGTCCTTAGGTTAGTTAGGTTTAATTAGTTCTAAGTTCTAGGAGGCTGATGACCTCAGAAGTTAAGTCGCATAGTGCTCACAGCCATTTAAACCATTTTTTCCTTTTTGCCTCAAAACCACGTGATTGCTACAGCCACGGAATTGAAAAGCTACCCCAGCGTTGCCAGACTGTTGTAAATAATGAAGAAGAACGTATTATTAATGGCTAATTCTCGGTTATATGTTTCTGTTGTGTTTATTAAACTTACGGAAAAACGCTACGAATATATGCACCAAGCCAATAATGTATTATTACAGTAATATAATTAATATCGTAACAATATAATCAACGTTACATAGTATGCCTCTTAGTACCCGTTGTTTTTTGTAGCGCCTGAAGATGGGATTCACATCCTGAAATTCGAATCGTTTGTACGATTCTATCCAATAAAGGATTTGTCAAGTACAACTTGAGAGGATTTATTCATCATGAAAGAAATTTAGAGACAGTTTAGGATGTCCCAAAAAGAGTGTATTAAATAGCGACGGTAGTCAGTTAATTATGATGGAAAGTCGTGTGCGTCTGTCTGTGAATCGTGTAAACCTTGTTCTGTGTTGTCACGTTTTAACTCTTGATTGGGGCAAAGATTGGGGACCAGCCGAGAATTTGCCTAAAAGAACGTGGAAAACTGCCTGAAAACCACACTCGGACTGGCCTTTGTATAATACCAACGGTCGCTTATCCATTCGATTCCACTATACCTCACCTCGCTGCCTCGCAAGCTAGAGCACTTCGCATTAAGCGGTGTTCAGTAACTACAAGCGTTGTTTTTCAATCGCGTTACAACTGGTTGATGTTAATTAAGTTTATAAGTTACACTAATGTTAGCAATGACCAAAACAAAGTGATGGTGTAATATATAGGTCTTCAGCATAATTTCTGAATCTGTCAGAGGAAAGACACAAGGTTCTTAAGGCCACTGCTTTGCCAAACCTACTTATTGTTATTGTAGGCCGTGAAGGTAACCCATTTCTTACGCTCTGTTAATACGAATGCTTGCCGAAAAGTAATGCCCCCTAAATTCGTTCTTATGTTGTCAGTACCGGTTGAGGAATTACAGACCAAGCATATTACTCGGTCGACTTTCCTACTTTCTGGACGCAAGTAGCAACCCTTTTCAGCCGTGCGTGGCTCGTGTTCGTGCTATCTCTTATTTAACACCCTATTTTTACCGTACTGCCGTCTCGTTATGTTAATTTTCAGTTACTGGTGTCACTGAGTTGCTACCTCGCTTGCCCGTGAGCGGCAGCAACAGCGCTTACCGACATAGGCTCTGCCGCATTATCTTTGCTGGACTGCTACTATTTCCTGGTCATCGTGTGTCGTCCAACGAGGTGGAATGCGCCAGCAGTGCAGTTCGGACCGGGCAATGAAGTGAGATGGAACGTGCCAGTAGAAGTTCGGACCTGACAGTGTTTGAGTTGGCACGCGGCACAAGTTCAGTCGGGGCGCGGCAGCAGTGAGGTCCGGAGCACCATGACTCGCCCGACGGTTGCCGACGCACATGATTGGAGTGGGACGACTTTGGTTGGTTGTCGGTCGGTCGTCTTGCCGGACGACGTGTATTTCGCCGACGATCGCTTATGGGTTGGCTGTGTGAGCCGACTCGTGATTCGTCCCTGTTGTTGTACAGTCACTGTCGTTAGCATTCTCTAGTTCTTCATGCAAGTGTTCGTGAAACGGTGTGTAGTTTGTGAGATTTTGATTGACAAGTTATTTGTCTCTGAGGCTCTGAGGAGTCGGTCGGTTAGCGTGGAGCAGTGAGGAATTCTCGGCGGGGCGTAGTTTGGCCGCGGCCCGCTGGCGATTGCTACGAGGTCCGTGGCTCACCAATCCTGGACACGAAAGTTGATTTTTGATTTAACCTATTACCCAGTCAAGACTGTTCACATTGTGTCGTTGTCCGCTCCCGGTAGCTGAGTGGTCAGCGCGACGGAATGTCAATCCTAAGGGCCCGGGTTCGATTCCCGGCTGGGTCGGAGATTTTCTTCGTTCAGGGATTGGGTGTTGTGTTGTCCTAATCGTCACCATTTCATCCCCATCGACGCGCAAGTCGCCGAAGTGGCGTCAAATCGAAAGACTTGCACCCGGCGAGCGGTCTACCCTACGGGAGGCCCGAGTCACAAGACTTTTTTTTTTTTATTGTGTCGTTTGGAGTTCGTTGTCGGCCGTTGGGATATTCCCTCGAGCAACAACTTGGTTTTCAAGTTGGATAATTCTAGACACCCTCCGGTGGAGTTTCGCTGTATTTGGTTATTTGAATTGAAGTGCACCAGCGGAATCTTTTGCGTTGTGGCCGTTAATGTTCCGGTTACCTGCCCTGGGCGTTGACGTAAATTTCAGGCAGTTTAATTTCCTCGTCGTGTTGTTGCTGTCCAGCATAGTGTGTAGTTTGACAGCTCCGTGTATGATTGGTTGTGGGCGCCAATACCTTCTGCGTTATTCCGTTGAACTCCCTGTTGTGCCCTGGTCGGATGAAGTGGAAGTTGTCTTGTCGGTGGGTTCGCTGACTGTCGGTCGGTTGGGTGTCGTCAGATTGTGAATGATTGGCCCTACTGCCTCTCACCTAAGCGAGCGTTAGTGTTTGAATTACAGGCTGACCCTCGAACATCTGGGCGCCCTTGTGTGTTGCCCTACTTTTTTAAAATTTTTCTTTTTGTTGGTACTTGTATGGCTTCTGGCCGGTTTTGTGTTTTAAATTAGAATTGTTTTACTCTTAAGGCCTTGAGCCTAGTTTAAAGTACTATTTCACGTAAGCCCTTTGGCGTTTAAAAAAATTGACTTTTTTAAGACTTCGGCCTTCAGCCGATTTGAATTTAACTTATTTACTTCAGCCTAACTAAAGAATTGTTTTAAGATAAGGCTCGCTTTAAATTTCTGATTATGCTTGCGTTTTAAGTTATTGGCATTAAGTAGTTTTTAAATTAAAGTGTCTTTCAGCCGGTAATTAAGTCCCAAAGATTAAAGTTGTGTGTTTAAGAAATTTTTTTGGGCTCTTGTAATGTTTGATCAAATAATAAAGTTGTATGTCCGAGTGTAACTGACAGCCCCTTATTTTGGCCCCTTTCCACAATTTATTCTATCTGTCCTGTCCTGCGGGTTAAGCAGGGCATTTCATTCTGCCATCAGAGGACTCTGAATTGTATCGTTTAACATGGCGGCGTGTATCGTAATTATGCAGTGCATGAGTAACAGCGTCCTATAATCGAATCTCTAAAGGGCTCGTTGCACGCTCAGATGTGCTTAACCCTCCGTCAGGAGCAATTCTGGAACACCCGTGTTTGGGTGCAATGAGCGTGACAGGCGCAGATTTTGAAATCACCTATCACCTCCCTCCAATATTTCAACAAAGGCTTAATCAGTCATATCAAACAATTAAATGTATTATATGCGGAGATAGGGAATCATGGGAACAACTGAAATAGAACATCACATCACTCCAATTTGCGTTTATTGTAACACTTGATAACAGACCAAGAAAATGTCGCGGGTTACACTTGACATATAATAGCACTAGAACAATAACAAACACCTGATTCAGTTTTCTGCACTTTAATTAAAGTTCAACAAGCGAACACAATTTAAGTTCTCCCATAAAAATAAATATGCACGTAGGCGCGTTAAAGAACTGGTTATGCCGGCCGGTGCGGCCGTGCGGTTCTAGACGCTTCAGTCTGGAACCGCGTGACCGCTACGGTCGCAGGTTCGAATCCTGCATCGGGCATGGATGTGTGTGATGTCCTTAGGTGAGTCAGGTTTAAGAAGCTCTAAGTTCTATGGGACTGATGACCACAGGTGTTAATTCCCATAGTGCTCAGAGCCGTTTGAACCAAAGAAAATGGCTCAAATGGCTCTGAGCACTATGGGACTTAACATCTGAGGTCTTCAGTCCCCTAGAACTTAGAACTACTTAAACCTACCAAACCTAAGAACATCACAAACATCCATGCCCGAGGCAGGATTCGAACCTGCGACCGTAGCGGTCGCGCGGTTCCAGACAGAAGCGCCTAGAACCGGTCGGCCACAATGGCCGGCCAAGAACCAAAGAACTGGTTATGAAACAGTCACTTATAACACCAAGGCAGGCACACTCCACTTAAAGGGAAAATAATTAGCAATTTTACATACTGACTAGAACGTTAAGGTGAATAACAGGAATGTGCATCGTCCACAATACCTTACGGAGACAGTTAACCTCCAACAAGTTACTTTCTTTACAAAAAAATGTCTCTGAGCACTATGGGACTTAACATCTGAGGTCATCAGTCCCCTCGAACTAGGAACTACTTAAACCTATCTAACCTAAGGACATCACACACATCCATGCCCGCGGCAGGATTCGAACCTGCGACCATAGCAGTCGCGCGGTTCCGGACTGATGCGCCTAGAACCGCTTGGCTACCGCGGCCGGCCTTTCTTTACAATATGACATTAACTACAGCTCAATAGTAATAAAAAAATTTAGATTACACACACACACATATACAGGGTGAGTCGCCTAACATTACCGCTGGATATATTTCGTAAACCACATCAAATACTGACGAATCGATTCCACAGACCGAACGTGAAGAGAGGGGCTAGTGTAATTGGTTAATACAAACCATAAAAAAATGCACGGAAGTATGTTTTTTAACACAAACCTACGGTTTTTTTCAAATGGAACCCCGTTAGTTTTGTTAGCACATCTGAACATATAAACAAATACGTAATCAGTGCCGTTTGTTGCATTGTAAAATGTTAATTACATCCGGAGATATTTTAACCTAAAGTTGACGCTTGAGTACCACCCCTCCGCTGTTCGATCGTGTGTATCGGAGAGCACCGAATTACGTAGGGATCCAAAGGGAACGGTGATGGACCTTAGGTACAGAAGAGACTGGAACAGCACATTACGCCCAGATGCCAAGGCCTTTTTATTGGTCTTTTTCACTGATACACATGTACATTACCATGAGGGGCGAGGTACACGTACACACGTGGTTTCCGTTTTCAATTGCGGAGTGGAATAGAGTGTGTCCCGACATGTCAGGCCAATAGATGTTCAATGTGGTGGCCATCATTTGCTGCACACAATTGCAATCTCTGGCGTAATGAATGTCGTACACGCCGCAGTACATCTGGTGTAATGTCGCCGCAGGCTGCCACAATACGTTGTTTCATATCCCCTGGGGTTGTAGGCACATCACGGTACACATTCTCCTTTAACGTACCGCACAGAAAGAGGTCCAGAGGTGTAAGATCAGGAGAACGGGCTGACCAATTTGTGCGTCCTCCACGTCCTATGAAACGCCCGTAGAACATCCTGTCAAGGGTCAGCCTAGTGTTAATTGCGGAATGTGCAGGTGCACCATCATGCTGATACTACATACGTCGACGCGTTTCCAGTGGGACATTTTCGAGCAACGTTGGCAGATCATTCTGTAGAAACGCGATGTATGTTGCAGCTGATTGGGCCCCTGCAATGAAGTGAGGACCAATGAGGTGGTCGCCAATGATTCCGCACCATACATTTACAGTCCACGGTCGCTGTCGCTCTACCTGTCTGAGCCAGCGAGGATTGTCCACCGACCAGTAATGCATGTTCCGTAGATTCACTGCCCCGTGGTTTGTGAAACCCGCTTCATCGGTAAGCAGGTAGAACTGCAACGCATTCTCTGTTAATGCCCATTGACAGAATTGCACTCGATGATTAAAGTCATTGCTGATGTGGCGACACATGAAACGGGTGAAAGGGGTGACGATGCAGTCCACCGGCTCTCGCAATGTCCCGTGTACTCATGTGTGGGTTCATGGCAACAGCAGCTAACACACCAACTGCACCCGCTTCTCCTGTGACGGGTCTGTTACGGACCAGTTTGCGTGCTACGACCATACTTGCTGTATACAGTTGGCGGTAGATGTTTTGCAATGTGCGGTCGGTAGTTTTGGTGCACCACATAAACGACGTAGTAAATGGTAGGATTACCGATAGGGGTAGAATCATTCAGCGTTCGACCACCGTATGTTTTATATCCTTACAGAATATACACTGATAAGCCAAAACATTACGACCACTGACCACAGTGATGTTGGATGACACCTGGTAGCGTTGCGGTCACGTGACGTGGTAACAAAAGTTTATAAGCGGAGCAGACACGGACGGGGGGATTACCCTAGCGAAGATATGGGCCGCAAATGTGGAAATAGATTGAGATACGCGACTTTCACAAAGAGTGGATTATTGTTACGCGCAGCCTGTGAACGACAGTGGAACCACCTCACATAATGTGGAGTTCGGAAGCTTGTCTGCTCTCTGAAGTAGGATAGATGGTGATGTGTGGCATCTACGCCGGAAGAGCACAACGCTGGTACACGCGCAAGTGTTCCAGAGCACACCGTTCACCGCACATTGTTGGTCGAACATGGGGCTCCCACGTGTTTACATGTACATCAAACTATATCGTCAATTACGATTGCAGTGGGCACGGGACCATCGGGATTCGACCGTCGATCAATGGAAACGTGTCGTCTCTTCTGGTGAATCACATTTTTAATTCATTACGTCGATGGTCGTCTCCATGAACGCGGTCATCAAGGGGAACGGCGGCTCCAAACGTGCAGCACGCCACGGACGCAGGCTGGTGGGAGCAGTATCATGCTATGGGGGACTTTCTCCTGAGCTTGCATGAGACTGTGGTAGCAATCGCAGACACGCTGAACGCTGCGAACCGCCTGCACCCCTTCATGCTCGATACCTTCCCCGACGGCGATGTCATTTTTCAGCAGTATAATTGTCTGTCTCTTGGAGCCAGACCCGTTCTACAGTGGTTTGGGGAGCATTATGGTCAACTTAAGATAATGGTTCGGCAGCCAAATTCGCCTGATGTAAATCCTACTGAACCCATCTGGGTCGCTATCGGGGGCCATCCGGTAACTGAGTGGTCAGCGTGACGAATTGCCGTCCTAGGGGCTCGGGTTCGATTCCCGGCTGGGTCGGGGATTTTCTCCGCTCAGGGACTGGATGTTGTGCTGTCTTCATCATCATTTCATCCCCATCCGGCGCGCAGGTCGCCCAATGTGGCGTCGAATGTAATAAGACCTTCTCCAAGGCTGCCGGACCTGCCCCTCAAGGGGCTTCCCGGCCAATTACGCCAAACACTCATTATCATCGGGGGCCATCACCGCGTTCGCAAATCAGCGGCCAGTTTTTTTACGCAAATTACGTGACCTGTGCGTTGACGTCTAACGCTACTTACCTCCACAAACCTACCAACAAACTGTCAGATCCCTGATAAGCAGAATCAGTAATATTTTTCGTTCCGAAGGCGGACAAACAAGCTATTTTTGTTGAGGAATTGTTTTCTAGCGCCATATGATGGATCTGTACTATTTCCTTTAATTTTACTACAGCGTCGCTTTGTTTCACGTTACAAATCAACAATTTTCGAATAAAACCTGAATTAAACATTGACAGTTTCAGTTTTGCTATAAAAATTGTTTATTCTGAAGTAACAGACAGGAGAATAACTATGAAGAACAAAAATGTTCCGTGCATTACCCGGTCCTTTATATACCCCCACACCGCTTCTAGACGGTTCACTGCTTCCGGTTTTGAGGGCACGCTAGTAAGACACTGATTGCAAACATAAAGAAAGCAATCGTTATGACATAACGATCTGTATGCAACACAACTAATGTACAGATAATGTGGGTACGACTTTAACTGACCGAAGCTACTAAGAAAACCAGCGTAGTGTACGTTTACTTATAGTAGTCTACGGTAGCCTACAATAATTCTACAACTCTAGCGGAGAGGTTTGACATATAATCCAGAGTACTGGCGCAAAGACGGGTGGTCATAAACTTTACGCCGCCACCTCTGTTCCCATTACGGGCCAAGTACCGCCAGTGAAAATTTCATCCACCACACGCATTTTCTAATCCGGCTTAACTCCAAGTCGAACGACTCTGCACAGGAGTGCGTTAGCGACCTTGACTGAGGAGCTGAGTCATTCTAACCACAGTAATATAAATTTTGTATTTTTCGTCATATAGGTACCGTACAGTATTTAATTTATCAAGGAAGGTGCCATTCTTGGTCCGCCCCCATAGCTGATTGGTCACGTCTGACTCGTGAAGGACCTGGACGCAGTTCGCGGTGCAACCAGCAATTTTTCCTTGATGGGAAAACTGGGGCGGGGCGCATTCAACCTCGTGATGCCAACTGAGAAGTTATTTCAGAGAAATGTAGCGGTTCCAATGCCTGAAAAATCGTCAAAGTTCGGGAGAATGGTGTTCTGACACTCTGATATGCCATGCCATGTCATACCATGCCATACCATGCCACACCGATCCGCACAACGCGTACTGGTCTCGCGCACTGGTCTCGCTTGTAGAGATATGGGTACTGAAAAAAATACAGATATTGCACCAAACAAAATGTCCATTTCTGAAATATAGATTCTCGCGTGTCAATTTTTAAGATTCGTTTTTTAAACTAAAGAAAAATATCAAAGTGCAGGCTCCAGTTGTTTTAGCAGATGTTAAATATGATTTCCTAACTATAAGCACGTGTTGTCCGACAATAGACGTTCCCTCACTTTCAGAAACCTCGACATGCTGCTCGTCGTACTCTGCAACAGACGTAAGATGGTAGTAAAACAATTCTCGTACATGTTCAAGGAATGAGATTTCTTAAGTAAAAACATTGGGATTTTAAGTTAATTAACCTTTGGGCTATGTAATATCAGTTCCAACCGCGTATAAAGTTTTTCATTACTCTAGTTAATTTTGTAATTTACTTTCCTCATGTTGTTTATTATTTTTACTTCATATTATCGAGATCCTCAGGAAATTTTAGAGATAATTTTCCAGGTATTTTAGGTCATAAGCATCTTGACCCTGAGTTACAGCACCATTTTTATATTCGTAAACTAAATGACTTCTCACTAGCGCAGATGTCCCTACTGTCCGCGCCACCCTCTCTGCGGGCGCCACTGTGTGTCTCTATTCCTAATTCCACTAGCTGCGAGGAGAAGAGCGTAATCCGATTTCTTATTGCAAAGGGATACGCGTCATTTTTAAAGAAACTTACTAATACGTACAACTGGTGTCGTGAGTTTAAAGCTGGCGGAACGTATGTTGATGATGAACAAAGGAATGGGCGTCCCTCAATATGACTGATAAGATACTGAGCGAGATCGCAGAAATAGTTCGTGGTGACTGTTGATTGATTTTAGACCAGATGAACATAATGTTTCCAAAGTTTTCCAGATGTCTTCTGCATGAAATATTATCACTGAAATACTAGTTTTTCCGAAATTCTCTGCGAGATAGGTACCAAAACAGCCCACAGACCAACACGAAGTCAACAGAATCACGTATTCACGAGTATTCTCTAGCTCTTCCAACAGCAAGGTAAGCAGTTCCTTGATGACTGTATTGTGTCTGACTACGAAACCTGGATGGCCCACTACACCTCTCAGAGGAAGAGACAATTAATTCAGTGTCAACATTCCTCCTCTTCATCGACGAAAAAATCCAAAACCGTTGTTTCAGCCCCAAAAATTATGGTCTCTCCGCATTGAATTTTTGTCCCAGAAGGAAATAATTAATACTCTGCGGCACCACGAAACAAAAAAACAGGCAATACGGAACAAAAGAGAGGGAATTCGGTGGAGATGTTATCAACCACTTCGCCCACAGCCATCTTCGTCCACTTCCAGGTTCTCATTTTTCCACCTCTATCAAACTGTTTACAGATGGAAAAAGGTTTTCTATCAGCGAGGAGATCCAGAGTGCTGCAGAAGCAATGCGCCAAATAGTCGGCGAGGTATCAGAAAGCTCGTGCCTCGGTTCGCGCAACGCTTTGAGAACGAAGGCGCCTACGACGAAAAATAGTTTGATTTACATCTGTGAATCTGAAAATTTCATATTTTGTCTTTTCGTCTTTTAGACGATCGAATACTCTTCATTTCTCGACATGCTTCGTTGTTCGCTGTGGCTACTTTAATCCTTATCTATCAGTCGTTCCCTCTTTTGTGCTTTTCGTAAGTTACAGGAGAACTCTCGAGTGCTCGTTCAAAGAAACTGGGAGCAAATAAAGGTGACAAAAAAGAAATCCGTGTCAGTTTGGAAACCGTATTCAGTAAAGACGAGCATTTGCGGAAAGTGTGAGGTCCGGGATTCCAAACCCGTGTCTGGCACGATTTTGAGTGGTCACACTGCAATAATCGAAACGCATGTTCAGCGTTAATGAGCTGCATTCATTAATTTCATCAGCATAATATTCACGTATCGTGAGGAAAAACACAAGCAGAAGCCAGAGGCGGTATATCCATGTAGGACACGTTTCGGACCCCACGCAATCAAAGGGCCCGGAAGCAGCCCTGCTGTTTTTCGACGTAAAATTAAGCGTTAGCAGTTTTAAATTGAAAATAGAACTACTGTTTCGGATTATGCGCGCATAATTGTACAGTGTTTTTTAAGCACTGGAAATAATGAATCGTTGACATGAAATCGTGTATAGTTTCGAACGTTTGAAGAATGCATTCGTCGTAGTTCTGCTTTATTAACCATAGTTCATGTACCACAAAGTGGTACAAGAGTTGACTTTTTGTTTTCCAATAAGGTCTGAAGTGCGTATTAACGAAATGGACCCAGAATATTGCCGACAGAGATTACGTACTTAACCAGTCTCGACTAAAAATACTTTGTTTCCCTCACACACGAAACGATATCGGCCTCGAAACGAAGGAGCCGGACTGCCAGCAAACTATCAAAATCGTTTGAATTAAGGTAATGAAGTTCTAGGGTAGTGATGTTTTTGTTATCCTGTTTTACGTTCCTGCCGAGCGAGATGGTGCAGTGGTTACTCGCATTCGGGAGGAGAACAATTCAAATCCCCGTCCGGCCATCCAGATTTAGGTTTTCCGTGCTTGCCTTTAATTACCTGGAGTAGGCCAGCGACCTTTCGGCAAAACTCAACAGCTGGCGCCAAATGGCATCTTTGGCGCAGAGATCACGTGCCGAGGACGCACGCACACGACTGGCTTCATTGGCGGAGAATGCACTACATTATTCTTCCGCAAATGGATCGCGCAACCAATAGGAAACCTGTATACATCCGCACTCTGCCAGGACACCATTTTGCTGAAGTGCAGTATCTCATCGGTGTTTGATTTTGACCGAACTGACCGGTGGAATTGTTTCAGGCTGTCGTAACGATCTTCAAGTCTACGAAGGCACTTCAAATCAGACTTCACGTTTTTCCAGTGCAATTCAGACTTCTCCTTATTCGCCGAGGAAGTCAATATTTTGTTGAACAGACTCAGTAGACGTCTTTACTAACAGATTGCCCACAGGACAGTGTAGTAATCCAAGAATTAATTACTTGCATTAATTTAGTTTGCAGTGATAAACCTTCACTTACCGACTTGTGCCTCAAACATTAAGAACTGAAACTAATGAATAAAACATAGTTTGTTTTGGATATTCATGAGTTCTTGTTCAAGTGTCACCACTATGGTACACTAGTTTTCATGTGTGCTTTAATGTTTAACCTATGAACATTGTACTTCTTCTGCTTATTCTCTCCCACCGAATGCAGAAGTGTTAGGTTGCCAGCTGCCACAATTGAGCACAATATATGACATCAATTTTTGCATCTGGTCTGATACGATATTATACCATGTGACAGACGTAAGTCCCGTGAACTGAATCTCAGAATTTTGGTCCATCCAAACGTCAAAACTTTGTTTGTTTATAGTATGAAGCACTTTACTTCTTTACATGATCTGTAATTATTTATAATCAAAAATGAGATTTTCACTCTGCAGCGGAGTGTGTGCGCTGATATGAAACTTCCTGGCAGATTAAAACCGTGTGTCGGACTGAAACTCGAGCTCGGGACCTTTGTCTTTCGCGGGCAAATGCTCTACCATCTGAGCTACCGAAGCACGACTCACGACCCATCCTCACAGCTTCAATTCTGCCAGTACCTCGTCTCCTACCTTACAAACTTCACAGAAGTAGCACTCCTGGAAGAAAAGATATGGCTTAGCCACAGAAGAGCTTCTGTGAAGTTTGGAAGGTAGGAGACGAGGTACTGGCAGAATTGAAGCTGTGAGGTCGTTTCGTGACTAGTGTTTGGGTAGCTCAGATGATAGAGCACTTGCCCACAAAAGGCAAAGGTCTCGAGTTCGAGTCTCGGTCTGGCACACAAGTTTAATCTGCCAGAAAGTTTCATTTATAATCAATTTCGAGGGAGTCTACATAACGTAGCGTCTGCAACGGCGGGCAACTCTCAGTTCAGCTTACCAGTAAATGCCTGGAAATCTGGTTACTTTACTCATCCCACTTCGTGAAAACAAGAGGAAAAACACCCTGATCTCTTTGGAAGTGTTGCACCACAGAAAGGTATCCTGGGCAAACGTAAAAATTTTGAAGCCTCTCCCTGGCCAGCGCTGAGCCAAGACAAGTCCATGCACCCTGTCCGCATTGGAATGACAAAGACAGAGGAGAGCCAATAACGCAAATAGCATGGCACACAACAGAGGCCATTGCAACATATCATTCAAGTGAGATGTCTGAATCACCAGTTAGCCACTATGCCCTCACTGTGAAGGGAGTATAACATCATGCTCGTAACCACGCACAGTGGAGTAATAACACAAAAATCATACACAAGAATAACTTTCAGCCCACTGACACCTCACAAAGTAATGAAGTGAAAGCGTGGATCAAAAGATTGGGACGATATGACATTGGGACAATATGACACAATGAAGAATGCTGATGGGACCATTCTAATCTAATCTAAAAAGGGATAACTTCACTACCCCTGACAGACAACTACAAATACTTGGGCCTCTGAGCCCGTCTTTTATTCAGTCGCAGTGAACTGCCTCCAACGCAGGACCTGCAATGGCGCTCGCCAGGCGACTACTACCTTTGAGACAACAGCCAGCATGGAATTCATGATATTGTGACTTGCCATCCTCTCCTCCACTGATGTGAAGACTTCGGGCCTTCTACCATCTGCTCACAGCCTGAAAACTTAGTTTTTGGGGCACTGTCAAATGTTGCTGTTCTCAGGAGGTGCGACAGCTGCTGCTGCCACTGAACTTGTATCTGTGAATGGACATCAGTGCTCATCCATGACTACTTACAGCGGCTCCAACACTGTTTCAAAGAGGTAATTTTTTGCTGGGTACCTGGTCGCTTTGTGATACAAGGAAATGACATGGCCGACAAAGCCACCAAAGAAGCATGTCGGGATGGTTTTGTCCATCAGTGTCCCATCCAGTTGCATGCCATCATCTCATTTTCTGACAGAAGTGTCATGCGTCAATGGGAGACTGACTGGTTTCAGGTGACAAAAAACGAACTGCGGTCGCTCAAATCGACCCCACAGGCATGGCGGACTTCGTGTCAGCCTCACTGCTGCAAGGATATTCTGCTCATCAGACTGCACATCGTACATAGCCCTTTACCGCATGGCTTCCTCCTCCAGAGGGAGAATCCACCGCTCTGTGAAGTTTGTGGCATGCTACTTTCACTTTAGCATATTTTGGCAACATGTGTCCTATATACTGATATTAGGGTAGCCCTCGATGGAGATCTACCCACCATCCTCGCAGATACTGATTCCAGTGTTTGTAACGTCTAGTAAGAAACAAAAACAACATATTATGTAGTAACGAGAAAATTATATGTATCATATTGTGTTATTGTATAAAATTATGTATTTTTTTTATTATTTATTTTTGAGAATATCTGCGTCGGCGAGTAATGAAACCGCCACAGACGATAAATGTCGAACAAAGATTAAAATAAGTAACTAGTATATAATACGTGACGAATAGCAATTTCTTTGTCTTCTTCATCTGGGAGTCGAACGAGTAAGATATCCTGTGGCGTAGTAGCGAACGCTAGTGTAGCATTCTTTTGTCGAGACTAAGAGATGTACGCCATTACGTGTGAATTCATAAAGGTGTGTAAAAATTGAAATATTTAAGTGTTTTAATAGAGTTATGTAAATGAAAACTTGCATTATTAATTGTTAAAGCTTGCTTGCCTATTATCCCATCCTGTTGAGACATTTTTCAGTTATATAAATATTATCTGTGGTGCTGAGCTGCGTGGCGAACGAAAGAGCCGCTGCCGCGGCGTATTCAAACGACTTCCAATATAGTCTATCATACCGCAAGGAAGCGGTAAAGTAACAGTAAAATAATAGTATTTCTTTTAGCTTCCAGACTTGCAGTGCAGATCAACAGATTTTATGATGTGTTGCAGGTTGACGAGGGCTGCTGATAGTATATAACTCACAGTACAAATAAGTTAATGTGCCGTCAAAATCTAATAGGAATCTTGCTGTGCTCCGTTCTGGTCTGGCAAACTTTATAGTGAAAACGTATTTTTTTTAATAAGAGTCTTATGTTCTTGTGCTAGTCGTGGTATTGAATGGTGTTTTACCGAGAAACAAAATCCACTGCAAAATTTTGTTGTTGAACGATCATACGAACTGTAACATCAGTGTTCATAACCAAGTAATTTCAATTTTCAATAACTATAAAGTAGGGAAGATATGTTGATTTTTAGAATGAGTTACAGTCACGAAAAAACGTTCCTTTAATTGTAGGCCAGATACAGAACAATAAGATCTCAATATATGTATTTTGCTTTGTTAAAAGGTAATGATGATAAAGAAATTCAAAGCACGGCATTATTAACAGATATTTCGCGGCTCTTTTCGTATATGCGATAACAAAAAACGCGAAATGTTGCAAGGGCGACGAAATTTTGTGAACCATCAGGCCTCATCCCTAAATTGGTGGGGAAGGGAGGCATATTTTAATACATTATAAACTGCTCCGCATGTGGGGACAGCCTTCATCCCCACCTATGAGATTGGCATGCTGATTTTTCGTCAGGGTGCTGATGACCATGATGTCGAGCGCCCCTCACATCAAATCATCATCATTATCATCACAGACATCAGTGTCCATGAGCTTCCTCTGGTGGAGTACCCATGACTTTGCACCACCACTGTCATCTCTTGGAGAGCTGCTGAGAACTTACTGAGATGCTATCTTCGATGTCTGCTGGCAGCTTTGACTACATTGATACCCTTCAAGATTGTTAAGGTGGACGCATCAGTACGTTCCATGGCCACGTTCTGCTTCTACTGCAGTGGAGAAGATGGTTCAGTTGTAAAACCAAAACAAATAAACGTTAAATATGCTAATCCTGTCTCATTAGCACCCCAAGGCACCTGACAGGACTCACCACCACACTCCACACTTTGTCATCCTGCATCTGTAGGGGTCATATCCCACTGATTCCTCCATATTGGTGTCAGAATTGACTATCACCCCAGGACTTTGTTAACAGTGGGACCATAACTGCAGCATCAATTGTCTCATTCGTGTGGACTTCCAGTCGAACTCGGTGGTGTGCAGTGAGTGAACATTTTTCTGTTGGCCAACTTTTGGTGCTCATTAGTTATGACCATGTCAGAGATATTCACAGCACTTTGAAAGCGTCGTTTGTTAAATCACAGGAGCTTGCAGGCTTGTCGCAGTTTCTTCTAAATTTCAAGGAAACATTTTTAATCCCAGTAGTGTGTAAGTTCTGTATTTTGTCAGGGCATGAGATGTCGTGCACTAAGGCAGTGCCAGTTACATCTATCATTTGCAGACAATTTGGTCATTTAGTATAAGACTGTTTTGATTCGCATTCAGCAATAATATGGAGTAAAAAATAATTTAGTTTATTTTTTGTGTGTATGGTAAATTCAGATTTTCCCCATTTTTCTTTTATAGTAACGACACTTGTGGAATGCACAAAATGCGACACACATGCAGCCACTATGAATGATACACAGGTAACAAGGTTATTGGGAGTTAATTCTCAGCAGAAAATACGATGAGAAATTATGTACACAAGTGGAAGTATTGCAATCCGTTCAACAGCAAATGCAATCTATATGAGTGGAAGCAAAATCAGTGTTGGACATATCCCCTTTTTCTGTGGATTCATTAGCAGCCAACATGATAATGTCTTCTCTGGGAAAACAATGGAGGATGTAACTGTGTTATTAACAATGTTGTAGCTATCACCAAATTGAGTAATTGGTCAGACAAGTCATATCTAAATATGGCTAATTTACAGTTAGTGGGTGAGGCTAAGACATACGTTACATATCACGAAATACTTAGTAAAGAAGAGATGTTTGAGCAGTTAGTTGTTGGCCTGTGTCAGCGCTACTGGAAACAGAATATCACGAGATTCTTCCGAGAAATACTTAGTTGTTTGGCACAGAAACACAATGAATCAGTGGAATCATTCTTGGATAAAATCTGAAAGAGTAATGCACAGACATATGAGCTGACATGCAGTTTAGAGGCTGACAGTCATCCTGCACGAAGCTGAAAACAGGTTGCTTGATATCTCTTTATGGGGTGTCCCCACTGATGTCATGCAGGATCAAGATGGAGAATTCATATGATTTGCTGTCAGCTGTTAGGACTGCCACACAGAGGAAATCGATATCGCTACAAACGGATATAGTGACCGTTAGTCTTCACCTCCAACATAAAATCTTACATATGTGGATGTAAAAGCCATCTGCAGAAGCAATATCATCTATCAGATTGCTATGAATGTGGTCAAGTTGGTCATAAGGCCAGGAGTTTAGAACTATGAAACAGGGAAATAGCATCAGCAGAAGGATTCATTAAATGCAAATAGGCATGGATCACCTGTCGTAAAGCATTGCCAATAGGACACAATACTGCGCAGACATATCCAGAGACAGAATGTTACTTATCAGGCTTAGTACAGGGCAAGAAACATAAGTTTTCAACAGAGAGAGATGCACACATCAGTCATGGTCTGGATCTTTTTGAGAGCAAGTGAGGCAAACTTGCAAGGTGCACTGGCCATGAAGGTGTTACCAACTGAACTGCGAACACAGGTGCGAAAGATTGGTTCACAGATAATGTAATGTTGGTTACAGGGAAATCAGTTCGCCTTACTGTAAGTATTGACTTACTAAAAGAAGCACTGTCTGCTGTAGAACCACTAGAGAATAATGGGGAATTATATAAAATGCATTGTTTTGTGCACAGAAGCACAGCAAGCCTTAGTAATATAAACAGTAGGTTTGTCATTCCCGTTGGCATAGATAATTTTGGATGGTTGAGGTTAGCCTGCCAAAGAGATTAATAACTGCCAGCTCAGGTATTTTGGATGAAGGAGGTATTGATAGGTCATGTGATGACCAGAGCCACAAGCAAACCGTTACTGCATATTGATCACTTACAAGATATTGATCAACAAGCGATGGAAGGTTTATTGCTATGATTCAAGGATTTATTTAATACATATGCTCCATTAACAGCAACCCCAGTTACACAATATTGTACACCCATGGGTGATAATGCTCTGGTCTATAGGAAGCCGTACCATGTACCAAGGCATTACTGGAGAAAGTGATTGATCAGCAACAAGTGGAGGGAATAATAGAACACAGCCCATGGGCGCAGCAGTAGTAATAATTTCGAAGAAATCACCGGATTGTACCAAAAATATAGATTCTATTGCGATTACAGCTATTTAAAGTCAAAGGCTGTCGTTGATGCCTATCCCATTCCAAACATTACTAAGCCGTTGAACAACTTAGGCCAGTGCAAGTATTTCTCAATGATGGATCCGAATGGCACATATCATCAGCTAGAAGTGGTCCCAGAAGATAGACCAAAAACTGCCTTCACTATACAATGCGGCCGTTATCAGTGTCAGAGAATGAGGTTCAAAGAACTCACCATCTATTTCATAGAGTCTATTAGACCAAGAACTTAAGGAGTGTATGATGAACTTGGATGGCATCATAGTATTCTCGAAAAATATGGAGGAACACATGAGATGTTTAGAAGCAGTATTCAAAAAAATGGTTCAAATGACTCTGAGCACTATGGGACTCAACTGCTGAGGTAATTAGTCCCCTATAACTTAGAACTAGTTAAACCTAACTAACCTAAGGACATCCCAAACATCCGTGCCCAAGGCAGGATTCGAACCTGCGACCGTAGCGGTCTTGCGGTTCCATACTGCAGCGCCTTTAACCGCACGGCCACTTCGGCCGGCAAGCAGTATTCAACAAACTACAGGCAGCATGTCTGACATTCAAAATGGGTAAATGCCTTTTGTGAAGACAGAAGTGAACTACCTCAGGCATCAGATTAGTGCGAAGTGAGAAAAATCTGAGCCCTGATTAGTATCAGCAGTCTGTGCATTCTCGACACTTCAAACAATGAAACAATTACAATCATTCCTAAGCCTCTATAACTACAATATTACAGAAAATTCATCAGATATTTTGCAGAAACTGGAAACCTTTCAATCATTTAATAAGAAAATGGGCAAAATTTGGATGACTGAGAGTGTCGAACAGCGTTTGAAACACCTAAAAATACATTAATATCGGATCCAGTGAAGACATTTCCTGTCTTTGAGGAGGAGTTCATCATATCATATGATGCCAAAAATGGTGTGCTAGGTTGTATTTTCAACCAAAATATGGATGGCAAGGGACGTCCATTGGCTTATGCTTCAAGGCAACTAAACCGTACAGAACAGAACTACTGTACTTTGAAAAAGATGTTTGCAAATATTTACAGTATTTCCTAGTTTTGCTGCTATTTGTAAGATCAGAAATTTAAGGTAGTGACATCGCTAAAATGGTTGTTAGGATTGAAAGATCCTTCTAGTACACTGACACGATAGGCACTCTGAGGGAACCTGACTATGAAGTTGTTCATAAATCAGATAGGAAGCACACCAATGCAGATACTTTAAGCTGGAAAACTGGAGTGCTTCAAATACTGGGCAAAAGCGTGGCTGAATGACAGAAGGCGTAAACATCTGATGCAGACTATGAGGCATTCTGGTTACAGCAGCAGTTCGTCACACATGACTGCTTATTCTGCAGATTGACAACGTGAGGACAATAGTAGTGGTTCGAGCAGCAGGACAAGATTTTAAGACAAGTACATGTCCACATATTGTGTACCATGGCAGTTTCAGAACAATGGATAGATGAGTTCCTGAGAAATTCTGGTGGAAAATGAGGAAACATAATGTGGAAGAGTATGTGAAAAACTCTCTACCTTGTATGCTAACTTTAGAAATTGGAAAATCCATTACAATTATTTCCAGAGGCATCTCCGTCTTCTGAAATGATCGGGTTAGATGCTTTAGGACTCATTAATAGAACAATCACAGGGAAAAAGTATGTAGTGACGACGATAGACCATTTTTCGTGATTCATAACAATGATAGCAATCCCTGATCAACAGGCTAACACATTGGCACATGAGATGGCGAACAGTTCGGTACTCAAGTTAGTTTGAGTGCTGGATACCCTAGTAAGTACCACACACCATACAAAGTTACTGAAATGACTTCACCAGTAAATGCTAAATTACTGATGGAATTATCTATTGTTCATCTGAGTGGGGCCAAGCCATTCAGAGAAGCCATGGACGCATTGTTGCAAGTTCCATCAGCTATACTAGTGCTAAAGAAAACATCTAAAAAAAGTTAGGAAGCGATTACATAATGATGATCAGGACACACACTGCGAACCTTGCACACTCAGATAGTATTATAAGTAACGAATTTATTCTTCTCTTATGTATAATGGGTTTTGGAAGTTTTTTGTTGTTGAATAGGGTTATTTTTTATGTATATGCATTTTCGGATGAGAGAGGGAATTGATAAAGGTTCCTTTCTCTTAAGTGGATACAAATACGAACTCAGGGAGCTCTCAGAGCAGACAGAAGTTTACTTTCTCATGTCACTGGAAGACTTGTGTGAATGACTGAGAAAAAATTACAATTCACCTACATCTACATCGGTACTGCGCAAGTCACCGTACATTGCATGGCGCAGGGTACCGTGTACCACTACCAGTCATTTCTTTTTGTGTTCCACTTGCAAAAAGAGCGAGGGAAAAACGACTATCTATATGTCTCCATATGAGCCTTTTTGCTGCTCAGCACAGTGTATGTTGTCAGTAATAGAATCATTCGGCAGTCAGCTTCAAATGCCAGTTCTCTAAATTTTGTCAATAGCGCTCCTCGAAAAGAACGTCGCCTTCCCACCAGGGATTCCCGTTTTAGTTCTCGAAGCATCTACGTGAACATGTGTAGTTTGAACCTACCAGTAACCAATCTAGCAACCTGCCTCTGAAGTGCTTAAATGTCTTCCTTCAATCCAAACTGGTATGGATCCCAAACACTTCAGCAACATTCAAGAATAAGTCGCACCAGTGACCTATATGCAGTGTCCTTTACAGATGAATCACACTTTCCTAAAATTCCCCCAATAAACCGAAGTTGACCATTCGCCTTCCCCACCACAGTGCTCACATGTTCATTCCGTTTCGTATGCTTTGCAACACTATGCCCAGATATTTAAACAATGTGACTGTGTCAAGCAGTACACCACTAATGCTGTATTCAAACATTACAGCTTTGTTTCTCCCTACTCATCCGCATTAACTTAAGTTTTCTCACATTTATGGCTATCTGCAATTCATCACACCATCTAGAAATTTTGTATAAGTCCTCTTGTATCCTCCTACAGTCACTCAACCTCGATACTCTACTGTACACCACAGTGTCATCAGAAAACAACTGCAGGCTGTTGCCCACCCCGTTTCCCAAATTATTAATGTATATAGAGAACAACAGCTGTCCTATCACACCTTGGTGGAGCACTCCAGATGCTACTGTTGCCTATGATGAACACTCGCCATCGAGTACGACATACTGGGTTCTATCACTTAAGAAGTCTACGAGCCACTCACATATCTGTACTTGTACCTTCATTTACACCCTGCAACGGGGCACAGTGTAAATCCTCTCTGAAAATCTAGAAATATCGAATCTGCCTGTTTCCATTCATCCATAGTTCACAATATACGAGGGCTATCCACAAAGTACATTACGTTTTGGAATTAAAAATAAATAAAGTATTGGAACATTTTTTATCATATACAGATGAAAGCCACACTTAAATACTGTTGTGACTTAGCAAGACAGCCAAGTCACAACGAGAGGAAGCCGAAAGGCACGCGCTTAAACTCACGCAGGCTGGCGTGAGGTCTGAAACAGGATACGTAATGAATGCTATAAAGAAAAGTACGTAGCTTCTGGAATACTTAACTTTAATCCACAATTGTTGAACATTGCTCTTGATGATACAGTATTATCATCTCAATATAACTTCGTGATGGCGCCTTGCTAGGTCGTAGCAATTGACTTAGCTGAAGGCTATGCTAACTATCGTCTCGGCAAATGAGAGCGTATTTGTCAGTATGGCATCGCTAGCAAAGTCGGCTGTACAACTGGGGCGAGTGCCAGTACGTCTCTCTAGACCTGCCGTATGGTGGCGCTCGGTCTCCTATCACTGACAGTGGCGACATGCGGGTCCGACGTATACTAATGGACCGCGGCCGATTTAAAGGCTACCACCTAGCAAGTGTGGTGTCTGGCGGTGACACCACGAATACTACTTTTCTACATAGTTGCCATTTAAATTACGCCATTTATCGTAGCGATGGACGAGCTTGGAAATTCCTTCGTCGTAAAATTCGGCCGCCTGCGCCTTCAACCACGTGTTACCTCTTCTTGAAGCTGTGCGTCTTCATCAAAACGCTGCATAGCCAACCACTTCTTCATTGCTGGGAATAAGTGGAAGTCGTTCGGTGCCAGGTCGGGACTGTACGGCGGATGAGGAAACAACTCCTAGTTAAAAGGTTTGAGAACTTCACGAGTGGCATTTGCCGTGTGGGCCCGGGCGTTGTCGTGAATCAGCAAGATCTTTGAGCCCAACTTTCCCCTGCGCTTGTTTTGTATTGCTCTTCTGAGGTTGTGCAGAGTTTGGCAATACCTTTGAGAGTTTATTGTAGTGCCTCTTTCCAGGAAATCCACAAAAATCACACCTTTTCTGTCCCAAAAGACAGTCGCCATCAACTTCCTTGCCGACATTGTCTGCATGCATTTCTTGGGTTTTTCGGGGGAATTTGTGTGCCCCCACTGCACTGACTGCAATTTTGTCTCGCAGTTCACATGCTTAACCCATGTTTCGTCACCAGTAACAATGCGATCGAGTAAAGAGTCGCCATCTTTCTCGTAAGCGTCCAAAAACGTTAACGCTGCAGCCATTCGCTGATTTTTGTGAATCTCTGTCAAGATTTTTGGTATCCATCTTGCACAAAACTTGTGGTAACAAGCTTTTCGGTAATGAGTTCGTGCAACAAACGTCGTGAAATTTGTGGAAAACTCATAGAGAGTTCCGTTATTGTGAAATTACGGTTTTCACGGACCGTGGCATCGACTTTTTCGACAAGTTCGGCAGTCACTATGCTGGGTCTTCCAGTTCGCTCTTCGTCGTGAACGTTAGTTCCGCCATTTTTAAAGTTTATGACCCATTGACGCACTCCACCTTCAGTGATTTATGTTGTCCCCATACACTTCACAAAGCTGCCGATAGATTTCTATCGGTGTACAGTTTTTTTGCAGTTAGAAACCTTATTACAGCACGCACTTCACACTTCGCGGCATTTACAATTAACGCTGACATTTCAAACTGTCACACTAACTCAAAACGGAGTACAGCACGAACCTCTCACTAGCACGGCAGGATGCCGACTGAGCGGCGGAATGCCATGACACCAAGATGGCCGCGCTAGCCCCGCCCCTAACGGACACAAACGAAAACGTAATGTACTTTGTGGATAGCCCTCGTATCACGTGAGAAAAGGGTAAGCTGAGTTTTGCACGAGCAGTGCTTTCTACAGCCACGCTAATTCGTGGACGTAAGCTTCTCAGTCTCAAGAAAATTTATTACATTGGAAATGAAAATATATTCAAGGATTCTGGAGGAACTCAAAGTTGGAGATATTGGTCTGTAATTTTGTGTTACCGTTCTTTCAGGCTTTTTATATGCAGGAGTCCCCTGCCCTTTGTTTCCAGTTGCTTGGGACTTTGTGCTGGACGAGAGATTCACGATAAATCCAAGCTAGATAAGGGGCCAATGCCATAGAATACTCTTTGTACAACGGGATTGAGATTCCATCCGGACCTTGTGACTTATTTGCTTTCAAACCTTCAGTTGTTTCTCTACACCAGGGATGCTTATTACTATGTCGTCCATATGAGAGTCTGTTCAGTGGTCAAATGGCTGTATGTTTGTACGAATCTACTGTGTGAATTATTTCTTGAACGCAAAATTTAAAACTTCGACTTTTGTTTCGCTATCTTCAACTGACTGGTCAACATGGGACTGAATGGAAGCCTTAGACCCACTTACTGATTTATATAGGACCAGAATTTTCTCGGGTTCTCTACCAGTTCTTTTGCTACGGTATGACGGTGGTAGTTTTTGTATGTTTCGCGCCCAGGTCTTTTCACAGATACACGAGTCTTTATTAACGTTTGCTTGTCATCCAGTGGGAGTGGTGCAGACTAACACAAGAGCATGTAAAATACAGTTCTTCTTATGGGAAACGGAAGTGACAGTCCAAAGGGAAGCGCTGGCCCCACAACCTCATTTCCAGAGAGTGGGAGCACATTGTTTTTATTCAGTTTTCTCACCGGAAATTGTAATCATGAACTGCAGCAAGAACGGAAAACCCAAAGGCATGACAAAAGTAGAATTACAGAACATTGGTGTATTAATAAAAAGTACAACTTGTGATATAGCAGGAGCATAGTTTGCCGTCCAGCTACAACAGTACAGTACGACCACAATCAAGTTATCATACCCTGCACTGTATTGGCGTGAAAAACTGTTAGTGGTGTTAGTAGCGCAAAACCTGACTTTCTGAAACACCACCTTGAGCCCCGACCTATTTCACTCATTGGAAGATCTTATCGCACCAAATGAAGGACTAATTTCCGTCGAACAAATGTTTCAATGTATCAAGCAATAATGAGACAAACAATGTTATGACTCGAAGGCTGTAAGTGTTATAACCACCAGTGTTGTGATGGTCCCACTAACATTTTGTAGACGGTACATTTGCCTTAAATGTAAAACTGTCAATCTCCCTGAGTTGTCCATACATTAAGACACTTGTGGATTCGCTTATTATAACTAAAGAACAGGAAGTATAAAATAATGGAAATGTGAATACGTATTAACATATAAGGAGTAAACAGAGACAGTGAAGTATTAGCCAGATGAATTCAGTGAACCTTATATACAAAATAGTGTTATACAATTAAGAAACAAAACAATAACCTTGTGGTTCAGCTCTCATGAACAGCCACATAATACCTGTACTGCGTATAATTATCAATGTAAAAATATGTGTAACGAGATTATTTCAGAAGTAGTCTGAAAAAATACAGTGTGAATTTTCTCAAGGAGAGGGGAGTGTTGTGAACAGTAAGGTATCCTATGCAAATGTAAACTTTTTGAAGTTCCTCGATGGCCATCACCAAGTCAAGGCATGTTCATGCACAAAATCTGCATAGAATTGTCAAACAGATTGGAGAGCTGATACTTCAGCTAGCATGATTCACAACCAAGGCCATTGCGACACAATGCTCTAGCGAGGTCTGCGAACTGCCAATGGTGTATTATGAGCTCAGTGTAAAGGGAGCATAACGTCATTCTGCCTCCCATGCACAGTGGAGTAACAACACACAAATCATATGCAAGAACGACTTTCAGCCCACTGATGCTGCAGGAAGCATAGAGATGAAAGCCGAAAGGTCCGACACGGTGAAAAATGCTGACGGGCCTGAAAACTGGGCCACATTCAGTCATCCTCGTCAAGCAATAACGTCGCATTCACCAGATATCGATTGCCTTCGAGAGAGCAGCCAGCCTGGCCTGCTGTTGGCGCTGGCTATGCTGGCGCCATTGAGACTGCTGTGGTGGGTGCATCAGCACATTCCAATTTTGTGTTGTGTTCCTGCTGCTGTCACCACTGCTGAGGAGAAGATGATTCAAATTTAACACCAAAACCAATAAATGTGTAATCCGCTAATGGTGTTGCTGCGTCGCGGTTTTTTCCGTCCCTTTACGACGAACCTGTACCTACCTGTGAACATTGTCTCAGCAGATCATCAGTAGGAAAGCCGAGTGAAACCTACTGTACTTCGACGTGAACCAGGCTGCAATTGAAGTCACTAACCTACGTTTCGGGAGAAAGTTTTCACACAAATGAAAGGTTGGAAATTTTGTCCTCAATTAATATATTCTGAAACTTAGGTGAACAAGTATCACTGCCAAGCCCGTGCTAGTCTTAACACAGTCACTCACAATCCCTTTCACTCACGTTAGCAAGTTTATGGTGTTGCATTTCCCGAAAACGCAATAGCTACAAAAATACTTATTGTTTTTGATTGAGAATGCTCGCCAAATAATAAGTCTGTCGGTACCTAATACAGTCACAGTTTTTAGCCACCGACCTGCTCAATACGCCACAAGGAATATATGTCTTTTCTCGTCACAAAATTCACTTAAAAATTCCGAAATTTCTACACGCCCATCGGAATAATGATGCCGTCACTTTACCACACTTTTGATGCATGAAACACTGCTAGATACGGCAACTTATCATTTCCATCGGAACTACTACTACTACACACGTCCGAACTGTTTCATGGCTAGGCTCCCACTCGTCTCTCGAATACTCTTAAGTCTTCTCTACCAGTAGAGAAAGGCGCGCGAAGAATATTGCTTCACCATTGGTCAGTTTACTCAACAGCCAATAGCAAAACAACATTCTCCCGCGTCAATCCGCGCTTTTCATCAATAACCAATCGCAAAATAGTAAACCTAACGACTGCACTTTTTACCGACGTAATTATCTAATATGCTGAAGTTTTGCTTATGCATAAAGTTATTTACTATTGTTATTAATACCTGAATTACTTTCCCTTTACCATAAACTTACTTTACAAATCTATTCTACAAAAATGCCCTTTGTCCATGTCCACACTTCTTCGAAATGTCCCCACACTAAATCCTACTACATAACTCGTCAAACAATTATCTTCATATTAACCTTAAACCACACTCACGCATCATTCATACTGCTAAAACACATTTATAACATTTTACATACACAAAAAACATAATAACACTTTATGAAAATACTAGAACAGTTTATGAAAAACATTCTCTTACTTTAGTGCACTCTAGTGGGCACAATCGAAACTAAAATCACAGTCCCTCTATCCAATATTGCCCCCTATCGGCTGATACATAAACTACGTACGCGTCCAGTCTCGCGTCACCATCTGTCACTATCCAGCTCTGAGACACATCTCCCACTTAACCGCCTCCAAAGCAGGATCGTTATACGGCGCTACGCCTCAGTGTCTCAATTGCACCACTAGGCATTTGACAGAACTCACCACCACACTCCATGCTTCATCATCGTGTGCCTATAGGGGTCACAGCCCACTGACTCCTACACTGTTTTTAGCGTAATCATGGCCTCAATTGGTAGTAATCGCAAGTTTCATTTCAGTTTTGTGAAGGAGACTTAGGCCTCTGCAACGGAGGAGAGGTGGAGAACAAAAGGGGGAAGTAGGCTCCCCCTGGAATCAGGATACAAACTTTTTATTTACTACTGAATAATCTTGAATTTCTAGCAGCTATTGTCTGCAACTCCAATAAACTGCTCATCTAACATTGTTGACAGTGATTAGAAAAACTGCAGCTTTACCAATCCCTACATACCTTGCATTTTCTTAGTTTGTGAGGTGTCAGTCGATTCCTGACCTCACACATCACATTTTAATTCCGTAAATTTCGTTAATAAGAGCCACAATCATGTTTTTACCACTTGATTTGCACTTTTGCCACCTATGGTAATGACACCAGCAACTATAAAGGCGTCCGCAGCTCGTGGTCGTGCGGTAGCGTTCTCGTTTCCCGCGCCCGGGTTCCCGTGTTCGATTCCCGGCGGGGTCAGGGATTTTCTCTGCCTCGTGATGACTGGGTGTTGTGTGATGTCCTTAGGTTAGTTGGGTTTAAGTAGTTCTAAGTTCTAGGGGACTGATGACCATAGATGTTAAGTCCCATAGTGCTCAGAGCCATTTTTGAACTATAAAGGCCAAGCCATGTTGTCCTATTTCTGAACCTTCTGCATTCTGATTGGGAACATTTTGATGTGGATTAGTTAATGTCGTTCTGCGCGCCATAGGTTGGGGAGCTAGTGATAAGCCACAGCAGCGACTGTGGGCCGAGTTGCCTGTAGAGATACTTTCTAAGGGACGGGGGCTGACTTCTAAGGATCCTGTTGACAGAAGGTGGGGCGGTGTCTCTGGTCAATCAGGTGCTCGGGTACCCAACACTGTTCTGCTGCATGGCATTCCGGTGGCCGCACAATTTTTTCCATGAGCCGTAGGCTGGCAGTGCATGCAGCGTGCGTCTGGCTAAAAAGTGAGAATAATAAACCGTGTGGTTAGTCTCCCGTAGCAAGTAAATGACCGTTTTGGGATTAGGCCCAGGACGGTCAAAGCACATTTTGTCGAGGGTACTCGGCCCCGTTCACGCGAAATTACGCTGATTCGTTGGCTCGGCTGTGACTCTGGAGCTAATCTGCAGTCAATATGGCTATGAATCTTCAGAAAACAGTGCCGAAACAATGTCGTTAACTACTTATAGTGATCCGCCGTTCAGCTCTTATAGGAATGCAGAAACGAGCGAGTCTCTCACCCTGGAGCACGAATTCCGTCGCCGATTTCGAACTCATAAACATATTAGCAGTATACTAGTAATTTACCATTTTTCTGTGTAGAAAGAAAACCAATGAAGCCTTGCTGATTCTGCATTCAGTTTTACGCAACAGAGCTGCTTGCATGAGGGACAGAGGTGGACCCAATGCATTATTAACTTGCTCAGTTTGTGGAGTTCGTTCTCTTTAATAAATCATCAATTTCATCTGTAACTGCAATTATTTTTTGGCTGTACATGTATATCACATCTACCAATTTCCGTTCCATTCGGATAATGCCTTCATGGTGCGTCGTTTTTTTGTCTTAGTGTGTCTTTATAAGGCAGATTACTGTGCTTTCTAAACGTTACACGTATTTCAATGCATGTGCGAAGTACATGTTTAATGTTAGTAATTTGAGTATACGTGCCACCTTTTTTATTTAATGAGCTGAAATTACACCCTCATACACCTTGAACATTGCTCACCAGTGTGGGATCCGTACCAGATAGGGTTGAAAGATGAGATTGAGAAGATCCAACGGAGAGCAGCGCGCTTCGTTACAGGATCATTTAGTAATCGCGAAAGCGTTACGGAGATGATAGATAAACTCCAGTTGAAGACTCTGCAGGAGAGACGCTCAGTAGCTCGGTACGGGCTTTTGTTGAAGTTAAGAGAACATACCTTCACCGAGGAGTCAAATGGCTCTGAGCACTATGGGACTTAACTACTGAGGTCATCAGTCCCCTAGAACTTAGAACTACTTAAACCTAACTAACCTAAGGACATCACACACATCCATGCCCGAAGCAGGATTCGAACCTGCGACCGTAGCGGTCACGCGGTTCCAGACTGTAGCGCCTAGAACCGCTCGGTCACTCCGGCCGGCACCAAGGAGTCAAGCAGTATATTGCTCCCTCCTACTTCCACGAACAATACGAGACAGGAATAGAAGGGAGAACCGATAGATGTACTCAAAGTACCCTCCACCACACACAGTCAGATGGCTTGCGGAGTATGGATGTAGATGTAGATATAATCAAATCCATTGTATTCGGAAGTACATAGCCGTGCTATATTGTGTTTAAACATATAATTACTCCAAAACACATCACCCGAGAAATGGAAATACAGTTTTCTGAGCCAGAAGAAGGGGGAAAACTGTGAAATTTTACGTTCGGAATAATATGCTCTCCAGGACTGTGACCTTTTCAAAGTCTGAGTGCAACAGAGCGCCACATGTAGTCACTAAGATACGAATTCTGCACTGCTATTGCAGTGCTACAAAATAAAGTGACTGTAGACACGAGGATTACCTTGGAACTGATTATGCCAGCCAATTCAAGGGTATTTTCTGGTGACTTTTAATGTGTCATTTTTGTTGTTATCCAGCAAAATTTTCTCTACCCTTCTGACTTTATTTTCCTAAACCCGATTTTTAGTAAATTTCAATTAATTGTTAGTTTCAGCCTAGCATTAGAAGAGTATGAATCAATTATTTTTGTGAATTTTTGCAGATTTATTTCAAATCTCGCTGGACACTCTGAATTTAATTATATGAAGACGTAATTTCTGCTTAATGAATGAAAAGGTGGCAACGAATCTCATATTAATAACATTAAACATGTACTTGACACATACTACTGAAATATGCGTGACGATTAGGCAGCAAAGCAATCTGCCTTAAAAATGTACTCTAAGAAAAAAAAAAACGACGCACCATGGAGGAATTATCCGAATGGAACGGAAACCGGTAGATGTGATGAAAATGTACAGCCAAGACTAAAATTGATTAAGAATTGCATGATTTATTAAAGAGAACAAATTTCACAAACTGAGAAAGTCAGTACCGCGCTGGTCCACTTCTGGTGGAGCAACTATTCGGCTTAGCATTGATTGACTGAGTTCTTGGATTCCTCCTGAAGGATATCGTGCCAGATTCTTTCCAGCTGTCGCGTTGATCGTCAAAATGCTGAGTTGGTTGCAGGACCCTGCCCATAAAACTCCAAAAGTTCTCAATTGGAGAGCGACCTGGCGACCTTGTTGGCCAAGGTAAGGTTTGACAAGCATGAAGACAAGCAGTAGAAACTCTCGCCGTGTACGGGTGGGCATTATCTTTCTGAAATGGAAGTCCTGCGTAGTTTTCCATGAAGGGTAACGAAAAGGACCGTAGAATATTGTAATCATACTGCTGTTCTGTAATGGTGCTATGGATGACAACCAAAGTGGTCCTATTATGAAATGAATTGGCACCCTAGGCCATCAATCCCAAATGTCGAGCCGTATGATGGGCGAAAGTCAGTTTAGTATCCCATCAATGCCTGGGGAGTCTCCAGATCCATCTTCGCTGGTCATCAGGGCTCAGTTTGAAGCAGGAGCCATCACTGAAGATACTCCAGTTAATGAGATTCCAGCCCGAAAGCTGTCTGCAGATGCCCCAGAAAGCAATAGGATACCAACCAGACTGTCTCTTGCTTTGCCTCTTAACATCCAGGCTATCGCCTGATTTGTGGCTTGACATCCAGGCTGTCGCCTGATTTGTGGCTCGACATCCAGGCCGTCGCCTGCTTTGTGGCTCGACATCCAGGCTGTCGCCTGTTTTGCGGCTCGACATCCAGGCTGTCACCTGCTTTGCAGCTCGACATCCAGGCTGTCGCTTGCTTTGTGGCTCGACATCCAGGCTGTCGCCTGCTTTGCGGCTCGACATCGAGGCTGTCGCCTGCTTTGTGGCTCAACATCCAGGCTGTCGCCTGCTTTGTGGCTTGACATCCAGGCTGTCGCCTGCTTTGTGGCTCGACATCCAGGCTGTCGCCTGCTTTGTGGCTCAACATCCAGGCTGTCGCCTGCTTTGTGGCTTGACATCCAGGCTGTCGCCTGCTTTGTGGCTCGACATCCAGGCTGTCGCCTGCTTTGCGGCTGGACATCCAGGCTGTCACCTGCTTTGCGGCTCGACATCCCAGCTGTCGCCTGCTTTGCGGCTTGACATCCAGGCTGTCACCTGCTTTGCGGCTCGACGTCCAGGCTGTCCCTGCACCACACGCTCCTTCCGTCTCCATGATTTCTACCTCACCCTTTATGGTCGTCCCATTTAACTCACTGCCACCCTCAACCGTCACCTCATTTTGACACCTCACCTCCTGACCATCCAGCAGATAGCCCATTCCCGCCTCCGCCTTCTGAAACTCCTGTCTGGCTGGACATGGGGATTGCAGCCTTCCACCATCCTCCACACCTACAAATCCCACATCCGACCTATCCTGTGTTATGCCAGCATTGCCTGGATCTCCGCACTCACCCACTATTACAAGGCCCTCCAAATCCTCGAACGCCATGTGCTCTGCCTTGCCTTCCGTATCTGCCTTCCTTCCCCCATACGGCTTCTGTATGACCTCATCCTTTTCCCCCATCTCCTCTTTTCCTCCAACATCTCTGCATCCTTTACACTGTCCACAGGCTTGATCCCCACCACTCCCTGGTTTCCTCCTTCCTCCCACTCCCCCAACTGTTGTCGCACCTCTAGCGCGGTATACCTCCCTCTCTCCACCTCCACACCCTCCATCTCCTTCATCAGGGCAATTTCCAGCACCTCACCCTCCCAGATGATGAACTTCACCATAACATACACCCTTCCTTCCAACTGTAACCTGGCCTTGTCCCCCCCCCCTCCCTTTCCAGGGCACCCTTTTTCCTCTCCCCTCCTTCTCCCAGAGCAGATTTTCCTCCTTCCCTCCCTGAGTCCCTGCACCCACTCCTCGGCTGTTTTCCTCTCCTGTCCCTTCCCTTCCAAGCCCTCCTTCAGTCCACCCCCCACCTCATCCCCCTTTCTCTCCCCTCCTCCTCGCCTCCTTTCCCCTTCCTCCCATTTCCCTTGCCCCCCCCCCCCCCACCATGCAGATCCTCTCAAGTTTTTATTCATTATCAGTGTGCTACGTTAGTGCTGTGTTTCGGTGTCGTTATACAGTGTCATCTAGTGATGTGGGTTTTAATTGTGTGCTCGACCTGTTTATTGTCCATGAAAGTTCCTTGCTATGCCGTCCATCACGTAGCTGTTTTACTCATTCTACGGGCTTTTATGCTCCGGCCGTACTTTGCCTGGTGCCTTTTAATGAAGGGTTTTTTTTATTTTTGTGAAGCATACCTTTTTAGATTTTTATCTCCAATTTACAGTCACCGCTTTGTATGTCTTCTTTGCTTCTGTACCGCATTTTTGGTTTCTATATTCCGCCATGTTATCTCTTTTATATTGTTTTTAAATGTCTTCCTGTCTATTTATGTCTCTTGGTTGAAGAACGGCGCTTATGCTGCTGCCAGCCTGCCCCTGATGGGGAGTGGAAATGACAATAAAGGGAAAAAAAAACATGCTAGTACAGCAGCTATGCTTCTCGCAGAAGCAGCAATGTTTAAATTAAAGACGAGATTGTAGGTATTCTGCTGCAAGGTTTTTTATTACCCAGTTTCATAATATCTCATTTATTATTAAGGTACTCACATTATATACTGTTGCATGCTGTAATATTATTGTTTTTTGAGAAAGAATCTTTAGAGAAACAAAATACTGTGCATGTCGGAAATATAAAAGTCGATCAAATATGCTGCTTAAAAAAAGATTTATCCAGTGTTCCAGAATCAACAGTGCTTTAGTCTTAGCATCACCAGTGAGTTCAATACTAAACTGAAGAGACTACTACACGACCCAAAGCCTTGATTCTTGACGTCACAGTCGCCGTGTTAAACCATGGCAAAGTATCAAGTTGTTCTGGTATATAGAAAAAATAAAGTTACCGTTTATGTACACTGTGACGCTGTGTATGTGTTTTTTTAGTTTACAGATTACAGTTAGTTATTGCCATGTGTCTTCTAACCCTTCCCTGCGAGATCAATTTTGCAATTATTTTATACGTATTGCCGCTAAGGGTGCTGACAAATTATGATCCTCAAAAAACGTATCTGTGTGCAACAGATTTTTGCTTTCACTTTTCGCATTTTATTTGCTAAATAACAGAAGTATATTGCGATACAACATGGTCAAAACATTGACATGGAAAATTTCTTATTATAGTTACCTACATCTACATCTACAACTACATCTATACTCCGCGAGCCACCTTACGGTGTGTGGCGGAGGGTAGTTATTGTACCACTATCTGATCCCCCCTTCCCTGTTCCATTCACGAATTGTGCATGGGAAGAACGACTGCTTGTAAGTCTCCGTATTTGCTCTAATTTCTCGGATCTTTTCGTTGTGATCATTACGCGAGATATATGTGGGCGGTAGTAATATGTTGCCCATCTCTTCCCGGAATGTGCTCTCTCGTAATTTCGATAATAAACCTCTCCGTATTGCGTAACGCCTTTCTTGAAGTGTCCGCCACTGGAGCTTGTTCAGCATCTCCGTAACGCTCTCGCGCTGACTAAATGTCCCCATGACGAATCGCGCTGCTTTTCGCTGGATCATGTCTATCTCTTCTATTAATCCAACCTGGTAAGGGTCCCATACTGATGAGCAATACTCAAGAATCGGACGAACAAGCGTTTTGTAAGCTACTTCTTTCGTCGATGAGTCACATTTTCTTAGAATTCTTCCTATGAATCTCAACCTGGCGCCTGCTTTTCCCACTATTTGTTTTATGTGATCATTCCACTTCAGATCGCTCCGGATAGTAACTCCTAAGTATTTTACGGTCGTTACCGCTTCCAATGATTTACCACCTATGGCATAATCGTACTGGAATGGATTTCTGCCCCTATGTATGCGCATTATATTACATTTATCTACGTTTAGGGAAAGGTGCCAGCTGTCGCACCATGCATTAATCCTCTGCAGGTCCTCCTGGAGTACGTACGAGTCTTCTGATGTTGCTACTTTCTTGTAGACAACCGTGTCATCTGCAAATAGCCTCACGGAGCTACCGATGTTGTCAACTAAGTCATTTATGTATATTGTAAACAATAAAGGTCCTATCACGCTTCCCTGCGGTACTGCCGAAATTACCTCTACATCTGCAGATTTTGAACCGTTAAGAATGACATGTTGTGTTCTTTCTTCTAGGAAATCCTGAATCCAATCACAAACCTGGTCCGATATTCCGTAAGCTCGTATTTTTTTCACTAAACGTAAGTGCGGAACCGTATCAAATGCCTTCCTGAAGTCCAGGAATACGGCATCAATCTGCTCGCCAGTGTCTACGGCACTGTGAATTTCTTGGGCAAATAGGGCGAGCTGAGTTTCACATGATCTCTGATTGCGGAATCCATGTTGGTTATGATGAAGGAGATTTGTATTATCTAAGAACGTCATAATACGAGAACACAAAACATGTTCCATTATTCTACAACAGATTGACGTAAGCGAAATAGGCCTATAATTATTCGCATCTGATTTATGACCCTTCTTGAAAATGGGAACGACCTGCGCTTTCTTCCAGTCGCTAGGTACTTTACGTTCTTCCAGCGATCTACGATAAATTGCTGATAGAAAGGGGGCAAGTTCTTTAGCATAATCACTGTAGAATCTTAAGGGTATCTCGTCTGGTCCGGATGCTTTTCCGCTACTAAGTGATAGCAGTTGTTTTTCAATTCCGATATCGTTTATTTCAATATTTTCCATTTTGGCGTCCGTGCGACGGCTGAAGTCAGGGACCGTGTTACGATTTTCCGCAGTGAAACAGTTTCGGAACACTGAATTCAGTATTTCTGCCTTTCTTCGGTCGTCCTCTGTTTCGGTGCCATCGTGATCAACGAGTGACTGAATAGGGGATTTAGATCCGCTTACCGATTTTACATATGACCAAAACTTTTTAGGGTTCTTGTTTAGATTGTTTGCCAATGTTTTATGTTCGAATTCGTTGAATGCTTCTCTCATTGCTCTCTTTACGCTCTTTTTCGCTTCGTTCAGCTTTTCCTTATCAGCTATGATTCGACTACTCTTAAACCTATGATGAAGCTTTCTTTGTTTCCGTAGTACCTTTCGTACATGATTGTTATACCACGGTGGATCTTTCCCCTCGCTTTGGACCTTAGTCGGTACGAACTTATCTAAGGCGTACTGGACGATGTTTCTGAATTTTTTCCATTTTTGTTCCACATCCTCTTCCTCAGAAATGAACGTGGCTATGTGGCGAACTGGACATTACAGACACGTCCGATTCCACCCGACTGCTTTGACCCATGATGTCATCAACCTACATCTACATCTACATCCATACTCCGAAAGCCACCTGACGGAGTGTGGCGAAGGGTACCTTGAGTACCTCTATCGGTTCTCCCTTCTATTCCGGTCTCGTATTGTTCATGGAAAGAACGAGCGTCGGTATGCATCTGTGTGGGCTCTAATCTCTCTGATTTTATCCTCATGGTCTTTTCGCGAGTTATACGTAGGAGGGAGCAATATACTGCTTGACTCCCTGGTGAAGATATTTTCTCGAAACTTCAACAAAAGCCCGTACTGAGCTACTGCGCGTCTCTTGCAGAGTCTTCCACTGGAGTTTATCTATCATCTCCGTAACACTTTCGCGATTACTAAATGATCCTATAATGAAGCACACTGCTCTCCGTTGGATCTTCTCTCTCTTCTATCATCCCTATCTGGTACGGATCCCACACCGGTGATCAGTATTCAAGCAGTCGGCGAATAAGTGTACTGTAACCTACTTCCTTTGTTTTCGGACTGCATTTCCTTAGCATTCGTCCAATGAATCTCGGTCTGGCATCTGCTTTACCGACAATTAATTTTATATGGTCATTCCATTTTAAATCATTCCTAATGCCCACTCCCAGATAATTTATGGAATTAACTGCTTCCAGTTGCTGACCTGCTATATTGTAGCTAAATGATAAAGGATCTTTCTATGTATTCGCAGCACACTACACTTGTCTACATTGAGATTCAATTGCCATTCCCTGCACCATGCGTCAATTAGTTGCAGATCCTCCTGCATTTCAGTACGATTTTGCATTGTTACAACCTCTCGATATACTACAGCATCATCCGTAAAAAGCCTCAGTGAACTTCTGATGTTATCCACAAGATCATTTATATATATTGTGAATAGCAACGGTCCTACGACACTCCCCTGCAGCACACCTGAAATCACTCTTACTTCGGAAGACTTCTCTCCATTGAGAATGACATGCTGTGTTCTGTTATCTAGGAACTCTTCAATCCAATCACACAATAGTCCATATGCTCTTACTTTGTTCATTAAACGAATGTGGGGAACTGTATCAAACCTCTTGCGGAAGTCAAGAAACGTGTCATCTACCTGGGAACCCGTGTCTGTGGCCCTCTAAGTCTCTTGGACGCATAGCGCGAGCTGGGTTTCACACAATCGTCTTTTTTGAAACCCATGCTGATTCCTACAGAGCACATTTCTAGTCTCCAGAAAAGTCATTATACTCGAACATAGTATGTGTTCCAAAATTCTACAACTGATCGTCGTTACAGATTAGGTCTATAGTTCTGAACATCTGTTCGACGTCCCTTCTTGAAAACGGGGATGACCTGTGCCCTTTTCCAATCTTTTGGAATGCTATGCTCTTCTAGAGACCTACGGTGCACCGCTGCGAGAAGGGGGGCAAGTTCCTTCGCGTACTCTGTGTAAAATCGAACTGGTATCCCATCAGGTCCAGCGACCTTTCCTCTTTTGAGCGATTTTAATTATTTTTCTATCCCTCTGTCATCTATTTCGATATCTACAATATTGTCATCTGTGCAACAACCTGGAGAAGAAACTACATTGCAGTCTTCCTCTACGAAACAGCTTTGGAAAAAGACATTTAGTATTTTATCCTTTAATCTGTCATCCTCTGTTTCAGTACCATTTTGGTCACAGAGTGTCTGGACATTTTGTTTTGATTCACCTACCACTTTGACATAATACCAGAATTTCTTAGGATTTTCTGCCACATCAGTACATAGAACTTTACTTTCGAATTCGTTGAACGCCTCACGCAGAGACCTCCTCACACTACATTTCGCTTTGTGTAATTTTTGTTTGTCTGCAAGGCTTTGGCTATGTTTATATTTGCTGTGAAGTTCCCTTTGCTTCTGTAGCAGTTTTCTAACTCGGTTAGTCCGCAGCTCGTGGTCGTGCGGTAGCGTTCTCGCTTCCCACGCCCGGGTTCCCGGGTTCGATTTCCGGCGGGGTCAGGGATTTTCTCTGCCTCGTGATGACTGGGTGTTGTGTGGTGTCCTTAGGTTATTTAGGTTTAAGTAGTTCTAAGTTCTAGGGGACTGATGACCATAGATGTTAAGTCCCATAGTGCTCAGAACCATTTGAACCATCTAACTCGGTTGTTGTACTACGGTGGCTCTTTTCCATCTCTTACGATCTTGCTTGGCACATACTCATCTAATGCAATTTGTACGATGGTTTTGAACTTTGTCCACTGATCCTCAATACTATCTGTACTTGAGATAAAACTTTTGTGTTGAGCCATCAAGTACTCTGAAATCTGCTTTTTGTCACTTTTGCTAAACAGAAAAATCTTCCTACCTTTTTTTAATATTTCTATTTACGGCTCAAATTACCGATGCTGTGACCGATTTATGATTGCTGATTCCCTGTTCTGCGTTAACTGTTTCAAATAGTTCGGGTCTGTTTGTCACCAGAAGGTCTAATACGTTACCACCACGAGTCAGTTCTCTGTTTAACTGCTCAAGGTAATTTTCAGATAATGCACTTTAAAAAATTTCACTGGCTTCTTTGTCCCTGACACCTGTTATAGACGTTTGCGTCTCCCAGTCTGTATCTGGTAAATTAAACCCTCCACCCAAAACGATAACATGGTCAGGAAATCTACTCAAAATATTTTCCAAATTTTCCTTCAGGTGTTTTGCCACAACAGCTGATGAGCCAGGGGGCCTATAGGGACATCCAATTACCATGTTTGAACCTGCTATAACCGTGACCTTCACCCAAATTATTTCACATTTCCCATCTCCGTCAATTTCCTTCGATACTATTGCACTTCTTATCGCTATAAACACGCCTCCCCCTTAACTGTCCAGCCTGTCTCTGCGGTATACATTCCAATCTGAGTTTAGGATTTCATTACTGTTTACGTCTGGTTTTAGCCAACTTTCTGTCCCTAGTACTATATGGGCATTGTGACAGTTTATTAATGAGAGCAATTCTGGGACCTTTCTATAGACGCTCCTGCAGTTTACTATTACCACATTAATACTGTCATTCTCTGTTGCGTTTTGCCTACTGCTACCTTGTTGCATCTCAGGAGGCGACTTGTGGGGTCTAGGGAGCGAATCTAACCTAAAAAAAACCACATGTGCACTTCACACGTACTCCGCTACCCTTGTAGCCACTTCCTGCATATATTGCATGCCTGAACTATTCAGGGGGACCCTACATTTCTGCACCTAATAGCGGAGGTCGAGAAATTTGTACCCTAGATCTCCGCAGAATCGTCTCAGCGTCTGGTTTAAGCCTTCCACTCAGCTCCAAACCAGAGGACCACAATCGTTTCTGGGAGTGACACTACAAATAGTTAGCTCAGATTCCACCCTACGAGCAAGTCTTTCTGCCTATACAAACTTCGCCAACAACCTGTATGAACTGAGGATGACCTCTGAACCCAGATGGCAGGAGTCATTGGTGCCGACATGAGCAACAATTTGCAGTCGGATGCACCCAGTGCTCTCTATCGCTGCCAGCAGGGCCTCCTCCACATCTTGGATGAGACACCACAGCAATGAGACAGAGTGAACACTGGCCTTCTTCCCCGACCTTTCTGCTATTTCCCTAAGAGGCTCCATCACCAGCCTGACATTGGAGCTCCCAATCACTAATAAACCCCTCCCGCCCCCCCCCCCCCCCCGCCCCCCGTGTGCCTGCTTGGGCATTACTGAAGGAGTGGCCACATGTCCACTAACAGGCAGAGTGGGCAACGCCACACGGCCAGCCTCCACATTGACCCTCTGCCTCATGTGACGTGAATGCAGTTGAACCCGCCACTTCTCTTGGGGAGAGGGTGGCCCAACTGTGCCCAGTACCCATGAAGATGTCTCAACAGCAGTGACCGTGGGAGAAGCATGTAACACCTGGGTTGTACCATGTGACCCACCAGAGTCCCCACTGCCGCTACACTCTGAGGCAGCAGCCTGAAGACGGCTGACCGCTGCCACCAGCACGTTCAGCTGTTCGCGAACAGTGGCCAGCTCCTCCTGCGTCCGTACACAGCAGTCACACATCCTATCCATCCAAAGAAATCAACAGTTTAGTGTAGAGAGTTAAGTAATCAACTTTTAACTAGACTGCTAATTCACTAAAGGTGGCTGATAGCTGACGAAACTGTGGTTACTAGACACTTCTTGTTGGAAACAATGAAAATAAGCACTAACTGTCTCTGGATTGTATTCAAAACAAACACAAAATCTATGGAGCACTAATACTAGTACTCGAAAATTAAAGCTTCCTAAAAGCAAAAACACACGGTAAAAGAAATGACAAGTAAGAAAAACATAGTTAATACTTAGAGTTACGTAGCTTGCTGCAAAGGAGATGTGAAGCAGATGGTAGTTACAATGACAATATGGCGGAAACAGCTACCTACAGTGTATACAAAATGATGACAACGACGTCACTACATAGACATGCCGACAAACGCGAACAAAAATAAAAGTGAAACAGTACCGTCTCACTCCAAAAATAAAATAAAACTAACTGAGGTTTAGGACACGGACAAGCTAAATATACAGCAATAAAAAACATCACTCCATCCAAAAACAAATAATACCCAAAAAAACTTACACCAACAAAGTCACACGAATTGGACAATTCGCTTGAGCTACAATCTCTTTCGCAGATGCCAATACCAAAAACCCAACACCTGCAACACTGAAAAGGGTAATTTCCTTTGACCCACCTACATAATCACACCAAATACCTAAACCCAAAACCACGATATCATGATGACAACGAAAACTCAAATGAACCCAATGCCAGACATTAAAATTAGCACGTCCACATCCACCACCAGAGGGCACTACCAAATATGACAAAATGACATCTACAAACACAACCAACTCGAAAACTTCATTCCATAGTGGCGTAACACACCACAACACTATTACTACATGGGTTAAAACAAACAAGGGAAATCATATGCTTCCATTGATCCCTGAACTGCAAAGTGCATTTCTCTCCTCTCCTAACGAGAAAAGTTCTGTACACGTCATTAGGCAACAAAATTACTAAACCATTGCTTTGGTGCTAATTTCAGCTGCTGACAGCTGAATAATCTTTAATGTTGATATGAATCACTTTACATGTTGCTGTGTTAACAATTTACAGGCGAGAGTTTTGGGGAAGGAAGGGGCTGCTCAAATTAGTAACGTGTGGAAATCAAATTTTAATTTTTATTTATTGTTCTGCTTCATTCAATATACATATTCGCATGTCATACATTGGCAAATGTAATTAACTTCCCCAACCTTTGCCACATTTTGTGTGTCTCTTTATTCTGATCTTAAAGTATACAGTAGCAATACGTCATATTAACTGTGACTTGTGCCTGTCTTCACATTCAATGGCAGAGACTAGCGTCTGTGCTTTGTCAAATGTGCTGGCTTCTTCACCAGAGAAACAAGAAACATAATTAATAAGCCTTTCATAAAAATGGTTTGAGTATAAAGTAAATCTCACTAGAGCAGAACTAAAGCATTTTTTTATGCTGCACTATTGTAAACATGCTACAGGTGGGTGAAAGAAACCATCTCTGTTAACCTTCATGATAAAGGCAGTTGGATTTGCAACAGGAGTCATGCAGTAAGTGTGTTCATTTCAGCATTTTTTGGGAACAGTAATAAGCTCTTTGCACTCATCATCTCTTATCATTTGCCTAATCTTACTCACAACTTATTATATGTCTAAAAACAAAGATTCTGTAACTTACCAAATGAAAGCGTTGGTAGGTTGATAGAAACAATAACGAACACAAACACACACACAAATTTCAAGCTTTCACAATCTATGGTTGCTTCATCAGGAAAGAGGGAAGGAAAGGGAAAGACAAAAGGAGGTGGGTTTTAAGGGAGAGGGTAAGGAGTCATTCCAATCCCGGGAGTGGAAAGACTTGCCTTGGGGAGGAAAAAGGGACAGATATACACTCGCGCACACACACACATATCCTTCCACACATAACAGACACAAGCAGACACATCTAAAGGCAAAGAGTTTGGGTAGAGATGTCAGTTGAGGCGGAGGTACAGAGGCAAAGATGTTATGAGCGGCGGCAACTTGAAATTAGCGGAGGTTGAGGCCTGGTGGGTAAGGGGAAGAGAGGATATATTGAAGGGCAAGTTCCCATCTCTGGAGTTCTGATAGGTTGGTATCAGTGGGAAGTATCCAGATAACCCGGACAGTGTAACACTGTGCCAAAATGTGTTGGCTGTGCACCAAGGCATCTTTAGCCACAGGGTGATCCTCATTACCAACAAACACTGTCGGCCTGTGTCTGTTCATGCGAATGGACAGTTTGTTGCTGGTCATTCCCACATAGAAAGCTTCACAGTGTAGGCAGGTCAGTTGGTAAATCATGTGGGTGCTGTCACACATGGCTCTGCCTTTGATTGTGTACACCTTCCAGGTTACAGGACTGGAGTAGGTGGTGGTGGGAGGGTGCATGGGACAGGTTTTACACTGGGGGCAGTTACAAGGGTAGGAGCCAGAGGGTAAGGAAAGTGGTTTGGGGATTTCATAGGGATGAACCAAGAGGATACGAAGGTTAGGTGGATGGTGGAAAGACACTCTTGGTGGAGTGGGGAGGATTTCGTGAAGGATGGATCTCATTTCAGGGCAGGATTTGAGGAAGTCTTATCCCTGCTGGAGAGCCACATTCAGAGTCTGATCCAGTCCCGGAAAGTATCCTGTCACAAGTGGGGCACTTTTGGGGTTCTTCTGTGGGAGGTTCTGGGTTTGGGGGGATGAGGAAGTGGCTCTGGTTATTTGCTTCTGTACCAGGTCGGGAGGGTAGTTGTGGGATGCAAAAGCTGTTTTGAGGTTGTTGGTGTAATGGTTCAGGGATTCAGAACTGGAGCAGATTCGTTTGCCACGAAGATCTAGGCTGTAGGGAAGGGACCGTTTGATATGGAACGGGTGGCAACTGTCATAATGGAGGTACTGTTGCTTGTTGGTGGGTTTGATGTGGATGGATGTGTGAAGCTGGCCACTGGACAGATGGAGGTCAATGTCGAGGAAAGTGGCATGGGATTTGGAGTAGGACCAGGTGAATCTGATGGAACCAAAGGAGTTGAGGTTGGAGAGGAACTTCTGGAGTTCTTCTTCACTGTGAGTCCAGACCATGAAGATGTCATCAATAAATCTGTACCAAATTTTGGGTTGGCAGGCTTGGGTAACCAAGAAGGCTTCCTCTAAGCGACCCATAAATAGGTTGGCGTACGAGGGGGCCATCCTGGTATCCATGGCTTTTCCCTTTAATTGTTGGTATGTCTGGCCTTCGAAAGTGAAGAAGTTGTGAGTTAGGATGAAGCTGGCTAAGGTAATGAGGAAAGAGGTTTTAGGTAGGGTGGCAGGTGATCGGCGTGAAAGGAAGTGCTCCATCGCAGCGAGGCCCTGGATGTGCAGGATATTTGTGTATAAGAAAGTGGCATCAATGGTTACAAGGATGGTTTCCGGGGGTAACAGACTGGGTAAGGATTCCAGGCGTTTGAGAAAGTGGTTGGTGTCTTTGATGAAGGATGGAAGACTACAAGTTCGTTATTGTTCTGTCAACATACCAACGCTTCCGTTTGGTAAGTTTCACAAATTGTTATGCTATTCATTGAGTATTGTTGAATCAAGTGCCTCAATGTAACTAGCATGTTCACTATCATCAGTGAACTTATCACTTTGCTTCTTATGGCACATGAATTCATGAACACCGAAAGAGCTCAATTTCTCAGTGTCATCTCATTAGTCTTGTCACTTGCAGTAACATTGTTTTTGAGCAACATTGTTCTCGGAACAGACTGGAATTGTAACGTGATGGGATTATCACTTCAACCAGACTTATATATGATGCAAGAAAAAAAAAAGCCTTCTAGAAGATCTTGTGAGAATTTGTATGTTAAAAAATACTTCAGGGGTTCAGTATTCCAAAACAGTAACTACTGGAGAGGCATCTAACACGGTTTATGCACATCAAAAATCCCAGTACAAATGTGTTTCATGGATGTACTAATGCACAGGAACCATCAATCCTTAATGTTTGAAGGAAGTTTTCTGCCTCACAAAGAAATTCAGTCTAATAACTTATATTTCCAGTTCTCAATGGCTGTTTAAAGCCCTTAGCATTAACATTCCTAGAACTGCACACATCAACTGGTTTATCAATTATTCTGATGAATTCTGCATTGGCAGAGGCGTCCTGAAACTCAGGGTGCTGGGAACTCTCCAGAAATTTTATGGCATCAGCAACACTGGAACTCATTGTCTGGGCTGCTAAAGAGACATTCATTTTCTTATTATAGAAAATCACATGTGAATCAGAGATTGAATTGGCAAATTTTAAGGATTTAAACTCTTGCAGATAACTTCAAAATAAAGTCCCACTTCACATCTCCAGCTTCACAGTTAATAATTTTCTTTTTAGCTAAAGCGTCACGAACTAATTTCAGAATATGGTATGGATCAAGAATTGCATGAACATTACTGTCATTGGCAGGATGCTTGAAGTAAGGGACAAAATTTTCCAGGTTCAGTAGCACCCAAGATTCTTAAGTGTCTGAATGCTGACAGCAGCACCATCACATGCCACTGACCTCACATGAACACCTTCAGAGAACAGTATCAGTATACAAACTCTCACGATTTCAGTGATTACATCTCACAACAGTTTATTCACAAAGAAATATGCAGTTGGACATTTAAACTTTTCATTATATGACACTACCTGAGAAACTAAAGCTTCAGTAGCCAGTTCTTCTGCATCTGCATTCATAATGTCACCCAAATCAACATCGCCTACATACACTATTTGGTTGTTGTTTCACATAGGCTGCTTCCTAATTGATGTACTACCAAAAATAAGTGCACACTCTTTAAGATCTTGTGTGCCACTGGCTTTATGTTTTAGACAGTTGAAAATCTCTTGTAGACAGCCTGGTTCATGATTTACTGAAGACACCCAAACACGAAGAATACTGGTGTGGAGCAATAGAAACATAGTGTGCAAATTTATATGCCCTAGTGGAATAGAAATACAAAGTAATAGCAAACTGTTCGGTTAGTTTGCTGTATTGCCTTAATTGCTTCATTGCACCACTGTTTTTCAATTGGGTAACATCAAAGTTCAAAAGCACTAAAATGTGTCTGAAGAACACTTTCCAACTTGTCATTTACACAGTTTCTTTTTTTCAGCACTGTAATCAATCCTGCCAATGTTTCCACCTTTATTTCATGCCACTTCAGTTTCATCTGCAATCTTCTCACTTTTTTCCTAAGGGCCACAATTGTGTGAGAGACTTCAATCTGAACACTTGCATCACACTTCCCATGATTGCGATCAGATTCACACAACATATTTGTCACTTGGATCTAATTTATTTCCTGGAATAAAAGTAAAAGAATTCATCAGCAACAATTACAAGTTACTAGAAATGCAGAAAGATAGATTAACAGCAATGTGTATCCTCGCTGCTAGTTAAATACATGGTTTTACATCAGAAATTGATGGTTTACTCCAAACAAGTTGTCTTCCCCGATTGCTTTTCACTTGCACATGGCCTGGGGAACTGAATGAGCTTGGTATAGGGTCACTCTTCAGCAGCTGTCGATCAGCTCCTGGTCAAAATATGTAGCTGTCTTTTGTAAAATGAGAGCTACAACTGATGCTGTTTGTAGATGGAGTCCAATAGTCCCTTCATACTGCATGCACCCATTTCTTTAATAGTTCTGGATGTGAGTGAGGAAAACTGAAAAGATTTTAAGTATGTTTTTACAGTATCTGAATCTCTCGAACACAGCTTCCTTTACCATATATTAAAGCACATGTAACTTACAAGTGGAATTGAATACCACCTCATGTTGTCCTTCAATTACTACCCTCCATATGCAACAAAAAGAAACAGCATCACTTTAAAGTCACAAGCAGAAGAACAAGAAATATTACTGCCCTGTTGCAATATGGCGACTCCACCAAAGAGAATCATGGTTTTCTGGGCAAAGACGCCTTTGAACAGTTTAATATTGAGCTCTCTGATCAAACAAAAATCAACAACTGAGAACTTCAAAGAAAGAGAAATTAAACAGCATCATACATACTGTTACTCATATATAATAAAATACGATATTGTAATTTATATGATCTTCAACACTCTCCTGCAATGTTCACATTTTATTATTTCATCAAAGATTTAACTCAAATTCATCCCAACCAAAGTTTTCATCCTTGATAACTTCTTCACTGATAAACCCTTAGTAAAAATGTCTGCTGCCTGATCTTCTGCTGAAATGTATTCTACATTGACCTTCATCTCACTTACCATCTGTTGCACATACTGGTATATTTCAATACGTTTAGAGCATTCATAGAATGTACTTTGAATGTACATAAAATGTACTTTGATAAAATGCATAATGTTGAACTGAACTTGCTTCAATAATTTTAATTCCCTTCAATAAATGATCCAACAACACTAATGATTTACTTTCAGTAACAAATTAGGCTTCCACTGATGACTCTGCAACACATTTTTGAAGTTTACCTTTCCACATTACTGGTTCATCACAGTACATCATTAAAACTCCAATTGCTGAACATCTGGTCAGTTTTTTACCTGCTCAATCTGCATCACTATAAGCTTTTATAGCAGAACTGATCATTTTACTAAACAGAATTCTGTCATCAGTTGTGCCTTTCAAATAGTGAAGAATTTGTTGAAACAATTTCAAGTGGACTTGAATTGGTGAATCTTGTGCTCTTGGAGTGACATTGACAGCTTAAGCTAAATCTGGATGTGTTCCTAATGTTAAATACATGAGACTACCTATAATCTCTCGGTAACTGACAATGTCAGTAGCTGGCGGTGAATCACAAGGTATCCATCCAAGAGCAATAGGTAATGATATGGGATTTGCATCAGTCATAACATACCTTGCCAACACTCTCTTTGCATATCCAGTTTCATTAATCTTCACACAGTTTTCAGATCTCTGGATTTAAAGGCCAAGAAAGCAATTATTACATTACATCACACTAATACTTGTTCCATGGATCATGAATGTGTTGGAATTCAGTTTGGGTTGCGGTCCAAGGAAAACACACTTAATACTGTAAGATTTGATATATTGCATATCAGTAAGTACAAACATTCACATTACAGCAAGTCATACAGAACATTCAATAAGCAAGATGGTGCGGGCTGTTCGGTTAGTGTGTAAAAGAACTTGTGATAGTGGAGATTGTTGTTCATACTTATCAACACCATGCTGCCTCCCTCCCCTCCCCCCCTGCCCCTCCCCCTCCCACACACAGTGTGGAGCACTGTTTGAGTGCAATGAAAAGAGGCATGTCCGGTGATGTACGTGGTGAGGATGATGGCAGTGATGGATGTGATGGGGATATCCATCTCCAGAGGCTGTTGTGGCAGGGAGCACACTGGGAGGTGACATCCTCCACAAGTTCGGGCAGAACATTGGTTTGCAGAACCACTACAAGGGATAGCGGGGAGGAGTTAGAGAGAGAGCGAGAATCTAGAAACTGTGTTGATGTTGACACAGGTGCAGGTTTGGGTGAGGGCTGCGGCAGTAGCTCTGAGGCGATGGTGAAAACTAAATGTCCAATGACTGTACGTAGGTGGGGCATGGTGTTGGTTGAATTTTTAGGTGTGCATGGATTGGAAGCACAGCAGTTGTCTGTTCAAGAGGAGAATGGCAGCAAAAAAGTCACACGATTGTTATGTTTACACTGGAATGGATGGAAATTCGCGAGTGCCTAGCAATTGGTGGACATGAACGATGCACGTAGAGACTGTCTATTGTCCAGAATACACGAGACAGGTGAGCTTGGCAGTGGCAGCACAGCAGGCGTGTGTGGAGCTCTCGAGCAAGCCATGCGAGGAGGCACGAGAGGGAGAAATGTTTATCAACACACTGGGTGGGTGCACGTATTATGGTGTGGTGCATGGTCAGAGCCTGGATGGCTGGATTGTCATGAGGCATGAGTGTCAGTTTGCGAAACAGGTGAGAGAGACATTAAGTGGAACACACTTGATGGGGGTGGGGAAGGCGGGGGTAACACTGTACAGTTGAGACTGTAGTCACACGTGACAGATGTGATGTTGCTAACCTGTGTGCTGTTCTTGATGAAGCTGTCAGATGTGGCGGATGAAGGCTCGGGTGTTGGCACTGCTGTGCGGTGTGAATTGATGTGGGCGGTGATCACAGCAAGCTCGTCCTTGGCACAGGTAATGTGATACTCCAAAACAGCATTCTCATAGTGGAGGGCACATGTCTTGACACTTTCTACCAGGACGCAATCCACAGTTGCACAAGTCCTGCTCACAAGAGCCATGTACTGATGCACTAAACATATAATGACGTTTACACTCGGAGAAGGTGGCGGAGCTTGTATACACAGAATGTGAGAGTTAGAGGTGTGGTGAATGGTGAAACCGAGAACCTCAAACAATATTTGGAGACAGGTGGTGGTATGATAAGAAGTCGATTTCCTGGTTCGGTTCTGCATTGTCCGCCACGTGGAAGATCCAGAAGAGGGAGAGGCTGTTAGAGAGGCATAGTTGAAGATCGATGGAGCCACAGGTCTGGAGTGTAGATGAGTTCATAGCTCACAGGAGAGAGCATGTGTATGTGAGGGGGCATGGGACCATTGAGTTAGGTACGATTGAGATGTCAGGGCTGATGTCCACGAGGAAGTTGCGAGTCAAAGAATAGTCTTTGATGCAAAGGTGGCTGTTTGATGGGACAGATGCGTGAGTAGAATGTAGTGCGGGTTGCTGCTTATCGGACGATTGGCTTTTCAATGCTTGCATGGAGGCATGGCGTTTTTTGGGTTGTTGCTGAACACAGTGTGGTACTAACAGTGAGGGTACATTGGGAGAGGAGGCAGCCAATCATCCTCGATGTGTTCGGTTTCATCTGCTGGGGTGAACAGCACGGGCATAATATTCAGTGGCTTGATGGGTGGAGAGTGCACGTGCTGGGTGCCAGGCGGTGCAGTAGTCTGAGGAGTGGAGCACACCCCGTCCCTGCCAGCAGCTATGCAAACTACTGCTGCAGGAGTCCCAACCTGTTGCGTGACTTCCTGCTGATGGCGCTGGAGGGATTCCAGGGCGTGGGGGAGGAGATGAACCTGGAGATCTGTAAGCAGTTTTGATAACCACACCATCCACAGGGATTTGTATGGCATCATCTGTTCGCTGACCAGCAAGTGTAGCCGGCACCAAAGCTGGGATGGAGTTCAGTCACCGAGATGCTGAGGCCAAAGTCATATTTAACTTGGAATGGTGAACACAAGCCTTCCTTCTATTGTTGTAGTTATGCACTTCGCAGAATAACCTCTTGTGGGGAATGCAAGAGACACTCGGTGATAGACTGTTTTGCAGAATCATACTTTGAAGTTAGCGGTGAGCATCAGAAGTAGGTCACAGATCAGGTCTGTGCACCTATGCAGACGAGTCATGAGGCACAGGAATTTTGAATTGTCGTTGGTGATGCATGCAGTTTGAACAAGTACTCCACCAGTGCAAACCACGTTGTTTGGGTGTCCTTGGATAGCGGAGGTCAGGGTTGGTAGTGGCCTGGTGGTGGCGATGACAGCACAGCTAGTTCTGTATCTGAGTCCCTCATATCACTTGTATGATGTGGATGCTGGCACTGTAAACGCAGGCACCACTGCCTAGCATGTCAGTGAGCAGTCTGTCAGAGTGGATGAGAATGGCAGCGAAGCACTAGCAATTGATGCCATAGAACTGTCCAATGCAATGTTCACGGTGCAACTGCAGAAGGCATGGCCAGCACCATGTGAAATCCGAGCAGGTGAAAGGCTGCAGCCGAAACCTCCTGAAAGTTTCCTTGTGGTGGTAGAGGGCAGGGGAGGTGGGGGTTGGAAGAGCTGACGTGCACAGAGTAGCACAGTTAAATGTCCCCACGGCAGTGGACATGACCAGACGGGGCATGTTGGTAGGTGCAGAAACCACAGTTAGTCTCACTAATAGGCACATTGTTCACATCAGGATGGGGCCCCTAAAGTGCACTGAGGGGCCGAATGGTCACTGGGGCCAGAAACGTACCTGGAAATGTTCGTGATATACACTGGGTTTTGTCCACTTTGTAAACCAATGAAGCAGTAAAGTACTCTGCCGTCATGGGAGCATAATTGGTACATAAGGTCTGTCCTAACATAGGTGAGGTTTCACACAGCATTTGTTGCAACAGTCAACCAGACAGCCGGCGTCTGATACATAGTTTGTGCACAGAGTGCAGAATCCACCTTAGCAAGATGAAATGCAGGAAATTTGCTCACCTCATTATCATTTTCAAAATGCATGTGTCAATGCATACATGCTGGAGAGGCAAAGCCTGTGTCTACAGTCACATTTTGCACTTTTGAGTGGCAAAGATGTTGAGGCGACAAAACTGCAGGAAACGTGTTGTTGAATCCACGTGGTGGTAGTGGTGGTGGTGGTGGTGGTGAAGCAATGAAATGTCCCATTTTAGGTTCAGGAGCTTCAATATCCACGTGCTGCCTGGCACGATACATGGCCAAGTGGAATGAACGAAGGCGTAAACAAAGCTGGTGCTTTAGCCGTGAAAATATTTGCTTATGAGGAAACAGCGCGCAATTCTTAATTGAGGTCACCACTGTGGGAATTCGGTTTGGGTTTTAGCCCAAGGAAAACACACTTAATATTGTAAGACTCGATATATTTCATATCTGTAAGTGCAAACGTCCACATTACAGCAAGTCATACAGTGAACTCAATAAGCAAGATGGCATAGGCCATTAGGTTAAAGATTCAAAGATCCTGCAATGGTGGAGATATGTTGTTTGTACTTGTCAATGCCACAAACACAACATTTTATAAAGATGTGGAACATGTCAGTTTAATGTAAGTTTTCTTTACATAATACAATGTTTTTTTACTATTCCATATCTTAAAATTTATCTATTGAGTAGAAGTAGTTGCCACCCAGAAAGTTTTTTTGATTTGTTTTTAAATGCTAGTTGGCTATATGTCAGACTTTAATGCTATTTGGCAAATGACCAAAAATTTTTGTGGCAGCATAATTCACCACTTTCTCTGTCAGTCAGATTTAACTTGGGATGGTGAAGACCAATCTTCCTTCTGTTGTTGTAGCTATGCACTTTGCTATTATTTTTGAATTGGGATAGGCTATTAATAACAAATTTCATAAGTGAATACACGTATTGCAAAGGTATTGTGAGTATCGTGAGTTCCTTAGATAAATGTTCACTTTCCTTATCACAGTACCAAACACATCTTGTAATTTGTTTGTGCAATTATGAAACATTTCTTCAGATCCCATTATCAATTTTTCATTCACATGAAACAAAAGGATAAATTTTCATTAAAATACATACAGAGATCAGCACTGCTCTCATGCCGATTGGGTTTCTTAAGATATTCTTTCAAACATTCATACCAAAATTTTACTGCTTGCCTCAGTCCATACTAGCTTTAAAGCAATCTGCACACATGACCTGTACCATCGTCATAATCTTGTTTCTGTTGCATGTAAATTTCTTCCTCCAACATACCATTCAGGAATGCCATTTTAACATCAAATTGTATAATGTTCCAATTTCATTGGACAGCGACACAAAAAAGAACTCTCACTGTCTCAAACCTAAGTATAGGACTAAATGTTTCAGAAAAAGCAACTCCTGGTCTCTGACTAACCCCTTCTGTAACTAATCCTGCCTTGTAGCAGATGGTGTCACTATCGTTATTCAGTTTTGTTACAAACACCCATTGATTAACAATAGTTTCCCTTCCAGCTGGTAAATAAACTAATTTCCAGGTGCAAAGCTTTTGAGGTGACAGCCTCTCTTCATCCATTGCACATTTCCAATTTTCTCCATCTGGAGACTTCACTGCTTCATTGTAATCTTTTGAAAATTCCCTCAGCATCATTACCTTGGTAGCTCAGGTTCAACTTGATAACAATTTCTCTATTTCTCAAAACTCGATGTCCATCTGTACTTCCAGCTCCAAAAATGAGATGTTATTTGTATCTTCATTCACTCCAGCATAATCATGATCTGATCTTGTAATGTATTTTTCTATGGTTTCTTTATCGTTCAGGTTAAATTGCGTCACATGTTTAAAACCACCCTTAACCAATATGTCAAGTAGCTTGGTTTCATCACACTTCAGTGATTGTTGTAATTTTTCAGTCTTGAATTTTACATCTCACCTGACTGTAACTGAATGCATGTCTGGAAGTTATACACAATAGCCACAGTCATCATATTCAACTAAATAATCTTCCAAAGATTTGGCTTCAAATTTCTTCCATTTCTGCACTGCAATCCAGACAAAACATTCCACCCCAAATACTTTCAGATGATCAAACTGACTCTTCTTCCAAAAAATTCAATTGGTGTTTTTCCCTCAACACTTGTTGGCCCAGTTCTGTTAAGAGTAAAAGTTGCAGCAAGCACAGCTTCATATCACAATAAGCAACACCATTTTGGCACAGTGTAGAGAATTTTTCAACCCAGTTGACCCAGCACATTTTTTTACATCATATTTATCAAACTCCTTGCCACCATCAGTTCACAGTTCTTTAAAATTCAGTTGAGTTTGTGTTTTCACCATCTCTATGAGTATTAGTAGCTTCTGTCTAACCTTATCATTTTGCTTTAAAAGAGACATCACTCTGAAACCAGAAAAATCATCCTTAACAACATGAAAATATTGATAACCAGAAAATATTGATAGACAGCTACATCCTTTTCTTTCATTAGACCACAGATACTGGCAAAGATTAATTCTCCAGAGTTAGTTGATTTATCAACTAGGTTACCAAAATCTAGCTGTTGTCATTTACCTAGTGTACAACCTTCACAAAATGTACCATTGACCCTTACATCAGTACCATGTCCTGTCAAGAATGCTTTAAATGGTGTTTATTCTGATGCCCAAATCTTCAATGCCACATTTGAAGAGAGCCAGTAGCTCCTTTTACAACAAAATACTTTTCTTGCTGAATCACTTTCACTGTCAAATTATAAAGTTCATTCTTGCTTACAATTAGAGCTACAGCAACTGATATGTTCTCTCTGTAACACCATCATATGTTACCTTCATTTTTGATACTTTGATCAATACCTTTTTCTCCAGCCTTTCTAACAGAGACTAAATTACAAGCATAATATGGACAGCACCACACACCTTCAAAATATCATCTGGTCCACCTTTTACCATCTAAAGCTTCAACATCAGAATGACCATTTCCATATGGTTTGATGTGCATATTATTCTTGGTGCTGTCCATTTTCTTTGGTGAATCAAGAAGATTGTACAAAATGAATCAAACTTGGTAGTTTGTTACATGATGTGCACAGCTATCAAAGTACCATTCATGCAAAATCCAACAATGGAAAATCCACGATAGAATAGAATAATATTACAAAAAGGATATTTGCCACTCACCATATAGCGGAGATGCTGAGACGCAGATAGGCACAACAGAAAGACTGTCAGAAAGTGAGCTTGCAGCCAATGAGGCATTCATCAGAAATAGACGAGATATGCACACACACTCACAAAAACCATTTCCTCCTCTGACTCTCTATAACTCCTTTTCCTTTGTCACATGGTGCCCTGCTCGTCACCATACATGCCACTTCCCTTTACACTAAAATCCCTAACGCCCATGGCTTACTACTTACTGCTTCCCCAACACCCGATGGCTTGCAAACCGACAACCTCCCCCCTAGTCACCATCACCAAATATAACCTCACCCACAATTACTTCCCCTTTGAAGACATTACCTACAAACAAATCCAGACACTTGCATGGCACCATCCTACGCCAACCTATTCATGGGCCATCTAGAGGAATATGTCCTAAACACCCAGAATCCCAAACCCCTCACCTGATTCAGATTCATTGAAGACATATTCATGATGTGGATCAAGGGTTAGGACAAACTATCCACATTCCTCCAGAACCTCAACACCTTCTCGCCTATCTGTTTCACCAGGTTCTACTCAGCCCATCAAGCCACTTTCCTCAATGTTGACCTGGACATCACAGATGGCTATATAAGTACCTCCATACATATTAAACCTACCACCCACCAGCAATACCTCAACTTAAACAGCTGCCACCCATTCCGTGCCAAGTCCCTTCCATACAGCCTAGCCAACCAAGGTCATCACATCTGCAGTGACGAGCGGTCCCTTTCAAAATATAGTGAGGGTCTCACTGATGCCTTCACAGACCCTAATTACCCTCTCTACTCACCCATCAAATCCCATAGTCTCACCATCCAGCCAGAGAGAAACATTCCCCTCGTGACTCAGTACCACCCAGAGTTTTGACTACCTCTTGTTGTGCCCTGAAATGACGAATGCAGTACCTCTACCACAATGATATTCCACCACTCACTGAACCTACACAATATCCTCATCCATCCTTTAACAACTCCTCCTCCCAACCCCTTGCCTCACAGCACATATCCCTGTACTAGACCTAGATGCGACACCTGTTCCATACATCCCCACCACCACCTACTCCAGTCCAGACACATCACCTATCTCCTCAAAGACAGGGCTACCTGTGAAACAGTCATGTGATCTACAAGCAAAGCTGCAACCACTGTTCTGCATTCTACGTGGGTATGACAATCAACAAGCTGTCTGCCTGCACGAATAGCCACCGATAAACTGTGGCCAAGAAATAGCTGGACCACCCCACTGCTGAGCACACCACCTAATACACCATTCTTCATTTCAATGACTGCCTCACAGCCTGTGCCATCTGGATCCTTCCCACTGTCACCAGCTTTTGTGAATTGTGCAGGTGGGAACTCTCCCTGCAATATATCCTACATTCTCGTAACCCTCCTGTCCACAACCTTCATTAGTCATTGTCCTTATCCATCTAGCCCCTTCCCTGTTCCCATTCCAACACTGCACAGCCCTCTATTCTGCCAATGCATCCACAGTCTTTTTACTTTTCTCCTTTTCTGCTATCTCCTCCCCCCTCCCCCCCCCCCCCTTGCCATCTGTCTAACCTGCTGACTGCACCTAGAGGCCCTACACTCTTCACCTCGTCCTTGTATGCTCCCTCAAACAGCACTTTAGTATCCCCTACCCCCACCCTGCTATCCCTCCCTCTCCCTGCCCCACCCTCCTCCTTACCCCCACCAATTTGTTGCTTGTCCCATCATTCACTGCTGCTTACAGTGTGGCCTCAGCAGCCAGAGACTGTGGTCATATGTATATGAGTTGTGTTCACAGGAGCATGTATGTGTATGTTGTCTATTTCCAATGAAGGACTTGGTGGTTGAAAGCTCACTTTTTGACTGGTTTTGTGTGTGTGTGTGTGTGTGTGTGTGTGTGTGTGTGTGTGTGTGTGTGTGTGTGTGTGTGTGTGTGTGTACCTATCAGTGACTCAGAAAATTCACTATATGATGATAACAACTATCCTTTTCACAATAATGTACCATTCATCACACACTGATATAGCTACATTTGGAGGTAAATCAGATATCTTGGACAAAATATTTCTTGGACTTACTTCTGATGATATTTTCATAGCTGATAAAGTCGCAGAATCACTACAGTTACAACAGTTCCTGGATAAATGACCTTTGCCTTTGTTTTTAACATCCACTAATCCTGTTTTACAATCTTTAGAAATGTCTCCACTTTTACCATAGGTCAAACCCTTCTTCACATTTTGTTTGCTTGACTTTTTCATTACTTGTGCACTAACTATATTTTTGCCCTGTAGCTGAGATGAATTACTTGCTCTTGAAATCATTGCAGTTCCTACATTGGTTTCATCTCTTTCTTGTATCTGCAACTCATAATTTAGACATCTTTTCTGCAATTTATGCTTGTTTTGTCTTCTTGTGGAAGATCAGACCAAGTCACATCAATGTGATCACATTCTTTTGGCAATTTCTGAAGTAAACATGTGCAAAGATTAGCTCCATCTATTGGTTTATTTAGCACAGACATCTTTGTTTGAACTTCATCAAATTTTGCTAAATGACCTTGCATACTACCTGAACATCTCCATCTAATATTATGGAAGTTATGTCATAGCAAGTCAATATTTTCTGCAGAGTGACTATTATAGATGTCATGCAACTTTTCCCATACATCTTCTGCAATTTCACATGTAGCAACTCAAAGTAATGGGTTTGTATCTAGTGACAAAATAAGACTTTTTGGAAATTTCTTTTGTCTGAGTGGATAATTTTGCAACATAACCTTCAATGTTTGCTTCTAGCTTGATTAAAATACCAATTACCAAGTCATAAGCTGTATCGCATTCCAAAATAACCTTCATGAGAATATGCCAGGTTGCTCAGTTCTCTTCACCGATTACTCTTTCAATTTGTTTTCTTCAGTTTTGATTTTCTTCTTACCCACTCACATCAAGTGGGGTCCTTTTCCTTTTCTGTGCCTTCTATCAAACTCACAAAGATGTCCTATGATTTCATAAGCTTTCCACAATAATGTAGGATAACATCACAATCTGTCTGCTTGAATTCCTGCATTCTTAGAAGTCTTTTTCTAATTATACATCTCAATTATTGAGCAAATCAGTGTTTAGCAGGACCATGCACATCTGACACCATGTCAGGAATATAAAAGACAAACATACATGCTGCTTAAACAAAGACTTACTCATTGTTCTAAAATCAACTATGTGTTACTCTAAGCAACATGCACACAACAACTGAGAAGTTCAAAGAAAGAGAAATTACACAGCAACACAGATACTGTTACACATATATAATAAAATATGAAACTGTAATTTATATAGTCTTCAACAGTGTTCAACAAATGCTTTATGGATAGTGGGGAAAACAATGAACACTACTCTTTTACAGATGTGTCACCAAAGAATGAAGAATTCACAGTATCCTTGCTTGACAAGTGTTTCTTCTCTGCCTTTAGGTAACAAGTCATAATTAATTTATATTTGTTACTTCTCATACACAATTCTGCTGTCTGCAAAACATTGACACTGTTAGATCATGAACTTATACATAAAGAGCAATTATGTACCAAAAGATCAGTGCTGTTTACCAGAAATTAACTGTACTTTTCAAATAGTGTGCATGTACCCACAACACAAGTGGATAGATGAGCTAGTAGCAGTTCAGCTGTCAGTAATTTATATTTGTTACTTCTCATACAGAGCTCTGCTGTTTGCAAAACATTGAACACTGCACTTGATTGATGAGTAAGTGAGGTCTCTGTAAATGACTTCACATGCAAATACTTGATGGTAAACATAGAGATTTTCCTCAGATGGTAGAAAGCTCTTTTGGTACAATCTGCGAACCTTATGACATTTCATCACTTGCTTAACAGTGTGTACACATAAGTGATAGACAGACTGCTGCTCATCATCACATTTGATACCACTACCTGGCTCATAATTTTTTTCAGCGGGCTATATCAGTTCTGCCAGATACTACTGTCATCAGTTTTGTCACTTCAGTTACTGACAGCTGATAAGAACGGAGTGAGAGAAATAACTCTAGATGCTGATTGGAATTCTCATGGGTTTGGCACTTTTTTTTTTTTTTTTTTTTTTTTTTTTGGAATGGAAAATTGAAAATAGATTTTCTAATGCACCTTGTGCAAATCTCCCAGTCAGAACAAATTAAAACCCATTCTCATTCAGAAATGTGTCCTGCAGTCCTAAAATACCTGCATTTTCAAATTAACAACTGACTGGATTGGTTTCCAAATGGCTCTCTATCTGATCATCAGGTTTTGGCTAATGAAATTGTGTCATTTAAATGGCAAAGTTCCGTATAATATGTTTGTTAGTTGGAGCTATTAATGTAATGAGACAATACCAATTATGAACATGCTTGAAGAACCATGCTGTGGTCAAAGGAGTCCTTGGAAGTTGCCTTGTCTGGACAGCAGTTTGGATGTTAATCAGTACAGCTATCATGCCAGTTTCAAGCTCAAATCACTATATATATCTGTTTCACATGACCAGTTTGTACCTCATTTCATAAAATACCATTTTTACATTAATATTTTTGGAAAGGAAGATTGACTGCCCACCGACCAACAGATTCTTCAAAGTTTTTAATGTAAGTGGTGTACCAGATAGGAAAATTTCAAAGGAAAATTTGCAGGCAGTATATTAGCATTTCTTATGATAAAGAAATAAATGCCATGTGACGAGGGCCTCCCTTCCAGTAGTCCGGTTGCCTGGTGCAAGTCTTTTGAGTTGACACCACGTTGGCAACTTGCGCATTGATGGGGATGATATGATGATGAAGACAACACAACACCCAGTCCATGAGAGAAGAAAATCTCCGACCTAGTCAGGAATCGAACTCGGGCCACTTTGCGCAGCACAGCCAATGAATTGTACTACCATGGTGAAGTGATACTAACAATATCCATCATAAGACCTGCATGCCTTCCTTCTAGTAACATGAAGTCTAGTTTGAGCTTTAGGGACCTCCTGAGTTCTCTCAGTATGCCACGTCTAAACTTCACATTGTGTAGTGTAAATCTGAGTGTTCTATCCAAAATAATGTGAATTTTGTTTTCTAACAAGATGTTGTACCTTGTTTTACCACAGCTGAGTGTTCACTTTAGAGCTTTCTGCAGCGTTTGAACTGACCACATGCTATCCTTGCAGGTTCCCTTTGCTAAACTGTGAATTGGTCTGCACCAAACAAAACACATAGAGTTGAAAGGAGGGTAAGCTGTGGGGTGTGACGTCACTGCCACCAAGAATCGTGAGCAGAGGGGAGAGACGCCATTGTTGGGGGATACACAGCTGTGCAGTGCGGTCGGACGGGGTGGGCCTGTGGTGAGGCTTGTTCCGCCGCTTGGACTCGGCAACATAGTTACCTCGATCTGGTCACGTATTGTATTACTGGTGCCAGCTGAATAAAGTCGTGCAGGCAGTGTGTTTCGAGTATGTTTCTGCTGGTGACAAACTGCTTCCTCAGCAAAAATCTTCTCTGCATTTCCTGAGAGAGGTTCAGTTGTTTCTTCAAAGTATTTATTTCATCATGCAGCAGTTATGCAAGGTTCTTAAAGGCTGAACTTCATCTTCTGTTGTGTCCAAGTTGACTATGAAATTCTGATACTGAGCTTATTTGAAGCTTCTGCAGTCTCTGAAACAGATGAGTGAAACATTACAATCTGCAAAAATAAACTGAATTTAATCCTATAGTAAATCTTTATATTATTGCATTGGTCACCATTTATTTTTTTTTGTAGACTGTGGCAGACAAGTTACAGGTGAATAGTTCTCATAACATCAGAAGCTGTAATAATAATAATAATAATAATAATAATAATAATAATAATAATAATAATAATAATAATAATAATAATAATAGTAGTAGTAATCATATAACTAAAATTAAAAAAAAAAAAAAAGAGAGACAGAAAGAAATCTATGATGATCTGTGTGGCTAACAGTAATTCAGTGTTGCTATTATGAAGAAAGGGCAGTTCCCATTCTTAATAGCCTTCATGAATACTGTTAAATCCCATCAGGGTAATGCATACTGCAGTAATGATTATGAATGAGCTTAAGAACATTTTATTAACAGAACAATTTCACAATTGAGAATAGTTTTGATAACTGAAATACTATTCACAATCACTTGAATATATCAGAAACAAAATGATGTGATATCAGCTCTGAGGGAGGCATTATTCTGAGTGGCTGCAGATATAGTGTCCTGGAAGGCCATGCTGCATAGCATGCTGAGATACAGTGCAGTGATGGTGCAGTGTAGAGTGGAGCATATGGGCTGGTCTCAACAAGTTTCAATCAACGAGCTACAAGGTGTAGCTGGTTCCTGGTGGAACAGAGTAATCAGTTGAGTGGTGCTGCTGGAGGCTGTGCTTGGTCATAAGCATCTAGCAGGCAGTAGTAGGGTGGTGACCACGTAACATGCAAACAGTACTAATTACCTCAATAGCAGTGTTGCCGGTTTCCTGATGTGTACGCTGCTTGAAAGCATAGCTGATGCCCTCTGGCAGTCCTTGTAAGGACGGTGCGTTTACATATTGGTTGTGTACAGTATGGCACCCCATAATATGTGATACTCATATACATCTACGCCTATACTGTGCAAACCACTGTGAGGTGCATGGCAGAGTGTATGTCCCATTGTACCAGTTATTAGGGTTTCTTCCTATTCCATTCATGTATGGAGTGCAGAAAGAATTCATGTTTGCATGCCTCTGTGCATGCACTAATTATTCTAATCTTATCCTAATGATCCCTATGTGAGCGATATGTGGAGGGTTGTAATGTATCCCTAGACTAATCATTTTAAAGCTGATTCTTGAAACTTTGTTAATAGACTTTCTCAGGATAGTTTATGCCTGTCTTCAAGATTCTGCAGTTTAGTTCCTTCAGTACCTCTGTGGCACTCTCCCTTGGATTAAACAAACCTGTGGCCATTCATGAAGCCCTTCTCTGTATACATTAAATATTCCGTGTTAGTTCTTCCTGGTACAGGTCCCACACACCTGAGCAATATTCTATGATGGGTCACACAACTGATTTGTAAGTAATCTATTTTCTATACTGATGGCACTTCCCCAGTATTCTACCAATAAACTGAAGTCTACCACCTGCTTTACCCATGACTGAAACTATGTGATCATTCCGTTTCATATCGCTATGAAGTGGTACACCCAGGTATTTATTTGTATGAGTCGGCCAATTCCAACAATGACTCATTGATATTATAGTCATAGGATCTACATTTTCCCATTTTGTGAAGTGCACAATTTTACATTTCTAACCATTTAGAGTAAGTTTCCAATCTCTGCACCATGTTGAAATCTTATCAAGATCTGACTGAATATTTATGCAGCTTCTCTCAGATAGTACTTCATTACAGATAAACACATCATATGCAAAAGGCCTGACTTCACTATTAATATTGTCTGTAAGGTCATTAATACAAGGGCAGTTCAATAAGTAATTCAACACATTTTTTTTCTGAAACAGGGGTTGTTTTACTCAGCATTGAAATACACCTGGTTATTCCCCAATCTTTTAGCTACACAACACTGTTTTTCAACGTAATCTCCATTCAATGCTACGGCCTTACGCCACCTTGAAATGAGGGCCTGTATGCCTGCACGGTACCATTCCACTGGTCGATGTCGGAGCCAACGTCGTACTGCATCAATAACTTCTTCATCATCCGCGTAGTGCCTCCCACGGATTGCGTCCTTCATTGGGCCAAACATATGGAAATCCGACGGTGCAAGATCGGGGCTGTAGGGTGCATGAGGAAGAACAGTCCACTGAAGTTTTGTGAGCTCCTCTTGGGTGCGAAGACTTGGGTGAGGTCTTGTGTTGTCATGAAGAAGGAGAAGTTCGTTCAGATTTTTGTGCCTACGAACACGCTGAAGTCGTTTCTTCAATTTCTGAAGAGTAGCACAATACACTTCAGAGTTGATCGTTTGACCATGGGGAAGGACATCGAACAGAATAACCCCTTCAGCGTCCCAGAAGACTGTAACCATGACTTTACCGGCTGAGGGTATGGCTTTAAACTTTTTCTTGGTAGGGGAGTGGGTGTGGCGCCACTCCATTGATTGCCGTTTTGTTTCAGGTTCGAAGTGATGAACCCATGTTTCATCGCCTGTAACAATCTTTGACAAGAAATTGTCACCCTCAGCCACATGAAGAGCAAGCAATTCCGCACAGATGGTTCTCCTTTGCTCTTTATGGTGTTCGGTTAGACAACGAGGGACCCAGCGGGAACAAACCTTTGAATATCCCAACTGGTGAACAATTGTGACAGCACAACCAACAGAGATGTCAAGTTGAGCACTGAGTTGTTTGATGGTGATCCGTCGATCATCTCGAACGAGTGTGTTCGCACGCTCCGCCATTGCAGGAGTCACAGCTGTGCACGGCCGGCCCGCACGCGGGAGATCAGACAGTCTTGCTTGACCTTGCGGCGATGATGACACACGCTTTGCCCAACGACTCACCGTGCTTTTGTCCACTGCCAGATCACCGTAGACATTCTGCAAGCGCCTATGAATATCTGAGATGCCCTGGTTTTCTGCCAAAAGCTGAGCAGCAAGTCGTATACTCCTAGCTCACTCATTTGTTACATAGTTTAATTCTTAATTTCTTTGCGTGTTTTTGGTACTTGCATTGTTTAATTCATAAATTTCGGGCATATTATAGTATTTGAGAGTGTAGCATCACGTTTTAGTACCTGAATAGTGTAAATTCGCGTAGTCTCCTTCCGCCGCTGAGTAGTGTCAGCAGTGCGCAAGTAGCAGCATTACTGCATTTACTAGGCAATCTTGTATTTTAATAACCGTTTAAATTTTGTTGATTTGTTTGCGCTCTCTGTAGATTATTTCAGACGTTCTTTGCAAATCAGTTTTTAGCATGGATAGGGACTGCAACTGCTGTGTTCGGATGCAGGCTGAGTTGGCATCCCTTCGCTCCCAGCTTCAGGCAGTGTTGGCTTCGGTCACACAGCTTGAGGCTGTTGCCAATGGGCATCACTGTGGGGGTCCGGATGGGGGTTTGTCGGGGACGGCCAGCTCGTCCCACGCATCCCCTGATCGGACTACGACTGTGGTTGCCCGGGATACGGCCCGCATTGAGGCTGATCCCTCACCTGTGGTAGAGTGGGAGGTCGTCTCAAGGTGTGGCAGGGGGCGAAAGACATTCCGGAGGGCTGAACGGAAAGCCTCTCCAGTTTGTCTGACGAACCGGTTTCAGGCTCTGTCTCAGGCTGATACTGATCTTCGGCCTGACATGGCTGCTTGTCCTGTTCCAGAGGTTGCCCCTCAGTCTGCAAGATCCGGGCAGTCGCAGAGGGTGGGCTTACTGGCAGTTGGGAGCTCCAACGTCAGGCGCGTAATGGGGCCCCTTAGGGAAATGGCAGCAAGAGAGGGGAAGAAAACCAATGTGCACTCCGTGTGCGTACCGAGGGGAGTCATTCCAGATGTGGAAAGGGTCCTTCTGGATGCCATGAAGGGTACAGGGTGCACCCATCTGCAGGTGGTCGCTCATGTCAGCACCAATGATGTGTGTCGCTATGGATCGGAGGAAATCCTCTCTGGCTTCCGGCGGCTATCTGATTTGGTGAAGACTGCCAGTCTCGCTAGCGGGATGAAAGCAGAGCTCACCATCTGCAGCATCGTCGACAGGACTGACTGCGGACCTTTGGTACAGAGCTGAGTGGAGGGTCTGAATCAGAAGCTGAGACGGTTCTGCGACCGTGTGGGCTGCAGATTCCTCGACTTGCGCCATAGGGTGGTGGGGTTTCGGGTTCCGCTGGATAGGTCAGGAGTCCACTACACGCAACAAGCGGCTACACGGGTAGCAGGGGTTGTGTGGCGTGGGCTGGGCGGTTTTTTAGGTTAGATGGCCTTGGGCAAGTACAGAAAGGGCAACAGCCTCAACGGGTGCGGGGCAAAGTCAGGACATGCGGGGACCAAGCAGCTATCGGTATTGTAATTGTCAACTGTCGAAGCTGCGTTGGTAAAGTACCAGAACTTCAAGCGCTGATAGAAAGCACCGAAGCTGAAATCGTTATAGGTACAGAAAGCTGGCTTAAGCCAGAGATAAATTCTGCCGAAATTTTTACAAAGGTACAGACGGTGTTTAGAAAGGATAGATTGCATGCAACCGGTGGTGGAGTGTTCGTCGCTGTTAGTAGTAGTTTATCCTGTAGTGAAGTAGAAGTGGATAGTTCCTGTGAATTATTATGGGTGGAGGTTACACTCAACAACCGAACAAGGTTAATAATTGGCTCCTTTTACCGACCTCCTGACTCAGCAGCATTAATGGCAGAACAACTGAGAGAAAATTTGGAATACATTTCACATAAATTTTCTCAGCATGTTATAGTCTTAGGTGGAGATTTCAATTTATCAGATATAGACTGGGACACTCAGATGTTTAGGACGGGTGGTAGGGACAGAGCATCGAGTGACATTATACTGAGTGCACTATCCGAAAATTACCTCGAGCAATTTAACAGAGAACCGACTCGTGGAGATAACATCTTGGACCTACTGACAACAAACAGACCCGAACTTTTCGACTCTGTATGTACAGAACAGGGAATCAGTGATCACAAGGCCGTTGCAGCATCCCTGAATATGGAAGTTAATAGGAATATAAAAAAAGGGAGGAAGGTTTATCTGTTTAGCAAGAGTAATAGAAGGCAGATTTCAGACTACCTAACAGATCAAAACGAAAATTTCTGTTCCGACACTGACAATGTTGAGTGTTTATGGAAAAAGTGCAAGGAAATCATAAAATGCGTTTTAGACAGGTACGTGGCGAGTAAAACTGTGAGGGACGGGAAAAACCCACCGTGGTACAACAACAAAGTTAGGAAACTACTGCGAAAGCAAAGAGAGCTCCACTCCAAGTTTAAACACAGCCAAAACCTCTCAGACAAACAGAAGCTAAACGATGTCAAAGTTAGCGTAAGGAGGGCTATGCGTGAAGCGTTCAGTGAATTCGAAAGTAAAATTATATGTACCGACTTGACAGAAAATCCTAGGAAGTTCTGGTCTTACGTTAAATCAGTAAGTGGCTCGAAACAGCATATCCAGACACTCCGGGATGATGATGGCATTGAAACAGAGGATGACACGCGTAAAGCTGAAATACTGAACACCTTTTTCCAAAGCTGCTTCACAGAGGAAGACCGCACTGCAATTCCTTCTCTAAATCCTCGCACAAACGAAAAAATGGCTGACATCGAAATAAGTGTCCAAGGAATAGAAAAGCAGCTGGAATCACTCAACAGAGGAAAGTCCACTGGACCTGACGGGATACCAATTCGATTCTACACAGAGTACGCGAAAGAACTTGCCCCCCTTTTAACAGCCGTGTACCGCAAGTCTCTAGAGGAACGGAGGGTTCCAAATGATTGGAAAAGAGCACAGATAGTCCCAGTCTTCAAGAAGGGTCGTCGAGCAGATGCGCAAAACAATAGACCTATATCTCTGATGTCGATCTGTTGTAGAATTTTAGAACATGTTTTTTGCTCGAGAATCATGTCGTTTTTGGAAACCCAGAATCTACTATGTAGGAATCAACATGGATTCCGGAAACAGTGATCGTGTGAGACCTAACTCGCTTTATTTGTTCATGAGACCCAGAAAATATTAGATACAGGCTCCCAGGTAGATACTATTTTTCTTGACTTCCGGAAGGCATTCGATACAGTTCCGCACTGTCGCCTGATAAACAAAGTAAGAGCCTACGGAATATCAGACCAGCTGTGTGGCTGGATTGAAGAGTTTTTAGCAAACAGAACACAGCATGTTGTTATCAATGGAGAGACGTCTACAGACGTTAAAGTAACCTCTGGCGTGCCACAGGGGAGTGTTATGGGACCACTGCTTTTCACAATATATGTAAATGACCTAGTAGATAGTGTCGGAAGTTCCATGCGGCTTTTCGCGGATGATGCTGTAGTATACAGAGAAGTTGCAGCATTAGAAAATTGTAGCGAAATGCAGGAAGATCTGCAGCGGATAGGCACTTGGTGCAGGGAGTGGCAACTGACCCTTAACATAGACAAATGTAATGTATTGCGAATACATAGAAACAAGGATCCTTTATTGTATGATTATATGATAGCGGAACAAACACTGGTAGCAGTTACTTCTGTAAAATATCTGGGAGTATGCGTGCGGAACGATTTGAAGTGGAATGATCATATAAAATTAATTGTTGGAAGGCGGGTACCAGGTTGAGATTCATTGGGAGAGTGCTTAGAAAATGTAGTCCATCAACAAAGGAGGTGGCTTACAAAACACTCGTTCGACCTATACTTGAGTATTGCTCATCAGTGTGGGATCCGTACCAGATCGGTCTGACGGAGGAGATAGAGAAGATCCAAAGAAGAGCGGCGCGTTTTGTCACAGGGTTATTTGGTAACCGTGATAGCGTTACGGAGATGTTTAATAAACTCAAGTGGCAGACTCTGCAAGAGAGGCGCTCTGCATCGCGGTGTAGCTTGCTCGCCAGGTTTCGAGAGGGTGCGTTTCTGGATGAGGTATCGAATATATTGCTTCCCCCTACTTATACCTCCCGAGGAGATCACGAATGTAAAATTAGAGAGATTAGAGCGTGCATGGAGGCTTTCAGACAGTCGTTCTTCCCGCGAACCATACGCGACTGGAACAGGAAGGGGAGGTAATGACAGTGGCACGTAGAGTGCCCTCCGCCACACACTGTTGGGTGGCTTGCGGAGTGTAAATGTAGATGTAGATGTAGATCACTGCCCGTTGTTTGCAACGCACATCCGTTACAGACGCCATTTTAACAGCTCCGTACAGCGCTGCCACCTGTCGGAAGTCAATGAAACTATACGAGACGAAGCGGGAATGTTTGAAAATATTCCACAAGAAATTTCCGGTTTTTTCAACCAAAATTGGCTGAGAAAAAAAATGTGTTGCATTACTTATTGAACTGCCCTCGTATATAACATGAACATCAAGGGTCCCGACACAGTTCCCTGGGGCACAACCAAAGTTACTTCTATATCTGATGATGACTCTCCATCCAAGATAACATACCATGTCGTCCCTACCAAATAGTCCTCAGTATAGTCATAGATTTTGCTTGGTACACCATAGGGATCATACTTTTGACAATAAGCATAGGAGTGACACTGAGTGAAATGCTTTTTGGAAATCAAGAAACACTGCATCTTCCTGGTTGCCTAAAGGCAAAGCTTTCAGTACACCATGAGAGAAAGGTGCAATTAGCATTTCACATGAACAATATTTTTGAAATCCATTCTAGTTGGCATTGAGGAGGTCATTCTATTCAAGACAATTCATTATATTTGAGCTCAGAATATGTTCTAAGATTCTCCAACAAATGGATGTCATGCATATTAGATGATGGTAGTATTGTGGATCACTTCTATTATCCTTCTTGTAAGCAGGTGTGACTTGTCCTTTTTCCAAGAACTGTGCTTGGCTTTTTGTTCAAGGGTCTACTATAGATTATTGTTAAAAGAGGGGCTAACTCAGCAGTAAATTCAGTACATAATCTGACAGGAATTCAATTTTAACGATTTCAGCTGTTTCTCAACACCTCTGGCACTTAGTTCATTCATCTTTTTGGTGGTATAAGGATTTAACTAGGTCAATTTTCCTGGGTTTTTGTTTCTAATGGAACATTTGAAAATCAAGTCAACCTTTTCAGCTTTTGCTTTGCTGCCCTCAGTTTCAGTAAATGTCTCATTTGCTAGGGACTGGGCACTAACTTTGGTGCCACTAACAGCTTTACGTATGACCAGAACTTCTTTGGATTTTGTGAAATGTTATTTGACAATATTCTGCTGCTGCAGTCATTGAAGGCATCACACATTGCTGTCTTGACAGCCAAACATGTTTCATTCAGCATCTCTCTATCTATAGCCCTACACTTTGTTTTACACCTATTATGCAGTAGTTTCTGTTTCTTTACAAGTTTCTTTACAGTGAATGTATACCATGGTGGTTCCCTCCCATTATGAACCCCTACCCCCCCCCCCCCCCTTGCAGGTCCAAGAGTTAGAATAGGCCTGAAGAATTCCTGCTTGTCATAAGAGGCGACTAAAAGGAGTCTCACACATTTCGGCCTTTATGTGATGGTCCCCTGTAGGATTTGACCTCCATTTTTCAAAATTTTCCCAAAGAGCGAGCCAATTGGGAAAGGGCACCTTACATGGTGCAGCCTGTCCATCATGTGCTGAGATCTACTGCATCCTTCGTCAAAGTGAGTCTGCACTTCTGCTCATTCTCCAACTGTTGGGTGAAGTCACCCACCTGGGTGCATATTTTTCTATCAACTGTGCAGCATCGTTTTCTATGCTGACGATGATAATGGCTTGTTTGATGGTTGCACCTGATATTCAGCGTGGTAGGCAGTCTGTTGTGGTGGAGCTGCATGTATCCTGGTGGTTGTAGCACCTGACCACACATGGATCACTCTGCTGATGCCTGTGCCATTAACTCCCCATGTATACCGAGGAATAGATGCCTGTCAGCCTGGGGCATCGGGACTCCCAATAATGGCCATCCTGCCACGTCACCTTTGCTGTGGCTGGGTGGCTCCTGTGGGGAGGGCCCCTGGCCAGAGCGGGTGGCATCAGGGTGGATGACATGTGATGAAGCGTAGTGCATCATCTCTTGCTGGTGTTCAAACACCATCAGTCTCTAAGTGTTCACAGGCTCAATTCAGTGCACAGAAGTAAGGCCCCAAATTGTTCCTCTCCCTGGCCACACCAATGGAGGAACATGAGGCTAAGGATGACACCAGCTCTTATTCGCCCTGGTACCTTGTATGTTCAAGAGCTGATGGGGAATCTTTCATGATGATGAAGCCTCATTTTTTTGTTGAGCATTTAGAGGACATGTTTGGGGAGGTGGAGGGCTTGTCCAAAATGAGATCTGGGTGAGTCTTAATCAAAACAGTATCCTCTGCCCAGTCATGGGCATTACTTGCTTGTGACAAGTTGGGGGATGTTTCTGTAACCATCACACCCCATAAGAACTTAAATATGGTCCAGGGTGTCATATATCACAGGGACCTTCTTTTGCAGTCTGACAATGAGCTGCACGCCAATTTAGAGCAGCAAGGTGTACATTTCGTTTGGCATGTCCACCGGGGTCTGAGGGATAATCAGGTTGCCACCGGACCCTTCATCTTGGCCTTCGAGGGTGATACATTACCTGAGAAGGTCAAGGTAATGGTCTACCACGGTGATGTAAAGCCCTATATCTCTCCCCCAAAGTGGTGCTTTAAATGCTGGAAGTTATGCCACCATATGTCTTCCCACTGTACTTTCAGCGTCACATGTCAAGATTGTGGATGCCCATCACATCCCAATACTCCATGTGCCCCACCTCCCACCTGTGTCAACTGCAGAGAGCACCATTTTCCTAGCTCACTTGACTGCAGGATTCTCCAGAAAGAAAGGAAAATCATGGAGTACAAGACCCTGGACTGAGTGACATACACTGAGGCTAAGAGAAAATTTGAATGCCTACATTCTGTATCTAAGACAATGTTTTACACCACCTCTACAACAGTTCTAGCCCCATCAGCTCCACCAATCCCAGTCACCTCTCAGAGCAGCAAAACGATACCTGCCCCCTTGATACTGGGTGGCACGTCCCTCCCTGCCCTGTTGCTCCTGCACCAACTTCTTTGGGAACATCACCCTCCCCTCCCCCCCCCCCCCCCTCCCAACCATCGGGGATATCAGTCCCCGCTTCTGTGCCGGCAAAGCGTAAGACTTGGGTCACACCCTTCCCAGGTTTCTGCTAGTGGGAAATATGACATCTGCCAGTAGCTGAAGAGCCCAAATGCAGCTGGTCATGGGGCTTCACCTCATCCTCAGTCCTGGAGACTGAATCAGTGAAGTCATCCCAGCCGGGGAAACCCAAGGAGCAGTGAGAGAAATCCAAAAAGAAAATCACGAAGACCAAGGGAATTGCGGTGGCACCCACACCTCCGCTACCTACAAGTTCTGCATCTACAGATGAGGTGTTGAATCTGGTGTCCACTGAGGACCTATATCTCGCCGGACCCTCAGACACAATGGATATAGACTGCTCAGGCAATACATCTGTGCCAGAAGGAAACCCTGAGGCACAAACTGCCTCGTTGAATGTTCTATGCCTTCCCAGTCATACGATAATGTCACCCTCCAGTGGAATTACAGCGGTTTTTTCCACCGCCTAGCTGAGCTACAGCAGCTGTTAAGCTTTACACCTGCTTTCCACATTGCCCTCCAGGAAACCTGGTCCTCGGCAATGCGGACCCCTGCCCTCCATGGCTATAAGGGATATTACAGGAACTGTAGCGACTATAATCGAGTGTCAGGTTGAGTTTACGTTTATGTCCTAAACTCAGTCTGTAATGAAACTGTGCCCCTTGAAACCCCTCTGAAGCTGTAGCTGTCAGAATAAGGACAGCACAGGAAATAACTGTCTGCAATGTATATCTTCCTCCAGATGGTGCAGTACCCCTGAATGTATCAGTTGCACTGATTGATCAACTCCCTAAACCTTTCCTACTTTTGGGAGATTTTAACGCCCATAACCCCTTGTGGGGTGGCACCATGCTTACTGGCTGAGGCAGACATGTCGAAACTTTACTGTCTCAGTTCGAACTCTGCCCCTTAAATACTGGGCAGCTACGCTTTTCAGTGTGATTCATGTTAGTTACTCGGCCATTGATTTATCAATTTGCAGCCCAGGACTTCTCCCATCTATCCACTGGAGAGCACTTGATGACCTGTGTGGTAGTGACCACTTCCCCATCTTCCTGTCACTGCCCCACATCAGGCCCATGGACACCTGCTCTAAACAAGGCAGACTGGGAAACTTTCATTTCTGCTGTCACCATTGAATCTCCCCCACACGGTAACATCAATGTGATGGTTGAGCAGGTGACTACAACAATCGTCTCTGTGGCAGAAAACATGATCCCTCACTCTTTAGGGTGCCCCCGGTGAAAGGCAGTCCTTTGGTGGTCGCTGGAAGCCGCTGAAGCAATTAAGGACCGTTTGCAATCTCTACAATGGTATATGCGGCACTCTTCCCTGGAGCACCTCAAAGCCTTCAAATGGCTCAGTGCCCGAGTTCACCAACTTATCAGACAATGGAAGCAGGAGTGTTGGGAGAGATATGTCTCGACCATTGGATGCCATACATTGCCTTCCCAAGTCTGGGCAAGGATCAAATGTGTTTTCTGGTACCACACTCCAACAGGTGTTCCTGGTGTTAACATAAATGGCATGTTTTCTACAGACGCAATCGCGATTGCCGAGCACTTTGCTCAGCACTGTGCTTGAACCTCTGTGTCAGAGAATTACTCCCCAGCCTTTCACACTCTCAAACGGCGGCTGGAAGGGAAAGTCCTCTTGTTCACTACACACCACAGTGAATCCTATAACGCCCCATTTACAGAGTGGGATCCCCTCAGTGACCTTGCACATTGCCCTGACACTGCTCCTGGGCCACATCAGATCCACAGTCAGGTGATTACACATCTCTCATCTGACCACAAGTGACATCTCCTCGTCATCTTCAACCGGATCTGGTGCGATGGCATCTTTCCATCGCAATGGCAGGAGAGCACCATCATTCCAGTGCTCAAACACAGTAAAAACCAGCTTTATATGGAGGCTATCAGCCCATTAGCCTCACCAACATTCTTTGTAAGCTGCTGGAATGTATGGTGTGTCAGTGGTTGGGTTGCATCCTGGAGTCACGTGGCCTACTGGCTCCATGTCAGGGTGGCTTCCAACAGGGTTGCTCTACCACTGATAATCTTGTATCCCTCGAGTCTGCCATTCGAACAGCCTTTTCCAGATGCCAACACCTGGTTGCCGTCTTTTTTTATGTACAAAAAGCGCATGACACGACCTGGCGACATCATATCCTTGCCACATTATACGAGTGGGTTCTCCAAGGCCTGCTCCTGATTTTTATCGAAAATTTCTTGTCGCTTCATACTTTCTGAGTCCAAGTTGGTGCCTCTCATAGTTCCCCCATATCCAGGAGAATGGGGTCCTGCAAGCCTCTGTATTGAGTATATGTCTATTTTTAGTGGCCATTAATGGCCTAGCAGCAGCTGTAGGGCCATCTGTCTCACCTTCTCTGTATGCAGAAGACTTCTGCATTTCATACTGCTCCACCACTACTGGTGTTGCTGAGTGGCGCCTACAGGGAGCCATCCACAAGGCACAGTCATAGGCTCTAGCCCACGGTTTCCAGTTTTCAGCAGCAAAGTAGTGTGTTATGCACTTCTGTTAGTGTCATACCATTCATCCAGAACTAGAGCTTTACATTAATGACAATCTACTCACTGTAGTGGAGACGCGTTGATTCTTAGCACTGGTTTTTGACACCCAATTGACTTGGCTTCCTCACCTTCATCAGCTTAAGCAGAAGTGCTGGCAGCACTTCAATGCCCTCCGCTGCCTGAGCAACACCAGCTGGGGTGCAGATTGCTCTAGACTGCTGCAGCTCTATAGGAGCCCTTGTTCAATCCTGCCTTTACTACAGGAGTCTGATTTATTGTTCGGCAGTGCCCTCAGCATTACATTTATTCGACCCAGTGCACCACTGTGGCATTCGCCTGGCGACAGGAACTTATAGGATGAGTCCGGTGACCAGCATCTTGGTGGAGGCCGGAGTTCCTCCAGTGCAAGTTAGGTGTGCACAACTTCTGGCCACTTACATTGCACACATTCACAGTTCTCCTGCGCATCCGAATTACCATCTCTTTTTGCCACCCATCGCGGTTCATATCCCACATCGGCAGCCCAGGTGAGGGCTTCCAATTGCAGTTTGTGTCCGATCCCTTCTTTTCAAATTGGAGTCCTTGCCTTTACCACCTATACTTGAGGTCCATTCATGTACACCTCCATGGTGTACACCTAGGCCGAAGCTTTGCCTGGACCTTTCACATGGTCCTAGGGACTCAGTTAACCCTGCAGCTCTCCACTATCACTTCATTTCGATTCTTGACATCATGTGGACTTTTTGTATATTCATGGAGGACATATTGAACAGCACTCCTTGCCAGACGGCTGCAGTGTTTTCACTGCAGAGCTGGCGGCCATTTGTTGTGTTCTTGAGCACATCTGGTCATGCCCTGGCAATTTGTTTCTCCTTTGTACTGGCTCCTTGAGCAGCCTACAAGCTATTAACTGGTGCTACCCTCATCATCCTTTGGTAGTGACCATCCAGGAGTCCATCTATGACCTGGAATGGTCCAGTCGTTTAGTGGTGTTTGTCTGAACCCCAGGCTACATCAGAATCCCAGGCAATGAACTTGCCAACGGGCTGGCCAAACAGGCTATGTGGAAACTGCTTATGGAAGGTCGGCTTCTCTGCAACTGACCTGCATTCAGTACTATGCCACAAGGTTTTGCAGCTTTGAGAGATAGAATGGCATAACCTCTGTACGCACAACAAACTGCATGCCATTAAGGAGGCTACAAATGTGTGGAAGACCTCCATAGAATGGCATAACCTCTGTACGCACAACAAACTGCATGCCATTAAGGAGGCTACAAATGTGTGGAAGACCTCCACGTGGGCCTCTTGCAGAGACTCTGTGGTTCTCTGTTGGCTACACATTGGCCACGCTTGGGTGACACACAGTTACCTCCTGCGCCTTGCTGACCCACCTCAGTGTCAGTGCAGTGCCTGGCAGACAGTGGCCCATATCTTGGTGAGCTGTCCTCCTTTGGCTGCCCTGCAACAGATTCTTCAGTTACTGGACTCATTGCCATTAATTTTAGCTGAAACACCTCATTGGCTAACTTAGTTTTACATTTTATATGTGACGGTGGGTTTTATCATTCTATATAAGTTTTCGCTCATGTCCTTTGTCCCTTTGTGTTCTCCACTCTAATGCTTTTAGGCTGGATGTTTTAATGTGTCACAGAGTGGCTGGTTTTTCCTTTTCATTCTCATGATCAGCCAGCCATGGTCATCTAATCTCTTGTTTTTATCCCTTCTACCTGTTTTTTGCTTCTCTCTGTGGTCTTCTTTTCCTGTTTTGTCCATAGTAGTGTTGGTTGTCTTTCTGTCATTCTTCTGGTTCTTCCATTCTCCTGGTGTGCTGTATGTCTCCTTTCTTTTCTTCTTTCCCTTGTCTAATTACTTTACCAGGAACAAGGGACTGATGACCTCACAGTTTGGTCCCTTCCCCCTCCTTTAAACCAAACAACCAACCAACCAACCAACTCATTATGAACTGTTCTACTGGGTACATACATATCCAGCGTGTGGTCAGCTATCCTTTGAAACTTGAGCCAGAGTTCCTCTACATGCTCCTGACCGCCTGACCTGAGCTGAAAGTTTCAAGTTCCTCACTGATTTTTTATTTAGTTTACTTAACATATATATCTTTCTGCTTGCTTTAACTTTCCTTTGTACTTTGGTAATCATTGTTGCCACAACCGTGTCATGGTCACTGATATCAGTTTTGCTGTGGATATCCTCAAAGTTGTCAGGTCTATTTGACTCGTTCCACATCATTACGAAATATCGTATTCATGATCCATGGAACTAGTATTAATCTAATCTAATCTAATTTGTTGCCATTAAATCCAATACAGGGTGCATCATAATTAATGGCGTAAATGCATACAGTTGAAAGTACATGATACTAGAAGCAAAACAGTCTCAGTAAACATAGGGTCAAAAATGCATATCTTAAGAGCTACGAGCAATTTTTCATCTTCAATACTGTGAAGCAAATCTCTTCTACTGCAAGCTCTTTGCTTTCTACACTTTGGGAAGTGATAATATGGACAAAAACAAGAAAAAAGTTTGGTAAACATATGCTCTAAAATGCATATCTTAAGAACTATGAATACTTGTTCATATGTGGTACTTTGGAACACAACTCTCCTAATGAACAAGTACTCATAACTTTTAACATGTTTACTGAAGTTTGGGAAGTGATAATATGGACAAAAACAAGAAAAAAGTTTGGTAAACATACGCTCTAAAATGCATATCTTAAGAGCTATGAATACTTGTTCATATGTGGTACTTTGGAACACAACTCTCCTAATGAACAAGTACTCACAACTTTTAACATGTTTACTGAGACTTTTTTGCTTATAATATTGTGTACTTTCAACTGTATCCATTTATGCCATTAATTATGATACACCCTGTATACACTGAAGGGCCAAAGAAACTGGTACACCTGCCTAATATTGTGTAGGGCCCCTGCGAGCATGCAGAAGTGTCACAATATGAGGTAGCGTGGACTCAACTGTCTGAAGCAGTGCTGGAGGGAACTGAAACCATGAATCCTGCATGGCTGTCCATAAATCCATAATAGTACGAGAGAGTGGCAATCTCTTTTGAACAGCAGGTTGCAAGGCATCCCTGATATTCTCAATAATGTTCATGTCTGGGGAGTTTGGCGGCCAGCAGAAGTGTTTAAACTCAGAAGAGTGTTCCTGGAGCCACTCTGCAGCAATTCTGGATGTGCGGGGTGTTGCATTGTACTGCTGGAATTGCCCAAGTCCACCGGAATGCACAAAGGACATCAATGGATCCAGGTGATCAGATACAATGCTTACGCATGTGTCACTTGTCAGAGTTGTATCTAGACATATCAGAGATCCCATATCACTCCAACTGCACATGTCTCACACCATTACAGAGCCTCCACCACCTTGAACAGTCCCTTTCAGACATAATCTTGTCTTCATATCTGTAATGTCCATCTGCTCAATATAATTGGAAATAAGACTTGTCTCACCAAGTCTTCAACAGTCTAGTGTTGGTGTCAACGGGCCCATATGAGGTGTAAAGCTTAATGTCATGCTGTCATCAAGGGTACACAAGTGAGCCTTCAGCTCCAAAAGCCAGTATTGATGATGTTTTGCTGAATGGTTCTCACATTGACTCCTGTTGATTGGCCAGCATTGAAATCTGCAGCAATTTGCAGAAGGGTTGCACTTCTGTCATATTGAATGATTCTATTCAGTCATCATCAATCCTGTTCTTGCAGGATCTTTTCCTGGCCACAGCAACGTCAAAGATTTGATGTTTTATCAGATTCCTGATATTCATGGCACACTTGTGAAATGGTCGTATGGGAAAATCCCCACATCATCGCTACCTCGGAGATGGTGTGTCCCATTGATCAAGCACTGACTATAATACCATGTTCAGACTCACTTGAATTATCACTGTTCTACAAAAAAACCTTTTTTTCTATTTCTGATAAAAAATATTGTGATCTTAGTTGTATTTTGAGTGATGAATTGAAAACTGTTTTTGGTTTTTTTCTGTCAGGGATAGTTTATGAGTAATCGCAATTTTATTTCTCTTTTCAGTTTCTGATATAGTGCAGCAAACGTGAGGTGAAATTCGACAAACAAATGCACATCTTTATGATGTTATAAGTTCATCACATTAATGGCGGGTGGGATCTAACACATAACACAGTAACCTTTGTGTATACACTTTGAAGCATTTATTTGACATGAGAAATTACAGAAAATTGACAAACAATGAGCCACTGCCTTGTAATGCACATCACTTTTTTCTCTTGTATTGTGAATCTTTCTTCTCTTGAATGATATTCCACCAATAATCTGCTAACATAGAAGGTACCCACTTCCCTTCATAGCGCCTTTCTATGGTAGAAACGTCTTTATGGAATCTTTCCCCATGTTCATCCGATATGTCACTACATCTCTCTGTGAAGTAGTCCAGATGAGAGTCCATCATATGTACCTTCAAAGACATATTGCACCCCAAATCCTGATATGCTTTGATCGTATCCTTCACCATTGCTTTGTAGTTAGTAGCTCTTCAACTTCCGAGGAAGTTTTCCGACACCATCTTGAAACAGTCCCATGCGGATTTTTCTTTATCAGTTAAACATGCTTCAAAATTTGCATCTTTCTGCAGCTCCCTGATTTGTGGGCCCACAAATACACCTTCCTTTATTTTTGCAGCTGAAAGACAGGGGAATTTGGTAGCTAGATATGCAAACCCACAGCCTGTTGGAACCATGGCCTTCACGAATTGTTTCATCAGGCCAAGTTTGATGTGAAGCGGTGGAAGTAGTATATATTCAGGAGCTACCAGACTTTCACATGAATTCTTTTTGCCAACTTTCCATCTTCGCCTAGGCCATTTCTTTTTCACGTAGTGAGAATTTCGGTCTCGACTATCCCACTCGCAAAGAAAACAGGCATACTTTGTGTAGCCTTGTTGCATTCCCAGTACCATAGCAATTACCTTGAAATCTGCACATATTTTCCATTTCTGTTCATTGTATTTTAATGAATTTAGTATCCTTTGTACGAATTCGTAATTCTCTTTTGTCAAACTAGCATAAGCTAGTGGAACAGAGGGTATTTTATTTCCGTTATGGAGCAAAACACCCTTCAGACTTGTTTTCAATGCATCTATGAAAAGTCTCCACTCCTGTCAAATATAAGTGAAGTAGAGCACTTTCATCAGGCCAGAAACGTCATTGCAAAATGTCAGTGCTTCGTCAGTTGAAAAATAAGAAATAAAGGCATGTTCTCTGTGCCTGAACACACTGATTTTAGTACTTCGGTGCAGTAGATTATACTCTTGTAATCTTGAACCAAGCAGCTGCACCTTCTGTTTACTTAGTCCTAGATCACGTACTAAATCATTTAAATCTGCCTGTGTTAACAAATGTGGCAATGACTCACTTGTGCAGTGATATAAAGAATCATCATCTGTGATTTCTTCAGTACTACTTATTTCACTGTCACTCGGAATTTGACCTCGAGCTCTTGAAAGTACTGGAAGGTTGTTGGAATGCTGCACTGGCATTCTCGCTGAAGGCAGATCTGAGTAAACAATGTGCCTCTTCGACTTTTTGTTTCTAAAACCCTGAATTTTTGTTAGACACAAGTAACAATCGGTAACATGGTCCTTAGGCTCCCTCCACACCATGGGAACAGCAAACAACGCCACATTCTCTTTACCTTTCCACCACTGAATTAGTTTGCAGTAACATGTAGCACAACAGAAATGTGGTGCCCATTCTTTATCTTGGTCTCCCACCTCTACTCCAAAGTAATATTTGTATGCTTCCTTTATGACTGAAGAAATTTTCTTCCTATTTCTGGCAAAAGTGAACTTCCCACAGATGTAGCAGAAGCTGTCCGGCTTATATCAACATCCACGACAACGTGGCATTTCTGCAAATTTAAAAATATCACTTTGGTAATACACCTGTATTAAATTAATAGTAGGGAACTAGAGGAATGCTGATGTGTAAGAACAAGCAGTCGTTTTATCTTCAGCACCAGGCTCAATCAGTTTACACACAGAAACTAAAAAATTCAACCGTGCTCGGAAATATGACAGACAGTTACTTGTCAGCCAAAACACCCACTCATTAAGACTGACACAAATTGCGGCTAACACCACTGTTGTAAACTCAATGCACCTGCCCCTAGGAGGTGTGAAGCTTTACTGCCGAGGCAGCGACCGGCTGTCACCGTTCGAGTTAATGAGATGTTTCAGGTGGTCTTAATGACATAGGTGTGGCGGGGGATAACCTAATGATGTCTGATTCTTCCCACCTGCTGTTGTACAAGAAATTATCATGTCCTATCACTACTGGATGCGGCAACATACGTATTTCTCTATAATGTCTCTGTGTGTGCCATGAATTGTGAATATACATATATATATACATATTACATAAAAAGTATCACTGACAACGATATTTTGTTTACATATTTGAATTTCCCATGGTAAAATGGTCTAGAAGCACATACTTTAATATCAGAAATAGAACCCTTGTCAAACAGTGTTATGATTGTCTGCCACTGTAGCAGCAGTAACCATTCTAACAATTGTACCAGACACTTGTTGTCTTATATAGGCATTGCTGACTACAGTGCTGTATTCTTCCTGTTTACATATCTCTTTATTTGAATATGCATGCCTGTACCAGTTTCTTTGGTGCTTCAGTGTATCCCCACCCTGAGTAAGGTTCCTAACTATCTGTTCTAGGTCATTTTCAGAGAAAGCATTTAGTAAAGTTTCATACGATGTCTTATCCAACCACCACTAACAAAACTGTAATTTTCCCAATTAATTGTTGGATGATTAAAGTCTCCACTGATGATTGCAGTATGATTAGATAAGTTAACTACAAGTGAACTGAGGTTTCCTCTAAAGTTTTTGGTTACACCAGGAGTTGAGTGTGATAGGCAACAGAAGGATCCACTTACCACTTTATGCCCATCCCTGATACTGATCTTTGCCCAAACATCCTCACATGCAGCTTCAATTTCTACTTTGGCAGATTTGTGTTTCTTGTCTACTGCAACAAATACACCACCTCCATTTCCCGTTTGCCTATCCTTTCAATATACACTTAAATTTTCCCAAAAAATCTCACTGCTATCAATTTCAGTTTTTAACCTTGTGGTATTAGTAAATAGACTCCAGTGTAGAGACACCTGTGGGCCAAGGGTTACTAACTCACAGAGTGAATATATTGTACTGGCAGCATACATAGTCACTAACACCCCTCCCCCTTGAGAAGTTGGCCAAGCCAACTCAATGAAGACCACAGATCTGACATCTGAATTTTCCCTGTAAGAGGTCCAACAAGACGGGAAATCCAGAACAACTGCCACCTAATCCATAGAACCCAAGGCCCAAGGAACTGAATGAGTTGCTGATGGCAGAAGTGGCTGTGGAGGTGCTGGAGGTCAGCTGTTGTCAACTATCAGAGTGTAGAGGAATAGGGATGTTGTAGCACAGGAGTGCATGAAGAGTGTGGGAATGTAGAATGGCATCCAGAAGGAAGAGATTGGAGGAGAGGTACACTTGTCACTGGGTATGGTGTGTACCAGGGCACTCGAAGGGGCTGGCCTAAGAGCGCCCAGGGAGTAGTTTTAAGGAGCACAGGAATATAGGATCACAGGAACAATGAGGACCAAAGGTTGGCCTGGGATGGTGGTAAGGATGTCAACACTGTGTGCAGTGGAGCATGGGAACAACTGGGCAGAGGGATCAGCGGGTTGTGGATGGGCATCACCCGGGGGTGCCTAAGAGCATGGCAGAAAGCTGATTTGATGGCAGCCAAGGCAATGTAAGTGTCATCATCGAGGGGTGTGCAAGAGCGTGGAAAGAATCTACACTGCAGAGAAGGATGTGTACCACCCAGAAGTGTTGTGCTGCTTAGGAGAGGAGGAAGTTGAGTGTGGCTGCATTGGCCAGAAACGGCAGTGTATGTTGGCAGGCAGCATTGGGCTTGACTGTGGACAGACAGCATCAAGTTCAGCTGGAACTGTTGACTGCACAGGCAGCAACAGTGAGAGTGCAGCAGCTCCCTTGGAAGGAAGGCATGCTGTGGCTACACCAAGGAAAAGGCGTGAAAAAAGAGCAGTGCCAGGTTCAGCTGAAATAGAGCAGTAGCTGGTCAGTGGTCGAGTCATGGTTCTGTGTGCAAAGAGACAGCTGTGGCTTCAGCATCATAGATGCTGTTGCAGGCACAGTGAAAGTGAATGTAAGTGGTGACATCAGTGCTAGAAGAAGTGGTGTCACTCTTGGGAGAATGGCTGACCATAGCTCGAATGGAAAGAGCAGCACTGGGCATGAATGTAGGTGTGTGGTGGATGGGCACTGGATGAGACAAAGAGGTGGTGCTATAGCTAGCCAAGGCACTGGAGCCAAAGGAGGTTCCTCTGATGAGCCAACCATCTTAACATTGTTTATCACAGACAGGTATACCAGCAACAAACCATCCACATGACACTGTTTTGCTTCCAACAATGATCCCCAGAAGTACAAAGGGAATAGCAAACAAATATATGGTAAGGAAGTCCACAGAGACTAAGAGAGTGAAAAACATGTACACACAGCATGGAGTCATCACTCACACACAATACCCAATCTGAGCAAGAAGAAATGACTCTACCAGAAAACATTTTTTATCCGTGTCACCAATTTTTATGGCATTAGCCATTACTGTTAAGTTCTGTTTGGGTCATGCATACTCTAGTAATTACCAGGTTGAACTCAAGTACACTTCATTAATGGCACAAGTTCACAGTAAATGACAGTTCTGGTAACAACTGAAAGATCACTTAAAAATAACAGAAACAAAGTACACTGACATGATACCATTCAGAGTGAAGCTTTATCCATCCAGAAAGGCTGTGCTGTGTGGCATATGGGAAGCAATATAGATATGATGTGTTGTACAGTGGAGTGTCCATACTGGTCTTAGTGAATTCCAATTGATGAGCTACAAAGTGTAGCTAGCTCCTGGCCTAGAAATGAAGCAGTTGAATAATGTTGCTAGAGGCTGTGCTACGCCTTAAGTACCTAGCAGGTGATTGTATGTCCATGACTGTGTGATGTACGAATCATACTTATTACCCCAAGAGCAGTGCCAACAGTTTCCTGATGCACACAATGCTTGGAAGTATAGTTGGTGCCCTACAGCAAAAACTATAGCAGCAATGTATCAACAGACTGTTTGTATACAGTATGGTGTCTGTAATATGTAACGCACATGTGGTACTAGTAAATAGTCTCTGGAGGAGAGATGCCTGGCCAAGGGTAAGTAACCTGCAGAACAAAGCATCATACTGGCAGTAGTTGACCTACTATACATCCCCTACCATATACTAAAGTGGCGTAACAGAAAATGTACATAATAATTATACCATTTGGATATGACTTCATACAACTGTTATTTGTAAACCAATAATTAAGATCAACAGACAGTTTCTTAAAATATGTAAAGCGTACAGAAACACAAACTTCCTAGACATGGAATTCCTGCTAAGGGAATGCTTCACCAGGCATGGTATGCATTTAGATATTCATCGTGAAAAGTTTCTAATCTCTAAAGTAAAATAAATGGTTTAATTAATGTGCATAATTGTATTGTAGCAACGCAAAATGGAGAAGGCAGCCCATTTGTAATAAAATACTGAAAATAACAGCAGCAGAATCACAATCACTCTCCAACAACAGCAGCTATAGTCAAACTAGACACTAGATACAAATCAGTGCAAGAGGAGGCATCACAAATAAGAAAGCCACCTACTCGGTCCAGACATACAACAGCATGGTGTGAGATTTTTTGCGGCCCCAGATCAAAAGAGTTTCCCTATAAATTATCTTAAAATACGAAACAAGTAAGCCAAAGGAAGGAAGCAATCAGAAGTAAGGAGTTTTCAGAGCCAACTGGATCTGAAGAAAAATGGCAGGACAATACCCCTACTTACTTGAAGAAGAAGTCATATTTCCACAAGTTACAAGAAATCAGCTAAAATACTTGAATAGTACAATAATGTTCTCATACATTAATTGTGCATATAGCTAAGTATAAAATTGATAAACTTCAATACTGGTTGGTAAGCTTGAACTACATTGTGCTTTCTGTAAATGAAAACTAAATTTGCCATACAGATTTAAAATCAAGCAAAAATTGTGATTATGATTGACAGGCTTTTACTGTAGAACAGATGTTAAACATGGTGGTTTATCTGACTATGATGAAAATAGTGTGTGCATGAGCTATGAAGCTATAGATCTAAGTGAACTGTGCATAGAGGCAAAACTGGAAGCTGCATCTATAATGTTGAGAAAACAGGAAATTTAAATGATTAATGGAAAATCTCATATAAAGATGTGAAACAAATACTAACAAAGAGAGAGAGAAGCTGGCTAGTACTTACCTCAGCTCAGCACAGTTGACAGGAAATTTTAGTAGCTTTGGTATACTACTCCCTGAAGCACACTGAAGATTTTATTTTGGAACTGCTGGAGAAATTTATCCTCTTGTTTCTCAAACATAAATTACATAATATAATGTTTGGTGATATAAATATAGACAGGTTTATGAATAAGAATGTTAACCATTTGCTAAATATATTAAGATCTCTCAACTTCTGCTGCACTGTGACAAACCCACAACGGTGGCAGCACATCTACATAACATGTAATTTTCATCAAAACAAAACAAAATTTGACATGAGCAGGCTACATTCTCATCATAAGGGACTATGACTCAGACAGACTCTTAACAGTAAAATAAGTCTGTATTGAACACAGAAGAATCATAAGACCTATTAATACGGTGTTGTACCTCAATAATATAGAAGGAACTTCAGCTCATTTATTTGACAGAAGTCCCTAAATATGTTGTAATGATCTATTTATGAACAACAGACTGATAGGCCAAAATATTGTACATACTACTGACTAAACCATCAAATTGGAACTGTTAATATAATATTTCAGGCAATCATGATTCAGCAGTAAATGATCTTATAAGTAGTATTTAAAAGTTAACTGAAAACGTAGGCTGAAAAGTTATTTTTTATTTTACCTGTTTTCTCAGGACATATTTCAAACATGTTTCCTCTCAGTGGGTGTCTGGCGTACCATTGGGGGTTTACAATGACAAAAATCTGTTGGAACAGTATGGGTTTAAATATCACCAGTCCATCAGCTCTTTTGGTTATCAGCTTATGAGGGGTAAAATGATTGTGGGAAACAGGAAAATTATTATTATTAGCTAATTTCATTATAAGTTATAAAAAGTGATGAAATCTGTTAGCTCTCTCAGTTATCTTTAGAAGAAAAAATATGTTCATCTGTAGAATAACATAACTTCACACATGTTACTGACAACACATATTGTGAACAACACATTTGAATAATAGGCCCACAATGTAAACTTTCATATGGGATAATGTTACATAATAAACTGGTCAAAAATAATTTAAATATAAAGAAAAAAATAAAATTAACTTCACCTCTTAACTGACATTCATTCTTTGACATTTAATTTTCATCACATTTCACATACACTATAACATCATCTTAAGCAAACATTGCACCTAGTATTTGTATTTGAGTTTGTCAACTGGCTGTGGAGTTATTGGTCTCCTCCCCTTCCCCCCCTCCCCCTCCTCTAGCATTACTTTTCCTCAACAGTAGTTATCGATAGCAGTATTATTTTTCATATTCTGGACAGGTCAGTATTATGTCAGTTGCTTTTCTGAAAACTTTCATATAATTTTATACACAGTACGTTATATTTCAAGCTAAAATATATGAAAAGAAATTACTTTTAAAAATATTGTAGTTTTGACATTATAATCAATAAGTACTGACTCTGAATGTGCAGTTAAAATTATTATTATTATTATTATTATTATTATTATTATTATTATTATTATTATTATTATTATTATTATTGGAAACATTAGAAATTCCAAATTATTTGCACACTTAAAATTTCTTTTATTAGTTATGCAATCCCATACTGTTTACAATGTTTATTTCTGGATTTATTTATGAAGTAATAATGGAAGTTAATAATGTAATGAAAACTAGTAGGAATTTATTTGTTAAGAAAAATTGTAAACACTTCAGAATATTGTTATTGCCACAGTATGAGAGTTGTAAGCTTGCCTCTGATTTGATCATATGTATTTTTGTATAATAAGTGTGAACAATCTAATTTTGGCTTTGTTAATGTGAAAAATCAAAATGCTGTATGATACACTAAAATCAGTGGAAAATACATTTACGTAAAAAATTCTGCAACAACAATCCTCCAATTTACAAGGATTGGAACTTAAATAGTGGCAACTATTTATCCACAACCAATACAAAAGAGTTACATGTTTGCACCTGTTACTCTCCTTCAAAGTTGTCAGCAGCATTGTGTAGAACCCATTTCCAGTTATGTGAAAGGCGTAGTATACTGTAGGGGAGCCTGTTCTGATGATGGTGCGAATGGAGAGGTCTACTGCCTGTTGAATCTCTGGAACAGTTCTAAAGTGAATGCCACAAAGGAGTTCCTTCATCTTCAGAATCAAATCAAATTCACAAGGACCTAAGTCTGTGAAGTATGGTGGATGGTACAGTACTTCCCAGTCCCATCAACCGAACAGAGCAGCCACAGCTTGTGCTGTATGCACCCACACATTATTGTGCAAAATGATGGGTGGGTTGCGCAGAAAGTGTCACCACTTCTTTTGCAAAGCTGGTCGCAGTTGATGCTCCAAAAATGAACAGTAATACTGGGCATTGACGGTCTGCCATGGAGGAACGTAATGCATTAGGATAACACCATCACAGTCATACAAAAGAATCACCCTAACTTAGACCAAACTGGGGTCTGATGCACTTTCGACTTTCACAGCGACCCATAATGACGTCATTCATTGGATTGGTGTTTCAGTTTTGGCTCATGCGATGTGCCCCATGTCTAATCTAGTGTTATGATACAGCGTAAGAAAGCCTCTCCTTTGCACTCATGGTGCTCCAAGTACGTCTGAGCAGCATCGTAACGCAACCATTTCTGCATTTCTGTCAAGTCATGCGGAACCCATCATGATGCCATTTTCTGTGTGCCCAGGCATTCCATCAGGATGTGAAGCACAGTAATATGCACTAATCTAGTTTTGTGGGTGAGATCACGAATCGCATGGCATCGATCACTGTCCACTAATGAGGCAACAGCATGCACTTCTTATTCAGAGACACTAGGACGACCTGCCCGATGCATGTCTGCCACAGTTTGCCAACATTCATTGAAGGCTTTTACCCAACATGCCACTGTTCTGTATGGCAACGCCGATTCCCCGCATGCCTCTTGAAGACCTTGATGACACTGTCACACAGTACTACCTCTGACACATTCAATCTTGATCCAATTCCGTTGTTCCCGAAAACATAGTGACACCATTACATTAGACTGCTTGCTCACATGTGACTGTGTTTCCCTTGGTTGTGCACACACTGTGGCATGGGACGGGCAAGTCCATTTGCTCGGAGGTAAGGCAGGTATGTCAACAACGTGTACTATCAGCGACAATGCTAGATTCCATTGCATAGTGTCTCCACAGCAGTGATGATACTGTTTAAGCTCCAACTTACGTATGTGCGAGGAAGTATGTTGTCCAACTCTTCCCATAAAATTCTCTTGAAAAATTTCAATAGTAAACCTCTGTGTGATGTACAAAGCCTCTCCTGTAATGTACAAAGCCTCTCCTGTAATGTCAGCCAATGGAATTAATATATGACAGATAGGGGCTTTTTGTTGAACAGATTCGTATGGTCAAATGGGTGTAACTTCCAACAAATATGACTCATATATCCATTATGTATGAACAAGTACAGTCAGAGTGTGACAGTTACGTTCGATGGGTATTTGATAGGACAGAAGACTACGAAGTCCATGGAGTGCTCAAGGAGGTCGAACAAAACGCAGTCTGTGGAGATACAATTTAGGAGCACTATGACACCAACAACTAAAGAACAAACTTTTCTATTAAATACAAAAACAAGAACTGACTAATCACTGTCCTGATGACAAAATGTAATGAAAATGGAGTAGCCTCCAAGTGGGCAGGTGATAATGCAGACACACTGATACTGCAAACAGCAGAGTCCCTGGCTTTGGCTCACAACAGTATCACAATTGTTGGGGAAGATGTTGATCCACTAGTTGTAATGATGGATCCCCAAACTGCTCCCCCTCCCAATAAGCTGAAGGATAAGCAGTATGTGATGTCAGCCTACAAGGCATCAGTGAACACGAGTTTCTTACCTCCCACAGAAGCTACAGCTCAACAACACTCCTGCAGAGCTTTCCATCAGGGGCAGCAGTGGATCATAAACTACTTGGTCCAGAACAGTAGGGGTGGAAGTTGAAAAAAATTGGGTTGGGTCCCAAAAGGCTTCGTTAGCTTGTATATTGTAAATGTAAGGCATACTGCCAAAGCAGGTATGGGTGTAGGTGAGCAGGACTGTTATGCACAAAACTGTGCCAACAATGTGAACAAATGTGTTCCAACATCAACAACAATATTGATACTGAAGACGAAGACGGCCTGGACGAGCCCCTTGCAGTACCACTGTCTGAAGCAGATGAAGTGACAGAAGGTATTAATTCACACAATATTGGCACCATTCTGCAGCTTTACTAACAATTTTTTATCATAACATTAATAATTAAATTACATTTTTTTCAGTCAAAAAATAGCAAAACTCACTATTCACACTGGACCTACCACAGCCCCTGACTCTTTTCCGGGACCTTCCGCTGCCAAAACCTTTAGCTGGACCTTCCAGAGCCTAAGAAACATTGCCTGGACCACCAACAGCCAAAAGGAGATGAGTAAAATAACTGCACACATCACATCGGTGGTTCACTATACAACTTATAAGTCTTTTTGTATCCTTTTTGTTGCTAAATAACTTATTTCTTTTCCAGAAGGAAAACCTACTCAAAGTGATGAGCCAATCCTGGGTTCGACATTCATTCATTTTATGACACACGCACATTACTACACACACATTTCTATTCATCTTTCTATTCCCTGTATTGTACCTAACAATTTGTAAATACAGTTTATTAATGTTTTCATCAAACAGGCTTCCCATCAATTCATTCAAAACAAACTCTTTTAAGCGGAATACAACGAAAATTTAGACCCGATGTGAAATAGAAAGGTGGAAGGGATCAATCCTTTGGCTGTAGGGTGTAGAATGCCTTTTTTCGTAATTTTCGCTTTGCCTCCCCCCCCCCCCCCCGCCCCCCCCCTCCCCCCACTCCAGTTATAAAAAGTGATATTACAGGCGTCTCTTGTAGGAAATTTAATGTACTTCCATGTGGTGAAGAGGTTTCTGTTGATATCATGTATATTTTCGAGTTGTTGTGGGTGGGAGTGGAAGTTTTGGACGTTTTCGCAGAAGAGCCAAATATCGCTTCTATTTAGCATGCTCTAGCTGCGATACTGCTAGCTGACTAGTGCATTTTGTAAGAAATTTCTTCCACATCAATTTTGTATACACTAGTCATCTTCGAAAAATGCATAGTTTTCGAAGTATAGGAGAAAAATCAAAAAAAGGGCTACAATTTTTAGGTTTTTTTGCGTTTTTCCCTGTGAAGCCGAACTCCCATAAGACTGCAAACATGAAATTGAGACTCAGTGCCCCCCCCCCCCCCCAAAAAAAAAAATTAGATAACCTTTGAGAAAAAAAAACTTCCGCAATTTTGTTATGGGAAAACCAATATCTGACTTAGCTATTATGGACAGTATTGTCCTGGGATGCTAGATAAATTCTTCAAATTGGTTATATTCCAAAACAATGACTAACGAATACTATGCAAATATTCTGTACCAATTAGATGAGAAATGCTTGAGAAGAGACCTCTACTATGGCAGAAAATAAATCATTTTGGGATTACGGAAGTGACCGATTCCACCCGTCTGCATTGACCCATGACGTCATCAGTATGGCGGACATGACTATTCTAAGCGGCTCCAATTTGGCGCCTATAATCTCACTACATACACATGGCAACAAACAAGAAAATACGTATAAATAAGACAATAACACCTCCCTCCAAAAATACAATGAAAGTAACAGGCCGACCGCAGGAAATTGGGGGTTTTAGGGAGGGAACAAGCTAAATTTAACAGTAGAGAAAAACACATCACGGTCCCAAAACACACAAAATGGCGAACAAAAAAATTACAAAAAAAAAAAAAAAAAGGATCTACGGGAATCGGACACTTCCCTTGACCTATACAGGTCAACCGCGACTGACGGTACCAGAACACCAACGTCTGCAGCAAAAACTACGAAAATTGGAATCAGACATTCCCCTTGACTACAGCTGACTATACCAAAACACCAACACCTACATATAAAACTATGAAAATTGGAATCTGTCATTTCTCTTGACCTACATAGGTCAACCATAACTATTGATACGAAAAAACCAACACCTACAACTATGAAAAACAAAATCACAACACCTCAAAAAATCAAAAGTCAGACATCCCTACGTAAGTTAAAACACATTCAATACAAAATAATTACACAAAGCATTACAACTCGACAAAAATAGACACAAAAAAAACTATTATCAGATTACCTTTCATTAGGAAACTGGGTGCACTCAGCGGCTGTTATGCGACTTATAGAGTGGAGCTATCAGTCGTCCTTTTTTAGATTTTATTACGCAGATCCAAATTTCGGCAAGTAGCTAGCCATTCTAAATGCAATGGAGCCCGAACAACAGGGACTTACGTGCATTGAGAATAGAAAATAGAGCATTGAGAATGGCTATCTTCTAGCCGAAACCTAGATTTGCGTAATAAGAAATAAAAAAACATAATTACTTACTGCCAAAAAATTCTGGTCATGTGTTGTTTTTTATCTTTGCCGTAAGACTATAGAGTCTCCTAGTTTTTGTTACTTCTCTGTTGTTTTTTTAGTTTTATTCTCATTGTGAGTTTTTGCGAATAAATAGTTTTTCGTTAACACATTATACCGGACGGCTATGCAATTATTTGTTGTAGGCAAGTCGCCTACAGCCCTTTCTTTAGAAAGACAATATCTATGATCATACTTATCTTTTCAATTTATATGTGGAACAGTTACGAAATCTAGAAAGGTGGAGCGCAAGCTCGGGTTAAGGAAGACTGGGAAGGAAATCGGCTGTGCCCTTTCAAAGGATCCATCCCGGCATTTGCCCGAAACGATTTAGGGAAATCACGGAATAACTAAATCAGGATAGCTGGAGACGGGTTTGAACCGTTGTCGCCCTGCTAACCACTGCGCCTAACCCCACTCGTTGAGACGCAAGATAAAGAAGCTTGGAGAGCTGCATGAAACCTTTCTCCTACTAAATATAACAGCAACAACAGCAGCAGCGGCAGCAGCAAAAGAGCGATTGGGTAATTATTATGTGTTCTGACCTCTGTCGTACAGTTTGCTCCTACCGAGCAAGGTGGTGCAGCGGTTAAGACACTAGACCTCAGATTCAGGAGCAGGAGGATTCAAACTCCCATCCGATCATTTACATGTCGGTTTTCTGTGATTTTCCTAAATCTGTTAAGGCGAATGGTGTGCTGATTTTGCTCGGTCTGTGACGACTTTGTTGCTATGGGACATTGAGCTTTAATCGACTGTCCACTCTATTCTATGTATTGTATTACATTATTGTTTGGGATTAAGAATAAGTGGCAAAAGAATAGATGTGAAGAACCACAGATCAAAATCTCACAAATATGTTCGTCGCATGTTCCAGTAATCTTTTCCAAGCACCATTAGAACGACATTCCTTTGAAAGAGATTTGGGATACATCAGTCATGCGATACAGTTGTTGATCTCTTCATGATTGCTACAGTTACAGCCCAAAATAGAATAGAGTGGACAGTCGATTAAAGCTCAATGTCCCATAGCAACAAAGTCGTCACAGACCGAGCAAGATCAGCACACCATTTGCCTTAACAGATTTAGGAAAATCACAGAAAACCGACATGTAAATGATCGGATGGGAGTTTGAATCCTCCTGCTCCTGAATCTGAGGTCTAGTGTCTTAACCGCTGCACCACCTTGTTCGGTAGGAGCAAACTGTACGACAGAGGTCAGAACACATAATAATTACCCAATCGCTCTTTTGCTGCTGCCGCTGCTGCTGTTGTTGCTGTTATACTTAGTAGGAGAAAGGTTTCATGCAGCTCTCCAAGCTTCTTTATCTTGCGTCTCAACGAGTAGGGTTAGGCGCAGTGGTTAGCAGGACGACAACGGTTCAAACCCGTCTCCAGCTATCCTGATTTAGTTATTCCGTGATTTCCCTAAATCGTTTCGGGCAAATGCCGGGATGGATCCTTTGAAAGGGCACAGCCGATTTCCTTCCCAGTCTTCCGTTATCGGACCGTATCGTTTGCAGTCGTCGTTCATTGCTTTTGCAGTTAAGGTTCGACGTAGCTAACGAAAGGTTTAAAGTTCCTTAATCGGAGGTCACCAATTATGTAGGCGACTTGCCTACAACAAATAATTGCATAGCCGTCCGGTATAATGTGTTAACGAAAAAATATTTATTCGCAAAAACGGGTCTAGTTTAGCAGGGGAAACAACCACCACCACCTAGAAACAAGGCCGCGGCGCGAAATTCATAGCAGGTCGGGACGTCACTCCAAGCGGGCCACTATGTTGTGTTTTGAAGCGTTTGTTTATCTACACGTTTGTTGGATCGAGTGCTATATTCGTGCTTTAAACTAGCGATTACAGATTTTACGTGCAGTGAAGCTACTGTGAACATGGTTTACAAATGTTGTGTGCCAAGGTGTCGTGGGAATTACGGAACTGGACCTAAAGTAATGTTGTTTTCCTTTCCGAAAGATGCGAATCTGCGTTGGAAATGGCTTTCAGCGATTCATCGGGACAATTTCCAACCCACTGAGCACACGAAGGTATGTAAAAACTATATACCTAGTACAATTATTATTATTTTTCTGGTGGAATATCTTGCATTTTGGATACATTTGACTGAAATTGTGAGCAAAAGTTCGCAGTAAGTAGGCCTAGTATTCGTTTTCAAGTGGCTTTATTTTGATTTTGAAAACGAAATATAAATTTGTGGCTCGTGTTACTTTTTATTCGTGTTTAAATTTCCCTGCAGTTAGTATTTTGTTACGCATTACCGATACGTTTTATTCTCTATTTGTGAGTGGGTGTTGTTTTTCACTCTCGCATTAGTTAGCATGAGTGCTAACGAATGTTGAAACTGCTGTTTTCATTTTTAAAAAGCGATCTCTCTCTGTATGAAGCATACCTGTGTTGTTTTACTGTGTTAGTTTTTCCTGTTAGACATTCGCCAACCCACGATCAAATAATTATCTTTCAACCTAACCTAACTACAGGTTACGATGCAGAATAGGTGTCTTCACAAACAGATTTCAATGGCGTTCTGTGTCACTTGAGCCGCCTCATATAACGACATTCTCGTTAATAACGCATCCAGTTACTTAACCTGTCCGGTGTTTTAAATGTTTCAGATGGTTAATTGAAATGACAAGTGCAATTTAGTTCATACAGCACAGCTTGGCACGGAATGTTTAGTTGATATCTTCTTAACATACTTCCAGTTGGATGGTCATGACTGCCTTACTGAGGTGTGTCATTTATGTTAGCATCTGTTCAACTTTATTTTGTGTTTGGCATGCGTTTGCTTTGGAGTAGTTGTACTATCCAAACATGAATTATTTGCTAGGCATATATCAAGACCTTCATTCAGTGTTACCTGCAATGACACAGTTTTAATATGTGCTGGCATAAAAACACCCACAGTGAAATAGTATTCTGCAGCTGTTGATATCTCTTATACCATAACAATGAAGAAACTGTAAAGTCAAAATTATAAAATAATTGCTATGTTAACATGCAGAATCCAACAGATTTCTGTAATTTTGGTGCCACTTAATCCATAACAGGAACTTCACTCTTATAGTTCCATAAATATCATAGTAACACAAGTAGTTCACAGGTATATTCATCATATACTGATGCCTGGTGAGGTATGCTCCTAGTGCTTATAGTACTAATTAATAAAAGAATATTAAAATGGAATATGCATGTTGTTGTAGAACATGGTATATTACTGTTAGGCCTAAATAATTTGTGTACTTCCACTAAGGTGTGACCTGTCAAGCTGATATTGGTGGAAAATGAATGAGTATCCAGTGTTTTTTACTTTCGCATACAGACACACATCTCTAGATCATGCTGTATATTGTACTGACTCACACTACTTTGTTTTAGGTTTGTGAACTTCATTTCACCAAATCTGACATCTGCCGTCATACGGAATGTTATTATGAAGTGAAAGGCATAAAGCTTACTGTCAAGCTTTCAAGACCAAGGCTTAGAGAGGGTGCTGTCCCATCAGTGTTACCAGGCTGCCCAAGCTATTTGTCTACTCCATCCACCAGCTCTCGAGAAAGTGCAGAGGAAAGGAGAGCTAGATTGGACAATGAACATCTTCTACAAGCAGTTAAAGACAGTATAGTAACCAAAACAGAGTATGATTCGAGGAAGTTATTTTCTACTTTCGAAGCATTTCCGCAGTGCCTAGAAAGAGAAACCATTCCCAGTGAATGGACCATTGTTAGGAGAAGTGACTGTGTCCTATTTCTATTGCTTACTGTATTGACTGCTCCATCTGTGTCTGTATCTGTTGTAGTGACAAATGATTTGCAGTTGTCTGCCTATCGAAGTAACACTGAGATAAGAAAGATAAGCAGTAGAAAAATATCACACAAACTTTCAAATATGAATGATTTGTTTACAGTATTAGACAAAGTGAAAGAATTAGTCAGTGCAAAAGAAAATTCATTAAAAAGCCAGTGCCTTCTTATACAGGACATTTTAAATGACATGTGCAGTTCTGTAGATGAAGAAAAACAGAAACGCATTCAGTTCTTAAGTGAGCAAGTTAAGTTCCTATGTAGCTGTGAGGAAAACTATAGGTTTAATCCTCACTTTTCTGTATTTTGTTGTATCCTGCATTCTATCTCCCCTCATGCCTATAAATTTTTGAGGTCATCTGGCAATCTTATTCTTCCTCATCCAAGAACTTTACAGAAAATATGTTCCTCATATACTAATGGTCCTCATAATGAACAGAATGAAGGTGCTATGCTCCTGTATATTAAGGAAAGATTTAAATCTTTGCAGGAAAGTGATTGTACCATTTCTTTAATGATTGAGGGTCTAGTGTAGCAGGGGATACAACCCGTCGGCTTTGGACAATGACGTCACAAGTCGCCAGATAGCAGTTTACCATTTTCGCTTTTGCTTTTATGTTTCAGTTTCGTTTTTTTACTGATTGCTTAATAAAGTGGATCTGTTTATTCCATCTCGTGAGATTTTTTTTTAAAAGCCAAAAAACACTTATCAGCCACTGAAGGGAGCTACAACACTAAGAAGAATCGCTTCTCGATTGGCGACTTGTGACGTCAATGTCCAAAGCCGACAGGTTGTATCCCCTGCTACACTAGTCCCATGATTGATGAAATTCATATGAAACCTTATTTTGATTACAAGGGAGGAAACATTGTGGGGGCAGCATTTGATAGTGACAAGGCTGCTACTACAGCATATGTCTTCATGATACAATCATTGCTGTCTTCTTTTAAGGAAGTAGTGCATGTCCTTCCAGTGAGAAACCTTGTAACTGAACAGTTATTTTTGTATGTGAAGAAAATATTATGTGGCCTTTATGACATTGGTTTCAAAGTTATTTGTGTAGTTAATGACAACAATGCTATAAATAGGAAATCTATGGCACTTTTTAGCTCACCTCCAAAACTCAGTATAGTTTACCCACATCCAGCTAATCCCACTAAGCCACTATTTTTTATAATTGATTCTGTCCACATCCTTAAGTGTATACGTAATAATTGGGTTAATCAAAAGGACTCTCAAGTTTTGCTCAAATATCCACAATTTGATGGAAGCAGTGATGATTGTCAGGTGTTAATGGCATCTTTTGAAGCGTTGAGGCAGCTTCATAAGATTGAATGTAATGGTCTACTTAAGCACTCTTATGGTCTTTCTTTGAAGTCTCTTTATCCATCTTCACTTGAGAAACAAAATGTGAGTCTTGTTTGGCAGGTATTCAATGAATATACAGCTGAAGCCGTTTCAACTGTAGGAGAACAGAAAAACTTGTTACATTACCAGACCACTGCACAATTTATTAAAATTATGCTTACATGGTGGAAAATTGTAAATGTTAAGACAGTTCACAAAGGTGTTCGACTAAATTCTCTCTTCCAGTGCCCTCTGTCTTTAAGTAATAATGAAGAAAACTTAGTTTTTTTGGAAAAGTTTCTTGTGTGGCTCAATAAGTGGAAGGACTTAAGCCTGAAAAATAATACCCTTTCAAAAGATACACATACAGCTCTGACACACACAACCTATGGTTTGATTGAGATGGCAAGGTACTGTACTAAAGAGCTCGGTTTCACTTATTTTTTGCCTGGAAAAATTCAAACTGATTCTCTGGAAGCAAGGTTTAGCAGTTACCGATCAATGGCTGGCTCTCAGTATCTCATATCTGTGAGACAGATTTTTGAAGTGGAAGCGAAGATGAGGATGCAGAACATGTTACCACTCATGTTGAATTGAAGTACTTTTGGTAAACTGCCTGTTGCAGAAGGGTTCATCTTTAATTGTAATGACGACACAAAAGAGACTATACAAACAGACTCTGAGTTTATGGTTGACATATGTATTTGGAGGAAGATTTCAGGCAGGCAGAAACATACCTTCCAATATTAACATATTTAGCAGGGTATTGTGTTCGCAGTGTAATGAAGAAACAGCAGTGTGAGGTGTGCAGCAAATACCTTCTCTTAGACAAAGAAATGTGTCTGCATGGTGAACAACATCTTAGTTTAATCAAAAATTTGGACAGGAGTGGTCTGTTTTTCCCTCAGCCTGATGTTGTGAATGTTATTTACAATTACATTACTGTACAGAAATTAATATCTGCCCCTAATGAAAAAAAAAATTTGTCATCCAACAGTCAAAGGGTGCTTGTTCAAAATGTAACCATAAATGCTGTTCAGAAGAAAAGTTTCTTCTTAACAGACTTTATTTGCAGTAATGGTCATTTGGCAGATAAAATACTGAAGTTGTTAGTCAAAGCATCCACCAACGCATTGTTAAATAATTACATTAAGAAAAAGAATGACACCTTTACTGCTTCTTTTAAGAAACGGAAGCTTAGCACATTTTAATTTGTGTACAGTTTACATGTTAGGACATTTATCAGGTGTCACAGGAAATTTCTGTTATGTCTCACACATTCAGTTACACTGTATTTGGCCCACTGAAAGCAGAGGCAGGTTCCATAATCCATATTGGTGTAGTACCTTCAACTGAATGCACACTAATAGTCATTTGGTCCATATAGCCTGTAAGTTTTGGATAATTTGCTTCCAACAGTTTCAAATGTCAGAAGGTCACAACTGTTTCCATGCAGACTATTCAGCTGAAGTACATACTTTGTCCAGCACTAATGGCTAGTTTCAAGCTCATCATTGTAAAATTTTATCAGTTTGTGTACACATCCATCTGTGCACCTGATTCTGGCCTAAGGTTGAAACTGGGCCAGTTTTTCCTAGTAAAGTTTTTATGTCTTTCAGCTATTCTGTGCAGAAATATTTACACCTTCCTTTCAATTTGTTGAGCCTGTGCTGCCCAACAAGAGGAAATCTGTTAAAGTAATTCTGTATTAAACCTCATGTAATTCATTATAACTATGTATGTAATTAGAGGCTATTATTTTGGCATGGAGGCATATAAAACTTAAAGTAGAATATTACAATACTACAAAAGGGAAAACCAAAAATGGATTTCTCCCATTTTCCTGAATCAGAATGACACCAGGGTGTTTCCTAATGTAGTTAATTCTCATAACAACTGTTCATCTAAATTTTGATACAAGCTGTCAGTATTGTTGCATATGGGTAACAATTATTGCTTTCCATATATTATTTTACTGAGACATAGTTACATTCTAGTAGTTGCTTATTCCACTCACAGTTTGGAATAGTTTAATATCATCAGACACAGTAGTTGGTCTCCATTCCCAAATTTGCATCTCATCCGGACTGTGACCCTTAATTTGTTACTAATCTTATATATAAACCCTTGTTAGCGTGACGCTGTGTGTCAGGCTTGGACCGCACATGTGTTTAATATGCTAGAAAATTTCATAACAGCACACACTTTGGTACTGAGTGAAAAGTGTGTTCTTGAACTGTTTTTGCCAGTAGCTGTAGAATCTTGTGTTACAGAAAATCACTTCACAGCATTAAAATACAGCTTTTGTGTTCCATACAGTCAGTTTAATTGAAACAGTTTATTCTAAAAGGAATAATGTGAAAGGTGGTGTCTATATAGCAATTAAGGAAAAGTTCTTCCCACCTATATAGATGGAGAGTATCCTCACAAACATTAAGGAGTGTCATGTTGCTGCATTTTATTTGAATGTATAGGACATTATATGCTACACCATTCAGTTTAATTTGGAATCAGTGTAAAATTGTTACAGTTTTGATTTATGTTGTACATCTTTAGTTAATCCCAGAGTTAGTTCCTCTGATTTATTTTGTTTACACTTAAGTTCATTACAAGGAAATTGGCCTACTTCTAGCTTATGGCAGGGTTTTCAACAAATGTTGCATAGCTGTGCAGTAACAATATAAAAGAGTTCTTTCAGTTGTGGATCAGGTATTCAACTGTAATGTGAGGTTGGTCTGATATGTTGTCGTACTCACTATTACTATTACTTATTAGTTTCCAACGACTAGCTACATTTTCACTTCGTTGAATGTCCTTCAGTAGTGCCTCATCCCAGTACACCTTTATATCATGGTGCATACATTCCAACAAATGTTTGTTGCTCTATTACTCTGTCTGAGTTAATACTTTCGTCAGCAACATAAGTCATTGTTAGTCACAATTATTAAATTTTATAGACAGTAAGACTGGTAATGTAACCTGTTATACGCATCTGACATGTTTTGCAACTGTCATTTTTCACAAAATACAATATATCAAATGTGTACAACTAATCAATCGTTCTGAAAGTAGAAAAGGCTTGCTGCCATTTAAGATGGAAATCGTGATCTATTTCTGTAATGGAACCATGTTGTGCCCTGGATTTTGTAACAGCATTTTCAGGAAGTAGATGTACATATGACTGACTTAAATAAATTATAGTTCATTACTTCTAGTGTTTTATAATCCTACATTAACATAAACTATTAATAATTACATTATTTTAAGCATGCTGAGTGCTACCGTTCTCATGTTACAGTAATCTGTCTACATATTACAAAGAGTATAACTTGCTGTAGTCACCAGCAGTGATTTCTGATCTATCCCTGGAGTTACTAAAGTGCTAATGTGAATTGTAGTGTCCCTTGTACTGAAGTTTAATACAATTCTTAGTATTGTATACAGCATTACTTCCCCCCCCCCCCCCCCCCCCTTAATGAGTCACTGTCCCCTGCAGTCACGTAGGTAGACACTTAATGAAATTCTATTACGAAATACAGCTTCAAACAATGGAACAAATTAATCTAGAAGTAGGTTAAATTTATTATTGACATTTTTAGCGTGACACATTGTCTCATTCCAACTGCTGCTGAAGGTTTGTAGATTTTCACTGTAGACTTATATAAAGGTCCTGTTGATAAAACTACTGTCGTTTGCAGGGCTTACAGCATACATTTTGAACAGCTGACCATTATGGTCAGGGATACATCTAAAATTTCACTTAAACATATGTTGCTAATTCTTTTATCTGCAGAGTATTGTCAATCAGGCTAGTAAAGTTCTTTGCAACTCTTGTGAGAAAGTAAACACCTGCACACAGGTCATCAAATGCTCAAAATCTGCCATATTTTTACAGGAAAGAAAATTTACATTACAATAACAACGCATAATTGTTATTGTTTCTGAGAAAAGGTGAGTTAAAAGTGATTGTTTGCTTGGGGAATGTACTCAGCTTTCCTGAGGGCGCTCTATAAACAGTTACAGAATATTTATTTAGGATACTGAAGGAAGAGGAATTTAATATTATAGACTGTATTAGTGCAGAATTTTTCGAGTGAGTGCAAATAATAGTCGTATGGTCCAGAAAATCACAGTGCATTTTTCACAAATGTACCTTGTTTTATCATGTATATCGCAATATTATTTACATCCCGCACTCGTACGTTTTCACTGGCTATTTATAAAGTCTTAAGCAATTACATTACCGGTAAAAAAGAATTATAAACTATAGCTTCTGCTATATCGCGATTGATAAAGTTATGTATTTTAACCATACGGCAAAGTACTCTCCTCTTTGCGTGGTATCATTTGCCAAGATCTCGTTTCGTTATCTCCAGCGGTTTACGAGATATGAGAGGCGTTGTGAATATTTCATTCCCGCGCGTTGCGATCGGAAGTGGAGTTGCTGCAGATGCTCAATTTTTTCGAGATTGGAAGCAGATATTGATCCAAAGTTTTACGAAAATTTCCAAACCTCATCTGTATTTCACACTCAGCAATAGAATGTATAATATGCATCAAACACAAATTCATAGCGCCACCTATTTTTGATGCCAACGTTCTCAAATTTGATACTCATCTGTGAAATACCACAATAGTTACGAACATTATCGAAATGATTGGCACTTCATCGTGAAGCTGCCATATAAAGCTAGAAGTATTTCAGAAATTAATTATTTTTTACGGAACGGGTTCTGTAAAACCGTTTGACAAAGATTTGCAGGCCGTGCGTCTCGAATCCTTAAGCGCAGCGCCAAGCCAACCCTGGTCCGCTTTGCGTGCGTCACAAGAGCGCGCCGCGGCCTTCTCTTTAGGTGGTGGTGGTGGTTGAATCCCCTGCTAAACTAGACCCGCAAAAACTCACAATGATTAGAAAACTAAAAAAACAGAGAAGTAACTAAAACTAGGAGACTCTATAGTCTTACGGCAAAGATAAAAACACATGACCAAAAAAAAACTCTCGCGCACTTTTGATAGCTTTGCACCAGACATGGAAAAATATCACTGCCACAGGGCGGATGGAGCTTAGTTGGGAACGTGGTACCGTCGAACTTCATGCAGGGATGATGTGACCATTAATGATCACAGTATACACAAGCACCTGGACGAAGATTGACAAAAACTTAATTTTTTCGACAGCTAACTGACTACTGTTGTTTTAAATCGCATGTATACGCCGTAGAAAATCTTGGAGCGGTAGGCGTTTGAATTTATCACTGAAGGTTATTTTTGTGCGCACAAGATTTAAACACAATAATAATATTGCGACACGAAAATGGCCAAGCGATACTTCTTGCTTTCATTTCTACAACCATTTTTTGAACAAATAGAGCTAAAAATTAAAATAAGGTAAGGTAAAGCTGTGCTCAACCTCAATGTTTTCTCTTCTGCTAGAATATCCTTGCACCCAATAATTTCCAGGCGCCATATTTGTTTACGTAATATGACAGCGACACGAGGCCAACGAGAAACTCGTTGGCCTCGACAGTGACAGTATACATGTGATGTGTTACTACAGTGAAAGGAACCTTTGACCACTGGAGGTAGTTTTACTTATTTTATGTTTACCGTGAGACATACGTTTAATTTTTGTCAAAAGAAACACAAAGCCATGTTCTGAAATAGTGTTTTCTTTCTCCACGAGACAGTGTCACAAATTCCTCCAAGAACTCGTAACACAACACACATACAAATGTCATACTAACAAATGTAAATCCACCTGATGATGAAGATTTAAACCTTTGAAAAGCGCCGTGGAGATAAATAAACAATGACAGGCAACAGTAAACTTGTTGTTTCATTTAATCTCAAAGACTGGTTTTAACTTAGCTGTGTTTTATTAGGTATGGCCCTACAGCTTAACATAGAATTAGTCACGGTGAAACATGGATTTTACTCATATACACATGGATAACACAAGTGCAATAAGCAATGTGTGAAATCTAAGGACCAACTGAGAAATGAAACCTGAACCTTTAGATTTATAGTTTAACACCCGCACACACAATGAACCCGCAATGTGAAGCATTATAATTCAAAATAATGAAAGATACTTTCTTAAAATCAAATTATTTGTAAATATTTGAATTCAAGATCTAAATCTCAAGATAAATAGCCGAGGTTGAGCAGTTTGTTTTTTGTAGTGAGTTGTCAGCTTCTTTTTTAATCCCTGCACTGGCATGGTATCGTTCATTAGAATGTGAGTACAAATTTCTCAACATCGCAGTAAGAAGACTGTATTATCGGGTCAAGGGTGCTTTTATTGTACAGCATAGTTCTTTCAGGTGAGTAGATTTTATGCACACATTTTTGTGATGAATATATTTCTACCCTTGAAAAGCAAATTTGTGGTCTATTGCGCCGATAAAAAAAAAATGTGTCAACGGAAGCGTCCGATTCCACTCGTCTGCTTTGACCCATGACGTAAGGGTGTTGTGACGTCATTACGACGCGGAATTTATGAGTTGTTTGTTGTTGTAGGTGTCGTCTTGTGTTTGATAGTGCCTCCCTCTCTCCCCCCCCCTCTCTCCCCCCACCCCCCCTCTCTCTCCCCCCACCCTCTCTCTCTCTCTCTCTCTCTCTCTCTCTCTCTCTCTCTCTCTCTCTCTCTCTCTCTCTCTCTCTCTCTCTCTCTGTATTGTGCAAATCCAGATTTCGGCTAGACATAGTATTCAAGTAACTGTGACTGACATTGCATTGAGAATGGCTAGCTACTTGCCGAAATCTGAATTTGTGTTGTGGTGTCACCGCGAGACACCACACTTGCTGGGTGGTAGCCTTTAAATCGGCCGCGGTCCGTTAGTATACGTCGGACCCGCGTGTCGTCACTATCAGTGATTGCAGACCGAGCGCCGCCACACGGCATGTCTAGATAGACTTCCTAGCACTCGCCCCAGTTGTACAGCCGACTTTGCTAGCGATGGTTCACTGACAAATAACGCTCTCATTTACCGAGACGATAGTTAGCGTAGCATTCAGCTACGTCATTTGCTGCGACCTAGCAAGGCGCCATTACCAGTTACTATTGATTGTAAAACATGTACCATCAAGAGCGATGTTCACCAATTGTGGATTAAAGTTAAGTATTCCAGCAGCTACGTACTTTATTTGCTAGTCTCCATTACTTGACCTGTTCCAGACCTCACGCCAGCCTGCGTGAGCTTAACGCGTGCCTTTCGGCTTCTTGTCATAGTGGATTGGCTGTCTTGCCAGTCCACAACATGTGTAATAAAATCTAAAAAAAGGACGACTGATTCCTGAACTCTATAAGTCACATAACAGTCGCTGAGTGCACACTCTTTCCGAGTATAGGGTAACTTGATAATTTTTTTTTGTCTAGTTTTGTCGAGTTGTAATGCTTTTTGTATTTATTGTGTTTTAATTTACGTAGGGGTGTTTGACTTTTGATTTTTTGAGGTGTTGTTTTTCGTAGGTGTTGGTTTTGTTGTATCAATAGTTATGTTTGACCTATATAGGTCAAGGGAAATGACAAGATTCCAATTTTCATAGTTTTATATGTAGGTATTGGTGTTCCGGTATCGTCAGCTGTGGTCAAGGGGAGTGTCTGATTCCAATTTTCGTAGTTTTCGCTGTAGACGTTGGTGTCGTACCGTCAGCTGCGGTAGACCTATATAGGTCAAGGGAAGTGTCCGATTCACGTAGATTTTTGTAATTTTTTTTTTTTGTTCATTTTGTGTGTTTTGGGATCATGGCGTGGTTTTTGTTTTTACTCTTATATTTAGCTTTCCCCCCTCCCTAAACTCTCCAATTTCCCGCGGTTGCCCCATTCTTTGATTGTATTTTTGGAGGGGGTCGTTATTGTGTTATTTATACGTATTTTCGTCTTTGTTGCCGTGTGTATGTAGTGAGATCATGGGCGCCATATTGGAGACGCTTAGAATAGCCATTTCCACCATATTTATGACGTCATGCAGGGTGTATACGACCCGGGACAACCGGGAAATCCGGGAAAAACCCGGGAATTTTTTCATCCGGGAGAAAACCAGGAAAAACCCAGGAATTTTTCGGAATTCCGGGAATTTTTCGTTGTTTTAGCTTTCAGTTAAATTTTTGTAATTTTGACTGCAGAATTGATTCTATAGCAATGAATGTTGTTGTATTCTGCTACTGGAGAGTGATACTGCAGCAATAAAATATAAACGAGAGGGAAAAAATAAAACTTCAGTGGCAAAGGAAATGTGCAATTTACAACAGCAAAACACCGTGCACGCACAAGGGTCTGCAAATAGCAAAAATATGTCAAAGGCCGTAGGGCGCAGACTGTAATGCTTCGTAACAATAAACTGCTTGCTATGAGCATGACGTCACAACTGTTCACGTTAGGTTCCTTTGACCAGTTTCCAGCGGTCTGTTGCGTATCCGCATTTGACTCGCATATAGGCAGGACCTTCTCCCGCTACTTGAAGTTTGGCTGTTAGCTGTATTGGTAGTCGCAGCAAGCAGCCAGATGCAAACGAGAAAAAATTTTCTCCCGCGCCCTAGCTGCCCGATTCACGCTTGCACAGAGTTGTCTAGTGGGGAGGGGGTTAACCTCCACGTGACCCGTGTTTACGTTAAGTGATTTCGCTACTTCTCGTCGTGTACAGCTCCCACGTCAAATAAAAACAAAACGGATTTCTGTGGCCGGGAGCTATCAAGTGAATTAAAATACATTCACATAATTATGGAGGGCAAAAATATATTATTAATTTCAGTTTTCTGATTTTATTTTATTTCCAAGTTAGTAGCAGTCAAGCATTAATCGCCTTACAGAACGGTGAAGCTTTTTTTGCAAGTTTGCTAAAGAAATTTGGCTTTATTAATCTTTCTGCTGAGGCAATCATTTTATTTGAAACGAAGTATTTCCTTCTACAGTATGCCTAGTTCCAACTGTTCGCTGAATTTCAAGTGCAATTTCAAGTCCACGTTATCATCTTCTGCCATAATAAAGAACCAAAAATTAGATCGCAGAGTACTGGTACTCCAACAAAATTTACATCCCAAAAACCACACTGAAAGGCGGGACCTACTTCATTGTGAATCTGGAAAAAGCCAATTTGCACTTCAAGCCGAATTATGCATTTTAGTATGGTTTACGAAATTCCGATGCTCTTTGGAGTATCCTCTGATGCCCTGTTTCCTTTATGGTGTAGTGTAACCTTTGTTAGTGCTTCATACACACGAACATGCGGGCTTCCTACACCACTACAGTTGCACACGCACAATAATGCCAGTTTTCTGGCGCTCTCTGGCAACTGGTAAATCGAACATATTTCTAACAGTCTCCGGATAGTACTGCGAACGGTGGTTAGAAAAGCGTTACTTTCAAAGTAAATTTCTTTTTACGCAAGATGAATTAGGTTACGTGTGAGAAAGTGGGATGGATATCTAAATCACAGAGCGTTCGAAACTGAACAGTTTGAGGACCAGCCACTTACAAGAATTTCGAGCCGAGACATTTGTCAGAATTTTAAATTTACTGGCACATTTGTGTGTATCTTAAAGTATAACACACGCAAAAAAAATTAAAAAAGACCAATATTACATGTGAAAGCTTAGCTTCTGTTGTAGCGTGTTAACCTTAGAGACCAAAATTACATGTGAAAGCTTAGCTTTTCTTGTAGATATACGGTACTGTGTACATTAATGTAAACCGTTAACATTTCCTCTTGCGTGTTCGCGCTATGTAACCAGTGAATTTGCTGTTGGCTGACTATAACACGTGTCCTATGCTCTGAATAGCTGCTGTCATCGTCTGGCGAGATCTCGTGGCTTGAGATATGACTCGCTTACAAAAGGACATCGCAACCTCAGTTTCAACGCTCCGGAAACTAACGCGCTGTGTTTGGTGCAATTCGAATTTATACTTTCGTAATACGAAAATATGCAGCGTATATATTGCTGCAAATCAAAGGTCTTTCCAAAAGTTCTCTCCTTTTTTTTTTATTTATTTATTAAAAGTCTCTCCAAAACTTCTCTGCCCCGTCTTTTCTTTTTTTCCGGGAAGTTCTACGCGATTGTATAAAACGTTAACCATTCAAAGGATTGATAAGTTTTACAGTTCCGATGGAAAATCTACGGAAAACCTACTGTCACTTAGCACAGAAAAAATTGTATTTTCGCACGGGAAAAAGCATATTTTTTAAACGGGATATCCGGGAATAATCCGGGAATTTTTTTCCTTGTCCCCGTATACACCCTGTCATGGGTCAAAGGAGACGGGTGGAATCGGACACTTCTGCAATCCCACTCTTTCCACCTTCAAGCCATTCGTTCTTTGTTTTGTACTGGCTTTCCACCTGACCTCTTAATATTCATACGGGCGCTCTCTTTTATGCAAGGGTCTTCAGTTTTCCACGTTCTTTAAGTTAAATAGTTATGTTATGTTCCTCGAATGACTTCGGATTACAGTATCCGTCGAAGCCATTCGTGGTGAAAATTATTAATTTACAGCTTCAAACAGTGCACAGTAATACTGGTCTCGTCAAGTTCAAGGCAGTCAAACCGGTGCAGGTGGTGGTTCTTTCTGCCCACGGGGATTCACAGCTGGGCGTTCTAGGTCGGGCCAGTTATTATCCAGGAAGAACCGTTGTGTCTCTGCACACCAGTGCAGAAGTGATCGAAAATTCTGTGGCCGATGGCGACATGGATGAGGAACTACCAGCGCTATATAACGCGCTGCGGCTCCACAGAACACCGTCGTCTTTTGGCTGATTCGGTGGCAGCAAGATATCACAGCAAAACCTCCGAGGTGAGTGCAGAGTTTGGGAAAGAAATATTCAAATGATGATCTGACATACTGTATCTCTTCTTACATTCCCTGCTTGCAAAGAATATTTGAGAGAATTTCTGCCTTCTGCATGACACAATCCATTTGTTTTTATGTATACAGCGATTTTCGTTTATTATTGCGTCTCACATAGCCCAGTCAGTTTTTCGTGTTGATATCTTGTCTTGTTTCCAATAAAGTTGTCGTCCACTGTTGTACTAGACATGTTAAAACGCTTACTTTTTCACAGACCGTGTTTTAACATTCAAACACGAACTTAGTTTTATTTTATCGCGAAAACATGGTCTGTGCCTTCAGCCTATGTAGTGTTATAGCTGTATAATGCTATATGATGCTACAGTGACAAATGAGATGGTGTCGCAATGGAATAATCATTCATTTTTTGCATTTATCGTATTTAGATTAAGGAGAGGCGTATCTTTGGTTGCTATATAAAATAACGGCACTGTCGCTTACAGTTTGGTGCAAAACTTCAATACATTTCTCTACACGGGCCAAATTTCCTGTATCTGCAGCAGTCCTGCATTTCGTATCTTGATGCAGCCGCCTTTCTTCTCACTATTGTCTCCACGTTTTCACCCTCTAACTTAAGATTCCATTCACACTACAGAAATGGTTCAAATGGCTCTGAGCACTGTGGAACTTAACATCTGAGGTCATCAGGCCCCTAGAACTTAGAACTACTTAAACCTAAATGACATTACACACATCCATGCCCAAGGCAGGATTCGAACCTGCGACCGTAGCGGTCGCGCAGTTCCAGACTGAAGCGCCTGGAACCGCTCGGTCACACCGGCCGGCTCAGTCAAATACACAAATTACTAATTTCCATTCATCTAAAAGTAATTATGTGGGCTTCTATTGGAAATTATTTTTCACAGTTGAGCTGTTTTTTTTTTATTTGTTCGTTCGCAACACACTTTTATTCTGCTACCAAACTAGCGCTACGTAAATACATATTAACGTAGCCCCTGCAGTTTGTAAAAGAAGTGCATCTGAAAGCAGTTTTCCACACAAAAGAAGTGGCTAATTTAGAGTATGTCACTAAAGGCCATATCCTTGTTTCTTAGAGATACTAATCGAGGTAAAACTATTGACGAAAACAATGGACATGTATTCAGCATGAGCCCGGTCGACTTCCTATATCATATGAGGTGAACACCAGGGTAGTTGGTTTAACAAGCCACAACCGATTCTGGCCCCATCCCCTCCAAAACAAACCTACTGCTTCTTCCCTAATGAATTCGTTCAGGATGGCACGTTAAACAGTAACTTGAGTGTCAGCATACCTTTCGCCCAGAGAATTAATAAAAAGCGTCGTTTGTCAAACATGATGTCCGAACAGTTCATTTCTTGACCAACACACGTGTTGGAATGTCACTACCCTAGTGATAGTGCTTGTAATCACACTTAACGGTCGTAATCATTTTATTCCCGCTTCACGTAGCCCGACGACAGATTATCAACGTTACTATAATAGCGACAAACCTGGTAGGTTTTGTCTAGCCAGCAGACAGAAAATGGGCTTGCTTTAGATTTCTAACGATCTATAGTGTTTCGAAGATGTCGCTAAAGTAGTTCTGAGCGAACATCTCTACAGTAGTCACCCCCTCAGATTACTTTACAAATGTTTCCGGGAAGTAACGGTTGGGAAGTGGGGAAATTTGACTGAAGAATGTCTCGCCTCGCCAGGAACAATTACCTCGACGTACAATCACCAGTGTCACATGCACCAAATGCCACACACATTCTGCAGTCTGACTCTTCAGTGATCCCCCCCTGCGGCCCCGGGGGTTAGAATAGGCCCGAGGTATTCCTGCCTGTCGTAAGAGGCGACTAAAAGGAGTCCATCCCCCTCGAGGGGGTAGTTAGCGCCTGCGTCCGGAGACAGACGGTTCCACGACCTATATTTGTGGTCTTTTTGGTTTTTCACTTCTCGTTTCTTCCTTCCTTTGGTTGGTTCCTTTCTTTGTTCTTCTCCATCTCACTGTCTTCCTTACTCTTTCCCTTGCCTCCTTCTCCTTGCCTCCTTCTCCTTGCCTTCTCCTCCTTGCCTTCTCCGGTCTCCGCCTTGGCGGTTGAGACAGTCTGTCCTCTCTCTCTTCCTTTTCCTCTTCTTCCTTCCTCCCTGTGTGTGCCTGAAGGCCGACCCACGCGTTCGCATGCGTAGCCGGTGACGGGGTAACGCGTAATTCCCCACCCTGGGTAGACAAGTAAGGCACGCATGTACCCCCTGGTAAAGGCCAGGCCCAGGGAGGGGTGATTGCCTGAGCTGATACCTTCCGACCATGCCGATTGGTCCCTCCGTCTGTTTCTCGGGAGGTGTGACTTGAGGTGTAAACATTCACCTCTGAGAGGGTCCCCACAAGGAAGGAGCGCGCCATCGGAGACGCTGGCAATCATGGGGGATTCCTCCGCAATGGATTTCTCTTCTCTCTCGACTTCTGCCCACAAACGGAAACATGACCAGCCACCAGTGACAAAAGTACTACCGCCTGCCCCACAGTTCCTCGTCGTTCCTCGATCTGAGGACGGAAAGGATTTTTCCTCTGTCAACCCTTTCGTTATCCAGAAGGGCGTAGATGCATTAGCTGGTACTGTTAAGTCTTGTACAAGGTTGCGTAATGGTACCTTGTTACTAGAAACTGAGAGCACCTTTCAGGCACAGAAACTGCTTAGAGCCACACTCCTGTACACGTTCCCTGTCAGGGTGGAGGCTCACCGAACTTTGAATTTGTCTCGTGGTGTGGTCTAACTAGATCCCTCGACGGATTGACTGACGAGGAGATTCAGTCTTTCCTCGCTGAGCAGGGCGTGACGGCTGTCCATAGGGTCATGGAAAAGGTCAACAATGACCTTGTACCGACCCGGACACTTTTCTTGACCTTTGATAGTGTTAAGCTGTCATCGCACATCAAAGCGGGCTACGAGGTTATTTCTGTTCGCCCCTATGTCCCGACACCTACGCGCTGCTACCAGTGTCAGTGTTTTAATCACACTCGCCAGTCTTGTTCCAATGCGGCTAAATGTGTCACTTGTGGCAGGGATGCCCATGAGGGTGACTGTCCACCTCCGTCTCATTGTGTGAACTGTCAGGGTGACCATGCAGCGTCCTCCCGCGACTGTCCCATCTATAAGGAAGAATGCTGTATACAGGAAATTCAGGTCAAAGAGAAAGTGTCCACCTCGGCTGCTCGCAAGCTATTAGCTAGTAGGAAGCCCACGCTGCTCCCAGCAGGGAAATACAGTACTGTCCTCGCCTCTCCTCGGACTACCAGGGAGGTGGCAACCCAGACATGCGATCTGACCTTCAGCACCACGTTCGTCCGTTTGGCCAGTGCTAAGATCGCGTGGTCGACGTCTCCTCTTCCTCCCATCACCCCACAGACACAAGCCCCTTCATCAGCTTCTGGTAAGACGAAGACCCAGAAGTCAGATGCACATGCCTTCAAGAAGGAACCGTCCCGTGCAGACTTCCTATGTACCTCGACCTCCCAGCCATCGACCAGTATTTCCACCAAACGACGTTCCAAGAAGGCTCATAGGAAGCACAGTTCTCCTTCTCCGCCACAGCGCCTTTCTTCTCCTGCGCCACCCAGCAGTTGCCGCCCCAGGCTGTCACCCGTTTCGCCTGGCCGCACTGCTGGTAGCCGAACATCTGGCCGTTCACCGGCGGAGGAAGCTCCCCCTCCCGGCCATCTTACCAAGATGGCCGATGAACCTATAGAACCAATGGACGATGACTGTCCGCCTACTGATAGTGGCGGCAGTGCTCGCTTGAAGCCAGGCCTTCAGCGGCCTTCGAGGTGACCCCTTCTTTCATCTTCCTTTTCTTCTTACGATGGCACTTATTCACTGGAATATTCGCTCCAACCGAGAGGACTTGAAGTTGCTGCTCCGCTTGCACCATCCACTCATCGTAGCCCTCCAGGAAACAAAGCTACGCCCATGCGATCAAACTGCTTTGGCACACTACACCTCTGTGCATTTTGACCTACCCCCTGTGGTAGGTACTCCGGCTCATGGAGGGGTTATGTTGCTGGTCCGGGATGATATTTACTATGTTCCCATCACGTTGCACACCGGCATGCAGGCAGTTGCCATCCGAATTACTCTCCCCACTTTTACATTTTCCATTTGTACCGTTTACACTCCATCGTCGTCTGCCGTTACCAGGGCAGACATGATGCAAATTATTGCTCAGCTACCTGCACCATTTTTGTTAACTGGAGACTTCAATGCCCACCATCCCCTTTGGGGCTCTCCAGCATCCTGCCCGAGGGGCTCCCTGTTAGCAGACCTTTTCAGCCAGCTCAATCTTGTCTGCCTCAATACTGGCGCCCCTACTTTTCTTTCGGACACATCTCACACCTATTCCCATTTAGACCTCTCTATATGTACTACCCAACTTGCACGCCGGTTTGAGTGTTATGCACTTTCTGATACATATTCGAGCGACCACTTCCCGTGTGTTATCCATCTCCTGCAGCATAGCCCCTCTCCGTGCTCATCTAGTTGGACCATCTCCAAAGCAGACTGGGGGCTCTTCTCTTCCAGGGCGACCTTTCAGGATCAAACCTTCACAAGCTGCGATTGTCAGGTCGCACACCTCACGGAAGTCATTCTCACTGCTGCTGAATTTTCCATCCCTCACCCTACTTCTTCTCCACGTCGCGTACTGATCCCCTGGTGGACCGCAGCATGTAGAGACGCTAATTGTACTCGTCGACGTGCTTTATGCACCTTTAAACGCCACCCTATGGTGGCGAATTGTATCAATTATAAACGATTACGTGCACAGTGTCGTCGTATTATTAAAGAAAGCAAGAAAGCCAGCTGGGCTGCTTTCACAAGCACCTTCAACAGTTTTACTCCTTCTTCTGTTGTCTGGGGTAGCCTGCGTCGGCTATCTGACACTAAGGTCCACTCACCAGTTTCTGGCTTGACGGTCGCGAATGACGTCCTTGTGGCCCCTGAGGATGTCTCCAATGCCTTCGGCCGCTTTTTCGCAGAGGTTTCGAGCTCCGCTCATTACCACCCTGCCTTCCTCCCCCGCAAACAGGCAGAGGAGGCTAGGCCACCTAACTTCCGCTCCTCGAATCGTGAAAGTTATAATGCCCCATTCAACATGTGGGAACTCGAAAAAGCACTTGCCCGGTCACGGTCCTCCGCTCCAGGGCCTGATTCTATTTATATTCAGATGCTGAAGAACCTTTCTCCTGCGGGTAAAGGTTTTCTTCTTCGTACTTACAATCGCATCTGGATTGAGGGACATGTTCCCGCATGCTGGCGTGAGTCTATTGTTGTCCCGATTCCTAAGCCAGGGAAGGACAAGCACTTGCCTTCCAGTTATCGACCCATCTTGCTTACCAGCTGTGTCTGTAAAGTGATGGAGCGAATGGTTAACTCCCGTTTGGTTTTGCTGCTCAAGTCTCGACGCCTACTTACCAATGTACAATGTGGATTTCGTAGGCGCCGCTCTGCTGTTGACCATCTGGTTACCTTGTCGACCTTCATTATGAATAACTTCTTGCAGAAGCGCCCGACCGCAGCTGTGTTCTTTGATTTGGAGAAGGCTTACGACACCTGTTGGAGGGCGGGCATTCTCCGCCTCCCTCTTTTTATTCATTCCTTTTTAATGGATCGACAGTTCAGGGTACGTGTGGGTTCTGTCCTGTCGGACACGTTTCGCCAGGAGAATGGGGTGCCACAGGGCTGAGTTTTGAGTGTCGCGATCTTCACCATAGCGATCAATCCAATAATGGATTGCCTCCCAGCTGATGTATCAGGCTCCCTTTTCGTGGACGATTTTACCATCTATTGCAGCACGCAGCGTACATGTTTCCTGGAGCACTGTCTTCAGTGTTCTCTTGACCGTCTTAACTCCTGGAGTGTCGCCAATGGCTTCCGTTTTTCTGCCGAGAAGACGGTCTGTATTAACTTCTGGCCCTACAAAGAGTTTCTCCCACCGTCCTTACGACTCGGTCCCGTTGCTCTCCCATTCGTGGAGACAACAAAATTTATAGGTCTTACATTTGACAGGAAACTTAGCTGGTCTCCACATGTGTCATATTTGGCTGCCCGTTGTACCCATTCTCTAAATGTCCTCCGTGTTCTCAGTGGTACGTCGTGGGGAGCGGATCGAACTGTTCTACTTCGTCTATATCGGTCGATCATCCGCTCCAAGCTGGATTATGGGAGCTTCGTATACTCCTCTGCACGGCCATCCATCTTATGCCGCCACAACTCCATACAACATCGGGGTTTACGACTTGTGATCAGAGCGTTTTATACTAGTCCTGTCGAGAGTCTTTATGCTGATGCTGAGTTGCCACTCACCTACCAGTGCGATATACTGCTTTGTCAGTATGCCTGTCGGCTACTGTCAATGCCTGACCACCCGTCTTATCGTTCCTTTTTTGACGACTCTCTCGACCGTCAATACGGGTTGTATGTCTCTGCTCTGCTACCCCCTGGAGTTCGCTTTCGTCGCCTCCTTCAACACCTTAATTTTTCACTTCCTGCAACCTTTCGAGTGGGCGAGAGCCACACACCACCTTGGCTCCAGGCTCAGGTTCGCGTTCACCTTGTAACCTCCCCGCAGAAATGATAATGAAAAGAATTGAATAGAATTGCAAATGGTGCCAAATGTTAGCTTCCCACAGTAATAAAACTCAATGATAATAAAAATGTGCAAAAAATGTTAAGTCCCCACAAAATTAACGTTAAGATCAACCTGATAAATTTTATAAGGGCAGCTGCGCTGACCTTAGGCCCTGTGCAATAATTAATCTGATAAATTGATTCTGGGAGGAAAAGTATAGGAAATATTGTTTCAATTGGAATGATTCTTTTCTTAAAAATGATTGCTTTGAAAACAAAATTATTATTGGGGCATTTCTTGAACAAATTAATTACAATTAACATACATTACATTATCAGATGTGCACAATGCTGCTTCATTACCTTATTTAACAATATACCTCGTCCCGAACCTTGACCAGAGACCCATGTCAATGCCCGCCGACTCCTCACACACAACTCCGACTCAGTACAACTCGCAACTGCAACTCAACTCTCGCGCGGTCAAGCGCAGACTAGCCACGATAAATAACTCTCTGGTCAGAGATTCTGTCATGCCTCGCCATCGCTGGCACACATGAGAAGTACGCGTTTCATAACCCTCCACTGGGGGGGCAAAAATTTGGCAGAGATGGTGAGTCATTTGGACTTCTATACAGATATAGAACATGAAGTAAATATGGTGCACATGCACCAAGTACAAAACATATTAGGCAATGACAAAATGTGAGTACAAAACATATTAACAAATGATATAAGTGCACACGCACTGAAAAACTCTTTAGCATTTTCACACCAAATAAACATAATGGCAAAAAATCATGTTGACAAGTGACATAAGTGCACATGCACTGCAGTTCAGAACATATCAGCAAATCAAAATGTACATACAATGAGTAGTAATCATGTTATAAAATGACAAAAGTGCACACGCACTGAAATTCAGAATATATCACAAAATGTATATACAATAAGTAGAAATCATGTTAGAAAAATGACAAAAGTGCACACGCACTGTAGTTCAGAATATATCAGCAAATCGAAATGTACATACAATGAGTAGTAATCATGTTAGAAAATAACAAAAGTGCACTCCCACTGTAGTTCCAAAAAAAAAAAAAATGTATAGGCCATGAATACAAATGATGTTAGCAAAAAATGATTTTTACTATGTTACAAGAATTAGGATAGGAAAGGGAAGGATTGCATCATGGTTGTAGCACTTTAGGTTGCACGCAGCTGCACTGAAAGTCCATATCTTTCTACTGTAGCACAACACCAAGTCAGACTATCTGAAGTTCTTTTCCCAGAAGTATTTATCAGCGTACCCAAGACACTGAAATGTCGTAGTAATAGTCCATGTTATCATTTTAGCAGTACATTAGGTACACCAAACAGTGGGACCATAATAACGTCTCCATCGCTCACGGTGGTGGACAGCATGTCGTGTCAACACCACGCTCTTACAAGGCACACCAACGTAGAATTAGTGCAAAAACCAAATATAGTGCTCCATGATCAAGAGGATATACAGGACAAATGGATATTGCAGTAATTCAGGGTAGTTAGGTCAGAAAGTGAAGGACATTAAGTCACATACTAGTCTTCATTGGGAATTACATTAGTAGTTTGCGGCATTCATAGCTCAGTTATTAAACATTTCTGTACCATGTACGTAGTATTACAGAAAAATGTTCATTAATTGATGTACAGACAACATTGTCATTGGTCATTTCAATACCGTAATCAGTAGCGTTCATTTCCCAGTCACAAAACATAATCAGTAGCATTCATTTCTTTGTTACAAAGCATAATTAGTAGCATTCATTTCCTAGTTACAAAGCATTATTAGTAGCATTCATTTCCTAGTTACAAAGCATAATTAGTAGCATTCATTTCCTAGTTACAAAGCATTATTAATCAATCATTGGTCATTTAAATACAGTAATCATCTCAATACAGTAATCAGTAGCATTCTTTTCCCAGTTACAAAGCATAATTAGTAGCATTCATTTCCTAGTTACAAAGCATTATTAATCATTGGTCATTTCAATACCATAATCAGTAGCATTCATTATTCAACTGACATATTATTCATAGCTGATCGGCATTACTCAGAACTCTCTTAAACTGGTATCATTATTTGGGACTGGTAATACATTTTTTTGTTAGCAATGCATTGCTTTGCGTAATTATAGGGGAAAGCAAGAAAAAAAAATTTGCTTCTGGGTTGTTGCTGTAAATGAAAATGTGTAACGTCATTCGTCATGAGTCCGCTGTTGCAAGATTATGAAACAAGTAGAGTATATGTAATCACATTCATAAATGACATAGATTTAATAAACAACTGCTTATAGCACATTAATTTCATAAATAATTTCTCCTGCAAAAACATACAAAAATGGATTATTAAACTGAAAGAAGAAATGCATTTTATGCTGAAAAGTAGTGAACTTCGAATTAACAGGTAGTGAAATGTGTATAAAAATGTGTTCCATAGCTGTCCTTTCCAAAACCTTCCATCATTATACTATGCAATATGACACCTGCTGTCAAAGCAAACTGCAACAAATAATTAAATAACTACATAGCATAAATACATAACTTCAACAATATCCTCATCTGTAAAGAAAAAACTTCATTATCCATCACCTCATTATCATAACTCCATTATTATCATCACCTGTAAAGAAAAACTTCATTATCCATAGTAGCATATTCTTCATCATTATTCATCAGCATTCATTATCATCTGCAAAAAAAAATCATTTCATTACTCATTATACAACTATTCCTTATTTCTAGTATATTCCATCACTAAAACTAAGATGTGTAGTTCTGTCTGACAGCCTGCATCAATCGCGTTGTATTCTGAAAGAAAAAATTAGTTAACACTGCTATTCTACGATGTGTATAGTATATTCTTGTTAATGCTTGTTAATCCTGATCCCTTTACTCTTCATCACGAGGTTTGCATCTTCTTTCGTTCATTCCGAAGGTGAAATTCCCATTTCTGTTTAATTTATTTCTTTTACGCATCATTTCTTTCTGAAATTGATGAACAAAGATTAATGTCTTGCATTTACATCATATACTCACTAAATAATGACTGGTTTATGATGACATAATTACGCATACAGCATACCATGACAGAAAACGTAATATGTGAAAAACTTATGTAGTGTTCAGAGGCAAAAATGTACTCATTGTATCACAGTGTAACAGCAAAGTAGTCACGATGTTGAGATCTCATAAGGCAAAATGTCAAAGTCAACTGGTGTTTGCTATATCTTAACTATCTCATAGTGCATACACACAAAACATGAAACAATCGTATATACCTAAGGAAGACAAAAATGTGACGTTCGTTGTGTTCAGCTTGTATGTTGTGTAGTTAATAGAGGCGAGAATTAAAGACTTTAATGGAGAGAAAATTTAATAAAATTAATATGTCACTAGATAACATTGCATAATTATTCATAAGATACGTAAGTTTCTCTGGAAAAAATGTGCACAGTCTGATATGTAACGACAAGAAGAGCTACCTGCTAACCTTACCTTGCCGGGCACTTGCCAAGAAAAAATACGATAATCATCAGTAAAGCAGTCACGTGAATATAATTGCATAGGTGATCATAAAAATTAGCAAATGGCATTTTAGCATGTTAAATCATAAAGTGTTTTCATTCAATAAAAGGCTTGATGTTTGACCAGAGGTGAGTGCCTTTGGATTTTCTGGTTCTCAAAGTTTCGACGTGTACAACATTGGGGTGAGGAATGCTGCGAATCCGATATGGACCTGCGTATAGAAGTTCAAATTTACTGCACCTACCTTTTCCTTTGTTGGATAAATAGTGTGTACGTACTAATATTTTCTGTCCAATGTGAAAGTCACGGCGTGTACAAACCTGTTTTTGCTGTCTTCTCCGGCGCTCTGCGGCACGTTTGATGTTCAGCGTAATGTCGATTATTTCGTGGTATCGTAATCGACGAGATGTAGGAAAGTTTAATAATTTTGTTAGGTGGTTCAACATTTTTCAGTATAACAGCCAGAGATAGCATAGTGGATTCATTTGGAATGGAATTAATTACATCTTGGAATGACAATATGTGTGTGTCCCAATCAATATGTCTTTTGTGGCAGTATATTCTACACAGTTTACCAATTTCTTTCATTAATCGTTCACAAGGGTTCGAAGAAGCATGGTACTTGGATATATACGAGGCCTGTTCAGAAAGTAAGCTCCGATTGATTGCCAAATTGAAACCACAGTGAACATCAGAAATGTTTTACTTGTAACAATTAGCTACACCTTTCAGCTACTTCTCTACGTAGTTGCCGTTCTGACTTAGACTTCTGTCATAGCGTTGTACCAACTTTTCAATAGCCTCATCATAGAAGGCAGCCGCCAGTGCTTTCCGCCAATTCTCCACGCTGGCCTACACCTCGTTGTCTGTGTCAAAATGTTGTCTTCAAAGACAGCGGTTCATGTGACCAGAGATGAAACTCAGGGGGAGACAATTGCGGACTGTATTGTGGGTAATCTCACATTTCCATTTGAAAACGATGCAGGAGCATCTTCATTGCCCCTGCAGAATGCGGCTGAGAATTGTCTTGAAGAAGAAACAGCACGACAGTTATGTAATGTTAGCTGCATAGCTTCAGGCAAAATTTCTCACCAGGCCCTCGTACTTGGCGGCAGACACTATTTTCTAGACATCTTTACGCACTCACTGCGAGCTCAGAAATGAGAAGAGCGACGTGATGCTAACTGGGGTTATACTAGAGACACTACCCAACACATCTGTGCAAAGCTTTATCGGATTTTCATAGTCGTTTCCATTTCGCGACCGATCGGAGCTTACTTTCTGAACGCCCCTCGTAGATCGGAGAAATGTTTCTAGCTCGTAACATACGTGTCCATATAGCAGATCGAAATTGTGATCCATTATCGGAAATTACTTTCAACACATGCCCTTCATGAAATAGAAAATGTTTTACAAATGCTTTCGAAACAGTTTTAGCAGTAGCTTTGCGTAACGGAGTGAAGGTAACAAATTTTGAAGTGAGTTCAACAGCGACAAAGATGTAGCAAAAAGCTCTATTAGTTCTAGGAATCGGACCAAAAATGTCTACAGCGGCCATATGTCTTAAATTAACAGGTACAATGGGATACAATGGAGGAATATGTGAAGTCGTGTCTGACTTAGCTTTCTGGCAAATTTTACATGACGCTAAAACTCGTCGTATACGTTTTTCCATGTTGGTAAAATAACAGTTCTGTCTCAGTATAAGAAAACATTTTCTAGCTCCGTAATGTGCGTAACTTAAAGGAGTATACCAGATTTATTTGTTAACAAGCTCATCAGGAATGCATAATAACCAATTGTTGCTGTCAGGATCAGAGCGGCGAAGTAGAATGTCATTGCGTACAGTGTAATGGTTTCTAATCGTAACATTATTCGTATCTTGCCAGAGGTGTTTAATCTCTTTCCACACGTTGTCTTTATTCTGCTCTTGTGCTATGTCCTGTAATGACGACGAAATAAAATTTTCAAATGCAACTTGTTGAATGTACATGACGCTGAAAGTTGCTTTGCAGAAGTTGGTTGCGATGTCTTGCTGATTGTTGCTGAGAGAACGAGATAGTGCGTCTGCTACAATATTTTGTGTGCCGGGAATGTGAACTATTGTAAAATTAAATTCCTGCAAGTAAAGTTTCCATCTGCTTAATCTGTCATGAGTGAATTTAGCCGAAAGTAAGAATTGTATCGCTCTGTGGTCTGTGTATACGGTGGTATGTCTGCCATAAAGTAAGTGCCAAAATCTCGTAAAAGCCCATACTACACATAATGTTTCCAGCTCTGTAACGGAATAATTTCGTTCAGCAGGTGACAGAATGCGACTTGCAAATGCGATGTTTTTAATTACTGTTGAGCCATGTTCTTCAATTTCCTGAAAAATATGTACGCCTAAAGCGGTGTTGGAACTGTCGGTGGCAATGGAAAAATTTCTGGTAAGATCTGGGTGCGATAAAAGTGGTGCATTCAACAAAGCATGTTTCAAGTTCATAAATTCAGAACGTGCTTGCTTATCCCAGGACCAAATAGTGTTTTTACCTGTCAATTGGCATAATCTAGGTGTGTCTAAAGCAGAGTGATGAATAAATTTACGAAAAAAGTTCATTAATCCCAAAAAGCTGCGTTGTTGCTTCTTCGTTATAGGAACAGTAATGTCACGTAGAGCTTGAAGTTTTTCCGGATCAGGCACAATGCCTTCTGCTGAAATTACGTGTCCAAGAAATTTTATAGTAGTTTTGCCAAAGTGCGATTTACTGAGATTAACTGAGAGTCCTTGAGCATGAAAAGTTTGCAACAGTTGTTCTAGAATCAGATTGTGTTCAGTCCAGTTAGCTTCTGCAATAAGAACGTCACCTACGCACGTCGTGATTCTGTCTTTAAGTTCTGTCGGAAGAATTGTGTTTAAACCGCGAATAAAAGCTGCAGAAGAAATAGTTAAGCCGAACGGTAATTTACAAAATTGATAACTATCACCAAAACAGAGAAATGCTGTGTATTTTCTGCAATTCGGATGGAGCTGAATTTGCCAAAATCCCGATTTCAGATCTAATGTAGAATAAATAGCAGTACCGTGAAATTTCTGTAGAAGTTCCTCTAATGTCTGTGGTCGATCTGTTTCATTAATAATTATGTCATTGATGTGACGTGAATCAAGCACGAGGCGAAGTGAGCCATCTTTTTCCTTAACAATATGTAGCGGGTTTATGTACGGACTAACTGCCGGTTCTATAATTCCTTGGTCAAGCATATCCTGCAATTCTTTCTTAACCTGTTCTCTATGAATATACGGAATAGGATAATGCTTTGCTTTAAATGTGTCGTGCTGTTTGACTTGAAATTCATACATAAAACCGGACATAGTACCAGGAATGTTGTCAAAAACTGGAGCTTGCTGTAAAAGAATTTTGTGTAGTTGCGTCTGTTCGTCGTCTGTATTTGCACTGCTCTGTTTAACTTTATCAGAAATCATCTGTATAACGTCATAGTCAGCTTCGTCTGGAGTATTATAGTTATGTACGTACGTATCCGTGAACAATGTGGAATCACAGTCTATGCTACGTGATACGGAAATGACCTCTGTGCGATTAATTGTCTGTTCTTCTGCAGATAATGAGTGCTGAAATTCCAAAGCCAATTGTACATTCTCGTCCTTCAACATTAAATAGGAATTTTGAAAATCAATAACTGCATCGTGTTGTACCAGAAAATTAGTACCCAAAATAACGTCTGTTGTCAGTAAAGGAACAATCCAAAAATTTGAGTGAAAAGTATGACCTGCAATACAAAATGATAAATGCGTCTGTAATTTAACATCTACTCCTTTACTCGATACTGCTCCTTTCACTTTTGTTTTGCCTAATGGTAATGTAGGATAGGTATTCTCTTTGTTACATTCGTTGAAAGTTTCTTCATTTATTACTGACATAGGTGATCCGGAATCGATTACTGCTGAAAATTTCGATGAACCAATTTTAATTTCGATGACAGGATGTGAAATGGTTTTCTGAACAACTGGTCTTTCTTGCAAAAGAGTGTCTCTGATATCGTCAAAAGTAATAACATTTTCGTGAACAACATTCTGCGTGTCAAAACTAGTGCTTGTGTTATTGGAAGATGCGACCTGTACTGTATCTAGTCAAATTCTATCTGACGTGTCGTTATTGTCAGGACGATTCTGTGGCATTTCGACTATTTGAACTGTTCTATTATTTCTTCCAGACGTATTACGCTCTGGATGATACCTACTGTCTGGTTCATTCATCAGAATATGTTGTTGCTGATCATTTTGCTGCTGGTAAGACCGACTGTTATTAAACGTATGCTGAAAATTGTCCTCATTATTTTTACATCTGTCGTAATAGTCATTTCTATACGGTGCATTGCGATAGGAATTGAAATACTGTGTTTTCTGTAAGTAGTTGTTCCTTTGTTGCCGTGCGTTACTATTTGTTGTACCAGGGACTATACGTCCACGCGGCGAAACATTAAAGTTAGCTTGACCTTGTGCATTGCATTGTTGGTTAGGTATGCTAACCAGCTGGTTTTGTTGCTGTTGTTGTGAAAAACCTCTATTGTTACTAAAATGTGGTTCCTGTTCCTGATAATTTTGACAATATTGATAATTAAAATTGTGTCTGTTATTAAAGTTCTGGTGGTTGTCGTTCCTAAAGCGTCTATTACCTTTGCTATTGAAATTACGTGGCTGATCGTAATTACTGTATGTTTGTTGGCCTTGGTTGTTATATGAAAATTTTTTGTTTACGAAGGAATAATCTGATTGCTGCACTTCTAAAAGCTGCAATAGATCCCTGAACGCCGAAATATTTTCTTTTTGCTGACCCGTTAGAAGTGACACTCTTAATGATCGTGGTAATTTAGAGATACATAATTGAATAAGTGCAGATTCACTGTACGGTTCACTTAGGTACTGGTTTTGTTGGACCATGTGCTCAAAAAATTGCGTGACACTGGGAAAATTTGAGTTCTCATAATTTGGCAAACTAATTAGTTGATCTTTAATTCCGCGTTGTGTCGTCTTCGACCAATACGCTGACAGAAAAGCATTCTGAAACTCTTCTACCGAGTAACATTGTCTCGCGATCGGTCTCATACGAGTTGCCGGTTCGCCTTCCAAAAAACTGCAAATAAATTCAAGTTTTTGTGTTACGGGCCAAGTCGGTGGAAAAGCAAAACTAAATTGTTGTATCCAATCCAGTGGGTGAATCTGTGTTCTGTCATTTTTAAACACTTTAAATTTTCTCACTGACAGAAAATGTTTGTAATCAAAATTATCGTCTCTGTATGATGGAACAGGTTCAGGATTGTAAGAGAATCTGTTGAACTGTGGTTGTTCGGAATCTAAGTCTCATACTCTCTGTAGATTACCCAAATTATACGCGCTGCGTGAGTCTGACAAATGTTCGACAAGTGGCATCTGCTGTGATGTGTTATTAACTGAAATATTTTTCATCTCTGTTACTTCTTGCTGTAAACTTGACAATTTTCTACGTAATGTATTATTAGATGAATCGATCTCATTGATTGTCTGTTGTAGATTTTGGAATTCAGGTGTTTGGTTAAACGAAATCGGTGCAGTATCGTCTGACCTATTGTCATTATTACTTTCGATAACATCAATATGACTGGCCAATTCATCCTATTTTTCAGTCAGTATTTTTGCCTGATCATTGTTTTTACTGTCAGAAGCATTAATCTATTTTGTAATTTACGTGTGGTTTCGTTCAATTTTTTAACGTCAGCTTTCACGACATCGGAATCCTGTGTTAGTTCTAATTGTTCGAATTTGTCTGTCACTGTCTGAATATCTGCTGTGTGTGTATCTGTTTTTGATTTAAGATCAGAAATTTCATCACGTAATTCTATGGTCAACTGTTTGATGGTATTAATTTCGTCGGACACTGTAGCAATATTGTTGTCTACGTATGTTTTTGCCTTCGCAAACAATTTATGTTTGTCTTCTTGTCTCTGTGCTGTGATTGTTACCATTACTTGACGTTTTACTTTATTCTGTTCCTGTATAAATTTACGGGAACGCGTATCACTGTTTTGTAGGTGTTGATTAAAACGTTCGTCAATTTGAGTGTTCTGTTGGTCGAATTTCGCGTCTATCTTTGCATCCATTGTGCTCGAATGTTCTGCTGTCATTAGCTTAAACTCGTCGCGTAATTGTGTTGCTTTTTCAGAGCATTGTTTACCGACTGCGCTAATTTCGTCTCTAAGTGTTTCTGTTGTGGCTGTTTGCATATCCCTTAATTCCTGAGCAACAGACCTAATTTCTTCGCTACTTTTCCTAGCACAAGCCTCAATTTCCACACGTAATTGTTCCTTAGTATCATGACACTGCGCGGCAACGGCTCTAATCTGTTCACTAAGCTGTCTGGAATTGTCTAATTTTTCATTAAGCTGTTGTTTGAGTTTTTCGTTATTTTCACTAAGTTGTTGTTTGAGGTCTTCACTCTGTTGTTTGGAATTTTCATTAAGTTGTTGTTTAAAATCTTCACTCTGTTTAGAATTGTTATCTAGTTTTTCATTAAGTTGTTTAAAAATGCCATAATTTGATCCAACCCAATATTACCTACTCCATTCTCTGTACTGTTTGATGGTGTATCTGAAATTGTCGCGTTTTGTGTGACCATTTGGTCATCTGTAATTTACAAAAAGGTTTGCCAGTCGGATGTTCACTGTCAGTCACTATTTCAGAGTTAAATAAATCCGTCCTACTTTGTGTATCCTGTTCATTTTCATTAGAAAAATTCGTCTGTTCGTTACGTGAATTTTGCAAACCGGTTGTGTTAAGCTGGGCAGCACTCATTGCAACAGAACGCCCCGTGTCATCAGTTGTCGTCAAATTAACAGAGGACACAATTGAATTCGTCTGTTCATCACTACGATCAAAATCAACATTGGTGGTCGGTACATATTGATTGTCAATAAATGGAGGATTGTCATCATTACACTGCGTGTCACAATTACTATCGGCCAAGTTGTTTAATTTGGTTATTTCACTCATTATACCTCGCGATGTACTATTAACAGTTTTTCGCGGCATATTTACACAAATCACCTTTATTCACTAATGAGACAAAGACAAAGCAAAATCCAACAAATACAAATACAACAAAGAGCAACGAATTGCCGATAATCTGAGGAAAGAAAGTCACAAAATTAGTAAAAGCGTTGCGCCAAATGCTAATTATATTTTATTAAATAAGAGCAGATATCTGGCTACTTTTCAGAAGATTCTCAAAGAAATACGATCCTGGTCGGGATGTCGCCAAGTGTAACCTCCCCGCAGAAATGATAATGAAAAGAATTGAATAGAATTGCAAATGGTGCCAAATGTTAGCTTCCCACAGTAATAAAACTCAATGATAATAAAAATGTGCAAAAAATGTTAAGTCCCCCCAAAATTAACGTTAAGATCAACCTGATAAATTTTATAAGGGCAGCTGCGCTGACCTTAGGCCCCGTGCAATAATTAATCTGATAAATTGATTCTGGGAGGAAAAGTATAGGAAATATTGTTTCAATTGGAATGATTCTTTTCTTAAAAACGATTGCTTTGAAAACAAAATTATTATTGGGGCATTTCTTGAACAAATTAATTACAATTAACATACATTACATTATCAGATGTGCGCAATGCTGCTTCATTACCTTATTTAACAATATACCTCGTCCCAAACCTTGACCAGAGACCCATGTCGACGCCCGCTGACTCCTCACACACAACTCCGGCTCAGTACAACTCGCAACTGCAACTCAATTCTCGCACGGTCAAGCGCAGACTAGCCACGATAAATAACTTTCTGGTCAGAGATTCTGTCATGCCTCGCCATCGCTGGTACATATGAGACGTACGCGTTTCAACCTTGACCTCAGCTCGCTCCCAAAGGAGGTTACCCCCGGTTCGGTCTACCACTCCCATTTTGTTGAACTTCGTTCGAAGTTCATTAATATGACCTTCATTTATACAGATGGCTCTAAGACCAATGACCGGGTCGGGTGTTCTTTTATTGTCAGGGAACAAAGTTTCAAATACCGGCTCCATGGCCATTGTTCGGTCTTCACAGCTGAGCTCTTTGCCCTCTACCAGGCTGATCTTTACATCTGACGCCACCGACATTCTGCTTATGTCATCTGCTCTGATTCCCTGAGCGCCATCCAGAGCCTCAGTGATCCGTATCCAGTTCACCCTTTCGTGCACCGGATCCAACGCTCTCTTCAGCAGCTGGTGGACGTCGGTTCTCCGGTTAGCTTTATGTGGGGTCCTGGCCATGTCGGTATCCCTGGGAACGAAGCTGCAGATGCGCCAAGGCTGCGGTCCTCCAGCCTCGGACAGCTTCTTGTTGTGTCCCTTCGTCAGATTGTAGCAGGGTCATTTGTCGGCGCATTTTATCGCTGTGGCATGCCGATTGGGCTGCACTTACGGACAACAAGCTTCGGGCCTTGAAACCTCTTCCCGCGGCTTGGACGTCCTCCTCCCGCCCTTCTCGACGGGAGGAGGTCGTTTTGGCCCGGTTACGAATTGGACACTGCCGGTTCAGCCATCGCCATCTGCTGACAGCTGCGCCGGCGCCGTTCTGCCCATGTGGGCAATTGCTGACGGTCCGCCACATTTTAATGTCCTGTCCGGATTTTAAAACACTGCGTCTTGATCTTGGCCTGCCATGTACTCTAGATGCCATTTTAGCGGATGACCCACGAGCAGCTGCTCGCGTTCTTCGTTTTATCAACTTGAGAAACCTCTCTAATCCTATGCCTGTCAGTCTGTCTTTTATCGTGTTTTCCCTTTTAGTTGCTGTTTTAAACTTGTGCCTCGCGGTGCATTCCTAACGTAGTCTGGGCGCTAATGACCAATGAAGTTGTGCGCCCTAAAACCACAAAAAAAAAAATCTTCAGTTATCCATCAAGCGCTGTGGTACTCGAGGACGGCCCTCGCCAGTGGATATGGGGAACAAATAGTAATTAATTATTTGTTTCATTTATATATAATGAAATCAAGTTTGATGTTAATAGCCTACTGTATGACACACCCAATACTCTCAGCTGGATTTTCAGCTGGAGTCCATGGGTAAAGAATAAATAAATAATCAGAGTTTTCCGAGTTTTCGAAAAAAAAGAAGGAAAAGTTGTATCCGCTATCAAACAGGACATTTCTGTTTATCAAGGGATCACATACTTGTCGAAAGAAAGAAAACCAGAAAATAAAAGAACACGATATTCACAGGAAATCACTTATTTATTGTATGTATCTTCAAAGTTAACGAATTTGCACTAACAATCTGAATATCATTTTATTTATTGTGAAATGGGTCCTTGAATCAGGTACACCATCATCAGTGTTATGTTTTCCAACATTCCACGTTCTATCGTGCCAGATTTTGCAGCATCAAACGTCTTCAAGAAAGAACAAAACAGTTTTCCGGGCGAACGCGTTGACTGTGATTAATTATGTATTCTTTCCAATCAGAATCTAGTTATACATCGCCAGTTGATTCCAGGCTAATTGATTAGTTACTCGCACAGTAAATTCTACAGTCTTAAGCCGCCACTCTCTTCTTGAATGCGATTTATTTGTTATTCCCCTTCGCGTAACGTTACCAGAATTTATAAACTCCATTACTTCCCCACAAGTCTGTCCTGACTCTGGGTGAAAACTGCTCCTTCTTCAAAGACAAGAGGGGGTGGGACGTTCGACAAAATTCACTCTGTGCTGTATTTCTCCTGTTGTGTGGAATCACCTTTCAAGAAAGCGTGAATATAGTGGGCTCATTTTCATCGCTTCAGTGGTGTGAAAAAATCTTAATCGGTACACACAACGACGTGAAAACAAACTAAAAATGCAATTAGACGGGAAGTTGAAAGATACTGCATCTCACGAGGCTTGAGAGTGAGATGTGCAGAACCATTTTTCGAACCCGTCACGTCTGTTCCGCGGACGATGGTGGCAGTCGAGTGCCTCGTATCGCTGCGCTGCTTCGCCTTCTTCCAGCGCTGGGAATGGCGCGCGGCGGCGGCGGCGTCTTCAGAAGGCGGCGGGGGCGGAGCGTCGCTGCCCAGGTCAGCGGTGCCGCGCTGCTTGGACAGCGGGATCTCCAACACAGCAGTCACACAGAATAAAGGAGGCGCAGGAACCAACAACGCGCACACTGGGCTTTCTTCCGGATTTCTGCAACATCTTAGTTCCAACGGGGTCCACGGCCAAAACAAATTTTCAGAATGGCGATAATCTACCACACTGCGTGTCATTACTTGCAATAGAATATCCTTTTATGTAGTACTTTTTACTACGGCACAGTATTGACTGTGCAGTCATTTTCAAGTGTAGGTACGAGGTTTGCCCGAAAAATACGTATAAAAGTTGAATAATAACTTTATTTTACAGTTATTCAGGTATTACAATATGGTCTCCTTCAAAGTACCCGCCCTGAGACGCGATACACTTCTGCCAACGCCGTTTCCACTGTTGATAACTTTACTGAAAGTCTTCAGTTGTGATGTTGTTCAGTTGCCGTGTCGTTTCCGCCTTGATGGCTTCCACATCTCCCAAGTGCCGCCCCCGAAGCACCATTTCGCATTTCGGGAACATGAAGAAGTCACACGGGGCTAAATCGGGTGAATAAGGCGGGTGGTCTGTCACGGTGATTGAGCTTCGGGCCAAAAACTCGTGCAAAACGAGCGACGTGTGAGCGGGCGCATTGTTGTGATGAAGGATCCACTTGCCCTTTTGCCAACTCCGGTCGAACTCGGGACACATGAGCTCTGAGACGTGTCAGAACTTCAACATAAAAATTTCCGTTCACTCTCTGGCCGGGAGGGACAAATTCCTTGTGAACAATGCCCCTAGAATCAAAGAAAACAATCAACATTGTCTTCACATTGGACCTTGAATTTCGCGACTTTTTTGTTCTCGGTTCTCCTGCTAGTTTCCATTCCTTGCTTTGAGATTTGAGCTCCACATCGAATTCGTAAAACCAGGACTCGTCTCCAGTGATGACTCGGTTGAGAAAGTCCCCTCGTTCCTCTGCTTCCAACCAATCCTCACAGCACTCAACCCTCTTTGCTTTCTGTTCTGGCGTCAAGAGCTTCGGTACGATTTTCGCACACAATTTCTTCATTTCAAGTTTTTGTGTCAGGATTTCGTGAACGATTGTTTGGGGGATTGACAGCTCGTCAGCAATCATTCTGACTATCAATCTATAGTCTTTAAGAACACAAGCCCAAATTCGTTCAACATTTGCATCGGAACTCGATGTCGACGGACGTCCTGGGCGAGGGTCATCGTTCACTTCTCGGCCATCCCGGAACCTTTTTAACCACTTGTTCACGGTTGGTTCCTTCAGAGAATTGTCTCCGTAAACCTGTTTCAAACACTCAAAAATCTCACGGCCATTCTTGCCTAGCTTTGCAAGAAACTTGATGTTGACGCGCTGTTCCTCAATCAGAGAGAGCCCCATGCCGACGGCAGGTGAAAAAGGGTAACTGTCAACAAGCTGCCGCACACTCACACATTCACGCAGAGTGCTCTGGCTCGAACTGAGCGTTGATGGGATTGATTACAGCAGTAGTCCCACCTGGCGGTGACTGCAGCTTGTAACATAAAGACATTATTCAACTTTTATACGTATTTTCCGGACAAACCTCGTATAGTTTACACCATTAAGCGGACTTATTTGGATTAGGCGTTCGCGACAATGACGAGGCACAAATAGCGCCGCAGCCACCGCGGCACGCCTGATTTTTGTAGCAAGTGGTATGTAATTAGGTAACCACAATGCCGCGGAAATGCAGCGTTTCGTGCCGCGCTGCCGGCTCGATCGCTGCAGACCGCTTTGTATCGCCGCGCTGCCACGCAGCTACGCCGCTGCACCTTCCCCGTGTTCTTGACACGCACACGGGGACTAAATCTTTCTCAGGCGGCTTAGAGGAGATTGTGAGGTTGCAAAATTTGATAATTTCACATCTCTCACACATCGCTACTTGAGACTCTTGGTTATTAGACATACTCATTATTATGTATGGCATTTAAAAGAACCCATTCGTCGAGTTTGCACTGAAAAAGTATACACTGTTCACACTACTGCACTTTAGGTCATACATTGCTGTACAAGAAACATAGGTAACATATCGAACATTCAATTAAAAATTCTTATATTGTGTAGTATGTTCATCTATATGAAAAGTATTCCATCTTATCGTCTGCAGTATGAAAGCCTTATTCACAAAACAACATATATTGACACTCGTAGCAACATACTAATAGCAACTTAGAGAACAAGTAAATCCAAAAGTGTTTAATAGTGTTCAATACATGTAACGTCTAATCCGAGTGGGAAGTGACATTAAAAGCCAGGTGTTCTTTTTTTGCTATGAATTAACGATAATTTCAGTTCTATTCACAAGTTTTTAAGTTGAAATAAAATAATCACAGGTCATTCTGAAGAAATATAAGTCTTGATAAACCTCCAGAGGGAATACAAGTTCTCACTGCAATCATCTTTCTAAATTTAGGTCATACATTTATTTTTCTGGAGAAGTCCTTAGCACTGATTGCCAACCTTTTAAGTTGCCACTACTGATTCTGGTCTAAGATCGAAACATCTCCCACATAAATGAGTCGATCCTTCCTCCTTTTTTTCATTTTCTAGTGCAGTTAACAGGCAGTAGTTAATTCCCAGTAGGATATTTTTTTCCTACAATTATGTCTGTCTCTGCAAACAGCTATGGCATTGAGATACTTGGGTCAGCATGCATACTCCCCTCTCTGTCTTCTGTGTGTTGATTACTGTATTCACCTTCATTCACTGTCATGTTCTCAAGAGTCAATGCAGCAGTAGTTATTCATTGTCATGAATAGGCTTTAGAGCATAAAGAGAATTTTACAGTAGCTGATTTGTTTTGCAAATTATTCCAATGAACACCCAAAATGAAGTTCGCTGTAGTTGTTTACAAGAGAATTAACTTTTCTTTTATGAGTTAATAATCAATAGATATAGAAAAAAGCTTGACAGGTGCGAGGAGGACTCACGCTTCAGATGGATGGATGGGTGGATGGTTGGATAGATAGAGAGAGAGAGAGAGAGAGAGAGAGAGAGAGAGAGAGAGAGAGAGAGAGAGAGAGAGGTAGACGGTTCACACACCCCAGGAATAGAGAATGTCGACGACTTTTTCCTGTTTCTGACATTCATAGTGGCAAGGTATGGGTCAGGGGAATTCCATGACTTTAGAGAATGCTTTAATTTTGAATTTGCATAACAAATGGAAAAGAAATATTTTGTGGTGTGATATAGTTATACATTAAAAATTTTCTGATTTTTCTTTTTTTCTGTACTTCTACTGTGAAATCTGATTTCTTCCAAATTTCATGATTCTAGGTCAACGGGAAGTACACTAGGCTATATGCTTTGATGAGTCAGTTTGTGAGCATCAAAATATGTGATAAAAATTGCCGTCTCGTTTGATTGGAACAACTTGGGTGCTTAATGTTTTTACACTGCCAAGAGACCACAGACCTTAGTATGTGATAAGTAAATTTCAACTTGATTTTATTGAACTGTACATTAGAAAAGGGCTCCTAACTGAGTGACAGACAGACAGGCAGCTGGATAACAACTGACCTCTTTTTTTCATGTGAGATAATTACAAATTTACAATTAATTTGCATAGATTTAGCTTCAAATGTTTTTAATACAATGAAATATTTTCTTAAAAATATTCATTTGCTATTTTACGTGCTCATGGGTTGAATTTTCAAAAACTGTGAAATCCTGATTTTATATATATATATATATATATATATAACTTTTCATCAGCTATTTCACTCCCTTAGGGAGGTGTTTCCAAAAACATTGAAACTGAAACATGTATTTTCATTATTTCTAACCGAGAATTCAAATACTAATTTTCATAAGTGTAGCTTTAAAAATTCTTCAGTAGTCTACAGTGTAACATGAACACCCTTTCCAAGTTTCAAGTTTCTATCCTCGCATTTTTGGCTGGACGATGATGAAGCAGTGCATCAGTCTGGCCCTATTTCACGTCCTTTGGGGTTGAACTTTCAAAAAGAGTGAAAAACGTATTTGTTCACTTCTAACTGAGAAACCAAATACCAGTTTTGAAAGATTTAGCTTTAAAATTGCTTTCACAATTAAATACTTTCATATATTGTTTCATACCCAATTTCATCGTCCGCCCCTTAGGGCTTGAATTTCCAAAAAGAATGAAATGCGTATTTCCTTTTAATTTCTAAAAAGCCAAATACAAAATTTCATAGATTTAGCTTCAGAAATGAAATGTGTCCATAAAATTTGAATCCCTATTTCACCCTCCTAGGGTTGAATTTCCTAAAATACTAAAACCACAAAGCCAAATACAAATTATCATTGATGTAGCTTTAAACATACCTTAGTTGTTCTTTAACGATGATTTATTTTCAAAAAACTCTTTCATGCCCTATTTCATCCCTTCCAGGTTTAATTTCCAAAAATGCCAAAATATGTATCTTTTTCATTTCTGACAAGGAAAGCAAATACCAATTTTCCTTGTTCCAGTTTCGAAATTGCCTTAAGAACATATGTTTACAAACCCTTTCATCCCTTATTTCACCCCCTTAGGAATGGAATATCGAAAAATTCCTTGTTAAACTATGCCTACAGTATATGATCAATACCCTCTGCAAATGTCAAGTTTCTCCCTCAGTGGTTTGCGCTGGACGATGATGAGTCAGTGAGTTAGTTAGTCGGGACATTGCCTTTCTATATGTAAAAGAAGATTGAGATTAAAGAGCAGCCTACGAATGAAAATGACCGTCTTTAAGAAATTAAAATTTTGCTTGCACTTCCAGTCACCTTTTTTGTCTGCAGTGTAATTCCTTTCCCCATCTCATCACCAATAAATTTAATGATGTTAACAGCAGCTCGCACAGGCATATGCTTAGTCACGTGACCCAATTTGTTCCCAGGTCTATGGTTTCATTTGTCCAGTAACATACTCTTAAAACACATTGAGGTGGGTGGAGTTTGAAATAAACAATATGACACCAAGCATTTTCTGAAAAGCCAAACAGAACACAGGTAACTTCACCACAGCTTGTTCACGAAACATTTCATGTCAAGTTGTTTCTTTTAAAGCCCGGCCACACCACAGTATTTTGACAATGTATGACCAACGTATGTTTTGAGTACAGCCCATATACAAGCATTTTGCGGGTTACGCCACACACTCGAAAATGGCTAACAGCAGGAAATGAGCAGTAGTGCAGAATACGAAAAAAAAAGCAGCCAGTGCAGCAGATAACTGTCACTCAGAAAATTCAGTAAGTAACTCTCACAACTTAAGACACCTGTACACATTTCACGATTATCTCTAAGCTGCAAACTGCCAGCATCCGCTTATATAATGAAACTCCCTCTCACAGACTGAAAGTGTTCTCACAACGATAAATTAATCCATCCATCCTTACATTCCTCACAGCTTGATTGAAAGCTTGTCTGTGAATATCTAATGTAAGGCGTGCACAGATAGCTCACTCAGTTGGTAGAGTGATTCCCAGGGTTGTGGAATAACTAAAACAACATGTGTTATGTAGTGTGTCACAAGGTTCCAGAGTTTGGTCCTATGGTTATGTATCATATCTACTCATCCCTGTACTCAACGTTCATATGAATAGGGGACAAGTTAGTTACCTCATAAGAAAAGCGTTACAGTTGATGTATAGACAAGCGCCATCTCTTAAGGTGATCCATACTTGAAATTTTGCATGCGAGCTAGACGGAGGAACCTCCGCAAATCTACAATGAAACCTGCTAGTCACAGAATGCCAAGACAATTTCCCTGATGTTACAGATCTTGTGTCTTACAAAGTCATCCGTGACATATGTGCCTTCCAATTCTATCTGAATTAAAGCCAATACGTTTCAACGCTGGTCTCGTGTGCTCACAATGAAGTTAATGCACGTGTGTTTGCCATTTACATGTTACTGCTTCAGCCTGTAGTAGATAACAAGGTTTGAACTGATCCAACATCAGTTATTTTTGTAAGTGAAGTAGATACAGAGAGAAAGATGTGCGGTGAAAAGCAGGTAGAAACATTACACTAGTTTATTTTCCTGTCGTTATCCATGTTTTAGATAATTTAAAACAAAAGTTCATTCCAGTATGGTAACTTTATGTGAAAAAGAAAAAAGAAGTTTGGATGCCAACGCTATACTTACTATGCTCACAAGGCACTTCCTAATAATTTGGTCACTACAGCTCCAACAAGTACGGGAAGGATCTGATTAGACACGAATTGTAGTCACACGTATAAATGTATGACATTATTACATGAGCATAGCTTTATGTTTTTTCATCACCAGCAGGTTCACAAACATGCAGACAATGGAGCTCGAAGATTGGCAGTTACTTACTGGTCAATAATTCCGATAACAATTTGTTTAAAAAGCCGCTTCATGCGTGACGGCGTAACCTCCATCGCTGAAAAAATATACATCCTTATCGCATCTCCATCTGAAGAAGTTAGTGTACTGAGACTAGCAATCGGTTAAACTGCTCCTGTTTTCTTAAAAAATCATCTTCCGGGTAAGATGAGTTATCATTATTACTCCTTTGGCTACAGGTATGGTCATCTTTTAGCACCATTACGGATCCCTAGAACATTCTGACTGTAAGGTAGCATTTGATCAATAAATAGGTTCCTTCGGCATCTAGGTTCTTCAGCAACTGTCACTGTATGATATTGCATTATCATCTTGTCTGCAGAAATAAATAAAAAGCGAAGTCTATAAATTGGCAATATGTTCATGTGAAATATTGAACTTGTAATTGTTCAAACTTCGGCACCCTTAAACAGTATCTATGCAAATCCTTCATGTCTAATCACCATGAGTTATAAGCCCACTTTGTCAGAGTATGGACCGTCCGAGGACAATATGGTCTGCCTAGCTTAATGTTCTAAAGTGTGATCATTATAACTTCTAATGATGTCGTTTGTAGCTAGTGATGTTATGTATTGGATTTTGTTTCTCTTTCTCACATTAGATAAATAAATACCCGTTGTGCAAGAAGGCCTTTACACCCATCTCAGACTAATCAGTGTACTATAACACGCTGTGAATGATGTGTTAGAGAAGCCCACGAATTTGATAAACGAGGTACAATAAAAAGTTCTCCATGATCGCAAACTCAGGGTCTCATGCAAAAGACGTCATGTAGCAGTGAAGATGACTCCGGGAGTGCCTCATTACCTGAGCAAAAGCAGCCACAGGAAAGAAAAGATGTGAGCCACGTCGTACTCTCACAGCGACTGGGGGCAAAGTTAGTATAACTGACTAGAGTGCAGCCACCAAGCCCTTCTGTGGCGAGACACCGATTGGAAAAGCCCCTGTCTCCTTGACGTGCCATGGGTGCCTTCTGCATGCACAGCAGGATTTTTCTTTGGCTTCGAGTGCACGGCTGCACTGTGCACTGCGGCAGTGGTGGTACTGACCGCGCTCGCTCCAGTATTTTTGCAGTGCAGTGCAGTGCAGTGCAGTGCATTGTCGCGTGCCCCTGGCTCCACACGCAAATGTGCACGATGGATTGCCAGCAGCGGTGGTGCCAAGTGGGTTCTGCCACCTCCCCCTCCCATCGCCCCCCCCCCCCCCCGCCATCCCTTTGCTAGCTGTGCTTATTTATTACCTGCTGTGCAAGTCTGCTGGCACTGCCACTGCTGCAGATCCTAATGCTTCCTCCTGCAGAATCCACACACTCCTTGGCACACAATACAAATTACTTGAAGAATTGTTATGAAGATTAACTAGGTAACGTTTATGGGCGGAATTGGACTAATTTTCTGCACTGCTGTTGTTACAAAACAGTCTTAATCTGGTCGCCAGCCTAATTTTGGCCTGTGAGATTGGGCTAAACTTGTCACTATTCCAACATCAAAAATAAAATGCCGTGTAGCACTCTGTAAGGGGGCACTCAAAAATATTATGTCTGAGGGCTTTGCTGCGGCGTATATACAACATAGCACAATTCCAATTCAGGTATATAAGCACCGACATGTAGGCAAGGGATTAATGTGGCATTCATATGTTTCCAACGTGCATGCGATTATGCGAAAACGTGAATTATGCGTTAAAGTCCATCCAAACTGGGCCAAAATGATGTTTTTCTTTTCTTGGTTGCCAAAGGACAAACAACGGTTGACATTCATCGGACACTGAAGAATATGTATGCGTCATCATGTTTGTCGAAACACTCCATTGTGAAATGCTGTGCCAAGTTCCATGAAGATCGTGATCTAACACAACAAGCTGGTCGATCTTGTATGCCAGCCTCAGCTGGGAGACTCAAGTGGGGAACACTCATGCACCCATCCTATAGTCCTCGTCTCCCCACACCCCACCTCCCTCCATGCAAAAATCAAGCTTCAGTCCCTTAAAAAAGGTCTAAGATTCCTGTCGGGACAAGGACCTGTAGCAAGCAGTTAAGAACTGCAGTAGGATGAGGTGCTTTACAAAACAGTATCTTCAACCTGGCGCGTTGGTGGGACAATTGCCTCAATGTTCACAGTGAATTTACCTGGTTGGCATACTGGTTCTGGACTGTACGGCCTTCGATCGGAAACTTCTTGATCGTGCCTTATAGTTAAGGACATCTGATCCAAATTGGTCTCTTGCAAATTCCGCAGGTAACCTCCTCAAAGATAAAACAGACAATATTGTAAAGTGCTGAAAAAATGTTATTAGGGAGCCAAAGAGGATGTGGTACGCAAATAGATAGCAAATTCACAGGATAACAAACCATATGCTCACTAGTGAGGGAAGTGTCTGGTCAGCAGCACAAGGTCGACGATATAAAGTCAGTTCGTAGTAAAAATATTTCTGTTTCTGATAAGCCAGATTTATGTGCAGTATTTAACAATCATTTTATGAGTACTGCTGGTGATTTTTTTTTTTTTTAAAAAAAGCTTAGTTTCTACAGAGAATCATATAACTCCCTTGCAAAATGCATTTCCGATATTGATGTCTCATATACTCCTTTGTGATATTGGCAAGGGGCAGATTGAGTCAATAATTAAATCACTGAAGAGTAAGGACTTTCATGGATATAATGGAGTGCCCAGAAGAATATTAAAGTACTGTGCTGCACATGTTAGCTCTATACTTAGCCATATTTGTAACTTTTCCTTTAAGAATGGTCCGTTTCCTCAATGATTAAAGTACTCAGTTGTAAAGCTGCTTTAGTGTGTGTGTGTGTGTGTGTGTGTGTGTGTGTGTGTGCTGCTGACAAAGGCCTTAATGGCCAAAAGCTATTATTGTGTGGCTCTTTCTATTGTGCCTATCGTGACTCAGCATCTCCGCTATATGGTGAGTAGCAACTTTCCTTCTCTCGTATTGTTACATTCCATCCTGGATTTTCCATTGTTTGGTAAGGATAATTGATTATTTTATATCACATAATTTGCTATCAGATGTACAGTTTGGCTTTAGAAGTGGTTTGTTGTTGTTGTTGTTGTTGTTGTGGTCTTCAGTCCTGAGACTGGTTGGATGCAGCTCTCCATGCTACTCTATCCTGTGCAAGCTTTTTCATCTCCCAGTACCTACTGCAACCTACATCCTTCTGAATCTGCTTAGTGTATTCATCTCTTGGTCTCCCTCTACGATTTTTACCCTCCACGCTGCCCTCCAATACTAAATTGGTGATCCCTTGATGCCTCAGAACATGTCCTACCAACCAATCCCTTCTTCTGGTCAAGTTGTGCCACAAACTTCTCTTCTCCCCAATCCTATTCAATACTTCCTCATTAGTTATGTGATCTACCCATCTAATCTTCAGCATTCTTCTGTAGCACCACATTTCGAAAGCTACTATTCTCTTCTTGTCCAAACTATTTATCGTCCATGTTTCACTTCCATACATGGCTACACTCCATACAAATACTTTCAGAAATGACTTCTTGACACTTAAATCTATACTCGATGTTAACAAATTTCTCTTCTTCAGAAACGCTTTCCTTGCCATTGCCAGTCTACATTTTATATCCTCTCTACTTCGACCATCATCAGTTATTTTGCTCCCCAAGTGCAAAATTCTACCAGGCGGCTTCCTCTTTCATTTCTGTCCCCCAATCCATATTCACCTACTATGTTTCCTTCTCTCCCTTTTCCTACACTCGAATTCCAGTCACCCATGACTATTAAATTTTCGTCTCCCTTCACAATCTGAATAATTTCTTTTATTTCATCATACATTTCTTCAATTTCTTCGTCATCTGCAGAGCTAGTTGGCATATAAACTTGTACTACTGTAGTAGGTGCGGACTTCGTATCTATCTTGGCCACAATAATCGTTCACTATGCTGCTTGTAGTAGCTTACCCACATTCCTATTTTCCTATTCATTATTAAACCTACTCCTGCATTACCCCTATTTGATTTTGTGTTTATAACCCTGTAGTCACCTGACCAGAAGTCTTGTTCCTCCTGCCACTGAACTTCACTAATTCCCACTATATCTAACTTCAACCTATCCATTTCCCTTCTTAAATTTTCTAACCAACCTGCCCGATTAAGGGATCTGACATTCCACGCTCCGATCCGTAGAACGCCAGTTTTCTTTCTCCTGATAACAACATCCTCTTGAGTAGTCCCCGCCCAGAGATCCGAATGGGAGACTATTTTACCTCCGGAATATTTTACCCAAGAGGACGCCATCATCATTTAATCATACAGTAAAGCTGCATGCCCTCGGGAAAAATTACGGCTGTAGTTTCCCCTTGCTTTCAGCCGTTCGCAGTACCAGCACAGCAAGGCCGTTTTGGTTATTGTTACAAGGCCAGATCAGTCAATCATCCAGACTGTTGCCCTTGCAACTACTGAAAAGGCTGCTGCCCCTCTTCAGGAACCACACGTTTGTCTGGCCTCTCAACAGATACCCCTCCGTTGTGGTTGCACCTACGGTACGGCTATCTGTATCACTGAGGCACGCAAGCCTCCCCACCAACGGCAAGGTCCATGGTTCATGGGGGGAAGAGAAGTGGTTTAACAACTGAAAATGCTATATTTTCTTTTCTCTGTGAGGTACTGGATGGATTAAACAAAAGGTTTCGAGCGGTAGGCATCTTTTTTGATTTAACCAAGGCATTTGATTGATCACAGTGTTGAGATTCACAGTGTTGAGAATGGCTGTGATGTGGGGGGTCTCAGTGGGGCACGGTCAAATGGGGTGGGGGGGGGGAAGTGGGGGGAGGGATACCCCAGGATCAGTGTTCCTTATTTATATAAATGATATGCCATCTAGTATTACAGGTAATTCTAAAATATTTCTGCTTGATGGTGACACTAGCTTGGTAGTAAAGCATGTTGTGTGCAACATTGGCTCTGTTTCAAACAGTGCAATTCATGACATAAGTTAATGGCTTGTACAAAATAAATTAACGCTATATCACACTAAGACTCAGTTTTTACAGTTTACACAATTCAACAAAACTCGATGTTTTAATTTCACAGAATGAGCATATGATTAGTGAAACTGGACAGTTCAAATTTCTTAGTGTTCAGATAGGTAGTAAACTGCTGTGGAAAGCCCACATTCAGGATCTTGTTCAAAGACTTAAGGCTGCCATTTTTACTATTCGAACGGTATCTGAAGTAAGTGATTGTTCGACACGAAAAGTAGTCTAATTTGCTTATTTTCGTTCACTTATGTCGTATGGTATTATATTTTGGGGTAACTCTTCCCATTTTAAAAGGATATTTTTGGCTCAGAAACGGGCAGTTTGGGCAATAAGTTGTGTAATTTCGTGAACCTCCTGTTGATCGCTCGTCACAAGTTTGGATATTCTGACACTGGCCTCTCAATATATTTTTTTGTTGTTTCTTGTTAACATCATCATCTTATTCCCAAGTATTAGCAGCTTTCATTCAGTTAATAATAGGCAGAAATCCAACCTGCATTTGGATCGCATTTCTTTGACTCTTGTGCAGAAAGGTGTTATGTATACTGCTGCATCCATTTTAAATAAGCTACCACAAGAATTAAAAAATCTTACCATTAATCCACATGCTTTCAAGTTGTAACTGAAGTTTCCTCATGGGTCACTCCTTCTATTCTGTTGAGGAGTTCCTTGAAATATTAAACTGAATCCTATGTTATATTGTTGATTGCATTTACCTAAACTTATGGCTTGTCTTTTATGGGTTCATAAACATTTTATTTTATCTGTTATTACTCTTATATTGTAATTTCATGTACTGAAACGTTCCATGGTCTTAGAGATTTGCTTCTCAATTTGGTCCTACAGATCTAGACGTCAAGGTCAACAGATCTGCCAGTCACAACACCACACTTAAGGTTCCACGAAAAAAATAATAATAATTTATTTTCTTAAATTTTCATCTCTTTCGATGAACACCATCATCAGCTAACCGATAGCCCAATGATTTTAAATAAGGCCTGTGGCTACTACACAGTAACAATCGCCTAGAAAACCAGAAAATAAGAAATAGAGTTCCAGGTCTGCAGATGGGAGTGCCAGTTCTTGTAAGTTTTCCATATTGGAAAAGTAACTTCATTGATAACAAAGGGGAAAAAAAAACTACTGACTCCAAAAATGTTAAACACTTTTAAATATGAAGCCCAACGACTTGCCTCCCTCACCCAGAAGAGATGCTGGGGGTTCCTCAGTTTTGCGAGCTCCCATTTATGCCCGAAAATCTTCAAACATTCCAACTAACCTATAACTATGGACAAAATCATAAAGTATCTGTTTTCTTGAACTTTACAACTTTCAGCACCAAGTCTTTGGATATGAAAGGTGGCCACTGACACTGCAATTCATCAGGAGCATTAGGCTGACAATAATCAAGTACTCTAACCCACTTTCTTGCCATCCCATCAGTCATAGTGTTTCCTTCATAAATTAATCTTTTTTTTACTTTTATTGTTAACCGGTTAACAATAAAAGTAATATTGTAGAACAAAAGCAAACTGGTGCTTTTCATTTATTATAATGTTGTTCTACCAAGAACCGACGGTAGATTCTGTTAATTAAATTAATCTGATGAATTTAAGAATGTTTTCATATCTTTTGCGAACAGAAAACGAATCAATGCACGCATTTCACACCGGGAGCAACATTTTCAGTTATCCATGGCATTATAAATAACCACAAACAACTATGATGATTGCTTCTGTTTGGTGTATAAGTGTAGCCAATAGGTCCAGACATTGAAAGTGCATCACCCACCGCAACAATGCTTCATTCATAAACAATACTTCCTTAAGAAAAAAGAACCCTACCTAGTAGCGTGCCAAGAGCATTGTTCCGAAAACTACAAATGTGATGTCAGTTCATGACTCCTAGACTGTCGATCACATTTGAAGATTGCCTAAGAAGGGGAAAGACATGCTGTGTAAATGTGCTAATTTACAGATTGCAGTAATAGCTGTAATTTTTAGGACCTAACAATAACAGTAATAGATGAACCTTTATTGCCCATGAACATATTATCTCCCAAGTCATTATAATCCCTTACTATTACATGCAAGAGCATTTGTCATAACAGTTTGCACAGTACTTTGGAAGGGAAAATTTTCATCTCAAAGAATTTGGAGTCGTAAACACTCGTTTCTCAAAACTCTGTGCTACACTCCATCAAGGTGTACACAGGAATACTCCCAAGTGCCTTCAGGATTTCGGAAGATGACTACACGAACATTACAAGACATACAGAAAAGAGACATATCAATAGACAGTGTGTCATTACATGTGTGCAGTTCACTGAAGTCGTTGCTGTTGCCTGGGAAGGCGCAAAGACAGCGGCCCGCCTTGGAATTCTGTTCATTAGGTTGCCATCTTGTGGGGTGAGCTAATTTCTTGTGACAAGTTAGAGCCGATGTTTTGACACACCTGTCACTTAGTGGTGTGCTCTGCAACTACACCACATCTTTTATTATGAATTGAAACTCGGAGAGATTCAGTGCTAGGTGTCCTTTCTTGTATGTCGTATGGTTTTTGCACAGTAGTCATTTGAAATCGTGGAAGTACTTATGAAAAACCCTGTATTGAGGGCAAATGATGCACATTTTAAAGTTCACATATTTCACGTTGGTAAATGTGCGTCCTTCGATGTGTAAGTCATGGAATTAGCAGTGACGTAAATTTTTTAGAACATGCTTAAAAAAATCAAGACATAAATCACAAATGCCTGCTCCTTTAGATTCATCCATCCTCTGGTCCTATCAAGATAGTATAAGGCTTGACAAATATGTTATTTGGTTTTGCTGTCATATCAACAGCAACAGCTTCGGCGTAATTACTCATAATATTAGCTAAATAGCGGGTGTTGAAGATCCTCAACTAGATCTCTCTGTCCTAATTTAGATTTTTGGTGTAATGTCACTGGGAAGTATTTCTGTTCAACATGCAGACTTATCAGAATGTTGCAGGGAATGTCATTATGCAGTTTATCAGTTAAAAGTACATTCATAAGTCTTGTGTGTCTTTTCCTTTATTAACAGTCTTACACACACACACACACACACACACACACACACACACACACGTACATACATACGTATACACACAAACAAATCGAGTATCAGATCAGCATCTGTCAACATGAATATGGAGAACTGTCAATAAGCTACACAGATTTGCCATGCTTCCCACATGAACGCCCTGTTCATATCTATGTCGTAGCCAAATGCTCTACCCGCAGACTAAAAGACAAAAATAACACAGGTATATCTAACAGTTCGGGAATGAATTTCCAAAGGTTGTTGCGATATCGTCAAGTCGGGCAATGCTAAATGGTCATTACTCTCTTATTTACATTATACATAATGATCTAGCAGAGAGTTATATCATTCAAATATTGACAATCTTATATTTTAACTGTAGTTCTTAAGCTAGAACTGTAAACTGACTTCATGTTGCACTACACACAACTTTCATCTCCTTTTGATTCCTCCACATTTCTTATCTCTATTCCATCACAAAGTTCTGTAACTTCCTTCTAGTGGCGCTTGTTTCCCAGGTTTCTGCTCCATATCTAGAGCGTACCACGGACTGCTACTGTCCACAGACGTAAGTTAAGAGGCGGAATGAGTAAATGGCTGACAGTGTTCCACAGCATTCATATGGACATGATCATGGTTTTAGCGAACTTCTCAGGTGAAATTTTACTCTGGCTTCCTTTTGTATTCCAGATGAGCGCGATGACATTTTTGTTATTAGTGCTGGGTGTCACCGCCTTGAGTGAAGGAAGGAGTTTAGTGTTCGAGAACAGACGCAGAGATACTGTGTGGGTGGGCACCCTTGGCAGTGCTGAAAGGGGAACTCTCAAAGGAGGTGGTTGGGAGATGCGCCCTGGTTCTTTGGTAAGTTGTCAGTCTTATCACAAATGGTTGTCATTTTTCTGCGATATAAGTTTGCTATAGGAAATACCACTGAATACAAAGGGATACCTAAATAAGATTTTCTATTTTCCATTGAAAAAGAGAAAAGTCATTGTCATCACTTAAACATTACCACATAAAAAGCAGTAATTAATAAGTATTACATTCTCCAATAGCAAAAGATGCTCAAAAGCCTTTATTTCACACAGTCTAATAACTTTATCATTATGTTTAATACATTTACTTATTTGAGAATAAACTGCCAAGAATGTCTTGATATTTGAAGAACGGATATTTGATATATATGGTAGGGGACGCTGTCATAAAACGTGCAGTGTTGAAGGATTAACAAGAATTCCAGTCGCATTAAGAAAGGAAAGTTACAGTTTACATTCTCATCGAGGGGTATATCAACAGGTCACCATCAACATGGACGATGGATGGACAGGCCGCTTCTGGGGTCGCACTGGCTGCTTATTCGATGGCTACGGGCATGGCAGATGCCAGACGGGAGACTGTGGCAGGAGGCTGCAGTGTAACGGCACCAGCGGCCAGCCTCCTGTAACGTTTGCAGAAGTCAACCTGGGCGGGTGGGGCAGTCAGGACTTCTACAGCATCAGTCTTGTTGATGGCTTCAATATCCCCATCACGGTGAGTGCAGCACTTTTCCCACAGTCAATTTGTGTGTCCTTCCTGGGTGTTAGTCTCAAGGCAAAATACTACGTTAGAGTTATGACAAACAGGCAACTGCAGACGGTGTGTCAATATTTATGACTCCAGCATAAAAATAATCTCCTCAGAGAAATATGTAATTATAAGAGGGGTGTTCATGAAGTTTTAACTATCATCTCAACAAACTCCAGATGCGTCCATGAAACTTGGCGATGCTGTTAGTCCTTCTCTACACATCTACTCATCAATATAACACATTTTTCCCAACTACGGATGACGTGTTGGAGACATTGATTGGGAAAGCCTCTCTTTTGGCTGTTCAGGAAGAGTTCCACCTCGCAAACAACTTCATCGTTATCCTGGAAGTGCCTGCCATAGGATGGTTTCTTCACCAGAGGAAAGAGGAAGAAATCATTGGGTGTCATGTCGAGCGATTACGGGGGTGAGGCAAACACTGATATTTCGAGTAAGCACCATGAGTGAGTGTGTCCTGCACAGAATGAGCTCGGACATCATCGTGGTGCATACCCGCACCCCTTGGGCAGCTTCCCACAAACCCTTCATCCTCACAGTTTCCTGTACCCTTGTCAGGTAATATGGTCCTGTGATGGTTCGCCAGTTGCGACCGTAATCTTCAGCAACACACCATGGCCTTCATCTTGCCCAATGATGGTTGGATTTTGGCTTTTCGCTGGTGAACCCAAATGTTGCCACTACTTGCTTTGCTTTTTTGTCTCGGAGTCGTACTGATTCAAGTTTCACTGATCATGGTAACTAGGTGGCTAAGGAATTTGTATGCATTGACCTGACACGGTTGTAACATTTCCGCTGCTGCTCGGTTTAGCACATCAGAAGGCGCGGAACCTTGTGACCTTTGTCAGATTCAAAAATTTTGTCCGAGATGATGAAAACTGACTCGTGACCGATTTTCACTTTATCCACTGTCGCTTCGATTGTGACTCGCTGGCTTCGTAAACCAGGAGCCTGTTTCTATTACTATTACCAGTGCTCCTGAGAAACATAGTCTGTCACTTTGTTCGCCACTATTTGGAGCTCCTGATTGCAATGGAATTGTCTGGGCCACTAAACCATTGTGTCATATAATGATGGTGCAATATTACCATACAATTCCACCATCTCAACATGGATTGTTGCAGCCTTGTTCCCCTTCGGATTTAGAGAACAAATCACTGAACGATACCCTACTTAATTTAATGGGCTGTGCCGTACTAAACTGGCTGCTCTAGCTGCACACTATGGTACTGTGTGCAGGGATTTCATTGTGTACCAGGACTGCAGACTAGTACCTTCAAACAAGCAAAAAAGTTAATTACGCAACTTTTTGTTTTGAGGTGATAAGGAAAACTTCACAACCACCCTTCTTATTTCTAACCTGCTTTGTGAATAGAGGTAATTAATGAAATAAAACTAGCATTTGAAGTAGTAAAGGGTACAGTGTCAGCAGGAATGATGTTTATTGCATATCTAGATTTCAGTCACTGTGTTGCCATTTTCAGCGCAGTAAATGTACATTAAAACATTAAAACTACTTGTATATGCGGATAGTACCAACTTGACTATTCATATCAGAGGCTGGGCCACTCTGACTTCGATACCACTCTGGAAACAAATTCGATAGATACACAAAAGTATACTAAAGTCATGAGGGCACCGCAAAGAGGCACAATCACTACAGGACTTTATCCTAAGAAGTATGTTTAGTCAACGGAGCAGATTCTGTTGACTGAGTCATTAGTTAATGTTTCTGGATCCTACTAGGGCTGATAAATTCAGTTTCTCAACAGTGGTGTGTACTAATGTCTGTTAACCTGTGACGCAAAATCAACATTTCTGTTGCAATATACAGTTTTTCCATAAAGTCCCTTTACAACTTCAAAATTTTATTACAACATTTCTTTTATTGTAATCAGTGTTTATAAAAGTTTTTTTGATAGTGTTTAATAGGCATCTATATGGGCGCCTTTAGTTGCATGAAGCACATCAAGATGGTACTCAATTTCTTGCCATATTTGCTGTAGTATAGCATCATCAATGGTAGCAATGGCATTACGAATCCTTTGCTTCCAGTCAGCAATGTCCCATATCTGTGTTTGATACACAATATCTTTTACATACCCCCATAAAAAAAGTGTCCAAGGGAGTGATACCTGGCGAATGCAGTGGCCAAGGAATTGGCTCATCCCTCCCAGTCCATGTGCGTGGAAACATTTTATTGAGGGACCGACGAACAGGCAGTCCCCAATGTCGTGGTGCACCATCTTGCTGTAAAATGATAGTTGGTTGTAGGTAAATCATTTGTGGTGCTACATATTCGGTCAGAAGTTCGAGGTAAACATCTGGAGTAATTGTTGACTCATTGAAGAAAAATGGACCAATTATTCTGTTGCGCATGATTCCACATCACACATTCACTTTTGGACTATCCCGGTGAAGCTCCCTAGTCACATGGGGGTGTTCAGTTCACCAGATTCTCACATTATGTCTGTTTAATGTCCCAGAAACGTTGCCTCATCACTGAAACAAACTCGCTTAAGGAATAATTCAACGGGACAACTGGGAGGGGTGGGAAAAACACGGGAATTTTTTAGAATTCCAAGAATTTTTCATTGTTTTAGTTTTCAGTTAAATTTTTGTAATTTTGGCTGGTAAGAACCAATACTCTAACAATGGATATTACTGTATCCTGCTACTGCAGAATAATACTGAAGCAATAAAACATGAACTATAGAACAAAACGAAAATAAAAACTTCATTTGCAAAGGAAATGCGTTGCGTATAACAACAAAACACAGTGCTCATACAAGCATCTGTCAACAGCAAGATGTGTCAAAGGCTTTAGAAAGACTATGCAATGCTTCGTAACAACAAATTGTCTCCGATGAACGTGACGTCACAACTGTTTACATAAGATTCATTCAAGCAGTTGCGAGCGAGCTTGTGTGCAGTTGAGTCGCGTATGAGTAGTACCTTCTCCTGCTTCTGCCTACAGAAGTGTGACATATGGCTACACAGTATAAGCAGTAGCAGCAAGCAGCCACATGCTACCCGGACAAATTTTACTGCCGCGCCGAAGCTGCCAGATTCACGCTGCACAGCAGGCCCGGATGTAGGGGCTGCGGCAATTTCAAGAGGGGGGAGGGGTGGTAAATTTGTGTACTTGAGGAAAAAAACCTTGTTTCACAAAGCGCCTAGCATCCAGCGCATGTTGGTCTAGCAATTATTCATATGATTTTGAAACGCATCCGTCGATTTTTTTTAACATTTTTGAACACATTCCTTCTTGATTTCTGAATGAATAAACTTATGATTTTTGTATGGGTGCATAGAGTACGTGATGTGTCTGCCAGAGGAATCCCAATCACATCTAGAAATAAGCTTTTCTGCAGACAAAAGGGGACGAGACTGTACGAGCTGAGTGGAATAAAGCTGAATGAGTGAATGGGTTTGCGAATGATCAGCTTTGTTATAATTACTAGCAAAATCCATAGATTCAGACTACCAGACTGGAAATAAACAACAAACAGGAATAACTGATAAGAAAGATCACGTATTATCTTTTTGGTATCTCCAAGAAAATGAAATTTTGACAGAAAAGTTTTTGGCCAGATCGCTACACTAGTGAGGGCCAGTTGTACAGTCCCTGGCTAGCAGCCGCTGGAGTTGAATTCTGGGAGTAGCATGGAAAACACGTTGTACGAACACGTAATAATGCCTAAGCGGAGAATAAACATGAGATAGCAAAACCGGTGATGTGGCAGAGTTGGTGGAGTTAAACAGAGAATCAGTCTTGACACTGGCAGGAATAGTAACAGAATTAGTGATGACAAGATTTTTTGTTAGAATGAGGAAGGATAAGAAATGGGGACACAAATTATGGAAGAGTGTGACAATTTCAAATTTATACAAAAATTTCTTGCTACTATTTTTCGATCTAACGCTTGAGAAGCCGGAGCGTATGAGTGAAATGTGAAACTATTTCCTAACATAAAGCTTTTTGCTTTTAGTGGACCTAATAGGCATTTGATATTGGTACTTCATCAATTATATTCTTTCGTGCTATAAAAATGACCATTTGTGCCAAAACAGACTCGTTTATTTAGTGTTGTTACAATTGCTGCAATATTAGACAAGCCTATTTCATTTCATCTAGTAGATAGTGAGAAAACATACGTAATCAGATCGAAAACTCACACAAGTCTTGGATATCATTTGTATTAACAGCTTTTTCAGTATTAGACAACGACATTCTGATTTTTCATGTAGCAAAATGTTTGACACTTCGATGAGGTAATAGATTCTTTCGCAGAAAGTAAAGCACACCATGTAAAGCTGTAGCAAGATTAGAGAGAAAAAATGCTAGGACCTAAGGACTGAAGAAATATCTACTATCTTGCTTGTCTCTTGTCTTTATGGTCTTATGTATCCTATTTTTAATTTTATGTCACGCAAAACAGCAAGTTATTAGATAATATGCAATAAAGAGTGCAAACTTTCTGAAGAGTTCTTGTTCTCCCACTTGCAAATAATCCCATCCAGTATTAATTGCAATTTTTTTTTTTTTAAAAATAGGGCAGCGTGTCAAAACGGCCAACTGGGAGCAGGAGAGCCACCACAGGACATTTCAATTTCCACTGTCATGAATCTAGTTTGACGGCACCCATAGCAAAATATACACGTTTGAATTCCACAGAGCGAAATAAAGTGATGCGATTGAAGAATGCTATGTAAAGAGGTGTGGCACTGCACTTTGTCACACTTAAGACCAAATAACATGTCTTAAGTTTTCTCAAACACGTATGCTAAATTTATCAAACTGTTCAGAAAGATGTGCGCTACAAAATAAACATTTTTTGAAAAGTCAGTTTTTTAAATTTTTGGCATCCTATCTCAAATTTTTGGGGGGGAGGGGGTTCGAAAATATTGTAGATTCAGAGCAGACACGCAGAGCAGTCTGAATTATAGTGGGGAGATGGGTAGTCTCCAAGTGACCCCTATTTACGTTTAGTGATTCCACTGTTTCCTCTTCGTTTACTGCTCTCACGTCAAATGAATACAAAACGGATTTCTGTGACCGGCTGCTATCACATGACTTAAAATACATTCACATAATTGTGAAGGGCTAAAACATTATTAGTTTCAGATTTTATTTTATTTCCACCTTTCTGACAGTCAAGCATTAATCGCCTTGTAGAACAATGAATTTTTTTGTCGGTTTGCTTAAGAAATTTGGCTTTTATTAATCTTTTCCGCTGAGACAGTCAGTTTATTTGAAACGAAGTGTTTAATTCCATGCTATTAGCTAGTTTCAATAGTTCACTGCATTTCAAATGCGCATTTTCATCTTGTAGCACGTATGGCATTATGCCATAATAAAGAACCAAACATGAGATAATACAGTACTGGTACTCCAAGAAAATTTATATCCAGAAAACTACACTGAAAAGCTTAATTTCGGGTCGAGGCCTACTTCATTGGGAATCTGGACATGCGAATGTGCACTATAAGCCAAATTATGCATCTCAGTATGGTTCATGAAATTCCGGTGCTCTTGGAGTATCCTCTGCTGTTTTGTTTCTTTTAGGACATAATGTAAGATCTTCCAATGTACAAACATACGGGCTTCCTACGTCTTCGTAGCTGCACAAGCAGTTTGACAACCTTTATCTGGCACTTCCTGCCAACTGTTGAAACTAAGCTATTTCTAACAGGTTGCGGGAAAATATTGCAAATGGTGATTTGAAAAGCGTTAAGCCTAGTTTACACCACGACATTGGGTTGCGCCACTCGTTGCATGGAATGAGTTGCACGCAAATGGTTTCATATATGATGTGGACCCGGCGACACCAGTATACAATTCAGTTTTGTAATTTTGTGAGTTCCTAAGTGAAAGTTTTGGCAGCTGCACGTCGCACAAGTTGTGATGGAGTTAAAGCTTGGTGTATGGAATTGCTGCATAAGAAAAAATAAGAAACATGTTTCGATTCGTGAGTGAATGAAGAAAAGATGTCAGCTCGCTTGCTCAGCAACCTTGATGAAACAATTTATAACGGAAGATCCAAGAAGATCTTTTAATTATCTTATAATGTCACCAGAACTGTCCTTGTTTTTTTCTAAATAGAGTTAATTATGTGATAAGGAAAAGATACTGTAATGCATGAAGCACTGTCGCCAGAATTGAAATTATATATCACATTGCGTGCATTACAATCGAGAACACTCGGCATCCTAGAAGATGCAGTGTAACTTGGTGGTGATGTTTTTTCATTAACACCAATAATTATTAATATTAACTAATAATTGTCAACATTAACAGAAATAATTATTTGAAACAGGCCGCATTAAGAAGAGAATGGTATTATTTAAGCACTTGTCATACCGTACAACTAAGTTTTTAATTCCCTCTTCAAAGTATTCGGCCGCCTGCTCCGACAGCCAAGAGTTCACGGCCGCTTTCACTTCATCGCTTCAATGAAGCATTGAAGCGCTGCCCACCAAGATGGTGTTTGAGGTACCAGAAAAGGTGAAAATCGCTAGGAGCAAGGTCGGGGCTGTATTGTGCATGGTCCAAATCTTCCCAGCCAAAAGAATCAAACAAATCCCGAGTCTTTTGAGAGGTGTGAGGCCTAGCGTTATCATGCAGGAGCAAAACTCCTTTTGTCAGCATGCCACGCCTTTTGTTTTGAATTGCTCTGCGGAGCATCTTTAGAGTTGCACAGTAGGAACCTGAGTCGATTGTCGTTCCTCGTGGCATAAAGTCCACTAGCAAAACACCGCGCCGGGCCCAGAACACAGTTGCCATAATCTTGCACTTTGACAGCGTCTGTTTGGCTTTGACCTTGACGGGTGAAGTTGTGTGTCGCCATTCCATCGATTGTCGCTTGCTTTCGGGAGTGATATGGGATACCCATGTTTCATCTCCAGTGACAATTTGACTCAACATGTCATCCCCTTCTTCCTTGTAACGAATCAAAAAGTCCAATGAAGTGGCAAATCTCTTCCCTTTGTGGTCCTCTATGAGCAGTCTGGGTACCCACCGAGAACACAGTTTATTAAAGTTTAGGTTTTCAGACACAATTTTGTACAAAACCTATCTTGAAACTTGTGGAAATTCCAAAGAAAGAGTGGAAATTGTGAATCTTCTGTCCTCACGAATCTTTGTTTCAACTGCAGCCACCAAATCATCAGTGATCACAGAGGGCCGGCCTGCGCGTTCTTCGTCATGGACGTTTTGATGGCCATTTTTAAACACTCTAACCCATTGACACACTTTACCTTCACTCATTGCGTTCAGGCTATAAACTTCTGTTAACTGACAATGAATTTCTGCAGCTGATACGCTTCTCGCGGTCAAAAAACCTATCACTGACCGTATCTCACACGCGGCGGGCAATTCAATAATCGTAAACATTATAAAGTAGCACAGCGATGCGTACACGTCAGCTACAGAGTTGCAACTTGCATCAGTGTGAACGGGAAGGATGCCGGCAAGTGGTGCGGTGGCTTGTTGCGGCGTCCGCGCGAACTACAGGACTATACGCGCGAACGGCCCTTACTTAAAAAACAACCCTCGTATGTTGCTTATTTTTGTAATCAGCATCACTGAAATCCCACAAACGCCTATGCAAAGCATAGGTATCCCAGAAGAAAACATTATTCTCCGTTCCCACTTCATGTTTGTTTGCCCACACTCTAATAACACACGTAACCACAAAACTCGTGCAACTAGTGTTGCCAAAGTTGGAACACGCCAGTAGTCTTTAGTTTCACCGAGTTGGGCAAACGTGCAGTGTGCGTGCACAATGGCTGGTACCGCAGTTGCCTGCAACCTAGTGTCTTCATGTAAACTAGGTTTTACTTTCAAACTAAATTTCCTTTTACGCAAGAAGAACTATGTGCGAGGATGTAAGATGAATTTCTTAAATCACAGAGCATTCTGCATTCGACTCTAATTGAAAAAATCAACACTTTGAGGACGAGACATTTAGAAGAATTTCGAGCCCAGAAGATCAGACATTTATGTCGTTAATAAGCATTTGACTGGCAAATTTATGTGATGTATCTTAAAGTGTAACACAAAAATCAACATTATATGTGAAATCTTAGCTTCTCTTGCAGCTTATTAATCTATAGGTAGTGGAGAGCGGGCATGGTAACTACGACGATAATCACTCGCACTTCTGTCAATTATTACGAATACTTTAACTCTCGCAGCGTATACACAATGCGTACAGCATAGAGCGCATATTACAGAGAACTGATCTGGCAAAGATACAGTTGTTATTGCTGCGGTAGGGTAGCGATGTTTTTGGGGTGTGAGCCAGTTGTTCTATGTCCTACAAATGTTGGAGACCAATATTTTCTTGTCACGACACTATGTGTATTAATTTAAGCCATTAACTTTCCGTATTTGTGAGTTTGCACTACTTAAGAGTTTTGGTGCTATTGGCTGAGTACATCACGTATCCTATACTCCAAATACACTGATGAGATCACGTGACATGAGCTGTGACTGGCTCGATTTCAACGCTTTGGAAAGTAATGTGCAGTACTTGGTGGAAACCATAGCCATTCAAAGGATTGATAACTTTTGCAATTCCGAGGAAAAGTACACTGTCACTTAACATGCTAAAAGTATATTTTCACCTGGGAGAAAACGTATTTTTAGCCGGGAAATCCAGGAAAAATACAGGAATTTTTTTTTCTTGTCCGTGTATACGCCCTGTTCAACCTCCGAAAGGCGTTCCAGCATGTTGAGTGCAAACTCTGTCCCTTTTGGCTTGTCATTTGGCTGAAGTGTCTGTAACAGTTGCACTTTGTAAGCATACAACCATAAGGTCTTGTGGAGGACCTTATGCACAGTTGAACATGGTAGTTGCAACTGTTGGCAGCAGCGCGGATGGACTTCGTAGGTGAACTAGTGAAGGCGTTTAAAATGTGATCGATGTTTTCCTCGTATGTTCTTGGTCTCCCTTAATCCAACACTGTCCCTGTCTCCATAAATCTTTTGTGCCTTGCACGGATTGAATGGTGCAATGGTGGATTTATTGCATACTTTGTTCTGAAGTTCTGTTGAGTCTGAACATCCGATTTTGTCTCGATAAACCAGGACACACATTGTGCCTTCTCTTCAGGAGTTGCCATTTTATAGAGGTTCTGTTCCTTCCATCAACAGAGTATATGAAACACAAAATTTTACTATATATAAAAACTTAAGTAAACAGTGATTACAATAAAAGAAATCAAAATATTTCAAAACTGCTGCTGTAATAAAATTTTGAAGTTGTAAAGGGACTTTATGGACACCCTGTACATTAGTGACCACCCCACAACTGTCCTGTCAGTGTTCCCTACACACTGTAAGAAAACACCTCTTCTGAAAATGAAAGCCTCAAGAATGAAATTTTCATTGCAATCTAAACATGTAAAATTCGTTGAGAGAAGAAATGGAGTTATTCATATTCTTAGTTAAAGAAGCCTACTTTTCTGTAGTGATGTCTGTGGCAGAGCATCCTGTCTGAGACACACAGCCTCACCCTCCGTTCTGCGTGTTGCAGATAGAGCCCATCGACAAGCAAGGTGGCGGCGACCGCTACCGCTGCTACCCCGCATCCTGCCCCACCGACATAAACGCGCTGTGCCCATCCAAGCTCCGCTCCGACGGCGGCTGCAAGAGCGCGTGCCTCGCCTTCAACACAGACCAGTACTGCTGCCGGGGCCGCTTCAGCTCGGCACAAGCCTGCAGGTCCTCCTCGTGGCCAAGGAACTACCCCGCCTTCTTCAAGGGCCTGTGTCCCGACGCTTACAGCTACCCCTACGACGACGACCGGAGCACCTTCACTTGCGAAAAAACAGCCTACAGGATCATCTTTAGTTGAGCCACTGTTAGGAACACGTGATTCACTTTCCTTCAACAACCCAGGCTTTTAACAATCTGCTGCAACACATTTTTGTAATAAATGAATAAACAAATAAAGTAGATATCAGTTCATCCAAACTTCTTATTGCATGATGAACGAGCACTTTCAATGTATGATACATTTCGTGACTCGATTACAGGAATGAACTCTTCATTAAAACTCACATTTCATTTCATTCTAGACGAAACCTACAGCTCCACTTCATTTGGTTGAATTAGGTGTGGGAATTGTATTAGTCACATTGAAATATGTCGTAAACCACAGTGACAATGAAATCAGATGGAGTTGATATTTGGAGAAAAAATCTGATGATTCTCCAAAAGATATTACATGGAAACAGACCATGTAACAAGACTGGAATACATGTTATAATTTCAGAACAGTGTCTCCACAGCAGTGTTGCCACTATTTAAGTTCCAGCCTATGTATTTAGTTCTATCCAGTTGTGAGGATCTGATGTTAGGTTTTCAGCTTCAAGAATCAGATCCCTAGACAAGAAGAACTGGAGCCGGCTTAACATGACAATCTAAGTAAAGTTGAAGGTTTATTGTAATCTTTGTTCTTCTCAAATCTCCATAAAAGACTTTGCTTATTAATTACTTGGACTGCGCATTTTTAATGTGGACAGTAGATGGAAGAAGTAAGGAGGGGGGAAATAACAAGTGGGGGCTCATCCTGGGGTTAATTGACTAATGATAAAGTTTTGTCTTTTGCAGAAATTGGTTTATTTCATTATTTTTGAAATTTATGTACGAATACTTCCCCCATGAACCATGGACCTTGCCGTTGGTGGGGAGGCTTGCATGCCTCAACGATACAGATACTCGTACCGTAGGTGCAACCACGATGGAGGGGTATCTGTTGAGAGGACGGACAAACGTGTGGTTCCTGAAGAGGGGCAGCAGCCTTTTCAGTAGTTGCAGGGGCAACAGTCTGGATGATTGACTGATCTGGCCTTGTAACACTAACCAAATCGGCCTTGCTGTGCTGGTACTGCAAACGGCTGAAAGCAAGGGGAAACTACAGCCGTAATTTTGTCCGAGGGCATGCAGCTTTACTGTATGATTAAATGATGATGGCGTCCTGTTGGGTAAAATATTCCGGAGGTAAAATAGTAACCAATTTGTATCTCCGGGCAGGGACTACTCAAGAGGACGTTGTTATTAGGAGAAAGAAAACTGGTGTTCTACGGATCGGAGCGTGGAATGTCAAATCCCTTAATCGAGCAGGTAGGTTAGAAAATTTAAAAAGGGAAATGGATAGGTTAAAGTTACTAATAATGGGAATTAGTGAAGTACAGTGGCAGGAGGAACAAGACTTTTGGTCAGGTGAATACAGGGTTATAAATACAATGTCAAATAGGGGTAATGCAGGAGTAGGTTTAATAATGAATAAAAAAAAAATAGGAGTGCAGGTAAGCTACTACAAACAGCATAGTGAACACATTATTGTGGCCAAGATAGACACGAAGCCCACACCTACTACAGTAGTACAAGTTTATATGCCAACTAACTCTGCAGATGATGATGAAATTGATGAAATGTTTGATGAGATAAAAGAAATTATTCAGGTAGTGAAGGGAAATGTAAATTTAATAGTCATAGGTGACTGGAATTTGACAGTAGGAAAAGGAAGAGAAGGAAACGCAGTAGGTGAATAAGGATTGGGGCTAAGAAATGCAAGAGGAAGCCACCTGGTAGAATTTTGCACAGAGCTTAACTTAATCATAGCTAACACTTGGTTCAAGAATCATGAAAGAAGGTTGTATACATGGAAGAACCCTGGAGATACTAGAAGGTTTCAGATAGATTATATAATGGTAAGACAGAGATTTAGGAACCAGATTTTAAATTGTTAGACATTTCCAGGGTCAGATGTGGACTCTGACCACAATCTATTTGTTATGAACTGTAGATTAAAACTGAAGAAACTGCAAAAACGTGGGAAATTAAGGAGATGGGATCTGGATAAACTGAAAGAACCAGAGGTTGTACAGAGTTTCAGGGAGAGCATAAGGGAACAATTGACAGGAATGGGGGAAAGAAATACAGTAGAAGGAGAATGGGTAGCTTTGAGGAATGAAGTAGTGAAGGCAGCAGAGGATCCAGTAGGTAAAAAGACTAGGGCTAGTAGAAATCCTTGGATAACAGAAGAGATACTGAATTTAATTGATGAAATGAGAAAATACAAAAACGCAGCAAGTGAAGCAGGCAAAAAGGAATACAAACGTCTCAAAAATGAGATCGACAGGAAGTGCAAAATGGCTAAGCAGGAATGGCTAGAAGACAAATGTAAGGATGTAGAGGCTTATCTCATGAGGGGTAAGATAGATACTGCCTACAGGAAAATTAAAGAGACCTTTGGAGAAAAGAGAACCACTTGCATGAATATCAAGAGCTCACATGGAAACCCAGTTTTAAGCAAAGAAGGGAAAGCAGAAAGGTGGAAGGAGTATGAGTATATAGAGGGTCTATACTGAGGCGATGTTCTTGAGGACAATATTATGGAAATGGAAGAGGAGGTAGATGAAGATGAAATGGGAGATATGATACTGCGTGAAGAGTTTGACAGAGCACTGAAAGACCTAAGTCAAAACAAAGCCCCAGGAGTAGACAACATTCCATTAGAACTACTTGGGAGAGCCAGTCCTGACAAAACTCTACCATCTGGTGAGCAAGATGTATGAGACGGACGAAAAATACCCTCAGACTTCAAGAAGAATATAATAATTCCAATCCCAAAGAAAACAGGTGTTGACAGATGTGAAAATTACTGAACTAGCAGTTTAATAAGTCACAGCTGCAAAATACTAACGCGAATTCTTTACAGATGAATGGAAAAACTGGTAGAAGCCGACCTCGGGGAAGATCAGTTTGGATTCTGTAGAAATGTTGGAACATGTGAGGCAATACTGACCCTACGACTTGTCTTAGAAAATAGAATAAGGAAAGGCAAACCTACGTTTCTAGCATTTGTAGACTTAGAGAAAGCTTTTGACAACATTGACTGGAATACTCTGTTTCAAATTCTGGAGGTGGCAGGGGTAAAATACAGGGAGCAAAAGGCTATTTACAATTTGTACAGAAACCAGATGGCAGTTACAAGAGTAGAGGGACATGAAAGGGAAGCAGTGGTTGGGAAGGGAGTGAGACAGGGTTGTAGCCTCTCCCCGATGCTATTCAATCTGTATATTGAGCAAGCAGTAAAGGAAACAAAAGAAAAGTTCGGAGTAGGTATTAAAATCCATGGAGAAGAAATAAAAATTTGAGGTTCGCTGATGACGTTGTAATTCTGTCAGAGACAGCAAAGGCCTTTGAAGAGCAGTTGAATGGAATGGATAGTGTCTTGAAAGGAGGATATAAGATGATCATCAACAAAAGCAAAACGAGGTTAAAGGAATGTAGTCGAATTAAGTTGGGTGGTGCTGAGGGAATTAGATTAGGAAATGAGACACTTAAAGTAGTGAATGAGTTTTGCTGTTTGGGGAGCAAAATAACTGATGATGGTCGAAGTAGAGAGGATATAAAATGTAGACTGGCAATGGCAAGGAAAGTGTTTCTGAAGAAGAGAAATTAGTTAACATCGAGTATTGATTTAAGTGTCAGGAAGTCGTTTCTGAAAGTATTTGTATGGAGTGTAGCCATGTATGGAAGTGAAACATGGACGATAAATAGTTTAGACAAGAAGAGAATAAAAGCTTTCGAAATGTGGTGCTACAGAAGAGTGCTGAAGATTAGATGGGTAGATCACATAACTAATGAGGAGGTACTGAATAGGATTGGGGAGAAGAGAAGTTTGTGGCACAACTTGACAAAAAGAAGGGACCGGCTAGTAGGACATGTTCTGAGGCATCAAGGGATCACAAATTTACTATTGGAGGACAGCGTGGAGGGTAAAAATTGTAGAAGCAAACCAAGAGATGAATACACTAAACAGATTCAGAAGGATGTAGGCTGCAGTACCTACTGGGAGATGAAGAAGCTTGCACAGGATAGAGTAGCATGGAGAGCTGCATCAAACCAGTCTCAGGACTGAAGACCACAACAACAACAACAACATGTACGAATAAGTTTTCAATCACATGAAGTAAAACTGAAGGCTGCCCAACAAAGGATCTTTATACCAACAGTGACAATGTGCTACCAATGATAATGAGGGACCGAATCTAATGAAAGTGAGGAGGACATTACAGCCGCAACTGGAGACATCAAAAAGGAAAGATAAGTACAAACTGTTTGTGAATTTAATTTTGTTTGTGGATTTGTGTGCTTGTTAACAAAATGAATAGGGACGAAAGCAAAAGTGAGGTAGAAATGGAAGCTGCAGGATCCAATCAGGACATGTTTGACTCGAGTGAAATCGCGGACAGTAAAGAAACAGTCAAGGAAATGAAGACAGATAGCAATAGCAAATTTAGTGCAGTTAGTGAAAGGCAAAATGACTTGCAAACTTCCCTACAAGGACAATTAAATTACTTGAAAACTGAAAACAATAGTAAAATGGACAGATTGGTCAACTTAGTAATCAAGTTTCAGAGTTAAAAAATGGGTTGCCAGAGAGCTTAAAAAGTGTGAATTAAAAAGCTGTTGTTTTAAAAAATAAATTTATTGTTTTGGAAAATGAGTTTGTAGCTGAGTCAGCGAAACAATCAAAGAATATTGATGACATCAGAGTTGAACAGAATGCCATATTAGAAAAAAAATCCCAACAAACATCACTACATTAAGCCAAAATATTTTAAATGTGGAAAACAATAGGCTAACTAATCTGTTTCAGAGAGAGAAAAAAAAAAAAAACAGCATTTCAGGAAACTTGTCTGAACCAAAATCTGTGTGCAAACAATGGTATTGTGTGGTCCAACACTCCCATCAAAAGTTTTCCATCAGATAATTTACATCCAGTGGATTTTCTGCACCATTACAGAGATAGTTTGGTGTCAGGCATGAATGAAAAATTAAATTTGTTAAAACATTTCGTGAAGACTATGCTCTGTCATGGATATATTTAAATTTAAGTCAGTGGGAAACATATCAAACTCTCCAGAAAAGTTTTTTAAAAAAAATTTTGGTTGGTAGCTGAGCAGGGGAGAATCAGAAGTGAATTTTTGAATGGTCATAATTACATAAACAGGGATGGCACTTTGAAAGAGTATTATAAGAACCAGCTTAAAAAATTAACACATCTTGACAAACCATTTGACCAAATGACCTCGATTCATACACTTAAAAGGAGATTAGCAGAATTATTGCAGTGGGATGTAGTACATGGACCGGCGATTGTTTTGAACAATTTTTATGATATGTTGACAGGACAGATAGGACGGTAGAAAGAAGTATGTACCGTAATAACAGTAGTAATAAAGATCACAAAGGGAATAATCACAGAAAAAGGAATAATGGTAACATCCATCAGGATCAAAGTGACAATAGAGAGAAATTCTGAACAGCAGCAGGATAGGAATAATGGGAATTACCATGAGCATCTTAATAGAAGAAACAATCGCAGAAGTAACTACATAGGAAACGGCAGTCCGCCTCAATGGATGTCCACAGTTTTGGGGTGAGGAGACATAACAAGTATAGGACACCTAAGTTACAGTTGCAGCTAGATAATACTAACAGTGTGAATGATATGGCACATGTATCTGAAATTGAACAGAAGGAATATCAGTATCTCATTTATATTTTGAACCAAACTTTTGGGATACTATGTCTAATTATGGTGATGTAGAAGCTAATCCCAAACCAGGATATGAGAGAAGTGGAAATTTTAATGTAGTATGTACTAATGATCTACTAGTGTTGTTGATTAAGTAAATCAGGTGATGACTGTATTGGATCTGAACTACCGGTAGGTGTTTTTTTTTATGTAGATGTGAATAAGAGCTGTGAAATAACTGAGGTTGGTAAGTCTAAGAGTGGTGGCATATTGCAAATGAATGTAGGTGAGATAAGTGACTTTGATGGAGATGAGACTTTTATTGTGTGATGTCCTTAGGTTGGTTAGGTTTAAGTAGTTCTAAGTTGTAGGGGACTGATGACCATAGATGTTAAGTCCCATAGTGCTCAGAGCCAAAGACTTGTATTGTTAGTGATGTTGTTGATGAAGTAATTTTGGAGGAATATGATGATGAGTAGCAGGTATTTGTGGAGTTTAAGAATATTGAAGTTTCAGATTTATTTATAAATGATGTTGACAATGCTGTTTCATTATCTTGGTGAATGGGTCCACCCCAGTGGTAGAGGCGGCACCTTCATCTTAAAAGGCATAACAAACTCAATGCGGCATACCATCTGTCCCTCAATCTGTACAACAATAAATGCATTTCAAAGAATGCTAAGGTCTCCCATTACAGAACTGCTGCCAGACCACAGATTCTGGATGCTGCAGAGACCCTCTTTATGAACAGAAAAGGCATGATAGATGACCTGGAGAAAGCCGAAAGATGTATTTTCAGAAAAATTCATGGCCCGAGATTGCTCCTAGATGGAACCTATCAATTGAAGTCTAATTCTGAACTGTATAAACAATCATAATCAGGCCACACTAGTATGCAATGTAGGAGGCTCAAGTTCTATGGGCACCTACAATGAATGAACAACAATAGGCTTGCTAAGAAGATTTTCTCATTGGTGAAAAGTTACAAGACTGGAAACCAGTGGCTTAATGAAGTTCTAAAGGACTTGGATTCATCTGGGACCCCTGATCTTGAGGTAGGAGATTGTTCCATATTTTGTGCATTGGTAGAGTCTTATACCCTACCAGAGCCCATAAACATCAGAGGTTCATGGGAGAGGAAGGAGAAATTATCAGCAAGGTTCAAGAGAGCATAGAAGAAGAGCTAGTAATAAGCACTGCTTAGTGGGCATAAATCAATAATAATAATGTTGACAATACAGGTAAGGTAATTGATGTATATGATGTTGTAAGTGAGGGTCATGGAATACCAGTCCAGTCAACAGTTTTTCATTAATGCCATGCAGAGTAATGATCCAAACAGTAAAGGTGAGGTATCTGTGAGTCTGGAGAATAAAGGTGAAAAGTTTTTTAAGTTTGTTTGCGACCTGATTGATGATAACATAGGTAAAGGTACATTCTGGAATAAATTAGCTGTGGTTAGTCAGAATTTGAATCCCAGTTGGTGGAACGAAGTGAAAGAGGAACTAAGCAGGAAGTGTAATTTTGAATGTAATGTGTTTTGTGTTTCTTCTGTAACAAGTGATGTTGGTTGTGCCATAAAATGTATTCATTGTGTTTAATCTTTACCTGACAACATGAGTAATCAAAGTAATGCTATGATACCTGTAAAGTTGATAAAACCTTGTGAAGACAGTGTGGATGTAGCATTTGATGAAATTAAAAGTGATCTTTTAAATTCTCGGTATGGATTGGACAGTGAAAGCTGTGGCTAGTTTTGGATGGAGTGCAAAATAATTCTTTATTTTGACACCTGAAAGTAATACTTATGTAAAAACTAATTTTGGTATTTTAAAATGTGGGAGACGTTGTAACTATTCGCAAAGCATTGTGAACCAAGGTGAGTATCAGATGTTTGATGATGATATAAAGTATGATGAGACTGAGAATAAGGATTTTGAAAGTGAGGGAAACTAAAACTCTTAATGACAAACAAAAGGAACAACTTAAGAATTTGTTATTGGCATTTAGAAATGAGTTCAGTGAAAGACAGGGAAAGTGGGAGAGGCTTCCAGTGCATGCTTTACCTTGAGATCATCAACCCTTTTTTTTTTTTTTTTCCGGGTCATATAGTATACCATTTTCATGAAAGAAAGATGTTGAGAAAGAAGTTCAGAAAATGGAAACTTGGGGTGAGAATTGTTTTGGACTCTTGACATCTTAATAAGTTTTTTTTTGAGAGAGAATGACCATCCTAAGAATATGGATGACCTGTTACACAAATCTGATTATGTAAAATTAATGTGTAGATTGGACTTGACCTGGATTTCATCAGATCACACTTGAAATTAATTCTAGAATGTATACTGCATTTTTGTATGGAGGTAAGTGTTTTCAATATTGTGTGTGTGGGCTCTTCCTCCCATGGTGGCACATAGGAGTGTGAGTGTATAGTGTGAGAGGACTCACTGTCCTCCCCTTATTTCCACTCACAATAACTGGACGGAACAAGTTGTCTGGTATAAGTGTTTATTACATTAAACTTTACAACTTGCACAGGCAGCACTCCAGCTGCGGCTCCTGGCTTAGCTGGAAGACATACACGCCTATCTGCTACAGGATCTTGCAGCTACCTGCTCAGCCATTACCACTGCTAATCTTACCTGCAAACACAAAGGACCTGGGAGATCCACTTGTGCATGTAGGTTGCAAATTCTCCCGACAGGGAGCAAACTATACTGAACAGTGTGACCTGCCCAGTTTTGAAGCTGCCACTAGATGGCAGTTGGAGTGAGTAGCAGAGTCCAAAAATACTCCCACTCTAAAATGAGTTTTCTCATTTTACAAATAACCAAAATTTTAACAGACAACAAAATCAAAACAAGTAAAACAATAAAAATATAACTAGGCACAATATCAATGCACATAAAACATAAATACACTAACATTTGGGATGCCCACATCACCAAAACACCACTGTCACACTGCATGTGAAACATGATGGGTACTAACATGTTGCTGGCCAGTGTGGCCGAGTGGTTCTAGGTGCTTCAGTCTGAAACCGCGCGACCGCAATGGTCGCAGGTTCGAATCCTGCCTCGAGCATGGATGTGTGTGATGTCCTTAGGCTAGTTAGGTTTAAGTAGTTCTAAGTTCTAGTGGACTGATGACCTCAGATGTTAAGTCCCATAGTGCTCAGAGCCATTTGAACTATTTGATACCAACATGTAGGACACAAAACAATAAAGCATTAATATTATACTGCATAAGAACATGAAATCAATACTAACAGCAGTTAGTCCACAAGAAACATCCACAGCTTCCCAAGCTGATCTTATGAATTATGAGGTTGTTCCAGTAAATGGCAATTTGGCAGTCGCCCTGTATCATATACCACTACACAGATATGAGAAACACGTAACTGATTCACTGCTTAGGCAGGGGGGACAATTTTGCTATAGGCCTCTTAATCTGCCCATTAGCAGTTTCTACCATCACCACATGCACACACTTACCAGGACCGGGAAACAGCTGGTCAATGACACCCAGCCTCCACACCAAGGGAGGCAAATTATCCTCCTTGACCAGCACATGATCGCCGATCTGGGGTTGCCATGCAGCTTCCAATGTCCATTTTTTGCGTTGCTGCAGATAATGTACTTATTCTGTGGACCACCTCCTCCAAAAGGACTGATGCAGCTGCTGTACAAGTTGCCACCTGAGCAACCTGTTGGCGGGAACATCAATAACAGAGGGTTCAGGATGAGCACAAAGGAGCTGTCCAATTAGGAAATGACCAGGAGTGAGAGCAGCAGGAGAATCTAGGTCACAAAAATCATGAATTTCTAATTTAACATGCTGGGGGCAAGGAATGTTCTTCCTGTTAATCAAAATACCATTTAGGGAAGGCAGTTGCACACAAACAGCATTCCATTCATCAGTGAGGTTGGGTGGAAGAATTTCATCCCAATCAAGGCTTACTTGCCACAAGTGCTGCAAGAACAATATACATCTTACGACTGCTGGACCTAGAAGCCCCAGCAGGTCATAGATTGATGCTATTGTAGAGAGGACATTGCGTTTGGTAACTTTCGAGAGCCGATGACTCTTCTGCTGCACGTGGCACTGGAATGTGTCGGAGCCAGGGTACCATAATATCCCTAACGTTTTTATGGCTTGTTCACCAGTAAGATGACAAGACAAATATGTTTCTCTGTCCAGCACAGGATTTTTTTCCATGACCTTGTGACTATTGGAACACCATTTCCTCAGTGGAAACCCCCAGAAGCAAGTAGTTGAGTCAGCTGAATTTGAAGTTCCTGAGCTTCAGCTTCCATAGCTGAGCCACCTAAGAAGTCATTCACATAGAAGTTCGACATCTGGGCTTGCAATGCCATTAGAAAACTATTTTGATTTTCCAAAGCCAACTGTTGAAGATATATGGTAGCAAGAAAGGCAGCGGGAGTGGTTCCATAAGTGAGTGTGCATTAGTCTATATTCTTGCGCTGGTTCAGACGGTGATTCACACCACAGAATTCTCTGGAAGTTCCTATCATCAGGATGGATTGACACTTGACAATACATTTTTGCTATGTTGGCTGACAGAGCCTCATTAAAGGAGCGAAATTTTATAATAATGGAAAATAAATCTGGCTGGACAGTGGGACCAACAATCAAGATATCATTGAGAGATACTCCATTAGAAGTGGCAGCAGAGCCATCAAATACTACCCTCAACTTAGTAGTGGAGCTGCATTCTTTGAAGACAGCATGATGTGGAAGGTAACAGCTTGGACCAATAATACCTTGAGATTTAGAGATCTCCCTGTGTTCCAGTTCAACATATTCATGCATGAATGCAGCATATTCCTACTGCAGATTCGGTTGCCTTTTAAATCTCCTCCCAAGATGCGCCAGTCTCCGAGAGGCCCGTTGTCGTGATTCACCTTAGGATTTACAGTCAGGTTTCACTGGTAGTCGAACCACAAATCTCCCTTCTTCATCTCGTGCCATGTAGCGTTGAAAGTGAGCCTCCCATATTTTACCCTGCTTACTCATCGTTTTCATAGACAGTTACTCTAACTCCCAAAAACTTTGCAGGTTGGCATCTAAATTGTCACCTCTAACAAGCACGAGGTCACTGTAGAATGAGGCATGTTGCATGCAGCTGAAGGCATCCTACCAGACAAAATCCAGCCAAATCTTATTTCGACCAGTGAAGGATGTCTTGATTTCACCAGCCTTTCCTTACAAACAACATCAAAGAAAATCTCAGCACCAAGAATTAAGTCTACTGTGGCAGGCTTGTTGAATTCTGGATCAGCAAGTGGAAGATTACATGGGATACTCCAGGACATTGTGTCTATCTTGCTCGCTGGTAAGTCACTGGTGACATAATCTACTATAGCACAAGTGGTTCTGACACGAATATCGTTGAGCCTAGACGACAGTTCAACATCACAAGTGTAAGACACGGAGGGTGCAAAGGAATTGTTTATGCCTTTCACAGGAGATGGATGTTTATTTCGTTTCAGTTTTAATTTCTCTGCCATGCTGTTAGATATAAAGGATAGCTGACTCGCACTATCTAGCAGAACTCTGGAAACCTGCTGTCTACCCATGCTGTCCTTAATGTTGACAATAGCTGTTGCCAACAAAACATTACAATGGATGTTTGCTTTCCGAAGGAATGGCCTCCTGGTTTGCTATTCTGCCCATTCCTTGTTCAGCAGGCTAGTGGAGCAGTATGTCGCTCCTTCCTTTACAGGTCTTACAAGGAGAAATACTGCATTTAGTCGAGAAATGACCAGAGCGGATGCACAAAAAAAAAGCTTATTTTTTGTCACATATGCCCGCCGCTTATCGACATTTAGTGATTGAAACCTTTTGCATTTAGTGATAGTGTGAGGTTCACTAAAAATTATGTGATTCCTCAGTATCAGCATTAGCGAGATGAGCCCTCATCACGTCTCGTTTGATTTGCATTATTGGCATTTCCCTGCGAATCCCTTGAGGTGTTATCCCTGAACCTGATCACCTCAAGGGCCTGACATTTTGTTTCCGAAAAAATTATTAGTTGATTTAATGTGGTGAATGTTGACCCAGTCATCTTTACCTCCAACTCATGACAATCTGTGGGTCGCATACTAGACAGAATCTCTTCCGAAAGAATAACTTCATGAAGTGGAACATCAGGTTTGAGAGCTTCTAAGGCCTTCAAATGGCTGCATATATGATTAATTAGTTGATTATAATCGCTCGCTGCGGCTGCGCCATGGCCGACTGTAGGTAAGGCCATCAAAGCCTTAGCATGTTTGGCTACAATTATTTTTGGGTTATCATACCTCTGCGTAATAAGTCCCCAGACTATCAATAGATTTCCTGCTGTGGCAGGTATATGTTTCAATAGGTTTTTAGCTTCACCTTGCAAAGACGAATTAAGGTAATGAAGTTTTTGAACATCATCAATTGAATTGTTATTCATAATGAGACTCAAAAACGTATCCCTGTATGATGACCACTTAAGGTAGTGACCTTCAAAATTTAGCAAGTTAATAGCGGGTAGTTTCAAAGAACTGACACTGCCTAATGGATTCGAGCCCAAGGGCTTCGGAAGCTGGGTGTACCTCTTCATTGAACCCTTTTTAGTGGATTCAACAAAGTCCCACGAATCCTCGAATTCTGCCCTGTCCTTACTACGATCTGCTGATTCGTCTTCAATTTCCTGCCATGTTTGAGATGACTCAAAATCAGTCTGAATTCGAGTCAATTGACTTAATTTTGATACCAACATTTTGATGCTGACACTGTCTGCACACTGCACAAAGCTCGCTAAGCACGCGAGAGCTGCCTTTGCTACACCTCTCTGCTTGACTAATCTTGTTTTCTCTGAGGGCTCCATTTTAGGACCAGGAAGATGATAGCAGGAAGCTAACAATTGCACTTGCCAGGCTGCAGCAGCAATACGAGGCAGTACAGACTGGAACAGCAGTGGCGTCATGGGCACTGGCAGCTGGCATGGCAGGCGCTGCATTCTCTGTCAGCGCGAAGTTTCGGCGTGAGCAGGAGGTGACGTCACCGATGATGCTGGCACTGACACGTTTCTGTGCCTCTCACATTTGAATTAGAGACACATTAAATGTTCACAAATATGTCCCCGATCGCTGTTGTTAAGGCTGTTATTGTTGAAGTCCCGAACAGGCCTTGGGACACTTGATACTGGTCAACAACGAAACCAATAATGTGCGCAGCTTGCATGTGGTTTTTTAGAAGTTCACAAATACCGGAAAATAAATCCGCATGAACATAAATTCTGTGTGGTCGCTATATCCGGCCCAGAGAACCAAAATATGAGCATGCGAGCTCTTCCTTCCATGGCGGCACATTGGAGTGTGAGTGTGTAGTGAGAGAGGACTCACTGTCCTCCCCTTGTTTGCACTCACAATAACTGGATGGAACAAGTGTTCTGGTGTAAGTGTTTATTACATTAAACTTTACAACTTGCACAGGCAGTGCGCCAACTGCGGCTCCTAGCTTAGCTGGAAGACATACACGCCCGTTTGTTACGGGGTCTCACGGCTACCTGCTTGGCCGTTACCACTGCTAATCTTACCTGTGCGCACAAAGGACTTGGGAGATCCACTTCTGCACATAGGTTGCAAATTCTCCTGACAGGGAGCAGACTATACTGAACAGTCTGACCTGCCCAGTTTGAAGCTGCCACTAGATGGTAGTTGGAGTGAGTAGCAGAGTCCAAACAAATACTGTGTGGTGCCATTAGGGCTAAATGTATCTGTATCTGAATTCATAAGAGCTCTAGATTCTGTCTTGGGAAGTGAAGTGAGTTCAAAATTAATTGTGTATGTTGACATTTTGGTCACTGAATACACTTGGGAACAACATTTGGAACTGTTAAGAAAAGTGTTTTCAAAATTGGAATCAGAGGGTTTGACTTTGAAAATAAGTAAGTGTAATTTTGGTGTAAAAGAAATTAAATTTTTAGGGCATGTTACATTGAGAAGGAAATTGCACCTGATAAACAGACAATGTTATTGATAATTTTGCTACTCCTTGAACAAAAAATGATTTTTTGGGTTAACTGGATTGTATAGAAAATTTTGTACCAGCCAAGCTTTAAATACTTCATGCCTGTTTGAACTTTTGAAGAATAATACTGTTTGGGATTGCAATCAGGAATGTCAGTATGCTTTTGATGAGATTGAAGGGTAGTTGTGTGAAAGTCAGATATTGTTGAGACCGGGTTTGTCTCTCCCTTTTGTGTTATGACAGACAGTAGTGATGTTGGTTTGGGTGTTCATTTATTTCAGGAGGTTGAAGTTGAAGGTGTTATTGAACACAGATCTCTTGCATTTGCTAGTAGAGCATTGCAGAAGCATGAAAAGACATACACTGTAACCGAGAAAGAACTTTTGGCTGTATATTGAAAAATTTTAAAAATTATTTATCAAGTCACAGTGTCATCATCTATACTGATTGCAAAGTATTATGTTATCTCCAGGTGTGTAAGCTGTACCATTACAGAATTACTCATTGGGCCTTGTTTTTACAGCAGTTCAATTACAAAATCAGATGCATTAAGGGCACAGACAATGTGCCCGCTCATGCTTTGTCTAGGTTACCTTTACAGAGTGAATCATCTAATAACTTTGGAAAAGGAGAGAAAGAGTTTAAAATCACGTTCTTGAGAAGTGCAAAAGGGGACAAAGAGATCTTGAAAATTTGCAAAGACATCTGCAGGTATCAAAATTATGATCAAAATTGGAAATTGGTTAGGAGCATATTGGGTAAGAGGGAAGGAGAAAGTACAGAACAATATTATAGGATATACAAGGGTGTTTTATTCAGGAGACATAAGACCGACTCAGATGACTGGAAACTATGTTGGCTGGAGTGATGTATTGATACTTTAATTACTTATACACATGAAAGTTTTGGTCATTGTAGATCAACCAAATGTACACAAAAGATTCAAGGACACATCTGTTATAACGTAGGAAGGAAGAGTCAAGAAGAAGATTTCCAGCTGTGACAGACATCAAAGAGTGAAAGTAAGTAACCAAACAAGTAGAGGCCAAATGCAAAACATGCTGCCTAATAGTAACCTAGATCTCATATCTGTGGATGTTTATGGACCTTTGTCTAAGTCTTAGAATGGATTTTGTTATGTTTTTGTAGTGGTTGATGTATTTTCGAAGTTCGTAAAGCTGTTTTCTCTTAAGAAAGCTACCAGTAAGCAGATCATTTCTAAGTTTGAAAACACACATTTTCTTCAGATGGGTATTCCTAGAACAGTTTTATCTGACAAAGGTTCTCAGTTTACGTTGCAAGCTTGGAAAGATTTTATTGATCATGCAAAAATAAGGCATATTCAAACATCTGTGTACCATCTGTTCAGTAATCTTGCTGAAATATACAGGATGGTACATTGATAGTAACCAGGCAAATATCTCACGAAATAAGCATCAAACGAAATAAGTACAAAGAATGAAACTTGTGTAGCTTGAAGGGGGAAACCAGACGGCACTATGGCTGGCCCGCTAGATGGCGCTGCCATAGGTCAAATGGATATCAACTGCATTTTTAAAAATGGGAACCCCCATGTTTTATTACATATTCGTGTAGTACGTAAAGAAATATGAAGGTTTAGTTGGACCACTTTTTTCGCTTTGTGATAGATGGCGCTGTAATAGTCACAAACGTATAATTACGTGGTATCACATAACATTCCGCCAGTGCAGACAGTATTTGCTTCGTGATACATTACCTGTGTTAAAATGGACCATTTTCCACAATTGGTAAAGGTCGATATCGTGTGATGTATGGCTATTGTGATCAAAATGCCCAATGGGCATGTGCTATGTATGCTGCTCGGTATCCTGGACAACATCATCCAAGTGTCCAGACTGTTCGACAGATAGTTACGTTATTTAAGGAAACAGGAAGTGTTCAGCCACATGTGAAACATCAACCATGACCTGCAACAAATGATGATGCCCAAGTAGGTGTTTTAGCTGCTGTCGCAGCTAATCCACACATCAGCAGCAGACAAATTGCATGAGAATCGGGAATCTCAAAAACGTCGGTATTGACAATGCTACATCAACATCGATTGCACCCATGCCATATTTCTATGCACCAGGAATTGCATGGCGACGACTTTGAACATCATGTACAGTTCTGCCACTGGGTACAAGAGAAATTACGGGACGATGACAGATTTTTTGCACACGTTCTATTTAGCGACGAAGTGTCATTCACCAACAGCTGTAACGTAAACCGGCATAGTATGTAGTACTGGGCAATGGAAAATCCACGATGGCTGCGACAATTGGAACATCAGCAACCTTGGCAAGTTAATGCATGGTGCAGCATTATGGGAGGAAGGATAATTGGCCCCCATTTTATAGATGGCAATCTAAATGGTGCAATGTATGCTGATTTCCTACGTAATGTTCTACCGATGTTACTACAAGATGTTTCACTGCATGACAAAATGGCGATATACTTCCCACAAGATGGATGTCTGGCACATTGGTCACATGTGGTTGAAGCAGTATTGAATAGCATATTTCATGACAGGTGGATTGGTTGTTGAAGCACCATACCGTGGCCCACATCAATTTGAGCATTTATTGCATTAATGTGGTATTTACAGGTAATCACACTGTTACAGTGTGCGCTCTCAGAAATGATAAGTTCGCAAAGGTACATGTATCACATTGGAACAACCAAAATAAAATGTTCAAACATACCTACGTTCTGTATTTTAATTTAAAAAACCTACCTGTTACCAACTGTTCGTCTGAAATTGTGAGCCATATGTTTGTCACTATTACAGCACAGTCTATCACAAAGCGAAAAAAGTGGTCCAACGAAACATTCATATTTCTTTATGTACTTCAGGAATATGTAATAAAAATGGGGGTTCGTATTTTAAAAAATGCATTTGTTCCCCGTTTGACCTATGGCAGCGCCATCTAGCGGGCCAACCATAGCGCCATCTGGTTTCCCACTTCAAGCTAGACGAGTTTCGTTCTTTGTAGTTTTTTTTGTTTGACGCTTATTTTGTGAGATATTTGGCCCAGTCATGATCAATGGACCACCCTGCATATGAGAGAAATTGGAAGACTATTTAGAAGATATTGCAGTAAGAATCATATCAGTTGTATAGATTACATCAGTGATTTTGAAGTTATTATGAACAGCTTACAACATTCTTCAACAGGTTTTTCACCATTTGAAATCGTATTTAATCACAGACCAGCTAACTTTATTTCTGAGAATTTTGAGCTTCCTCCATGTGAAATTCTGTCACTGCAAGAAAGAGAAGAATGTGTCACGGAGATGATGCAGGATGATAGGAGAAAGCAGATACATGATGGTAACAGCAGATTTTCTAAGTTTGATGTAGGAGATCTTGTGTTGGTGAAAGCCAAGGAGAAATCTATGTCCTGTATGCAAAATTCTTGTATTTTTATAAATTTCATAAGGAACTAATTGTTTAAAAAAGAAGGCACTGCTATGAACAATGTTGTTCCATGTAAGTAGGGGGATCAACTTCCCAATACATTAGGTAACTTTAAATTTGTTTGACTTGGGTATAAAGCTGTTGAAGGTTGATGTTCTATGACTGATGATTTGTTATGTTCAACACAGGAATGTAAAAATTTAAAAAGTTCAGGAGTATGTTCTATGAACCATGTTTCAATCAATGAATTTTCTTATCTCAATACTCAGTATGTAATTTTTTTTTTTTTTTTTTGACTGTAAATGAATCTTCTAGGTTTCTATGTACGTAGGTTAGTCCCCACATCATATGCATAGGCCCTAATATTTTTTCATTGTTTTCTCTTTTCATGAATCAACATATCCTTACATACTCTGGTTTGTGTGGCTGATTGGTTTTGTGCTATACTCCTACTTATGATTGAGTGTATTCCTGTCATCAGTACCCACTGTTGTGAGTTTTTCGAGTCTGCTCACTCGTTGTACACTTAGGCTCTGAATTTTTTCTTCTCTTTTGATGATTTTGAAGGCATGACTTAATAGATGTAATCTTGAAGTTTGTAATTCTAATACTTTACATTGCCTCTTCACTTATTTCTATAGTTTAGTGTTGTAGTGTTATAGTTTTGACTTTGTATCATTTGTCTTGGAACAGAATATTCCACAGAAATGAAAAGTCAAACGCCATGTCCTCATATATGTATAGATTATGACTTGTATAATAAATATTTTTCTTAAATTTTCTGTAATATGTTAAGATTTTGGTTTTTGGATCATTGTAAATATGTTCTGTAACAAATTAATGTAAACCTATATTGCACTAAAATTGCACTTGCTTGTTAAGTTGCTGATTTGAAGCAGTGTTTCTGGCATAACAGCCTGTTACTAACAGTGCTACAGATTATTGTCTTAAGTATTTTGGTTAATGATACCTATAAATTGGTGTAATCAATATTCTTGTAGTTAATATGTTATGTATCAGATTCTTCCGTACATCTGAATTCTACTTTATGATGGTTAATATGCTAACACTTGTGGTACTTATTATGTTTGTAAGAACAATATTTCACTTCTATATTATGTTCATTTACATTAGATTATTATGGTAACATTTTTCTATATTATTTTATTATTCATTTTTACGTAACAATAACAGACACCTAAATCTCATTCATTGCAGTGCTGAAAGAGACTTAAAGATTACACTAGATTGGACCATTCTGTATGAAGCTAGATATGTTAGAGCAACTTCATGTGAGTGTTGTCCATAATTTTGGAAATTGTCACCATATGTTAATTTTGGAATTCAGAGCTTTGGTTTTACACATATTTGGACTGTAGACAAATTATAAGCGAGAGGAACATGTTTGTTGTAATCAGAAATTTGTCAGATGCTATGTAGTTCTTCCTGTACTTCTTTTTCTGTGTGTGTAAGCTAACCTATACTTATGTTCATAGGGAAGTGATGATCATATAACCTAAAATTTTCTTGAAATTTTGGAATTTAACTTCGACAATCTGAATTCTACCTTTTGGCATCATTTGGAAAACCTTATAGTAGGCCACAAAATATTGTAAACACATTGTTTCCATATTATGTGAGGGGGATGTTGTAATGGGACATCATCCTCTAACATTACTTTTCCTCAACAGTAGTTGTCGATTCCAATATAATTTTTTTCAATTTTGGACAGGTCAGTATTATCTCAGTTAATTTTCTGAAAACTTTTATATAATTTTATACACAGTATGTTATATTTCAAGCTAAAGTTTATGAAAAGGAATTATTTTATAATATATTTTAGTTTTGATGTTATAACCGATAAGTACTGGTTCTGAATGTAGAGTTAAAATTTTTATTATTATTATTATTATTATTATTATTATTGCAAAAATTTGAAATTATGAATTATTTTCACACTTAAAAATTTCTATTATTAATTATGCAATCCTGTACTGTTTACTATGTTTATTTCTGGATTCATTTATGAAATAATAATCAAAGTTAATAATGCAATGAAAACTAGTAGGTATTTATTTGTTAAGAAAAATTGTAAACTCTTTCGAATATTGTTATTTCCACAGAGTGTGAGAGTCATAAGCTTGCCTCTGATTTGATCAGATGTATTTTTGTATAATAGGTGTGAACAATCTAATTTTGACTTTGTTAATGTGAAAAATCAAAATATTGTATGATGTACTAAAACGTGAGAAAATCAGTGGAAAATATATTTACATAAAAAATTCTGCAACAACAATCTTCCAATTTATTTAGTTCAAACTAATCATGAGGACCTGATGTTAGGTTTTCAGATTCCTAGACATGAAGAACTGGAGCCATCTCAACATGACAAGCTAAGTAAACTTGAAAGTTTATTGTAATCTTTGCCCCCTCCAATCTTCATAAAAGACTTTGCTTATTAATTACTTGGACTGGGCATTGTTTAATGTGGACAATAGATGGAAGAAGGAAGGAGGGGAGAGATAACAATCTATATAATGTCTTCCATGTATGAGCAAATTAAGGCTCTCTCAAACAGGTAGAGCGTAACCTGCATGGGCACCCACCACAATCTATGTTGTGCTCTACACTGCAGCATCATCCCGGTTAGACAAGAGGCAGGTGCCTGTTCTACATCGTCCTTGCCCATGGCATGAAGCTGGCAGGTTGTGATTTTCTACAAAGTATGTGGTGGGCAAGTGTTCCCAAGATAGTGCAGAAACAGAAAGACTGGCTGATTTGGTACTTGCAAATGTACTTTATGCATGGTATACAACACTGTCATTATAAAAATGTGGCAACAAGGATAAAACTGATGCAAGTGTATTGAAACAGGTATTTTCTCTGTTTACAAATAAATACGCTGTTGCGTGATACAGTATCAGATAAATATCATAATTTACAGTACAGTTCAGTTAAAATAATAATGTTCTTACACATACTAGTGATGCCATTTAAGTAAAATTTTAGCTACAAATATGCTGCCTTTGCAATAGCTTCTGCAGTATCAGTTGTAAATAGGCAGGCCTTAAGACTCATCACCCTTGAGTGAGTATATCGAAGGCATTTTCCACCCTACGACAGCTTCTGCATATTTGTTTACTGAAACTTCCTTTTGAAGGATCTTTCAAGGACATTGATTTGGGAAAATGGGTCACCAGATAGGTTTCTAATTTAAACCCCCTCAGTACCTGTCAGCACATGAGGGACGGGAATCTTTGTGCCAAGAATGGTTACCTCATATGAATTCATAGAAAAATGCAAAGTTTTCAAAACTTGCGCTGTCACTGTGTCTGCCATAGCCTCAGAGTTGTAATCATGATCAATAACTGAAAGCAAGGAAGTTGAAAAAAGTAATTTGAGCCACTGTCTTTAGGACATGTCATTCTTTCATGCTTCCCATCTATGCCACCAGTGCAGTTAGGAAATCACCAGCATTCCGTGAGTCCCATCTCAATTTTCTTCCAGATTTCTTCTGCTGGTTGAGGTGAATACAACGATTGTAAAATGCTATACAGTTCTTGACATATATATTTGATTAAGCTGCAGACAGCTGTCCTTCCCATGTTTAACTAAAAAGTGATGGTGTGGTGTGAATCACCAGTGGCCAAATATCTGGAACAGTATGTGCTATGTCATATAAAATAAAATAATTTGCATGTGGCTTGACTGACAGATGAAGCTGTTTAAGGAAACCAGGAGAATATATGGTACTCCTGCAGCAGATACTTAAAATTCATAAAGTGAGGCATACACTCAGCCAAGAAATATCAGAATTGGCCATGGGCAGATAAGTTGGGAGTTTCTTCCTTACACTGTCATCACATCATACATCATACACTCCTGGAAATTGAAATAAGAACACCGTGAATTCATTGTCCCAGGAAGGGGAAACTTTATTGACACATTCCTGGGGTCAGATACATCACATGATCACACTGACAGAACCACAGGCACATAGACACAGGCAACAGAGCATGCACAATGTCGGCACTAGTACAGCGTATATCCACCTTTCGCAGCAATGCAGGCTGCTATTCTCCCATGGAGACGATCGTAGAGATGCTGGATGTAGTCCTGTGGAACGGCTTGCCATGCCATTTCCACCTGGCGCCTCAGTTGGACCAGCGTTCGTGCTGGACGTGCAGACCGCGTGAGACGACGCTTCATCCAGTCCCAAACATGCTCAATGGGGGACAGATCCGGAGATCTTGCTGGCCAGGGTAGTTGACTTACACCTTCTAGAGCACGTTGGGTGGCACGGGATACATGCGGACGTGCATTGTCCTGTTGGAACAGCAAGTTCCCTTGCCGGTCTAGGAATGGTAGAACGATGGGTTCGATGACGGTTTGGATGTACCGTGCACTATTCAGTGTCCCCTCGACGATCACCAGTGGTGTACGGCCAGTGTAGGAGATCGCTCCCCACACCATGATGCCGGGTGTTGGCCCTGTGTGCCTCGGTCGTATGCAGTCCTGATTGTGGCGCTCACCTGCACGGCGCCAAACACGCATACGACCATCATTGGCACCAAGGCAGAAGCGACTCTCATCGCTGAAGACGACACGTCTCCATTCGTCCCTCCATTCACGCCTGTCGCGACACCACTGGAGGCGGGCTGCACGATGTTGGGGCGTGAGCGGAAGATGGCCTAACGGTGTGCGGGACCGTAGCCCAGCTTCATGGAGACGGTTGCGAATGGTCCTCGCCGATACCCCAGGAGCAACAGTGTCCCTAATTTGCTGGGAAGTGGTGGTGCGGTCCCCTACGGCACTGCGTAGGATCCTACGGTCTTGGCGTGCATCTGTGCGTCGCTGCGGTCCGGTCCCAGGTCGACGGGCACGTGCACCTTCCGCCGACCACTGGCGACAACATCGATGTACTGTGGAGACCTCACGCCCCACGTGTTGAGCAATTCGGCGGTACGTCCACCCGGCCTCCCGCATGCCCACTATACGCCCTCGCTCAAAGTCCGTCAACTGCACATACGGTTCACGTCCACGCTGTTGCGGCATGCTACCAGTGTTAAAGACTGCGATGGAGCTCCATATGCCACGGCAAACTGGCTGACACAGACGGCGGCGGTGCACAAATGCTGCGCAGCTAGCGCCATTCGACGGTCAACACTGCGGTTCCTGGTGTGTCCGCTGTGCCGTGCGTGTGATCATTGCTTGTACAGCCCTCTCGCAGTGTCCGGAGCAAGTATGGTGGGTCTGACACACCGGTGTCAATGTGTTCTTTTTTCCATTTCCAGGAGTGTAAAATGTTGAAGAGTCAGAGGAATCATTTCCTGATGATGGGAATCAAGAGGAAGAAGCATAATTGAATCCGTAATGTCAGTTCATCTGGCAAAAATGCCAAAACTAAAACAAATAAACGAAGGTGTTGCTGCAATGACAAATTATCAACACACGAGAGACAGTAATTATTTTTGAGTTATGCGCGCTCATTCAAGACATGCCCAGCTTAGACACAAAAAAATGTGTGTGTGAATTCCTAAGGGACCAAACTGCTGAGGTAATTTGTCCCTAGACTTACAGACTACTTAAACTAACTTATACTAAGAACAACAACAGACACTCATGCCCTAGGAAGGACTCGAACCTTCGGCGGGAGGGTCCACACAATCAGTGACATGGCACCTCAGACCACGTGGCCACTCGGCGCGGTAGCTTGGACACAAACTTATTTAAAAATGCAGCTGGCACAGAATTTGGAGAGACTGAGCATGCAATGTTAAATGATGAAACACCACCACATCTATCGCCCACAGTCCTTGCATCACCCAGAACAATGTAGAGCTGATATTATATAATAAAGTTACCGTTACAGTTTTGGAGCCAGGGAGCCCTTCCGTGATTGCCTCTGAATTGTCTTCATGGGGGTGCAGGTGTCTCTCCGTACCACACGAGAAGACACATGCCTCTACTTATGTGTGGAGCAAGCACAGTCACACAGCACCTAGCTGCAGGGTACCTTTCATGTTTATGTTGCTGCCATACACAGCACAATGTTTCACATGGTTCTCAACTAAAAATTAAGTTACGTAATTTGAGTACTAACTTGTCTACAAGTATGACACTGAAGTCACTGTCTACAACATGACGGTGCTCATGTGAAGATGTGTGTTAGGAGTTTGAATAAAGATTGGAAAGCCGTGTTTTCTGTGTTGAGAACAATTTTGGGAAATGAGGGTGGTAAAATCATATGTGTAGCTGTAGGAAGGTCTTCGAAAGTTAAGTAGTGTTGAGGTAGCTTTCATGACATCAGTGTGGGGTTGTATTTTGCAACAAGCAATGAAGAAACTGCAGACTGAGGGTGTAGACATTTCTACTTCTGTTGAAATATATGATGCTGCTGCATTTCTTTTTAGCTGAGCTTCAGACATTTTTTCCAGTTCACAACAAGGATACAGCTGAAAAGAAACTTATGGAGATCAAGAATTTGGAATAAATTCCTTGTCCTGAAGCTGCTGAGAGTCAAAAAATGAAAGTGAAATTAAATGAAAGAGTTTCTTTTATGAATCATCTGACTCAGAGGACAAACACAAATATCCTGAAGAAGAAACAGGATTAAGTTGTGTTGAGATCTGGAGATGAATGAAAATGTCATTTTCTAAGATTATAGAACTCTCTAGGGTGAGTTGCAGAAGAAAATAGTTCAAGATTTTCATTTCTCTCAAATATCGTCAAACTAAAAGCTGTTCAGATTTATGATGCTGCAGAGAAACTTAGAGCTGTCTATAATTCTGACACACAGAACAACTTTAGTGAAGGACGCATACATTTTAAAATCTATCTGTTGTCTATGAAGAAAGTAGTCGTGACAAGTTGACCTCTCTCTCATTTCTCTGTAGAATGTTGGTTTCACAAAAAATTGGTGATGTCTGTCCAAATGTTGTACACAGCACTCAAGATTTACAGCTGTGCTACAGCTACAAACTCTTCAGCTGAAAGCTCCTTTTCTGTTTTAAAATGAAGTAAGTACTATCTTCGGACAACAGAAACTGAAGAGCAGCTGGTCAGTACTAGCCATATAATCAGGCATCACATTCAGTCTGGATTTTCAGGAAGCAATAAATCAGTTCACAGACACAAAAGTGAGAAGGAAGACATTTCTCTATATTCATTATATTTTGGAAAAGGTCAGTTAAATGTATTTTATCATGTATTTGGGACTGACTGAATTTCACATTTAAATGAAGTTATTTTGGTATAGTGTATTGAACTAAAATGATTTTCTTTGTATTTTCACAGTACATTGTGTCTAAGTTTGATGTTTCTCTGATAATTTTTTAATAAACGGCCTATTGAAATGTAGTACTTATTTTATTATCTTTTAATAATTAACTTGCACGTGTACCTTATGTTATTCAAATACTTCGTTAAAGTTTAAAATTGGAGTTAATGATTATGCTGCTTTATTGTTGCCAGTCCATAAATGAGTAGCAATGCTGAAGTTTAGAAATGGGAGGCATGAGATAAATTACTGCGCAGGGCCATCACACATCCTAAATATGGCCCTGGATACAGAGGTTGCTTATTACACCTTATGCATACTGTCTGAGAGTCACAATTAACACCTGTTCTTCAATCTTTGACATTACATATATATATATTGGTGACCTGTTAAACACTTTCACAGTACATCAAATTTAGCCGGAAGATTTGCACATGCAAAAGGTTTGTGCCAAAATTCTGCAAAAAAAAGCTCACAACAGAGCAGAAAGACAATCAAAGAAACATGTGCGTTGATCTTCTTGCGAGAATTGCCAGTGACCACGAAAAAGTTCAAGTCGTGTGATCAGACTTTTGAGTACGATATTGATACAAAGCGGTAAAGTGAGGAGTGGCACACTGAGAAACCTCCTCGACCAAAAAAAGCTCTCTAATGTACAAATCAAAGATCAGAACAATGCTGATTCGCTTTTGTGATGGTAGGGGTATCGTGCATAAAGAATTTGTTGCTTCAAGTAACACTATCAATCAACTGTTTTACAAAAATCCTTGAAAGGCTCAGGAAAAGGGTGAATCGACTGAGACCGAATGCTGCAGGTAAGTGGATGCTGCAACAAGACAACACCACTGCCACATGGACACTTCCATGACGGAATTATCGATCTCGAAAGCCATTCCTGTTGTTCCATGGCCCCACTATCTACCTTATCTCAATCTTTGCGACATTTCCTTTCCCCAAAAATTGAAAAACGTCTTAATAGCATGTCATTTTGGGACTCTGGAGAGTACTCAAAAGAATGTGACAGACATATTAAAGGCCCTGCCAGTTGAAGCATTTCAGCTCTGCTACCAACACTGGGAATAACGACTTCGCCGTTTAATAGCTGCTGAAGGAAACTACTCTGAAGGGGACCAAATAATTGTTACAAAAAAATAAAAACATTGGTAGATAAAAAATCTTGTTCTTACAAACATAATAAGTACCACAAGTGTAACCATATTAACCATCATAAAGTAGAATTCAGATGTAGGAAAGAATCTGATACATAACATATTAACTACAAGAATATTGATTGCACCAATTTATAGGTATCATTAACCAAAATACTTAAGACAGTAATCTGTAACACTGTTAGTAACAGGCTGTTATGTCAGAAATACTGCTTCAAATCAGCAACTTAACAAGCAAGTACAATTTCAGTGCAATATAGATTTACATTAATTTGTTACAGAACATATTTACATTGATCCAAAAACCAAATTTTAACATATTACAGAAAATTTAAGAAAAATATTTATTATACAAGTCATAATCTATACATATATGAGGACATGGCATTGGACTGTGGAATATTCTATTCCAAGACAAATGATACAAAGTCAAAACTATAACACTACAACACTAAACTATAGAAATAAGTGAAGAGACAATGTAAAGTACTAGAATTACAAACTTAAAGTTTACATCTATTAAGTTATGCCTTCAGAATCATCAAAAGAGAAGATAAAATTCAGAGCCTAAGTGTACAACGAGTGAGCAGACTCAAAAAACTCACAACAGTGGGTACTGATGACAGGAATACACTCAATCATAAGTAGGAGTATAGCACAAAACCAATCAGCCACACAAACCAGAGTATGTAAGGATATGTTGATTCATGAAAAGAGAAAACAATGAAAAACTATTAGGGCCTGTGCTTATGATGTGGGGACTAACCTACGTACATAGAAACCTAGAAGATTCATTTACAGTCAAAAAAAAAAAAAAAAAAATTACATACTGAGTATTGAGATAAGAAAATTCATTGATTGAAACATGGTTCATAGAACATACTCCTGAACTTTTTAAATTTTTACATTCCTGTGTTGAACATAACAAATCATCAGTCATAGAACATCAACCTTCAACAGCTTTATACCCAAGTCAAACAAATTTAAAGTTACCTAATGTATTGGGAAGTTGATCCCCCTACTTACATGGAACAACATTGTTCATAGCAGTGCCTTCTTTTTTAAACAATTAGTTCCTTATGAAATTTATAAAAATACAAGAATTTTGCATACAGGACATAGATTTCTCCTTGGCTTTCACCAACACAAGATCTCCTACATCAAACTTAGAAAATCTGCTGTTACCATCATGTATCTGCTTTCTCCTATCATCCTGCATCATCTCCGTGACACATTCTTCTCTTTCTTGCAGTGACAGAATTTCACATGGAGGAAGCTCAAAATTCTCAGAAATAAAGTTAGCTGGTCTGTGATTAAATACGATTTCAAATGGTGAAAAACCTGTTGAAGAATGTTGTAAGCTGTTCATAATAACTTCAAAATCACTGATGTAATCTATACAACTGGTATGATTCTTACTGCAATATCTTCTAAACAGTCTTCCAATTTCTTTCATATACAGGGTGGTCCATTGATCATGACCGGGCCAAATATCTCACAAAATAAGCGTCAAAAGAAAAAACTACAAAGAACGAAACTGGTCTAGCTTGAAGTGGGAAACCAGATGGCCCGCTAGATGGTGCTGCCATAGGTCAAACAGATATCAACTGCATTTTTTAAAATAGGAACCCCCATTTTTATTACATATGCCTGTAGTACATAAAGAAATATGAATGTTTAGTTGGACCACTTTTTTCGCTTTGTGATAGATGGTGCTGTAATAGTCACAAACACATGGCTCACAATTTCAGACAAACAGTTGGTAACAGGTAGGTTTTTTAAATTAAAATACAGAACATAGGTATGTTTGAACATTTTATTTTGGCTGTTCCAATGTGATACATGTACCTTTGCGAACTTATCATTTCTGAGAGCGCACGCTGTAACAGTGTGATTACCTGTAAATACCACATTAATGCAATAAATGTTCAAAATGATGTCCGCCAACCTCAATGCATTTGGCAATGCATATAACGACATTCCTCTCAACAGCGAGTAGTTCGCTTTCCGTAATGTTTGCACATGCATTGACAATGCACTGACGCATGTTGTCAGGCGTTGTCAGTGGATCACAATAGCAAATATCCTTCAACTTTTCCCACAGAAAGAAATCCAAGGACGTCAGATCCAGTGAACATGTGGGCCATGGTATGGTGCTTCAACAACCAATCCACCTGTCATGAAATATGCTATTCAATACTGCTTCAACCACACATGAGCTATGTGCCAGATATCCATCTTGTGGGAAGTATATCGCCATTTTGTCATGCAGTGAAACTTCTTGTAGTAACATCAGTAGCACATTATGTAGGAAATCAGCATACATTGCACCATTTAGATTGCCATCTATAAAATGGGGGCCAATTATCCTTCCTCCCATAATGCTGCACCATACATTAACTCACCAAGGTTGCTGATGTTCCAATTGTCACAGCCATCATGGATTTTCCGTTGCCCAGTAGTACATACTATGCCGGTTTACGTTACCACTGTTGGTGAATGACACTTCGTAGCTAAATAGAACACGTGCAAAAAATCTGTCATCGTCCCGTAATTTCTCCTGTACCCAGTGGCAGAACTGTACACGACGTTCAAAGTCGCTGCCATGCAATTCCTGGTGCATAGAAATATGGCGTGGGTGCAATCAATGTTGATGTAGCATTGTCAACACCGACGTTTTTGAGATTCCCGATTCTCATGCAATTTGTCTGCTACTGATGTGTGGATTAGCTGCGACAGCAGCTAAAACACCTACTTTGGCATCATCATTTGTTGCAGGTCATAGTTGATGTTTCACATGGGGCTGAACACTTCCTGTTTCCTTAAATAACGTAACTATTTGTCTAATGGTCTGGACGCTTGGATGATGTTGTTCAGGATACCGAGCAGCATACACAGCTCATGCCCGTTGGGCATTTCGATCACAATAGCCATACATCACACGATATCGACCTTTACCAATTGTGGAAAATGGTCCATTGTAACACAGGTAATGTATCACGAAGCAAATACTGTCTGCACTGGCGGAATGTTACATGATACCACGTAATTATACGTTTGTGACTATTACAGCGCCATCTATCACAAAGTGAAAAAAGTGGTCCACCTAAAACATTCATATTTCTTTACATACTACACGAATATGTAATAAAACATGGGGGTTCCTATTTTTAAAAATGCAGATGATATCTGTTTGACCTATGGCAGCGCCATCTAGCGGGCCAGCCATAGTGCCGTCTGGTTTCCCCCTTCAAGCTACACAAGTTTCATTCTTTGTACTTATTTCGTTTGATGCTTATTTCATGAGATATTTGGCCTGGTTACTATCAATGGACCACCCTGTATATTTCAGCAAGATTACTCAACAGATGGTACACAGATGTTTGAATACGCCTTATTTTTGCATGATCAATAAAATCTTTCCAAGCTTGCAATGTAAACTGAGAACCTTTGTCAGATAAAACTGTTCTAGGAATACCTATCTGAAGAAAATATGTGTTTTCAAACTTAGAAATGATCTGCTTACTGGTAGCTTTCTTAAGAGAAAACAGCTTTACGAACTTCGAAAATACATCAACCACTACAAAAACATAACAAAATCCATTCTAAGACTTAGACAAAGGTCCATAAACATCCACAGATATGAGATCTAGGTTAGTATTAGGCAGCATGTTTTGCATTTGGCCTCTACTTGTTTGGTTACTTACTTTCACTCTTTGATGTCTGTCACAGCTGGCAATCTTCTTCTTGACTCTTCCTTCCTAAGTCATAACAGATGTGTTCTTGAATCTTTTGTGTACATGTGGTTGATCTACAATGACCAAAACTTTCATGTGTATAAGTAATTAAAGTATCAATACATCACTCCAGCCAACACAGTTTCCAGTCATCTGAGTCGGTCTTATGTCTCCTGAATAAAACACCCTTGTGTATCTTATAATATTGTTCTGTATTTTCTCCTTCCCTCTTACCCAATATGCTCCTAACCAATTTCCAATTTTGATCATAATTTTGATACCTGCAGATGTCTTTGCAAATTTTCAAGATCTCTTTGTCCTCTTTTGCACTTCTCAAGAACGTGATTTTAAACTCTTTCTCTCCTTTTGCAAAGTTATTAGATGATTCACTCTGTGAAGGTAACCTAGACAAAGCATGAGCGGGTACATTGTCTGTGCCCTTAATGCATCTGATTTTGTAATTGAACTGCTGTAAAAACAAGGCCCAATGAGTAAATCTGTTATGGTACAGCTTACACACCTGGAGATAACATAATACTTTGCAATCAGTATAGATGATGACACTGTGACTTGATAAATAATTTTTAGAAATTTTCAATGTGCAACATACAGCCGAAAGTTCTTTCTCAGTTACAGTGTATGTCTTTTCATGCTTCTGCAATGCTCTACTAGCAAATGCAAGAGATCTGTGTTCAATAACACCTTCAACTTCAACCTCCTGAAATAAATGAACACCCAAACCAACATCACTACTGTCTGTCATAACACAAAAGGGAGAGACAAACCCGGTCTCAACAATATCTGACTTTCACACAACTACCCTTCAATCTCATCAAAAGCATACTGACATTCCTGATTGCAATCCCAAACAGTATTATTCTTCAAAAGTTCAAACGGGCATGAAGTTAACCCAAAAAATCATTTTTTGTTACAAGGAGTAGCAAATTTACCAATAACATTGTCTGTTTATCAGGTGCAATTTCCTTCTCAATGTAACATGCCCTAAAAATTTAATTTCTTTTACACCAAAATTACACTTACTTATTTTCAAAGTCAAACCCTCTGATTCCAATTTTGAAAACACTTTTCTTAACAGTTCCAAATGTTGTTCCCAAGTGTATTCAGTGACCAAAATGTCAACATACACAATTAATTTTGAACTCACTTCACTTCCCAAGACAGAATCTAGAGCTCTTATGAATTCAGATACAGATACATTTAGCCCTAATGGCACCACACAGTATTTGTTTGGACTCTGCTACTCACTCCAACTGCCATCTAGTGGCAGCTTCAAACTGGGCAGGTCAGACTGTTCAGTATAGTCTGCTCCCTGTCAGGAGAATTTGCAACCTATGTGCAGAAGTGGATCTCCTAAGTCCTTTGTGCGCACAGGTAAGATTAGCAGTGGTAACGGCCAAGCAGGTAGCCGTGAGACCCCGTAGCAAACGGGCGTGTATGTCTTCCAGCTAAGCTAGGAGCCGCAGTTGGTGCACTGCCTGTGCAAGTTGTAAAGTTTAATGTAATAAACACTTATACCAGAATACTTGTTCCGTCCAGTTATTGTGAGTGGAAACAAGGGGAGGACAGTGAGTCCTCTCGCACTACACACTCACACTCCAATGTGCCACCATGGAAGGAAGAGCTCGCGCGCTCATTTTTTGGTCCTCTGGGCCAGTTACAGTGACCACGCAGAATTTATGTTCATGTGGATTTATTTTCCGGTATTTGTGAACTTCTAAAAAACCACATACGAGCTGTGCACGTTATTGGTTTCGTTGTTGACCGCTATCAAGTGCCCCAAGGCCTCTTCAGGACTTCAACAATAACAGCCTTAACAACAGTAATTGGGGACATATTTGTGAACATTTAATGTGTCTCTAATTCAAACGTGAGAGGCACAGAAACGTGTCAGTGCCAGCATCATCGGTGACGTCACCTCCTGCTTCCGCCGAAACTTCGCACTGTCGGAGACTGCAACGTCTGCCATGCCAGCTGCCAGTGCCCGTGACGCCACTGCTGTTCCAGTCTGTACTGCCTCGTATTGCTGCTGCAGCCTGGCAAGTGCAATTGTTAGCTTCCTGCTATCATCTTCCTGGTCCTAAAATGGAGCCCTCAGAGAAAACAAAATTAGTCAATCAGAGAGTTGTAGCAAAGGCAACTCTCGCACGCTTAGCGAGCTTTGTGCAGTCTGCAGACAGTGTCAGCATTGAAATGTTGGAATCAAAATTAAGTTGACTGACTCGAATTCAGACTGATTTTGAGTCATCTCAAACATGGCAGGAAATTGAAGACGAATCAGCAGATCATAGTAAGGACAGGGCAGAATTCGAGGATTCGTGGGACTTTGTTGAATCCACTATCAAGGGTTCAATGAAGAGGTATACCCAGCTTCCTAAGCCTTTGGGCTCGAATCCATTAGGCAGTATCAGTTCTTTGAAACTACCCGCTATTAACTTGCTTAATTTTGAAGGTCACTACCTTAAGTGGTCATCATACAGGGATATGTTTTTGAGTCTCATTATGAATAACAATTCAATTGATGATGTTCAAAAACTTCATTACCCTAATTTGTTTTTGCTTGGTGAAGCTAAAAACCTATTGAAACATATACCTGCCACAGCAGGAAATCTATTGATAGCCTGGGGACTTATTACGCAGAGGTATAATAACCCAAAAATAATTGTAGCCAGACATGTTCAGGCTTTGTTGGCCTTACCTGCAGTCGGAAATGGCACAGTGAGCGATTATAAGCAACTAATTAATCACGTATGCACCTATTTGAAGGCCTTAGAAGCTCCCAAACCTGATGTTCCACTTCATGAAGTTATTCTTTCGGAAGAGATTCTGTCTAGCTTGTGACCCACAGATTGTCATGAGTGGGAGGTAAAGATCTCTGGGTCAACATTCAGCACATTAAATCAACTAATAAATTTTTTGGAAACAAAATGTCAGGCCCTTCAGATGACCTGGGTTCAGGGATAGCACCTCAGGGGATTCACAAGGAAGTGCCAATAATTCAGATCAAACGAGACGTAAGGAGGGCTCATCTCGCAAATGCTGATACTGAAGAATCATCTAATTTTTTAGTGAACCTCATGCTAGCGCTAAATGCAAAGGGTTTCAATCACTAAATGTCGATAAGCGGCGGGCATATGTGACAAAAAATTAGCTTTTTTTGTGCATCTGCTCTGGTCATTTCTCGACTAAATGCAGTATTTCTCCTTGTAAGACCTGTAAAGGAAGGCACGACATACTGCTCCACAAGCCTGCTGAACAAGGAATGGGCAGAATAGTGAACCAGGAGGCCATTCCTTGGCCCATCAAGCTACGAATGGGAAAGCAAACATCCGTTGTAATATTTTGTTGGCAACAGCTATTGTCAACATTAAGGACAGCATGGGTAGACAGCAGGTTTCCAGAGTTCTGCTAGATAGTGCGAGTCAGCTATCCTTTATATCTAACGGCATGGCAGAGAAATTATAACTGAAACGAAATAAACATCAATCTCGTGTGAAAGGCATAAACAATTCCTTTGCACCCTTCGTGTCTTACACTTGTGATGTTGAACTGTTGTCTAGGCTAAACGACTTTCATGTCAGAACCACTTGTGCTATCGTAGATCATGTCACCAGTGACCCACCAGCGAGCAAGGTAGACACAAGGTCCTGGAGTATCCCAAGAAATCTTCTGCTCGCTGATCCAGAATTCAAAAAGTCTGCCACAGTAGACTTAATGCTTGGTGCTTAGATTTTCTTTGATGTTGTTTGTAAGGAAAGGCTGGTGAAATCAAGACATCCTTCACTGGTCGAAATAAGATTTGGCTGGATTTTGTCTGGTAGGATGCCTTCAGCTGCATGCAACATGCCTCATTCTACAGTGACCTCGTGCTTGTTAGAGGCGACAATTTAGATGCCAACCTGCAAAGTTTTTGGGCGTTAGAGTAACTGTCTATGAAAACGATGAGTAAGCAGGGTAAAATATGGGAGGCTCACTTTCAACGCTACACGGCACGAGATGAGGAAGGGAGATTTGTGGTTCGACTACCAGTGAAACCTGACTGTAAATCCTAAGGTGAATCACGACAACAGGCCTCTCGGAGACTGGCGCATCTTGGGAGGAGATTTAAAAGGCAACCGAATCTGCAGTAGGAATATGCTGCATTCATGCATGAATATGTTGAACTGGAACACAGGGAGATCTCTAAATCTCAAGGTATTATTGGTCCAAGCTGTTACCTTCCACATCATGCTGTCTTCAAAGAATGCAGCTCCACTACTAAGTTGAGGGTAGTATTTGATGGCTCTGCTGCCACTTCTAATGGAGTATCTCTCAATGATATCTTGATTGTTGGTCCCACTGTCCAGCCAGATTTATTTTCCATTATTATAAAATTTCGCTCCTTTAATGTGGCTCTGTCAGCCAACATAGCAAAAATGTATTGCCAAGTCTCTCTCCATCCTGATGATAGGAACGTCCAGAAAATTCTGTGGCGTGAATCACCGTCTGAACCAGTGCAAGAATATAGACTATGTACACTCACTTACGGAACCACTCCCGCTGCCTTTCTTGCTACCAGATGTCTTCAACAGTTGGCTTTGGAAAATCAAAACAGTTTTCTAATGGCATTGCAAGCCCTGATGTCTAGCTTTTATGTGAATGACTTCTTAGGTGGCTCAGCTATGGGAGCTGAAGCTCAGGAACTTCAAATTCAGCTGACTCAACTACTTGCTTCTGGGGGGTTTCCACTGAGGAAATGGTGTTCCAATAGTCACAAGGTCATGGAAAAAAATCCTGTGCTGGACAGAGAAACGTCTTTGCCTTGTCATCTTACTGGTGGACACGCCATAAAAACATTAGCGATATTATGGTGCCCTGGCTCCAACACATTCCAGTGCCATGTGCAGCAGAAGAGCCATCGGCTCTCAAAGGTTACCAAACGCAATGTCCTCTCTACAATAGCATCAATCTAGGACCTGCTGGGGCTTCTATGTCCAGCAGTCATAAGATGTATATTGTTCTTGCAGCACTTGTGGCAAGTAAGCCTCGATTGGGATGAAATTCTTCCACCCAACCTCACTGATGAATGGAATGCTGTTTATGTGCAACTGCCTTCCCTAAATGGTATTTTGATTAACAGGAAGATCATTCCTTGCCCCCAGCATGTAAAATTAGAAATTCATGATTTTTGTGATGCTTCACAGTTGGCATATGGTGCGCGTGTATACGTCAGATGTGTTCTTCACAATGACATTGTGTTGGTCTTATTGGCTTCAGCCAAATCTCGGGTTGCCCCTGTAAAACAACAGTCTCTTCCACGAGTGTAATTATGTGGTGCGCTGCTTCTTGCCCGCCTCATTCAAAAGGTGGCCAAGGCATTAGACATCATAGATAGTGGCATCATTCATTTGTGGATGGACTCCACAATAGCTCTCTGTTGGCTGCAGTGTAGTCCTCGTCACTGGAAAACCTTTGTTGCCAACAGTCTCTGAAATCCAGGAACTGGCCAACTGGAGACATGTCAAACCAGAGGATAATCCTGCTGACCACTTATCATATGGTATTAATCCAGCTGCCTTGAGTTCCCTTTTTCAGTGGTGGTCTGGCCCGCCATGGCTATCTACTTGCAACCTTGACTGCTGCAACATCTGCACTCCACTTAGTGTAGAAGACGTGCCAGACAGAAGGTGTACACATGTATCCTTGGTGTCGGTCATTAAACTTGATGTTGAACTGCTGTGTAAATATTCATCATTCAAGAAAACTTACAGAGTTTTGGTCTATGCACTGAGGTTTGCTAATAACACTAGGCTTCAGCAATCAGACAGGATAAGTGGACCACTCACTGCACAGGAATGCCACAACGCTATCAAAAGGGCATTTGGCGCAGCTCAACATAGTGAATATGGTAATGAGATTGTTTTGTCGAAGGCCAGTTCCTCTATTCCACATAACAGCAAATTAAAGGATTTGCACCCATTTGTTGATGCCGAAGGTATTTTGCGAGTGGCAGAGAGATTAATGAACACTAGTGTACCATATGATGAGCGCCATCCTATTATCGTACCGCCTAAGCATCATTTGACAAAAATCCTCATAATACATGAGCATGAAAATCTGTTGCATGCTGGGTCACAACTTTTGTTGGTTATGTTGCGTAGGAGGTTTTGGATCCCCAATGGGTGTAACACAGTCAAAGGAGTTATCAGGAAATGTTTAAAATGCTTTAGGCTCTAGTCCAAGACAGCAGCTCAACTCATTGGTCAGCCACCTGCAGCTAGAGTAAACCAGTCTCATCCATTCCAGCATTGTGGAGTAGATTATGCAGGCCCTATTGCTGTAAGGCATGGTGGAAGATGGAGTAAAGTTACCACCAAGGCTTATATTGCTTTATTCATTTGCATGGCAACCAAGGCCATCCACTTAGAATTAGTTAGTGACTTGGTACCATGTTCATTTTTCGCCACCCTCAGGAGATTCATTGCAAGAATAGGAAACCTTCTTGCATGTACAGTGACAATGGCACCACATTTGTAGGTGCAGACAATGAGCTTAAAGGTTTTCTCTCTAATGATGCTACTGTTGAAGATGTGGTGAATTTTTCCACCTCAGAGGGAATCAGTTGGAGGTACACTCCACCTCATGCCCCTCACTTAGGTGGACTCTGGGAGGCAGGAATCAAATGCATGAAGCCGCATCTCAAACGCGTCATCGGCAATGCAGTACTGACATTTGAAGAACTGACTAATGTGTTAATTCAGATAGAAGCATGCTTGAATTCAAGGCCATTGTGTCTTCTCTCTGATGACCTAGATTCTCCTGCTGCTCTCACTCCTGGTCATTTCCTAATTGGACAGCCCCTTTGTGCTCATCCTGAACCCTCTGTTTTTGATGTTCCCGCCAACAGGTTGCTCAGGTGGCAACTTGTACAGCAGCTGCATCAGTCCTTTTGGAGGAGGTGGTCCACAGAATACATACATTATCTGCATCAATGCAAAAAATGGACATTGGAAGCAGCATGGCAACCCCAGATCGGCGATCATGTGCTGGTCAAGGAGGATAATTTGCTCCCTTGGTGTGGAGGCTGGGTGTCATTGACCAGCTGTTTCCCGGTCCTGGTAAGTGTGTGCATGTGGTGATGGTAGAAACTGCTAATGGGCAGATTAAGAGGCCTATAGCAAAATTGTCCCCCCTGCCTAAGCAGTGAATCAGTTACGTGTTTCTCATATCTGTGTAGTGGTATATGATACAGGGCGACTGCCAAATTGCCATTTACTGGAACAACCTCATAATTCATAAGATCAGCTTGGGAAGCTGTGGATGTTTCTTGTGGACTAACTGCTGTTAGTATTGATTTCATGTTCATATGCAGTATAATATTAATGCTTTATTGTTTTGTGTCCTACATGTTGGTATCAAATAGTTCAAATGGCTCTGAGCCCTATGGGACTTAACATCTGAGGTCATCAGTCCACTAGAACTTAGAACTACTTAAACCTAATTAACCTAAGGACATCACACACATCCATGCTCGAGGCAGGATTCGAACCTGCGACCATTGCGGTCGCGCGGTTTCAGACTGAAGCACCTAGAAAAACTCGGCCACACTGGCCAGTGACATGTTAGTACCCATCATGTTTCACATGCAGTGTGACAGTGGTGTTTTGGTGATGTGGGCATCCCAAATGTTAGTGTATTTATGTTTTGTGTGCATTGATATTGTGCCTAGTTATATTTTTATTGTTTTACTTGTTTTGATTTTGTTGTCTGTTAAAATTTTGGTTATTTGTAAAATGAGAAAACTCATTTTAGAGTGGGAGTATGTTTGGACTCTGCCACTCAATTCAACTGCCATCTAGTAGCAGCTTCAAACCGGGGAGGTCATACTGTTCAGTGTAGTCTGCTCCGTGTCGGGAGAATTTGCAACCTACGTGCAGAAGTGGATCTCCCAAGTCATTTGTGTGTGCAGGTAAGATTAGCAGTGGTAATGGCCGAGCAGGTAGCTGCGAGACCCCGTAGCGGACGGGCATATATGTCTTCCAGCTAAGCCAGGAGCCACAGCTGGAGTGCTGCCTGTGCAAGTTGTAAAGTTTAATGTAATAAACACTTATACCAGACAACTTGTTCCGTCCAGTTATTGTGAGTGGAAACAAGGGGAGGACAGTGAGTCGTCTCACACTATACACTCACACTCCAATGTGCCACCACGGGAGGAAGAGCCCGCGCACACAGTATTGAAAACACTTACCTCCATACAAAAATGCAGTATGCATTCTAGAATTAATTTCAGGTGTGATCTGATGAAATTCAGGTCAAGTCCAAACTACACATGAATTTTACATAATCAGATTTGTGTAACAGGTCATCCATATTCTTAGGATGGTCATTCTCTCTCAAAAAAAAACTTATTAAGATGTCAAGAGTCCAAAACAATTCTCACCCCAAGTTTCCATTTTCTGAATTTCTTTCTCAACATCTTTCTCAACATCTTTCTTTCATGAATATGGTATACTATATCGCATGAAAAAAAAAAAAAAAGGTTGATGATCTCTAAGGTAAAGCTTGCACTGGAAGCCTTTCACTTTCCCTGTCTTTCACTGAACTCATTTCTAAATGCCAATAACAAATTCACAAATTCTTAAGTTGTTCCTTTTGTTGGTCATTGAGAGTTTTAGTTTCCCTCACTTTCAAAATCCCGAGTCTCAGTCTCATCAAACTTTATATCGTCATCAAACATCTGATACTCACCTTGGCTCACAATGCTTTGCAAATAGTTACAACTTTCCCCACATTTTAAAATACCAAAATTAGTTTTTACATAAGTATTACTTTCAGGTTTCAAAATAAAGAATTGTTTTGCACTCCATCCAAAACTAGCCTCAGCTTTCACTGTCCAATCCATACCGAGAATTTAAAAGATCACTTTTAATTTCATCAAATGATACATCCACACTGTCTTCACAAGGTTTTATCAACTTTACAGGTATCATAGCATTACTTTGATTACTCATGTTGTCAGGTAAAGATTAAACACAATAAATACATTTTATGGCACAACCAACATCACTTGTTACAGAAGAAACACAAAACACATTACATTCAAAATTACACTTCCTGCTTAGCTCCTCTTTCACTTCGTTCCACCAACTGGGATTCAAATTCTGACTAACCACAGCTAATTTATTCCAGAATGCACCTTTACCTATGTTATCATCAATCAGGTCGCAAACAAACTTAAAAAACTTTTCACCTTTATTCTCCAGACTCACAGATACCTCACCTTTACTGTTTGGATCATTACTCTGCATGACATTAATGAAAAACTGTTGACTGGACTGGTATTCCATGACCCTCACTTACAACATCACATACATCAATTACCTTACCTGTATTGTCAACATTATTATTATTGATTTATGCCCACTAAGGAGTGCTTATTACTAGCTCTTCTTCTATGCTCTCTTGAACCTTGCTGATAATTTCTCCTTCCTCTCCCATGAACCTCTGATGTTTATGGGCTCTGGTAGGGTATAAGACTCTACCAATGCACAAAATATGGAACAATCTCCTACCTCAAGATCAGGGGTCCCAGATGAATCCAAGTCCTTTAGAACTTCATTAAGCCACTGGTTTCCAGTCTTGTAACTTTTCACCAATGAGAAAATCTTCTTAGCAAGCCTATTGTTGTTCATTCATTGTAGGTGCCCATAGAACTTGAGCCTCCTACATTGCATACTAGTGTGGCCTGATTATAATTGTTTATACAGTTCAGAATTAGACTTCAATTGATAGGTTCCATCTAGGAGCAATCTCGGGCCATGAATTTTTCTGAAAATACATCTTTCGGCTTTCTCCAGGTCATCTATCACGCCTTTTCTGTTCATAAAGAGGGTCTCTGCAGCATCCAGAATCTGTGGTCTGGCAGCAGTTCTGTAATGACAGACCTTAGCATTCTTTGAAATGCATTTATTGTTGTACAGATTGAGGGACAGATGGTATGCCGCATTGAGTTTGTTACGCCTTTTCAGATGAAGGTGCCGCCTCTACCACTGGGGTGGACCCATTCACCAAGATAATGAAACAGCATTGTCAACATCATTTGTAAATAAATCTAAAACTTCATTATTCTTAAACTCCACAAATACCTGCTACTCATCATCATATTCCTCCAAAATTACTTCATCAACAACATCACTAACAATACAAGTCTCATCTCCATCAAAGTCACTTATCTCACCTACATTCATTTGCAATAAGCCACCACTCTTAGACTTACCAACCTCAGTTATTTCACAGCTCTTATTCACATCTACATCAAAAATACCACCTACCGGTAGTTCATATCCAATACAGTCATCGCCTGATTTACTTACATCAACAACACTAGTACGTCATTAGTACATACTACATTAAAATTTCCACTTCTCTCATATCCTGGTTTGGGATTAGCTTCTACATCACCATAATTAGACATAGTATCCCAAAAGTTTGGTTCAAAATATAAATGAGATACTGATATTCCTTCTGTTCAATTTCAGATACATGTGCCACATCATTCACACTGTTATTATTATCTAGCTGCAACTGTAACTTAGGTGTCCTATACTTGTTATGTCTCCTCACCCAAAAACTGTGGACATCCATTTAGGCAGACTGCCATTTCCCATGTAGTTACTTCTGTGATTGTTTCTTCTATTAAGATGCTCATGGAAATTCCCATTATTCCTATCCTGCTGCTGTTCAGAATTTCTCTCTATTGTCACTTTGATCCTGATGGATGTTACCATTATTCCTCTTTCTGTGATTATTCCCTTTGTGATCTTTATTACTACTGTTATTACGGTACATACTTCTTTCTACCGACCTATCTGTCCTGTCAACATATCATAAAAATTGTTCAAAACAATCGCCGGTCCATGTACTACATCCCACTGCAATCATTCTGCTAATCTCCTTTTAAGTGTATAAATCGAGGTCATTTTGTCAAATGGTTTGTCAAGATGTGTTAATTTTTTAAGCTGGTTCTTATAATACTCTTTCAAAGGGCCATCCCTGTTCCTGTAATTATGACCATTCAAAAATTCACTTCTGATTCTCCCCTGCTCAGCTACCAACCAAAATTAAAAAAAAAAAAAACTTCTCTGGGAAGTTTGATATATTTCCCACAGACTTAAATTTAAATATATCCATGACAGAACATTGTCTTCAAGAAATGTTTTAACAAATTTAATTTTTCATTCATGCCTGACACAAAACTATCTCTGTAATGGTGCAGAAAATCCACTGGATGTAAATTATCTGGTGGAAAACTTTTGATAGGAGTGTTGAACCACACAATACCATTGTTTGCACACAGATTTTGGTTCAGACAAATTTCCTGAACTGTTTTCTACATTCAAAATATTTTGGCTTAATCTGGTGATGTTTGTTGGGATTTTTTTTTCCAGTTTGGCGTTCTGTTCAACTCTGATGTCATCGATATTCTTTGATTGTTTCGCTGAATTAGCTACAAACTCATTTTCCAAAACAATAAATTTATTTTTTAAATCATCAGCTTTTTCATTCACACTTCTTAAGCTCTCTGACAACCCATTTTTTAACTCTGAAACTTGATTACTATGTTGACCAATCTGTCCATATTACTATTGTTTCAGTTTTCAAGTAATTTAATTGTCCCTGTAGCGAATTTTTCAAATCGTTTTGCCTTTCATTAACTGCATAAATTTACTATTGCTATCTGTCTTCATTTCCTTGACTGTTTCTCTACTGTCCATGATTTCACTCCAGTCAAACATGTCCTGATTGGATCCTGCAGCTTCCATTTCTACCTCACTTTTGCTTTTGTCCCTATTCATTTTGTTAACAAGCACACAAATCCACAAACAAATTAAATTCACAAACAGTTTGTACTCATCTTTCCTTTTTGATGTCTCTAGTTGTAACTGTAAAGTCCTCCTCACTTTCATTAGACCCGGTCCATCATTATTGGTAGCACATCGTCACTGTAGGTATAAAGACCCTTTGTTGGGCAGCCTTCAGTTTTATTTCATGTGACTGAAAACTTATTCGTACATGCTATTGTTGTTGTTGTTGTCTTCAGGCCTGAGACTGGTTTGATGCAGCTCTCCATGCTACTCTATCCTGTGCAAGCTTCTTCATCTCCCAGTAGTTACTGCAACCTACATCCTTCTGAATCTGCTTAGTGTATTCATCTCTTGGTCTCCCTCTACGATTTTTACCCTGTACGCTGCCCTCCAGTACTACGTTGATGATTCCCTGATGCCTCGGAACATGTCCTACCAACCGATCCCTTCTTCTAGTCAAGTTGTGACACAAACTCCTCTTCTCCCCAATTCAATTCAATACCTTCCAGTCTGGAAGGAGGTACAGCTTTCCATCCAGCATTAAAACAATTTCAATATGTTACTTGCCTTTCTTATGCAGCAATATATGCCTTAAAATGCCAGTGACTACATTTTTCGCTTCAAACATTTCAAAAAATGCATAGTATTTTACTTTATTTCAAGGTATCACAATAGCTTGGGCAATGACAGAGAAAACCAGCTCATTATCAAGCTGTGATATCACACTCTAAAATGTGAAAACATCAGTTTATTTCACCAAATAGTTTCCTCAAAATCAAATTAAAAAAATTAAATTGCAGAGAACACATGTAAATGCCAAAATAGTGGTTTTTACATTTTTATGTAATCCTTTTTTTTAGGCACATTGGATTACTTAAAATTTCCCTTCCCTTGTATTTGAGGTGCATTGAGTGGCCACCTGGCAACAGATCAGAGACACATATTGGTGTTGTGACGTTCACCTACTTTAACATCTTCATTGACAGACCTCAGTGTCGACATACCGTGTTGTTACACTGGCTGAAAAATGGGGAGGCGGAAGTTCAATACTGAATGCTGTAAATGATGTTGCTGAGAGGTGCACATCTGCGTTTCTCAGTTCGTTACTTTCACTGTTCACAAGCCCCCCAATATTACATAGTTAATATGGCAAGTTCACTATTGGTTAACTTTTGAAAAGTGTCATTAATAGTTTTCAGGCAAACCTCAGCACACTGCTAGAGGAGTTTACTGATGAATATCTATGAGCAGTAAAAACCTAACCACACAGTTCTTGCAGAATAGTACGGTATCTATTGAACAGACACTGTCATTGTTTCAACATAGGGCCTATTTGTGTTACACTTATTTCACAGTTAAGTTGATGCATTATTGTTGACCTAACCAACACAGGTTTCTTGTCTGAAAATCTGCCGTGGATTGACTGACTCGGGACCAAAAATTGGGCCTCTATATATCCTCACAATAACAGGTACTGAAACTATACATTGTTTGGAGTTCACTACAGAAATTACAATTAAAACATAACTCATTCAATTAACTGAATATATAGAAAAATTCCTTCTTTTTAACAGTTTCTTCTACTACAAGGGTTGGGCTGAATTTTTTGTTTAAATGAAGAAATTAACAGATATAGTTATACAAACAATAATTTTGACAAACCTGGTAATTACTTTGGAATTAATTAAGGTCTGCCTTTGCTAATATATTTTTGAAAAGAGCCAAATAAATACTTTAAGAATCCTAGTGATTCTTTTTCCAAATATTTACAATTATTAAAGAATTTATATTTGTTTATAAGTCAACAATAGATTCTAAGTCATGGAACAATTACCGATTTCCCCCTATAATGAAAGATATTAACTAGAAATAGTCAAAATAACTTAGAAAATTGATGACGTACACAAAAATAAACACAAAATTGGATCTGGTGGTATATTCAAGACTGAGGGCTAACCTTTCTCTTTTGTGGAAATGCAGATTGTACTCATGTACATTAATGGTAATTATGCAAAAATGAAAATAAAGTGAATTTTAAGGAGGCAGATGGCAAAACAGGAGAGGAAGTAAAGAGATTCCAGCCTGCTTTGTCACAGTGTCTTATTGCTGTCATCCCATTTGAGACAGCTACGATACTTCCAGGGTAGAGAATATCTCCTTTCATCTTGCTGTGCAGCTGCTGAATCATCTGTGGAAAGAGTTGCCTCACACCATCCCACTACCCTTCCTCTCAAATCTTTTTTTTTCCTGTCATCCAGTTCGGATGTCAATCTGCTGTTTTTGGAATATATTGCCACAATTTAACTTCTGTCAGTATTCATTAGTATTTACAGTACAGTTTAGAACAAAGAGGAATGAAATTGCTGGTATATTTGATTTTTTGAAATATGGTCTACAAGAGTCTTTACTTTTGGCTTCTTACATTTTTGATGACTAAGAGTGTGTGAAGTGTATGTGCAAACTCCCTCTTACACGAGTTGACTTACTTGGGAATGCGCAACCAATCTTCTTCTCTGGATAGCCGGCTTCTGGAATCTCTACAAACTTCTTCTCCGAAGAATGATGCTAGTCACAGGAACCTTTAAGACTCTCTCTCTCTTTGTGAAACAATGAGGTGCTCAAAGAAAACTTTTCAACAACTATCGATATATTTGAACTTCCACAAAGAACAAAATTCACACTTCTCACATAAACAATTGACTTCTTGTAAGTCACCTGTGTCATCTCACATTAGAAACAATTAAGATACATTTACAACATAGTTGGTTTAACAACTACAGAAATCATGAACATGTCTTACCTCTAGCAAGTCTGTGTTGAAAGTTAGTAACAATCTTTTTTCAACTCAACTGTTTTATTTATTTATTTATTTATTTGTCACTACAATAGTCAAAGTTATAAAACAGCACAGAATAACACAGAAGTTCCTTGAGGCAGCTGTGTTCTTTCATTACAACTCCCATGGCACAACCGACAAGTACTTGTCAATGTCAATCGACCACCCTGTCTACGGTCTTCTCACTACACAGTTTGAACCTGTACACACAGACAGGTGACGTGCAGTAGTTAGGTTCTCTCACACTTACATTTAAAATTTTGTGTGTTCAAGATGGTAGAAGGCTGAGAAGTTCTAGAATTTACTCAGAAATTCTCAAAACACTACATATCCCCCTCCTCAGATCAAACACATGATATTTTATACATTATCATATAGATTTATTACATAGGTTAATATATACCTTTTTCACATCTGTAAACTCCAGATGTTTATGACACATGAGTAATCTATTTTCTGTTCTCACTTTTTGTACTACCTTTTCTAAGTAGGCCTATGTACTCATTCATTATCTGTTGAAGTTTGGAGGAACTCTGGGGAGCATGAGAGTGATCCTTTTGACACTTGTAAACTTACATAAAACATAATAATGCTCATTGTGCATAATAATCCCTATAAATGTGTGACTTCTGTCATGATACTGTCCCCTTCTCCGAGGATCAGTACCTATACCTTGCATGTGGGTTGACCTTTGAGAACACTTCCTCTTTCCGTTCTGGTAGGTATGCCCCTTTATACAACATCCCTATTTCTCAGGCCACAGGTTGTCCTATTTCCATGTAGGTACGCTTGCCCTTTATATGTAGCAAATGACAGGTATGCCTCCCTTATCCTTTCTGAGTAGGCCCCATGTTTCATTACCCTAGTATACATTTCTATGTATACAATAATTAAGTATTTCCTGATAAAGATACACATCTATTTTACACTTCACATTCACTTTTATAATACATCATTTAATCCCTGGAGTCCTCCTCTGCTTCTCAATTCCTATACCCTTAATGTATACAATGTCTACCTACAATCCAAGTCTCACTATCCTACTATTCATCAATTTATCAGAGTATTTGCTACACTAACTTTTCTTAAATAAGCATCATGATTAACTCCAATCTTGCTTGTGTGCTCTTTCATTACTCATGCCTCCTTCTTACGTATACCCGCTCGATTTAAATCATCACAGGTTTTGTACATATATGTATGTGATAGTTTATATAGGTGATGTAGAACTGTCATAGTTTTTATATACATATACATATGTGCACATGTTTCCCTGTGTACACATATCTTTGCACTACATTACCTGGCGGTTCTCACATTGCGACAGGTTTCTAGTCTGTAATTTTAATGTTTGTGTATAAATGTAATTTTGCATGTATGCCGATGTGTGTTCATGTAATCTGATTCTTTGGCCTTCTTGTCTAAAGATAAAGTGTATGTTATTGGAAACCATGGAAACCAGGAAGGACTTCTGCGATAGAAGTAGATGAATATGAAAAGAGGGAAACAATAGATAGGTCCTCAAATGAGAAGTAAGAAAGGAAATAAATAGAAATGGTTGCTAAGATCAAAGAAGAGAAAGAAGTTACCCCCAAAGACAGGAAACCTTCCCCACCCTCCTTCCCCAGGATCCCTAACTCTCAGTTACTTGAGTGAGATGCCGAAGGAGGTTTAGTGTTAAATCGTCTCCTACAGAACGGACATTCCCACCTTCACCCTTGACGTCCCCGAAGGAAATCTTAGCAGCCCTATGGAAACAGCAAATGATGAAGAATCAGGCACATTTGCTTGTGAGGGTTGTTTTAAAGGCATGGTGTGTGTTTTGTGTTAGTCATGATTTACGTGTTCTCGTAAATCATGCTGTTATCCACAATACCCACCCCTTTGAAAACTCATATAAACCCTCCCATCTACATCACATCTCTTAAAAAGGTATAAAATATTCTGTACAAAGTTGAAAATCTATATACTATTTTATCACAGTTGTTTAATTAGTCATCCAATATTATATGTTTTGCTAACTTAATATTTCCTTCAGTTCACTAAGAAAAATAAGCATCAAGAAACATAAATTGGAACTGTGGCCCAATTATTACATTCAGTATGAGAATAGTATTCTCATGACTTCAGAAATTATTTTGGGAGTTATGTGCCAGGACACGGTTCTCCATATTTATCTAGAAATATATGACCAATGGAAGGATTACCCGGCATCTTTCAACCAATGTTGGAGTCATTGTAATGGCACCTTATATCAATAATACATACAAAATTGATGATTTTGATTTTCATTTTACCAAGACCTCTGCACACAGGTTTGCAAAGAAACTGCTGAAGAAATTATACACGAAGATCATTCCAAGCAAAAATATGACTTAATTATATGTGGAGACTGCGCTGGTCGAAACCGAGGTTGAAGCAAAAATATGACCTAATTATACATGGAGACCATGCCAGTTGAAACTGGGGCAGATAAGAGCTGACCAGGCACACTTAATATATCTTGTCCCAAGGCTGCACCAAATGACGGAGATCGGAGACAACATGTATGCAAATTTCCGTCTCGTGTTGCAGCCGAGCAAATTCGGGACAAGTCTGGATTAGAGCCAGGTAGGTGCGAATGCACTGTGCAAATCCCTACTTCATAAATGCTCTTGCAGGGTACATAAGAGTAGTCTCAGAAATGTGTATGCAGAAGCTTCTTTAGTCCCCCAAGAGATTTTATGGGAAGTCAGAGATTGTTAGTAGTCTGACTGAATGGAACAAGGAAATCCCCCACCAGGAATCATTGGGGTGACGTAATCACAAATGTTATTTAGTATGTTTTTTTTCATAGTATCTTTGAGTGTGGGGTGGTAGAGTAGCTTAAGATTTTGAAGGAATTTGGTGCATAAAAACTATTATAGAAGTAACACCGAAAACAACTCGGGGACCCAATGGTCGTCACTTCGCCCTTTACTCAGAACATTAATGTCCCTGGGGGATATTTACAATGTTCCATCTTTTACATCGTACTTTCCCTTTTCTGGTCCAGCTGTAGGATCCACTAAAAATAATGTCTTGGGATGGATTACCATTTGTACCCGGTAAGATCCTTCATATTTTTGGAAAAATTTTTGTCTCTCTTTCTTCAGGGCAGATCTTTGAAGATGTTTTACTAGAACTAGGTCATCGACCGTATACTGAGATTCAACAGTCTTTTCATTATGTTTACCTACTCCTCTTTGTTGTGCTTTTTCAATTAAATTCTTAGAAACTATTTCCTGATCTGTTCGTAATTGACAATAGGTTGCTCGGGCCAATTAAAATATTTAATCAGAGATTCTCCTACAAAGGGTTTGCCTGTTACTTATAATGGTATCAACCCAGTCAATAAATGTGATAATTCATTTAGAATAAGTTCAAAGTCTTTAATTTTTGTTGCCCATAAAGTATGTTTCTCATGGCAATAGGTACAACATAGTTTTCCAATTTCCTTTATTACTCATTCACACAGATTCAAGGATGGGCTATAGTTGGATATTAACACTTGATGAATACCTTCCCATGCTAGAAATTCTTTAAATTTGTTACTCACAAATTGTGGGTCATTATCCGTAAGAAACTGTTTTGGTTTACCAACTTCCAGAAAGTATTGCTGTAAACAGTGTATAACTGCCTGTGTATTGGCTCTTTTGATTGGATGTAGTTTAACATATTTTGATCACCACTCTATGATGACCAAAATGTATAATACTCCTCCCTTTTCTTTTGGAAAGTGGTCCAAAAAAATCTGCTGCTGTGAGATCATGCAACGACTTAGGAATACTAATTGGATACATTTTGTACTTCATATGGGTATTATTCTCTTTCACTTTCTGGCAGATTTCACAAGTTCTTATCAAAGATGCTACTTTATGCCCTAGCTTCTTAAAATAATAAAACTTATTCATATGGGCTACACACATTTTTATTCCGAAGTGTCCATATCCTGTATGAACATACCACACAAGTGCGTCTTCCATTACCTTTGGAATGCATAAGTGCCAACATTGCAACGTTACGCTGTCTCTCCAAAACAAATTATCATCTATAATTTTCCAGTTTCTTACTTAATTAGGAGGTAAGGAATTCCAGATACACATAGAGAACATTTCTGTACAATAGGGATCAAGATGGATATTTTCTGTTATTCTTTGAGCCATCTATTGTACCCTGATGTTCAGATATTCTACTGACATAAAATTAATTGCAAAAATAATGCTGTGTCCTTCTGTATGTTTTAATTCTTCCATTCCTATTGGTAGCCTACATAAAGCATCTGGCACAATATTCTCTGAACCTTTTACATATTGTATTCGAATATCATATTCCTGTAGGAACAGCATCCATCGCATTAACATACTGTCCAACTATCGACTACTCATTAGAAAGGATAGAGCTTGATGATCAGTATAAACATGGATTTCTGATCCCCATATTAGTGTTTGAAATTTCTGAATATTCCATACAATTGCCAATAGATCTTTTTTAGTAGCTGTGTAATTTAATTCATTCTTATGGTTATAATAGAGGGAAACATTCCACGTAGGAAATATATATCTAAAAAGAAAGATGATGTGACTTACCAAATGAAAGTGCTGGCAGGTTGACAGACACACAAACAAACACAAACATACACACAAAATTCAGGCTTTCGCAACAAACTGTTGCCTCATCAGGAAAGAGGGAAGGAGAGGGGAAGACGAAAGGATGTGGGTTTTAAGGGAGAGGGTAAGGAGTCATTCCAATCCCGGGAGTGGAAAGACTTACCTTAGGTGGAAAAAAGGACGGGTATACACTCGCACACACACACATATCCATCCACACATATACAGACACAAGCAGACATATTTAAATATGTCTGCTTGTGTCTGTATATGTGTGGATGGATATGTGTGTGTGTGTGTGTGTGCGAGTGTCATATTGTAGGGGTGCAGGGAATTAGAGCAGACCCTGAACACATCAAAGCTATTAGAGGATGTCCACACCCTAGAAATGTAAGGCAGCTGAAGGGATTTATAGGTGTGGCCAGATATTACAGATGGTACATACGAGGGCAAGAACTAAATGACCCAAGAATTTTACCTTTATTAAGAAAGGGAATACTGTGGGCTTGAGATCAAGAGGCAAATGATGTGTCTGAAACTGTCAAAAGAGTGCTTGTTGAATCATGCATATTACATCATCCGGTTATGGGCAAATCATTTAAATTGTCAACAGATGCATCTGATTATGGTATTGCTGCAGAACTGTCCTTATGGTATTGCTGCAGAACTGTCCCAAAGAGAGTGGGATCTAAATAATGTAGAGCACTGAACCATAGCTTTTGCTAGCCATAGTCTAAATAAGAATGAATTAAATATCTAAAAACAAAGATGATGTGACTTACCAAATGAAAGTGCTGGCAGGTCAACAGACACACAAACAAACACAAACATACACACAAAATTCAAGCTTTCGCAACAAACTGTTGCCTCATCAGGAAAGAGGGAAGGAGAGGGAAAGACGAAAGAATGTGGGTTTTAAGGGAGAGGGTAAGGAGTCATTCCAATCCCGGGAGCGGAAAGACTTACCTGAGGGGGAAAAGAAGACGGGTATACACTCGCACACACACACATATCCATCCACACATATACAGACACAAGCAGACATATTTAAATATGTCTGCTTGTGTCTGTATATGTGTGGATGGATATGTGTGTGTGTGTGTGAGTGTATACCCGTCCTCTTTTCCCCCTCAGGTAAGTCTTTCCGCTCCCGGGATTGGAATGACTCCTTACCCTCTCCCTTAAAACCCACATCCTTTCGTCTTTCCCTCTCCTTCCCTCTTTCCTGATGAGGCAACAGTTTGTTGCGAAAGCTTGAATTTTGTGTGTATGTTTGTGTTTGTTTGTGTGTCTGTTGACCTGCCAGCACTTTCATTTGGTAAGCCACATCATCTTTGTTTTTAGATATTTAATTCATTCTTATTTAGACTACGGCTAGCAAAAGCTATGGTTCAGTGCTGTTCAGTGATGTAATATGCATGATTCAACAAGCACTCTTTTGACAGTTTCAGACACATCATTTGCCTCTTGATCTCAAGCCCACAGTATTCCCTTTCTTAAAAAGGTAAAATTTTTGGGTCATTTAGTTCTTGCCCTCGTATGTACCATCTGTAATATCTGGCCACACCTATAAATCCCTTCAGCTGCCTTACATTTCTAGGGTGTGGACATCCTCTAATAGCTTTGATGATTTCAGGATCTGCTCTAATTCCCTGCACCCCTACAATATGACGTAAAAACTTAAGCTCTTGGTGCATGAAATATGATTTAGATAGCTTTATCATAATACCTTTCTCTTTAAATTTTTTCAAAGTCATACTCAAGGTTCAACAATGTTCTTCCCAAGTAGCTGATATTATTAGGATATCATCTACATATATTATCAAATCCTTTAGCAGACCTCTCCATAGTGCTTCATCTAGTGCACATACAAATACAGACTCTGAGATATTTAGTCCAAATGGTAATACATTAACGATTTACCGTCAAACAAAAATGCTGTATATTTTTTGGATTTTGGGTGTAATTTTATTTGCCAATGTCCCACAGTAAAAGCCATGGTGCTAAAGAACCTTGCCTTTTCAAATTTGCATAACAATTCATTGATGTTAATCAGTCTGTCTCTTTCTGTCTCTATATGTTTATCCAATGTACGAGCATCTAACACTAATTGTACTCCTCCTGTAGCTTTCTTTACCATGATCAAAGGATTATTCGTTATACTAAAACTCAACTGTGTAATATTATTGTCCATCATTTTGTTGATTTCATCCCTAACTGCTTCTTTCAAACTTACAGGTATCAGATACAGCTTACAAAACAAAACTGGAGTGTTGTATTTGATTTTGAACTTACATATGTAGTCGCTGATATTACTTGGACGATCGGAAAACACTACTTCATATTCCATTAAAATTTTATATAAATCTCATCTCTCTTCTTCAGTTAATATTTGGGATTCATTGACTTTGTCTTGTATATCAGTTTGATGTGTTCCTGGATCTAGATTATCGATCTTTGGTGACAATTGTGCTGCAGCTGTTAATCACAAACACTGACACTCAGTTGTTTGTTTCACAATGTAGTTATCTGTCACAAATGGTATCCAATATCTACTGTGTACTTTACCAAAACAGAGAAGATTTTTGTCAAAGTTCAAGATTACTTTAAACTCTAATAGCCAGTCTAAAGCAAACAATACATCTTTATTGATATTCTCTACTATTAACAGTGTTTGAGGAAATAATACCTTTCCAATGCTACAGTTCACTTGAGTTTCATGTTTTACAATCTTACTTTTTGCTCCTGTTATTCCAACTATGTAAACTCCGGCCAATGGTAATAACGTCCGCTGCTTGTGGTCTTGCGGTAGCGTTTTCGCTTCCCACGCACGGGGTCCCAGGTTCGATTCCCGGCGGGATCAGGGATTTTCTTTGCCTCAAGACGACTGGGTGTTCTGTGTTTTTCATCATCATTTCATCCTCATTCACTCACAAGTCACTGTAGTGGCGTTAAAGAACTTGTGGAGCGGTGGCCGAACCGCCCTGCGAGGGGTCTCCCGGCCACCAATGCCATTATTACTGGTAATAACGGTAAGTGATGTTTAGTTTGTAATGAACTAAAAATGTGTTGGAGATGAGTGATACCTCACTCCCTGAATCTATGAATATATTACTCTTGGAATCTTTCACAGACCGTCTTACTATAGGTTGTGGATTACTGGTAGTCAAGCTTGGCTCTTCCAGTAGCAACCATTCCTTTGTAGGTATTTTGTGGGTGAAATTAACATACTTGTATAGACTCCTAGTGTATTTCCATGACCTGGGCCCCAGCCTTGGATCCAGATCGCACTTCGTTTTCCTCATTATTAGCAATCACAGGTTGGCTACTGAATCGAGATACTATGTTATCACTTTGTATTCTATTATTACTTGTATAAATTCCTGCAAAGTTGCAGGAACTAAATTTGTAGGTGGGTGCTTTTTCTGATAATTGTTGTTACCATTTTTCCTGCCACTCTAGTGTACTCTAGTTAGGTTAGCCACATGGTTTTTTTTTTTTTTATTATTATTATTTTTTTTTTTTTATTATTACCACTGTTCCTTTTGTAGTTCGGATTTTCACTTTGGTGCAAGTTTTCATTGCGATCCTTGTTTAAGGCAACAAGTGCATCTACAAAGGACAACAACTCTTCTACCATCTTCCCTCGCATATATGGGTAATCATCTAATTAAAATCCACACTAACCCCTCTTCCTCTATCGGCTTATCTAAGTACTTTGCACATATTGGATGCCAATGAAAATACTTCCTCATTGTACCCCAAGTATTATTGTAATATTTTGGGTCCCACAAAGCTGACATTAACTTCTCCTGGGCACTTGCAGACCAATACTTCTCCTTAAATTTCTTTTGAAAATCTTCCCAACAGAAAAAGTTCTCAATATTTACTGTGCCCCACTCAGAGGCTTCTCCTAAAAGGTAACCCACAGCAAATTCAATCTTTTTAGAGTCTCCCCAGTTTTTCAGCAAAGCCTGGTTAAAATTTTTCAAGAAATGTGTGAGGTGCACATTTCCATCAGGCTTGAATTTAGGGAATTGTCTCGAAAACCCCGAATTCACTCCCCATTGCAAATCAGTGACTACTTCACTAGTTAACACAGAATTAGGAGAAATTGTCCATTTTTCCACTTTATCCTGGATAAGTTTGAATTCTTTCCACAAGTCATCTATATCATTTCAGGTATCCGAAAATTTGGAAGAAACAATAGGCGACATGTTCCCGGATGTCATTGTCTCAATTACTTTTTGACCTGTGATCCCTTCAAATTGTTCCTCCAAATTACTTATATTTACTATATCAGAGTTTGCTATCTTCTCTTGGAAGCTTCTTTCTACATTATCCACCCACGTACTTACACCTGTAATTTGTGATTGAATTATTGGCATTAACTTATCTTGATTTTCAGCACTCTCTTTTAAGGTATGCAATCCCTGCTTTACAGTATCAAACTTAACACTGCATAAATTTTCAAATGATTCTAACTTTTCATTAATTTTGGATTCGACCATATTACACTTTTTCCTCAATATCAAATTCTAATTTCTTTGTCAAACCCTGAAATTGATCATTCTGTTTCTGATTAAAGTCAGTGAACAGTTGATTTACATGAATGTCCAAGGAATTGGTTAATTCTTTCTTTAAGTCTAATTTCAGATCCTCTACTTTATTATTTAAGGTGTTAAATTCAGTCTTTAAAGCCTCCATGCCTTCGGATAGATTACAAAATTCTCTGCTTTGTGAGTTCACCTTGGCATTTAACAAACCTAGATTTGCCACCTGACTATTTAGGACTGGCCTCTGAGCATTTAAAGTTGCACTCTGGGCATCTAGTTTACAATTTAAATGCAGACTTCGAGCATTTAAAGCTTCATTTAATTGACCATTTACTGAGTCTACCTTAAGATTCTGGGCATTTAAATCTTCCCTCTGAGCATTTGAGTTGGAATATAATGAGTCTGTCTTAAGTTTCTGAGCTTTGATTAAATTTACTAACTCAGACCATTCTGGCCCTTCTTTACTAATTCTCATAGCCATGACTGGTTCTGAAGTTTCCCCAACTTGCTGTTCATTATCCATATTCTTATGAGCTTTAGATCTAGTAAGATTTTAAAAAATTAACTTTAAGTATAACAACTACACTAATATAGTTCATTTGTGAGTTTATACCACTTTGTATTAAAACAATGAAGTTCTGTTCTACACTCACCTGGCATAGAATTTGGGCTGCATCAATGAGCGGATGTGTAATCAGCACCGCTGAACAGCAACCGGTGCCATCAGCATTGGTCGTTGGTTTCCACATCTGCCGCCCCTCGCTGCATGTGAGAGCTACCAACTACCCGCACCAGATCTTCCTAGTCAAAGTGATATTGGCGTATTTCTTCTTAGAGAAACACAATGGAATTTTCTTCACTATTTCTCAATTCAAATTTTTTCTCTTTTTAATACTCAGGCATGTCTTTGAGAAAACCATTTATCATGTTTGGTTTAGTTGCTAAGGCAACATACAAAATCCACTTTTCACGTTTTTTGGTCTTAAAATTCCTGTTTTTTGAGTCCGTTTTCACTTGTCACCACGTTCTAGTGTTTTTGACGACTGAGTGTGTGTAGTGTATGTGCAAACTCCCCACTTCTCTTACACGAGTTGACTTACTTGGGAATGTGCAGTCAATCTTCTTCTCTGGATAGCTGGCTTCTGGAATCTCTGCAAACTTCTTCTCTGATGACTGATGCAAGTCACAGGAACCTTTAAGACTCTCTCTCTCTCTTTGTAAAGTAACGAGGTACTCGAAGAATGCTTTCCAACAACTATTGGTATATTTGAACTTCCATAAAGGACAAAATTCACGCTTCTCACATAAACAATTGACTTCTAGTAAGTCACCCATGTCGTCTCACATTTGAAACAATTAAGATACATTTACAACATAGTTGGTTTAACAACTACAGAAATCATGAACATGTCTTACCTCTAGCAAGTCTGTGTTGAAAGTTACTAACAATCTTTTTTCAACTCAACTGTTTTATTTATTTATTTATTTATTTATTTTGTCACTACAATAGTCAAAGTTATAAAACAGCACAGACTAACACAGAAGTTCCTTGGGGCTGCAGTGTTCTTTCATTACAATTTCCTTGGCGCGACCAACAAGTACTTGTTGGCACCATTCGACCACAGTGTCAACAGTCTTCTCACTACACACTTTGGACCTGCACACACAGACAGGTGATGCACAGTAGACATGCTCTCTCACACTTATATTTAAAATATCATGTGTTCAAGATGGTAGAAGGCCAAGTGGTTTTAGGATTTACGCGGAAATTCTTAAAACGCTACAGACTCCACAAATGCCTCTGATTGCCTCTTTTTGTCATTTAAGTTGTTGGTTGATTGAGAAGAATTGCTCATAACAAAACTCCATATGCCAAGTTGTTGTTGAAAATACATATTAGGAATTGAGTAATAGCTCATCACTAATGCAAGACCTAAGTTTACAGAACATTCTAACTTTGTGCACAGTGTAACAGACCTCTGCCAATGTTTGACTTTATCTTACAACGAAATGTAATGAAAGCCTTATTTGACTGGGTTGTGGTAATATTTTGTGAAGATCCCTTATAAATCCATTGTAACTGAGAAAATTATTATCTAAGTTAAACAGTATCTTTGCACTGAGCACCGAATTGTTAGCAGAGAATCCATCTAGGAAATTCTTTTTAACTCTAGTTTTTATTTAATTCTGTTTTTCTTAAAACAAACTGATTTTATGCTCAAGCCAAAGTTACTGAGCAGTTTTAGCTTGTGTGGTGCATTTGAAATAAGTCTTTACTGAAGATTAGTCTAGACAACGTAACCTAACAAAAGCATCAAACTTCAAAGTATGAAAACTATGAGCACTTTCTGATAAACTGTAGTTACAAGAAATTGCTATTAAAAATGAAAATAAGTTAATTTTTTTGTGCAAATACACACTAGCTTCCTTTAGTTCAGTCACAATGGCCACATTTAACTTTATTTCTGGAGGATAACAAAGAGGTGGAAAATTATGTAAAGAAAGTTAACTAACTCCTTCCAATTATTATTATTCCCATTAGAACAAGACATTTACTTTCATTAGTACAAAAGTGTTTTCAGAAGCAATCTCAATCAGAACAAAGGCAGCAATGGACAATTCACTGTTGTACATGGTAGAATAAAAAGAAAAATGAAAAAAAAAAAGAACTATGAGTTCTGGGTCCTTACTGTGTTGTTACTCTTACATGAATGTGGAACTGCACATAAATGATATCACTATAAGATACATTCATACACATAAAATTACTTTAAAAATGGAAACTCTCTCTTAAAACATTTAGTAGTTCTTAAAGAGGTGACACAACAGTTATCCCATATGAATTTTCCAAGTTAACTTTGAGTCAGCGGTGGTGCCCCAAAATTTTCTTGGCCCTCCTCTGGCTCATTCCAATAAGATGGACAAGGTTCACAATGAAAGTTAAACTTTATTTTATGAAATTAAAATAACTTGTACACAGTTACAAGCATATGGCAAACCTCTCTGTTAATTTATGTAACAATTCTGTACTGTCCCCTATTAAAGCTGTAAATAACCGAGCAAGCTGGTGCAGTGGTTAGCACAATGGTTCCTATGAAAGGGCACAGCTGATTTCCTTCCCTATCCCTCCCCTAAGGCGAGCTTGTGCTCCATCTGTAATGATGTTGTTGTCGACAGGACATTAAACACTAATCTCCTCCTCCTATAAATTAAAAGAAATAGTTGATTTTATAATAATGAAGTTAACATCCATAAACCCACTGATCCATACATGTTGAAAGAGTGAGTGTCTTTACTTGTGATGGAGTAATTGTTTACACTATGCAGTCGCCCTTTGGGTATGCTGTGCACTCCAGAGAAGGAGGGGCCTGATGACAACAGTCCAGCCTCAGAACAAAAGAAACTGTAGCGGCAGACATCAACACTCTTCAAAAGAGTTCATACAATGTACACCTGGATTCCTGTGATTAAATGTCTCTTTTTTTCAGTGTGATACTTTGTGACTTTGTGTTCTGATAAAAACTTCACTTAGTTGCCGATCGAGCTTGACTGATTGCCATGGGCTGAAAGAGAATCATTCCATAGACTGTGTGAACTCTCCTACTGATTTGTGAGTGTACAACCAGCCTTGCATCTCTTGCATGCCAAGTATGGTTTTGCTCAACTATGACAATCCCTGTTAATACTTGGCCACACAAAATGATCTATTGGAAGTTTCAATCTGACTTTTTCACTTAGGTGGGTTAGTCTGTGTACACTATTAAAGACAGTCTGTAATTCCTCTGGAATGAGAGGTCTAGTTTCTCTTGATGACACATTGCACCAAATGCTGACCTTTGCCATGCTGGCCATACTACCAAAAGCTGCAGACCAGTAGTGCTGTCCTACCGGAAACATCATAGTTGTTGATATATGGCCTATGTGGTGGCCTAGGAAATCACTTCTACCCTAGACCAAAAGCTGGTCACAAATTTTTCATCCCCTTTTATATGATGCAACTCTGTTGTGAATTGACTAATAAATTCAAACTGCCAGAATTGTCTTGGGGAAGGGTTGTCTGTCAATTTAGCGTATGAAAACGTTATCAGTTTGTGGACAGTATAAATTACGAAAGATTTGGCTTCTATATAGGGATAAAAATATTTCACAGCTTCACAAATTACAAGGAACTCCCTGTCAAACATGCTCCACTTCACCTGTGCTGCCATGAATTTGTGTGAAAAAAAGTCCTAAGGTTGCTGATTGTTATCGTACCCTCCCACACATCACCAGTAGTTCTTCAGTCTCTTCAAAAAGGTTAACTGCTTTGTTTCAAATGCTTCAAGAGGAGTAAGACATACAAATAATTTTGTTACTTATCTTCATTTTCTCGTTGTTGGCTGCAGTTCATCACATCTAGGGGAAGACTCTTGAGGCTGAAATTTTGACTTTGTGGTTTCCAGTTGACATGATAATTGATGAAGTCATTTCTGTTTTATTACTTTTTTAATTTTATCCCATTCTTCTAAGTCACCCTGTCTTTGCAATCTCCACTTTGAAAAACAAATTCACATTTTTATTTCCAAAATTAAAAACATATCAGGTTCCATCAGAGGCATGTCCACTACTCTTAACTCATTCTGCAGTAATAACGATATTCCAAAGAGTTTACAAAACAAAAGAAATTACAAACTTTCTTGGCAAAAGAAGAATCTTTGCCAAGTTATATCATTATTTTGTAAATGAATCCAGAAATAAATTTAATAATTAGCATTTGATTCTGCAATTAATGATATGAATTTCAAGTATGCCAGATATTTTGTGATTTCAAATGTTTGTAAAAGAAGAGTAAACTTAACTGTGCATACAGAGTTAGTATATATTGATTATAACAAATTAATTTCTTTTTATAGATTTTAGTCTGAAATATAATGCAACATATACAAGATCAAGTAAAATTCTTTTAGTTAAACAACTGAGATAATGTTCACCTATACAAGGTATCGACTAGTTCCCTATAAAAAAAGGTAATATTAGAGGAGGGTGTCCCATTACACAATGCTTATTTCATATATATGGAGCGCTGGCTCTAATGCTTGTTGGCTAGCGTTGACTATTATAGACAATAATGCATGGGTTACTGGGTGTGCCAAAAGAGCTGTTGCTTGTAAATCTGTCTTCAGCCGGTCGAACTCTTTCTATATTTCTGTGGTCCACTGCAGGGGTCATTGGCTACTCACATACTTTCCCTCTAGTACTGCTGTCAATGGTGCTTGGACCCTGTGACATAACTGGTCATATATCAGCTTGTAGTTCCTCAGTGCAGTGATCATAGCAGAAAATTGACTATAAATAAAGGTGGGTACACCACTATTTACATTCTCTAATGTGGTAGACACATACACATTTGGGTTCACTGGTTTAACTCCCAAAATGTCACTGAATTAGTTGTGGCCAGTCTTAATTACATAATTAAGTCTCATTAACCAGGTATGCACATACTGCATCTTCTAATTATATGATAATAGTCACTGTGTATTATAACTTAACCAACCAACAAACAGTTTCACTCAAATGAACAATACATGAAGCACTTTTATGCTAAATTTAATCAGTAATCATTGTTAATTGTCCTACTTCATTGTCTATCTTCTTATTCAAAACAACACACCATTGCACCATTACATTATTGCTTTTTATCTGACACAGGTTCCTCACTCAAAATCTCAGAACAGACTTAAAATAGCTTCAGGCACTGAGCTTGCATAGCTTTGCAAAAATGGTTACTACAGCTTCACATGGTTAAATACATAAGATTAGAATTTTACATCTCAATTTAATTGAGTAGTGTAGAAAAACTGGTTTTGGTCTGAACTTTGTGTTACAATAAGAGTTTTGTATGAAGAAAGCCTTCTTGAGGATGAAACTGCAAAAACAGCTAAATAAACAATACCATACATAAAAGTGTTGATTACCCAGAAACTAGTTAAGTGCTGATGCTCCTACCATGTTTTGGAAATCAGCTACATGAATAATTTAAGGATTTCTATGGGTTATTTTCCTAACTTTATCAGTAATATAGTAATTACATCTGTTTACATGCCAACAATATGACTGGAATAGGAAATAATTTTGTTAGCTAATTGAACCATGCCTTAGCAAAATTAGTTACTTGAAATGATTCAAATTAATCAGGAAATTATTGTGACTAATGTAATTTAGTAAAACTCATCCTAGTCTTATTCTTGAAATTACAGAATGACAGCTTTATGTTGTGGCTCATCACTCACTAACACTAATGATAATTAAGGAAGCAAAAATAATATCATTTAAGGGGGCAAATAACAAAACAAAATGGGAATGGGTCCCAGCTTGCTTTGCTACAATGTCATCCAGTCTTGGCAGGTGTTGCTAGTAGAAATTTACTACCCTTAAAATCTCTAAGCTGTTGATCAGTTAGCCATGGTATTTCTTCATCTCTGAGGAGGCATATTCTATCTGCTGACACTGCATGCCGCAGAAATGTCACTAACTGTTGTCAGAATGTGCACTTCACCTGACTGATCACTATGCCGAATTTGTTAATTCACTCGAAAACAGCCTTGAGGTGCTCTTCATGTTTCTACTTCAACTCTGAGAACACCAAGATGTCATCCAGGTTAGCAAACCAACACTGCAACCTTCTTAGCACCTCATCTGTAAACCACTGCCACATATACATTGTGTTCTTGAGGCCAAATAGTTTCTAGATTTGCTCAATAAACCCTAATGACAACTGTCTTCAGTATGTCTCCTTCTGCAACTGATATCTGGTAGTACACCTTTTTGCAGTGAGTGGCTAAATAATGGTGCCCATGCCAGCTCAATGGCGAAAAACCTGATGTTGAATACTGATTAACGAGCTGGGACTGTACAGGCATTAGCATCCAGCAGTCACTACAAGGCCTCCACATACGTTTTTCTTTTTCCATGGATGTCGGCTGTCAGATCGACATAGGGCACCTGCTATAAGTGCCTCAGATTTAGTCTTGGCCACTATAAAACAACCTGGGGCTAATCTTCAAGGTCATTGTGATACTGGCTGACCAGGCATAGTATGAATGTGGTACAGTGTGTTGTGCAACTCATTCGGAATAAGTGCCATTGTGCTGGCTTTTTTCCCCTGTGTGACCCCACTGTGCGTGCAGCCCATTGTGAGACATGCGCTTCATCCAAGCATACTTGTGATTATATGGTGAACATTCTTAATCTGCATTTTGTTAATATTTACTTCAATCTTCAGGTGGCACAAGTAACCAACACACAATATGGCCTCTGATAACTCTGAAAACACAAAATTCCACCAGCAACTGTGACAAAATCCCAAATATAACTCCAAATTACAAATACTGTAAGTATTTATTAGTAACTTATTTGCCACTGCTAGGTGTGTTGGCAGTGATAAGATTGCAGTCTGACAGTCACTGAGTGGCAGCGCACTAACATTTGATCCTGAGTCAGTTACATAATAGCAGCCTGAACTCACGTACTGGGCACACAATCTCTGTGATGGTGTGGGTAAGCTGATCAAATTACTCACTGTACTTTGTCCCTCAATGTACTCAGCTCCACACTGTAGGCACCATTGTTGTGTATTGTGGTCTGCTGTGCCTACTGCTGGCTGTTGCTGACATTTGGGTATGCACATGGTGCTATACATTTTGTTACTCTATCACCAAACTGCTGATGATACCAACATATCTGCTCTTGTTAAGTAACTTTGGTAATATCATTGTTTCTTGCCTTTCACCCATATGAGTTCCTCTTGCTCTCCAGTAAGTGTGACACTTGGCTTTGCAGTGCTTTAACTTGACATGTAAACTCTTGCAGTGGTTTTGTCAAATCTACTTGCTGTCCTTCTTGTACTGATGTGTTCTTTTGTTGCCTCCAACCATCCATTACCATTATTACACATGCCACTCATGTATTGTCTGGCATTGTCTAAACTTTGTCAGCCACTGTTATTAACACTTTGACCCCTGTTCTCCACAAGTCACCACTGCTGCCTTGACCGTTCCAGGCAAGAGTGCCAACCACATATGCCTCAGCATGATATCTGGTATGCATATTTCGCTGGTGGTACCCCACAAGTGTCAACAATACTCAGAAGATGTTCTGTCTCCCATTTGTTCACTATTCACCAGCCATTGCACATGTAGTGGTTTACACATTCTGCTGATTAATACCTTTTTTAAACACATGTGTTGCGGATCTGTTGGGGGCCTGAGTAAGATATCTGTGCCAACTGCAGCTGCTCTAGCATCTAATGTGTTCACTGCCTTGGCAACCTTCATGCATTCATCCACTATCTCATTTTATTCAAATGCTAACTCATGCATCACATACTGTAGTTCTGGTTTATCCAACAGAATCTGTGGTGTCCACACTTTCAGTTGTAGTGTGCCTGTTGTTGCACATCTTCTACCACCTGTCATATGTGGGCTCACCACTGAAGTATTTCGCTCCTCTGTTGCCAATTATAATCTCTGGATGTCATAACCCAGGTCTGTTCACTGTTTTTCTGTGTGCTTCTGTGTGGTCTCTGCTCTGATGATGTTATTTTGCTCTGCTTATCTGTTTGTATATTTCTGTTTGTTTGTGTGTCCACCACTTTATAGTGAATCTGCTTGGTCTTATTCCACATTCAGATGAAATAATAAGCTTCAGGAGACTGTAATTACTTATTTTTCTAACTGAAACTACAAGATTAAAGAATAAATGTCAAACTTAATTAAAGAACACCTCAAAGAATAGTGGAACTCTCAGTTCAGAAGTTCCAAGGAATAAACTGCCGACATGCACTGTGTGCACTTTACTCATGTGATAGTAACTACTACATATAACTTCATGTTTCCTTGGGTTAGACATATGGTTTTTATACACTTATTTAACATGACTAAATAATTATTACTATATTCTCCAAAATATGAATCATAGGTTGGCAACAAGACTGAGAACATGTCTCGAGCTATAAGAAATAACATATTGGTTGAGAGTAGCCAATCAGAAATAATATGACATTTCTGACATCTGTGTTTGAGGAAATGCCAGATATTAAGAAAAAACAAAAGTATGTGGTACCTATACTGGAATAAGTGTAAACTTAAGTAGCTTGTTGCAGTTGCACAGCTGCTGGTGAAGAAAGATGGAAATATTCAAAACAAAAGATTTACTGTTTCCCTTCAGCACAATACTTTGGATTTAAACAGATCCTCAAATCATTTATGAATTAATTGTATTCCAAAGGGAATAGATTATACATTATTCAGAATTAATAAAATTAGGAAACACTTTTGATGCAATTTTAGTAGTGTCTTCGTTATGTTATTATGTTAAGCAGATTTTACAGTGACAATTAGCAATAAAAATTATATATTAGTAGAAATCATAATTGTTTCAGAACTATCATATGTTTTTCATGCATTACATGTCATGTGTTATAAAATATGAGACAGCATATGAATATTAAAAATACCAGTAATTGTAAACACTACTAGATTAAGGTTAGTGAAAATATCATAACAAGTAGAAGCAAACAATCCTGAGAAAGCCTACCAAGTTTCTAAAAGCAACTTTAAATGATGAGCCTAGGAATGTACTACAACTCTCTGCATATTGCTTCATTAGGGATAGCAAGGAGGTGATTAAATTAATTACAGAGCACAGACAAGTATCTCAAGTATCTAAAAAGTCATTCTTCTGACAGTCAGTTCGTTAATGGAACTGTAAGAAACTCTGCTGACTGGTACAATGGGAAGTACCCCACACAAAGCACTTCAGAGTGGTTTTTAAAGTATGGATGGATATGTAGATTCATGACCCTATGGCTACCTCACTGACTGGTAAAATAGCATGAAATTGTTAACATAGGTGTCAGTGCGAAAAAATTTTTGTGGTGACAGACTGATCTGTAAGATCTAGGTAAGGTTGAAATGGGACAGTTTGGTTGATGAAGTCACAAATATGATAGCAGAAAACCTGTCTGTGGTGACAGACTGGACTGTACCTTAATTTGCCTAGGCTAGGTCGGAAGGTGAAATTTCAACGGCTAGATGTTAAATAATAATTATGCCATTTGAAGATGTTAGAAGTGCTTAAATATTGAATTTTATAGCCAATCTGACATATCTAGACCTGTATCATAGTGTAAAATTTCCTTTATTCCCTAAAAGAGAATTTAGTTAACAGATATAACAGTGATATCTTTTTCATTACATGTATATCATAGTGAATCGGACTTCTGTTGCTTTCATTTTGTAATTTAAGTCTGTAAAAGTGTGCTGCATCTTGCAGTGATGTATTACTGACATATAGTGTAGTCTTTTGTATAATACAGTTTGTAATTATTTGGAGTTATTACCTCTAAATCTTCAATCTTTGCTTTTTTTGTGATGTCAGTTGCATTGTCTATGGCTTCTTTTGAGACGGGAAAAGTTTGGGTCATTCAAATACTGTTTGGTTCAAAGAAGTCACAAGCATTTCTGTTGCCTTCCAAAATGTTATCCGGCATCAATAGCAAGAAGATGATCAACAAAAGTGCTTCGCAAAGTTTCAAGTCTAGTGCCACGCAAAAAACCTGCAGTGAAAAATCATCCAAATCAAAATGTAAGTGTGTAACATGTGAAGTCCATCCTGATAAAGCAAAACTAGTTGAAACTATTAACTCGTTGCAAGAAATTGTGCGCAGATCCTTGGCAGAAAACAGAGTGTTAGCTGATAGACTCAAATGTCTTGAAAAACCGCCGAGCAGGGCGTAAGTGAATTCGACAGAAATAAAGTGTACACAGTAACCGATGATTCCGTCGCCATTTCAAGTTTTCCAACACATTCTGGATGTACCGCTAACGCAAACCATAGCGCAATTATTTTGTCGTCTTTAGTAATAAATTCTCCTGCCGTGCTCCAAAAAATGGTAGGCCTATCTACAAAAGATCAAATCGTGCACCATCTGAAAGAAAGGCCTGTTATTAAGCAAAATGTGGAACCTACACAACAGAGTCCATGTAAAATAAAGTGTGCAGATATTGTAAATAGTGTTTCTTCTTCAGTAATAGCTCAAAAAACAAATTCGATATCCTACTACAAAACGATGGTCATTGTGAAAAACAAACTTCTGCTGCATACAATAAATTTGCTCCCAAGACCACAAAGTTAACACAGGTTCATAGTTATCAAAAAAGGTTACCAAATGTGCAAAACAGAATATATCTACACAGCAAAAACACGTTTCAAAACCTTCTAGCCCCAAAACTGTGATAAACAAAAAAATTTGTGTGCTTGGTGACAGTCATGGACGTGGAATTTCAGTACTATTGAAAGATAAATGTAATTTAATGGTAACAGGTTTTGTGAAGCCAGGAGCGCAGTTTTGTGAAGTAAATAAACTAACGAACTCTACTGATGTATCTCACTTAAGTAATTGTGATTTTGTCATGCTTCTGGGTGGTTCAAACGATATATATAGGAATGAAACAAAAGGGTTTGCAAAAGAAATGAAGGAATGCTTAAACAACCTATTACATACAAATGTACTCGTTGTTAACATTCCTCATCGTTATGATTTGCCTTCCTGGTCCTGCGTCAACCAAGAAATTTACATTGCAAACAAACTGATATCAGAAATACATTCTACATTTCATAACATAGAGATAATTGATACATACAATTTAGGAAGAAGATTTCATACAGCTCATGGACTACATTTAAATATGTTAGGAAAAGACCAAATAGTAGAAAAACTTCGAAATCATATCCTGAAGAAATCAGCCCCAAGTATCAAGATCGCCAAACAACCACAAATTACAAAATGGTTTAGGCCAAAAACAGAAGCTTTGATGGAAGCAGAACTGTGTCAACCACTCAAAACCATCTCTGCTACTGAAAATTGCGTGCAAGAAGCCACACACAAAAATAAAATCTCGGCCAATTTCTTAGGGTAAGTGCTGTGTCAGAAATACCTTTAGAAAAGAAATTAATTAAACCCTTAACTGAAAAGTCACAAAGTCCATCATTTCTTATATTACACCATAATGTCCAGTCATTCAGAAATAAGATTAAAATGCTGGAAGTGTTACTTCAGTCTCAAATAAATCCAGAAGTAATATGTATTACCGAACACTGGCTGTCTAAAGAAGAAATTCAGTCAACCTCTATTCCAAGGTACTCATTAACAAGCTTTTATTGCAGGAATTTCTCCACACATGGTGGTACTGCCATATTTGTAAAGGATCAGATAAAATTCAGTGAGGTAGGTCTAAATGAACAGATTGCATTATCTGAAGATAAGGAATTTGAGCTTTCTATGATTAAGCTGCCTGAACTAAACTATATAATTATAAATGTATGCAGAGCACAAAGTAGTAATATTCCAAATTTTATGACCAAATTAGAAGTTCTGCTGAATAGTGTCAGCTCATTAAATATGAGAATAATACTTTGTGGTGATTTTAACATTGATTTATCAAAAAACAGTAATGCTAAACTTGATTTGTTAAACATGACCAAATCCTTTAATATGATCCCCACAATACACTCTCCAACAAGATCAACAGAGCATACTGATTCAATAATTGATCAAATCTTCATAACTGATACTGGTTACAAATTCACTGGCGAAGTACTGAGCATGGGATACAGTGACCATGATGCTCAGCTACTGAGCGTTGACATGGAAAATAGTAAAATCAGCTCCAAAAAAGTATTTCAAAGAAGAAACTTTTCAGATGGCAATATTAGGATTTTTAACTTCCTATTAGGTAAGGAAAATTGGGATAGTGTTTACATGCAAACAACTGTTGATAATATGTTCTTAAGCTTCCATAACACCTTCCTTTATTACTTTAATACAGCATTTCCTTTTGAAACAAAAACTTCAAGCAATCAAAATAGAAAGTCGTGGGTAACAAAAGGAATCAAAATTTCTAGTGAGAGAAACAGATTTCTCCAATATTGCTCCAAAAAATACATAGTCACTGAAGAATTTTCTGACTATTGTAAAGCCTACAAAAAAACTTATCTTAGAGTGATTAGACAGGCAAAACTTTTATGGAATGACAATTTCATAAGAAACTCTTCAAACAAAATGAAAGCTATGTGGAAAGTTATTAAAAAAGAAACTTGTAGTTCAGCACCTAAAAAGGAAAACATTTCTCTAACACTTAATGACTCTAAGGTCACAGATCCATACACAGTTGTAAACAAGTTCAATGAATATTTCACCTGACTAGCAGAAGATCTCGTTCAGGCAAACTGCAAGGTATCGTTCTTCAATTCCACCAATACGTCAAACAGCACTAATGCTACAATGTTTCTTTATGAAACAAAACCTGATGAAATTAGGAACATAATAAAATTGATACCCAATGAAATCTCTAGTGGCTATGATGAAGTACCTGACCTCATATTAAAGGTGTGTGCTCCCCATATAGTAAAGCCATTATCAACCATCTACAACCAATCATTAAAAACTGGCATTTTTCCAGATGCTCTCAAAATAGCTAAAGTCTCACCATTACTAAAGAAAGGTTCCCCTGATTTAGTATCCAATTATAGACCATTATCCATATTAAGCATCTTTTCAAAAATCCTGGAAAAACTTTTTTATGACAGGCTTATAAATTTCATAAAAAACCATGCACCAATAAGCATATAACAACATGGTTTTAGTAAATGTGACTCTTGAAGTTTTCCCAGCGTATCAAATATTCCACAAGATTTCAGGATTGCAGCCGGATCTCATCGACTTCTTTCCACGATATTTCGGCTGACAACCTTACAGCCATCTTCAGGCGAGTGTTTGACACTGGAGATTGCTAGTACAAGTCACTCTATTTATACGTAAAAGTGCCGCAGGCACACATGCGCAAGTTACCGTAGCATGCACGCCACCTGTCGATTCCAAGGCCCTCTACAATATTACTGCATCTATGGAGCGCAATTGAATGCATGAAAAAAGTAAAACATGCACGCAGATGTGTCCAAAACAATAAAATGCAAAATTTCAATATTAAAATTACTTGTCGCTCGACGTGTCAGAAGCCATAAAAAGTTTTCTTTTGGTTGAAATTAAAGAAATCAACGGGTCCCAGGCCTTATTCAATAAAAAGCTCCCATCACGATTAATGAGATTATCCGCTAAATGTATTTCCACGGATTCCTTCACAACTGAATCCCAGAAGGATCTCGATGGGGCCAAGATTTTTGTGGCCGAATAATCCATAGTATGTCCTGTGGAAATACAATGTTCGGCTATAGCCAACTTACTTGGCTGTAAAAGGCGAGTGTGGCGCTCATGTTCAATGCAGCGGTCATGTACTGTGCGTGTGGTTTGACCAATGTAGGCTTTCCCACACTCGCAAGGTATTTTATAAATTCCAGCCTTCCGTAATCCCAGATTATCCTTGGCTGAGCCCAGAAGAGCACGAGTCTTTGTAGGTGGCCGGAAGATTGCTTTCACAGGATGCTTCTTTAAAATTCTGACTACTTTCGATGAAATGTTCCCGACATATGGGAGAAATGCTCTGGACTTAAACACCTCCTTATCCTCTTGATCTTGTTGGTGGTCACGTTTTTTCCTCCTTAAAGCAGTACTGGCCTGATGTGCAGAATATCCATTATGTTGAAATACTGATTTCAAGTGCTCTAATTCGTCTGCAATGCTGTCTTTATCAGACACGACATGTGCCCTATGCACCAACGTTCGAAGGACGCCCATAGTTTGTGACGGGTGATGACAGCTTGACACCTGCAGGTACAGATCCGTATGCGTGGGTTTTCGATAGACCGAATGCCCCAATGACCCATCCACCCTGCGTTTAACCATGATGTCCAGAAATGGTAGGCAACCATCTTTTTCAACTTCCATCGTAAACTGAATGTTTGTGTGGATGGAATTCAGATGTTGTAAGAACCGTGAAAGCTCTTCTTCACCGTGAGGCCACACTACAAAGGTATCGTCCACGTACCACCAGAAGACTGTTGGTTTCAACATCGCCGAATCGAGAGCCCTCTCCTCAAAGTCTTCCATATAAAAGTTTGCTATCAGAGGGGACAGAGGACTGCCCATGGCAACACCGTCAAGTTGCTCAAAATATTCATTATTAAATAGACTTGATGGTGTTGCCATGGGCAGTCCTCTGTCCCCTCTGGTAGCAAACTTTTATGTGGAAGACTTTGAGGAGAGGGCTCTCGATTCGGCGATGTTGAAACCAACAGTCTTCTGGCGGTATGTGGAAGATACCTTTGTAGTGTGGCCTCACGGTGAAGAAGAGCTTTCACGGTTTTTACATCATCTGAATTCCATCCACACAAACATTCAGTTTACGATGGAAGTTGAAAAAGATGGTTGCCTACCATTTCTGGACATCATGGTTAAACGCAGGGTGGATGGGTCATTGGGGCATTCGGTCTATCGAAAACCCATGCATATGGATCTGTACCTGCAGGCGTCAAGCTGTCATCACCCGTCACAAACTATGGGCGTCCTTCGAACGTTGGTGCATAGGGCACATGTCGTGTCTGATAAAGACAGCATTGCAGACGAATTAGAGCACTTGAAATCAGTATTTCAACATAATGGATATTCTGCACATCAGGCCAGTACTGCTTTAAGGAGGAAAAAACGTGACCACCAACAAGATCAAGAGGATAAGGAGGTGTTTAAGTCCAGAGCATTTCTCCCATATGTCAGGAACATTTCATCGAAAGTAGGCAGAATTTTAAAGAAACATCGTGTGAAAGCAATCTTCCGGCCACCTACAAAGACTCGTGCTCTTCTGGGCTCAGCCAAGGATGATCTGGGATTACGGAAGGCTGGAATTTATAAAATACCTTGCGAGTGTGGGAAAGCCTACATTGGTCAAACCACACACACAGTACACGACCGCTGCGTTGAACATGAGCGCCACACTCGCCTTTTACAGCCAAGTAAGTCGGCTATAGCCGAACATTGTATTTCCACAGGACATACTATGGATTATTCGGCCACGAAAATCTTGGCCCCATCGAGATCCTTCTGGGATTCAGTTGTGAAGGAATACGTTTAGCGGATAATCTCATTAATCATGATGGCGGCTTTTTATTGAATAAGGCCTGGGACCCATTGATTTCTTTAATTTCAACCAAAAGAAAACTTTATATGGCTTCTGGCATGTCGAGCGACAAGTAATTTTAATATTGAAATTTTGCATTTTATTGTTTTGGACACATCTGCGTGCATGTTTTACTTTTTTCACGCATTCGATTGTGCTCCATAGATGCAGTAATATTGTAGAGGGCCTTGGAATCGACAGGTGGCGCGCATGCTTCGGTAACTTGCACATGCACGCCCGCGGCACTTTTACGTATAAATAGAGCGACTTGCACTAGCAATCTCCAGTGTCAAACACTCACCTGAAGATGGCTGTAAGGTTGACAGCGGAAATATCGTGGAAAGAAGTCGATGAGATCCGGCTGCAATCCCGAAATCTTGCGGAATATGGTTTTCGTAAATCTTTATCCACCCAGACAGCAATTTTTGAACTGTTGGACGACGTACTGAAATCAATTGACCAACATAATGTAGCTGCAGGTATCTTCTTAGATCTCTCTAAAGCCTTTGACGTACTAGATCATAAAATACTGCTTGCTAAATTGGAAAGAAGAGGAATAAGAGGTGTGGCTCACAACTGGCTATGCTCTTACCTACAAAACCGCAGACAGAAGGTATCACTTCAATACGATATTAATGTACAGAATAAAATAAATAACACAGTTTTCCTCTCGGAGGAAAGAACAATAAGATATGGTGTTCCCCAGGGTTCTCTTCTAGGGCCATTACTTTTCCTCATTTACATAGATGATCTTGTTGAACGTATGAGCCCACAAAAAACTATCCTGTTTGCTGATGATACAAGCATAGTGTTGACTGGATCTAGCCCTGAATCCCTTCAGACAATATCTGATAACTCTATGAAAAAACTTTCTGAGTGGTTTAACAAAAATGGCCTAATTGTTAATAGTGGGAAAACTGTATGTATCAACTTCCATCTAATTCCCACATCCAATCAAAAAACTATCCAAGTAAAGTTAAATAATGATAAAATTGAAAATGTAGAGGCAACAAAATTTTTGGGTCTATGGGTCCAACAAAATTTAAAATGGGACACACATATAAACAACTTATGAAAGAAACTCTCATCATTGTGCTATGGACTAAGAATACTAAAATCTACTACAAGTAAATCCACACTAACGCAAGCATACCATGTGCAGTTCCACTGATTGCTCCGCTATGGAATCATCTTTTGGGGAAATTCAACTCACAGCACAAATATATTTAAACTACAAAAAAGAGCACTGAGGATAATTTGTGGCCTCAAAAAGCTGGAATCCTGTAAATGTCAATTTATAAAACTTAATGTTCTAAGCATCCCATCCCTATTCATTCAAGAAACAATCCTATTCACCAGGGAATACCTCTCAAGAACAGGCAAATTAATCCAAAACAATGCTATACACGCTCATTATACCAGAGGGCAATCTAATATCCATCAAATTTTTTCAAGGACATCATCATACCAAAAATATATAACTCATCTGGGTGTCGTATTACACAATAAAATTCCAGAACAAATAAAAACTGCTCCAGATCCAATATTTAAAAATAAACTAAAGGCATTTCTGACAAAGCACTGTTTCTATTCAGTACAAGAATCCCTGGAAATGAAAAATTATAAAGTTCCTTTGTAAAATACTGTGATTAGAGTAAAACATTCTGTAGGCAAAATAATAACCTAATTTCTACTATACACAACTATGTTTCAGTTTAACTTCCCAAAATTTTTCAACTCTCTTTTTGAATGTACAAGTACACAATCTATTAGTATTAAAACTTAATTGTCTGTGAAATCTCTATGTTAATTTCATGTTTAATGTAGTTTTTAAATGACATTGTCATTCTGTTGTGTTTCCAGTTGACATTTTCACTATTCTGTAATCTCAGTGATTATTTGTGTAAATTTAAAGTAGCACTGCATTGCCTACATGTTTCTTAGTTCCCCATGTAAATTGTTTGTATTCTCTGTATGTGAAGTTACTATATTCATGAATGAACAATTTTGTGTACATTTTTTTAAATGGCAGTCCATTGCCTATTTTTTTTTTCCAAACTACATATTTGTTAAGAAAAATGACTTGTCCTATATTATGTGTACTTTGTACAATATGTGATCCACAGGATAAATAAATAAATACAAATACAAATACAAATGAGCCAGTGCATTGTTCTGATGTTTCTGCATAGCCTGAATGACGATAAGTTCTATTCTAGATTGGTATATGGCGAGTGGATTCATTGCGAAAGAAAGTAAGTGTGACATGTGCCAGGCAGCAATGAAGCTGGTACCAAAGAAGAGTTGAAGTAGTGGATTCATATGGAAGTGTTCGATAAAAGGGAAGGATGGGAATGAGAAACAATGTTTGGTGAAAAAAGGTAGCAAACTACTGATAAGTACCATTTTACAGTTGATATACTTTTGGGTATATGAATGTAACAGCAAATACATTTGTTACGAGCCACAACTTGGCAATCAATCTCTTTTTTATTGGAAAGAATACTGTAGGGAAATTTGTATTGCTGCATGTTTCGAAAACAATGAAAAACTTGCTGGGAAATATGTGACTGTGAATGCTGATTAATTTTTATTTGTCAATAAACAAATAAATGAATGAATAAAAATAAAATAAAAGAATAAACTGAGAAAGCCTATAATGCACCAGGATGATGGATATTCAGTGGTACTGAGAGAGGCATTAACAAGTACTTTTTGTGTTGTTCAAGAAAAATTGATAGAAGTATATTTGGAGATAATTAAGAAAATATACTACCTGGGACAATGATGATGTCTGATTGTTTCAGTTTCTATAGGTGCCTTTAAGATGAAGGGTTCATGCACCTATACTTTATTTCAAACATCTACAAACTAGAGCACATACAAACAACATGGAAGGAACATGGTCTGCAATTAAAAGATAGTTGCCACGAACAAGGCAGTGCAAAGAGTTGTTTGATTCTTATTTATCTGAACGTACATGGAGAAAGCAAAGAGGAACAAAACTTATTTATCAATACTATGAGAAGGAAAGTAGCTACTCAATATATAGCACAGATGCTGAGTCACAGATAGGCACAACAAAAAGACTCTCACAATTAAAGCTTTTGGCCACTCGCCTTTGTCAACAATAAACTCTCTCTCTCTCTCTCTCTCTCTCTCTCTCTCTCTCTCTCTCTCTCTCTCTCTCTCTCTCTCTCATGCAAACACAACTCACTTACACGACTGCAGTTTCAGGCAACCGATACCACACTGTGAGCAGCAGCATCAGTGCATGATCAAACTTATTTATGTATTTCATGAATTGTGCAGCTTGTCTCTCCAATGCCAACTCATAAATGATTACATTTGTGCATGTACCATTAATAAAATACACCAATAAGTACTTGGCCATCTATAGTTTGCCCCATACATATTAAAAATATTCTTATTGGTGATGTTTCACTTGCATTTATGTCACAGTTGTACCTTTTAATAGCAGGCTTGTTTTCTGAATTGCATTTATATTTGCTTCAGTAGATGTTTCCTTGAAAGCTATTTGAGATTTATGATGAGGTTCTTGGATTCTTTGTACCCGTACAGACAGAAACAGTCATACTGCAAAATTATTCGTTGGAATCTGTTGTTTTTGTGGATTCTTTGCTTAAATATGCTGCAACACAGAAAGTAGAGGGTATCTTCTTTTTCACATAGCAGAATACATGGCCCCTCTTTATCAGTTTTACATTGCCTAATATAGGTTTGTATTTTTGCTATTATATACTTCCTGCCAACCATTTGATAATCTCTAAAACATGTTTCAGTCCACTCTCTTCTAGGTTTGTTCCAACTCACAGCATTTTTTTTTTCAAAATTAGTCACATGAAATATGTGGTTTCTTTACTGTACTTATCTATGTCTCGAAAATTATGATTTATTGTTAGTTTGTTGTGTGCAGTCTGAGTACCATTTTGATTTCAACATTATTCCTCATGCTGATTTTCCCACCACTTCCATTGCTGCCATAACAGCTTTCTTTGTAGGTAGATACCAGACTCTCGTTCAGTGTAATGGCACTACTCATAGCTTCTCTCTTTTTTGATAAACACAATAGTCTACTGTCACTGTGAGATGACTCCTAATCTATAACATGAGTCTTGAAATCTGAATTGAATGATTTTCTTTCCTTTTTGTCTTCCCACCAAGGGTGACATCATTATGACATTATGGAAACTGAGCTTTCACATTGGCTGAACTAATATAAGTTTCAAAACTGTCTGTTGTCACCAACATTCGCTCTGTATTTATGATAGTTTTGCTTGCAAATTAATATAAGTGCAGGATGAATGCAGAAATGTTGTTTTATGTTATAGAAATATATGAATATATGAAATGTGAAAGAGTGCAACACGTAACTTGCACCTGTTTGTTTTTGTGACACACTGAAACTGATGTGGGTAATTTTGTAAATATCTTTTTAAATTTCAGTTTAAATAATATTGAAAATCTGGAGAATTTCACCTTTACATTGGCTTCTCTGGGTAAAATGAAATGAAAAATATATCACTGCTGTATCTGATAGCTCAGTTCCCATTCAGGGGAGAAATGAAAATTTTACGCTGGGATACAGCCCCACACATGTCACATGGGTATATAATTCAATATTTAAGGAAAAGCACTTGAAACACATTTCTCATGGAGTGATTATTATTTAACATACAGGTGAAATTTCACCTTCCAATGCAGCCTAGACAAATTAATGTACAGAGCAGTCAACCACCACAGACAGGTTTTCCGCTATCACATTTGATGGCTTAACCAACTCACAACCTGACTGTCACATTCCAAGTTAACCTAGATGCTACAGATCAGTCTGTCACCACAGACAGTCTTTCTTTCTTTTTTTTCACTCATACTTCAGTTAACAATTTCATGCCATTATACCAGTGTGAGATATAACCACAGTGTTGTAAACTTACATCTACACCCATGCTTCACAGACCACTGGAAGTGTTTTGCATAGAGTACTTCCCACTGTACCAATTATTAGAGCTTCTTACAGCTCAATTCATGAACTGACTGTCAGCAAAATGACTTTTTAGATACCTCTGTGTGCTCTGTAATTAATTTGATCTCCTCCTTGCTATTTGTAAGGAAGCAATATGTAGAGAGTTGTAGTATGCTCCTAGGCTCGTTGTTTAAAACTGCTTCTAGAAACTTTGTTTGTAATCTTTCTCAGGATTGTTTACTTCTATTTATCATGCCACTTTCAATAACCTTAATCTAATAGTGTTTACAATTACTGGTATTATTTAAGATTAATATTCAGTACTGTCTCATATTTTACAACGTATGACATGTAATGTATGAAAAACATATGACAGTTTCAACACAATTATCATTTCTGCTAACACATAATTTTTATTGCTAATTATCACCGCAAAATCTGTATAACACAATAATTATTTTGCAAGTGCTTTCAAATTTTATTAATTCTGAACAATATTAAATCTATTCTATTTGGAATATAATTAGTCCACACACGAGAGGAAGATTTGTTTAAATCCAAAATATTGCACTGGAGGAAAACAGTAAATTTCATTTGTTTTGTAAGTTTGAATCTCTTCACCAGCAACTCTGCAACTGTAAAAAACTATCTGAGTTCATGCTTATTATGGTAGAGTCATCACATATGTTTGTGACCAAATTATTGGGAAGCGTTAGGGCTAGCATGCACATGTGAATTTTGCCATCATGACTGTTTCGTCACTCTTGTTCAGTCTGTGGATATTCACTTAGATGCACGCATATTGCAATGTGATGACAGGATGACACTTCTGTCCGCTGACCTGAGAAAAAACCCATGACAAGACTATTACTGCTTCACTAGGTTTTTATTGCTGGACGTACCCAGTTGACAAACTTGTCACTCTACCTGGGCCCTCCAGTCTCCATTTGTTATATGACTAACAACAAAGTGGCAGGCAATTATGGCATCAACATCTTCACACAACAGGGCTGTGCTTGAAGATGATATTGCTAATGATATTGTTATAGAGGAAGTGGAAAAGCAATTTGAAAATTAACAGTCGTTTAGAAATCAGTCGAATAGTAGTTTTAAGCTCTTGGGACAACTTGTGTTCAGTTGGGACAGGAAACCTCAAGATCATATTTATGTATGTTAATGCTGGTAAAATGCAAAGTAATTCATCAAAACTTTCAACACTCATTTGGAAATATTTAAAAAAAAGTTGCTTTTGGTATTGTTGATGTTTCTGAAACAGTGTGTGCAGTTTTCCACTTATTAGCCTGGCACTCGGAAGGAGGTGTATGTAGTAGTCTTTTTTATGATATTTTGTTTTATGTCTCATAAGTTCACAAACAACGGCCACCTCTTGAAAGTCAATATCGACAAGTGAGGCTTGATTTCAAAAAGGTCTACCGACTGTCATCCCTTGAGAGTGCAATCTGCTTTATGGTGTGATGTGGCAGTAATGGAAATATTTTTGTCATGATGACACAAAATCACCCTTACATACCCTCCTATGTGATCTTTAATCACTCGGAAGTGATACCAAAATGACATAAATGAGTCCGTTACAATAATGGCACATTTGTTGACAACTGCTGAGCTTCGTTGTCAAACTGAAGAAGCTGGGAGAGCATGGGAATGAAATTCATATTGGACATCTGGTAACACACCCCTGGTTCACTGTCATGCCACTTGAAGTGCTCCAAGTTCATCAGTGCGAGAGAGCCAGTGTAGAGAGAGACAATATAGGCTCTCTAATCAACCCATCATCTCACTTTCTTATTGGCTGATTTTTAGTGTTCCATGTCTGTTTCATTTCATAGTTAACAGAAGTTGGTTTCATCACTGTGTGCTTCTGATTATGGCTTCTGATGTGTATCGCACCATTTGAATTGTGTTGTAAATATGTTAGTCTTATTGTGATTGCCTCCTGCTCACATCCATAATATTGGGTGGGGTAGTGTTCCTAAATTTGTTTTTGTTTCAAATAAAACAGAAGCTGGTTTCATTGCATTTTGTTTTGCAGACTTATGTGTATCTATTATTGTTCACAAATCAGTGTGGGAATTGCTCAATTTAAATGCATTGTAAATATACTGCTCATATTCTATGTTATTTTTGTTTGCGTCCATTTTCCATACATTCTTGCATTTAGTAGAAAACTCCATGTTAGCAGGTTTTTACAGTATTGTTATTCTGCTATATTATACATTGCAGGGGACTGAGTATATAATTCTGCTTTCAATGTTGTTTCTTCTTGCCATTGAGTGCCATGCATTTCACAATGTCTTGCAGAATACAGATGCAGAGATAGACACAGCCATCAGATATGGCCCTGTGCTCTGTGCTATTGGCGACTAAAGCATTTCTCCTTGCAAATACTAAAAATGCAGCAGTAGCTATTCAAATGTTTTCACACATTAACAGGTACTACAAACAGTATGCTTTAGCAGATGTCAATGAAAATTTCAGTGGCTTCCATTAAATGCAAGAGTATGAAAAATGGATGGTATCAAAAATAACACAGAACACAAGTGATATACTTACAGTGCATTTAAATCAAGCAATTCATACACAAATTCATAATCAGTAACAAATAGACATGAGTGCACAAACACCATGTGACAAAACTAGTTTCTATTTCATATGAAGCAAAAACTAATATGGAGTCATTTACCCCGCCCAATATTACAGATCAGAGCAAAAATTAAGCAGAATACAGGCAACATACTTGAATTTACATTGCAATTCAGAGAGGTAATATGTACAAAATGTTCATAATCAGGAACTTTGATTTGTTAACAGCCACATGGTCAAAATTGCACTATTGGGTTTTACAAAAAAATACACCTTACTACTGAACTACCACACCCAACCATAAAGTATAAATGAAAAATACAGAGTGTATCAAAAAGAATCATCTGATTTGGCATTTATATACATCTTAAACTAATAAATCAAATGGTGAGTAGCAACTTTCCTTCTCATAATACTGAAACTAATAAACGTATATTTTACTTTTGTTTTTTGATGAACAGGAAACTATATATATATATATATATATATATATATATATATGATTCAATATAATGGAAGGAAACATTCCACATGGGAAAAATTATATTATATGTAAAAACAAAGATGAGGTGACTTACCGAACAAAAGCGCTGGCAGGTCGATAGACACACAAACAAACACAAACATACACACAAAATTCAAGCTTTCGTAACAAACTGTTGCCTCATCAGGAAAGAGGGAAGGAGAGGGGAAGACGAAAGGAAGTGGGTTTTAAGGGAGAGGGTAAGGAGTCATTCCAATCCCGGGAGCGGAAAGACTTACCTTAGGGGGAAAAAAGGACAGGTATACACTCGCACACACGCACATATCCATCCACACATACAGACACAAGCAGACATATTTAAAGACCTGTATGTGTGGATGGATATGTGCGTGTGTGCGAGTGTATACCTGTCCTTTTTTCCCCCTAAGGTAAGTCTTTCCGCTCCCGGGATTGGAATGACTCCTTACCCTCTCCCTTAAAACCCACTTCCTTTCGTCTTCCCCTCTCCTTCCCTCTTTCCTGATGAGGCAACAGTTTGTTGCGAAAGCTTGAATTTTGTGTGTATGTTTGTGTTTGTTTGTGTGTCTATCGACCTGCCAGCGCTTTTGTTCGGTAAGTCACCTCATCTTTGTTTTTTTTTATATATATATATATATATATATATATATATATATATATATATATATATATATATATATATATATATATATATATATATATATATATATATATATATACCTTTTCATACACATTCAATATGCCCTCCTTGACATGCACAGCATATGTCAATGAGGTATTTAAATTGTTCCCACACTGCAGCACGCATGTCTTGAGTTACAGCTTCCACAGCTGCCGTCATGCAATGTCTCAGTTCAACCATTGTTGTTGGTAATGGAGGCACATAAACAGAGTCATTTATAAACCCCTGTAAGAAATAATCACATACAGTCCAGTCCAATGACCTTGGAGGCCAGTAATGTAAGGCTGAATTATTTTGTCCAGTGCAACCAATCCATTGTTCAGTAATCCTTTGATTTAAAAAATCGCTTGCTCCCAGATGCCAGTCTCACAGTGCCCCATCCTGTTGCTAAATAAAGTCATTTGAATCAGTCTCCTACTGCGGGGGAAGAAAGTTCTCAAGCATATTGAGATATGTGCCTCCTGAAACTGTGTTCTCAGCAAATAGAAATGGAGCATTCACCTTTTCCTGTGAAACTGCACAAAACACATTAAATTTTAAAGAGTTCCTCTCATGTTGTACAGCTTCATATGGTTGTTCTGTACCCCACATTCTCAGATTATGATGGTCCACCTTTCCATTTAAATGAAATGTTGCCTCATCACTAAACACTAAACGTGGAAGAAAACAGTCATTCTCCATCTTGCCAAGAATGAAATTACAGAGCTCCACACACTGTTGTTTGTCACCTTCACAAAGAGCTGGCAGTAACTGAATTTTGTATGGTTTCAAGTGTAAATGTCAAAGCAACACATTTCAGATGGACATTGTGGGCTTGTTGAGCTGCCGAGCTGCATGGCGAACTGATTTCTGCAGACTCCTTGTGAATCTACGGTGGATGCTTTCAGTGTCTGTGTCAGACACTTGGGGATGGCCCAGCAATTTGCCTTGACATAAACAATCTGTTTCCCGGAATTGTTCATGCCATCATCGAATGCTCTGTGTTGTAGGAGGATTCACACCATACCTAGTATGAAAGTCACTCTGAATAGTTATTACTGATCTGCACTGGGCAAAACATAGAACACAAAATGCTTTCTGTTGTCCTGACACAATTTTTACTATAACTGAAGTGGGTGCATTTTGCTGTTACCTGGTGGGAACCGTGTAAAACTCCAGAGTTTGCTCTTTCCAAAAGTACATTGTTCACTCACATATATCAAATAATGCAGTTGTTATGATTTTTAAAATTGGATGATTCTTTTTGATACACCCTCTACTATCATCTAATACTAGTGTTCTGAAAAGCAATAGTAGACACTTCAGCCCCATATTTCTTCAATTCAAAGTTCACTGCCATGCCACTTGGAGTGCTGCTGTTGTTCCATTTCCTTGTTGTGACACAGGTCTTGTGACTTTTGGTGTTCTGTCAGAAAGTGTGTGTAAACACTGCCCCTGTGTGTAATGGAATAGTTTTGATCAAGTCTGATTCATTGTTTGTGAGTGTAGTGGGGCTCTTTGTGTCCGGTGTACTTGTTGAATTTACACTGTAGTGAAGAAATGCAAGCATATTTACAGATAGTGTGTAAGTGAGTAAGTCATATGGTGTCTCATCTTATTGGACTCTACCTGTTTCTTGAACCTGCTTTCATTGACCTGTTTATCCCTTCAAGGATCAGATACAAAGCACAATGTGTACTTCACCTATACATCTAAATAAAAAATTCAGCATTATCTTAATACATTCCAGAAACCATTTTGCAGACCCATAGAAAGAGGCTAGATACTGTCATTGCAAATGAAAAATAGCAATTTGTTGTCAAGTACACAGCTCTTCATAGAAAGATAGAATAAACTTTCAAAAGAGTGTAATCATAACACCATTAATTTTTGCTTGCTATGGAAGATTCGATTCCAATGTAGTTATAATTAAATTTAGGTTTACTAAGAGCTGTTTATGTGTGTTAACATACACTAAAGTGACAAAAGGCATGGGATACCTCTTAATATGCCCAGTGTAGTGCAGCAGTTCAATGTGGCATGGACTCAATAAGTCAATGGACATCATCTGCAGAAAAACTGAGCCATGCTACCTCTGTAGTTGTCCATAATTGTGAAAGTGTTGTCAGTGCAGGATGTTGAGATCAAAGTGACCTCTCGATTATGTCCCATAAATGTTTGATGGGTATCATGTTGGGTGGTCTGTGTGGCCAAGTCATTTGCTTGAACTGTCCAGAATGTTCTTCAAACAAATCATGAACAATTGTGGCCCAGTGACAAGACATTCTTGTTGGTGAACATGAATTCCATGAATGGCTGCAAATGGTATCCAAGTAGCTTAACATAACCATTTTCAGTCAACGATCAGTTCAGCTGACCTGGAGGACCCAGTCCATTCCATATAAACGCAGCCTACACCATTATGAAGCCACCACCATCTTGCACAGTGCCTGGTTGGCTTTTTATTTTTATTTGGTATGCGTATTCCATAGATCCGTACATGCGAGTGATTCGCCTGGATGTGGAACGTGTCAATACAATTGTACAAATACAATTAATGCTACAGAATAGTAATATAATACAATGATATAGATATTATAAGTATCACTTTTTCTCATTTACAAGCTGTCATTTAACTAATATAACAATTCTCAGTATAACATTATAACTATAACATTAACACTATAACATAATATTGTATCATCAATCTAATAACTAAGAGACTAAATACATCTATTATTAAGGGAGGGCATTACTTCTGGAAAAGAATTCATCTAACGAGTACAGTGGATGGTCAAGCAGGTATTTTTTTAACATACCTTTGAACAGCATTTCATTTTCTCTTGTACATTTAATATAATTAGGCAATGCATTAAAAGTCTTTATAGCAGCATACTTTACTCCTTTCTGTACAAGTGTTAAATTTTTTAGTTCAACATGTAGATCATCTTTACCTCTAGTATTGTAGTTATGGTATGAACAATTTGTTTCATACTCAGCATAGTCTTTATTAACTACATTCATCAGAGAGTATATGTACTGACATGTTGTGGTCAGAATACCTAACTGTGTGAAAAGTTTTCTACATGAGGTTCATGGAGGAACCCCACACATGATTCTGACTGCTCTCTTCTGAGCAGTTAAGATTTTTTTTTGAGGCTGGTGAATTCCCCCAGAATATTATTCCGTAACTCATTAATGAGTGAAAGTACCCAAAGTAAGATGATTTTAAAATGCTGATGTCCTCGAAATGAGTAATTATTTTTAGAGAAAAAGTTGTTGATGAAAGCCTTTTTAGAGTAAGGGACACATGCTGTTCCCAGTTGAGCCTACTGTCAATGTGAAACCCCAGGAATTTAGTGGATTGCACCTGTTCTAGTTCCTCGTTGTCATGAGCAATTACTATATTTTCTAGAGTTTTATTTTTTGTGTGGAACTGTATAAAATTAGTTTTTTTAATATTAACTGAAAGAGAATTAATTGAAAACCAATCTGTAACTTCTCTGAGTATATCATTAACATCAGTCTCCAGATTAGCAGTAGACTTAACATCTACAACAATGCTTGTATCATCAGCAAACATTGTGAATTCACAATTTTTACTAATGGACAGGGGTAAATCATTAACATATATTAAAAACAGCAAGGGTCCAAGGACAGATCCCTGGGGAACTCCATGCTGAATTTTGCCCCATTCAGAATCCACTAGATTAGAAGGTCCTTTGTTGCAGCCATTTAGAACCACCTTTTGTTTCCTGTCTTCAAGATATGATTTTAGCCAGTTACCTATAGGCCCTTTGATTCCGTAATGATAGGCCTTCTCCAAGAGTATCTTGTGGTTTACATAATCAATGGCCTTGGAAATATCACAGAAGACACCAACTGGTGACTTCTTACTATTAATAGACTCCAAGACATCATTTGTGAGTGAATATATGGCACACTCTGTGGAAACCCCTTTTTGAAAACCAAACTGTCTGTGGTTAATAATATTATCAAGATATGCCACAATCCTGTTATACACTGCCTTTTCAAGAACCTTTGAAAATGTTGTTAAGAGAGAGACAGGACGATAATTTTTTACATCTGTAGCATCGCCAGACTCAAAAAGAGGTCTCACAATGGCATGTTTCATTCTCTCTCGAACAACTCCCTCATAAAGAGACGTGTTGCAAATGTGAGCAAGTACTACACTTACATCACTACTGCAGGCTTTCAACAGTTTATTAGAGATGTTATCTATACCTGAAGATCCTTTATTTTTCAATGAGTGAACAATTTTTTTTATTTCATTAACAGTTATGGGTGTTACATTTATATAATTAAAATATTGTGGGAGGCTAAGTTTCAGAATATCTAAAGCTTCCCTTAGGTCACCACTGCAACCTATTTGAGAGGTGACACTTAGAAAGTGGTTGTTAAATGTGTCTGCTATCTGTTTACTATCAGTTATTTCCAAACCATTAAGTTTTAGGACAGCAGATTTTTCATTGTCAGATGGTGCAGTACCTGTTTCCCTCTTTATTACATTCCAAATCGTTCTGATTTTATTGTTTGAGCAGTTAATTTCAGATTGCATGCACATAATTTTAGATTTTTTAATGACTTTAGTTAAGATTTTGCTGTATGTCCTATAATATTTCATCTGGAGGGGATTATTGGATTGTCTAGATATTATATACAGTTCTCTTTTTCTCTGGCATGATATTTTTATGCCCTTGGTGAGCCATGGTTTCTTGCTTGATTGCCTGTTCTGTAGTCTACAGACCTTTTTTGGAAAGACATTTTCAAATATACCTGATAATTCATCAGTAAATAAACTATATTTTGTATTAACATCATTTGCAAGATAAACATACCTCCAGTCAGTCTCCCAAATGCATAATTAGAATTTTTGGATATTTTTCTCATTCATGTTTCTAATGGTTTTCCACTGTGCACTAGCTTTGTTCTGATTTGTATTAAAGTTGTCAATTGTGAGTATTTGCGCATCATAATCAGAGAGACCATTTATGACTTTTTCAACTTTGATGTGATTGGTTTTACTCATATCTACAAAGATATTGTCTATTAGAGTGCTGGAAGTGGCAGTAGTTCTTGTGGGAAAGCTGACAGTGGAGACAAGGTTGTAGGTATGCATTAAATTTGCAAACTCTGTCTTAGAAGATGAGCTTTCTAGGAAATCTATATTAAAATCTCCAGTCACTATAATGTCCCTATATTTTATTGTGAGATACAATAGCACAGAATCTAATTGTTTCATGAATACTTTAAAATTACCAGATGGAGCCCTGTATACTGCTACGAATACCAGTTTCTTGTTAGCTTCTACTATTTCTGTGACACATGCCTCAAAGTCTTTCTCTACACAATATTTCTCTACATCTATTGTATTAAAGGACAGGCTGTTTTTCACATAAATAACTGCTTTCTACAAAATGAGGTAGCTAAAACATAGTTTGGTATATTGAGCATTTCGATGCCAAAAGTGATATGGTGTTCTGTCAGACAGAGAATATGAGCACAATTTGTGCCTGTTGGTTCATCAATATTTACAATAAATTGGTCTAACTTACAGAGCAGGCTTTGAATATTTTGGTGAAAAAATTTGAGCTTATTTTTAATTACATGATTGGTTGTGGTGCTGCCACTGTTGGGACTGAGTTTTATTTCTTTTGACATACCAGTATTACAGGAACAGTTTTCTGCAGGGAAGAGGGAGCTGTTGTGCTGGTAACACCCACATTTGTTGTTATTAACTACATTACTTACATTCTGATTGGAACCTTCCCCCTTCTGCCCCAGTACCATAAAAAATCCCCATTTGCAGCTGAGGACTTTCTTGATCTCAGGCACATCCTATGTGGAGCAGCTGCAGTCACTTCTGTGCTCCTTTTTACCATAGAGGATGGATCTCCCGTTGGTGAGGTTTCTACACTGTCAGCTTGTACACTTGATCCTGTGGGGGTTGGTGTTGCTGTTTCTGCTATTGATGACTGTTCTTCCTCCTTAAATGCTGCTGCTTCACAAGTTGGCAGTGGACTAACGTTTCCCACTTGAGTTGTAACTGCTGGTGCTGTCTTGCTTTTGTATAAAAGACCTGTTTGTGTTGATTCACATACAGGTGCTGCTGCATATGAAGTCTTCCCTTCAGCTGTTCCATTAGGTTTGAAGGAGTATTTTTACGACACTGTCTGTATTTCTTCCAATATGGGTCATGGCTTTGTGGGGTCTGCACCACACTTGAATCCTCCATCAGCTCTTGCCAACTGAAATCAGCACTCATCTGACCAGGCCTTGGTTTTACAGCCACTAAGGGTTCAACCAATATGGTCATGAATCCAGGGGATGTGCTGCAGGCGATGTCATACTGTTAGCAAAGACACTTGATTAAGGTCGTCTGCTGCCATAGCCCATTAACACCAAATTTTGCTCAGAATATAGAATTCTCTAATAGTTTTTGAAATGGTCTGTCCCATGAATCTAGCTCCAACTACCATTCCACGTTCAAAGTCTGTTAATTCCTCTCACCCTAATAATGCAAACTGTGAGGTTATCCACATGAGTGCTAAAAGGAGTCTGTTAAACTTTGGTTACATGCTAAATCAGTCAAATCTGAAGGCTGTAAATCAAACAGATGGATTTCAAGCATGCAAAATGGATTTTAAAGATCATGAAAGAGACCCCACAATGCCACTGTAATATTCTTTAAAACTACTATATTCTTCTGAGCTCATTCTGCCACAGTCAAATTGGTAAAAATACTTGCCCATTACATGTGAATAATGAAATGCAGTGTCACCATACAAAAACTATACAAAGATGTAAAAAGAATGGGTAAATAACTCAACAGCACAAGCTACAAGATAATTTGCTATAGAGTGCACTGTTCTCTCTCAGTAGGAAAATAAAGAGTAAGTGGCACAAACTATGTTATGAAGAGTGTTATCTTAAACTTTGTACATTATTTCTACTTGCTAGCAAACATAACTTTGCACACTCCACAGCTGAATGAAATATTCCATTTCGTAAATAATCCAGTTCACGTGGACTTCCTCCTCATATGCGTGTAAATGTTCAGTTCTTGAAAACAGTAAATTTTTAGCACAAAGGACAGCACACTATGAAGTTTTTCTTGCTGTGGTTTCAGCATTGTGAAGAACTGTTGTAATTATTCTTACTGCCAGATTCCTATAAACTTTATTTCTCCAATTTTTATGCTCCCTACATAATAATGGCACATCTACAATTTACATCATATAATGCAGAGTCACTCAACATTTGATTCAGAGTTTCAAATAAGTGTACTTATTGTGCTACACAGTGTTTATTAAGAACTGTCCATTGTCTCCAGAAAATGTAATGTATCTGATATCCAGCAAATACTGATAAAATAGGATGTACTACTGTCTGACAAGATGGCCCAATGTAACAGACTGCAGATTATGAGCTATGTTACATTAACTGTGATTAGGAAGACAGGCTACTGTTTACCCTACAGTTGACAGTGAAAGTGGCTGTCACCATTAAGGGAAGGAGCAGTCTGATTTAATAGTCAATGAGATAAACAGTGTGTTATTCAAATTTGATGAGGTAAAATCCATCAGAGAATGTGTGGCCATTCCAATTGATAAGATGAGTACTTAAACAAGACACATATTCATTGTGATTTACTACATAGATTTTACCAGTGTACAGCCTGCACAATTGATATAGGTAAGCCAATGGCTCTAATTTATATGTAAAATATTGTTGTGGTAGATTAGCTGGTATTGGAGGCACATACACATGATCGCTTCAGATCATGTGTGAACGAGGAGGTCATGCATAAAATGCTGTGTCAACTGGTCCCTTGCACCCAACCACCAGTCAGATACAACATCGTTTAACCAGCCGCGTACTGAGTTATGCCAGTGAGGCGGCACACCATCTTGCTCCCAAATAAAGCATTGTTGTTCAGCTTCTTCCCATCGAGGCACGGGCCATAGCTGTAGCACTTCAAGATAAGAAACATCAATTACAGTTGACACGCCAAAAAAGAAAGGCCCATAAACTTTCTGGAAGAAAGACTCGCACTCATTCAACAGTTTTTCAGTAACTCTTTGTCATTCCACACTCTTCCCATTGCACTCAGGTACACAAACAAAACTGTTTGAGTTGCTCTTTCATTTGGTGCATTATTTAAAACTGTAAGTTGAAGATAATAAATGCTACAACGCCTTAAAACCGGTACGTTCATTATGAAACACCCTATATTACTTTTAACAATCCTGCTCAAAATGTAATGCACTTGTGCCCACATTTCTGCCAGTCTGAAAGGAGATGATGTAATCCATTTCTGAAAGGTCCTTCTGCATTACCTCTGCAGCCTGCAGCGTTGATAATGAAAAATGCCTCTCACAAAGGTGCTTGTTTGGGTTAGGGAATAGAAAAATGTTACCTGGAGCTATATATGGGTTATAGGGAAGGTGTAGGATGCACTTCACATTGATTTCTGCAAGGTATTCAGTAACAACATTTGCACTATGTAGCTGTGCATCATCTATATGGAGCATCCGGTCTGTTTCATGGATATGTGGAATTTCACAGCTGATGTGGACTGCAAACATTTTCAGGTCATCCCTGCAGTTTTGTCCAGTTAATGATGTGTGTGTAGGTACAACAAGGTCATAAACCTTTCCATGAATAACAAAACATGAGATAACCATAATTTTCCCAGCAGAACCAACCACTTTACCTTTTTTTGGGGTTGGTGATGAAGGAGATTTCTACACTGAGTCTTGTTGTTTGCTGTCATAAGGGAAGTCTCTTGGCTTGAACAGGAATTCAGTATTCCAACAGTATTCAGAAGCTTTATGTACCATTGTGGTAAGGATGGTGAAACGATTCGATTGTATTACCCTTAGTTTGCTCACTATCAGACTTTAAAAATGTACATGTTTCCTCAAGAGAATGCATGAAGTAACATGCAGAATTGCAATTGGTACATTTGATGAAAGCAAGATCTGGACACTTCTCCAAATCACATGAATGTGCTGCAAAATAAAGTGTCACTTAAATCACGTTCTTGCATCCAGCAACATGTGCAGAAGTATTATAACAAGCTGCTTACCATGAATATTGAGGCATAGGTGGATACATTGGAGCAGATAGCTGGTTATGAGTAATAGAGTGCATTTTCATTTAAAAAATCCTATTTCCTAATTTAATATCCAAGTCACTGCAGACAGTTGTTATAGAGTCTGTTATCCTTCTTGCATATATCATATATTTTATACTGCCAAAGGAAATTTATGTCCAAACACTGTATGCATTTTGTAGTTTTTGGCAGAATGATCATGCTTTCAGTGTCTTTACCTGGAAATGAATCATTTCCTGCTGATGTGTTCTTGTGAGCACTCCAAGAATCATAAAGTAGTATATACTTCTGGTTATTTGCAACATTGTCACTAACAACATTCATGAAAAGAATTTTAAATGATCTTTTGAATTTTCCCACTTGTGTTACTTTCAAATGTATGTTTAGTGGAAGACTGTCTTCAATAGCCTTTTTAGCTTTAGGGCTGAAAGTTTTCTCTTGAAGACAGATATATGGTTTATTTGTTAGATGCCTGCTCATTGAAAGTACAACATCTATTGCACGACTATGAATTCTGTTGTGTACAGATTGGAACCAAGGCATCTGTTGATATTTCCTCTTTTTAAATAGTGTCATGTTGGCTCATAATTGAATCCACTTGGATCAGTGTTCCAAATGGAGTGTCACTGTATGTGGAAACTTATAGTTTTCTGGTTTACTTCTTTGAGAAATGGGCCCCAGACTGGCCAATATCTTGGTGTTCCTTGTAATCTACCCCTCCTTCACATCATTTGCTGATTGTCACTGTCTTTATGGTTAACTCTTTTAATAACCTTCAAGAGGAGTAAGATTTACAACAAACTCTTTACATATCTTCTTTTCTCATAGTTGGCTTTAGTTTTGCACATCTAGGGGCTGATCCTTGAAGCTGAAATTTTTGACATTATAGATTATGTAATTAATAATAGAAATTTTAAGTGTCCCAAATATTTCATAATTTCAAATGTTTCTAAAAGAAAATAATTTTAACTGTATTCTCAGAGCTATTACATATTGATTGTAACAATGGAAATAAAGTAATTTCTTTTTATGGTTTTTAGCTTGAATTATAACACATTGTGTACATAATCATATGAAATTCTTTTAGAAAAACAGCTGAGATATTTTAACCTATTCAAAATTTATAATGTTAATTAAAATCCGTCTTGATTGCAAATTTTTTTTATTCATATGACCGGTTTCGGTTCATTCAGAACCATCTTCAGTTTTATAATGTTAATTAAAATCCATCTTGATCTGAAGATGGTTCTGAATGAACCGAAACCGGTCATATGAATAAAAAAATTTGCAATCAAGATGGATTTTAATTAACATTATAAAACTGAAGATGGTTCTGAATGAACCGAAACCGGTCATATGAATAAAAAAAATTTGCAATCAAGACAGATTTTAATTAACATTATAAAATCACTGATAGCTGTTATCCCATAAGACATTATGTCTGTTTTTGCAAATATTCAAAATTTGTAAATATTTTGGTATCGACTACTTCTGATGTGGAAAAGTAATGCTAGAGGAGAGTGTCCCTTTACAATACCCCCTCACTAAATTTGAAAACAATATGTTTACAATATTTTGTGAGAGACTAGAAGGTTTGCCAAACAGTGTACAAAATGATGCTGAAAGAGAGAGCACAGATGTATAGAAGTATCTGATACATAACATATTACAGAAAACATAAGAAAAATATCTACTATACAAGACATAATTTATACATATATCAGGACATGGCATTCAGATTTTCAGATCTGTGGAACATTCTGTCACAAGACAATTGATACAATGTCAAAACAACAACATTACAACACTAAACTATATAAGTAAATGCAGAGACAAGGTAAATTACTAGAACTAAAAATTGCAAGTTCACATCATTAAATTACACTTTCAAAATTTTCAAAAGAGAAAAGAAAAACATTCAGAGTCTTAGTGTATGACAAGTGACCCAACCTGAAAAACTCACAACAACAGGTACAGACCAAAAGGATATACTCAACCATCAGTACGAATATGACACAAAATCAGTCAGCTGCATAAACCAGAATATTTAAGAATATGTTGACTCATGAAAGGACAAAACAATGTAAAAAATATTAGGGCCTAAGCTTACGATGTGGGGACTGACCCATGAATCCAAACCACACCCGGTAGACACCAGCAAAACTGTTTCGTCACAACAAAATGAATAAAGTTCACAATTGTATCAATAAGTTCAATCATACGTAAAGAGTAATTATTGGAAGCATCTAGCCTCAGTCAGTATTTGCACACTCTCCTTGAGTACACACACACACACACACACACACACACACATGGGTAAATCCACAGAATCAGCAATTGTCAGTCTAACAGAATACATTTTACAGTCCTTAGATGAGAAAAAGGTTGTCTCTGCAATGTTTCTGGATCTTTCAAAGGCATTTGACACCATTGACCATGAAATGCTGATACAAAAATTTAGCAACTATGGCATTCGGGGGCAACCAGGTGAATGGATAAAATCATACTTGTGCAACCGCAAGCAGTATGTATCATTAGGAAACTCGTACCAATCAGAAACCAAATCCATCAAATATGGAGTGCTGCAGGGTTCGGTAATGGGGCCATTGTTATTTAATGTATTTGTTAATGATATAGGTGTTGAGGAGGAAGAAAAGAAAATATTGTATGCTGATGACATGACAATACCAAATAGTGACCAAAATATGGAACAGCTTGAGAGAAGAGCATACATATCTGAAAATGTCACAGCTCAATGGCTGTTGGAAAATGAACTGGTTATAAATCTAAAAAAGACTATGTATGCAGTGTTTAAAAACAAGGAAAAGGCTGTAGACATGGATTTAGAGGTTGACGGAACAAGGCTGGAAGAAGTAGAATCCGCTAGATTCTTAGGTATTCTTGTGGATAACGATCTGAAATGGAAAAAACATACTAATAATGTCCGTAAGAAACTGAGCTCTGTCATATTCTTAATGATGCAGCTATCACAGTATTCAGACAAGAACCTTCTGTGTACAGTGTATCGTGGACTTTTCGAACCATACTTACAGTATGGAGTGACGGCGTGGGGAAACTCAAACAAACAAGAGACAAAACGAGTGTTCACATTACAAAAAAAAGCAATTAGGACCATTTTAAGAAGAAAGACCTCTGAAACATGCAGAAACTGTTTCAAGAATTTAGGTATCTTAACTTTTTCATCGTTGTATATATACAAAACAATAATGTACATCACAAAAGGTAGTGAGGACTGGATTACAAATGCTAGTGTACACACCCACAATACAAGAAAGAAGAATGAAGTACGGAGCATACCCCACCGACTGGCAATGCTAGAAAAAGGACCCCAGTACTCTGGTATCAGACTACTAAGAAGTCTGCCCAAAACCCTGCAAGATAGTGTACTTCACAATGAATTTACAAAGAAACTTAAAGACTATCTCATTGACAAAGAGTTTTACAGTGTTGCAGAATACTTATGCCATTAAATTTGTATATATTGTTACTTATTATCAGTGATGTAAAAATGTAAGCTAAAGGTGTAGAAAAATAATTGATAAAGAATTTTAATACTTTGACATGTCCTATACTACACGTACATTTACTGTACACAATGTAATCTTACAGGATCAAATAAAATTCAATTCAATTCAATTCAATTCAAAGTATGACCACAACTCAAGTTTCAATGAGATACAATATTGAAGTACTCAGGATAAATACAGGTAAACAGAGTGAACAATCAGCAAATAGTGTGGAAGACATTTACTAGCATAGACAGTATAACAAGATGTATCCAGGTCTGATTTCATACACTGATTTTGGTCCTCCAGTTACTCGAGTCTGTCTCTATGCTGTTCATTTTTGGAACACAACCTACAACCAGCTTACAGACGGAAGTGATGACACTTTCTGCAGGACCTGACCATCATTTTGCAGGACAATGCTCAAGCACGTACAGTGCAAGCTGTTACTAATTTGTTTGACTGAAGGGGCTGCTAAGTGCTATACCACCTACTGCACTCCCCTGACTTAAGCCCTCGTGAGTTCTACTCAGTTTTTAAACTGAAGGAAACACTTCACAGCATTCACTTCAGAAGTGCTACAAATTCGTCGGGCAACAGACCACGCCACTGGAACTGTCAACACAACTGGTACTGCTAAGAGTATCCTACAACTTCCACATTGCTGGCAACAGGTTACACACAATGCTGGTGACTACTTTGAAGGTCAGTAAAACTATCAAACGTGTATCTATTTTTTATGAGCTGTAAATAAATAGTTCCCACTATTAAAGTTCCAATCCTCATATATGGACAGTGTTAAGCATGAATTAAGTGCATGTTAGTGCAGTATTATGTGACAGTAATTTAAGGAAGGGTCTCAGTAATGACCTACTTAAATAATCCAGCACTGGGTTATGACATTTCTTCTCAACATCAGATTGTAAAGTTCCTTGGCTTGGTTGACCATGAAGATGTGGTAACTGTCTTCCTTTAGCTGCATGGTGAAGGAATAACATTCACCAACACAGTGTACATTGAAGAACACTTTCATGTAGTAACTGTTGCATATAGGGACAAAGCCTGAACGTTTGGGAGAAGAATCACACTTGGGCAAATATATCAAAGATCCTTGATCAAAGAATCTACTAGTCAAACATGAAGATGGCATTTCTTTGTCCCCCTGCCCCTTCCTAGGTAGTGTGGAGCATGGGGGAGGAACAGGGATGCTGTCCATGATGAAATTTTGAAGCCATGAAGGTGGATGAAGGTGTTGTCCTGCACAGGAGCATGATAGTTTGTTCAGTGGAGTGAACTACATGAGTTGCGGGCAGAAGATGCTGTCACCTGAAATTCTGGTAATTATGAGGTCCTACTTAGCATCTTGTGGAATCTCAAAGGATTTCAGTACTTGTATGCAAGTTGTTGTGGCATCATGTTGTGTTGGTGGAATGATGGCAAGAACAAATAAAGTGCGGTCTTGAACCTTGATTGAGAGGGTGTCTGTTTTTATATCTATGACATCAATGGTAAACATTGTATCAGGAGGACGCATAGGAGTTGTGAGTGTGATGTCACACTGGGAGGTGAAGTCATTGCACATTTAAAGCATTGTGTCTTGTGGAGAAGTGTTGTTGACTGTAGACACCAAAGCTGTTTGAACAGAGAGCTGTATATCATCTGTTAATGACCGTGGAGGTAGCAAAGAGTAGCTGTTGAAGTGCTGTACACAATCAGGGTGGCTGAGCCAGGTTGTTTGCATGGCTCAAGAGTCAGTATTCATTTTGTGTCCTTCAGCATGTCTGCCAACTTGATGTCATTGGTCTTGATGTCAGATGGGTCAACACGTCCATATCAGTGGGGGACATTATAATGTTCACTCGGGATAGTAATCAGTGACAACAGAGTCAGATTACACAAGATATACTGGTTAAGTAATAATTAAGGTGCTGTTAGCCATTAGGAACTGGCCATCACTCCATTGGGTTATAATAAAAAGAGGCTCATTAATTAATGAAATTAAAACCCATGGTGCTGTGACCATTATTTCTTTCTTAATTAGAGATTCCAAACATCTTTCAGTAAAAGACTCAAAAGTAGTGGTGCTACCAAAAAAGGGAGGATCTAAACCAAGTAAGTAATCTTATAATGCCTGCCAAGATGTATGGGCTGAGTCCTTTACTGATTACAAAGAATGCTTAAGGGTAGTCCTATCAAATCAGTACAAGATTTCAATATTCTGGTAGAAACATAATAGCAGCCAGCAGTGTTACTTGCTTTTATCATTCTGATAAATTTTGTAGTATCACTAGGGTTAATGTTTGGTTGTGGTGCATGCAATGTTACCTGAAGTAAATATCATGCATTTATATTTGGTAGTTTATTGGTGTATGCAATGTTTGATGAAGAAGTCCTAATCATTAATTTTCGTGGCCAGTGATTTTAATGTGTTTCCATTTTCTAAAGCCTCAGTTGCATTTGGACCACTGTTTGTGATAATGGTCCACAGTGTTTTGCATTATTCTTAGATTGTTGTAGTTTTGCTTTCTTAATAAAAGACTGATGCATTTGACATTACTAGTGGTAATGAAATTTTAACTCCTGACTACAACTTGGCCCCCATATTAGCAGTTAGTCAACTACAATATTATTGCACCTGGTAGTGAGGGCATTTATTTTGTCTTATCATGAGTTTTTTCACGATACAGCATGAGTAAATGCTGGGCTACTCGATAGTTTATCTACAGCTGCCTTGAAATCAATCACAATGTGATGCATTTTCCTTTGTCATCACTGTACATGTTTACTGTAATATCACATGTGTTTCTGACAATGGTCACAGGAGGCCCAGTGCAATAATATTGTGGTCAGGTAGCAAGGCTCTCTCTTCCTAGCACAATATACTTTAAATCCTGGAATTACTCATCCCTTATCCTTCCTTTGTTTATTTTAACCTTGCTCATTTTAAGGAAAACAGAACTCTTAGTGTTGTGTACACTTTCTGCTTAATAAATCTCTTCCCTGTGACCACATGACCAGCCACCCACCCACCCACACACACACACACACACACGCACACACACACACACACACACACACACACAAGGTGTACAACTTTGCTTCCACCGTTTGCTGATAGGTGGCAACAACGGTAAGAAGCAGTCAAAAGAAACAGATCGCAGACATCAAGCAGTTTGCTTGGACCTCGGTCAACATAAACTCATTCAAGCATCAGTCAATTTATGTCTGCATTATAAAGTTGTTCTCGATTGTAAATGTCAGTTTACGAGCCTAATTCTCGTCATTTGTGGGAGGTGTAACTATGAAGAAAACAGCGGCTGAGTCTCATCGATTGCTCTTAAGTACATGTGGTAAGGACACTATTAGTGAAAGAATGTGTCATTAATGGATTCAATGTTTCAAGAACAGTGATTTTAACGTCATAGACTGGCATAGTGGTGGAAGAGAGATGATGCAGTATTGGAGACATTGCTGAGTGAAGACTCACGTCAAACTCAAGAAGAATTGGCACGATTAGTGGGAGTGACATAGCAAGCCATTTCAAAATGTCTGAAGGCTAAGAGCATGATTCAGAAAAAAGGAACTTGGGTCCCATGTGAGCTGAAACCAAAAGACATTGAAAGGCGTTTGTGTGTTTGTGAACAGTTTCTTCAGAGGCAAAAACGGGATTTCTGCATCGCATTGTGACTGGGGACGAAAATGGGTTCATTATGATAACCCTAACAAAAAATCATGGGGATATCCCAGCCATGCTTTCACATCAACGGCCAAAACGAACATTCACGACTCCAAGATCAAGCTCTGCATTTGCTGGAACCAGCTCGGCGTTGTGTACTATAGGTGTTAAAACCAAGTCAAACAATCACAGGTACTTGTTATCAAACACAGTTAATGCATTTGAGCAAAGCATTAAAAGACAAATGGCCACAATACAGCAAGAGGCACAATAAAGTGATTTTTCAGCACAACAACACTCGACCCCACGTTGCAAAAGAGGTCAAAATGTACTTGGAAATGTTAAAATGGGAGGTCCTACTCCACCCACCATATTCTCCAGACATTGCTCCCTCTGACTATCACCTGTTCAGATCAATGGCGCATGGCCTTGCTGACCAACACTCATGAAGAAGTCAAAAATTGGATCAATTCATGGATCGCTTCAAAAATTTTTCGACACGGGATTCGTACACTGCCTCAAAGATGGGAGAAAGTAGTTGCCAATGAGGGAAAAGTACTTTGAATAATACATATGTAATCAATTTGTTTATATATATAACGCAAGATACACAGGTTTAAAAACAAACTATCAGTGGCTGTTACACTATGTCCTTCTACAGGGTGGCACACAAAACGTGTTACCAATTGTTTCTTTCACAATTTACGATGCACATTAGACATCCTGCTGGGATCTCTTCCACAGTACCAGCAGAACTTGGGAAAACAAATGAGCTACAAAATGATGTGTAATTCACGATATTGCTGCTAGGAGGCTAGTAAGCAGCAATGGCTGACATGGAAGACTGATGACATAGCAACAACGATCGGCAATTGTGTTACTTTTTCATGAAATAAAAAGCCTTTTTGTGACTCAGAGGCATTTTTGACAACAGTTTAACACACGATGGGTCCCTTGCAAGAAGACCATTCACAGGTTGTATGATAAATTTGTACAGGAAGGAACAGTATTGGAAGCGAAGCAACCTCGGCCTAAGCCTGTTTGTTCGCCGGAGAATATTGAAGTGGTACGAGTTGCTGTACAGAGAAGTCCCAGAAAATCATGTAGAAAGGCAGCAGTGCAACTGGGAATATCCAGACACTCCGTTCAATGCATTCTTAAAAGTGATCTCCATATGTACCCATACAAATGACCTGTTCACAGAAGCTCACTGAAGAACACAAGCAGCAGAGACTACTGTTTGCTCAATGGGCGGAGGATAGGGAAGAAACTCTCAGTAACATTTGGTTTTCAGATGAGGCGCATTTTCATTTAGACTGTGTGATTAACAAACAAAATGTACGCTTTTGGGCCACTGAAAACCCACAAGTGCTTCACCAATGACAACATTATGCTCCGAGGATTACAGCATGGGCAGCAATTTCCAGTCACGGACTTATTGGACCCTTTTTCTTTGAATAAACTGTGAACAGTGAGCGTTATTTGAGCATGCTTCACAATAGCTTCATTCCACAGCTTCTTGCTACTGCCTTGCCCTTCAACACACAGTGGTTCATGCAAGATGGAGCAAGGCCACGTACTGCAAACACTGTGTTGGAGTTTCTACACGAGCATTTTGACATGCGGATCACTTCACTCAGGTTTCCAGGTCACTTCAATAAAGGACAAAATTACCCCCCCCCCCCCCTCTCCAATAGTCCAGACCTCAATCCGCATGACTTTTTTCTTTGGGGGTACCTGAAGGAAAAAAATTTCCCGAAACGTCCACATGATTTAATGGAGCTGAGAAGACTTATTCTTCAAGCTTGTAGTGAAATTACGGAAGACATGTGCCGTAGGGTAATCACTAATTTCAGTGTTCATTTGAAGGAAGTTAGGAAACAAAATGGTGGACATATTGTACATGTGCTGAGTTAGAACAAATCTTCATGGATGGCTCTTCATTGTAGCATATGTTCCTTTCAGATTGTATTGACAATAAAGCTTATATTCAAAAACAAAATGTTAACACATTTTGTGCACAACCCTATATTTTCCTGCAGAATGTCATTGAGACAAATAACTCAACACCTCTAGGTGACAGTGTTCCATACTGTCTGACAGAATATCAATATTAATGTCTCCACACTGTAATGTACTCCTCCATCACATCATTTTTTGATTATCACTGACTTCATAATTAACTCTTTTAATAAGCTTTGGGAGGAGTAAGATTTACTATAAACTTTTCACTTATCTTCTTTTCTCAAAGTCTGCTCCAGTTCTTTACGTCTAGGGGTGATTGTTGAAGCTGAAATTTTTGACACTATAGGTTCCCATGGTTCCAACTGACATGAATAATGCTGAAGTACTGCCTGAGCAGCGATTTCTGTTTCTTCTATATCACACTGTCTTTACAATTTCTACATCAACAAAACTGAAAATTACATTGGTAATGTCAAAATTAAAATACGTCTGATCACATCAGAGGCATGCCCACTCTACTCATCCATTCTGTGGTACTAACAATATTCCAAAGAGTTTATAAATTTTCTTGACAAATGAATCTCCACCAATTTATATTATTATTTTATAAATGAATCCAGAAGTAAACATAATAAATATCATCAGATTGTGTATTAATAATAATTTCAAATATTTCTAAAAAAAGAAAAGAAAAAAAGAAATTTTAAGTTACATACAGAGTTAGTACATATCAGTTGTAACAACAAAAATAAAGTAATTCCTTTTTATGGATTATAGCCTGAAATATACCACATCGTGTGTTTAAAACGTTGTAATTACTTTGGTATCAACTACTTCTGTTGAAAAAAGTAATGCTAGAGGAGGGTGTCCCTTTACAACACACAGTGATTCACAAGTTACGTCTGCATATTGCTATTAAAACTTTCCCTAGTTGCTTTATGAATTTTGTGATTTTTCTGCAGGTGGCCTGTAAACTGCAAGTAACAAACATGTGTCTTCTGATCGACTACTGTGGCACATCATTCAAAGAGCTGTTAAGTGCAATATTAATTTCATTTTTGCATATAAAGCCACTCTCTCTTATATCTTAGTGGCTTTAAAGTCATATGATGTTATAGAAGTGGTCACCTAAGGAACTATGTATTGAGGCTATGTCCAATAGAAAGGGACAGGGCACCATTTGATGCTTCAGCCAACAGTATCATTCTGCCTTGTCTACCTGTAATATGCACTTAAGAGTGAGCATAGAACATTAAGTGTTGAATTTCATGTTAGCCTGGGTGCAGTGTGGGTACATAGTTACTGTAGCATTCATTATATACTGAAGCGCCAATGGTATAGGCATGTGTATTCAAATACAGAGATATGTAAACAGGCAGAATACGGCGCTCCAGTCAGCTATGTGTATATAAGACAGCAAGTGTCTGGCACAATGATTAGATCGGCTACTGCTGCTTCAATGACAGCTTATCAAAATTTAGTGACTTTGAACATGGTGTTATAGTGGCGCATGAGTGATGAGACACAGCATCTCTGAGGTAGTGACGAAGTGGGGATTCTTCTGTATGACAATTTCACGAGTGTACCGTGAATATCAGTTGTGGCTGGAAAAAGATCCTGCAAGAATGGGACCAATGACTACTGAAGGGAATCTTTCAACATGACAGAAGTGCAACCCTACCACAAATTACTGCAGATTTCAGTGCTCGGCCATCAACAAGTGTCAGTGTGGAAACCATTCAATGAAACATCATCATATTCCCTTGATGAATGCACAACACAAAGTTTTATGCCTCATCTGGGCCCATCAACTCTAACATTGGACTGTTGATAACTGGAAACATATTGGCTGGTCAATTGTTTCAAGTTGTATTGAGTGGGTGGACGTGTACAGGTATGGAGACAACTTCATGAATCCATGGACCCTGCGTGGCAGCAGAGGACTGTTCAAGCTGGTGGAGGCTCTGTAATGGTGTGTGGCATGTGCAGTTGGAATGAGATGGTACTCTTGATATATCTAGATGTGACTGACAGGTGACACATATGTAAGCATCCATTCATGTCCACTGTGCACTCCAACAGACTTGGGAAGTTCCAACAGACTGTCTGTATGTGTGGATGGATATGTGTGTGTGTGCGAGTGTATACCTGTCCTTTTTTCCCCCTAAGGTAAGTCTTTCCGCTCCCGGGATTGGAATGACTCCTTACCCTCTCCCTTAAAACCCACTTCCTTTCGTCTTCCCCTCTCCTTCCCTCTTTCCTGATGAGGCAACAGTTTGTTGCGAAAGCTTGAATTTTGTGTGTGTGTTTGTGTTTGTTTGTGTGTCTATCGACCTGCCAGCGCTTTTGTTCGGTAAGTCACCTCATCTTTGTTTTTATATATAATTTTTCCCACGTGGAATGTTTCCTTCCATTTTATATATATATATATATATATATATATATATATATATATATATGTGTGTGTGTCTGCTTGTGTCTGTATATGTGTGGATGGATATGTGTGTGTGTGCGAGTGTATACCCGTCCTTTTTTTCCCCTAAGGTAAGTCTTTCCGCTCCCAGGATTGGAATGACTCCTTACCCTCTCCCTTAAAACCTAAATCCTTTCGTCTTTCCCTCTCCTTCCCTCTTTCCTGACAAGGCAACCGTTGGTTGCGAAAGCTAGAATTTTGTGTGTATGTTTGTGTTTGTTTGTGTGTCTATCGGTGTGCCAGCGCTTTTGTTTGGTAAGTCACATCATCTTTGTTTTTAGATATTTTTTTTTATCCCACGTGGAATGTTTCCTTCTATTATATAGAGGTATTAGTTAGTTATGTCTACATGTTTGTGCTTGAATTTGAGATTTATGAAATGAATATTTTTTGTTGCTTGACATGTGGTATGCATCAACACCACTATGTCTATACACAGAAGTTTTACTTATGTTTAGAAATGTGATTTGTTGAATTAAGAGTTATGGTATCATTTATATTGGAAATAACAACTAGCAGACCTGGTATCAATAATACTGATTTACATTACTTACTTTGTATACAAAATTGATATTTGACTTCTTAAGTGATTGTATAAACTCAGGGAACCTTCATCTGATACGTGTTTACTTACACACACTGTATGACTGAAATATGATACACTGAGAGCATTCTAGAAGGAAAAATGCACTACTGATGATTTGTTATACATTGCAAAGGGAGAATTATAACAATGAAGACAATCAACTATTGACAAAATTATTCAATAGGATGGATAAAACATCTGCTCACCTAGTGGCAGCAGAAGACACACAAAAAGACTGCTGTAATTGACAAACTTTCAGAGCTAGTGGCTCCTTCTTCAGACAGAAGGTTTGAAGGGGAAGGAAGAAGGGTGAAGGAAAAGGACTGGAGAGGTCTAGGAGAAGGGGTAGATTTTGAGAAAGTTGCACAGAACTGCACATCAGAGGAGACTTACTGTATGGTATGAGAAGGAAAGACTGATTGTTGGGGACTGCATCGGATGAGATTTGAAAACCAGAGAGGTTAAAGATGGAAGACAGGGTAATATGCAGACAGAGATTACTGTCTTACGTCATGCATGAGTTAATAAGAGTGAAAAGCTTAAGTGCATTCTACGTAACAGAGGTGGGAGAGGGTAGTGATAAATAGATGGGAAAGACAATGGAAGATATAGAAAACTAAAACAGAGTGAAGCAAAGAGTAGTTACAGTGAAGACATGCTGAGACAGAAGAAATTAATGTAAATTAAGGTGGGTGGTGAGAACCAAGGACATGTTGTAATGTTAGTTCCCACCTATGGATTTAGAAGAAACTTGTGTCTGGGGGAAGAATCCAGATGGTGCGTGTGGTGAAACAGATGCCGAGGTCATGAATGTCATGTTGTAGAGCATGCTCTGCAACAGGATATTGTGATTTGCCAGTATACACCCTCTGCCTACGCCCATTCATCCTAATTGATAATTTGGTGGTAGTCATGCCACTGTAGAAGGCTGAACAGTGTTTACATAATAGCTGGTATAGGACATGTGCCAGGTGGGAACTAACACTACACCATGGCCTTGGTTCTTGCCACCCCCTGGCCCTAATTTACGTTAATTTCTTTTGTCTGAGCATTTCTTCACTGTAACTACTCTTTGATTCACTCTGTTTTAGTTTTCTACATCTTTCATTGTCTTTCCTGTCTATTTTTCACTGCCCCCCCCCCCCACCTCTGTTAAATAGAATCTATTAGCTTTTCACTCTTATTAACTCATGCATGGTGCAAGCAGTAATCTCTGTCTGCATATTACCCTTTCTTCCACCTTTAAGCTATCAGGTTTTCAAATCTCATGCAATGCGGTCCCCAACAATGTCTTTCCTTCTCATCCTGTACGGTAAGTCTCCCCTAACTGGTGGTTTGGGGTGACTTTCCCAAAATCTACCCATTTTCCTAGAACTCTCCAGTCCTTACCCTTTAACCCTTCTGCCTGTAGAAAGAGCCACTGCCAATTACAGCAATATTTTATGTGTGTGTTCTGCAGCCACTTGGTGAGCAGATTTCTTATCTGTCCAATTAAATAATTTTGTAAAGAGAAAAGTGGTATTTTACTTGAAATGTCCTGTCATAGGAAGAAGACTGTTTATACTGATATGTTCTGTACTGGAAGAAAAGATGTATTTAGATTTAAATACTCTACACTGGTAAAATATTGATAGCTTATTGTATGTGCTTGTAGCAAATGGGAAGATACTTATGGCTTATTGTCTGAGATTAGAGTAAACAGCGATAAATGATATAACTGACCATGATAACTTGTTTGGGGGTGGGAGGGTGGGGGGTGGGAGGGTTGGGGGGTCTGTGGCACCATCACTATATGCTATGTATGAAGTAAGAGACTGAGGTAAGAGTTGTGCTTACCTACCTCAAAATGAAAGTTAGGAGATACATTAGGTTTGTCTGCCTTATTACATTACAATTGAAAATAGGTCATGTTAAAGAAAATATTGATTCTATATTATATAAGAGGAAGTGGAGAAAGTTTTTTTTCTATACGTGGTAGTACTGTTTCTCAAAACTGATCACTTCTAAATGATGTTTTGTTTATATCTCAATTATTGTCATATGTCATAAGTTATTGTACTTTGTTAGCTCTTTTGTTGATTGCCTGCATAAGTTTTGTCCAATCTGTGGTTGTACAATATTTTTCATATGATTTTGAAGTTATTTGGATTTCTTCATTAATTGTTAAGTCATCAGCTAGAATCTTTGTACGTAATTTCACCTTTTGAGCTCTGTAATGTGATTTTCAACAACTGGTAGGAACATGCATTGTCAATACGTTTGGTTGCAATTAGGACTTTTCATTTACAGACAACTGGATATCAAAAGGAGCAGCAAATATGCTGTGTTTTATAATGTTAGAAACCTATAACAATTCTGTTTGTCATACTGTGAACTTGCTATACTATTGTTTAACATAACAGCTTGTAGTTACTTCACAGTTACTGTAATTCACAACACAAAGCTAACTGACACTGTAAACAAAGTGTTTACAGGCTAGTAGATTACATATTGAAATTCTGCCTACACAAAAAATAATGTATTCATACTTAAAGAAGGAAACATAGTAGGAATGCTTAGGATAATGTATTTTCAGTGCAATTAACAAGAATGTAATCAGTGTTGTTTGTTTGACTCATTTCACTTATTTTTCCATAAAAACAACAAATGTGTATTTGACTTTGTGTCCTATTTCATATATTTTAATTGTAATCTCCAAATGATAACATTTTCCGTTATTTTGAACAACATCTGCAATTGTAATTAATGAAATTACTGTATGAAACAATGTTGTACATCTGAAATTTTCTTTGACTTTTCATGCTATTAGAAAATCATGGTGTTCTATGGCCCACTTAAGAAATTTCCTGGAAGAATCAACTGCAGCAGAAACACCAAAAAGGAGTTAGAACATATTTTTGAACAATCTGAGTTACAACCGCCCAACTTCAAGATTAACATTCGTAGAAACTTTTACTTTGATTTGCTTTTATTTGACAGTTACTATCCACAGCAAGGCAGGAACACCTCAACCTACAACCATGAAATTTGGTAGGAAGCAAACTTTCACACTACAACTAAAGAAAAAAATTCCAGATTTCTTAAATTGTAATTATAGCACAAACACACATACAAATGTCACTTATTATCAGACTGCCTGTCTGTCCATCCAGCTGTTAAGACCCCTTTTCCTCAGAAATGAGTAGACATATCAAGTTGAAATTTTTGTCACATACTAAGGTCTATAGTCCCTTGGCAGTACAATAAACATTAGCTTCTGAGTCAATGCAGGCAAAATATCAAGATCTAAATGTCAAAACATACAGAGCACATTCAGTTGACCTAGAATCATGAAATTTGCCCAAAAGCAAGGCTTCATGCTACAACCAAAGGAAAAAATGCTGAAAAATTGTTAGTTTGTAATTATATCACATGAAAAAAATGCCATTTGTTACCTGGCTGTCTTCTGTTGGCCTACCCGTAAAGCTCCCTTTTTTTGAGGAATATATAGATGTATGAAGGTGAAATTTAGAATGTTTTTATCAACTGTTCAGCATATTTTGGTACAATTGGCCTTGCAACATGTAAAGCACAGTTAATACATCATCTACATGAGTAAATAAAAGTACATGTTAGTAAGACTACAATGTTAGTTGCTCATACACTTATTAACATTATATAGTTACTAGAGATGCTTGTTTATACAAATGTATATAAATGCTAAATTACAATTGTATATCAGTTACATACTAAGACTACAATGTCAGTTGCTCATACACTTATTAACATTATATAGTTACTAGAGATGCTTGTTTATACAAATGTATCATCATCATCATCATTTAAGACTGATTATGCCTTTCAGCGCTCAGTCTGGAGCATAGCCCCCCTTATACCGTTCCTCCATGATCCCCTATTCAGTGCTAACATTGGTGCTTCTTCAAAATCATTCTTAACCGAATCCAGGTACCTTCTCCTTTATATACAAATGTATATAAATGCTAAATTACAATTGTATATCAGTTACATACTTCAACATATTGAATACTTACATTTAGAGTTTATGATTACTTTTGGCTACTTGAAGCAATATACTGATATATTTGTTTACATATGTGGTGCAGAGTGCCATAAAAATCGATATTTGTTCTGTGCGTAAGTGTGCTATCTTCGAGGAGAGGGCTTTGGAGAGCATGTTGGACGTTAACGGCAGTTAGCCTCCGGACTTGTATCTGTGTAGACGCTAAGTGTGAATAAATCTGTATATGAGAGAATTCTAGTTGTTTACCTACAACTATACCAAATACCCTCACTGGTGACCCCGTTTTTGTGTAATACGCGTCCAAGTTACCGCCTGAAGATTATTTATGCGCCTACCGTGTCGGGTTTCTCCACGATCGCGAGGGCTTTGTTCAGCTCCAGACAATGGCCTTTCAGCATTCACCGCCGCCCGGATTCCAGAAACATCTCTCCAGCACTCCTGCCGTCATAGTGGACATGCTGCAAGAATCTTCGGAATCCTTCAGCCAGAACAGGCAGTGGAATTCATCGAGTGCCGCCAGTTTCTTCCAACCGCCAACGGTCGTGGACTCTGGCTTTGTTAGCCTGGACCTTCCCACGTGTTCTCCCCAGAGTGTTGGTCAGAAAATTTCTACTTCTGTCTCAAACACACAATTCAATACAGTTCGTGGCGTTGAGCGAGGTTTTGCTACTTTGGAAAATCCAGTAGTAAATTCAAACTCGAATCAGTTCCCGCCACGTGTGTATCCTTCCGCGCCAGCTAGTCAACAGGTGTTCAATGCTCGCCAAACAGCAAATATCACACCGAGTGTGCATCCTAGTGGACCTGTTAGGGATCCTTGTGTTGCTTCTAATCAAGTCAACAATTCTGTGCTGGACAGTAATTACTCCGACATCTACAACCAGCCCCACCACCCAAGGTCGAGTGAATACTGTGTGCATAACGGACATTCACCAGCGTACTTAAGCACTTGTGGCTTCTCTCCAAGCTACCACGTCAACGAGAATGCACATTTCGACTATGATCCTCACACTGTTCGAGCGTCCGCCGCTTCTCAGCCGCCCCACCGGCATCAAGTGAATTTCGCGATTCCCGCATTATGGGACGCCAATAGTTTGGACTCGCAATCTTCTGCATGCTCTACTTCCGTCCAAAGTAATAGGCGCACCTCCGCAGTGACTGCAGAGCCGAATCTGCCGAAATTACCAGACTTCAAACCCGCTCACCCGGAGTTCTGGTTTAATCTGGTTGAGCAAACATTCAATGTCTGTGCTTTGGACGACGAAGCACGCTTTGCCTGCCTCATGAACCATCTTCACGACCGCGTCGATTTAATTTATGATCTGGTCAAAGCACCCCCCCTAGCAGGGAAGTATGCTGTGGCAAAACAAATGATACTGGAGCGCGTCTCTAAAACCAGGAGAGAAAATGTGCGACAGCTCATCTACGAAGAGCGTCTCGGCGACAGGTCTCCGTCCCAGCTGTGGCAGTGCATCCGTCTTCTCGTCAATGAGCAAGTTTTGCCTGATGACACGCTCGCAGAAATCTGGACTGAAAAGCTGCCTTTGCCTGTCCAGACTGCAATCTCTGCGTATGAAGATAGGCCGGTAAATGAACGTTTACGCGCCGCCGACAGAGCATACTCCACCAGGCAACGTGAGCTCCGTGCACTGCATTCTGGACGTGACCGCACTAAGACGCTTTCTGACGCCACGCCCTTGTCTGGTGCTGCTGATAACAAGTTTTTTAAACTAGCCGCCCTGCCTGCACCTTCAACTCCTCGCAACGACAGTGCATCGGCCTCTGTGGAAGACTCTGGGGCACATACTCCGTCACCTAGCAACTACCCACAGGAGCACAGGCCCGCCCAACCTTATTGTTTCTTCCACGCGAGATTCGGGGAGCAAGCTCGCAAATGTCAGTCACCGTGTTCTTACCCAAACTCCAACCGCAGGTAGGCTACAGTGCCACCTCCTGTGATGTAAACAACAGGCACCATCCCACGTTGCACTCCGTTTCGGACAATAACAGTAAGTGTGGTCGAGTCTATGTTCACGATTTATGATCAGGTGTATGTTTTCTGGTAGACACTGGTGCAGACGTCTCTTTGCTGCTGGTTCGCCTAGCAACCAATAAAGTGCAACCACACAAAACAGTACTTCGTGCAGTGAACTTGTCTACCCTACAGTGTTCGGGTTCCACTTTGTATACAGTGAAACTTTCGCCCGAGTGCAAGCTGGAGTGGACGTTTCTAGTGTCAACAATTGAAGAACCTATTCTCGGAATTGATTTCCTCAAGCACTATCAGTTGTCACTAGATTTTGTGCAAAATACTGTGTTTTACCCCTCCCTTAACAAACATATTCCTTTCGCTTCGCCGAGTGACAGTTTGGCTAACACCAAACATGTGTGCTGTGCTAAGACGTGTGTAAACCTATCCTTGGAGCTGCAATCTTGGACAAACAAGTGGCTAGTGGAGTGCGCCAAGTCTTCTAAGTTGCGGATGGAACATGTGGAAATGCTGCTGCATCTCCGCGACATACACCACGAGTTGGCCTCCACACAACAACGCCTCGCGGCACTACAAGCAGACGACTCGTCGGCTACAGACAAGGTCAGTCCGTGCCAATCTGGTGTTCCCGTGCCTGCGCACATTAACGACGATGTTGTGAACTCTGTAAACTGTGTCAGCACCCCCTTTTGTAATGATAGGGTATGCCCGAGCGCTCATGCTCCTTGCGTTCCGAATGGACAATTAACTTGCCAAGCTCGTGGCAATGAACTACGGCCATCTGCTGTCCGGCCACGCCCACTCGTGCCTACAGCTTTCATAGTGGCACGGCCTGCTACCAAGAACCAGTGTACCAAACTCGCCCATGTTAACACGTGTGCGGCCTTTACGCAGCCTACGAGCGGGTGGCACACCTGTACTTCCGTGCCCTCAGCGCCACAGCTTGGCCCATCCGTCACTGCCTGCTCCGCTTCACGGACATCTGACTATCGTGCTGCGCCACGTATTGCAGTAGTCACCAACGGCACAGTTCATTGCTTACGTCTAACCGATGGGCCGCCCATATCGCAATGTCCACGCTGCCTCAAGCCGGAATTTATGAAAATTGCAAAGGAACAATTGGACAATCTGTTACAAAAGGGAATAATTGAACCTTCTTCCGGTTGCTGGGCTAGTCCTATCCTGTTTGACCAAAAGAAAGACGCTACTTGGCGTATGGTCGGAGACTATAGGCGTTTAAATGCCCGCACCATCATTGATAAATATCCAGTCCCACACATCGCAGACTTCAATCATGCGCTCACAGGTGCAAAGTACTTCTCTGTTTTGGACTGTAAGCACGCATTTCATCAGATTCCTATGGCTCCGGAGGACATTGAAAAGACTGCCATAACCACTCCCTTCGGGCTGTTCCAATACAAATTTATGCCGTTTGGGTTGAAAAATGCCCCCCAGACGTGGCAGCGTTTCATCAGTCAAACTTTATCCCATCTAGACTTTTGTTTCGTAAATATGGACGACATATTGGTTTTTGCTTCTACTTTAGAACAGAGTGAGGAGCGTGTTCAAGTCGTGACAGATATTTTAGCAGCTGCTGGTATTGAACTGAACAATAAAAAGACTCAATTGCACCAGTCATCCGTCACATTCCTAAGTTATGTTGTGTCATCGGACGGTCTGACACCACCACAGGACAAGATCAAGCCTGTTCTCGAGATGCTACACCCTCAGACCTACAGGGAATTACGCAGGTTCATCGGAACAGTTAATTATTACCGGAAACATTTGCCAGCCGCTTCTGCGGTGCAGGCTCCTCTCACAGATGCTCTCGCTGGCCCACAAACTTCTGTACCATGGACACCAGACATGGACAAGGCATTCAATGAACTCAAACAGCTGTTGGCCTCCGCTGTCACTATTGCTCACCCAAGGGCGGACACCACAATGTTTATCACTACTGACGCTAGTGACAATGCTATTGGCGCAGTACTGAGTCAGACATACAACGATGTTACGACCCCCCTGCAGTTTTTCTCAAAAAAGCTAAACAACGCACAGAAGAAATACTCAGCATTCGACAGAGAATTACTTGCAGTTTACGAGGCCATAAGACACTTCAGAACTGATGTTGAGGGACGAGATTTCTATGTGCTCACTGACCACAAGCCGTTGGTTCCTGCCATAAAAAATCCTGCGGCTGATCCGCCCCCACGACGCTTTCGTCACATCGATTACATCTTGCAATTTACTAATGACATTCGCTACATCCGAGGAGCGGAAAATGTGGTCGCTGATTTTCTCTCGCGTGTTGGTGCTGTCACAACCTTAATTGACTTAACTGACCTACCTTGGTTGCAATCGGCAGACCCCGATACCATGCAGTTGATTTCTCTCCAACCGGTATGCTCTACTTTCCCTGGCATATCTGACTTAGTGTGGTGTGATGAATCGATTGGTATGTTGCAGCCATTCATTCCTAAGCTCCTCCAACGCCAGGTCTTTGACAAACTACATTCACTAGCACACCCCGGTGTCAAAGCTTCCACCCATCTGGTAACTGAACGGTTTGTCTGGAGAGACATGCGCCGTGATTGTCAGTCTTGGGCAAGGGCATGCATGCTGTGTCAACAGAACAAAGTTTCCAGGCACACTTCTCCACCCCTTGGCTGTTATGCCCAACCGCCAGGCCGGTTTCACCATGTTCATGTCGACCTCGTAGGCCCTTTGCCCCCCTCCGAGGGTTTCTGTTACTTGTTTACAGCTATTGACAGGATGACTCGGTGGGCTGAGGATGTGCCTATTCTGAACATTACCTCTGAGACAGTAAGTCAAGCATTCTTAGATTCATGGATCTCTAGATTTGGCTCACCTGTTTACCTCACCACTGACCAGGGGCGACAATTCGAGTCTTCAGTTTTCTCTGACTTATGTAAAATGTGCGGTATTGTCAAAATTCATACTTCTGCATACGACCCCCAAAGCAATGGGCTTGTCGAGCGATGGCATCGCACCCTGAAGTCTGCCCTGCATTGCCATGACTCACTTTGGACAGAGGCACTGCCCTTCATGCTTCTTGGCCTTTGTGCGACTTTCAAGGAAGACCTCAAGGGGTCCGTAGACGAGTTTGTGTATGGCCAACCTCTGGTTTTGCCTGGAGAATTAGTCACTCCGACCCCACTTCCACGGCCCTCTGAACTGCCTTCACTTCTCGAGCGGGTGCGCTTGCACTGCAGCAAAATTCAGCCGCCACCTCCGGCTGCTCATACACCTCCGCGCGCGTACGTACCGCGCACGCTAGATTCTTGTGAGTACGTGTTTCTCAGAAACAACTCAGTCAAAGCCCCGGTTCAGTCGCCTACACAGGTCCTTACAAGGTCGTCAAACGCTTTGAGAATAACATGGATCTCCTCATAAAAGACTCTGTAACCACGGTCTCACTCAACCGAGTGAAACCAGCTTTCATTGAGCCTCAGGTGAACCTCCCTGATTCTGCCCCTATTTCTCCCACTCCTGCTTCGAGCGGCCATCCATCTTCCCACACCATGCATTTGGGTATTGATTTTCCACAGCATGTTTCTCTGCCGAGCACTGCTCCTTTTCCGCGTTCATCTAATTCGAGTGGCCAATCTTTTCGGGGCTTCACTCCTCACAGCCCTCGCAGTTGAACTGCCAACCACTCGGATTCTACCATTGTGTTACCATCTTCGTGTGACAGCTCTTTGTCATGCGGTTCAATCCACGCTGGCTCCTCGTTGCCTTCGGTCACGCTCCCTCGTCTGTCAGCTGATCACCCAAGGTTGTCTCCTGCACAGTCTAGTGCACCTGCCACCCCCCTCTTAGCAGATGCTTCCCCCTGCCATGGCTTTCCCACACCTCCCTGTCTCCCTACCATTGCTTGTACAGGTGCCATCCAAGAATTCACAACACATGTGCACCCTGATGACATACATAAATTATCTGTTGTCGTAGATGGTGATACAGTGTGTGTGGTACTCGCATGTGACAATATTGAGGGAGGAAGTGCAGAATCTTGTGTGGTGCGCCGCTTTAAATTGAGCAGAAGTGCTGCGTGTGGCAATTTGCGTGCCTTTGTTAGGCCTTCTGGCAAGGTGATATTCTCTGCCTGCCGGCTGACGAAGTGCTACACCTTCACTCCAGGTCGACCGCTTCCGCCTGACGCAGAAGAACTGTGCGTTACCTTCCTAACTTCTCACCCCCCCCCCCCCCCATTCACAGGGACATACTCCATACTGCGCGGGGGGGGGGGGGGGGGGGGGGGCTATGTGGCGTAGAGCGCCATAAAAATTGATATTTGTTCTGTGCGTAAGTGTGCTATCTTCGAGGAGAGGGCTTTGGAGAGCATGTTGGACGCTAACGGCAGTTAGCCTCCGGACTTGTATCTGTGTAGACGCTAAGTGTGAATAAATCTGTATATGAGAGAATTCTAGTTGTTTACCTACAACTATACCATATTCCCTCACATGTATATAAGTATGTAATTCTAATTGCATGATTATTCCAGGATGTCTTACTGACCCATGCAGCTACCCAAAGCACAATTCTTGGAAATCACTCTACATCAACTCATCAACTGTGTAAAATTCTTGCTTTTTTATCAAAGTATATAAAACTTTCTTGTGCTTATGTAAGGGAGTCAAGTGAAATGTTTTTGGCAATTTCTTGTAGATTAAGGATTGTGTGTTTATGGCTATTGTGTTGGTGAGAAATGGTAAATCCATCATGTGGCTATTGTGCAAATGAACAATATTTCTTAGCCTAAGTTTGTTTAAATTTTACTTGATGTAAATCAAACAATGGAAACTCCAGGTAGGAATATCAACCATGTAGGAAATGAGAGACTGCTACTTATCGTAAAGAAGACAGGTGAAGTTGCAGCTATATAAAGCTTCTGGCCACAGCCATCATCAGACCTAGCACATATCTAATGGCTTTATTCTGCCATTGAAAGATATGAGCTGACTCTGGTGTATTTACCTACAATATTCCACATTGCAGATGTGAGTGGAAGACAGCACAATAAGAGTGTCTCCATTTTTTTTGGATTTATATAACAAAAATAAAACTTTTTTTTTAGTTTTCTGCTTAAGTAATTTGTGTGTTTGCCTGTCTACCTGTCTTTTATCAGTCTCATATCCAACTAATTTCACATTATTATTCTCAGATTTCATTCCTCTGAGGCTGAAATGAAGTTCTGTTTTTGTTTTGTTAATGGACAGCTGGCTGGCCAGACACCAGTGATTAGTCATCACAATTATTTCTCTACTGTAATTTTGAACATTTTGTAAGTTTTCACCCATGGTTGTCAGTGTGATGTCGTCAGTATGCACCACATTCTCACATGGTATGTAATTTGAGAAATCATTTATACACTCAGTGAAGAGAAAAGGTCCAAGAACCAATCCCTGTGATATTCCACGATTTATTTTCAACAACTGTGATACCTGATTATTTGCATATAGTAACTGTACCCTGTCAATTAAAAACTTTCTAAATATATTTAATGATTTATCTCTAGTCCCATAGTGAGCTAATTTTACTAATATGGTCTTGTGTGACACTGAGTTGAAAGCTTTGTTCAAGGCTATAAGCATAGCATATGTAGCATATTTCTATTCAATGCCCTCATATACAACACCTAACAAATTTGCTACTGCTTTTACTGTTGACAGATTTGATCTAAAGCCAAACTGATTTGCATTCAGTAATCTGTTATTTTCAAAATAGTTACATATTTGTTTACATAGACCATTTTTTATTATTGTCGATACAATTGGAACAACTGAGATCATCTATAATTACTAGGGTGTTGTCTTTCTCCTATCTTAAACACAAGGAGGGTAACAATGATTTTAAGATCTTGAGGGAAAATACCTTTTGCACAGTTCTGCTGGCTAGATAAAGCAGTGGTATTTTAATTTCATTTGATATTTTTTTTGACAAAGTTACTAATTCCATAGTAGTCCTCTGTTTTAGAATTTCCAAGCTTGTGAACTGCTTTGCTAATGTTGTGCAGAGTAATTTAGGCTGTGAAAAGATACTTACAATTTTTTTATTCATTTAATATATTAGAGTCTATGGAAATTATATTGTCTCTTTTGCATTGATTTATTTCGCTTTAATGACATTCCGTGTACCTTTACAACTATTTTTAGATTTCAGAATTTAGCTATCATTTGCCTCACATTGGGCTATTATAATTTCAGTTTTGTAGACTTCTTTTAGTTTGGTGTATATTTTCTTAACTTTACCACTTTTAATAGATCTACCTTTAGCTATAAGAAGGACTATTCTTATTTTATTCCATTTCAGAGTATACCACATTTTAGTATTTTGTGGTCTACATTTAGTGTCATTCATATTTTCCTTTTAAATAGTTGGGCAGTAGCTATTTAGTATACTTTGAAAGTTGTCTAGAAACAAAGTAGGGTGTTCGTCAGTAGTTCTCTGAGTGTTCAATTTGTAGTACTGGTCCATTAATTTTAGTTCCCTTATCATATTTTCAGTGTAATTTTTCTTTATCATTCTGTACTTTACAAAACATTTGGTACATTCATAGAATTCATGACACATACTAAGGTACAACTACAGTCACTGTGCATTATATACCGAAGGACGCCCGCAAGCATGATGTGGCATGGACTCTACTAATATCTGAAGTAATGCTGGAGGGAATTGACACCATGAATCCTGCAGGTCTGTTCACAAATCCGTAAGAGTACTGGGGGTGGAGATCTCTTCTGAACAGCACATAACAAGGCATCCCAGATATGCTCAGTAATGTTCATATCTGTGGAGTTTGGTGACCAGTGGAAGTGTTTAAACTCAGAAGAGTATTGATGGAGCCACTCTGTAGCAATTCTGGATGTGTGGGGTGCTGCATTGTCCTGCTAGAGTTACCCAAGTCTGTCAGAATGCACAATGGACATGAATGGATGCACCTGATCAGACAGGATGCTAACATATGTGTCACCTGTCAGAGTCGTATCTAGACATATCAGGTGTTCCATAACACTCCTACTGCACATGGTCCACAGCATTATGGAGCCTTCACCAGCTTGGAGTCTCCTGCTGGCATGGAGAGTCCATGGATTCTATACCTGTACACGTTCATTCGCTCGATACAATTTTAAACGAGACTCATCTGATCAGGTGTCATGTTTCCAGTCATCGACAGTCCAATGTCAGTGTTGACGGGGCCCAGGTGTGGTGTAAAGCTTTGTGTCATGCAGTCATTAAGGGTACATGAGTGGGCCTACAGCTCCAAAAGCCCATATGTTTTGTTGAATGGTTCGCATGCTGACACTTGTTGATGGCCCAGAATTGAAATCTGCAGCAATTTGCAGAAGGGTTGCACTTCTGTCATGTTGAATGATTCTCTTCAGTCATCATCAATCCTGTACTTGCAAGATATTTTCCTGGCCATAGCAATGTTTAAGATTTGATGTTTTACTGGATTCCTAATATTCGCAGTACACTCGTGAAACGATCGTACAGGAAAATCCCACTTCATTGCTACCTCGGGGTTGCTGTGTCCCATCACTCATGTGCTGACTGTGACTCCATGTTTCAAATTCACTTAAATCTTGTAACCTGCTATTGTAGCAGCAGTAACTGATACAAAACTGCACCAGACACTTGTTGTCTTATGTAGGGGTTGCCAACTGCAGCAACATATTCTGCCTGTTTGCATATTTCTGTATTAGAATATGCATGCCTATACTAGTTTCTTTGGCTCTTCATTTTAAATGTAGTGTAACATGTGTTGTTCATGAAAATGAACTGTGTTCCATTGAGGATGCTCATGCTGGCTAAATATGGTTGTCTCTCTTACAAATGTTTTATGTTGTGAGAACAATCCACTGTGCACTAATCTGTGATCTGTGCAGAGGGTGCATATGCAGTGATGTAATATAGCAGGTACAAGGTACGGCATGATAAGCACATTATCACTTGTTGGACATGGACATTTATGCCTTGGTGATGCTCCTTGAAGGTTTCATGTGTACCTCAGAGACAATGGACATACTACAACATAAAAGCTCTAGATAAATGAAGATTGTAAATCTTAGATTTTAAGTCAATTGATGTGGTTGGGTGTATTAATTGAGATGTTTGAATTTATGAGTGAGTGCTATTTGGATCTTTCCTCGCAACTGATGTAAATAGGTGGAAAAATACAGAAGATTGTCATTGAAGATGTGTTCATCACTAAGCAGTTGCTAGCAGTGAAACACTCTCTTACAGCCTCACCCTGCCTGGATACAAAGTCAAGAGGAGTAAGGTAGTGCATGGCTATGGTACAAAGTAGATGGACCATGAACACAAAACTAAAAAGCCAAACATACTGGAATAAGAACAATCAAAAGTAACTGAGACCACATCAAAACTGGTGCTCCTCTACATGAAGTGCTGAAAAACTGTGAAAGTGCCGTGAAAAGTGACGTCAACTGTGTCATAATCGGAGGAGGAAATGATGTCTATAAAAATGAAAGCAGCCTTGCTGTAAGAACACTGAAAGAATCGCTAGGAAAAATTTCACAGGTGAAGGTATTTGTTGTAAACATTTCCTACAGACACGACTTAATAGAAGACTTGTGTGTAAACAGAGAAATCATTGCAACAAATTGGAAATTTAGGAAGATTTGTAGCGGTTTTGTGCACACAACTTTCATTGAAACAACGAGTTCAGTAAGAGAGCATTTCACTAGACATGGACCGAACAGAAACAACCTAGGCAAGAAAGTGCTGGCCAAAGAAATTCTCCAGGTGATAAAGACAGCAGGAGTGGATGTCTATGTAAAAATATCTCTACCTGCAACAGATTTTCTGCCGATGACAACAGGAAAGAAAAGTGCACCAACAGCATACGAGGAAGAAACATCTGCAGATACACTCGATGGTGAAAAAATTACATCTGTGCAAACATGTAAAGTGTCACAGTCACCAGTAGCATTATCAGTAGCAGCAGTGGAAAAGGAAGTAACAGTAACAGTAACAGCAGAAGTTTCACCAGCAACAGTAACTACAGTACCTCTAAAAGGAGAAAAGAGAACTGCAGCAGGGGAAGCAGCATCAAGTGTTACAGGTAGACGGAAAACAGCACCTCCTCTCTATCTAAATGATTTTTTAGTGGAAGGCAGCAAGATGAAGAAGCCCACGAGATAAATAGTGTAACAAATTTCATAACACCTCACCACAACGTTCAGTCTAAAATAAACAAAAATTATGATCTTAAAATTTGCTATCTGAATGTTCAAGGACTAATAGATAAAGAATTTATTGTAAACGGTTTTGGACTAGATAACAAATTTAATATTTTCTGTCTGAGTGAACATTGGGTTACTGAGAGTGTACTTCCAGTTGTCAAACTTGATAACTATGATGTAGCAAATAGTTACTGTAGAAAATTGCATACAAGAGGTGGTGTGGCAATATATATTAACCAGTCATTCAGCTGCTCCATTGTTAAGTTGGACCTAGATTATTTGTGTGAGGAACAGAACTTTGAAGCCACTGGTATAGTTATGGACAGTTTTAAGTTAGTAATAGTATCCCTTTATGGGTCACCTAAGAGTATCATCAATGTATTTCTAGAAAAATTGGACATACTGTTAGATGTACTAAGAGGGACCAGATGGTTACATTATGACATAGTAAGTGGTGGAGATCTGAATGCAGATTTTGATATAGCAACACACAAACGTATTGTGTCTGAGTTGAAAAACCTTCTAAGGCAGTGCAATTTACACTCAATCAGTAACAGGCCCACAAGAGATAAAGCATGCCTTGACAATATTTTTCTCAACGTTAAAACTACAGAAGAATCATGTGATGTTACAGCGTTTCCATTTTTAGATCATGACTCTGTATCTTTTAACTATATAAGTAGGTTCTGGATTGATAAGAGTAATATTCCTAAACCTGTCCCAAAAGTTATAATCACCAGACCTGTCACAGATGACAAAATTGTTCAGCTCTGTAAGTCCCTTGCTGAGAGAGACTGGTTTAACCAATGTCATGGTGACACAAGTTATAGTCTTAGTGCTGATTTGTCAGGGAAACTATTATTTGAGAGATTTTTTAAAACATTTCTGACGCAGTTTAATGACAATGTCCCCATAAAGAAATGGAAATTAACTGACAAAGGTTTTACAAACAGGACTACAAACAGACAAAATCCATGGTAACTTAACGATTATCAAATATGAAAAACTAAGTTATGGTGTTGCACAATATAAGTAGCAATCAGAAAAGAGAACATTCCAGATTAGCTAATATAAAATGCAGGAATGAGTATAAAAAAGCCATTGTGGAAGCCAAAAAAGGCACATAATTTCAATACCACTGATAATTCCACAAATAAGTGCAAAGCTTCATGGAAGTTAATAAATGGTGTTGCTAAAGATGTAAGAAGCAAAAAATTAATATAAGTCCCCAAAAATTCAATGATTTCTTTAATAAATCTGTTGAAGATGTAGGAAATACTATAATCAAACCTGATGTCAGTTCGTCAGAGTTACTTTCTAAAAATGTTTGCAGAACACCAACAGACACAGGAACGTTTATGTTCTCCGAGGTCTCACCTAGTCTTGTTCAGACTGTGTAGATATATATGACATATCCTGTAATAAACTAAAGATAGTAATAGACTATATTGTGTACCCCTTAACATTCTGTATAAATAAATGTATATATGATGGATATTTTCCCGAAGAACTCAAAGTGGCTAGGGTAGTTCCAATATACACTCCTGGAAATTGAAATAAGAACACCGTGAATTCATTGTCCCAGGAAGGGGAAACTTTGTTGACAGATTCCTGGGGTCAGATACATCACATGATCACACTGACAGAACCACAGGCACATAGACACAGGCAACAGAGCATGCACAATGTCGGCACTAGTACAGTGTATATCCACCTTTTGCAGCAATGCAGGCTGCTATTCTCCCATGGAGACGATCATAGAGATGCTGGATGTAGTCCTGTGGAACGGCTTGCCATGCCATTTCCACCTGGCGCCTCAGTTGGACCAGCGTTCGTGCTGGACGTGTAGACCGCGTGAGACGACGCTTCATCCAGTCCCAAACATGCTCAATGGGGGACGGATCCGGAGATCTTGCTGGCCAGGGTAGTTGACTTACACCTTCTAGAACACGTTGGGTGGCACGGGATACATGCGGACGTGCATTGTCCTGTTGGAACAGCAAGTTCCCTTGCCGGTCTAGGAATGGTAGAACGATGGGTTCGATGACGGTTTGGATGTACCGTGCACTATTCAGTGTCCCCTCGACGATCACCAGTGGTGTACGGCCAGTGTAGGAGATCGCTCCCCACACCATGATGCCGGGTGTTGGCCCTGTGTGCCTCGGTCGTATGCAGTCCTGATTGTGGCGCTCACCTGCACGGCGCCAAACGCACATACGACCATCATTGGCACCAAGGCAGAAGCGACTCTCATCGCTGAAGACGACACGTCTCCATTCGTCCCTCCATTCACGCCTGTCGCGACACCACTGGAGGCGGGCTGCACGATGTTGGGGCGTGAGCGGAAGACGGCCTAACGGTGTGCGGGACCGTTGCCCAGCTTCATGGAGACGGTTGCGAATGGTCCTCGCCGATACCCCAGGAGCAACAGTGTCCCTAATTTGCTGGGAAGTGGCAATGCGGTCCCCTACGGCACTGCGTAGGATCCTACGGTCTTGGCGTGCATCCGTGCGTTGCTGCGGTCCGGTCCCAGGTCGATGGGCACGTGCACCTTCCGCCGACCACTGGCGACAACATCGATGTACTGTGGAGACCTCACGCCCCACGTGTTGAGCAATTCGGCGGTACGTCCACCCGGCCTCCCGCATGCTCAAAGTCCGTCAACTGCACATACGGTTCACGTCCACGCTGTCGCAGCATGCTACCAGTGTTAAAGACTGCGATGGAGCTCCTTATGCCACGGCAAACTGGCTGACACTGACGGCGGCGGTGCACAAATGCTGCGCAGCTAGCGCCATTCGACGGCCAACACCGCGGTTCCTGGTGTGTCCGCTGTGCCGTGCGTGTGACCATTGCTTGTACAGCCCTCTCGCAGTGTCCGGAGCAACTATGGTGGGTCTGACACACCGGTGTCAATGTGTTCTTTTTTCCATTTCCAGGAGTGTATAAAAAGGGAGATGTAGACTCACCTTCCAGTTGCAGACCAATCTCCATAGTCCCAGCTTTTTCTAAAATACTGGAATATGTAATTTACCAACAGCTATTTGTTTATTTTGAAAACTTAGGAATAATGAGTGAATCCCAATACGGTTTTAGGAAAAAGTTGTCTACTGTGGATGCTATAGACTTTGTAGTCAAATACTTACACCAAGTGTTTGAAGGTAAGGGGTATGCACAACTCACATTTTGTTATCTAAGCAAAGCTTTTGACTGTGTAAAGCATTAGCCACTCCTAGAAAAACTGTAATTCTATGGCATTAGACACAACAGCCTTAAATTAATAAAATCATATCTTCAGGATCGTAAGCAAGTTGTTTGTGTAGGGAAAGAAATGTCGAGTATAGAACAGGTCAAGATAGGTGTTCCGCAGGGATCTGTACTGGGACCCCTTTTGTTCCTAATAATGATAAATGATCTGCCATCATTTATCGAGTCCACCACTCTGTTGTATGCAGATGATACAACATTTCTTCATGCTAGTGATGATTTCAATAGCCTTAAAACTTGTGCAGAAAAGACAATTGACCAAGCATCCTATTGGTTCAAGGCAAATGGATTCCTGCTGAATGAAAACAAAACACAGCAGATGGTTTGTAGTCTTAGAGATAAGCTTGTGTCAGATGATCCAAGCTATATCAAATTTTTGGGGGTGTACATAGATGATAAATTATCTTGGGGTCAACATATACAATATATTAGTGGTAAGTTATCAAGAGTTAGTTGCCTCTTAAGGCGACTTATGGACTGTGTTCCTGAAAAATATGTTAGAACATCCTATTTTTCGTTCTGTCAAAGTATAATAACATATGGAATTATTTTGTGGGGGAACTCTAGCTGTGTACATGACATATTAACACTGCAAAAAAAGCTATTAGGATAATTACTGGTTCTGCATATAAGGCACACTGTAAACCATTGTTCCGTGAACAAAAAATCATGACTGTGATAAAGTTGTACATATACTATGTTCTAATTTATACAAAGAAGAAATTACCAGAAACAAAAACCAGAGAAAATGTACATAGCAACAATACAAGAAGGAATAGGTGCCTCTATATTCCTTACCACAGATTGTCAAAGTCACTCAACAGCTATGAAATCATGGGGTACAAATTATTTAATAATCTTCCTCAACCTGTTCAAGAATTACCTGAACAATTATTCAAACAAACAATACACGACTGGCCAGTCCTCCACCCATTCTATGATATAAGAGAATTTATCAATTGTAGTATAATACTATAATGTTAACAACAAAACTTTTGTTTCTTTCAAACTATTAATTGTATTTTAGTATGTATGTGACGTTGTCTATTGTTGTAATGGCCGAATGACAGTAAAATTATTATTATTATTATTATCACTGACAGATCCACCATGCAGTGTTCTCTTCTCATGGTGTTACAGCCAAGTTGCTGAGTAGAGTAAAGAGGCATCCTCTTCAAGCATTACTTTTCTTCAACAGTAGCAGTCGACACCAGAAATATTTTTCAAATTTTGAGTGGGTCAATATTATCTCAGCTGTTTTTCTGAAAAATTTCATAACATTTTATACACAATACCGATATGTTATATTCAAGCTACTATTTATGAAAATGAATTACTTTGTTTTCATTGTTACAATCGATATGTACAAGCTCTGCATGTTCAGATTAGATTAGATTAGATTAATACTAGTTCCATGGATCATGAATACGATATTTCGTAATGATGTGGAACGAGTCGAATTTTCCAATACATGACATAATTAGGTTAATTTAACAACATACTCAAGTTAATATAACAACTTTAGTTTTTTGTGTTTTTTTTCTTTATTTTTTTTATTTTATTTTTTTTAAATTTATATCTAAAAATTCCTCTATGGAGTAGAAGGAGTTGTCATTCAGAAATTCTTTTAATTTCTGCTTAAATACTTGTTGGTTATCTGTCAGACTTTTGATACTATTTGGTAAGTGACCAAAGACTTTAGTGCCATTATAATTCACCCCTTTCTGTGCCAAAGTTAGATTTAATCTTGAATAGTGAAGATCGTCCTTTCTCCTAGTATTGTAGTTATGCACACTGCTATTACTTTTGAATTGGGTTTGGTTGTTAATAACAAATTTCATAAGAGAGTATATATACTGAGAAGGTACTGTGAATATCCCTAGATCCTTAAATAAATGTCTGCAGGATGATCTTGGGTGGACTCCAGCTATTATTCTGATTACACGCTTTTGTGCAATAAATACTTTATTCCTCAGTGATGAATTACCCCAAAATATGATGCCATATGAAAGCAATGAGTGAAAATAGGCGTACCATGTTGAGATTGTTTTTATAGAAACATTTGAAATTACAAAATATTTGGAACATTTAAAATTTCTGTTATTAACTAAGCAATCTCATACTGTTGATCATGTTTATTTCTGTATTCATTTATAAAATAATAGTCTAAACTAATAGAAATTAATTTGTCAAGAAAAATTGTAAACCCTTTGGAACATTGTTATTACCGGAGACCGGAGAGTGAAGTAGTAGTCAGCATGTCTCTGATGTGATGGGGCGTATTTTTGTATTTTGGGCGAACAATGTAATTTCAGCTTTGTTAATGTGAAAATTCAAAAGACAGTGTGATATAGGAAAAAATAAATGGGAGTGAAAACAAAATTCTGTTAAGACAGTCTTCAATATTGTTCAGATCAATTTAACCATGAAGACCCAAAATGTGAGAATTTCAGCTTCAAGAATCAGACCCCTAGACATGAAGAACTGGAGCCAACTGTGCGAGAAAATATAAGTAAAAAGTTTATCGTAAATCTTACTCATGTCGAATCTTCTGTAAAGACTTCACCATCGTGGACAGTAGGAACAACTAGAAAGGGAGGGGTAGATCGTAGATAAGGTAAGATGGCGTCGGTAGGTCAGTGCAGTGCTGCATCAGTCTGAGTAGAAAAGCAATTTTATAATAACTCGTCGAGTAAAAAATGTAAAGAACGTGTGATGAAGGGCATCCTGTGTGTCAAGTGCAACTTCTGGTTACACGAGGGGCGTGCGAACATAAACCACAAGTTCGTAAATGACGATATTTGTTGGACCTGTGGTGATTGTGTGCGTGACGAACGTGAAGATCTCAACATGGTACACACGAAAGACGAAATTATCAAGTCATTAAATAGTGATATTGAAACCCTCAATAAAGAAATAGAATTACTGAAACAAGAAAAAAAGACAACCTCTTAAGTGAAAAAAACTTCTGTGGTCTAGTGAAAACAGTAGCGTAAAATAGCCACAATACAGTCGTATTGATATTGTTCACCGTGATTTGTAAACAAAAAAACGTGTTAGTTATGACGAAACAAATGTAACATCGAACTCAGAAAATGTCAAAACTACAAATAAATTTACGTGGACTGCAGTAAAGTCCAAAAACAGAACACTAAACCATCAAGAAAGTAAAAAACAAAGCACAAGAAACGGTGCACTAGTTACATCGAATAAGTTGTCAACACTAAACTCAGCCAGCAAAACAACGAATAGTGTAAGCGAAAGTAAATGTAACGAATTCTTCGATAAATGGCGAAACAGAAAAAAAATTATTCTTAATACCGGTATATATTAATGACTTGCCATTCTATATTCACAAAGATGCAAAACTGGTACTTTTTGCCGATGATACAAGTATAGCTATCACACCCAATAGACAAGAATTAACTGATGAAATTGTAAACGATGTTTTTCAGAAAATCATTAAGTGGTTCTCTTCAAATGGGCTGTCATTAAACTTGACAAACACAGTGTATACAGTTCCACACAGTAAATGGAATGACACCATTAATAAATATAGACCTCGATCAGAAATCGGTAGCTAAGGTAGAATATTCAAAATTTCTAGGTGTATGCATTGATGAGGGGTTGAACTGGAAAAAACACACTGTATATCTGCTGAAACGTTTGAGTTCAGCTACTTATGCTATTAGGGTCATTGCAAATTTTGGCGATATATATCTCAGTAAATTAGCTTACCATGCCTATTTTCATTCTCTGCTTTCGTATGGCATCATGCTCTGGGGTAACTCATCATTGAGTTAAAGAGTGTTCATTGCACAAAAGCGTGTAATCAGAATAATTGCTGGAGCTCATCCAAGATCAACCTGCAGACACTTGTTCAAAGGGCTAGGGATCTTCACTGTAGCCTCACAATATATATATATTCACTTATGAAATTTGTTATTAACAATCTGAATGATTTCAAAAGTAATAGGAGTACACATGGCTACAACACTAGGAGAAAGGATGATCTTCACTATTCAGGGTTAACTCTAACTTTGGCTCAGAAGGGGGTAAATTATGCTGCCACAAAAGTCTTTGGTCACCTACCTAATAGCATCAAAAGTCTAACAGAGAGCCATATAGCATTTAAAAGGAAATTAAAAGAATTTATGAATGACAACTCCTTTTACTCATTAGCTGAATTTTTGGATATAGTAAGTGGGTAATTCCCTCCCCCCCCCCCCCCCCCCCACACACACACACACACACTCACAAAAAAGGTGTCTTGTAATGTTTTTGGTGATGTAATATCTTGGTTAAACACCTTTTATTAACCTGACACATTCCACATCATTACAAAGTGTCGTATTCATGATCTATGGAACAAGTACTAATCTAATCTATCCTGGAAGCACAAAAACGTTATTACTGTATGTAGACAGCCACGGAAAAAGCTTTTCAGCTCCCCTTCATGAAGCTTTACATAATGAATATTCTGTATTCACAAAATTTAAACCTGGAGCTACATTAAATGCTGTAGTCGAAAATTTATCTGAAACAAACAATTTGAAAAAAGACGACCACGTTGTAATCATTGGCGGTGAAAATGATGTTTAAAAAAAAAAAACCAGAGCAAGTCAGCACTCCCAGTTTACAGGAAGTTATTGCCAAAACCGTACAACACAAATGTTAGCCTAATACACCTGCCAGTGTGACATGATCTCCCACAGTGATCGTGTATTAATACAGAAATTGAGCGCCATAATTTAGAACTTCAGAAACTATGTAAAAAACTAAATCATGTGCACTCACGTAACATTAGCAAACTGAAGCATGAAGAACATACCAGGCACGACTTCACTTAAACAGAAATGGAAAGCTCAAGTCAGTGAACCAGATAAAAGAACTTTGTAAAGAGCTGCATAAAACACTGGACCCAATCATCTTAGATTATAATCAGCCAGTTTTTTTAGGCTCAATTTCAAGCTACACCGTTTTACTGAACTAAACCCTTTGGGTTGGAAAGAACGCTGTTCACATGCTGAAGAAACCAACGTGGAAGTGAGTAAATTGTCATTACAGTGCACTGTTAAACACTTGTGTAATAATGTAATAATTGGACTGATTCAGAATACCATGTCACAAAGTGTTGTGAAATATCAGTGCCCATTTGGATAATGCATCTAAATGTGCAGTATCTTAGGAATAAACTCAATTTTCTGCAAGTATGTGAGGATGAGAATTCACCACACCTGTTAGTAATTACAGAACATGAACTAAAAGACAATGAAATTGACTATTACAAACTAGATGGTTATGTGTTAGCAGATAGTTACTGCAGGCAACAACACAAAGGGGGTGGGGTGGCAATATTTGTAAATGAACATCTTCCATTTAAGAAAATCTCATTTGTTGAACAATATCACAAAGAAAGAACAATTGAAATTGCTGGCATTGTGCTCCACATAAACACTCATTCAAGCAGGTTAGCTAAACATAAAGTTATTGGTATATACTGCCCACCAAATACAGATGTGTTGTACTGTCTTGAAACACTTCACAGGGCAATTAGACAAACAGGCCTCACTGGCCTTAGCATAGCTGGAGACTTAAATATTGATGCAAACTCATGTAGTATAACCTATTTGAAAATAACAGATATATTAACCTCATATGGGAAATGAAGTCACATGCTTCTTGACAGAGTGTAGGGGAATGATGCAGGAGAACCGCACAGTCATACTAGGCAAGGTCCTAATGGAGGTGATTTGCTGTTGCCTTCCTCTGACCATAATGGGGAGTGATGATGATGAAGACATCTCAACAATACCTAGTCAACTCGGGGCAGGTGGAAATCCCAGACCCTGCTGGGAATCGAACCTGGGACCCCATGCTCGGGAAGCAAGAATGCTACCACAAAACCATGAGCTGCAGACTTAATCTCATATAATCTCACAAATATAGTGAACTCTGTCACTAGAGTAACAGAATAAATCTCCAGTAAAATAGATTATGTAATAGTCAACAAAAATGTAAAAGACAGTGTTAAATTTAAAAGTGTTGATTTTCATTACTCAGATCACTATTGTCAGGTGTTAGAATATAGTATATAGCCATATAGAGCGTGTTATGCACACAGCCAGATAATTGAGAAGAAGCAGATCCTGAATAGTACCAACATCATAGCCTTCAAAACCGAGTTAGTGGAGGAGAAATGGGACACTATTAATAAGGGTCAGAAAACAAATGGGAAAAATTTTGTAGGACAATGATGAAGCATTTCGACTGCTGCTGCCCTCTCAAAGAAATAATCAGGGTAAGAACCAACTCTTATCTTGAAAGTAGTACTAGGCTGAAAATTACACCTATGCTGATTAAGTTAAGGCAGAATATATATGATCTTGACTGTTTGTATAAGGAAACATAGGTACATATATTGAAACAAAATTACAATCAAGCCAAAAAAACTTTTAAGGCCAACCTTTTACACCCGAGGAAACGTATAAACAATGATGCAATAGAGCATTCAGCCAACATAGGTAAGACACCCTGGAGACTAATCAATAAACATCGTAAAGCCACCAGCAAGGGACAGAGTGAACCAGTTAGCATTAGACATGAGGTCCATCTAGTGGAAGATCCAAATGAAGTATGTAATTTATTCAATAAGCATTTTATCTGTCCTTTTGACCAACCAGTCCCTATTATAGATATACAGGCTGGCACACCAAACGATATTATGGATGGTATACAGCTCAAATTTATGGAGATGAATCAAAAGAAGATATTTAACACAATACAAAAGCTAAAGAACAAGGTTTCATCTGAATGGGATGGTATCTCAAGTGTGGTGTTAAAGAAATGTGCCAATGAAATAACTAAATCCCTTACTTATCTTGTCAACTGTAGTATTAATGATAACATATACCCAAATGCCTTAAAAATAATTGTAATTCAGTCAATCCATAAGAAGGGAAGTAAAGAAGAAGTTTCAAATTATAGACCGATATCAATAATTACTACCTTCAGTAAAACATTTGAAACAGTTATCCTATCACAACTCACATTTTTTTCTCAAGAGACAAAATGTTTACCGAATCACAGCATGGTTTTAGGAAAGACCTAAGCACGGCCACTGCTGTTACCAGTTTCTTGCATCAAGTATATAGCAATATAGAATGGGTTATGCACACAGCTAGAATATTCCTTGACCTGAGCAAAGCTATTGACTCAGTAAACCATGACTCTCTCTTAAAAAAAACAGTGGGCGCACAATATCAGCAACGCATCAATGAAACTTCTATCCACCTATCGGCGAATTGAAAACAGTGCACCAAACTTTTAAATCCACAAGTGAAACAGTGACCCAGGCTCAATTCGTGGACCTTTCACCTTTTTAGTATATATTAATGATGTTGTACACCCCATTAACTTGTACATTGTATTATGCTGATAACTTCTCAGTTTTATTTCCTGGTAAAGATTGTGAGGAACTGAAATTTTCAGCAAGTAATGGGATACTGGAATTAAGTTAATATTTTCATGCACAAGGATTAAAGGTCAATGTAAATAAATCCCAGATGCTAATATTTACAAATGTGGGCTCACACCATTCACCCATAAATGAGGTATGTGGCATAGTGGTAGAGGAAGAAAACGAATGTAAATTTGTAGGGGTCCATCTAGACTCAGATCTGTATGTAAAAAAGTCAGCAATGGGCTGTATCTTCTTAAACAGCTGTCCAAAATGGTACCCACCCACATGCATAGGACTGTGTATTATTGGACAATCTATCCCCAACTTAGTTACTCTGTAGAAATATGGGGCTGTGCTGCAGACATTTTGTTAACGGAGTACTATTGCTACAAAATGGAGGGTTAAGGATTGTACATGGACTAGGCTGTAAAGAATTTTGTTGTGGTGTTTTCAGACAACACAGGTACTTCACCATATACTCTTTGTGTCTTTATAAATTAATTACTTTTTTGTCCCACAGAAAACTGAAGTAATTAAATGTAGTGATATATATGACCACAACACCAGGTCCAAAGACAATTACTACTGAAAAAGAACAAGATTAAAAATGATGGACCAGAGCCCATACACTAATGGACTGATATGGTATTGTACAGGATGGCAGCCAGTCAAGGAATATTTCAGGGAATTATTTAAAAAAAATTATTTCAAAGGCCCAGTATAATCTTTACAAGTTTTCTCCCAGAGTAATTCATGCTGTGTCTACGTGACACAAGTTGCTTGCCTTTCAAAACTGAGGCAGTAATGTCCAGTTAAAGCTGCTGACAGGAGATGCCCTGAGACCTCTGCTGAAACTGCTAGGGAATTCACGCCATTGGTTTTAGCCAATAGCGTGTGCGGGATACCGATCACATGTGTGGACGCCAGATCGTTCTGCAGAGCAGAACACACTTGTTTCTCTCTCTTTTAATCCAGACCTTGAACAGAACAGATGTCTTTTCGGAAGACAGAACCTCTGAGTCTGCTTTTCACGACCGGCCACCAACGTAAGTTAACATCAATTGCTTCCCCTTCCATTACCAATTTCATTTAATTGTTCGACCTCCTAGACTGGCCTAAACCTGCTAACTTCTGACCCTAGGAGCGCCTTTTGTACTCCATATATCGAAATACATCCTATGGATTGCACTTAATTTCCTGTTTTGTCATTTAACGGCTGCCCTGGATGCCCACTATCAAATCCTGACCACTCAACCTCCTGCACACTGCTGCCACGACACATATTTAACAACCTTCTTGCCCCTTCCGTGCCATTTTAATCATTAACATTGGTATCAGAAGTTTCTCTCCCCATCCCCAAACCACGAACTCTTTTACAATTGGTGTGAGGAATGTGATGTAACAATTGTATCCCACCTTCCCAGCAAATATTTCCCTTACAATTGGTAACCAGAAGTGGGATGTTAGCATCCGTATAACTTTACATTGGTTGCAGAAGTCCCTAGTAAACTTCCCCTAACTTTACAATTGGTGTCAGAAATAGGATCCGTTTCCACTGTTCAATCCATAGGGTGGCCGTCTATTTTTGTTCATGTTTGACGTTGTGTGGTTGATCAATATTTGCCACTGTTATTCCTCTACGAGCCGAGCCTGGGTGCCGCAGTGTGTCAACTTGACATCTCGCCAGAAGCTGCATCCATACATACCAGCACCCGGGGCAAAGTCTACCTACATCTCACCCAGCACGGCACCAACATGTGTGTGCCGGACATCCGAGGCACTGCCGTGGCTCCAGCTGTTCACAGCTGGCACAGCTCCCCTGCTGCTGCTGCCCACCCACCTCCTTCACACGCGATATCGCCAGTCAGTTGAGATGTGACTCACCACGCACATGCATACTGCGTGCACTTCAGTCCCATTTGATGGTCGCAGCCAGCCCAGCTTGTCAGTAGCTATCCGCCAACTCTGAGCCGGGCACCGAGACATGAAGAAAACACGCGAGGCAACCTTACCGCTCCTGTGGCTACACAAAGCGCATGGGTGCGCTATTCACAATCGGTGCGGGTTCCCTGCCGCTGCCCACCTGCCCCCGTCTGTCTGCCACCCCACGTTCGCTGCCAGTCAGCCGCCCCCCCCTCCCCCTCCCCCAGTGCAATCTGCATTTAGGTCTTGTCACCAACACCTAGGGTGCGTACTTTCAGCGCCTTGTAGTCAGCCACTCCACCACCCACGCTGCTGTTGCACAAGTACCGCATGCGTACGGCCCTCCGCCACCGCACTGCCACCACCACCATCTCTGCTGTACTGTGAGTATTGATATATACTGAAGCATTTGCTGCCATTTATCCAGATGTCATTTATTGCATAAATTTTGCATCCATAATACAGTTACTGCCTGTGTATTTTAAAAACACAACTCTGCGGTTGAAGAAGTATCTCTTGCTTAGTTGTTGTGATGAGAAGTGTTTTAAGATATTATTTTTGTATAGCTTTTAGTTTATCTCCAGGGATGTGCAGCTTGCACAACGTGTTTGGCAACCACAGAGTCTCCTCGCTGTTCATGGCATTTTCTTCTGTTTCATTTTCATGTCCTGATCAACTCTTCCTTTTTCATCTTTCCTATAAGCATCATTTCTCTACCCTATTAATGAAAGTAGGTTCCTTAACCTTGCCCCACAGACGTGAGCACTTAGGGGCTCTGTAACGCCCTGTGCCATCATACTGCGTCTGCAAGGTATCCGAAATGTTGGTGCCCTAAATGAACTTTTTATACGTTCTCTTTCTTTCCTTTCTTGTCTCTCTGCATCCTCTTTCCTGACCATTTATTCTTTTTCTGTCCATGCCTTCTGTTTTCATAAGTGGAAGTTCCTTGATTGGTTAACTCAATGCACAAAGCTACGAGATGACTTCTGGCTGTTAACCCCCAGAGGGCAGCGAAGGTTTTTTGATGATGAAAGAGAATTGATTTGTTTTACCCCTGTAAGTTGATTGGTGAGCAGGCAAGAGGTTCTGTGTGTGTTGTTTTAAGTGGTGCTAATGGGTCTGTTTTATACCATCAACCTGAGGTCAGAGCAAAACTGTTAGCCAAGATTCACTTTACCATTCAGCGAGTTTCCAGTTGAGACAATATTTTCTAGTTGTCTAAACTGCGGCCTATGTTCCCGGTGAATGCTTACTATAAGCAGAGACCACATGACATAACCACATGGACTAGCACAGTTGTTGCCTTGCGATAGGTCAGTTACGCCCCAAATGCTACCACTTCTCTCCCTATTCTTCGTCTTGCCTGTCATAAATTAAGTCTAATTTCCATTTGATTTATAAGCAATTTATTGTATAAGTTTTGAGTGTATAAGTATTTCTCATTTGATGGTACCAAATAACTTGTATTTTTTCTCCCCGTATGGTTTTATGTTAGGTTTAAGCATATCATAGGCCTAATCATTCTGCTGTGTAGCAAAGCCCCTAAGTTACTATATATGTTATTTCACGCCTCTATTTTTATAATTCATGCCATTTGTGTTGTATAATATGTACTTGTACTTTATATCGCTAACCCCAGTACGTAAAGCCCCACCACAGCCCTGGATTTTAGATATGATGCCCTACAGCAACCCCCCTCATTATATAAGATTCCTCTTCAGTCGTGATACCCAACTTTATGAGTTAATGATTCCAGAATTCTAATATGGGCCATGTTCGTGCCCAGAGCCGAACTGGTATGTTTAGAAGTGAGTGAAGCACTCGAGTTATATAAAATACCCAATATAGATGAATTGAATGTGCCCCTGAAGTTGAGAAGAAGTACGCTACCCTCTCGCTGTAGAGCGGTAAGCGAGATAGATTTTGTGATAGGACAGAAGTAATTAAGTTTCACTCAAGTAAATGAAGAATAGTAGTTAGCACCCCATGTGCGTTGTGTACATTTAAGAATTCACCCAGACGAATAAAAGTTTCGTTATTGTTCACTTTGCTTCTTATGAAATAATTTAGTGGTGTGTTGTATTAAGCTATTTGCCTTATATTCAGCTTTGTTGCAGAATTTTTGTATTGTACTATATTTCACTTTTAGATCTCCCTTATCGACAATGATTTTGTTTTGCCTTTCGAAAGAATGCATCAAGTTTACCCTACAAAGGTTTTTCTACAATTCTACTTTTTACAAGCCTATGTCATTGAACATTTCGTTTTGGTATCAAAACTAGAATGTGGAGTCCCTCCTTGCATTGTCCATTCTATTTGTCTTTTATTGTTCAATAGATTGTGATACTCCGAATTTTCATCTAACTTTTGTAACTAATACCCCACTGTTCCACTGCTTTGCAGATGAGCTAAGTCTACTGCCTTTTTAGAAGCATTTATTTCCCTGTCTTCTTTCAAGCTGTCTAAGATTAAAAAATGATTGTGAGTTTTTCATTCTCAAGCCCGCTGACCAGGCTATAATTCTGAGTGGAGTTTGGAAGCAAGCAAGCTCCAGCTGATGGAACATGAAGCTGAAACAAACCATAGTAACGAAGTGCGCCATATGGGGTGTTTTCCTGTGGACCGCCATTTAGTTTGGTGGCGCTTTGCACTTCCGAGTCTCCTCCGAAGTATAGTACCACCTTCCATAAAAGCTTAACATGCCCACTATGACATACATTTTCGTGAAAATCCTTGCTAAATGAAGCATCCGAGTTATCTACTCAATAGAGAAGAGTTGAATGCGTCCCTGAAGTCGAGAAGAAGTGTGCTACCCTCTCGCTGTAGAGCGGTAAGTGAGATATAGAATTCACCCAGATGAACACAAGTTTCGTTGTTATTACGAAGTAATTTATTGACGAAGTGAGGATGTTACGAGCGAGCACGGAAACTGACACTGCTACCATTTGGATACAGTGTCGTGCCATGTGTTTAGGAAATGAGAGACACCAGTTTGTTTATTCAAACACACCCATGATGTTACAAGATTGAAGCTCCCGCTGAAATAAGCACTAATTTGTTGATGTTTAGCACCTATGACGTGACGTCATCGCTCAAGCGCAGTAACGCGTTATTTTGCTGATAATTTAGTTAGCAAGAGACTTCCGCCCAAATGAATAAAAAGTTTCATTGAACAATGTCGCAGTAGATCACGCCTCCCCCCTCCCCCCCCTTTCCCTGTTTTCCGTAGTTCATCCTGTTACTTCAGGGATTTTGGGAATTTCGTAGTAGTTAACCCCCACGAGATGTAATCGTTGTATGTCTTCCTCGCCCATGCATTGCATTGGGTTACTACCATTGCTCTGAGTCGCTCGTCTACCTGCATTTGTTCACGATTATACCCAATTCCTTATCCTTTAACGTGAGCACCCTTCTGGTTCGCCACGAGAGTGCCACTCAGCATAAATGTTCAATATGTCGGGCTACCCTGGCGTTGCGATCGCGGACAGCTGTCCATGATTACACCCAGGACAAACCCTGCACTGAATACAACATGACTTTTCCTGTTAGTCAAATCCCTTTTCTTCCTAAGCCCCAACATTCAGTACTAAAGCTTCCGATTCAGCGAATCACTTATGAAACCACTAAATTCCACTGGCACATGCCGCCAGCTGTGCCGTGTGCCGAAAGTGCCACTACTGCCACTTCCCATTCGCCCCTCTCGCCATTCCTCATCCCTTGTGCTTACCTCTCCACTCTTTCCCCTGCCGTAAGACGTGCGTAACGCCACAGATAATACCCCGTCCATCACCCTACTAGAGAGAACGGCCATTAAAGGCTGTCGACGTCACACTTCCCTACCGGACAAGCCACGTGCTCTTCTTCCGTCAGTCAAAGTTTGTTTACAAACAGTGCGTGCACTTATTTCGCACAAAACTTCCTTCTAGATGTGAACCTTTTCGTATTTTATGATCTGATTATAAACTCACTGCATTCTTCCCCTTCCTTTATATGAAGTTTTGAATATTGTTAGTTGTTTTGTCACTATGGACACACTTTTTAATTATCTTTTCTAAAGTTTTGCCATTGTGTTCTCCATGTGTATAACTTTGTTTTACAAGCTTATTTTATGACATATGACAGTCCCCTGATTTCATCCTTAATTCCAGTGTTTTTTCAGTGTATGTTGGTTGGCAGGTGTGGCCGTGCGGTTCTAGGCATTTCAGTCTGGAGCCGTGTGACCGCTACGGTCGCAGGTTCGAATCCTGCCTAGGGGAAGGATGTGTGTGATGTCATTAGGTTAGTTAGGTTTAAGTAGTTCTAAGTTATAGGGGACTGACGACCACAGATGTTAAGTCCCACAGTGCTCAGAGCCATTTGAACCATTTGAAGTATATGTTGTCCCTGTGGAACTTTACATAACCGTTACCTGTAACTAATACATGGAGGATGTACTATGATTTTACATTTCTTATCACTCTTCTTTAAATGTACTTAACCCAGTTGTAAACCAAGCTAAGTGTTAATGTCCTGCAGTAAGTCAATTTATTATCTTTTTTACCCAAATATTTTGATTACCATAGCATTAAGTATTTTGTTACAATAGCAGATTTTTCCCTCAAACTAACAGAAAACATTATAGTTCATTCCTATTTTGTGAAGCTTTATGGCATCATTTTAACTTCATTTGTTTTAAGACTTAATTATATGGACAGTGATGATTTCAACTATTGCAGGAGATATTGTATTGTAATTTGAACAAGTTAATATTTTACTATTTTCTTACTCATGAAAGTTGATAAACGTGACTGCATGTAAGGCAACAGCCTTGCTGCAGTGGATACACCAGTTCCCATGAGATCACCAAAGTTTAGCGCTGTCGGGCATGATCGGCACTTGGATGAGTGACCATCCAGACCGCCATGCGCTGTTGCCATTTTTCGGGGTGCAGTCAGCCTCGTGATGCCAATTGAGGAGTTATTCGACCGAATAGTAGCGGTTTCGATCAAGAATACCACCATAACAACTGGGAGAGTGGTGTGCTGGCCCCATGCCCCTCCTATCTGCATCCTCCACTGAGGATGACACAGCAGTCGGATGGTCCCAGTAGGCCACTCGTGGCCTGAAGACAGAGTGCTTTTGACTGCATGTAAATCCTCTCCCATTTACATACACTAAACGAAATATTGTAACAGATCCTTCCCATAGTATTAAGGCCCCTACTACGGCAAACTGTCCTTCCAGGGAGTGACCGACGCCCTCTTGTAAACAATGTTTGTCACCACTTCTCTGGAAGGGGGAAGGAATGTACAGGATGGCAGCCAGTGAAGGAATATCTTAGGGAATTAGTTTAAAAAATTTATTTCAAAGGCCCAATGGAATCTTTACAAGTTTTCTCCCAGAGTAATTCACACCATGTCTATGTGACACAAGTTGCTTGCCTTTCAAAACCGATACAGTTCTGTCCAGTTAAAGCTGCTGACAGGAGACACTCTGAGACCTCTGCTGAAACTGCTAGTGAATTCACGCCATTGATTTTAGCCACTAGCGTGTGCAGGATGCCAATCACGTATGTGGACGTCGGAGCATCCTGCGAAGCAGAACACACTTGCTTCTCTCTCTTGTAATCCAGACCTCGAGCAGAACAGATGTCTTTTTGGAAGGCAGAGCCTCTGGCTCTGCTTTTCACAACCAGCCATCAATGTAAGTTAACATGAATTGCTTCCCCTTCCATTACTCATTTCATTTAATTGTTAGACCTCCTAGACTGGCCTAAACCTGCTAACTTCCAACACTAGGAGCACCTTTTGTACTCCGTATATCGAAATACAACCTCTTCATTGTACTTAATTCCCTGTTTTGTCATTTAACAGCTGCCCTGGATGCTCACTATCAAATCCTGACCACTCGACCTCCTGCACACTGCTTCCACGAGGCATAATTAACAACCATCTTCCCCCTTCCGTGCCATTTTATACATTAACATTGGTATCAGAAGTTTCTCTTTCCATCCCCTAACCACGAATTCTTTTACAATTGGTGTGGGGAGTGGGATGTAACAATTATATCCCCTTTTCCGTCACATACTTCCTTTACAATTGGTGACCAGAAGTGGGACATTAGTGTCTGTATAACTTTACATTGGTTGTTGGGACTTTACAGTGTAATAAATATATCTTTACAGTGTAATAAACTGCTAGAGAAACAGTAATAAAAAGCAATTCAAATCAAAACTAAAAGAATTCTTAATTGAAAAGTGTCTCTATTCACTCAACGAATTTTAAATGGTTCAGTTTATGAGCTGTAAAATAATGCATAAAAAATAATCGGCTATATTAATATGTGTAAGATGTAATGTATTTTGACAAGCATCAATTTACTGTTTAATTACTACCTGTAAGGCTAAGATCTAAATGTATTTTATGTTTGTAACTGTACTTGATGTATACAAAAGCCGTCATTATGATTCAGTGCAAAAGAATCTAAATAAATAAATAACAGTACACACAGAGAGGGAAATGCAACATTTGGTGACCCACCTAAGGGATGAAAAAACTCTGGTGCTGGTAGTGAGATATATTTGGTAAAGCTTTTGGAACCATTTTGAAGAAATACTTGGTTGCCAGGCACAGCTCAACAATCAACATTCGAACTTACATGAGTGAGCACACACTGTGTAGTGCCCCGAAAAGTGGTCTAATCAAAACATGTTAATAATATTCTAGATTACAAGAAGATAACAAGAAATTTTCACAGCCGGAAGATAAATAGTCATAGTTGTCTACATTAATTGAGGCAACTGTTTGTTGGAGGAATTGGAGGGAATTGACACCATGAATCCTGGAGGGGTGCCCATAAATCCATAAGAGTATTATGGGGTGGAGATCTCTTCCAAACAGCATGTTGCAATGGATCCCAAATTTGCTCAGTAATGTTCATGTCTCGGGAGTTTGGTGTTTAAACTCAGAAGAGTGTTCATGGAGCCACTCTGTAACAATTCTGGATGTGTGGGGTGTTGCCTTGTCCTGTTGGAATTGCCCAAGTTGTTTGGAATCCACAATGGACATGAACGGATGCAGGTGATCAGACAGGATGCTTACGTAGACGTCACCTGTCAGAGTTGCATGTAGACATATCAAATGCAGGACAGATGAATTACATTGATATCTAGAGCATTTGAATTCTATCGATGCTAGTATCAAATTTACTGTGGAAGTAGTAAAAGAAGGTAACCTCCCCGTTTTGGATGTTGTCATTCACCATAAAGTTGATGGCACATTAAGACATGCCGTATATCGTAAACTTACACATACAAATCTATATCTACATGCCAGTAGCTGCCTTCACCCTTCACAGACCACGGGTGTCCTTAAGATCTTAGTGGATAGGGTGCACTGTGTATCTGATGAAGATAATTTGTAAGAACTCACATACCTCAAGAGCATTTTTAAAGTGAATGGATTTTATCCACGGCAAATTTGTAGAGCAGTCAATGTAAAACCTAGAACGCAGGTGTGTTATGGGGAAGAAGTGCGTTTTTGCCCTATGTGGGTGATCTTTCCTCAAAGATAGGCCATATTCTCAATTCTCAAGAAACACTGTAGTTAAGACGATCTTCTGGCCTCCCACAAAGATTGCAGCTCTACTTGGCCCTATGAATGACGATTTATTGTTTCATAAGGCAGGTGTGTATCAGATTCCTTGAGGAAATTGTGAGAAGTCACATATAGGTCAAACAACACGGACCGTTCATGAGAGATGTGTGGAACATTGAAGATATACACACCTATCACAGCTAGACAAGTCAGCTGTGCCTGAACATTAAATTGATACAGGGAATTTCATGAACTACAGTGATCTGAAGATTCTATGATCTACCTCTTCCTTTCAGGATTCTGTCTTCAAGGAAGCTATAGAGATTACATCAGCTAAAAATTTAATAAATAGTTATAATGGTTTTAATTTGGTCAAAACATAGAATCTGCCCCTTGGGATAATTAAACTGCAGAGAAATCATCATGGTGTCATTGCTGCCGAACATACATTGATAAGTGAATCAAACGTCTGTATGCCTGTAAACTTCTGGGTGGCCAAAGAATCAGAATAGATGTTGGTATAAAATTGGGTCTCCTCCTCCTGCAGGATCAAAGAATGATGATTGCCCAAGTCCTTTGGAATCCACAATGGACATGAACGGATGCAGGTGATCAGACAGGATGCTTACGTAGACGTCACCTGTCAGAGTTGCATGTAGACATATCAAATGCAGGACGGATGAATTACATTGATATCTTGAGCATTTGAATTCTATCGATGCTAGTATCAAATTTACTGTGGAAGTAGTAAAAGAAGGTAACCTCCCCGTCTTGGATGTTGTCATTCACCATAAAGTTGATGGCACATTAAGACATGCCGTATATCGTAAACTTACACATACAAATCTATATCTACGTGCCAGTAGCTGCCTTCACCCTTCACAGACCACAGGTGTCCTTAAGATCTTAGTGGATAGGGTGCATAGGGTACTCACAGGTGTGTACCACTGCGGAGGAGCATATAAGGCCGCACTTGGCACCTTGTTGTCAGTCTTGAAACTCACTCTGAGCATACCCGGACAATATGTGGCTGAAATATCAGTGGAAGAAATTTTGTTTGCATGGCTGCATGCCAAAAATTTAATAGACTACACTTATCTTGATTATCCTAGCAGTTTTTGTCATCAACATAAAATCCACTGAGTCTTCAAGGGATGAAAATGGTGATTCCAGTCTCTGCTTTGTTATATGTTGTGGAATTTGTAATGATAAATTGAGCTGGATGTGTTGGTTTGGGTTATTTTAAATACAAACATAGTAGCGGATCTAAATGATCACGAGGAAAGGAAATGAATGTGGGAATATCATTACTCAAAGTTGTATGCTGACTCTAGACGTGTTTTGCACAGCAATAGAAACATAATCAAATGTAATTTTGAGTAGGGATATGGAGCACTTTGCTTTAAAGCAGTGATAAAGACATAACAGAAGTGAAGTAATTCCTGCCACTCATGATGGCAAAAGGTGGCTGTGTCTTTTACAAACATGTTTTTCAGTGGGAACGATCCACTGTGTACACCCCCATCTGTGATGCGTACAGATGGTGCGTAAGCAGTGACATAACATTACGGGGGCAAGTGCAGTGTGGTGAGCACAGTAGCGCTTGCTGGACATTGGCATTTATGTCCTGGTGATGCCCCTTGAAGGTGTCATGATCACCTCAGAGAAAATGGACATACTACAGTGTAAACATTCAAGACAAGTGATGTGTAAATCTTAGACCTTAAGCTGAATTCAATGTGATCAGATGTGTTAACTGAGGTGTTTGAGTTTATAAGTTATTGATATTTGTAACATTCTTCCCAACTGATGTAAATAGTTGGAACAACACAAAAGGTTGTCATTGCAGACATATTCATCATTCAGTAGTTGGAAGTAGTGAGACACTCTCTTACATCATCACCCTGTCTTGATACAAAGTCAAGAGGAATAAATTCATGCACAGCCATGGTACAGAGCAATTGGACCTTGAGATCACAACTAGAAGGTGACCACATTGGAAGAGCAATAACAAAAGGTAACTTAAACCTCATAACATTGACAGATCTGCCAGGCAATGTTCCCTGCTCATAGTGTTACAGTCAAGTTGCTGTGCACACACAGGAGGAAACACAGCATAATAAACATTAGCTTATACTTCATTGCAGTCAAAAGATACAGCCATTTCTGTCACATATTTTCATACTTGCAAACAGACTAATTAAAACCTATGGGTCTGACATAGAACCTTGAAATTTGGTGAGAGGAAAGGTTTCATTGTGCAAGTATAGGAAAAATATCAGAAAATTGTTAATTTTAATTGTCTCTCATGAAAATCTTTTTCTTTTGTCTTTTGTTATCTGACTTCAAGCTTGAAATTAAAACATTTTCAAAGGTCTTGGAATGACTGGGGCTGATATCTTGCCAGTGTTGATGTCCAGAACAGGCAAAAATAATCGAAATCCTGAACTGCTGGAATGGATTAGCTGTCAGTATACATAATTAAGTTTGTATGGAACCCTTGATGTGTGTGTCCTACTTGCACCTGGTCAATTTTTAATATATTACCCATAAATCATCTTACTTGTTTAATGTGGACAATATATGACAATTTTTTTCTATTCCTTAAGTTATTTTCAGCAATTACATGATGTTACTTGAATAATATCTTATTCATTTTACTTCTACATTTAAGCTTACTCACAATTCTGTATTATATTTTGTATATCGTACATGTGTTTATTGTATGTCTTTGTTTGCAGTCCCACCCCATTCCACATCTTTCTGGTTTATCATAATCTGTATTCATGAAATGTGTAAAAAATAAATAAAATAAGATAAAAAAGAGCACATTGGTGACACCTCAAAAGTATTCTTCATCCCTCTTTGCACATAGTATGTCACCTTCTTACATGCAAATGACCTATGATTTACCAGTACTTGAGCAGACTGTTCTGTTCCAGTGATTTACATGTGATGTTCAGTTAAGCATAACAAATCTACTGATATATTATTCATTTACTTATCATCTTATGTAAGCTTCATAATGAAGGAGAACCTGTAATGATGTCAAACAAGAAAGTATGTTAACAGGCAGAAGCAGCTGCTGCATGCTACTTCAGTATACTGACAGCTAATTGTGAGGAGTGCTAATCTACCCACACTGATCATTATGGGAACTGTTCCTACATAAAAGGGCTATTCATTAATTAACTTCTGACTGCCTGTTAAAAAAAATGCATGAAATCTGTACTTACTTGTTGACATTACTTCTCCATACAGCTGCCACGTGAATAAAAATATTTGTCTTATAGTGACACCAGCTCCATTATTCCTCATCAAAGAATGGTACCATTTGGTGTTTCAGCCAGTTGCTGACAGCATCTTTCAGCTCATTGTCAGTCATGAAGTGTTTAAGAGCCAATTGGACCTTCATCTTGAGGAAGAAGTGAAAGTTGCTTGGTGTCAAGTTGGACAATAGGGATAAAAAGTCTGACTTTTTCCTTCTCTTGATTCACAGTAGGCAGGTACAAATTTTCAGGAAGGAGAATTGTTTCTTTGGTAACCATGTTGCACTGTGTGTTTAACTGACCTTCAAGTTTCACAACTTTCTCATAATGAACTCGTGATGCCACTGTAGTCTCACTGATTTCTATCATAAAATCTGTTGTCAAAGTTCCATTTGTCATCCCAAAAAACTGGAACCATCATTTTAAAGTTTAACAGAGTCTGCTTTAATTTTTTGGGCTTATTGGGAGAATGAAGATGCATTCACTTACTTTGAGAGTTCACATACTGCATCCATGTCTCATATTCAGTCACAATTCTGCAAATCAAGCATTGGAAAATCCAGGATGAAATGTAACAATATTATAAACAGGAAAGTTGCTACTCACCATATAGTGGAAACAGTGAGTCGGACATGGCACAACAAAGAGACTGCGACAAATTAGCTTTTGGCCAGCATGGCCTTCGTCAAAAATAGATAACCAACACAGGCACACACGAAAGCAACTCTCACACACACAACTGCAAGTCTCTGGTAACTGAAGCTATAATTCTGTTAAAATACCCCCCCCCCCCTCCCTCTTCACAGCAGTGACGGGGAATGTCAAGGCCCACATTTTAGACATTTTGGTACCCACCTTGCTCAAAAATTATGGTGACCTAAACTATCCATGCCAGTGTTAAAAAAGATTATCCTTGAAATCTGCAGCACATTAGAAATTTTGGGAATTGTGAACTGATGTCCCACACACAAAATTTTGGTAACATATTACATGAGTGTATCAATTACATCTGCATGTCTTTCTTGATTATTTTCATCATGTAAATCTGTGTGACCAGCCTTGAATTTTCTACATTACCCCCTCACAACTCAATCACACATAACCTGATCTCTAACAGACAATACAATTGACAGTGAATCTTGACAGCATTGATATGCTCACACAGTGATTAAAGCCACAGAGAGCTTCATCCTAAATTCAGACTTGATCTTAATCACAAATATTGACAGGAAGTATACAAATTGGCATGTAAGCATTAGACTTCCTTTGTCCCTGGGGAGCTTTGTGGAATATGTTCAGTTATTGGCTTCACACCATATGCTTACTACACACTTCTATAGAACAAATACCTTTTTTCACTTTGCTTCATTGTCTGAGATGATGGTGCTATAGGACAAGTGAAAGAATGCAAAGTAATCCCACCCGCATGTTAATATGACTACATTGTGAAAGAATTCTAAGCGACAAGGAAACAGGACTCAGACTGCTTGGTGAACTTGTCTATGCACAGGCAGCACCTCAATATATTATACACATCAATGCCACTTATGGATATCAACAATGTAGGAAAATACAGATTGATACCTACTGTATAGAAGACATGTTAAGTAGCAGACAGGCACAATTAAAAGACACTTACACCAAGCTTTTGACCACAGCCTTCATCAGTTAAAGAGGGACACACACGAACAAGCACACCTCAAGCACACATGACTGCCAACTCCAGCACCTCCCTTCTTTTAAACTTTATTTAGCCCTAACTATTTAATATTAAATGACCAAACACAGCTCAATATTTTCCCTCTTCTAAATTTCACTTACTCCTGGCAGTTTTCCAATACTTCCCACACTGTATGTTCCTTTCTATTCTTCCATTTTCCATGCATTTATTCATTTTATTGTGATTGTCTATGTACACCACACATACTATTGTTACAGCTGTCAATTTTATGTTTTACTCTGTTTCTGGAGACCTTCCACATGTAATATATCTTCAGACTATTCTTTAATAGTCTCATCACATACTAATTTTCTTTTATTGTGATTGTTAATTTAATTAAAATTATTATATAGGCCGTGTTTTTTGTGTATAGTTTAGATGTTCCTTCTTGTTTGTTCCCTTTAAATTTATTTACTATTTAATGTTAACCTCTTTAAATGCATTACCACTGTACTGTCAAAGATGACATTTACCCTGTGTTCATAGCTCATTCTTGATGTGTAATTTGTTTTTCACTGTTGTTCTTTGCTGTTAATAGGAAGTTAAATTTGATCATGGACTTGCAAGCCATTTGCTTCATAAGGGGTAAATTTGAATAAACATAGCTACCTGATGCGGTGAATGTAATGAAAACGTGAACCACTGACTACAATTCAAAGTAAAAAACAATTGTTTATTTCTCACTGTTTATTAAAAAATCTTCATTTACAGTTTGTATAAAGTCATAATTTACTACATATACTTTCTACTTAACATCTATAAATTTTACATCATTCACACATTATTGGGAGCATCACACATTCAAAAATTGCACCAGCTTTGTAGGTAATGGAAATCAAAAGCATACATTCATTTGAACATTATTCATACTAGAGCACTGGCAGTTGTAGTATTCATATCTGATTTACCATGTACTCTAAGATATGTAGAGAAATAAATGATTTTGACTCTTTTGATTCTTAGGGCTACAAATCCACATTAGAAATGAAAATGGCTTTACTGATTGCTGTATCAGTTTTAGCATTAAAATATAGTTTAACTGTTTATGGGATGACTTCACAAAACCTGAAGTAACTTACTATTTAAAACATGCTTTCATAATCTATTGCCAGTGTATACTTTTGTAGGTGACTTGCCAATGTTCAAAAAATTATGATTATGCCAAAGTTTCAAGTAGTTTTGAATTATGAGCAATTTTATGTAATGCTCAGGCAGCTCACTCTCCAGCAGGAGGATCATGAGGTAAAAATATATTTTGTCATAACAATGAACAATCATTGATCATTGCAAATGCATACACAATTAATATAAAATACTGTGATGTTTTGTAAGAGAGTCTCTTCATATATCACATTCAGACTTATAAATGTTCCTTTAAAACTGATTCCCTATTGCATGACAACATTTTTTTGTGGAGTAGTTTCTGGTCTACAACACAGTATTTGTTTGTCCCATATGACTATATTTCCAGGCATGCTCACTGAATTGTGCACCTGGAAAATCATGGCAGCTTCTTCTGTCTGTGCACACTTGCTAGTAGCTTCATAAAAGGCTGTCAATAGCATGAATAACGCCATTTGTTGTAGGTATGTTCTGTGTCACAACCAGAACAGAATTTACCTTTAGCTGACCTGGGGACAAGGGAACATAGTTAGACAGCTAATAAAAAATGAAAATCAGTAAAAGCATAACAATAAATATGAATATAAAAACTATAGAACAAAATATACAAACAGATAATACAAATTTTGCTAAAATATCACCATCCAGAAAGCTGATTTGTTAAGCAGTTTACTAGTAGCAGGTAATTAAGAGAAGATATGTGTACACCCAATGGTGATTGAAAAGATAAGTTTTCCACACAGCTCAGTCAATGAAGGGCTGTTAAATGAAATGAAAACACAAAAAGAAGTATCAAAGGGCAAAATAGCACTTTTATGGGTTTTGCTGAGGGAGAACGATTGATCTCTTTGTAATGAGTTTGTCATACTGTGATATTTTTCCTATCCCGGGCATACTGCCATGATAGAGGTGTGTACAAGAGGGCAGCAGACGAGAGGGAGAATAATAAGTAGCAAAGAGAAGGACTGGGGCTTATCACTGTTGAACACCATCTTGCTCACATAAGTACAACAAACAGTACAGCTTTGTCCACATTGCTGTCTCAACATTGGTCACTCCAATGGGCATGAACCTGTCAGTATCAACACTTAACAATTCTGATAAGTGTACCACTCTGATGTTTTCCATACTTCCGAAACCTCTAAAGCCTTTAAATGCAATCACTGGTGTATTGACTGACACGGTCTGGTGGTTTTGAACCAGTCTCACTTTAACCAGTCCTGGTGAGTGAAATATGGAGGTGTACACTGTTGTGTGACAGAGCAAACAGGCATCAAAGTAACATTTAATGAGTCATTGGACGTGGCACAATGCATTGTTGGATGCTCCATAGTAAGAACAATATGAATAGAAGCTGCTACTTCAAAGAGCTTGAGGTATTGTCCCTTCTTCAGGAACATCCAAATGCCTCGGATCAGCAGACCAGTGTCTGGCCACATGTGATGCAAGCCTTCTTTGAAAGGTGATAGGTAGCACTATTTTCCAAATCTTCACATTTGCCGCCTAGCCAGTCACCCACTGAACAGTCTAGGATGCGGTTGATCGTAAACACGTTCATCATGGTTCTCCATTAGCCACTACTTGTGCTTTGTGGTCTCATCTACACTACTATATAAAGACATGTCAATGTTAATTTTGTTACCAAAAATCTCAAAATTTACTTAACTGATTTACTTTAAATTTTTAAATGGTACTCTAATAAACCTCCAGACTATATGGTGTAAAAATATATGTATTTAAAACCTGTACAACTATATAAAGAAAGTTGATGTTTAATATTGTTACCAAAAAACCTCAAGAAGTAAATGACTGATTTACTTCAGGTTTTTGCACAATAATCTAAGAAATGTTTTGACAGATATAGGCTAAGTTTCAAAAAAATTTACATGGTATATAAAAAACATATACTATGAAATGGGGAATCTTAACAAAAATCTTGAAAATTTCTTGACCAATTGCTTCAAATTTTTAAATGATACTTTAATAAAAATTCATGTTACAGAGGAATATTGAAGACTAGATGGATTGATCACATAACTAATGAAAAGGTACTGGTTAGAATTGGGGAGACATGAAATTTGTGGCACAACATGACCAAAATAAGGGATCAATTATAGGGCACATTCTGAGACATCAAGGGATCATGAATTTAGTGTTGGAGGGAAGTGCAGGGGCTAAAAATTGTAGAGGAAGACCAAGAGACAAACACAGTAAGGAGATTCAGCATGATGTTGCTTGCAGTAGTTATTCGGAGATGATAAGGCTCACACAGGATAGAGTAGCATGGGAAACTGCATCAAACCAGTCTTTTGACTGAAGACCACAACAGTACCATTTTAATAAACATTTGGATGGACAAGGGCAATATATTTTTAATATATATAGTATAATATATAACAGATAAAAGTTGCTAGCAAAAATCTTGAAAAGTTCTTTACTGACGTATTTCAGATTTTTACATAATACTCTAAAAAACAATCAGATGGATATAGCCTATATATTTTTAAACAAAAATGTATAGGTTTTTTGTTAAAAATGACAGCGAGAAAGTAAATGCTGCATTGTGAAAATGTACAGTTTCATTTTCTTTCTCACAGTCAATGTTGACTATGATAGTAGCGCATTTAAACTACTAGACAAATTGCTTCTCCCATATACAGTATATTCTTTCTCCTTATACATAACTTTGAACAAAACTTCTATAGACAACTGTGTGCTGTTTTGTTTCTCACAGTCTCTTTTAACAAGAAAATTGTATTTATGGCTTATTGGCCTATGATCAGAATACTAATATAGAATCTGAATCATCTGAAACTTGGTATTCCTGCTTGTTTACGGATTAGAACTACATGAAATACTTTTATTGAAGCTATTATCCTCACAGATCTAGCAAAATGAGAGGTCTCTCATACGCCTTATGCCAACAATCCCAACTATTTATTTTAATCAACTTCAGTTCCAAATCATAGTTTCATTGGCAACAAAAATAAACAAAGCTCAATGTCCATCTGGCAGGGGGAGGGGAGATGGACAGAAAGGTTGGGATGAAATGAACAGATAGGGGAAGGACGAGATGGACAGGGATAGAAGGGGGAGGAGTTGGAGAGAGATATGGGGAGGAGGAGATGGACGTAGAGGGGGAGAAGAGAGTAGGTGATGGACAGAGAGGGGGGAGGCAGAAATAAACAAATATAGAGGAGGGGAGAAGATGAACAGAGAGAGGGGGGGAGAAGAACATTAGGATGTATATTCAATTGTGAAGCATTGCCAGCTTTACTAGTATACATATAAAGTGCATGGAGAGGGACCATTCTTGATTCTGGTTCATGATGTTTAGGGTTTTTGATTTCAGCATGTGTAGGATTCACACCACAATGATTTTGTACAATACTGTGATTTTAATCATTTTTGAGTTGTCATGCACTTGATATTTGGTATAAACTTCATTTTACATGCATGTATCATTTTTGGTGTTACAATTCTCACAAATGTTAGTGTATTTAAGAAGAGATGTTTTTACTTATGAATTATTTCTTTGCCCCTTGCCAAATACTTCCTGCAATGACAATATACTACAATATGCTAATACTCTTTCCAGGTAGAGCCAGTGTGTGTAAAGTGCTTCTGGTTTCACGATCACATATTGATGTAAATGGTCTTCCAGCCACAGAGACATTTGATGCAATGGGTTTAAAAGGCCACTAAAAACTGAGACCTATTGATGAATCTTGGTATAAACAAAAGCTGCCACTTACTGCTTACACAGTAGAAGTAACTGATACACACAAGGTTAAGGAGTTGTTAGAGTTTTGGAAATGTGACACAGACGTTTACAATCAACTCTTAGAGATTTATGATGCAAAGCCACTAAGAAAGCAACAATGTTCTTGACTAATGAGAGGAGCCCACCATAGGCAGCTCTCTGATACAGTAGAAACTTTGCAGGGTGAAAGAAAGGTGACAATAAGTGAACACCTGCTTTGTCTTAGTTGCCAACAGTCATTAGTTTCTGAGAAAATGACAGTCAAAGATTTTGATATTGTTTCATCAGTTTGCGCACATGGTATTAAACTAAGCTAGTTGGTGGCATAGTGGCTAGGAGCACATGTGACTGTTTTGCCTGCTTTTTATTTCTTTCTTGATTGTCCTCGGTGTCGATGTACTGGCTGAAAAAATAGGGGGTGGAAGTGCAACTACTGTCTACTGTAAATGATGTAGCCGACAGATGCACAGTTGCGTTTCACAGTCTTTTACATTCACTGTTCACAAGCTCCCAATAATACACAGTTACATATGCACTACTGTTTAAACTTTACGTAGGCCTAATTAATAGTTTGCAGGCAAACCTCCACATACTGCTACAATAGTTTACTACTGAACATCTACGAGCATTAAAAACCTAACCACAAAGTTCACTGTTCTTGAAGAATAAACAGATATGTATGGAGCAGACACTGCCATTGTTTTAACACACGGCCTAATTATGTAACACCTATTTCACAGTTAAATTTGTTGCTCTAGCCAACACAGGCTTCTCGTCTGAAACTTGGTAGTGGACTGACTGCCTCGGGACATTTTTTTTTTTTTTTTGACAAAAACTGAGGTCCTTATATATCCTCACAGTAATACGTACTTGAAACTACTCATTGTTCAATGTTAAATTTACAGAAATTACAATTGAAACATCACTCATTAAATTAACTGAATTCATCGAAAAATTCGTTCGTTTAAACTACAAGGTTTAGCCCGTATTATTTGTTTAAATGAAGAAATTAACGTATATCGTTATGTAAACAATACTTTTGACAGAACTGTTAATTACTTTGCAATTGTTTTGCTAATATGTTTTCGAATAGCGCCAAATAGATCCTTTAAGAATGCTATTGTTTCGTCTCTCAAATGGTTACAATTAGTAAAGAGTTTATATTTGTTTATACGTCAACAATAGAATTTAAGTTACGGAACAATTACTGATTTCACCCTATAACAAAAGATATTAACCAGTACTAGTCAAAATAAATGAGAAAGTCAATTACATACATAAAACTAAGCACAAAATTAGATCTGGTGTTAGATTCTTTAAAACTGAGGGCCAACCTTTCTCTTTTATGGAAATGCAGATTATATTCATTCACATATGTTAATGGTAATTATTTACAAGTGAAAAACTGAATTTAAGGAGGCAGATGGCGAAACAAGAGGGGAAGCAAAAAATATCCCAGCTTGCTACGTCACACACAGTTACGAATTTTTCCAATCCGTATATTGCGTTTCTTTGTTGTTGCAGAAATAAGTTTATGTGACATCAATACTTTTTGTGACATTGAGAAATGCAATGGTGTTATTGACAAAAGAAAAATGCATTTCCATTCTTATTAAAAATAGATTTTATCATCGCTAATCTTATATAACTATTGCCTATAAAATCAAAAGTAATTGAAAATGAAAAACCTGTCAATACTAGTATATCAATGTTTGCTTTAATTTTTTACTTTCACACTTCGGGAGAACCTATGTATTCTCCAGGGTGATGTGTGTCACAAAAATATTCAAAGCATAGAAATTCAGAGCACTACAAGCATCGTGTAAAGCACATACACCAAAGTCAGATTTTGTTGTCAATATTATTGTAAAAAGCAACCTCATTAACATTCCTAAACACCTTGTGCTCTAGTGATAATTTCACAGCAAGCAATGCATATCTAAGCATTCTCTTGAAAGATGGATCCTGCAATTGAAAATGGTACCCCTTATGGAGCAAGTGGCAGGAAAGGACACCAGGTGCACTCAGTTATATCTTAGAGCCTCATTCAAATGCTGAAGGGGCTATTCTGGCAGCCATTGATGGATCGGGATGCAACTAACTGCATATTGTAACACACTTCGGAATAAATGATGCTGGGCTCTGAGGTCACACTTGGATCATTCCAACGACTGGTAGAGAAGACTCAGAAGGCGAGACTTGAGCATGGAATTTCAGCGAAGCTCACAATTTGCAGCATTGTCATCAGAATTGATTGTGACCCTTTGATTCTGAGTTGAGTGTCACTTGTCAGACACGTATATAGATGTATCAGGGGCCCCATATCACATCAACTGCACACGCCCCACACCACTACAGAGCCTCCATCAGCTTGAACAATCCCCTGCTGACATGCAGGGTCCATCGATTCATGAGGCTGTCACCATACCCATACACATCCATCCGTTCGATACAATTTGAAACGAGACTCATCTGATCTGGCATCATGTTTCCAGTCATCAACAGTCCAATGTTGGAGTTGATGGTCCCAGGTGAGGTATAAAGCTGTGTGTCATGCAGTCATCAAGTGTACACGAGTGGGCCTTCTGCTCCAAAAGCCCATATCAATGATGTTTTGTTGAATGGTTCACACACTGATATTTGATGATTGCCCAGCATTGAAACCTGCAGCAATTTGCGGAAGGGTTGCACTTTTGTCATGTTGAATGGTTCTCTTCAGTCGTCATTGGTCCCATTCTTGCAGGATTTTTTTTCCACCCTCCATGATGTCGGAGATTTGATGTTTTATCGGTACACTCGAGAAAGTAGGGACTTAATTGTTACCTCGGAGATGCTGTGTCCCACTCACTTAAGTCTAGATACCCTGCCATTGTAGCAACAGCAACCGATCTAACAATTTGGCCACACTCTAGTTGTCTTATATAGTCATTTCCGACTGCAGTGCCATTTTCTGTTTGTTTACATAACTCTGTATTTGAATACGCATGCCTATACCAGTTTCTTTGGCGTTTCAGTGTAAAATTACTTGATAGTGGATGTCTGTCACTTGGCGCTACAGTGTTGCCACGGTATACCATTTGGTTAAAGCCAATATGAAGACATCGCGGATCACTTCAAAAGTGCTGAAATGCTGTTCATGTAACATGGAGCGATGTTGGAAGCTACTGCCTTCAGGTATGGTGGAAGCATGAGGTACTCTGTCTATAGCTGATTTTAAATGACCAGTGATTGAATTGCGGCAGAGAACGCGTTTTATAGCCCTGAATTTACGCTCGTGTCCTAACCTAAACACAACATCTGCGGCAGAACTATTAATCACGCTCGCTTTGCTCACAGCGATTAAAGCTGACCTGTACAAGCAAACTCAAGAAAAGATTCAGGTTCAGTGCTAAAAGTGAGGTGACATATGAGTTTTGCTACCCAAGGTGACGTGATACTGACTGATGAGCAGTCCTGGGTGGAACTCAGTTACAGGCAGATTCCAAACGAAAAAAGAATGACTGGAAGAAAAATAAGAGCAAAGGAAAGAGTCAATACGATGGCGAAAAAGATGTGACAAAAGACTGGAAATTAAAAATTAAAAAAAATACATGGAAACCAGTTATCGGTAAGTGAAAATAATAATAATTAGAGTCATGTTGATTAAGGTTAAAAAAAAAACAAAAAAAACAACTATCACCTGACAGGATTTGAACTCACGAGTTTCTGCCTCTTGAACTGTTATGTTATTACCGCTCTACGAAAGTGTGTTGGTAACTAATGTTATATTTACTTATCTATAAAAGCAGTGGCAACAATCATTTACCGCCTTCGGTTTTACATGTCCTATGAAGTTTACCTACTATAACCTGATTTCTGTGATGACATTGATTGAATATGTGAAGCTGAGCCGCATCTAATGCGAAAGACTCCAGTAATCTTCAGCCAGTAGTGTGTTCGAAATGTGCGTTATTTCGTTGCCTCATTTTATGTGTGTTGTTTTGGGTGTGTTTATCATGTGTGATGAAATAACAAATAAAAGGGCCAGACCCAGTATTCAGGATCCAAACACAACATGAATAAAAGCCAGACAAAGAATTGAAATTGAACTGTTTGTTGTGGAGTTTTGGCGACGGCAAATAGTTCGGGAGTGACGCTGAGCGCTGTCACTGGAAGGAAACACATCCCACATGTGAAATGACAACTATCAATTTAATCAGACTATAGTTACTAAACAATAAGTAGTGTGTTTCTGTCTTGCTGCAGGCAAACTGTTTTCTTTCGCCATTTGTAGAACGTTGTAGGACTTCATTATTAAACTAGTGGAAATATTTTCTGTAATATTCGACATTATGTAAGTATAAGTGCACTCCCTCTCAGGAGTGAGTTTGTGCGATTTTGTGTAGTTTTTATAAGGTGTGACTGGACATGGAACTTTCTTTCTTGCCTTATAACACGTTAGTGGATATTGAAGCTTTTATTTATTTATAAGACAGACAGGACAACATGAGCAGCACATGGGAAAGGGAGACAACCTGCGTGTTAATAGGGCTAACTTAGGAATACCCGAACTAGTGAAGAGGGTCGACAATCCTTTTAGAATGGGAAGAGTTACCCCAAAATATAATACCATACCACATAAGCGAATGAAAATAAGCAAAGTAGACTAATTTTCGTGTAGAACGATCACTCATTTCAGATACCGTTCGAATAGTAAAAATAACAGCATTGTCTTTGAACAAGATCCTGAATGTGGGCTTTCCACGACAGTTTACTATCTATCCTAGAAATTTGAACTGTTCAGTTTCACTAATCATATGCCCATTCTGTGAAATTAAAATGTCAGGTTTTGTTGAATTGTGTGTTAGAAACTGTAAAAACTGAGTCTTACTGTGATTTAGCGTTAGTTTATTTTCTACAAGCCATGAACTTGTGTCATGAACTGCACTATATGAAACCGAGCCAATATTGCACACAACATCCTTTACTAGCAAGCTAGTGTCATCAGCAAAAAGAAATATTTTAGAGTTACCCGTAATACTAGAGGGCATATCATATACATAAATAAGGAACAGGAGTGGCCCAGCACTGATCCCTGGGGCACTCCCAACTTAACCGTACCCCACCCAGACCCCACATCACAGCCATTATCAACACTGTGTAAAATGACCTCTTGCTGTCTGTTGCTAAAGTAAGAGGTGAACCATTTGTGAGCTAATCCCCGTGGTCCGTAATGGTCCAACTTCTGGAGCAATATTTTGTGATCAACAGAATCAAATGCCTTAGATAAATCAAAAAACATGCCTAGCGCTCGAAACCTTTAGTTTAACCCATCCAGTACCTCACAGAGAAAAGAGAATATAACATTTTCAGTTGTTAAAACGACTTCTAAAGCTGAACCGTACATTTGATAGTAAATCATGAGATATAAAATGATCAATTATCCTTACATACACAAATTTTCAATAACTTTAGCAAACACTGATGGCACAGAAATAGGTCTAAAATTGTCTGTATTATCCCTTCTCCCTTTCTATAAAGTGGCTTTACTACTGAGTAATTTAATCCTTCAGGAAACTGACCATTCCTAAAGGAAAAATTACAAATATGCCTAAATAAAGGGCCAACATGAGCAGCACAGTACTTTAATATTCTGCTAGGCACTCCATCATATCCATGAGAGTCCTTAGTCTTCATTGATTTAATTATTGACTCAATCTCCCCCTTGTCTGTATCACAGAGGAGTACTTTGGTCATCAATCTCAGAAAAGCATTTGCCAAGAGGGTTATATGATTCCCTGTAGGAACTAAATTTTTATTTAATTCACCACAATGCTCAGAAAATGATTGTTAAATACTGTACATAATCTGATTATCAATAACAGAAATACTTTTTACTACAGACTGACTTTATATTGTCGACCTTGTGCTGCTGACCAGACACTTCCTTCACAACAGACCATATGGTTCCAATTTCATCCTGTGAATTAGCTGTTCTATTTGCATACCACATACTCTTTGTCTTCCTAATAACATTTTTTAGCAACTTACAGTGTTGTTTGTAATGGGATACTGCAGCTTGATTGTGACTACTTTTAAAATTTTAATATAATTTCCGCTTTGTTCTACATGATATGCTTACCCCACTAGTCAGCCACCTAGGCTGCCTTTTACTGCTAGTACCACGTTTAGAACGTTCTAAGTGAAAGAAACTCTCAAAGAGCATGAGAAATGTGTTAAGGAAAGTATTGTATTTATCATCTATGTTATCAGCACTATAAACATACTGCCACTCTTGTTCCTTGATGAGGTTTAAAAAACTCTCTATTGCTGTTGGATGAACTTTCCTACATAGTTTGTAATTATATGTGACATTTGTTTGAGTACAAAAATCTTTTAATGTTAAAATTTCCGCATCGTGGCCAGAAAGGCCATTCACCCCTTTACTAACAGAATGACTATCTAGTAATAAAGAATGAATATAAATATTGTCTATGGCTGTGCTACTGTTCCCCTGCGCCCTAGTTGGAAATAGCACTGTCTGCATCAGATCATATGAATTTAGGAGATCTACCAACATACTTTTTCTTGCACCATCATATAAAAAATTAAGATTGAAGTCACCACGTATAACTAATTTCTGGTACTTCCTATAATGTGACTCAAGAATCCTCTCTAGCTTCAGCAGAAATGCTCTGAAATCAGAGTTAGGGGGCCTATAAACAACAACAATTAGCAGTTTAGTTTCACTATATTCAAATGCCCCTGCACAACATTCAAATGTCTGATCAGTGGAGTGTCGTGTTACGTCTACGCACTCAATTGGAATACTGTCTTTTTACGTACTTAGTCACTCCCCCACCCCACAAGGAACTCCTCGAAAAACAGCCAGCTAATCTGTATCCTGGTAAAGGAAGCATCTGAATTGTCAAACTATTTACGTGGTGCTCCTATATATCAATAATTTCAGAGTCAACATCTATAAGCAGTTCATTAACTTTATCTCTAATACTTCTTATATTTTAATGAAATATGCTAATTCCTTCCATACTTGGAAACATGACGTCCTCTGAAGGTGAGCCCTTGGTTAGAGGGACTTCCTTTAAGCAAGTATACCCATCAGCTGACTTCAATCTAAAAATGGTGCAGCTCTAACACCATCTACTACAGGAATTTTTCCATGAGTGATCCCACCACCACCCACCACACTGTCACCTACAAGCTTTGCCAGCCTCCACTTCCCATACCTACTGAGGTGCAGGTCGTGCCTAGTGAAACCCGATCTAATGATAGACTCAACAGGCACCATGGAAATGTGATCCATGCTCTCTGCCATGAGTGCCTTCCCAGCCCCATGTTAACGTGCCTAACAGCAGCATTTAGATGAGGCCGATCACGACACTGAAGCAGTTGCACGAAATGCACATTAGAGCTACCAGTTTGAGTAGCTATCTTTACCAGGCCACCACCTACATCATATTTCCCGTCCCTATCAAGGCTGTTTTCTGCTCCACCCACTATCAGTACCTGATCCTCCCACACTGTAACCCACTACTCACAAACCTACGACAGAGCCCACACTTCTCGCTCTTGGTAAAATTTTGCTGCTTCCTAAGTTCAGTTACACCAGTAAAACTACATATAGAACTAACAATAGCGGTCTCGAAATTCTCTGTCTAATAAGAAAGCAGCTACTTGTATTAATACTACTAAACTCCAACTAATACCAATACCAACAAAACTTCAAAAAATTAGTAGCTAAAACCAAAAAGTGTAGCGGCCACTGGAACACTCAACGAAGTTAAAACCCTGAATGAAAATTTACTGAAATATTTCACTAGAAACAATAAGATACGCTAGCTAAAAACTAAAGCACGACATTTTCTAAATGACTTCAGCGTACAGAAAACTCTAAAAACACAGCAAGCGAACGTTTCCAAACGTTTATTAAATCGTTATTTCACCACAAGCAGCGCAAAAGACTGCTAAAAACTATTAAATTTAATATCTGTATAACAGCGCACAAATAACTTTGTCAGTACTTAGCTTTATAACCGCTACAGCTGCAACTGAACGCCGCAAAATGTATGAGGAAGATTCTTAGAAAGACATTAACAACCGTCTTGAACCTTGCTTGGAATGCAATGATTTACCACTAGAGTCTCATTTTTTCATCATGCTGACATATGAGAAATTCTCCCAATTCGTTGGAAAAATAAGGTTACTAAAATCCTGGATATTCAAAGCCTCTATGAAAGATTTCAACATCTACATCTACATGATTACTCTGCAATTCACATTTAAGTGCTTGGCAGAGGGTTCATCGAACCACAATCATACTCTCTCTCTACCATTCCACTTCCGAACAGTGCGTGGGAAAAACGAACACCTAAACCTTTCTGTTCGAGCTCTGATTTCTCTTATTTTATTTTGATGATCATTCCTAGCTATGTACGTTGGGCTCAACAAAATATTTTCGCATTCGGAAGAGAAAGTTAGCGACTGAAATTTCGTAAATAGATCTCGCCGCGACGAAAAACGTCTTTGCTTTAATGACTTCCATCCCAACTCGCGTATCATATCTGCCACACACTCTCCCCTATTACGTGATAATACAAAACGAGCTGCCCTTTTTTGCAACCTTTCAATGTCCACCGTCAATCCCACCTGGTAAGGATCCCACACCGCGCAGCAATATTCTAACAGAGGACGAACGAGTGTAGTGTAAGCTGTCTCTTTAGTGGACTTGTTGCATCTTCTAAGTGTCCTGCCAATGAATCGCAACCTTTGGCTCGCCTTCCCCCCAATATTATCTATGTGGTCTTTCCAACTGAAGTTGTTCGTAATTTTAACACCCAGGTACTTAGTTGAATTGATAGCCTTGAGAATTGTACTATTTATCGAGTAATCGAATTCCAACGGATTTCTTTTGGAACTCATGTTTATCACCTCACACATTTCGTTATTTAGCGTCAACTGCCGCCTGCCACACCATACGGCAATCTTTTCTAAATCGCTTTGCAACTGATACTGGTCTTCGGATGACTTTACTAGACGGTAAATTACAGCATCATCTGCGAACAACCTAAGAGAACTGCTCAGATTGTCACCCAGGTCATTTATATAGATCGGGAACAGCAGAGGCTCCAGGACGCTTCCCTGGGGAACACCTGATATCACTTCAATTTTACTCGGTGATTTGCCGTCTATTACTACGAACTGCGACGTTCCTGACAGGAAATCACGAATCCAGTCGCACAACTGAGACGATACCCCATAGGCCCGCAGCTTGATTAGAAGTCGCTTGTGAGGAACGGTGTCAAAAGCTTTCCGGGAATCTAGAAATACGTCATTGACATAGCATAACTGGACCAGGATTCACAGGAGTTCTCTGTCACAAGGAAAAATTCTTTGCCCCCCTTGCTTTTGTATAACTGGGGTTTAGAAGACACCATTCGGTTCAGTTGGCGCATCTTTATGATTATGATGTTGATGAAGATTATGCTGGCTTATATGCATTTGGTCCCACAGCTGAATTTACTGTTACCGTATTTTCTAAGCCTCTTGAAAAAGAGGAGGAACATCCCATCCTTTAACATGTTCAAACATCGTTCAGTAACTTGCATTAAAAAGTTAGGGTATTATACTCCACATATGTGGAGGTACCATATTGTTGTAATTCAGCCGTTAACAAAATTTCTTCATTCACTAGGGTTACAGCAGAAGACCTGCTCTTTGGGCTGGACACCAGTCAACAGCTCGCGTAGATTTCGCTACTGACTTGCATTTTCTGGCGTCCCTGGTAAGTACCACACGTCACGTGTGTTAAGAGACTGTAAACAGAAACTCTTTTCTAAACTTGTCCATTCCAACTTTCTCCACGGGAGACCAATGTCATCGATTCTATTACGTTTAGTTCCGAAGAGAACACGGAAAGTTATTACGAAACAGGTGAAAGTCCAGGGTACATTCACTTAGATGTTCCCTTTCACGGTCGTTCGGCGGGTCTTGTGAATTATTTCCGAAGCTTTGTGGAGCGTGTCGTACTGGTGAAAGCATTTGTATCTGATGATAAATCCGGTTTCCAAGAAGTACAGAGCTTGTTTGCCGATTGCATACGAAGGTTCTGCCTAGCTCATCCTATTACTAGGAATACTTCCACAGCCGATAGACGAAAGCATCACTTTTCTTTCACGAAAGATGAATATTTACCTTCATCTTATAAAAGATCAAGTGAATTACATAACTTTATATCACTCCGTATTCTGATGAATGAAAATGTGTATTTGTAACATAATCTCTAATGCTTATACTAGCCCTAATAGAAACAACGAACAATATATAGCGCAGTTGTCAGCATACAGGACTCGCATTCTGGAGGACGACGATTTAAATCCGCGTCCGGCCATCCAAATTTAGGTTCTCCGTGTTTTCCCCAAACCCCTCCAGGCAAATACCTGGGCGGTTCCTGTGAAAGGTCACTACCGATTTCCTTCCCCATATGTCGAAACTTGTGCTCCGCCTCTATAGACCTCGATGTCGACGGGGAAAGTTAAACTCTAGTCTTCCTTCCTTCCCAATAGAAATGAAGACTCTGATGTTGATTCTGTAGCTCATAACAAGAAACGCTGCAAACTATTGAAGGTAGTAATATCGATAGCAAATCAAATGCATTGCAATGGAATAGAGTCACATCAAGTAACGAAACAAAGACAATATTGGATGTAGTGAAGGAGGAGACTGATAGAACCAGAGATAAAGAGGGACAGACACCATTAAGAGTAAATGATACAATGAAATCAAATGCGTGCGTTGTTTTAAAACTTTAGCAAGCGTTCCCAACAATTTTTGATAAGGTGGGGTTGTCTGGTTCAATAGATGCTGCCATGGAATCAGCAATTACAAACAACTTCATCGATATGAATATGATCCTCACTAGACCAGTAGGAGTAATATCTACCATAAAATCTTTAAAATCAAAAATTTCTAATGTTTGCATTAAAAATCCTCGAAGTTAATTTGAGTGTGTGCTTCTGAGCATAGAAACTTAATAAGTTATTTAGTTAATCAGTTAGTCACAGTTCGTATTGTAAAGAATTCTGATGCTGAGAAGGCTACCTATACATATAGTGTGGATGTACTTGATTCATTAGAAAATAAAGTAAAGGCTGCAGGTATATTTCGTGACCTGTCAAACACATGTGATTGTGTGAACCACAATATCCTTTTCAGTAAATTAAGATATCACGGTGCAACAGGAAATGCTGCAAAATATTCAGATCGTGCCTCCCTGACAGGAAAAAGAAAGGGTGTCAGTAGGAAGTAGACCTGTTGTTAGCCGTCAAGCGTCGTACAACTGGGATCTAATTACAGGTCGTGTCCCAGAAGGTTCCATCTCAGGGCCCTTGCATTTTTTTTTTTTTTTTGAGTGTATGAATGAGTTTTCAACAGTAACACTGCCAAGTTTGTTTTCGTGTCAGATGATCCAAACACCGGAATAAAAGCTAATTAGCGGGAGTACAGCTCGCTGCGTCCGTGGCATCCCATAAGCCACACTGCCCGCTGTTTCGTTCTAAATGTTGAGCAACTCAGGAAGCATGGCTGTTGAGGCAGAATAGTCGTTAGCCAGTGACCTCTGTGGAACCTGCCGCACCGCACTTGTACAATGCTTATCCTGGCAAGCGGGCTCTGTCTAGGTCGACATCTGTCACCATAGCTGCTCTTGGAACGCCTATGGAGATTATTAATTTCTCATGTACTGCTTTCAATGGATCGGGTGGACTGCTGGTGACCACTCTTACCGCACCAAACAAGAGATCCCATGAAGGTAGCTCTCTTGAGCTTGCTCCTCAAAAATTTAGGATCAGTAACGGTAACAGGACACTGGCGAATCAAAATACTTTTGTGACTGCTAAGGTGCTCCATTCTACATTCAGAAAGGTGTTGATGGTGTTACGAATGGTTTGGAGTCAATAAAGAGGCTTTGTAGTGGTACATTATGGATTGAAACTTTTTAAATCAACGGCATTGAGAAAATACCCCATTGTTGCCGAACTGCATAGGACCCTAAATTCCAGCTGTGGAATGGTGTCATGCAGAGAACTCATGGATGAAGACACTTGTCTTTTAAAAGGAATGGGCTGTCGAAGGCATTACGGAAGTTCAGAAAGGGATGACGAGAGTGAATGGAAACTCGAATAATTATCAACATTCATTTTGACCTTCAATTCGCAAGTCTTACCCAGTCATATTAAGGCTGGTTTATTATACTTAACTGTTCGCCCGTATTTTCCAAATCCATTGCTATGTTTAAAGTGCCAAAGATTTGGTCACATTACTGCTGCATGTAATGGTCATGCTACTTGTAGGATCTGCGGCCAAGGAGTACATGAGCCAGGTGTAGAAAGCACGTCTTCACCAGTATGTGTTAACTGCTTCAACTTACATCCAGTTTGGACCTGCGTGGCCCGCCACCAGGACAAAGAAGAAATTCAAGAAGTTATATGACGTGTACCTTATGCAGCCCCCCCCCCCCCCCCCCCCATGAACCATGGACCTTGCCGTTGGTGGGGAGGCTTGCGTGCCTCAACGGTACAGATAGCCATACCGTAGGTGCAACCACAACGGAGGGGTATCTGCTGAGAGGCCAGACAAACGTGTGGTTCCTGAAGAGGGGCAGCAGCTTTTTCAGTAGTTGCAACTGCAACAGTCTGGATAGTTGACTGATCTGGCCTTGTAACATTAACCAAAATGGCCTTGCTGGTCTGGTACTGCCAACGGCTGAAAGCAAGGGGAAACTACAGCCGTAATTTTTCCCGAGGGCATGTAGCTTTACTGTACGATTAAATGATGATGGCGTCCTCTTGTGTAAAATATTCCGGAGGTAAAATAGTCCCCAATTCGGATCTCCGGGCGGGGACTACTCAAGAGGACGTTGTTATCAGGAGAAAGAAAACTGGCGTTCTACGGATCGGAGCGTGGAATGTCAGATCCCTTAATCGGGCAGGTAGGTTAGAAAATTTAAAAAGGGAAATGGATAGGTTAAAGTTAGATATAGTGGGAATTAGTGAAGTTCGGAGGCAGGAGGAACAGGACTTCTGGTCAGGTGAGTACAGGATTATAAATACAAAATCAAATAGGGATAATGCAGGAGTAGGTTTAATAATGAATAAAAAAATAGGTGTACGGGTAAGCTACTACAAACAGCACAGTGAACGCATTATTGTGGCCAAGATAGATACGAAGCCCACACCTACTACAGTAGTACAAGTCTATATGCCAACTAGCTCTGCAGATGGCGAAAAAATTGATGAAATGTATGATGAGCTAAAAGAAATTATTCAGGTAGTGAAGGGAGACGAAAATTTAATAGTCATGGGTGACTGGAATTCATCAGTAGGAAAAGGGAGAGAAGGAAACATAGTAGGTGAATATGGATTGGGGATAAGAAATGAAAGAGGAAGCCGCCTGGTAGAATTTTGCGCAGAGCATAACTTAATCATAGCTAATACTTGGTTTAAGAATCATAAAAGAAGGCTGTATACGTGGAAGAACCCTGGAGATACTAAAAGGTATCAGATAGATTATATAATGGTAAGACAGAGATTTAGGAACCAGGTTTTAAATTGTAAGACATTTCCAGGGGCAGATGTGGACTCTGACCACAATCTATTGGTTATGAACTGTAGATTAAAACTGAAGAAACTGCAAAAAGGTGGGAATTTAAGGAGATGGGACCTGGATAAACTGAAAGAACCAGAGATTGTACAGAGTTTCAGGGAGAGCATAAGAGAACAATTGACAAGAATGGGGGAAAGAAATACAGTAGAAGAAGAATGGGTAGCTTTGAGGGATGAAATAGTGAAGGCAGCACAGGATCAAATAGGTAAAAAGACGAGGGCTAGTAGAAACCCTTGGGTAACAGAAGAAATATTGAATTTAATTGATGAAAGGAGAAAATGTAAAAATGCAGTAAATGAAGCAGGCAAAAAGGAATACAAACGTCTCAAAAATGATATTGACAGGAAGTGCAAAATGGCTACGCAGGGATGGCTAGAGGACAAATGTAAGGATGTAGAGGCTTATCTCACTAGGGGTAAGATAGATACTGCCTACAGGAAAATTAAAGAGACCTTGGGAGAAAGGTGAACCACTTGCATGAATATCAAGAGCTTTGATGGAAACCCAGTTCTAAGCAAAGAAGGGAAAGCAGAAAGGTGGAAGGAGTATATAGAGGGCCTATACAAGGGCGATGTACTTGAGGACAATATTATGGAAATGGAAGAGGATGTAGATGACAGAGCACTGAAAGACCTGAGTCGAAACAAGGCCCCCGGAGTAGACAACATTCCATTGGAACTACTGACGGCCTTGGGAGAGCCAGTCCTGACAAAACTCTACCATCTGGTGAGCAAGATGTATGAGACAGGCGAAATACCCTCAGACTTCAAGAAGAATATGATAATCCCAATCCCAAAGAAAGCAGGTGTTTACGGATGTGAAAATTACCGAACTGTCAGTTTAATAAGTCACAGCTGCAAAATACTAACGCGAATTATTTACAGACGAATGGAAAAACTGATAGAAGCCGACCTCAGGGAAGATCAGTTTGGATTCCGTAGAAATGTTGGAACACGTGAGGCAATATTGACTCTACGACTTATCTTAGAAGAAAGATTACGGAAAGGCAAACCTACGTTTCTAGCATTTGTAGACTTAGAGAAAGCTTTTGACAATGTTGATTGGAATACTCTCTTTCAAATTCTGAAGATGGCAGGGATAAAATACAGGGAGCGAAAGGTTATTTACAATTTGTACAGAAAGCAGATGGCAGTTACAAGAGTCGAGGGGTATGAAAGGGAAGCAGTGGTTGGGAAGCGAGTGAGACAGGGTTGTAGCCTATCCCCGATGTTATTCAATCTGTATATTGAGCAAGCAATAAAGGAAACAAAAAAAAATCGGAGTAGGTATTAAAATCCATGGAGAAGAATTAAAAACTTTGAGGTTCGCCGATGACATTGTAATTGTCAGAGACAGCAAAGGACTTGGAAGAGCAGTTGAACGGAATGGACAGTGTCTTGAAAGGAGGGTATAAGATGAACATCAACAAAAGCAAAACTAGGATAATGGAATGTAGTCGAATTAAGTTGGGTGATGCTGAGGGAATTAGATTAGGAAATGAGACACTTAAAGTAGTAAAGGAGTTTTGCTATTTGGGGAACAAAATAACTAATGATGGTCGAAGTAGAGAGGATATAAAATGTAGACTGGCAATGGCAAGGAAAGCATTTCTTAAGAAGAGAAATTTGTTAACATCGAGTATAGATTTAAGTGTCAGGAAGTCGTTTCTGAAAGTATTTGTATGGAGTGTAGCCATGTATGGAAGTGAAACGTGGACGATAAATAGCTTAGACAAGAAGAGAATAGAAGCTTTCGAAATGTGGTGCTACAGAAGAATGCTGAAGATTAGATGGTATGGTAGATGAGGAGGTATTGAATAGAATTGGAGAGAAGAGGAGCTTGTGGCACAACATGACTAGAAGAAGGGATCGGTTGGTAGGACATGTTCTGAGACATCGAGGGATCACCAATTTAGTATTGGAGGGCAGCGTGGAGGGTAAAAATCGTAGAGTGAGACCAAGAGATGAATACACTAAACAGATTCAGAAGAATGTAGGTTGCAGCTGGTACTGGGAGATGAAGAAGCTTGCACAGGATAGAGTAGCATGGAGAGCTGCATCAAAACAGTCTCAGGACTGAATACCACAACAACAACAACCTTATGCAGAAGCGAAGGAACTGATTAAAGCCATTCAGCCCCCAAAATTCGTTACCTGTTTTGCATCAACAGTGAAACAGTCCACATTTAAAGTTATTGTGTCAATACAGATGGAAGTGGCGCCCACCACTACCAACACCTGCTCCTGTTGCTGCACATGCCGAATGACAGGCTCCAGTAAATCTGGGCTGCCAGGGAATCAGTTTTCCATACTTCTCAGATTGAGGCAGCCGTTACCCCAACAGAAAATGTTCCACTTGCACTGTGTCACGTAACTTCCCGTTTTCTACACAAAAAGGGAACGTTACCACGAAGACCAAGTCAAAGTTTAATGGAATGGAACCTTAAGCAACAGCGCCGATATTAGCAGGTGTACTGTTTCTCCTGGGTGGACTTGGGTTTAAAAAAAATGTAAACTAAATAGTACGATAGATTTTATAAATAATCGACAAGTACGCCAAAGAAAAAGAGATAGAACTACAACGGATATGTTATTCCATGGACTCTTGCGCTTCTATGCATGAAATATCTTTCCTTTGCCATTCGCTTATCTTATCTGCTTGGATTCGGACCTGAGAGGACGTTCTTGTACCAGCTGACAATGTAAGTTGTACTTAAAACCCGAAAAATGTAATGGTTATTTTGTCACAAGAATTTGTGTATGTTGTCAATCCATCGTAAATCTGATACCTTTATTGTCTAAAGTAGATATGGGCCTTAACAAAGAATTTTCATTTTTAGGCGCCATCTTAGAAAAATCTTTAAGAATTTTCTTTTAGCTCATCTACGAGACGTGCCGTCGGTTAGGACAATTAACTTTATTTCACATCCCACGAGACCGGACGCAGCTACTCATAATTTAACAATTTTATTTACAGATTTTCTTTATATAACGAGATAACATCCCAGGCAGAAAAGGTCTGGTCACAGGATTCCAGTTCCATTATAGGAGTTCTGTTGTAGATGCTACTCTTGTTATCTTATATTGGGGAATCGAGACGAAACCACGATGTATCGACGATTACCTAACTACCCCGAGAACTGAGCTAGTTTACTGAGTGCTTATACACGTCGGGCTAAATTAAACAACCTATTACACTGTTAATAATATTCCTACATTAGTTATTTCTCTTTTATGCTGAGCCATTGCATTAATGTGAGTTTCTTTTTTGTATAAGTCACGGCTCATATTTTATTTTATTACATTACACTAATAGTCACAAAACAAATGAATTTTTTTTAATTTAATTACATTACACAGGCACCGTTGCTGAAGATTTGGCCTCCAAGTACCACTAGTCCACTTACATTGACCTAGCAAGATGCAAAGAGAAGGGGAAAGCAAACCTCACCAACAGATACTGGCCATACTACAGTGAAATGTAAATAGTTTCAGAAATCATGTAAACGAACTAAGCTGTTAACATACGCTAGACCAGCGTGTCTATGCATTCAGGAAACGCATTTCAAGGACTCTGGTACCCATGCCCTGAGGGGCTATCACCTATATAGAAAAGATGACCTAAGTAAAAGAAAGGCTAAAGGAGGAGTGGCAACGCTCGTCATTGACACACATTATTTCTCACCTACGACCATAATCATCACACTGCAACCAGTTGCTGTCACAGTGTATTTTATGTCATTCCTGGTAACACTGTGTTCTGTTCATCTATCGCCGCAGACACCACTGGATAGCAAGGCGCATGTGGTGTGCGTACTGTAAGACCTTCGGTGCACACACCATCAGATTATTTGACTTGTCGCTCTAACGAAGTAGGCGAGTGTCAGAAATACGTCTCATGGTCTTATCGTGGCGTGTTTATCTTCTGCCGTTAGGTCAGACGATAGAAATGCCACTTGCACGCTTAGAGTAGCAGATTGACGGTGACCAACTTTAAACAGAACTTGATTAATTTTCGCACACATTTATTAAAATAATAACAAGCATAAAAATAACTTAACTTGGTTCTGGATGCTATTTACAATTGACAATCTGAAGTTCCTTTGGTCTTGGTACGTTAATCTTATTCTCACATGTCTCTGATACTTGACAAAGTGTCTACAGATTTATCTTCATGGCTATGTACAGGAATATGGTAATCTTATTAGGCGCAGACTGAAACTTGACTATAGACTGGTACAGACAAATGCAGACTAATGCAGACTGACTAATCGGAGGTCTGTACATTCGTTATAATACCTCGCACGTTCAGGTATCACTGCGCGAGTGTGATCCGCGAGGAGAAAAGGTTCTACGTTAGCAGCAATCTCATTGGCTTCGTGACATATTAATACGCAGATCGGCGGAAGCAGAATTTGGTCCGTCTCTAAGACAGCGCCATCTTGTAGTGCGGAGACGGACGAGCGCTGCACCTGCGCTGTTGTGCTTAGTGGGGCGCGCTCTAGTGGGAAAGTTGTGTACGCGCTGACTACGCGGAACTATGTACACAACAGCACTCTTCGAGCTAATCAACCATCTTCCCCAACTGTTCCTTCTTTTAGGAGATTTCAGTCCACATATTATTCTGTGGGCTGTCACTTCATCTGTCCGAGAGGCTAAATGGTTGAAAGTGTATTAAGATCTAAAACAACACGCCTCCTGTAATGGCCACATCAAGGCATTTTTGCACAGCAATAGCGCAATTTTCCGCCATTGATTTGACAGTTTACTCCCCAGATTTCCCAGATTCTGTTCTGTGGGAGGTAGCGGACGTTCTACACTACAGCGACCACTTCTTATTTCTGTCCGTATTTTACAAAGAACGGAGCCTGAGAGAAAACTACCCAATTGGATACTCTTTAAGGCAATCTGGACCCTATATGGGTAGTTAAGTATACTTGGGTAATTGGACAGCGTCTGAGACTGGGTGGGGCACGTTACCGATGTGATTTCTGATGCTGCTGCAGCGTCTATACCACAACCGTTAGGGCATAACAAGAGGCAAGCTTATGCTACACGGCACAGGCGGACAGCGCAGCGTAGATTCAAGCACAGTCCACCGGCAGGGAACCTTGGAGCCCTTCGGCTAGCGAGAGCGAAAGCTAGGCGAACAGAGAAGGAGAGCAAGAAGTGATCATGGCATGAGTTTCTGAAGTCTATTAACAGATAAACTTCCGCCACTACAGTGTGCACAAAAACAGTGGTGCCTACACAGTTGCGCTCTTCAAAAGCAGGAATCATATGCTGTACAAGAAGGTCTCGTTAACCTGCAGTTGTCAGGGTACACCTGACAGGCCCTCTGAGTGTATTCTCTTCAAAGAGGAACGGATGGAGAGTAAAATTGTTTGTGAATCCACACCACACAGGCACATGCGGAAAGTATAGTGGCTCTTCGTACACAAAACGAGGTTTAACCGTGCCTCTAATTCGGCAGTTCTAAGCTCTTAAAAGCCTTTAGTGTGTGTAGAGGATGGTTGGCTCCCCTAATTACATTATTAGTGATGGGCTTGCCACTTTGTTGCTTCTTTCGTCTGGTGCTAATATTTTAATAGAGTGTCTCGAATCGCTTTGCTCATTTGTACCGTTCAGAGGGAGTGCAGTACTAATGTGAAAAAGAGTGTGAGGCCTTATGACGCTTTTTGACATAACTACATTTTAAGTGTTTTAACACCATTTATCTTCTGCAGTTACGAGGGTCACTCCAAAAGAAATGCACACTATTTTTGTAAAATACAGTTTTCATTCTGCATGTGTGAAAGTTTTACAGTGTGTAGATACATCCTTCCCGCTTGTTTTCATACTTAGTTCAACCTGTTCCCGTGAGTGGCGCCGTCACAGCATGTCTTCAAGATGGCTGCCAGAATTGACGTTCGTCAGAAGCAACGTGCTGCCATAGAATTCCTGTGCTGTGAAAACGAGACAGTGGTAAACACCCACAAGAGGTTGAAAAAGGTGTATGGAGATGCTGCTGCCGATCGCAGTACAGATAGTCGGTCGGCAAGCAGGTTAAGTGATGAAAGTGGGCACGGCAGTATTAAGGATTGTCCTCGCAGCGGCAGGCCTCGTACTGCACACACTCCAGACAATGAGCAGAGAGTCAACGAACTGGTGACTGCTGACAGACGCATCACAGTGAACGAATTGTCACGCTACGTTGAGATAGGGGAAGGAAGTGTTTGCAGAATATTTAAAGTGTTGGCGTTAAAAAAGGTTTGTACCAGATGGATTCCCAGGATGTTGACAGTGGCTTACAAAGAAACAAGAAAACCGGGATGCAGCGAACTTTTGGAACAGTATGAGGAAGGTGGAGTTGAATTTCTTGGAAGAATTGTGACAGGTGATGAAATATGGCTCCATCAAACGGTTCAAATGGCTCTGAGCACTATGGGACTCAACATCTTAGGTCATAAGTCCCCTAGAACTTAGAACTACTTAAACCTAACCAACCTAAGGACATCACACACACCCATGCCCGAGGCAGGATTCGAACCTGCGACCGTAGCAGTCCCGCGGTTCCGGACTGCAGCGCCAGAACCGCTAGACCACCGCGGCCGGCTAGGGCTCCATCATTTTTCACCAGAGACGAAGAGGCAAACAATGGAGTGGCATCATGCAAATTCACCCAAGAAAAAAAAATTAAAAACCACACCTTCTGCTGGAAAATTTACGGCTACAGAGTTTTTCGATTCCGAAGGAGTCTTGCTTGTGGAAATCATGCCAAGTGGAACCACCATAAATTCTGATGCATATATGACGACACAGAAGAAACTTCAAGCTCGACTGAGTCGTGTTCGACCACATCGGCAAAAGCAGGATGTTTTGCTGTTGCACGACAATGCACGGCCACGTGTCAGTCAAAAACCCATGGAAGCGATCACAAAACTCGGATGGACAACACTGAAACACCCGCCTTACAGTCCTGACCTGGCTCCATGTGACTATCATCTCTTTGGGAAACTGAAAGACTCTCTTCGTGGAACAAAGTTTGAAGATGATGATTCCCTTGTGCACCATGCCAAACAGTGGCTCCAACAGGTTGGTCCAGAATTTTACCGTGCGGGTATACAGGCGCTGGTTCCAAGATGGTGTAAGGCAGTTGAGAGGGATGGAAATTATGTGGAGAAATGAAAATATTGTTCCTAAAGGATGTACCTACACACTGTATAACTTTGAAACATGTAGAATAAAAGATGGATTTAAAAAAAAAATAGTGTGCATTTCTTTTGGAGTGACCCTCGTATTGTACGGGTACGGATGACATGATGTTAAGTGCCCTAAACAAGCTATGACAATTACAACAACAACTGCAACAACAAAAGAGAATCAAGAACAGTTTTAGAAATCTCGGTTGATGAAATTTTCATGGACATTATTAAATTGTTCCCAGCCAATTCATAGTCACTAAGTTTTGAAAAAAAAAAAAACACACACTACATGCAATTGAGAACTTGTAAGAGATTTCCTAGCACTATATGCCTAAATACCTAAAATATGACGACAACGAGATAGAAGAGATTGACAGTGTTAAATTCTTAGGATTACCGCTCGACAATGAATACGCAGATGACATTACACCTTCAGTGCGTTGGACAAGTCTTCGGAAGGACCATTTAATCTTCTACTTCGCCATATACAGGGTGTCCCAAAATAATGTATACACTCTTTGAAACAGAATATCTCTTTAATTAAATGAGACAGAAATACAATTTTTATGGGTTATAATTTAGAAGGCGTTGAAAAACATAACAATGCTTTCTTTTGTTTCAGGATTGACAGCAAACATGGCGTTATCGTTTGATCAACGGAAATGAGTGCCAAAGTGTTACTGGAAAACAGAGAATGTGAGTGCGGTACGCCGACGTTGGAGAGCTGAATTTGGAACACTATTACCGACAAGAATAACAATTACAAGAAGCAGAGATAAGTTTGAAGTCGAAGGAGCGGTGCACTATATGAAGGGACATAGCGGACGAAAGAGAAGTTGAACAGACAGTGTGAGAGAGTTGATGCAGTAATCCAGGCATGCACACGATCCCCGAAGAAATCTGAGGCAATGGTCTCGTGAGACTGGGATCTGCAGAAGCAGTGTTCATAGAATTTTGGTATCTCAGAACTTTAAGCCCTACATTCCACGACTTCTCTATGCTCTTAACGAGGATGATCCTGATAGGCGAAGCGAATTTTGAGTGGTTCATTAACAGATATGAAGAAGAGGAACGTTTCCAAGATCGAATTCTTTGGTCAGATGAAGCGACGTTTAAAGTTGATGCAACAATTAACCGCCATAACTGCGTGTTCTGGGCCAGGGAGAATCCATACGTAACCTAGCAAGGGCACGTTAATCTACCAGGAGTAACAATCTGTTGTGGTCTGTCTTCTACAAGGTTAATCGGACCGTACTTTTTTGACAACACTGCCATGGGCGACTCGTACATGGAAATGTTGGAAATGATAACTCCTGGTCTTAGCGTTGTGTTTGGAAATTAAAATTATTACTTTCAGCAGGATGGGGCGCCACCTCACTTTCACCTGGATGTGAGGGAATTTCTCAATCGTACATTCCCTGCCAGATGAATAGGACGAAGAGGGAGTGTGGACTATCGCATTTTATCTCCAGATTTAACTCCTCTAGACTTCTTTCTGTGGGGTTATTTCAAGAACACAGTTTACACTGCGAGGCCACACACACTGGATGATCTTAGAGAACAAATTGAGCAAGCCTGTGATGCTATTCCGTCGGAAACAATAAAGTTGGCATGTCGTTCAGTCGCAAGTCGTCGTCGACGGTGTATTGCGATGGACGGACAGCAGTTTGAACATTTACCACCTTAAGCTGCACCACGAGCCACCTAACTCCACTAAAATTGTTCTTCTAACCCCTTTCATTAAAGAGATGTTCAGTTTCAAAGAGTGTATACTTTATTTTGGGACACCCTGTACATTCAGGTGACAAAAGTCATGAGATACTTCCTAATATTACTCTGACCTTCTTCTTCCCGGCGTAGTCCACCAAGTCGATGTGGAATGGACTCAAAAAGTCGTCGGAAGTCTCTTGCAGAAATACTGAGCTATGATGTCTCTACAGCCGGTCATAATTGCGGAAGAGATGCCGCTGCAGGATTTTGAGCACGAACTGACCTCTCGATTACGTCCCATAAATATTCGATGGGATTCATGTCGCGCTCTCAAATTGTCCAGAATGTTCTTCGAACCAATCGTGAACGATTGTGACCTGGTGACATAGCGCATTGTCAGCCACAAAAATTCCATCGTTGTTTGGCTCCAAATGGTTCAAATGGCTCTGAGCACTACGCCACTTAACTTCTGGAGGTCATCAGTCGCCTAGAACTTAGAACTAATTAAACCTAACTAACCTAAGGACATCACACAGATCCATGCCTGAGGCAGGATTCGAACCTGCGACCGTAGCGGTCGCTCGGTTCCAGACTGTAGCGCCTAGAACCGCACGGCCACAACGGCCGCCGTTGTTTGGGAACATGAAGTCCTGAACGGTTCTAAAGGGTCTCTAAGTAGCCGAGCATAACCAATTCCAATCAAGGATCGGTTCAGTTGGACTAGAGAACACAGTCCATTCCATGTAAACACAGCCCCCAGCTTGCACAGTGCATTGTTGACAACTTGGGTCCGTGGCTTTGTGGGATATGCACCACATTCAAACCCTACCATCAGGTCTTACCGACTCAAATCTGGACTCATTTGGCCAGGCCACGGTTTTTCAATCGTCTAGGGTCCAGTTGATATGGTCATGGGCCCAGGATAGGCGTTGCAGGCGGTGTCGTGCTGTTAGCAAAGGCACTCGCGTCGGTAGTCTGCTGCCACAGCCCGTTATCGCCAAATTTCGCCACGCTGTTATATGGAATACGTCTATCGTACGTCCCACATTGATTTCTGCGGTTATTTCACGCAGTATTGCTTGTCTGTCGGTACAGACAACTCAGCGCAAACACCACTGTTCTCATTCGTTAAATGATGGCCGTCGGACACTGCATTGAACTTTACGATTTTTCTTCACGGATTGCTTTGAAATTTTGGTACAACACTGCATTCGAATACTCATGTATTTTTAAATACCTACTGGAACGGCATCTCAAATTCAAATGGTTCAAATGGCTCTGAGCACTATGGGACTTAACATCTGAGTTCATTAGTCCCCTAGACTTAGAACTAATTAAACCTAACTACGCTAAGGACATCACACACATCCATACCCGAGGCAGGATTCGAACCCGCAACCGTAGCGGTCGCGCGGTTCCACACTGAAGCGCCTAGAACCGCTCGGCCACAACGGCCGGCGGAACGGCATCTCGTATACGTCTAATAAAAGGGGAAACTTTATAAAAATGTAGATGTTGGTTTGTTCAAAATCGCTAATCTCTGAAAGTTCTTGAACGATTCCTTTGAAATTTTGTCACAATGATGAATTCCAATACGAGTGTTTCTAGATACCTGTTGTTACCAAAAATGTCAAAATGTACCTTTTCGATTTACTTCAAATTTTATACGTTGCCTAATAAATGTTTGGACGCATAGAGACTACATACTTTTAATATATATATATATGCGAGTTGTACTCGCACCACCCCGCGTTCCCCCCCCCCCCCCCCCCCCCCCCCCCCCCCGTTTCAATCAGTTCACAGTCGGCCGCTGTGACGGAGCGGTTCTAGGCGCTTCAGTCTGGAACCGCGCGACCGCTACGGTCAGAGGTTCGAATCCTGCCTCTGGTATGGATGTGTGTGATGTCCTTAGGTTACTTAGGTTTAAGTAGTTCTAAGTCTAGGGGACTGATGAACTCAGATGTTAAGACCTATAGTGCTGAGAGGCATTTGAACCAATTGAGTTTGAGATGCCGTTCCAGTAGGTAATTGAAAAATACATGAGTATTTGAATGCAATGTTGCGCCAAAATTTAAAAGCAGTCTGTGAAGAACAATAGGATATTTCAACGCAGTGACCAACGGCCTTCATTTAACGACCGAGAATATATATTTTCACCTAACGTTACCGCTGGATATATTTCGTAAACCACATCAAATACTGACGAACCGATTTCACAGACCGAACGTGAGGAGAGGGGCTAGTGTAATTGTTTGATACAAACCATACAAAAATGCACGGAAGTATGTTTTTTAACACAAACCTACGTTTTTTTAAATGGAACCACGTTAGTTTTGTTAGCACATCTGAACATATAAACAAATACGTAATCAGTACCGTTTGTTGCATTGTAAAATGTTAATTACATCCGGAGATATTGTAACCTAAAGTTGACGCTTGAAACCTCCGACGTTCAGTTGCGTGTTGTAACAAACACGGGCCACGGTCGGCGAGCAGCATCTGCAGGGACATGTTTACGATGACGAGCGTTTTTACGAGTGTGGCGGTAGTGCACTATTGTGGTTTGGTCTAGCTGTCGCAGTGTCCGCATGTAGCGCTTGATGCTATTGTTATTCTGCATTCGTCTCCGCACGCAGACTAACTGTAGTACACCGTGTTACCAGACGTCTGTGATAGTGTAGTGTTGTAGGAACTGTGACAATAGTGTATTCGAACTCTGAAAAGGCGGAGATGATACTCATCTATGGCGAGTGTCGACGAAATGCAGGTGAAGCCTGCAGGGTGTATGCGGAACGGTACCCGGACAGAGAGCATCCAGCGTGCCGCACATTGCAAAACATCTACCGCCAACTGTATGCAACAGGTATGGTCGTAGCACGCAATGGGGTCCGTAACAGGCCTGTCACAGGAGAAGCGGGTGCAGTTGGTGTGTTAGCTGCTGTTGCCATGAACCCACACATCAGTACACGGGACATTGCGAGAGCCGGTGGACTGAGTCAAAGTAGTGTCATGCGCATACTGCATCGTCACCGCTTTCACCCGTTTCATGTGTCGCTACATCAGCAATTACATGGTGATGACTTTAACCATCGAGTGCAATTCTGTCAATGGACACTAACAGAGAATGCGTTGCAGTTCTGCCTGTTTACCGATGAAGCGGGTTTCACAAACCACGGGGCAGTGAATCTACGGAACATGCATTACTGGTCGGCGGACAATCCTCGCTGGCTCAGACAGGTAGAGCGACAGCGACCGTGGACTGTAAATGTATGGTGCGGAATCATTGGCGACCACCTCATTGGTCCTCACTTCATTGCAGGGGCCCAAACAGCTGCAACATACATCGCATTTCTACAGGATGATCTGCCAACGTTGCTCGAAAATGTCCGACTGGAAACGCGTCGACGTATGTGGTATCAGCATGATGGTGCACTTGCACATTCCGCAATTAACACTAGGCTGACCCTTGACAGGATGTTCGACGGGCGTTTCACAGGACGTGGAGGGCGCATAAATTGGCCAGCCCGTTCTCCTGATCTTACACCTCTGGACATCTTTCTGTGGGGTACGTTAAAGGAGAATGTGTACCGTGATGTGCTACAACCCCAGAGGATATGAAACAACGTATTGTGGCAGCCTGCGGCGACATTACACCAGATGTACTGCGGCGTGTACGACATTCATTACGCCAGAGATTGCAATTGTGTGCAGCAAATGATGGCCACCACATTGAACATCTATTGGCCTGACATGTCGGGACACACTCTATTCTACTCCGTAATTGAAAACGGAAACCACGTGTGTACGTGTACCTCACCCCTCATGGTAATGTACATGAGCGTCAGTGAAAAAGACCAATAAAAAGGTGTTAGCATGTGGACGTAATGTGCTGTTCCAGTCTCTTCCGTACCTAAGGTCCATCACCGTTCCCTTTGGATCCCTACGTAATTCGGTGCTCTCCGATACACACGATCGAACAGCGGAGGAGTGGTACTCACACACGATCGAACAGCGGAGGAGTGGTACTAAAGCGTCAACCTTAGGTTACAATATCTCCGGATGTAATTAACATTTTGCAATGCAACAAACGGCACTGATTACGTATTTGTTTATATGTTCAGATGTGCTAACAAAACTAACGGGGTTCCATTTAAAAAAACGTAGGTTTGTGTTAAAAAACATACTTCCGTGCATTTTTGTATGGTTTGCATTAACCAATTACACTAGCCCCTCTCCTCACGTTCGGTCTGTGGAATCGATTCGTCAGTATTTGATGTGGTTTACGAAATACATCCAGCGGTAATGTTAGGTGAAACGTTGGCAGCAAACATGAAGGTTGTATTTATGGCTGATTTATTTGTGATTAGAATGGTACTACAGAATAAGAATTTGCAATAACAATAAACAAGGCTCGAGGTCAGGGAGAGAGATGGATGAAGAGGAGATGGACAGAGGGATGGGACGAAATGGATATAGAAAACGGGAAGGAGGACATGGTCAGAGAGAGGTGAAAGAACATGGAGAGAGCAAAGAGAGGAGGATGTGATGGACTGAGATGTGAAGAAAGAAAGGGGGCGGTACGAGATGGGCAGAGAGATGGGGAGGAGAAGATAGATAGAGAGAGAGGACGATGGACAGAGAGAGAGGAGGAGGTGGTGGATAGAGAGAGGGGGAAGGAGGAGGAGATGGGCAAGGAAAGAGGGAGGGGAGATGGACAGAGACAGGGGAGAGAGAGAGGTTACGACGTATTGCAGTTCCCACACATATTAGACACGTGTGTTTTCTCTTTTATTTCTTTTCCGTTTAAGCAGACTGAGCCGCAGCTTGATGTGGCCGCGTACATAAATTTCATTCCTCCAAGCCGACTGTTGATGATAGGAACGATAAAAGTTGCATGAAGCAAACTGTCTGGATAATACTATGTGGGTAAATATTTTAAAGCCCATCTCGCACAATTTTGCCATCATAGCAGCCGACGTGTGAATGGGAACAGTATCCTGGTATACGAACACATTTTTTCGTGATAAACTGGATCACTTTCGCTTTTGCCCAATGTTCGCACGGTCCAGCAACATTGGCTGATAGGAAGGAAGGATGGAAGGAAAATTAGAGTTTAACATCTCTTGGCCAGCACATTCTCCAGATCTCTCACCAATTGAAAACGTCTGGTCAATGGTGGCAGAGCAGCTGGCTCGTCACAATACGCCAGTCACTACTCTTGATGAAATGTGGTATCGTGTTGGAGTTGCACGGGCAGCTGTACCTGTACATGCCATCCAAGCTCTGTTTGACTCAGTGCCCAGGCCTATCAAGGCCGTTATTTCGGCCAGAGGTGGTTGTTCTGGGTACTGATTTCTCAGGATCTATGCACCCAAATTGCGTGAAAATGTAATCACATGTCAGTTGTAGTATAATATATTTGTCCAATGAATACCCGTTTATCATCTGCATTTCTTCTTGGTCTAGCAATTTTAATGGCCAGTAGTGTATTTTGATCCAAGCGTCGTCGCGTCAGGGGACCGCTAAGCAAATAAAACTAACAACAGCTATGCTTTGCACAACAGCATACTTTCATTATTGCTGGGTATAAACCTCTTCTGTCTGGCGTCATCTCTTCCACACCTCAAAGTAGCCAGTAAACTCGTAATGAACTATTACATAAAATATGAAACCCAGCCCGTCTTTAGTTAGCCCAACATTGTTAAAGAATAGAGTTACCTCTTTGTTTTATACCATATTTTTCATAATTAAGTACGACCCTAGTGTGATGCGTTAATTACTTGCAGTGGTCTGAGGATAGTGTAATAACTCAAGCTTCATTAAACCGCGAGCGCGATATGCGGCGACCAGAACAGGCAGTCGCATGAGGGCATGCATCGTTGACGGTTCTGTCTATGTCGTGATTTTTTTCGGTGTAAATTGATTGAGATTTAGACTCAGTGATCTGATATTGTTGTTTTGATATTTACCTAAGTTGCCCAGGCACCTGACTTGTCGTACTTCATCATTTTTAGATGTCTTCTATTTTTGTTTTATTTACTTAGCGGTTCCCCGTCGCGACGACGCATGGATCAAAATATTACTACTTATATTAAACTTAAGGAGGGAGTACATATTACTTTTCAGAGTTTTTTAAATTTTTAGTTTCAATTTCATCCCTGTTTTTTAAACTTCATATTTTACTAATAGACACGGTACGATCTACCCACTAGACCATATTCACATAAATACATTCCGGCACGAAACACGAAATTGTGACGCGAGATCTTTTTCACTTAAGCAATTTACGTGTTTCATTTTTGATTAACATATATATTCATTGACTGTTTTAGTATACATTTAGATAATTTAAGTAACATAAGCAAAAATGAGTCTCAATAATTCTAAATCAAGTCGGAAGAAAGTCGACTGTCATTGCGCTCTCTTGCAATAAGCTTCCTAAAATGTTCTGGCAAAATCATTTTGATTTAGTACTGAATTGTAGTCTTCAAAAAGAACTATGAGGAAGTATGCGAGAGCAAATGTTTATCTACTACAGTTAAGTCTTTTTCTTATTTTTAGGTGTTGAAACTTGCGGTTTCTAAAGCAAAACTCATGATTGTTGGTCGGCCGTAAAAGATAATGTTCTCGCGGACTTTTTAGATATTTTAGAGCCCTACAATCTGGCACTACGTAACTTGATGTAGCTCTTATGTAATACGTTGCGTTAATCAAAAGAGCGTGCTGGCGGAAAACGTTTTTGCTTAATTTACGTGATGAAATTTAAACGGTTCAACAGGCCTTCATGGAACATAGCCAAGAACCATTCCGATTAAACCAGCTTTCAAATAAAAAAGCTGTATTAAAATCGCATCTTTCGTTTGGGAGCTACGGTCCTAGAGACAGAGGCACACGTTCAACTTTGAACAGCCCTCTGATTGCATCGAAGGTGAAAAACAATGTAATGCCTTCTGTTATTACGGAAGTTATTAAGGAACAACAGTTGATACATGGACAATCAGGTTATTTATTTGAACGTTAAGAAGACAGCGGTAAATACTACGAAAGAAACAAAAAGAACGATTGCCGACTGAAACGTTTCACCAGACATGATGCGTAATTTTGTTTTTGTCTCTGGCGAGAGTGCCAATAGACGCCTAATAAAAGGCTTGGAAAATCACAAAAGGCTTCCTTGTGCTGCTCATTGTATAAATACAGCATTTAGCCACACTTTCGATGAAGATAAACTCTAGAAAAAACTCAGTCCCATAGACCCGGAGGCCTAATGGTACCGACCGACGGCCGAGTCATTACCTGCTTATGGCGTCATCGAAAGCTGTATGGAGAGGCGTGAGGTCAGCACACCGCTCTCCCGGCCGTTTTGCAGATTACCCCTGCCGTGGAGCGGCTACTACTCGGTCAGGCACGTACTCAGTTGGCTTCGCGAGAATGAGTGCGTCCCGTAGCATCCAACATCAAGGAAACCTCCCTGGCAGTACCGGTATCGTACCCGCGTTCTCCGCAAGATAGTCAGCCATGCTGACTACTTAGTTACGGTGGCGGACTTCGTTGAAGACAGAATCATGTTAAATCATGCCCCGAACACTGCAGCAACAGTAAGTAATTCGCAATGCAATGTACGATATATGAAGAACAGTGGCCTCTGCTCAATTATGAAACAAGAAATGAGCACACGTTGGAACATCTTGTATATTATGCTGAAGTCTTTACATTCTCAATACAACGAAGTTGCTGCTTTACTGTAGGAAAAGAAGTCATGGAATGTATTCGCAGTTGCGAATACGAATAACTGTCAGCTGTATGAGGGAATGGCGACAATGAAAATTTCTGCCGGACCGGGACTCGAAGCTGTAGTTCCTGCTTTGCTGTCGCCTTAGCCGCTTTGACTGTCTATGCGCAACCCACTGCCAGACCCAAACTTCCATACGTCGTCGTTCTTACGTCACAACCTGTACTCCTACAAATGTTATGTAATTCCCGTACGAAAGGGAATATTTTAGTTGAAAGTCACTGCCTGGAATCGGAGGATAAATACGATATTGCTCTGACTGTGTTGTTAAGAAGAACTATGCAATGTTCCTTCGGACATGCAAGCGTGGGAGTCTAGATATGGCTGTGGCTCGTGCACGCGTAGCCAAAGCGGTTAAGGGGGGTAGGACGTCAAACGGGCCGACTTGGAGCAGGAGAGGCATCACAGGACATTTTATTTCCACTGTCTATACTTTTACAAATAAATTCATAAAACTTTGTCAGCATGACCAGTAAGGATTCATAATTTACACTCACAGCAGGGGAAGTTCGAAAACATAACAAAACAATTTTTTTTACATGTGAAATATCAACATTTTTTTTACTTACTAATGGCAGCATTTGTTGCTATAGGTACATCTTTCTTCAAAAGTAAGAGAGATTCTTCGATGAATTTTGCACAGCATACAAACCATACTCAAAGGTGTATGAAACTCTAGAATTTTACAAATTTATTAAAAACTGTGGTAAAAATTGAGGTAATTAACTAGAAAATTTGTGTTTTTTCTAAACATGAAGTTTAAAATATAACAGCTCATTCGTTTTTTCATAAATTAAATAAATTCTAGAGTTTCATACACCTGTAAGTAGGGTTTGTAAGCTGTGCAAAATTCATCGAAGAATCTCTCTAACTTATGAAGAAAAGTGTACCTATAGCAACAAATGCAGCCATTAGTAAGTGAAAGAGTGATGAAATTTCACACGTAAAAAATTTATTTTGTTATGTTTTCGATCTTCCACTGCAATGAGTGTGAATCATGAATCCTTCCTGGTGATGCTGACAAAGTTTCATGAATTTATTTGTAAAAGTATAGACAGTGGAAATTAAAAAGTCCTGTGATGCCTCTCCTGCTCCAGGTCGGCCCGTTTGACGTCCTATCCCGCTTAAGCGGGAAGCGTTAAGCGGGAAGCGTGAAGTTGGAAATCCGGGTTCGAGCACCGGTCCGTCACAAATTTTCAGTCTTCAATCCCTTACAAAGCTGATGGTTGTTCGTATTCGCAATTGCGAATACATTTAATGTATTTCATAGCGGCACTGCAATACCGGGGAAAAGAATTCCTCTTACAGATCGCAGTGATATGATAATGGGCTTGCAGGAAGAACGTAGGTTTCCTGAAACTATTTAAGGAAGCCAAAGGTGAATTAGAAGACGAACAGAACGTAAAATGCAGTTAGTTCTTTGGTTCCACATACTACAACAAATGTGTTAACTCAATGAGAATGAAAGTGACGTGAGTTTAATTGATGCAGTTACAAGTACATCTACATCCACATGATTACTCTGCAATTCAAAATGAAGTACCTGGCAGAGGGTTCATCGAACAACCTTTAAGCTTTAAGTGAACAGTTAAATCCTTCCGAGCGAGCTCTGATTTCTCTTATTTTATTATGATGATCGTTTCTCCCTACGTAGGTGGAAGCCAACGAAATATTTTTAAATTCTGAGGAGAAAGTTTGTGATTTAAATTTCATGAGAACCTGTCGCAACGGAAAACGCCTTTATATTAGTGACTGCCGCTTCAATTTGAGTACCATATCCGTGGTACTCTCTCCCCTATTTCGCGATGGTATAAAACGAACTGCATTTCTTTCGATGTCCTCCGTCGATCCTATCTGATACGGATCCCACACCGCACAGCAATACTCCAGAAGAGGGCGAACAAGCATAGTGTAACCAGACCCTTTAGTAAACCTGTTACTTTCTAAATGTTCTGTCGATAAATCGCAGTCTTTGGTTTGCTTTCCCCACAACATTCTATCATTCCAGTTTAAGTTATTCGTAACTGTACTCCCTAAGTATCCAATTGAGTTGACAGACTTAAGACTTGGTGAGTGATCGTGTGACTAAAATTCAGCGAATTCTTTATAGTACTCAAGTGGATGACTTCACACTCTTCAAGATTTAGAGTCCATTGCCACTTTTTGCACCATACAGATCTTGTCTAAACCAATTTGAAATTCGCTTTGGTCATCAGATGAAATTACTTGGCGATAAATGACGTCATCACCTTCTATTTCATTATCCTGTGAGGAAAGTATAGATTTGTAATGAAATAGTGTTACTGATGTATACCAGCAGATATATATATTTAAAAGGAATTGCAAGGAATTAAAAATCAAGCCTTGACTTTTCTGCATGAGAAGGCTATAAATTACTTACAAGCCTGATACTGTTACTTTCCTTTGGCCGTCCTTCTGTGTTCTGAATATGGTTGTTATAAATGAAAAGAAGAAAACTCTCAACAGTGTGCGAGAGATATATACAAGTTCGGAAGTGTAACATGTAATAGTTAGCGTAATGTTTTTGTGTAGTTAGCGCATAGTGTCTTATAGCCATATAATATTACATCAAAGTGAAACACATTTTCCAAGTACACCTTCATTATTACCACATCATTTGCCTATTATTCCTTTGTCTTTCTCTGTGTGTCTCTTTTGTTTACTGACAGAGTGGTTTCCACTACAATTTCATCGTCACCTGGAAAGACGCATCGTTTCAGTAACTGGAAGAATAACAAATCATCCGTTGCAAATAAAGTAGGGCTTTGGTTGGATATTAACGCATCCCGCCGATAATGATGACATCTTAAAGTGGTGGAGCAGGCCTGTAAAGGATCTACCAGTCCTGGCTGTAGCTGCAAGACATATTTTATGTATCCTAGAAGCAAGCGCACATAGAGGACAATGCTTTAGTGAAGCCGGGATCTTGCTAACAAATCGCCGCAGCCAGTTAAATCCAGAAAGTTTTAGTAATCTACCGCTGATCAACAGTAAATGTACATTTCTTCTCTTGCAAACAAGTGAAAAGCATGAAAAGTTACTTCTGTAAATACATAATGTTCTTCCTGTTTTCTATACAAAGACAGTCGTCTCCTAGATTTCAAGGATAGTATTTATTTAATGCGTACGTAGTTTCCTATTAATGACATGCAGAATATAATTTCTGTTTGAAAATGAGCCTTATCTTTGTTCCTGTGAGTCTACTAAAATGCCACATTATTTCCCGAGTGTTGTATGATGTTAAGACACACACACACACACACACACACACACACACACACACACACACACACACAGGGAGAGAGAGAGAGAGAGAGAGAGAGAGAGAGAGAGAGAGAGACAGACAGACAGACAGAGACAGAGACGCGTTCTATTAGTGTATTTCGGCGAGGCGAAATCAGGTGGAGGCGAGACGTCGGCGGGAGACCAGTGCCGGCCGCGATGGCCGAACGGTTCTAGGCGCTTCAGTGCGGAACCGCGCAGCCGCTACGGTCGCAGGGTCGCAGGTTCGAATCCTGCCTCGGGCATGGATGTGTGTGATGTCCTTAGGTTAGTCAGGTTTAAGTAGTTCTAAGTCTAGGGGACTGACGACCTCAGATGTTAAGTCCCATAGTGCTTAGAGCCATTTGAACCATTTGGAAGACCAGTCGTCTGCCGTCTTTTCTGTTGTTCGTTTTTTATTCCCTGTGGGTGTTTCTAGTTTTTGGAAAAAGGGACTGATGACCGTAGCAGTCTGGTCCCTTTAAATCCCACAAACCAACCAACCAACCAACCAGTTTTGCTCGCCTATTCACACGGCCGGGATCAGGACAACAGACATGGAACGTGACCGAGCAGAGTCTTGTGGGGCTGACCATTAGCGGCTCGGTTTCCCCTTCAGTAGTTGATTCGTAAGAGGTTAAACTTAGAGCTTTGCAACACTCTATTAGGGTCACGCAAAGTGGCCTAAAATAGGAAGACCTGCATCAGGCTATTGAGGTGCAAGAAATTATTATTACTATTATTATTTTTAATCGAGACCCCGTTAGGTTCACGCATAGCATTCTGCCTCGTTTGAGCATTTTTTCTGATCTTCCACGATTCTCTCCATACAGTCTCTTTCTATCCTCAGCCCACTTTGTCTCTGGGTTTTTAGGACTTCATTCTCTAACATTCCACTTGTATATCTTTTCTCTGTATATGTTTATGTCTTGAATTTCTATCAGTCCGGAACCGCGTGACTGCAACGGTCGCAGGTTCGAATCCTGCCTCGGGCATGGATGTGTGTGATGTCCTTAGGTTAGTTAGGTGTAAGTAGTTCTAAGTTCTAGGGGACTGATGACCATAGATGTCTAGTCCCATAGTGCTCAGAGCCATTTGAACCATTTGAATTTCTATTCGATCGATTTATGCTTTTTGTGGGGCAAGTCTGACTTATATGATCCATGGTATTGTTGACTCGACCTCTTGCACGTACTGTATGTCCGGATTCTGTTGGTGAGTCTTGTTGTAGGTAGCCTGCTGATGTGTCTATAGAGCTTTAACCTTCTTTCTCTGACGGCCGGCCGGGGTGGCCGAGCGGTTCTAGGCGCTACAGTCTGGAACCGCGCGACCGCTACGGTCGCAGGTTCGAATCCTGCCTCGGGCATGGATGTGTGTGATGTCCTTAGGTTAGTTAGGTTTAAGTAGTTCTAAGTTCTAGTGGACTGATGACCTATATGTTAAATTCCATAGTGCTCAGAGCCATTTGAACCATTTGAATTTTCTCTGACAACTGCTGCTGGGTTTGACATCTTACCTATGGTTTTCCTAGAGTGTAATCTGTGTCCCTCTTCTGCCAGCTTTGGGCCGAGAATTTTTCTCATGATTTTGCGTTCTTCCTTCGGTATGCTTTCCCTTTCGCTTTTTGTATGGAGTGTTCAAAAATGGCTCTGAGCACTATGGGACTTAACATCTCAGGTCATCAGTCCCCTGGAACTTAGAACTACTTAAACCTAACTAACCTAAGGACATCACACACATCCATGCCCGAGGCAGGATTCGAACCTGCGACCGTAGCACCAGCGCGGATCCGGACTGAAGCGTCTAGAACCGCTCGGCCACCGTGGCCGGCTATGGAGTGTTAGTGTGTTAGTTGCACACAATATTTCGGGCTTGATTGCTATGTTGTAGTGCCTGATCTTTGTTTGAATGGACATGCATTTCTTGTTATATAAGTCTTATGTTCTGTCGTAAGCTCTCTTCACTTTTTGTACCCTTGTCTTCTGCGATATTTTTTTCTACTCCTATAAGTTCGAGGAGATCTCCTAGTTATTTGAAATGTGTAACTCTGTTTATCTTGCCGTATTTCGTATCTAATTTTTGTAAGTTTAATTTTGAGCAGAAGAATTCGGTCTTCTGGAAAGAGATTTGCAGCTTAACTTTTTCTGCACGTTCTCTTAGTATTTTTGTTTGTCTGGTTGCTGTTGCTTATTTATCCGAAAGTGTGGCCAGGTCGTCTGCGAAAGTTAGGTCTGAGATTTCCATCTTGTCCCGGGATCGTGCTACTCGTGTTGATTTCCAGTGTCCCTGGATTTTCAGTTCTTTTTCCATTCCCTCATTACTCTCTCGAGGACTATGTTGAACAATAGTGGAGAGAATCCGTCGCCTTGGCGTACTCCAGTTTGATCACGAAGGGGTCAGAGATTTCACCCATGAACATAGCACCAGCCATCAATCCCTGCGCCTGGTGGAACACACATGCAGGGCGAGAGACTGGAAACACAGCACAGAAGCAGTCTTTCTCGATATCGAGAAAGCATTCGACAAAGTCTGGCATGATGACTTAATATACAAGTTATCCCAGTAGTCATTCCAGGACTTATCATCAGCATGATTGACTCGTTTCTGGTGGGGAGGCAGTACTGCGTCAGGTGCGGCAAACATGTAAGCGCGATCAGGGACGCTGTGGCAGGAGTTCTGCAGGGCTCAGTTCTTGGCCCCATATTATACTCTCTATACACAAACGACGTGCCAAAGTCGGCAGGAGGTGAGATAGCGCTGTATGCCGATGACACGGCGGTTTACAGGAGTAGCAGCAACCTCAGTTTCATAACAAAAAAGCTGCAGGAGCACTTGGACGAAATCGTAAAATGGTGCAATATTTGGAAAATAAATCCTGAAAAGTCAGTAGCAGCTATGTTTACGAGGAAACTGACCCCCCCCCCCCCCCCCCAAACAGACGTATTCTTGTAGCTGAAAAGGAAATAGAATGGAGTGGCTCAGCTACATATCTAGGCCTTGAACTAGACAAACGCTTAACCTTCGCAAAGCAGATAAACAGATACAGAGGTAGAGGCTACACTGGTTTCATCCAACTGTACCCACTCTTAAAAGGTGGAGGACTCATCATAGAAATGAAACTTAGATTATAACAGGTCAGTTATCCTGCCAAGTATTTTATATGGATCGGAAGTTTGGTCCATGGCAGCAGACGGACACCTGCAAAAAATTCAGAGACTCCAAAACAGAATCCTCCGCGTCATCGCCGAAGCAGACCGCTACACGCCAAACACTCACATTAAGGACCTCTTATAGGAACCATCCATCTATACCTGTATTAAAAGAAAATCAGAAAAACTCTATGAAAAGGCATCTACTTCGACCCACCAACTAATAAATCAGTTAGGACCCCATTATCCTGATGCTACAGACAAGCGTCCAATATCAACATTAACCGGAGGATTCAGGGCACAACAGTTACAGACAAAACAGGCAGACATGCAAACATGATTTAGATAAACTACAAAAGCTTTTCCTCTAAATGCCATACAGCCATATTAGAAGTCAGACGGGTAAAGCCCTGTGGTGCTTCGGTGGTACATTAATATAGATAAGCACCAGCACCCATGAATTTAGCTTTCGAGTTTTTGCCAGCCACAGTCTGTTTGGTCGGTCGTTGTGTTTTTGGGTCGAGTCATCGTTCTTCTGAGACGTTTAATAACGATTGACGGACAACAGAATCATACGCTTTCTTCAAATCTATGGAAGTGCAAATGACTGGAGTATTCCTGATAGCCTCGTATTTTAGAATTATTTTCGTATTGAAAATTTGTTCTGTGTTTGAACGACCGGGGCGGAAGCCTGCCTGGTATTCAAAAATTTTGCCTTCTAATTGTTCTTGTGTTCTCTGCAGTAAGCACGCTGAGAAAATTGTGTGGATGACTTGTAGCAGGGGGATTCCCCTGTAGTTGTTCGTATCTGTCCTATCTCCTTTCTTGCATAGAGGGTGGATAAATGCACACTTCCAGACGTCAGGAAGTTTCTCTGTTTGCCAGATGGTTGTGATTATTCGTGTAAGTTCTGTAAAGACTTTGGCCCAAGGTTCTTTGCTAGTTCTGCAAAGATACCGTCGTCACCGGATGTCTTGTTGTTTGTTAATTTAAGTGTATGTTTTTGGATCCTCTCCACATGTTGGTGGGAGTGATTCTAGGCGAATGGAGGCGCAGCCCTGTGTTAGGAATCTTGTTTCAGTTTCAGGACAATTAGACCAGAGAAAAATGTGTCAGTTCCAGACCGTTCTCTTGATTAGTAAGTGCAAGTTTGTCATCTTGTTTCTTGAAGCATAAGTTTTGAGGTGTTATTATTATTATCATCTACATGCACAATTAAGTTTGCACAGAACCCCCAGAGCGCGAGTCCTACTACCACCACCCAGGTTCTTTTCCCCCCGTTTCAATCAATTCACAGGCCGGGCGCTGTGGCCGAGCGGTTCTAGGCGCTTCAGTCTGGAACCGCGCGACCACTACGATCGCAGGTTCGAATCCTGCCTCGGACATGGATGTGTGTGATGTCCTTAGGTTAGTTAGCTTTAAGTAGTTCTAAGTTTAGGGGACTGATGACATCAGATGTTAAGTCCCATAGTGCTCAGAGCCATTTGAATCATCAATCGATTCACATTCGAACACGAGAGCAAGTTAGCGCAGCCGCATTACGTTCGAATATACACTGATAGTGACCGGGCCAAATATCTCACGAAATAAGCGGCAAAACAAAAAGCTACAAAGAACGAAACTCGTCTAGCTTGAAGGGGGAAACCAGATGGCGCTATGGTTGGCCCGCTAGATGGCGCTGCCACAGGTCAAACGGATATTAACTACGTTTTTTTAAAATAGGAACCCCCATTTTTATTGCATATTCGTGTAGTACGTAAAGAAATATGAATGTTTTAGTTGGACCACTTTTTTCGATTTGTGATAGATGGCGCTATAACAGTCACAAACGTATAAGTACGTGGCATCACGTAACATTCCGCCAGTGCGGACGGTATTTGCTTCGTGATACATTACCCGTGTTAAACTGGACCGTTTACAAATTGCGGAAAAGGTCGATATCGTTTTGAAGTATGGCTATTGTGATCAAAATACCCAACGGGCGTGTGCAATGTACGCTGCTCGGTATCCTGGACGACATCATCCAAGTGTACGGACCGTTCGTCGGATAGTTACGTTATTTAAGGAAACAGGAAGTGTTCAGCCACATGAGAAACGTCAACCACGGCTTGCAACTAATGAGGATGCCCAAGTAGGTGTTTTAGGTGCTGTAGCGGCTAATCAGCACATCAGTAGCAGACAAACTGCGCGAGAATCGGGAATACCAAAAACGTCGGTGTTGAGAATGCTACATCAACATCGATTGCACCCGTACCATATTTCTGTGCACCAGGAATTGCATGGCTATGACTTTGAACGACGTGTACGGTTATGCCACTGGGCACAAGAGAAATTACGGGACGATGACAGATTTTTTGCACGCGTTCTATTTAGCGACAAAGCGTCATTCACCAACAGCGGTAACATAAACCGGCATAATATGCACTACTGGCCAACGGAAAATCCACGATGGCTGCGACAAGTGGAACATCAGCGACCTTGGTGGGTTAGTATAATTTGTGCTGCGGCATTATGGGATGAAGGATAATTGGTCCCCATTTTATCGATAGCAATCTAAATGGTGCAATGTATGCTGATTTCCTACGTAATGTTCTACCGATGTTACTAGAAGATGTGTCACTGCATAACAGAATGGCGATGTACTTCCAACATGATGGATGCCCGGCACATTGCTCGCGTTCGTTTGAAGCGGTATTGAATAGCATATTTCATGTCAGGTGGATTGGTCGTCGAAGCACCATACCATGGTCAGCACGTTCACCGGATCTGATGTCCCCGGATTTCTTTCTGTGGGGAAAGTAGAAGGATATTTGCCATCGTGATCCACCGAAAACGCCTGACAACATGCGTCAGCGCATTGTCAATGCACGTGCGAACATTACGGAAGGCGAACTACTCGCTGTTGAGAGGAGTGTCGTTACACACATTGCCAAACGCATTGAGGTTGACGGACATCATTTTGAGCATTTATTGCATTAATGTGGTATTTACAGGTAATCACGCTGTAACAGCATGCGTTCTCAGAAACGATAAGTCCACGAAGGTACATGCATCACATTGGAACAACCGAAATAAAATGTTCAAACTAGCCTACGTTCTGTATTTTAATTTTAAAAACCTATCTGTTACCAACTGTTCGTCTAAAATTGTGAGCCATATGTTTGTGACTATTACAGCGCCATCTATCACAAAGCGAAAAAAGTGGTCCAAATAAAACATTCATATTTCTTTACGTACTACACGAATATGTAATAAAAAATGGGGTTCCTATTTAAAAAAACGCAGTTGATATCCGTTTAACCTATGGCAGCGCCACCTAGCGGGCCAACCATAGCGCCATCTGGTTTCCTGCTTCAAGCTAGACAAGTTTCGTTCTTTGTAGTTTTTTCGTTTGACACTCATTTCGTGAGATATTTGGCCCGGTCACGATCAATGGACCACCCAGTATTTCTTTGGGCAAACGACCGCGACCGAGACATGATTTTAATGACACCGGCGTGTCGATTCCGGTGCAGGTAACCTTCCTGGTGGCGGAGGTGAGTAGGTACTCCAGTCCCCTCCCTTGTGGCAGACTGGGGCACAGTGCGTGGGGAGACGAGGCGTCTGCAGGCGGTTGCTGGACCGGCAGAACCGCTGCCCGCGCCCGACGACTTTCGCCCGGACTCTCGCCCACTCACTCTCAGCTGAAGACATCCCAGCCGTCCGGGTCACAAATGAAAGGTAAGGTGGGCTTCACTTTATACTCGCGCTCCCGCCAGGGTCGGGCGAAAGGGTGAAAGCAGAGGCGCTCGCCGCCGTGCTATCAGCTTTCCCGCTGAATCTCCAACCATCCCATCCCACTGTTCGGCACCTTCGTTCTGTAGCTGGGAACCAACTAAAATATTCCGGACGTGAGCGCTAATCCTTAATGAGGAAAGTTATTTTGAGAACATAATACTGCGTCCTTTAATCCACACTCTACTTGCGCTTGCTTGCGAAACGCTGGTGCTAGCAGTTAGTACGCTCAAAAGCAACTGAATTGGAGACCTCTGCTGCGTTGGAGATAGAGCGTGCTCCTTTTGTCAGGGTGGATGCATTATTTACACTACTGGCCATTAAAATTGCTACCCCACAAAGATGACGTGCTACAGACGCGAAATTTAGCCGACTGGAAGAAGATGCTGTGATATGCAAATGATTAGCTTTTCAGAGCATCCACGTAAGGTTGGCGCCGGTGGCGACACCTACAACGTGCTGACACGAGGAAAGTTTCCAACCGATTTCTCATACACAAACAAGCAGTTGACCGGCGTTGCCTTGTGAAACGTTGTTGTGATGCCTCGTGTAAGGAGGAGAAATGCGTACCATCACTTTTACGACTTTGATAAAGGTCGGATTATAGCCTATCGCGATTGCGGTTTATCGTATCGCGACATTGCTGCTCGCGGTTGGTCGAGATCCAATGACTGTTAGCAGAATATGGAATCGGTGGGTTCAGGAGGGTAATACAGAATGCCGTGCTGGATCCCAACGGCCTCGTATCACTAGCAGTCGAGATGACAGGCATCTTATCCGCATTTCTGTAACGGATCGTGCAGCCACGTCTCGATCCCTGAGTCAACAGATGGGGACGTTTGCAAGACAACAACCATCTGCACGAACAGTTCGACGACGTTTGCAGCAGCATGGACTATCGGCTCGGATACCATGGCTGCGGTCATCGCCCCATGCTGGCATATCACCCAGCGTGATGGTATGGGGTGCCATTGGTTACACGTCTCGGTCACCTCTTGTTCGCATTGACGGCAGTTTGAATAGTAGACGTTACATTTTAGATGTGTTACGACCCGTGGCTCTACCCTTCATTCGATACCTCCGAAACCCTACATTTCAGCAGGATAATGCACGACCGCATGTTGCGGATCCTGTACGGGCCTTTCTGGATACAGAAAATGTTCAACTGCTGCCCTGGCAAGCGCATTCTCCAGACATCTCACCAACTGAAAACGTCTGGTCAATGGTGGCAGAGCAACTGGCTCGTCACAATACGCCAGTCACTACTCTTGATGAACTGTGGTATCGTGTTGAAGCTGCATGGGCAGCTGTACCTGTACACGCCATCCAAGCTCTGTTTGACACAATGCCCAGGCGTATCAAGGCCCTAATTACGGCCAGAGGTGGTTGTTCTGGGTGCTGATTTCTCAGTATCTATGCACCCAAACTGCGTGAAAATTTAATTACATGTCAGTTCTAGTATAATATATTTGTCCAATGAATACCCGTTTATCATCTGCATTTCTTCTTGGTGTAGCAATTTTAATGGCCAGTAGTGTAGGAATGTCGCTTGTCTATAATTACAGGAGGCGTTAAAATAGTCAGTATAACAATCGAACTGAAGATGGCGAGACACCCAATACCTGCATCTACGTCTACTTACGAGGGGCGTTCAGTAATTAAAAAGTGCAATATTTATCATCGACCAATTTCGGTTAAAAATCAGAATCTGTTGTGGGACATCGTGGAACGGTCCCACTTCAGTCCCTTAGTTTCATGGAGTTCCGGCACGTCATGGCGCTATAAGTAGCTTTCAAAAAGGCGTCTGTAGTGGAGAGGTGTTTCCAAGCAGAAGGTGTCATAAAGTTTGTTTTGGCGGAAAACCAGAGGATCTTAGATATTCATAGGCACTTACAGCATATCTACGGAGACATGACAATGAACAAAAGCATGGTGAGTTGTTGGGCGAGATCTGTGTCATCATCGGAACGATGTCAGGCAAATTAGTCCAAACTCCCGTGTGCCGTCCGGCCACACACAGCTGTGACTCCTGCAACGTCAGAACGTGCCGATACTCTCATTCGAGATGATCGACAGATCACAACCACCAACACTTCGCTGCACAACTGGTCTATGAAGGGATTATTCTGTCTGATGTCCTCCTTCATGGTGCAACGACTAACTCTGAGAGTATTCTGCTACCCTCAGGAAATTGAAGAAGTGACGTCAGGACGTTCGTAGCCACATAAGTGGAAACGACCTTCCACTTCTCCATGACAATGCAAGGCCCCACACAAACCTGTGCACCCGACAAGAGCTCTGAAAACTTCATTGGACTCTTCTTCCTCATCCACCCTACAGCCCAGATCTCATTTATTTCGAATCTGTTGGCCAATTTCTGAGCTCTATGTCGCTAATAGTCGTGGACATCTAGGGTGAATACCCAAATGTGGTGAATATAGCGTCCGCCACAACAGAAACCACAATAAAAGTGCAAGTCCACGTTCCAGCCATCGAAGGGCTTTCCCGAACTGTATATCGAACAATGGACTCCAATTCACTGCAAATGGACTTCAGCATAAGCTCCATAACTTTTAGGGTGTGCAGCAGCATAAATTAAGCTTCTTCTTCTAATATTTCGGCTGTGTATCGTTCAACCATCTTCAGAGTGAGTCGACGCTCCAGCACTCACTCCGTACTTTTGAACTCGCGGAACGCGCCACTGCCCATGTGGCCACTGATGCACAGTCGCCAGAGACGCTGATCGGCGGCGAAGAAGTACAGTGTGCACGAATTGTATCTGTGGCTGCGCAATCGATCCAGGCTGGGATGTCGATGTATCACTCTGAGAAGCACTGTCACGACGTTTTTCTATGTTTCTAACAGAAAGTGCCGGATTTTATGACTTACCCAAGCTGAAACTGCCACGTCTATTAACTAAATTCGAAAGAAAAAAATGTTCAAATGTGTGTGAATTCCTAAGGGATCAAACTGATTAGGTCATCGGTCCCTAGACTTACACACTAATTAAACTAACTTAATCTAACTTATGCTAAGAACAACACACACACACACCCATGCCCGAGGGAGGACTCGAACCTCTGGCGGAAGTGGCCGAACTAAATTCGTCGTCAAGCGAATTTCAATTGCCTCTTTCACCACTGAGTTCCAGGAAGATTATATATAGACACTAAAATTTCGACATTTCGACGTTTTCGTACAACGCTAATGTGTTTAGTAGGAAATGGTTCAAATGGCTCTGAGCACTATGGGACTCAACTGCTGAGGTCATTAGTCCCCTAGAACTTAGAACTAGTTAAACCTAACTAACCTAAGGACATCACAAACATCCATGCCCAGGCAGGATTCGAACCTGCGACCGTAGCGGTCTTGCGGTTCCAGACTGCAGCGCCTTTAACCGCACGGCCACTTCGGCCGGCGTTTAGTAGCAATACAGTGTTCTGCCAAAGCCGATGCATTTGGCTGAAAGAGAGGAGTGTACCTGAGGTGTTCCGTACATCTTTCATGGACTGTACGAATCGTCTGTCCGATGTACATGAGACTACGTTCACAGGCGATCTTGTAAACCTCAGCTTTCCGGAGCATGAAATCATCTTTAACGGTACCCAAGAGTGTTGTTGTATTCGTTGGAGGACAAAAAATCACTTTTACTGTGTGTTTGCTGCTGAGGATCCGTCCTATTTGCGACAATAGGTTTCCCACATATGGAAGAAAGCCCTTGATTTAAGTCTTTCTGAGTCTTGTTCTGCACTGATTATGGCCGTCTTTGCTTTCATTCGTAGCGCCTTACGTTCTGTTATGGAAAATACTCATTGTCTTCTAAAACTCAGAAAGATGATTTGATGCTCCGGAAGCCTGGAGTTTACGAGTGGCTTCAGCTGAGTATGACGTACCTGAAGAATATTGTGGACATTCTGCCTGCCAGAATTCAGGTCATTATGAAGACAAGAGATCATCTCAAATGGCATTTCTGGGATGTCTCCTTGGTGTAGCAGTTTTGTTGTCCAGCTTGCTCGCGATGGAAGGTTGTTGTCGACTCGAAGGAAGGAAGAGGAGGTGTAGGAGTAAATAAAGAAGAACCATAGTTGTAAACTCATCAGGACAGTGAAGAAGTATCATAATAGTTTCATCTAGACAGAGAAAACTCCGTTAATGTGCGTACTGCTCAAGTCTCCACACACGGAAGTACAGGAAAATGTGTAGCACAAAATGGTTCAAATGGCTCTGAGCACTATGGGACTTAACATCTGGGGTCATCAGTCCCCTAGTCGTTAGAACTACTGAAACCTAACTAACCTAAGGACATCATACACATCCATGCCCAAGGCAGGATTCGAACCTGCGACCGTAGCGGTCGCGCGGTTCCAGACTGAAGTGCCTAGAACCGCTCGGCCACTCCAGCCGGCTGTGTAGCACATGACAGCCATGGTAAGACATCGCAGTCACCACATTAACTGAACAGGAGGGTAAACAAAGATTACTTCTAGCGGTATAATTAATGAAGTAGGATCAGATGCTAGAGAAAACTTTTGGTAGAAAGTCTTGAGATAGGCGGGAGGAATCATCAGAAATGAAGCCAGCGAAAGGCGCAGTGTACAGAAGCGAACCACTGCGGCGTTTTTATAGACAGAGTTAGCTCGTAGTGAGTAACTGCAAGTTAAAGTTGCACCTGAAGAAGGATAACGTATGTCAAAAGTTGCTACAAATGCCACAATTCTATACCGTAACCTGCAGCACATGTAAGACAGAGAGCTATGGAGTACTTTGTGAGTTAACGAACATTTCGCTCTCATTTAAGTATATGGCCGAAAGAGTCAGCCCTCAGGAATTGTGAAACGAACCCTTTCATCCAGGACCGAGTGCCACAAAGAGCGAAGATTCGCCACGAGATGTGGAAATTCACAGACGTATTTTGTGCTGAATGAGACCTAAGCGATGTAGTGTGTGAGTGAGACAGACGAGAACCTACGTAATAAAGAAACCCCGTAGAAGACGTTTATGGCATGGGAGATGTAGAAGTGTTAAATATGGTGGACCTAAGATTTGCCATAAAGGGAAACATTTATAAAAAACTATTTAAATCTGTAGTAATTCTGAGAATGAAGTCACAGTAATTTTAATCCACTATCCTTCATAAATTTTCATGGCGATCCCAATCAAACTTGAATATTGATCATATCTATAATAGTTTAGGATTTACTGTTAAAGTGAAATTAACAAGTTTTGTAACAAAGAGCTGAATGATAAAATCTGAACGCTTTGGTCGATCTTAACGATCGACGTTTATATAGAAGCGCATCGTTAAAATGACAAATATTGTAAATATCAACTCTGTAACTTTATTTGTTTGAAAGATATAGTAAATTTAAATTATCAGTATTTTCAGTTAAGCATCAGATCATCGTTTCCTCCACACAAAACACATTGAACGTTGACAGCATGACACCTTATTGAATCATTACGTAATAGAATATTTGCCGTAAAGTTTAGTGCGTAATAGTTACTTTTGTTCTTTATTTACCAGAAAGCACATTGCTGCAAGGCTATTAGCCGTGACATTCAAGGTTAAGAAGGAAATTGTATAGGCTTTATGTAAAAGAGTTTAACGTTTATTATGTAATGGATATTATTGTTACTTTATTTAGAACGTGAAAGTGGTCAAGCTTTGATTATTTAAATATGTTAAAATGTAAAATAATGTAGAATAAGCTGTAGCCAATCAGGTGGACGGCTTCAGGAAAGGGAACTGCCCTAGCCAGTTGAGCGACGGTGTTCGGCACGCGGGAGTCGCGGCCGGAAACAGGCAGAGGGCAGTTCTGGCCTAGACACCAAAGGGTACAGTGCTGGTGAAGACGCGAAAGCGAACGGTCGGTCTTTAGGTAGCTAGGAAGTGAAACGACTTAGAAAATTTCGTATTGTGTGGTATCTAGGGACTTAGTCTCTGAGCGGTGAGCAGCCGCGCGCCTGGTGTGAACTCTTAACTTTTCGCGTAGTTAATTCGGTGGAGTATTGGACTTGCAATTCACGATGAGATTGTGAATGATCGGACTGTGTCAAATGGATATGCGCTAGAGTGTAATATTAATTCTAAATACGACCACTTTAGCCATCAGTTTGCTTTCTGAATAAACATTATTCTAACCAAATTGCAACTGTGTGGCCTACATCATTTGTGGATCGTTAATTTAGTTCCCATTATTACTGTTATTATACGTTATATTAACTTTGTTTCATACATTTTCGCAAACTTGCCATTCGCCAGACAATTTAACCAAAGGGTCACAAGTGTCTAATTTAGGGCGTGTAATGCGACACGTGCGGTTCAACCCCTCGACGAGTTTGAGCCAAGACATTTCAACGAAGAGGAACCGCTTGTGAGCCCGAAAATCTTTGGGATGTTAGCTCGCAACTTCTTGCACCAACAGCAAAAGTTACAGGTCATTGGAACTGATTATGTAACACCAGCAAATGATAAAAGTATAACCCGTCAAACGGTAAGCACGGTGTCTAAGAAACGATATTCCCTTTTTGACAAAATTAAAAGTTGTTTCTGCTCTAGCGAGTTAATGTAGTCTGATATTTTTCCAACCAATGGCGAAGATAATACTTTGAACATAAATTTACGTCTGGGCAACGAAACGGTATGTTGAATGGGACTGGAAGTCTGGAACTTAGCCAGTGATACATAGAAATATTGTCAGTTCTCGATTAATTTGAAGCTGACTGCATGCATAAACAAACTCTTGGATAACTACCAACAGTAACAAGCCCAGCTGCCAGTGATGTGGGAGTTGCAATAGTCCATACCATAATCTGCAAAAATTTATAAATCTGTGTGCACGCAAAAGTGAGGTAATCCGATCAAATGTATGTGGTGAAGTCTGGAGACTGTGTCTACAGGATGACAAGAAGTGGGTGATCCAGGTCGAATGCTTCAGTCCCGCTATTCGCAACAAGGCTTGGTTTACGAGAATGAAAGTTCGTTAGTAAAATGATCTGATGTGACGAGGTATAGTTCAGACATAACGATTAGTCTTTAGACCTCTAATCTTCCTTCCTTCATACGTACAAACACTGTAATCAGCTACAATTGTGTATACTAGGTTCCTGCAGATCTACGTTTTTGTCTGAATTCACCGGGTGTCAATGTGTAATGTGCTCTGGTATAGCACTACTTGTCTGGTCTGCTTTCTTTCAAGATAGCATAACTGGTGAGCTGTATTTAATGCGAGGGAAAATCGATGTCTAGAGAATGTATATAAATATATAAATACCGATCACCAGTTATGCTATATATATATATATATATATATATATATATATATATATAAAAAAACAAAAACAGCCTCCGAACATTCCTTGAAGGCCCAACAGTGCCGACCGATCGCCATGTCATCATCAGCCCTTAGGCGCCACCGGATGCGTATACGGAGGTGCATGTGTTCAGCACACCGCTTTCCCGGCCATTGGCAGTTTTCGTGACTGGCCCCGCTACTTCTCAATTAAGTAACTCCTCAATTGGTCTCACAAGGGCCGAGCGTACCCCGCTTGCCATCAGCACTTGGCAGACCCGGACGGTGACCCATCCAAGTGGTAGCCAAGCCCGACAGCGCTTAACTTCGGTGATATGACGGGAACCGGTGTTACGACTGCAGCAAGGCGTTTGCCACTGTTCATAAATGATCGACTTAAATGACAACAAGGTGGTGCTCGACAATGCTACCATTCTGAAGTCAGAGCGTGCGTCGATAAAACACTGTGTGGGCGACAGATAGACTGAAAAGACTCTACTGATACAGTACTCATTAGCGCCTCCGTATCCAACTACTCTCCGCTTCTTCAAGAATGATGGTGCCAAAAAAGGCTTGCTGCAAAGAAAACCTCCAAAAGTCAGTATCAAAAAGTTGAGTGCAGCCGTCGCAACGACTGCTGTAATTTATCCGCAGATGTGAGGCATCATTTCTGTTTAGTCATTGATAGTGGTCATGACATGTTGTGACATAAGGATGGTAACGTATTTTCTTCCAGACATGCTACCAGAGAGCGACTATATTTATTTCAACACCATTGTGCTATTACCGTATGAAACACATAGGCATGGAGAAAGTTCAGGAAATGATAGGCCTACGTAAAGAAAATACTCTCTCCGTCTTCACCATGAAAGTGGCACAGTAGGTTTACAGAGGCTCTTGGAGAATATGGCGGGCCATAATGACCGGCCTAGAAAGATTGACAAGAACGTCAACGTGAATTAATGGTTTTCCGGAGCCAGCCATAGAAGTCGCTTCGAAAGGTCTTCAGATACAACGAATCACTTTTAAATCAGTGCACGAAGTTCTTGGTGAGATTTAAATTTAATTTTCTTCCACTGGTACAATTTTGACAACGATCTGCACTTCATTCACGATGTACTGTTTTGTCCGAAGCCCACCCTCTGGCAATGAGGCTGCAGTATCTTGAGCGCTAGCTTACGGGAGAGTAAACATTTCGAGACAATAAGTCACGACTGTTTGCTGATTTTGCCCGAATCGCCGTTATTGCGAAAGTTAAAAGTCCAATTTCGAGACCAAATATAAAAATATTCTACTTAGTCCGTATTATAATTCACGAAGGGACCGAAACGAAAGTGGAACCGAGATTAGGGCCCATACGGGAGTGTACAGGCAATAAAATCGGCTATTTTTTCTTATTATAATTTCACTTTCTCGTCAGGCGATTGTGGCTGTTATCGGTGAATAAACCATCCACGAATGTAAGATAGATCATTATGAAATCGCAAACTTTATTTAAAAAAGAAAGCAGTATACAGGGAGGGCGAAAATGGCCGTCGAAGTAGTTAACTGCTCTGAATAGACAGGATCTGCACTGATAAAAGATAAAATGAGGGCGGAACGCTTCAGCGATTCAGTGGGCGAATAGCTTGTTGCTTGTTTATCGACGAGGGGGGCGTATTAGGAAGTGGGGATGTGTGGCAGTATACCAGGAATGCAAGAAGCTAGGATACATAGAGTTCACTGTCTTATTGAGGACGAGGTTGTCAGATGAAACGCACTAAGTTGGATAGAGGGAAGCATATTGGCCGCACCCATTTCAAAAGAACTGTCTGGGCTTTTACTTTAAGCGATTTAGGGAAACCATGGAAAACTCACATTTGAATACGTGAACGGGGATATAATTCTGTTCCTCACGAATGTGAGTTCGGTACATTAACCACTGCGTCACCTCCATCTGTTCTCTGAACTGGAACGTGACGCAAGGGGAAGGGAATGGGATTGTTATGGCACAGTGTAGATGAGTGGATACAGAAACCAAGACGTGATGTTCAACCATTTGGAGGAACAAATATACAGGAGAGGAAAGATTGGTCCAAGGGTTTGTTGGTATAGAGGATGGTGAGAAAATTCAATCTTCATGGCAGTACTTTTAGTCTGTTGTAGCAATACTGGGAGAAACGTTCAGGTCTGGGACTAAAATTCGCTGTGAAAAGATATCAAAGACCCGCTCAAAACATTAATATCCTCTATCAAAGCGAGAATTAGTCGCATGAAGTGCTTTAGTGATTTATTTAGTTGGCTGAGACGGCTGTGAACAGTTAGATACAAAATGTATTTGCCTTGATCGCACATTTACAAAATGTTGGCCATTTTCGATTGCTTAAGTAAGCAACATCCACTAGTCAATGACACAATAATGTGTTTGCTATAAATGTGACGAGTTACTTACTGTAGTGAAATGTTAATGACCTTAAGTTGATTGGTCAAGCACACGAGACAGGTGGAAATTTTACAAATGTACGATCAAGAAAAATAAATTTTATACGGAAAGGTACCGTGAGTATCCAGCTTTGCCCAGATATGTATTTAATTCAATCTCCTTCTTCCCCCGCTATCTGTCCATCTCCTCCTGCATCTCTCTGTATACATCTCCCCCTCCCCCTCTCTCTGTCAATCTGCTCCTCTGCTGCTCCTTCCCCGCCTTTTGCACCTTCCTCCTCTGTTCAGCTCTTCCTCACCCATCTAATTCCATTTCTTCCTCCCCCTCTTCTTCCCAAACTTCTCCTCTCTTCTCTCTGTCCATCTCCACCTTCCTCCTCTGTCTGTCCATCTCCTCCTCCCCCACTCTTTGTATTCACCTCATCCCCTTCTTTTCTGTGTCCATCTCCTCCTCTTCCCTTTTTATATCCATTTCTTCATCCCCTTCTGCCCGTTCATCTCCTCCTCCACCATTTCTCTGCCTAGCCCTTCCTCCCCCGTCTTTGTCCACCTCCGCCTCTCGATTCTCTGTCCATCTCCTCCTCTCTCCATTCTCTGCCCATATTCCCCTCGCCTACGTCTGTCCACATCCATATCCATATCCATATCCATATCCACCACCACCTCCTCCTCCTCCCATATGTGGTATTTCCTCCTTCCTCCTTTTGTCTGTCCGTCTCATCGTTCTCCTTTCTCTCTTCACAGTATTTCATTCATTCCAGTAGGAGGCTAGGGGTTCTTACCCCCCCCCCCCCCCAGTATTTCTTCCAGATTGTAGCTAATATATGTACCAAATTCGACTGAAATCATTTCAGGGATATCAAATGAGCTTTTTACCTGTGGCTTTGGTCAATGCGCTCATGTCAAATATATTTATATTTCACACGTATTTGCACACATATTTCACCTGTATGTCTAGCGAATGTCGCCCAGCAGTCTTACTTTCAGGCAGCTCAATGTTTATTGTAATGTAGCTCCTGAAGGATGTGGTGTACAACGACATAATTTTGCAGGTACAGCCATTGGTATAAGTGCCTACTGTATGCGATATGGGTTGTGAATAGATTTAGTAGTAAAGAAGTAGCAAGATTTAAACGTCTTGCATGATGCTGTAGTTTTTCAAGCTTCTGTGCTTATGACATGTCTTCTGAACTAAGTGTACAATGATGTAATTTTTCTGGTACAATACGGTCTGCAAAATGTGTCACGAATACAGTTAGTCGTAAAGAAGTAATTAATTAAAACATCTTATTTCATGTGGCAATTTTAGTGCGATAAGCTTTTTTTGCTTTCATCATTTTGTGTGTGTCGTCGGTGAGAAAAAATCTCATAAAGGTTTGAAATTGTGTGTAAAGTTTGTTGCAAGTCTCTAATTGCTCTCGTTCGCAAATAATGAATGACTAGTATGGGTATTCTCGCGTCGTGGGCTACACTGCTTTCTCACCCTCTCCCCCTCCACCCCCCCCTCCCCCACGTTTGGTAGGTGGGTGATCTTGCCACACAGTGATTCTTTACAGATAGTAAATGAAATATGTGGCCGGCCGAGGTGGCCGAGCGGTTCTAGGCGCTACAGTCTGGAACCGCGCGATCACTACGGTCGCAGGTTCGAATCCTGCCTCGGGCATGGGTGTGTGTGATGTCCTTAGGTTAGTTAGGTTTAAGTAGTTCTAAGTTCTAGGAGAGTGATGACCTCAGATGTTAAGTCCCAAAGTGCTCAGAGCCATTTGAACCATTTGGCTGGTTTGATGCGGCCCGTCACGAATTCCTCTCGTGTACCAACCTCTTCATCTCAGCCGAGCACTTGCAACCTACGTCCTCAATTAAGTATTTGCTGTATGTATTCCAACCTCTGTCTTGCTCTACAGTTTTTGCCCTCTCCAGCTCCCTTCATGGAAGTCATTCCCTGATGTATTAACATATGTCTTATCATCCGGTTCCTTCTCCTTGTCAGTGTTTTCCACCTATTTTTTCCTCTCCGATTCTGCACAGAGCCTCCTCATTCCTCACCTTATCAGTCCATCTAATTTTCAACATTCATCTGTAGCTCCACATTTCAAAATCTTCGATCCTCTTCTGTTCCGGTTTTCCCACAGTCCATGTTTCACTGCCATACAATGCTATGCTCCAAACGTACATTCTCAGAAATTTATTTCTCAATGTAAAGCCTATGTTTGATACTAGTAGACTTCTCTTGGACTGGAATACCCCTTTTGCCAATGCTAGTCTGCTTTTGATGTCCTCCTTGTTCCTTCCGTCATCGGTTATTTTGCTGCCTAGGTAGTAGAATTTCTTAACTTTATCTACTTCGTGACTATCAGTCCAGATGTTAAGTTTCCCGCTATTCTCATTTCTGATACTTCTTTTCACTTTCTTCTTTCTTCGATTTACTCTCAATCCATATTCTGTAGTCATTAGACTGTTCATTCCATTCAGCCGATCATGTAATTCTTCTTCACTTTCACTCAGGACGGCAATATCATCAGCGAATTGAAATCCTTTCACCTTGAATTTTAATTCCACTTCCGAACCTTTCTTTTATTTCCACCATTGCTTCTTCAGTGTTAGATTGAACACCTAATCCGAGCACTTGGTTCTTGGTCATCCACTTTATTATTCCCTCTTGGGTCTTGTGCATATTGTATATACCCGTCTTTCCTTATAGCTTACCCCTATTTATGTAAAAAATTTCGAACATCTTGCTTCATTTTATATTGTCGAACGTTTTTTCCAGGTCGACAAATCCTATGAAGGTGTCTTGATTTTTCTTTAGTTTTGCTTTCATTATCAATCGCAATGCCAGAATGCATCTCTGGCACCTTTACCTTTCGTACACGGTAGAGGGCTAGAAAAGAGATGTCGCTAATGTACTGATTGATAGAGACAAGAGGAAATGGGTCGTCACGTCGGCATTGTAAATCATACACAGGAATTGGAGAGAGGATCGATCCTAGGGGAACACCTACATTAAACTGGAAACTAAGACGGTCAGTGCTAATAATGGGATAGGGGTTGGATAAGAAAGGTTTAGCAAGGCTGGAGCAATTAACTGTAAGCGTGTAGGTCTGCTGTTTGCAAAGGAACCAGAATGATAATATTTCCCGAGCCCAACCGGAAAGGCATCAACAAACGGCAGTACGAAGTACCATCTGCTCTGCATTGCACACTGGCTCGCGGAGTATTTATGTAGATGTAGATGTTTTAGAAAGCGAGAACGAAAGAGGTTATCTCTGAGGCCATAGAGCAGAACGTTACACAAGCGTCCAGTAGCGGCGGGGTCCGCGAAGAGGCTTGGGAACATTCCTGCGCAGCGCGCCCCTCGGGAGCCATTGTCCCTTTCATTCTGGCTCCTCTGCAGGACGCGGGCGCAGCAATTACCGAGCCTAATTGTCGGTCCTCGCGCTGCACTTTCACTTCTGAGCCAGCAGTTGAAGAGCGTGCCGCTTTTTGAGCAACGTCGCGTCGCCGGCAGAGATTTAGCCGCGACCGTTCTGTGATAACGCGCCGCGTAAATTACGTTACTCTCGCGGGTTTGCGGTTTCGCGGGAGCCAACCTTCCAATCGACGGAAAACGGGATCCTGTTTCCGCATGTAGCGGCGCAGCAAATGCATCAGCTTCAGTCAAAGGGCGAAACTACCAATCCACATTAAGGATGCAATTTTGTCGAATAAACAAACGACCACAAATTTGCTTTTATCGGTGCAGTTTTGTATTAATAATAATGTGCCGCAGAATGAAATTTCTCGCTCAACGGCGGAGTGAACGCTGAAGTGAAACACCGTGTTGTAAATTATTAAACGGTTAAAATTGTCACTCAGTTTAAATTGCGCGTAGCCTACATAAATGGCTGCAAAGGACAACAAAAATTTTAATTTCAGTATTTCATAGAATTATTGACGGAATTTAAAAATTTAAAATTCCTTCATAATCTACTCATGAACAGGTATAATTTTACGTCAAATGGTTAACACACAATAAGACAAGTATTACAGTTATTAAATGTGTGTATTTCTCGAGGATGCGTTAACTCACCGCAACCAAATTACACAGAGTATATGCATCCATTATTCGAGAGTGAGACCACTTAGCGACTCCCGACAAACTTTATACATAATTTCAAACCTTTCTAAGCTTTTTCTCGCTTACAGCACCACAAAATACGAGATGAAAGGAAAACAATGTATCGCATTCGGAAAGTTCGTTGCTCATGCGGTAAAACTTCAGTATCAAGCACGACGTTTTAATTTATTACTTCTTTACTACTAACTCTATTCGCAGCGCATTTTGCATACAGTATCCGCATATACTTCTCAATGTACTGCAAAATTACGTCACTGTACGACACAAACACTCATGTTCATAAATGCTGATACATGATGAAACAACGCTCTGGTGGGCAGTTTGCGGGCTTAAATCACCTATGCGTATGACCATGCGGTGCATTTGACCTGCGGTCGTCGCACGGTGGCGCTGGCAGCAGTCCACATACGCAGAAGTGTGTTGGTGCATGTCAGAGTACGGTGCAGCGAGTAGGTGTGCAGACGTTTTCAGACGTGCTAATGGTGACTGTGTGTTGAAAATGGCTCAAAGAACACAAATTGATGACGTTATGAGGGGTAGAATACTAGGGCGACTGGAGGCTGGTCAAACACAGCAGTCGTAGCACGGGCCCACCGTGTGCCACAAAGTATGACCTCAGGATTATGGCAACGATTCTAGCAGACAGGAAACGTGTCCAGGCGCTACAGTACGGGACGTGCACAGTGTACAACACAAGAAGACCGATATCTCGCCATCAGTGCCCGCAGACGGCCATGGAGTACTGCAGGTAGCCTTGCTCGGGACCTTATCGCAGCCACTGGAACAGTTGTCTCCAGACACACAGTCTACAGACGACTGAACAGACATGGTTTATTCGCCCGGAGACCTGCAAGGTGCATTCCACTGACCCCTGGGCACATGAGAGCCCGGAAAGCCTGGTGTCAAGAACACAGTACATGGTCATTGGAACAGTGGTCCCAGGTTATGTTCGCGGACGAGTCCAGGTATAGCCTGAAAAGTGATCCTCGCCGGGTTTTCATCTGGCGTGAACCAGGAACCAGATGCCAACCCCTTAATGTCCTTGAAAGGGACCTGTATGGATGTCGTGGTTTGATGGTATGGAGTGGGATTATGATTGGTGCACATACACCCCTGCACATCTTTGACAGAAGACAGGTGTATCGGGACGTCATTTGCACCAGTATGTCCGCCTTTTCAGGGGTGCTATGGGTCCCACCTTCCTCTTGATGGATGATAACGCACGGCCATCGCGGAGGAGTACCTTGAAACAGAAGATATCAGGCGAGTGGAGGGGCCTGCCTGTTCTCCAGACCTAAACCCCATAGAGCACGTCTAGGATGCTCTCGGTCCACGTATGGCTGCACGTCTTCAAACCCCTACGACACTTCAGGAGCTCCAACAGGCACTGGTGCAACAATGGGAGGCTATATCCAGCAGCTGCTCGACCACCTGATCCAGAGTATGCCAACCCGTTGTGCGGCCTGTGTACGTGTGCATGGTGATCATATCCCACATTGATGTCGGGGTACATACACAGGAAACTGTGGTGTTTTGTAGCACATGTGTTTCGGGACGGTTTTCCCAACTTATCACCAATACCGTGTCGTGTGTGCTCCATATGTGCCTATGCTATTAGTACCAGGTGTGTATAGTGCCACGTTGTGTGGCACTACATTCTGCAATTATTCTTAATTTATGAGCATGAGTTTAGTTCAGGAGATATGATGCTGTAAATTTTGAGATACGTGAAAAATTAGTTTTTGCCTACAATGGAGCGAAAGGTACTCAGACTATACTCATCCAGTGTTTGATAAGGAGAGCACTTCGAACAAATTTTAAGAATTACTTCGAGCCTTTACTACATTTTTCTCGGCTAAAGTGCCACTAACTAATGAAAGTATAACAGTTTCTCGCTTACTAAATATTCGTTGACCAAATCTTTTCGGACTTCCATCTGGGCGTTTGTAATGAAATTTCGGGACCACCCGAATGGAAGCACGAGAAAGTTTCGTCAGCAGTATACGCCGGCAAATTCTATATTCACCTACAAATGTTCATTGGTGATGTAGAAAAACTCTTCAGCGTCAAAGATGACATCTTAATTTATTATAGTTTTGGTTTTGAGTTTTTCATTAGTCTGTGGACAAATAATCTGCAGCTGAAAAATCAAAATAATTAGGGTTTTGCGTCTTCAGACACAAAAGTTTTACATACTTAACGTCAAATATTTTCCATGTTAACTCATTTGTAAAGTAATCAGACGGTTGAAGCTCTTTTGACGCGTGAGGTCGATTCTTTAAGGAATGTGACGGAAAGGGGTGGGGGTAGGGCATGAGGCAGGTGGCTGGTAGATTAATGAGATGTACGTAGGACTGCTAAACTGCTAATGGTATCCGAATGTATAATTTCCACTTCAGTGTCCAAACTGTTTATAGTTTCATGCGTCAGTCATGGATCAACTCAAAGCTTGTCCAACACTAATGCGTTGTAAGTGGCGTAACTGGAATAAATGAGGATTCCCTTGGCATCGTTTCCGCGAAGGCACAGTTTTGTGACAGGCGAAAAAAGTGAGGGAGCGCAAAGGAAAAGGGGCAGAGGAAGGGCAAAGGTTGGAGGAAGAGGAGGGAAATCATGATATCAGAACTGGATTTTGTTAAGCAACAGCACCTTAAGAGCTACATTTTTCTGGTATGGAATGCTCGTTTCTTTTAGTTTTGGCTGCTAGATGGAGCCACCAATCTCGGTATGCCAACTGAGCCAACACAATATAAGTTTAAAGACTACATTTTACGTATGTTCTTTTGTTTGTTGCGGTTCTGCGTCGTTTGACAATCAGTCGAAGAAAGACGAATCGCGATGTTGTTGCAAGTTATGCTGCTTTGGATTGTGTGTGGTTTCATGATTCTAAATGCTTTACTTACATGTCAAGCCGCGCTAATCTCAACGAAATAAAGAAGAGGAAAAAGCGACGATGAGACTTATAGAAAAAAAAGAGATGTCTGCAGGGAGGATGTATCGAAGTTTGCCCTGAGTGCCTGTTAACCTAGTCACGGCAGAGTATCTTTCTCTTTTTTCTGATGTACATCTACATCTACATGGATACTCTGCAAATCATATTTAAGTGCCTGGCAGAGGGTTCATCGAACCACCTTCACAATTCTCTATTATTCCAATCTCGTATAGCGCGCGGAAAGAATGAACACCTATATCTTTCCGTACGAGCTCTGATTTCCCTTATTTTATCGTGGTGATCGTTCCTCCCTATGTAGGTCGGTGTCAACAAAGTATTTTCGCATTCGGAGGAGAAAGTTGGTGATTGGAATTTCGTGAGAAGATTCTGTCGTAACGAGAAACGCCTTTCTTTTAATGATGTCCAGCCCAAATCCTGTATCATTTCTGTGACACTCTCTCCCATATTTTGCGATAATACAAAACGTGCTGCCTTTCTTTGAACTTTATCGATGTGCTCCGTCAGTTCCGTCTGGTAAGGATCCCACACCTCTCAGCAGTATTCTAAAAGAGGACGGACAAGCGTAGTGTAGGCAGTCTCCTTAGTAGGTCTGTTACATTTTCTAAGTGTCCTGCCAAAAAAACGCAGTCTTTGGTTAGCCTTCCCCACAACATTTTCCATGTGTTCCTTCCAATTTAAGTTATTCGTAATTGTAATACCTAGGTATTTAGATGAATTTACGGCTTTTAGATTAGACTGATTTATCGTGTAACGGAAGTTTAACGAGATCCTTTTAGCACTCATGTGGATGACCTCACACTTTTCGTTATTTAGGGTCAACTGCCACTTTTCGCACCATTCAGATATCTTTTCTAAATCGTTTTTCAGTTTGTTTTGATCTTCTGATGACTTTATTAGTCGATAAACGACAGCGTCATCTGCAAACACCCGAAGAAAGCTGCTCAGATTGTCTCCCAAATCGTTTATATAGATAAGGAACAGCAAAGGGCCTATAAAACTATCTTGGGGAACGCCAGATATCACTTCTGTTTTACTCGATGACTTTCCGTCAATTACTACGAACTGTGGTCTCTCTGACAGGAAGTCGCAAATCCAGTCACATAACTGAGACGATATCCCATAAGCACGCAATTTCACTACGAGCCGCTTGTGTGGTACCGTGTCAAAAGCCTTCCGGAAATCCAGAAATACGGAATCGATCTGAAATCCCTTGTCAATAGCACTGAACACTTCATGTGAATAAATATCTAGTTGTGTTTCACAGGAACGATGTTTTCTAAATCCATGTCGACTGTGTGTCAATAGACCGTTTTCTTCGAGGTAATTCATAGTGTTCGAACACAATATATGTTCTAAAATCCTGTTGCATATCGACGTTAACGATATGGGTTTGTAAGTTAGTGGATTACTCCTACTACCTTTCTTGAATATTAGTATGACCTGTGCAACTTTCCAGACTTTGGGTACGGATCTTTCGTCGACCGAACGGTTGTACATGGTTGTATGGAACTGTTGCATCAGCATACACTGAAAGGAACCTAATTGGTATACAGTCTGGACCAGAAGACTTGCTTTTATTAAGTGATTTAAGTTGACTTCTGTGTATTTAGATCCTCGCGCAAGCTAAATACACTCCTGGAAATTGAAATAAGAACACCGTGAATTCATTGTCCCAGGAAGGGGAAACTTTATTGACACATTCCTGGGGTCAGATACATCACATGATCACACTGACAGAACCACAGGCACATAGACACAGGCAACAGAGCATGCACAATGTCGGCACTAGTACAGTGTATATCCACCTGGTGTGTCCGCTGTGCCGTGCGTGTGATCATTGCTTGTACAGCCCTCTCGCAGTGTCCGGAGCAAGTATGGTTGGTCTGACACACCGGTGTCAATGTGTTCTTTTTTCCATTTCCACGAGTGTATTTACAGCCACGAAAGGTGCTTGAAGGAAGTAACGTAGTCTACAGGTGTAATTTTTCCTTTTTCCTATCCTGTTTACTGCTGATGTGCGGAAAGCGCTGTACGCGGCGGAACAGCCAAGAATATTCGTTACTGCATCGTCACAGTCGTTGTGCGCCATGCACACAGGATGTAAGCAATGTGTTTCTGGACCTGTCCTGGATCGATTGCGTACCACCCTTAGTCACATTTACAATGATGTTGCCGTTCCTCATTAAACTGCCTCCAGTGGATACAGGTCTACGTAAAAGCATTTTTCACACAAGCAACTTACCATTTGGCTCCCCGTCCCTTCAACCCCTTACCGCTTTTCTCTATTATCACTTTTTCGCTAAAATTTGTGATAGGCATTGTAGACCCTATACAGATGTTGCACTTTGGCACCCCTGGTGCTCCTCTCACTTTGGTTTCCCAAGCGACTGCTACTAATTGTGACACGTCCCGTATAGAAGTCTTACAGCACTGGCGCTTCTGGCACCCGTGTAACTTGACTCCCTTTGTGTCACTTGCGCTTTAAACCGGCCCTGATTCAATACCTTTTATCGGTTCTGCTGCTACGTCCCCGTGTACGACTGTAATACAGCACCGTCTCTGAGTGACTCAAATTCCCGTTTAATTACCTGCATATTTGCAGTGTGTAATCTACCATATCGCGTATATCGTAGGATGATTACGAAAAAAAATTCGAACACGTGTCCAGTGGTCTCCCATACAATAGATTTAGTTTCACATAGACGGCCACAAACATGTTGTTAATATTATGTCCGGCATCTGACTGTCATTCTATTTATTTTAGGACGTTCTGTGACAAGTGAGACACATTCCATGCAAGGCCACGTCTGTAGTAAACTGCTTGTTCACTGCCACTGAGTCGATCCAATATGATAATATTTGACACCCCTTAAAACACAGTTAAAAGTGAGAAACGCTCACACGTTATACAACACCATAAATTGCTCCTTAAAATGCAAGTATGTTTCATTTTCCCACACAGAAGTGTGTTAACTTTGCCCAGTAAGGAAATGTTATGCACTTTATTAGTAAATTTATCAATTACCTCCAGTATTTGTTAGATGTTTTCAAGAAACTCTAGCATTTCACAGAAAACCGAGGAAAAAAGAAACTATACTGCATCCAGTTAGACCGCCTTCTGTATGATCTCACGCGGGTGCAGTTCGCGCTACAGATATATTTATGAAAGGAGAAAGGGAAACCGAGTCTCTAGTAACTAAGCTTTTCAAGCGAAAGATTGCTTTGATCCCGTCGCTCGCAGACAGCACGAAAATACACCCGCGCATTTGTCTTTTATTAGAAACTCGATGCAAAAGTAGTAATGCGCGGAACAGTGCGCCACCAACCCACTTTCGATAATAACTCTACAGTGAAAGGAAGATATGAAATTCACGACGGCGTGGAATATCTTGTGGTCAAGAGTGATTATCAGCAGCAGCGAGATCCAGATTATTGCTTGTGTACATCGAAAACTATCTCTAGTCACGGTGGAGAGCTATCTGACCATCCTTTGGCACTTTCCTTTCTGTGAGAGCGTTAGTAATTAGCAAGAGGCTACACTGAAAGAGCAACGTCCTGGCTAATTAGATCTGTGCTGTAATAAACGTTTAACTTTTACCGAAGTTATACCTTTTGCGTACAAGCAGTAAATTAGATAAAATATTTTTCCAGTGGTATTCACCACTTTTAAGGTACCTAAAAAGACTAGCGGCCAAAATTAAGCACCCCATTTCAAACGACAATTAGTCTTTTTCGGTAATCGACGTAGCCCACTCAAAATATCAACTGACTTTCTCCGGCTTTTTTCCAGTGAGTAGACTCCATAGGCGAGCTGAGAGCCTATGAAGTCTGCACCTACGAGGTGTGCACTGTACACATCGACGTTTGACTAAAATGTGTTGAAGGACATACCTCTGTACATGCGGGAATAGGTAGAAATCACAGGATTCCAAATCTAGTGAACAGACTTGTACGAGACGTACATGAACGCTCTGTTTTCCCACAGTCAAAGCATCTTCACGGGTAGATATTTTGTCCAAAACACCTCCGTGAGCAGTTACTTGTCCTTATAAGAGAATGTATATATTTTTCTTTGTCAATCTAAGTTTATTCGCACGCATCTTGTTGACCAAGTAGGCTTTCAGACTTTTGCAGTATTCACGAGCTATTATTTAATCACTGCGTCACGATAACCAACAACTTAACAAATTTCAGAAACAGTGACCAAGATATTCCTGGCAGATAAAATGTATTTTTTTCTAGGCTGCAGGCTTTCCGCCCGGCCTTGGAACTTGGACTGAATGAATCCTGTGAAATTATCACTAACCAACAGAACTAAAGAACATGCACATAAATTTTATCCGGGGGATCAAAAGCAACATTCAGTGAGAAAGAACTTTGCAACTAAAATGGAGGCGCCATATCCATTGAACAATCACCATGCAACACCTAAGATATTTAATTTATTCCAGTTAAAGTCAATTTCCATGCAGCTGTGATTTTTTATTTTATTTGGATGTGTATGTCATCAAAATAAAACAATAAATACAACTGCAAGAAGACTCACATTCATTGGAATAAATAAATAACAGCTGAAATCCTCCACAAAAATGAAGATATTCAAATCTAGGAGTATTATATAGATCCGCCATGAATGGCCTAGATGATGAAATTGGCAGTAAAACCGCTAAATTTCTCACTAGAAAAATTAAGCGCTCCGACATGTTGCCTCCCGGCTCAGACAGAGGGAAACCTCGAAGCGACTTCGAGCCAGAGTGGCGATTTTGACAAGATCGTCAGCGAGAAAGTTGAGATGCGAATGTTTTCAGGTATCCTTAATTATGATGAAGCAGACGAAGACGAATACAGACGTCTAAAATCGAGATGACAGAGAATGCAAAGTGGCTAAGCAGGTATGGCTAGAGGACATGTGTAACTAAGACAAGATAGTGCCGCCGAAAGGAAGATAAAAGAGTCTTTTGGAGGAAAGAGAAGCAATTGTATGAATATCACGAGCTCAGATGGAAAACCAGTACTAAGCAAGAAGGGAAAGGTGAAAGGAAGATACAGAGTGGCTATACAAGGGAAATGACGGCAATATTACAGCAAGAGCAGAGGAAGTAGATGAAGGTGTGGTGATAAGATACTAAGAGAAGAATATGACAGAGGACTGAAAGACCTAAGCTGAAGCAAGGTTCCTGGAGTAGATGACCTTCTCGCTGATATCCTTGGGAGGGTGAACCATGACGAAGTCGTTCCACCTGGTATGCAAGATATACACTCCTGGAAATTGAAATAAGAACACCGTGAATTCATTGTCCCAGGAAGAGGAAACTTTATTGACACATTCCTGGGGTCAGATACATCACATGATCACACTGACAGAACCACAGGCACATAGACACAGGCAACAGAGCATGCACAATGTCGGCACTAGTACAGTGTATATCCACCTTTCGCAGCAATGCAGGCTGCTATTCTCCCATTGAGACGATCGTAGAGATGCTGGATGTAGTCCTGTGGAACGGCTTGCCATGCCATTTCCACCTGGCGCCTCAGTTGGACCAGCGTTCGTGCTGGACGTGCAGACCGCGTGAGACGACGCTTCATCCAGTCCCAAACATGCTCAATGGGGGACAGATCCGGAGATCTTGCTGGCCAGGGTAGTTGACTTACACCTTCTAGAGCACGTTGGGTGGCACGGGATACATGCGGACGCGCATTGTCCTGTTGGAACAGCAAGTTCCCTTGCCGGTCTAGGAATGGTAGAACGATGGGTTCGATGACGGTTTGGATGTACCGTGCACTATTCAGTGTCCCCTCGACGATCACCAGTGGTGTACGGCCAGTGTAGGAGATCGCTCCCCACACCATGATGCCGGGTGTTGGCCCTGTGTGCCTCGGTCGTATGCAGTCCCGATTGTGGTGCTCACCTGCACGGCGCCAAACACGCATACGACCATCATTGGCACCAAGGCAGAAGCGACTCTCATCGCTGAAGACGACACGTCTCCATTCGTCCCTCCATTCACGCCTGTCGCGACACCACTGGAGGCGGGCTGCACGATGTTGGGGCGTGAGCGGAAGACGGCCTAACGGTGTGCGGGACCGTAGCCCAGCTTCATGGAGACGGTTGCAAATGGTCCTCGCCGATACCCCAGGAGCAACAGTGTCCCTAATTTGCTGGGAAGTGGCGGTGCGGTCCCCTACGGCACTGCGTAGGATCCTACGGTCTTGGCGTGCATCCGTGCGTCGCTGCGGTCCGGTCCCAGGTCGACGGGCACGTGCACCTTCCGCCGACCACTGGCAACAACATCGATGTACTGTGGAGACCTCACGCCCCACGTGTTGAGCAATTTGGCGGTACGTCCACCCGGCCTCCCGCATGCCCACTATACGCCCTCGCTCAAAGTCCGTCAACTGCACATACGGTTCACGTCCACGCTGTCGCGGCATGCTACCAGTGTTAAAGACTGCGATGGAGCTCCGCATGCCACGGCAAACTGGCTGACACTGACGGCGGCGGTGCACAAATGCTGCGCAGCTAGCGCCATTCGACGGCCAACACAGCGGTTCCTGGTGTGTCCGCTGTGCCGTGCGTGTGATCATTGCTTGTACAGCCCTCTCGCAGTGTCCGGAGCAAGTATGGTGGGTCTGACACACCGGTGTCAATGTGTTCTTTTTTCCATTTCCAGGAGTGTATTAGACAGGGGGAATACTTGCAGATTTCGAGAATAATGTAATAACTAGAATCCCAAAGAGAGCAGGTGTTGACAGGTATTAATATTACCTAAGTTTCATTTTAATAAGTCCTTGTTGCAAAATACTGGAACGAATTATTTAAAAAAAAGAATGGAAAAATCAGCAGAAACCGACCTCGCGGAAGATCAGTTTGGGTTCTCGTAGGTTAAAGAAAGGGGAACTTACATTTGTAGCTTTTGTAGACTTAGAGAGAGCGTCTGACAATGTTGACTGGAATATTCTCTTCGAAATTCTGAACATAGCAGGGATCGAAAACAGGGAGCGAACGGCTGTATACTGGAACGAGGAGATGAGGCACTGGCGGAAGTAAAGCTGTGTGGACGGGGCTTGGGTCGTGCTTGGGTAGCTCAGATGGTAGAGCACTTGCCCTCTAAAGACAATGGTCCCGAATTCGAGTCTCGGTCTGGCACACAGTCTTAATCTGCCAGGAAGTTTCGGTTATATAGTATTTGTACAAAAACCAAGGGGCAGTTATAAGGATCGAGAGACACGAAAGGCAAGCAGTGGTGGAGAAGGGAGTGAGGCGGGGCTCCAGTGTCCCCGAGGCTGTGCAACCTGTACATTGAGCAAACAGTAAACGAGGCCATGAAAAAATTTGAAGAAGGAAGTAAAGTTCAGGGACAAGAAATAAAATCTTTGAAGTTTGCCGATGACAGGGTAATTCTGTCAGAGACAGCAAAGCACATGGAAGAGCAGTTGAACGGAGTGGACAGTGACTTGGTAGAAGAATGTAAGATGAATATTAACAAAAGCAAAGCAAGGTTAATGGAATGTGGTCGAATTAAATCATGCGATGCTGAGGGAATAAGATTAGGAAATGAGACACGAAAGTGCCAGACGAATTTTGCTATTTGGGCAGTAACGTAAATGATGACGGCCGAAGTAGAGAGGATATAACATGTAGACTAGTAATGGCAAGAAAAGCGTTTCTGAAGAAGAGAAATTTGCTATCATCGAGTAAAGATTTAAGTGTCAGGAAATCATTTCTGAAAGTGCTGCTCTGAAGTGTAGTCTTGTATGGATTGGAACGTAGACAATAAGCAGTTCAGACAAGAATAGATGGTTCAAATGGCTCTAAGCACTATGGGACTTAACATCTGCGGTCATCAGTCGCCTAAACTTAGAAATACTTAAACCTAACTAAGGACATCACACACATTCATGCCCGAGGCAGGATTCGAACCTGTGGCCGTAGCAGCATCGCGGTTCCGGACTCAAGCGCCTAGTGCTGCTCGGCCAGAGGGCCGGCGACAAGAAGAGACAGAAGCTTTCGAAATGTGGTGCTGTGCAACCTGTACATTGAGCAAACAGTAAAGGAGGAAATGAAAAAAATTGAAGAAGGAAGTAAAGTCCAGGGAGAAGAAACAAAATCTTTGAAGTTCGCCGATGACAGCGTAATTCTGTCAGAGACAGCAAAGCACTTGGCAGGGCGGTTGAACGGAGTGGACTGTGACTTGGAAGAAGAATGTAAGATGAACATTAACAAAAGCAAAACAATGTTAATGGAATGTGGTCAAATTAAACCATGCGTTTCTGAAGAAGAGAAACTTGTTATCATCGAGTATAGATTTAGGTGTCAGGAAGTCATTTCTGAAGGTGTTTCTCTGAAGTGTAGTCTTGTATGGATTGGAACGTGGACAATAAGCGGTTCAGACAAGAAGAGATGGTTCAAATGGCTCTAAGCACCATGGGACTTAACATCTGACGTCATCAGTCGCCTAAACTTAGAGCTACTTAAACCTAACTAACTAAGGACATCACACACATTCATGCCCGAGGCAGGATTCGAACCTGTGGCCGTAGCAGCATCGTGGTTCCGGACTCAAGCGCTTAGAGCTGCTCGGCCAGAGCGGCCGGCGACAAGAAGAGAACAGAAGCTTTCGAAATGTGGTGCTACAGATGAATGCTGAAAATCAGATGCATAGATCCCGTAACTAATTGAGGAAGTACTGAAGAGAACTGGCAAAAAAGAAATTTGCGGCATAACTTGACTAAAATAAAGGATTGGTGGACAGGACTCGTTCTTAGACATCATGGAATCGCCAATTTAATATTGGAGGAAAGCACGGGGACTAAAAATTCTAAAGGTAAACCAAGAGATGGATGCAGTAAATAGATTCAGAGGGATGCAGGTTACAGTAGTTATTCGGAGGTGAAAAGGCTTCCACAGCATAGATTACTGTGGAGAGGTGCATCAAACCAGTCCTCCGACTGAAGACAATAACAACAACAACCACTACTTACTACTACAACAACAAAGATATATGATAAATATTTGTGTTATTATTACTTCTTATATTATGTATTAAAACTGTAAATATGTCATAATTGTAACAATATCTTTGGCATGAGAAAGAGATAACCTTTGAATCTGAAGAGACAGAAAGGCGGACGGCGACAAATGACGGAAAACAGGTTGCGCCTTGGGAGGACTTTCCTTGATGTCTCTGTACTGTACTGACGAAGGAGAACAAAGAGCCATCACGCCCGCAGTTCCGGTATCAGCCCGGAAACGTGCCAAGTTCCAGCTGCGGCTCCTCAAGTGGTTTTCATAGTCAACAATGGTCGGAACGCACTGTGTTACCAGCCGCACAATGTGGAGCTGTTCCCACAGTTCCACTTCAGGTTGCTTTAATCGGAGAGTGAAAGCCGAATAATGTACTACACGCTTATGGAGCTCCTCCCGTAATTTAGGGGTAGCGTGCTCCTTTAGTTCTGAGGTTATAGCCTCTATATTTCAGCGGAAGTCTGCAGCGAACATTGTGCTGTCCGGTTTTGGAAGCTACTTGTTAGTATTATTTTTTATATTAAACACAGGAGTAAGACCAAAGACTGTGTGCACCAATATAGTGAGTTACACTGTTGAAAGGCAGATAGCTTCTGGACCTTACCGGTATCCTATCTGCAGGGAACAAGAAGACATAGAAACGTAAGGAAGCTGATAATAGATGTATTACGGACAGTCATGACTTTATTCATTTCTTATTTCGTTTAATGTTACTTCCCTTGAGGCAGTTTCATTCGTCCTCGCTCCGACGTATCAAGATAAGTTGAAGCTGTCATCAGTCTAAAGGTTGGTTTGAAAACACTAGAGCCTTACTAAACGTGATCCTACTGCCACACGCCAACCTTCGGACTGGCGCACCCCGTCAAAAATAGTGGATCCACAGTTTAACGTAGACTCGGAACCACGATGGACGCACGAAATTTGCCGTCACAAAACATGCTCCGCAAAGTCAAAGCATTCCCCCTCCCTAACATCGCACTGCTGTACTGAAGACTGGCTCGGCAACCGTAGCACCCTTCAGCAGAGCACACTTAGTGTTATCTCATCCTGACACTGTAGTCGTTATCGCTAAAGCACGCCCGTGTCTTTCTGCTCGACTCGGAAGTAGCTGGCTCAAACTGAAGAAGATATTTCAGCTGGAAAGAGGATAAGGGACGGCGACATGAAATTACTGATCTCAGGTCAGTGAGAACAGCTGAAAGATTATCGCAAGAACGACATACTAACGTAGTCTTGCAGCCACAGAACGGGTGCCGGAGCGATCTAAATACACTGGTGCGCGAAACTTAAGGACGAAAGTAATTTTCTCTTGATGTGTCATTGCCAAGTAACAGAACCCGATAAAAGGACCGAATCCAAAAAGAGTTGCTGCAGCATCGCACAGAAGATAACCGAAAGAAATAAGCTGCAAGACGAACAAAAATGACAGTTCTTATGAAGGTTTTTTCTTCAGTTTATGTCACAGTTACGTTCAAAAACGTTTATTTGTGGTGATTAGTTTGAAACTACATTGCCCATTCTCAAACCATAGTCATCGACGTATATGTTCACGTACATTTCCACTAGTGCACACATATTCAACAACCATAAATGGTACTTTTGCATAAGTACAGAATAGTAATGCTAATTTAGGATACATTAACTCCACTAAGATAAGTAGTGTTAGCCCCATCCAAAAGAACGTGGTGTAATAAAGTTACTGGATTCAGTTTACAAATTAAAAAAGAAATAGTTATGGCTATTTTACGTGTGCACTAATGGCAATGTACGTTAACATTTATCAATAATGCTATGGCTTGAAACTGGCTAACGTAGTCCGAAACTAGTAACCACAAATAAAAATTTTTTTTTGGAACCAGCTAAACTACTGGCCATTAAAATTGCTACACCGAGAAGAAATGCAGATGATACACGGGTATTCATTGGACAAATATATTATGCTAGACCTGACATGTGATTACATTTTCCCGCAATTTGGGTGTGTAGAGCCTGAGAAATCAGTACCCAGAACAACCTCCTCTGGCCGTAATAACGGCCTTGATACGCTTGGGCATTGAGTCAAACAGAGCTTGGATGGCGTGTACAGGTACAGCTGCCAATGCAGCTTCAACACGATACCACAGTTCGTCAAGAGTAGTGACTGGCGTTTTGTGACGAGCCAGTTGCTCTGCCGCCATTGACCAGACGTTTTCAGTTGGTGATAGATCTGGAGAATGAGCTGGCCAGGCAGCAGTCGAACTTGTTCTGTATCCAGAAAGGCCCGTACAGAACCTGCAACATGCGGTAGTGCATTATCATGCTGAAATGTAGGGTTCGCAGGGATCGAATGAAGGGTAGAGCCACAGGTCGTAACACATCTGAAATGTAACGTCCACTCTGTGTATTAATGTGCTCGGAACGAAATTCTTCTGTTTCGTATGGTGTAAATTGCGTTGATTTCTATATCTACATGAGTAATCTGGCAATTCACACTTAAGTGCCTGGCAGAGGGTTCACCGAAACACTTTCGCTCTATTTCTCCGCCGTTCCACTCTCGTAAAGCGCGTGGGAAAAACGGCCACTTAAATTTTTCCTTGTGAGCACTGATTTTTCTTATTTTATTGCAATGATCATTTTTCCTCTAAATATTTTCGCATTCGGAGGAGAAAGTTGGAAATTGAAATTCCACGAAAAGATGTTGCCGCAACGAAAAGTGCATTTGTTTCAATTATTGCCGCCCCAGCTGGCGTATTATGTCGGTGATACTCCCTCCCCTATTTCGCGATAATACAAAACGAGATTCCCTTCTTTGAACTTTTTCGATGTCCTCCATCAATCCTATTTGGTAAGTATCCCATATCGCACAGCAGTACCCTAGCATAGGACGGACAAGTGTAACGCAGACGGTCTCTTAAGTAGATCTGTTGCAAGTTCTAAGTGCTCTACCAAAACGCAGTCTTTGGTTCGTCTTCGCCGCCAAATTATCTACGTGATCGTTCAAATTTAAATTGTTCGTAGTGGTTTTTCCTAGGTATTTCCTTGTAGTGGCAGCCTTTAGATTTCTGTGATTTATCATATGACCAAAATTTAACTGTTTGCTTTTGGATGACCTCACACTTTTCATTCTTTAGGGTTAACCGCCATTTAGGTAAAAATGTGTACATTGAATGGCCTAGTGAACTGATTTCCGTTCAGCCAACCCGTCCAAAAACAGAAACTTGCTTCACTTTTCTACATCCGTCGCAAACTACATGACATTTTACGCAGTGAAAACAAAAGATTAACTATATCGCTTAAAATATCGCTTTATACTGCCTGACACTTGTGAGTCCTCCTATCCATGAGAAGCCACGTATATTATTATGAAGGAAGTGGTCCCTGCACAGATATGGTTTTGCAGAGAAACGTTAGCTGAAAGACTTGCGCGTACTTCACCGAGGTGAAAGGTCGAATTGCCCTCGTATTACAAGACGTTAAGATCCGTTGCTGTTGTAGTCGTCGACTGTCTGGCGAAAGTAACGATCAGTTACTGGTGAGTGTAACTAACGATCAAGAGCTCTGGATGAAAGCAGCGAACTAGATGTAAACCGAGATGCACGGCTATTGTTTCATACTTTCGCCGACGATGGTGAAATTTTCCTCCCAGGATGTGAGATCTCAATTACAGTCGCTGTGAAGGGACAGAAATCGAAATCATTATTCGTAATAACATATTATTGTTGCTCTATTTTGTGGGTTCCTTTCTATTACATACCTACCCGCGCAAGTGTATCTATTTTCAACGATGCAGATAAAATACCGTATGTACGAGTAAACACTTACGCATTTCTTTCCTATTGCTCAATCCGGCACAATTCATTTGTGTATTTCAAGTATTTTTCAAAATAAAGAATTTTTTAACTAGAATCACACGAAGAAATTACTTGCCTTTTCTCTAACTTTATTTATCTACACTATTTTTGCACCAATCAGGTACGCTGCACGTGAAACAAAATACCGTGTGTGTGTGAGCATGAAGGGCTAATAGAATACATGAAGAGATACGGAAAATGGCTATAATTTTGGCTACTGATAGTAAGCACAAATACTTCAAGAATTACTGAGGGTTACAGGGATGTGATCTTGGTTAACACAGCTTACGTGAGTACGGAAACTAATAATTTTAAGGCCAGAGCAGCAAAGAGTCAAGTGAAGAGTAGTAACACGTCACTTCCATTAAAAAGCATGAGAAAATTTTAACATCTCGTCGACAGTGAAGACATTAGGGGCACATATGGGATAGGAAATGGGCCTTACTGAAAGAAACGTCACGGTGTTTAAAACAGTTGAATTTAAAAGGATTGATGGAGGGTTTAAATTCTATTGTTACCGACAACGAGGTCAGAATTTGAATCACTGTACTTTATAGCACCTACTCTCTCTCTCTCTCTCTCTCTCTCTCTCTCTCTCTCTCTCTCTCTCTCTCACACACACACACACACACACACACACACACACTCTCCCTCCCTTACAAGTATCTTCCGGAAGTAAAGTATCTATTCTCGTGATATACACGAAGTTTAAAACTGAAGCAAATGTGAAACAAGCTAAAAAAATGTTATGGCATGAAAATGAATACCTAGTACAACCTACTCTTTTCGTTTGTCTAGCGATGATGTCATTAATAATGCTCAATTTTTCATAGCAGTTCCCATTCTCAGTAATTACATGCCTATGAACGAAGTAAACTCCAGGAAAGTTGGAAAAGTGGGGTTTATTCTCTGCAATTAGAATCCTATTTGCGTTTCACTTGAGAGGAGCAGGTTAATAACGTATGTGAAGTGGAATCATCTTGATGGAATTTGAACGAAGTAAGAAATGTTTCAGATTTCATTTTTACTTTAATTACATGCCTATGAACGAAGTAAACTCCAGGAAAGTTGGAAAAGTGGGGTTTATTCTCTGCAATTAGAATCCTATTTGCGTTTCACTTGAGAGGAGCAGGTTAATAACGTATGTGAAGTGGAATCATCTTGATGGAATTTGAACGAAGTAAGAAATGTTTCAGATTTCATTTTTACTTTAATTACATGCCTATGAACGAAGTAAACTCCAGGAAAGTTGGAAAAGTGGGGTTTATTCTCTGCAATTAGAATCCTATTTGCGTTTCACTTGAGAGGAGCAGGTTAATAACGTATGTGAAATGGAATCATCTTGATGGAATTTGAACGAAGTAAGAAATGTTTCAGATTTCATTTTTACTTTAAACTTCTTTAATTTCTTGCATTCGATTGTTTTACCATTGGCTGTAGACTATAAACGAAATGTGGAATAAAACACAGCTTTCAGGTCAGAATAGTATTTTATTTCCTGTGGGTATCGTATTTGAAATTTTGTTGTTTCATCTGTAAGTGCTAGGAAATACATTTTCTGAAGACGAAATCAAATTCAATATTGAATGATCGTGATATTTGACTGCAAATTATGTCTGAAATACTTTTATGATGAATTACTTAAGAGTTTGAGACACATGACTTCTTTGCCACAGTTACGAACTACGCTATTGAACTATTACAACCCTTTTACTACCGCGTGTTTGCTTCTAAACAGTGAGCATATAACTGTGGAAGTGATGTACACATTTAAGTGGCCACTATGGTTAACCTCATGACTTTCTAATAATACCTCGATAACCGTTAGGAATAGTACATGTTTTTAAATGACCTCTTCCCTGGAGAGTGATCCTCACTGGAAACCTGTGAGTACGTTTCCCTTTGAAACACACTGGATGAGCGATGTTAAGACACACAAAAATGGGAAATCATTAATTGTATTTACACCACTGGCCATTAAAATTGCTACACGATGACTTGCTACAGACGCAAAATTTAACCGACAGGAAGAAGATGCTGTGATATGCAAATGATTAGCTTTTCGGAGCATTCACACAAGGTTGGCGCCGGTGGCGACACCTACAACGTGCTGACATGAGGAAAGTTTCCAACCGATTTCTCATACACAAACAGCAGTTGACCGGCCTTGCCTGGTGAAACGTTGTGTAGCCTCGTGTAAGGAGGAGAAATGCGTTCCATCACGTTTCTGACTTTGATAAAGATCGGATTGTAGCCTATCGTGATTGCGGTTTATGGTATCGCGACATTGCTGCTACCGTTGGTCGAGATCCAATGACTGTTAGCAGAATATGGAATCGGTGGGTACAGGAGGGTAATACGGAACGCCGTGCTGGATCCCAACAGCATCGTATCACTAGTGGTCGAGATGACAGGCATCTCATCCGCATGGCTGTAACGGATCGTGCAGCCACGTCTCGACCACTGAGTCAACAGATGTGAACGTTTGAAGACAACAACCATCTGCACGAACAGCTCGGACACCATGGCTGCGGTTACCCTTGACGCTGCATCACAGACAGGAGCGCCTGCGATGCTGTACTCAACGACGAACCTGAGTGCACGAATGGCAAAACGTAACTTTTTCGGATGAATCCAGGTTCTGTTTACAGCATCATGATGGTCGCATCCGTGTTTGGCGACATCGCGGTGAACGCACTTTGGAAGCGTGTATTCGTCATCGCCATACTGGCGTATCACCCGGCGTGACGGTATGGGATGCCATTGATTACACGTCTCGGTCACCTCTTATTCGCATTGACGGCACTTTGAACAGTGGACGTTACATTTCAGATGTGTAACGACCCGTGGCTCTACCCTTCATTCGATCCCTGAGAAACCCTACATTTCAGTAAGATAATGCAGGACCGCATGTTGCAGGTCCTGTACGGGCCTTTCTGGATACATAAAATGTTCGATTGCTGCCCTGGCCATCACATTCTCCAGATCTCTCACCAACTGAAAACGTCTGGTCAATGGTGGCAGAGCAACTGGCTCGTAACAATACGCCAGTCACTAGTCTTGATGAATTGCGGTATCGTTTTGAAGCTGCATGGGCAGTTGTACCTGTACACAGCATCCAAGCTCTGTTTGACTCAATACCCAGGCGTATCAAGGCCGTTATTACGGCCAGAGGTGGTTATTCTGGGTACTGATTTCTCAGGATCTATGCACCTAAATTGCGTGAAAATGTAATCAAATGTCAGTTCTAATATAATGTATTTGTCCAATGAATATCCGTTTATCATCTGCATTTCCTCTTGGTGTAGCAATTTTAATGGGCAGTAGTGTATGATTCCAGGGTGCGTTTCATAGCATTATTCTGTTGTCTGGTACATTTACTTACAGTTCAAGTATAGTTTTGTGACGAGGGGCGTCGAATAAGTAATGGAACACATTTTTTTCTGAAAGCACGCTAGTTTTATTCAGTATTCCAATACACCACATTATACCCCACTCGTTTGGCTACAAAATCCTATTTTTCAACATAATCTCCGTTCAATCCACCGGCCGTACACCACCTTACTGTGAGGGCCTGTATGCATACGTGGTAAGACTCCACTGGTCGACGTCGGAACCAACGTGTCACTGTATCAATAACCTCCCCATCATCCATGTACTGCTTCCCGCGGAGCGCATCCTTCATTGGGCCAAACAGATTGAAGGTGCGAGTTCCGGGCTGTATGGTGAATGAGGAAGATCAGTCCAATGAAGCTTTGTGAGGTCCTGTGGGATGCGCAAACTTGGGTGAGGCCTTGCGTTGTCTTGGAGAAGGAGAAGTTGGTTGTATTTTTGTGGCGACGAACACGTTGAAGTCATTTCTTCAGTTTCCTTGGGGTAGCACTGTGGTATCGATAGCTACGATGCCACAACGTAGGTTGGCTCTCGTAGGTTGGCTCTACGAGGGCGGACGTACAACGCCGACCACAGTGCCCTCTAGCCGACGCTGTGGAGCTAGACGAGCGCCGCTCCACATTCAGCCCATTTGATCACGAGTAGACGACCAAGCAGCATTGTTTCATCTTCATAGTGGGCGAGCCACTACAGATTTTGCCTTTGTAACTTCCAGCAGCTGATAGCTTTGATACCTCTATGGCTCCGCACCTACGTGCTCATCTCAAAGTTAAGTAACCAATTAAGTACTCATATTTTTGCCTATACAAAAAATCGTTCACGTGTGCCATTTCAGTCATCTGTGTTCGTGTACCAGTACTAAACGTCTTTTATTTTACTACGCCTGTGAACGGCTCCATGTTTTTTTTTTTACCTAGTGTGCCTACTGTTTTTTTTTGTCCATCATTTTGTTTTGTTTTTCTATGTCTTCCTATAATTCCGCTTGTACTATCTGTGGCCGAAGAGCGGCGTAGTATTGCCTCTGCCGGCCTACCTTGTATAAGATGTTAAAATAACAATAAAGAAAAAAGTCTGTAGTAAAGTTGTAAAAGTACTTCACCTTTTCCTGCTCCTACACGCGTCCTTCACTCTCGGCCTATTTTGCAGAAGCAGTTCACAGGAGCAGATCCGCGCGCCGCCTATCCAGGCGGGATACAAAAGGCACAATGCACTTCAGAGTTCATAGCTGCAGCATGAGGGAGGATGTCAAGCTGAATAACCCCCTTGGAACGCATTATAGACGCCACGTACAGCGCCTCCACCTACTGGAACTTCATGAAACTATAGGGAATGATGCGTGAATATTCAGCGATGTCCCACAACAAATTCCGCATTTTTTCAACCGAAACTGGCCGAGAAAAAAATCGTGTTGCATTACTTATCGAACGAATGTCCCTTGTAAGGGCTCGGATTCTTGTTTTAAAGTCGACAGCCCCGTCTCTCTCTCTCTCTCTCTCTCTCTCTCTCTCTCTCTCTCTCTCTCTCTTTCTTAATTACATACAAACATGCTCACGTACACAAGCTCTTCAAGACATAAAAGTTTAACTCTTGAATTTATAAACAGCTGCTGTGTCGTCAGTATCGCTGTAATATAAAATACATAAACTTTTTTCCCTAACAAACTATTTTAACAATGTCAATTTATTAAACGTGATGTATCTAATCATAAGCGTCCTGCTACTGCTGAATAGTAAATACACCGGACAAAGAATTATTCAACTCTAGGACCAGTCGCGGTATTACCGCCTAATACCGCCTCTAGCATTGACAATTGCCAGCATCTGGCGAGGAAGAGTGCCCACACGTGTCTTCAAATATACCACATCCAACTGAAGCCACTCAATAACAACATTCCGAGAGCTAAGAAACTAAGGCGTTACTAATTGCTAAGTTTCCCCTTACCATTGTTTTTTCGCCGCGTTATATGGCAGCGAGTGCTGCAATATGCTGTGTCATCACAACCATACTAACCACAGATGACAGTTGTTAATCAACGGTAATCACTGGAAAGTCTCATGTATATTATTTTTTAAACTAGATGCGTACGCAGCGTTACCCTCTCTCTGTCGTCCTCCTCCTCACTGTCCTTCATTCTCATAAGGATTCTAATTTTGATCCTGATCCTTATTTTCATGATTTTTTGTTTGCTTAATTTTTACACTGCTTTAGAGCTACATTTCAAATGCTTGCAGTTCTTTGTCCTCTCTAATAACCATGGTCCACGTTTTACGTCTATACAATGCTATGTTGCAGACGTACACTTTCATCAACTAGTTCCTCATCTCGGTATGATATCGGCAATGATCTATTATCGAAGATACCCTTCTTTGCTGACACCAATCTACTTAAAGGTATTCCTAGGTTCAGGCATTCCAGGTTCTTCGCAGATAGGAAAACTTTCTTACTGTCCTACTGTGTCATTTCTAGTTTTAATGTCAGTCAACACCATTCGCCCGCCGGGCTAGCCGCACTGTCTAACGCGCTGCTTCCCGAGCGGGAAAGCGTGCCGGTCCGCGGCACGAATCCGCCTGGGGATTAGTGTCGAGGTCTGGTCTGTCGGCCAGCCTATGGATGGTTTTTAGGCGCTTTTCCATCTCCCTCGGGCAAATGCGGGCTGGTTCCCTTTATTCCGCCTCGGTTACACTATGTCGGCGATTGCTGCGCAAACACTGTCTCCACGTACGCGTAGACCACAATTACTCTACCACGCAAACATTTGGGACTACATTCGTCTGGTATGAAACGTTCCCGGGAGAGGGGGGGGGGGGGGAGAGGAGGAGTGGGAGGGGGGTTCCACTGTGGGCCGAATCGCACAATACCTCTGGGTTCGGTGTGGGGCGGCGGTGAGGTGGGTGGACTGTTGTGGCCTGTTGTAGGGTTGTGAACCACTGGGGGCTTCGGTGGGATGAAGCTTCTCCGTCGTTTCTAGGTTCCCGGTTCAGTACACAATACGTGTAACTTTGTTGACCCTTATTCACTCTCTAGTACTCTTCATTACCTTCATAGTCGCTTTATTTCTCTTTGGACCATATTATCTGAAAAACTCTGCCGGAGCCTGGGTATCTGTTCCTCTCGTGCTTTTACTTCTTCCCTAACGTTTACTTTCACTTTCTTAACTGTTCCTTCAGCGTACGAATTAAAAAACAGTGGTGAAAAGTTACACGTTTTCCTTTCATATTTCTTGTGTGTGTGAATTCCTGAGGGACCAAATTGCTGAGGTCATCGGCCCCTAGACTTACACACTACTTAAACTAACTTATGCTAAGAACAACACACACACTCACCCATGTCCGAGGAAGGACTCGAACCTCCGGTGGGAGGGGCCTCACAATCCGTGACATGGCGCCTTAAACAGCACTGCTCATATTTCTTAATAGGAACGTCTCTTTCTTGATCATCTACTTACATGTCTTCCAATTGGTTTTACAGATATTGCAGATTACTCTAGTTTTATTTTAATCATAATCGACCTAAGATTTCGAATCTGAACTGGCTGCTTTCGGAAATACGTATTACCTTCATCTCCATAGTCGTCAAGGATTAGCCTTGTTGAAACAATTTTGTCTTCAAGGTTCTCATAATTGATCTTTCAGTCTTTTCTGTATAGTCTTCCTCTATCACGTCACTCTGTGGTTTCGTAAATACGTATTATTTGTGGATTACTACTATCGCACATTCTCTCCATACGATTCAATCATTCCATATTCTGTGTTTCTTCCAGTATACTCTACAGGCATACACGTAATCTGAGTCTCATATCTTCATTCAGAATGCGATCGACACAAGGTTATCCCAAAATCGACTGCAGAACCCTCATTTCCGCTACCTGAATACTTTTTTTCTCCTGCCAGGGTCCAACACCTCTTCTTTATGTAGTATTGTATGGACTGTCACGATTCTAGAAAATTTTTTACCGATTCAACGGGCTTTTGTACCTAAAAGACAAAATAGTGAAAGAGCTAAGAATATTAGAAGTCATAGCAAAAAATAACGGCAATGATTTAAATATGGTCAACGAAATGTACCAGAAAAAGCTGAAAGCGGAACAGTTAGTAAAAAATGATGAAACCACGCTGTCTAGAGTAGTAAAAAAGTGGCACACACGTTCTGCAAGAAAACGTTAGGGAAAATGAACGGATGAGACAATTTTAGAAGAGTCTTACTGTTTTACACTGCAATAATGGCAATAGCGTATGTAAATTATTTCATTATTTGACAGTATTGTAAATAATTTTAAGAGTTCACAGATTTGCGTGGAATAGTGTTTTCAAACAAATATAAAGACTGTTTTTACTGCAGTGGTGAGGGACAGTGACTGCCACTGTACGGTTTGTGTAGTGGCAACGTGCGCTGGGACCGCTTTTAGCAATGGCATGTAAAAAAAAAAAAAATTTAAAAAGATTTAATAACACCTCGAGGCATCTATATAACAATAACAAATAATTGATTATATTAGTAATAGTTGTAAGTATTTCCAAAGTCCATTATGTAATACGAACGGCGGTCAGTAAGTAATGCAACACTTTCTTTTCTCGGCCAATTGGGGTTGAAAAAAATGCAGAATTTGTTGTGGAAAATCGTGTAATATTTTCGCTTCAGTCTGATGAAGTTTCGATAGGTGACGGCGTTATACGCGGTGCCTGTAACTGAGATGGTAGGTGCTTTTCAAGCAGAGAGCTTCATTGAGTTTATTTTGGCGGAAAACCAGAGCGTCGCAGATATTTTTAGACGCTTACAGAATATCTACGGAGACCCGGCGGTGAACAAAAGCACGGCGAGTCGTTGGGCGAGGCGTCTTTCATCATCACAACAAGGTCGCGCAATCCTGTCTGATCTCCCGGGTGCCGGCCGGCCACACACAGATGTGGCTCTTGGAACGTTAGAACGTGCAGACACTCTCAAATCAACTGTGATACCTTATGGGACTTAACTGCTAAGGTCATCAGTCCCTAAGCTTACACACTGCTTAACCTAAATTATCCTAAAGACAAACACACACATCCATGCCCGAGGGAGGACTCGAACCTCCGCCGGGACCAGCCGCACTGTCCATGACTGCAGCGCTTTAGAGCACTAGGCTAATCCCGCGCGGTGCAGACACTCTCATTCGAGGTGATCAAAGGAACAAAATCAAACAATTTGCTGCTCTATTGGACGTCTGTGTTGGTAGTGCTGACGCGCTCGTCTACCAAGTGGGGTACTCAAAACTGTGTGGATGCTGGTTCCTGGCCGCCTCAGAAAAGATCATAATGTGCGATTAAAGACCATTTGTTTGGCCTATTGAGGGACGCACTCCGGAGGAAGCAGTACGTGGATGGTGGGGAGGTTATTGATACAGCACGACGTTGGCTTCAGCATCGAACAGTAGAGTGGTACTATGCACACATCCATAACCTTCCAGTAAGGCCGTCGCACTGAACGAAGATTATGCTGAAAAATGCACTGATCATCCAGAACATTTTGACCACCTACCTAATAGCCTGTTTGTTCACCTTTGGCACGGCTAACAGCGGTGTCGTGTCACGAGAGCAATGAAGCTTTGGTAGGTTGCTGGAGGATGTGGCACCATGTCTGCACACGCAGTTCCCATAAATTCCGACGAGGGAAACGATGAGCTCTGACGTCACGTTCAGTCACATCCCAGATGTGTTTGAATGGGTTCGGATCTGACAAGTTGGAGGAGCTAGCACACCAACTGGAACTGTGTTCTTCTAATCACTTCATCACACTTCTGGCCTTGTGACACGGCCCATTATGTTGTTGAAAAATGCCACTGCCATCGGGAAACATGATGGTCATGAAGAAGTGTACGTGGTCTACAAGGAGTGTACTGTACTCCTTGGCGGTCATGGTGTCTTGCACGAGCTCCACTACACCCATGGATGCCCACATTAATGTTCCCCAGGGCATAATGGAGTCGCCGACAGCTTGTATCCGTCCAGCAGTACAGGTGCCAAGTAGGTGTTCTCCTGGAAGATGACAGATTCGCGCCATCCCATTGGCATGATGAAGCAGATATTGGGATTCATCAGACCATGCAACGCCTTGTTACTGCACCAACGTTCAGTGCCGATGGTCATGTAGTTGTCGATGTCGTGCTGTTAACATTGGCACATGCATCGGTCGTCGTCTGCAGCCTCCCATCGTTAGGAGTGTTCGGTACAACTGTGTGTTCAGACACACTTGCACTCTGCCCAGCATTAAAGTCTGATGTTAGCTCTAGCACAATTCGTCTCCTGTCCTGTTTTACCAGTCTGCCCAGCCTACATCTGTAATGAGGAGAGGTCGCCCAACCCCTCGACGTCTGGACGTGGTTTCACCTCAGTTTCACTACGTGTTGAAGACACTCACCACAACACTCCTCGAACACCCGACGAGTCGTGCAGTTTCCGAAATGCTCGTGCCGAGCCTCCAGGCAATCACAATCTGTGCTCGGTCAGACTCAGAAAGATAACGCTCCTTCCTCATTCTACACACAGAGAGCACGCTCACTAATACTACATGAACCGTGCGTGTCTGACTGGTAGTCATTCCTCACCAAGTGACACTGCTATCGCCTGGACGGGTTTATATCGACAATAGCTCCTTGACACCTACACTGCGGAACGGAGACAAGCCGGAAGCGGCTCCAGTACGCTCTTGGGAACATTCACGTGGCCGTCCATGGGTCCAGTGGAGCTCGTGCAAAGCACCATGCCGGCCAATGAGTATCGTACTCTGTTTGCAGACCTCCATTCCGATGATGTTTCTCGACGGGAGTGACATTTTTCAGCAAGACAGTGCGCCGTGTCACAAAGCCAGAAGTGTGATGGAATAGTTCGAGGAGCATAGTGGCGAGTTCCAATTGACGTGCTGGCTCCTCAACTCACCAGATCTGAGCCCGCTGGAACACCTGTGGGATGTGATTTAACGTGGCGTCAGACCTCATCGCCTCCCTACCCGGAATTTACGGGAATTATTTGACTCGTTTGTGTAGAAGTGGTGCCAACTCCCTCCAGCGATGAATCAAGGTGTCATAGCATCCATGCAACGACGCGTCGCCGCTGCTACACTACTGGCCATTAAAATTGCTACACCACGAAGATGTGCTACAGACGCGAAATGTAACCGACAGAAAGAAGATGCTGTGATATGCAAATGATTAGCTTTTCAGAGCATTCGCACAAGGTTGGCGCCGGTGGTGACATGACATGAGATGAGGAAAGTTTCCAGCCTATTTCCCATCCACAAACAGCAGTTGACCGGCGTTGCCTGGTGAAACGTTGTTGTGATGCCTCGTGTAAGGAGGATAAATACGTACCATCACGTTTCCGACTTTGATAAAAGTCGAGATGACAGGCATCTCATCTGCATGGCTGTAACGGATCGTGCAGCCACGTCTCGATCCCTGAGTCAACAGATGGGGACGTTTACAAGACAACAACCATCTGCACGAACAGTTCGACGACGTTTGCAGCAGCATGGACTATCAGCTCGAAGACCACGGCTGCGGTTACCCTTGACGCTGTACCACAGACAGGAGCGCCTGCGATGGTGTACTCGACGACGAACCTGGGTGCACGAATGGCAAAACGTCACTTGTTCGGATGAATCCAGGTTCTGTTTACAGCATCATGATGGTCGCATCCGTGTTTGGCGACATCGCGGTGAACGCACATTGGAAGCGTGTATTCGTCATCGCCATACTGGCGTATCATCCGGCATGATGGTATGGGGTGGCATTGGTTACACGTCTCGGTCACATCTTGTTCGCATTGACGGCACTTTGAATAGTGGACGTTACACTTCAGATGTGTTACGACCCGTGGCTCTGCCCTTCATTCGATCCCTGCAAAACACTACATTTCAGCAGGATAATGCAGGACCGCATATTGCAGGTCCTGTACGGGCCTTCCTGGATACAGAAAATGTTCTACTGCTGCCCTGGCCGGCACATTCTCCAGATCTCTCACCAATTGAAGACGTCTGGTCAATGGTGGCCCAGCAATTGGCTCGTCGCAATTCGCCAGTCAATACTGTTGATAAATTGTGGTATCGTGTTGAAGCTGCATGGGCAGCTGTACTTGTACACGCCATCCAAACTCTGTTTGACTCAATGCCCAGGCGTATCAAAGCCGTTATTACGGCCAGAGGTGGTTGTTCTGGGTACTGATTTCTCAGGATGTATGTACCCAAATTGCGTGAAAATGTAATCACATGTCAGTTTTAGTGTAATATATTGTCCAATGAATACCCGTTTATCATCTGCATTTCTTCTTGGTGTAGCAATTTTAATGGCTAGTAGTGTATAAGTACTAATCGTGGCGATACCTGCAATTAGCTAGGTGGTCATAATGTTTTGACTGTACGTTTCTGTGTAAGGGAGCAAAAGAACTTCTGTCGTTAAATGAATTTTCAAGAACCAGGGGGATAGTTTCTGGTAGTGTTTTCACTTACCTGTTAGATGAGGTGTTGTGTAATGTGTGGTTGGAAGTAGGTTGTGATTTGGAAGACCCTGCATGTAAAGGGCTTCAATAAGGGGACATTGCATAATAAAGCTGACTGCCTAAGGTGGCTTTTAAGAAAGCTGTATCATTTATATGAGAGAAACTGGTCTGGGCCAAATAAAACTTCTCAGAGTCATGATAAACGGAAAAACTGCCACGTTAATCGTGAAATGAGATGCAGCCTTTTCCTGTACGGTGAGAGGTGTCCGAGATGCGAAGAGCAAGCGAGCGCCAGCGCGGCTACTGACCTGCGGCGTTGACGGTGAGCGTGAGGGCGCTATCGGGCGCGAGCGCGTCTCGCAGCTGGTAGTAGCGCAGGCCCGCGCTGTAGAGCGCGCCGCGCACCACGTGTCGCGAGACGAGCAGCCGCGCCGCCTCCGGGTCGGACAGCAGGCGCGCGCGCTTGGCCGCCGACAGCCGCGCGAAGGCACGCTCCGTCGGCGCGAACACCGTGTGCGTCTTGCTGCCTGCGACACACCGGCACGCCGCCTTCAGCACGGGCACTCGCACTTCACCACATCGGTGTACACAATCCACTCCAACTTTACCTTAACCGTTTAAGTGGCCAAGACGAATATGTCCGTCTTTGGCCTCTGCGCATGTACCGAATAGAAGCAAGTGACATCGAACGCTCAAAACCACAATAAAATGTGATTAGGATATAAATCGCTCATCCCAGAAACACCGTCTAACCCTGAGACTTTTCTGACAAGGACTTTTTGAAACTGTATATACGGTGATGTAGGTTACGATCCCAGTATCACGCACTGCAGCCATTCACCCTGGTGGGCCCTCATTTGCGAGTAATCGAGAAAAAAAAGTCGGAATTTTCCGTGACGCTCAAGAGCACGAAAAAGAAAGAGGGCAGCATACAGATCTGCTTGTTTGTTGTTGTGGTCTTCAGTCCAGAGACTGGTTTGATGCAGCTCTCCATGCCACTCTATCCTGTGCAAGCTTCTTCATCTCCCAGTATCTACTGCAACCTACATCCTTCTGAATCTCCTTAGTGTATTCATCTCTCGGTCTCCCTCCGTGCTGCCCTCTATTACTAAATTGGTGATCCCTTGATGCCTCAGAATATGTCCTACCAACCGATCCCTTCTTCTAGTCAAGTTGTGCTACAAATTTCTCTTCTCCCCAATTCTATTCAATACCTCCTCATTAGTTTTGTGATCTACCCATCTAATGGTTCAAATGGCTCTGAGCACTATGGGACTCAACTTCTGAGGTCATTAGTCCCCTAGAACTTAGAACTAGTTAAACCTAACTAACCTAAGGACATCACAAACATCCATGCCCGAGGCAGGATTCGAACCTGCGACCGTAGAGGTCTTGCGGTTCCAGACTGCAGCGCCTTTAACCGCACGGCCACTTCGGCCGGCTACCCATCTAATCTTCAGCATTCTTCTGTAGCACTACATTTCGAAAGCTTCTATTCTCTTTTTGTCTAAACTATTTATCGTCCACGCTTCACTTCCATACATGGCTACACTCCATACAAATACTTTCAGAAACGACTTCCTGACACTTAAATCTATACTCGATGTTAACAAATTTCTCTTCTTCTGAAACGCTTTCCTTGCCATTGCCAGTCTACATTTTATATCCTCTCTACTTCGACCATCATCAGTTATTTTGCTCCCCAAATAGCAAAACTCATTTACTACTCTAAGCGTCTCATTTCCTAATATAATTCCCGCAGCATCACCCGATTTAATTCGACTACATTACATTATCCTGGTTTTGCTTTTGTTGATGTTCATCTTATATCCCCCTTTCAAGACACTGTCCATTCCGTTCAGCTGTTATTCCATGTCCTTTGCTGTCTGACAGAATTACAATGTCATCGGCGAACCTCAAAGTTTTTATTTCTTTTCCATGGATTTTAATTCCTACTCCGAATGTTTCTTTTGTTTCCTTTACTGCTTGCTCCATATACAGATTGAATAAGATCGGGGATAGGCTACAACCCTGTCTCACTCCCTTCGAAACCACTGCTTCCATTTCATGCCCCTCGACTCTTATAACTGCCACCTGGTTTCTGTACAAACTGTAAATAGCCTTTCGCTCACTGTATTTTACCCCTGCCACCTTTAGAATTTGAAAGAGAGTATTCCAGTCAACATTGTCAAAAGCTTTCTCTGAATCGACAAATGCTAGAAACGTAGGTTTATCTTTCCTTAATCTATTCTCTAAGATAAGTCGTAGGGTCAGTGTTGCCTCACTTGTTCCAACATTTCTACGGAATCCAAACTGATCTTCCCCGAGGTCGGCTTCTACCAGATTTTCCATTCGTCTGTAAAGAATTCACGTTAGTATTTTGCAGCGATGGCTTATTAAACTGATAGTTCGGTAATTTTCACATCTGTCAACACCTGTTTTCTTTGGGATTGGAATTATTATATTCTTCTTGAAGTCCGAGGGTATGGGCTGTCAGTAGTTCTAATGGAATGTTGTCTATTCCCGGGGCCTATTTCGACTTAGGTCTTTCAGTGCTCTGTCAAACTCTTCACGTAGTATCATATCCCCTATTTCATCTTCATCTACATCCTCTTCCATTTCCATAATATTGCCCTCAAGAACATCGCCCTTGTATAGACCCTCTATATACTCCTTCCACCTTTCTGCTTTCCCTTCTTTGCTTAGAACTGGGTTTCCATCTGAGCTCTTGGTATTCATGCAAGTGGTTCTCTTTTCTCCGAAGGTCTCTTTAATTTTCCTGTAGGCAGTATCTGTCTTACCCCTAGTGAAATACGCCTCTGCATCCTTGCATTTGTCCTCTAGCCATCCCTTCTTAGCCATTTTGTACTTCCTGTCGATCTTATTTTTTAGACGTTTGTATACCTTTTTGCCTGCTTCATTTACTGCGTTCTTGCATTTTCTCCTTTAATCAATTAAATTCAATATCTTTCCTGTTACCCAAGGATTTCTAGTAGCCGTCGTCTTTTTACCTACTTGATCCAATGCTGCCTTCACTATTTCGTCTCTAAAAGCTACCCATTCTTCTTCTACTGTATTTCTTTCCCCCATTCTTGTCAATCGTTCCCTAATGCTCTCCCTGAAGCTCTCTCCAACCTCTGGTTCTGTCAGTTTATCCAGGTCCCATCTCCTTAAATTCCCACCTTTTTGCAGTTTCTTTAGTTTTACTTTTCATAACCAATAGATTGTGGTCAGAGTCCACATCTGACCCTTAAAATGTCTTACAATTTAAAACCTGGTTCCTAATCTCTGTCTTACCATTATATAATCTATCTGAAGCCTGTCAGTATCTCCAGGCTTCTTCCATGTATACAGGTCTGATTATGTGGTCTAATGGAGATGCCGGTAAGGATGAAATGGCTCAAATGGCTCTGAGCACTATGGGACTTAACATCTTAGGTCATCAGTCCGCTAGAACTTGGAACTACTTAAACCTAACTAACCTAAAGACATCACACATATCCATGCCCGAGGCAGGATTCGAACCTGCCACCGTAGCAGTCCCGCGGTTCCGGACTGCAGCGCCTAGAACCGCACGGCCACCGCGGCCGGCGGTAAGGTAGATCAGCGTATTCTCTCAGAGGGGTTAGCTGCCCTCTGTAATAAAATGCTGAGTTAGTGGATCACAGATGAACTTGAATAAGCGTCATGGTACGTCCACCCCGAACACATAGAACGAAAACTAACGAACAAAATGAGATTTAAAAAAATGGAGAGGATAACAGCTTCAACACAGGAGGTTGTAGGTTCGAATTTTGTCAGGTGCGCTAAATTTATCTTTAAATCTTTATCGAAATTACTTCGACCATTATTTTTATTAAATTAATTAGTTTAAATGTATTTTTTTTATTTCTTTTCCTTTGTCACATCATTTTAACCACCGTACGAATTTTTTCATTTGTTTCATTTTTCCCATTCTATCATTCTTTTTCCAGTCGGAATTTTTGTGAATATCAGTTAACAAAGAAATGACAAAATAATCTATTTATATTTGTGCAGTGGTGTGAACAAGGTATTCTTGTTACCGGACTTGCAATTTGTTTGCACGGTAATCGTCATCATTCAAACATTAAGAACATAACCTAAATACCTATTGCACTACGGACAAAGTAACACAGATAAAAAAAAGTGAATGACAGGTTTATAAGTAAAACGAAATTCAAGCAAAATGAGGAATAGATATAATGAACGCAATAACGTGGACGACAAAACAGGGTGATAAAACAAAATATATTAAACCGAAATTAATACATAACACTAGTTAAAAACACAGAAACTAAGATTTCAAGTGGAGAATGAATGATAGGAGCGAATTAAGAAGTTGATATTTTGATGAAAATTTTGTGACAAATGAATGGAATTAAAAAAAATAATATTTAAATCAATCATTTGAATAAAAATTATAATCAATGTCATTTCGATAAAGATTTAAAAATAAAAATAAGTTAATGCGGCTGACAATATGGCGCCCTTAATCTCTCGCATGTAAAGATGTTATCCTAGGTGTTACACCATGCACACACACTGACAGCACAACTTTTTTAACGCTGCTGAGTGTCACACATAATTCCCATTTTTTTCGTCAGTTACTGGCAAACGAGGACAGACTAGAGTGAATGGCTGCAGTGTGTGATACCTGGGATCTTAATCTACATCACCGTATAGATAATTTCTAAAAGTCGATTGCACCGCTGGGAGTCTCTCCTTGTGAGACGTATAACTGCCGTGGGGAAACCTCAGTAGCTGCCCACTCCAGTCCCAAACAAAGACAGTAGTATTATATAATAATTATGTTTCCAGTCGCAGATTCGTACTGGATACGTAACTACGATTTCAAAGATAGTAATTGTGGTGTCACCGCCAGACACCACACTTGCTAGGTGGTAGCCTTTAAATCGGCCGCGGTCCGGTAGTACACGTCTGACCCGTGTGTCGCCACTATCAGTGATTGGAGACCGAGCGTCGCCACACGGCAGGTCTAGTCTAGAGAGACTCCCTAGCACTCGCCCCAGTTGGACAGCCGACTTTGCTAGCGATGGTACACTGTCTACTTACGCTCTCATTTGCCGAGACGACAGTTTAGCATAGCCTTCAGCTACGTCATTTGCTACGACCTAGCAAGGCCCATATTCAGTTACTATTGAGATTGATATTGTGAATAATGTACCTTCAAGAGCGACGTTCATCATTAATGGATTAAAGTGAAGTATCAAAATAATTACGCCCGCTTTCTGAATTCTCATTCCTTGTCATGTTCCAGACCTCACGTCAGTATAGTTCTTCCCTCCACACGCCAGCCTGCGAGAGCTAAAACGCGTGCATTTCGGCCTCCAGTTGGTGGTGGTGGTGGTGGGTAGTGTTTAACGTCCCGTCGACAACGAGGTCATTAGAGAGGGAGCGCAAGCTCGGGTTAGGGAAGGATTGGGAAGGAAATCGGCCGTGCCCTTTCAAAAGAACCATCCCGGCATTTGCCTGAAACGATTTATGGAAATCACGGAAAACCTAAATCAGGATGGCCGGAGACGGGATTGAACCGTCGTCCTCCCGAATGCGGCCTCCAGTTGTAACACGGTGTTGGCTCTTCTGCCAATACAACAGTAACCACGAGCTTGATTAATATCATTTTCATCAGCCAGTGGAAAACAACAATGGCTTGCCTGAGTAGAGGACCATCGAATGCTAAGGGCTGATCATTTATCATGTTCACCGATCAGTTAAAGTAGAAAACGAAAAGAGATGAAAATCTTTAAATTTCGGGGACGCTACTTTAAATTTCTGCTGCAGACGCGCCATTGCACGGGGACACTAGTCTGTCCCGCACTCGTTGACCTGGCTTCACAACAGGCTACCAAATTTAAACGACAGGAGGTCGGGCCGCCTAGCTGGCCGGAAGCAGCAGGAACCGTTTCCATTGTCAACCCCAGTGAAATTGGGTATTGGAACCTTCCTCACTCCAAAGAAAGATACTACTGTCGAGTTTATAATATCTACGAGAGCACTATTCGGTTGCAGTTCTTAGTCACTAGTCGTAGTGCGAGAGTTGATATCATTTAATTATACATGAGCTGGTTTCCATCACCTTGGACGTTGCCTTGTGAGGAGGCAGTCAGTTTTTTCGATCACCTTTATTACGCATTTACGTTGTTTGAACCGCGAGCGGCTGGTACCATGATTTCACCAATGCTGACGTGGTAAGTGTTTTGCGCTACTCTTGACTTTCCGTACGTATCCGTAACTCCAAGACGGCTGAGTGCAAAGTATCCCCCAATTGTGGACTAAGTTCCTTTCAGATGTCTTGATTTTAAGACGAAAAATATACTTTGATTTGTCCAAATTGATGCCTGTTGCTGGTCTGTAGTTTCCCCCTCGTCCCCTTCATTCTGTGTGTTATTGAATCTGGCTGTCGAATTACTTGTATTAAGTGAACAGGTCCGAAATCTCCACAGTCAGTGGACAGAAGACTGGCAGGCGAGAATTCTTTTACCTGTTAACAGGGAAACGGTGACAGGAATTACAGCTGATTCTTTGATTCATTCAACATCTAGAGCATCTGCAAACGGTATGAGCCATTCCCAAGCAAAACACAACTGTTGTCTGTAGAATGATTTATTCTAGTTATGTGAATAGTATAGCTGCAATAAGAGACCGTGTTTTGGAGCGTTCGGTTGTTGGTTAGAACGTAAAAGGTGTACGTGGGAGGCGGACGCGAATAGGTCCCTTGGAAGTGGCGGCCTCTGCTAGCGCTGGCACTGACGTCTGGTGTCCGTCCGTTCCTGCGTCAGGGCGAGTTCCTGACGCTGTGGCATGCAGGGGCCATTTAGGCTGCACGCGTGTCCGACGTGCCTGAAGGGTTGCCGATCGCGTTTGCGAAAATCTCACACCTCACTGAAGGTGTCCCCAGCAGAGTTCGAGCCGTCATAAAGGCGAAGGGTGGACATACCCCATATTATTGTCCACTAATAGATGTCAGAATACTTTTGGCTGGATAGTGTACATGTTATTACTAGTATAAAGGTATTTTGACTACGTACGATGTTGATTACAGGTTGGAAAACGTACGTATTTCTTACTACTGGACACATGATTTCTGTATACTCAAACGTAGTGCCTACATTTAATTAAAGAGAAAGTTTATTGTCCACCGCAAAATCATTTGACAGTTCCGATATCGATACTCTGAAATTTCTTACGATACCGTTTATTAATCGCTCAGTGTCGTACGATGTTGATTACAGGTTGGAAAACGTACGTATTTCTTACTACTGGACACATGATTTCTGTATACTCAAACGTAGTGCCTACATTTAATTAAAGAGAAAGTTTATTGTCCACCGCAAAATCATTCGACAGTTCCGATATCGATACTCTGAAATTTCTTACGATACCGTTTATTAATCGCTCAGTGTCGTACGATGTTGATTACAGGTTGGAAAACGTACGTATTTCTTACTACTGGACACATGATTTCTGTATACTCAAACGTAGTGCCTACATTTAATTAAAGAGAAATTTTATTGTCCACCGCAAAATCATTCGACAGTTCCGATATCGATACTCTGAAATTTCTTACGATACCGTTTATTAATCGCTCAGTGTCGATACATACAAACATATCGATACACACTGGTATCAGAGGTATTAGAATGGGGGTTTTCACACCGCTCCTGGTAGGGGAGGTGTAGGCGAGCAAGCACGACTCACCTGAGAGGACGGGAGCGAGCCCCGAGGTGCGCACGGCGCGCAGGAAAGACTCGAAGCGGCGCTCGCGGTCTGCGAGCAGCGTCTGCAAGGCGTCGCCCACGGGCAGCGGGAACATGACGCGGTCCACCGCGTGCAGCACGCCCTGCGGCACCGGCACGTCGTGCTGCTGCGACAGCACGCGCGCCCCGTTGATGGTCGTCACCTGCAAGTGGGATACACTACATGCCAATACTGCTACCAACTCTATCATGTAATATAATCTTGGGCAGTAGGATGCGTCAAAGTAAAACACCGAAACAACTAACAATACCGACGTTTCGCCGGACTTTGCAGGAGTCCTCTTCAGGACGACTGACGTCTACATATCTAGCGGTAAGCTGCCCTGAAGAAGACCGCTGCAAGGACGGCCGAAACCTCTAGGTATGTAACAGATAGTCGACCTGACGAGGACTGCAGCAAGGACGGTCGAAATGTCTAGATACCTAACACTTAGTCACACTGCAGAGAACCGTTGCAAAGAAGGTCGAAAAGTCGGTTGTTTAATTGTTTTAGTAATTAGTAATGACATGGGCTAATTCCAAAATTTATTTCATTCTAATTTATACTGGTCGTGGAAGCATGCGAACTTCAGTTTCTTAAATTAGTTGGCACCTGACGCTTAAGCGCCAAATTTGCGGCAAGTACAGTCGGCAGGCAGATACCGTATGGAAGTGGTACCCGCTGCGATAGTTAATGGTTTCACCTAAAAAAATCATGTAAAAATCATGTAAAAAATTTGAAATTCACATGCAGCATAAATTTCTAATACCGAGATGAACAATCCGCCATTTTTACTTTTTAAATAACTTCTGACAGATTGATTTTAAAGCTTCGAAGCAGTCAATAAAATTGGGATCAGTAATATATTTTGAGTACTCATGCAATTCCCTCTTGTGCTGCCACGAAATTTTTATGCCTGTTCTGTTTCATTTTAACATTATTCCGTAGTTGTTTACGAATGCAACTCTTACTTACCTTAGACGTAAATGGGTGTACCATATGTAAACCAGAAAATAAGAAACGGGTAACCCGTTTTAACTATATTTAGCAAATATTTAGCTCAGCAACGTAAGACTTACATGGAACGTAAGTGAATGTATCAAATCTCGAAATACTTGTTTAATCACGTGCTTTAATTTGCTTAACTCTTAAAGTAAATGTAAGGCAATACACTTATTACTCTGTAATTTATCTGCGCAAGGAATGTACATTTGATGGCCTTATGAGTACATTAAAAAGTGCTAGTGTTCTGTAGAGTTTAAACGAGAACCTTCAACGTGGGATTCAAAATGGCGGATTGTTCAGTTTTTACTTTACAGTGCCCTGTAAATCTCTATGATGTCACTAAGCGTGTTAAAAACAGGTTCTACATTTTAATTGGGGCCGGAATTACGTTATTTTTCTTTTTCAATATGAATTTGTTTGCTGTTTTCAACTTATCACATCATATCTTGCAAAATAATCAACTAACTTTGTTCAAGCTGGTGGAGGCTCTGTTATGATGGAGGGTATGCATTTGGAGTGATATAGGACCCCTAATAGGTTTAGATACGACTCTGACTGGTGAGACGTACATAAGCATCCTGTCTAATCACCTGCATCCATTCATGTCCATTCTGCATTCCGACGGACTTGGGCAATTCTAGCAGGACAATGCGATACCCCACACGTCCAGAATTGTTACAGAGTTGCGCCAGAAACACTCTTCTGAGTTTAAACCCTTCCGCTGGCCACGAAACTTCCCAGACAGAAACATTATTGATTGAGCATATATGGTATGCGTTGCAACGTGCTGTTCAGAAGAAATCTCCACCCCGTCGTACTCTCGCGGATTTATGGAGAGCACTTCTGCGTGCTCACGGGGCCCTTCACGATATTAGCCACGTGTATCAATTTCTTTGGCTTTTCAGTGTATTTGTGCCCACAGCCGAACTGATTTTCTTGTCTGAGAACATTTCTTTTTTTTCCTGGGTGGGCTGCATTTTATTTGTTGTTATTCTTAGCTGATGTCAACCGCATAATCATTCACATGGACACTTAGGCAGCTAAACTACGTGTAAGTCTTCACAAAACAAACGTTTATATCAACACAAGATTGTGAAGCGTATTCGACGCGAAGTGGAGCGTCAAATTTTATAGCCACACATTGCCCACGAATTACTTCAAATGCGGAGATAGGAGGAATAGAGGGGATGTCAAAATAGCGGAGACTGATGCAAATTTCAGTTCCAGTTGATCGGTTATCGCATTTCCAAGGCACTTCTGAACGCAGAATCATCTGCCTGATAAATGATAACTTTTTTCCTTAGTCTCCGAGCCAATGACCACCGAAAATTAATGGGAAGATTTGTGTAATATTGACCAATTCTGTCTTTATCCTTTGCTGCCTAATCAATACGATAAGCCTCTTTCTCCGTACAGAAAACATTGGCAATACTTTTTTCCGACAGATGATAATACCTTCACCTTTTTACTATAGGTCCTTACGGTTTCCATCCATTGCTGTTATTTACATTTTGTTTCCAACCTCAAGTGACGAACCCAAGTCACGTACGCATTAACAAATCGACATATAAAGTAAGTTATATTATTTCCAAACCGGTGCAGATAGTGCTGATGATTTCGTTTCCGCATTTTGTCCCGATCGACATTCAACAAAAACTAGTCATCTAGCGTCACGCTTTGTGGAGGAGGAGATTAGTATTCAATGTCCGTCAACAATGAGAACATTAGAGACGGAGCACAAGCTCGGACTAGGGAAGGATGAGGAAGGAAATCGGCCATGCCCTTTCAAAAGAACCATATCGGCATTCGCCTTAAGTGATTTAGGGAAATCACGGAAAACCTAAATCTGTGTGGCTGGAAGCGGATTTGAGCCGTGGTCCTCCCGAAAGCGAGTCCACTGTGTTAACCACTGCGCCACCTCGCCCAGTCGTGACGCCTTGTCACAGTTAGTTCCTCCGCAAAACGTATCGCATTCTTTCTTCTAGCAGTGCGTTGGCTTTAGGTGTTTCATAAAATATGGTCTCTAATTCCATGATTGTTTCGTCAGTGGCTGCGATTCTGGAAGGCACTTCACGTAGAACTTCTTTTAAGACAATACGTTCTTGTTTGAATGCTGCCTCTCATTTCTTAACTGTTGACACTATGGGAACAACCACTTTATAATACCCCATCAACTTTGGGTGAAATGGCAAAACATCAATAGCATGGTTTCCAGTGTATATTTCCAAAGCACACGCGAAACTTGTATGCTTTGATCGATAGAGGCGGTGTATTGCTTAATATTCTGGACCTGCCTTCTGGAGGACTGGGGTTTAATTTCCTATTTGGCCATTCAGATTTAGGTTCGCCGAGGTTTCTCTAACCTACTTAAGGCAAATACTATTGTGAGTTTTGTGAAAGAAGCACTTCCCATTTCCTTTCTCTTTCCGCAACCCGAGTTTGTGCTGTGTCTCCTGCTAGTTAGTTGTCGAAGGAAGTATTTCTCTGTTGTCTTCAATCAGTTTGCTACTATTTTTAAAATGATATAATTTGCAAAACTACACTGCACGTCAAACTGGCGCTTAACTTACTCGATTTTGAAACATTTACTAACATGAAAAAAGCCAAATTTCATTTGTACCAAGGCATGTGTGATCCATGGCAATAAATCTGCTCCTTTCACTTGAACTAGGCGAGGACTATGTATTCTGGCAACAATGTGTGGCACGGTAACCCCCACCCTGTTGCTCCTGTCTTTGGTGCTATTTCTTACGCTCTCTTCCCTAAGCCCCATTCCCCCCAGGACACCCAAAATTTCTTTTATTTCAATAGAAACAACCCTTCCCCGAAATAAAATAATAAGAGACTTTTGATAAGTGCAGAAACAGTTGTTTGCAACATCGTCAATATTTAACCAATAACAAATATGAAGTTTAATATTTCCATCTCCCCAGGGACGAAGAATGTTCGACTTTGGGTAGTTTCGTGGCCAGCCGAAGTGTTTAAATTCAGAACAGTGTTACTGGAGCTACTCTGTAGTAATTATGGACGTGTGGGGTGTCATATTGCCCTGCTGGAATTGCCCAAGTACGTCGGAATGTACAATGGACACGAAGGGATGCAGGTGATCAGACAGGATACTTACGTACGTCTCATCTGTCAGTATCAAGAAGTATCAGGGGACCCATATCACTCCAACTGCACGCGCCCCACACCATTACAGAGCCTCCACCAGCTTGAACAGACCACTGCCAACATGCAGGGTCCATGGATTCATGATTCCATACCCGTACACGTCCGTTCGCTCGATACAATTTGAGACGAGACTCGTCCGACCAGGCAACAAGTTTCCAGTTATCAACAGTCCAATGGCGGTGTTGACGGGCCCAGACGAGGCGTAAATCTTTGTGTCGAGCAGTCATCAATGGTACACGATTGGATCTTTGGCTCCGAAAGCCCATATCGATGATGTTTCGTTGGATGATTCGCACCCTGACTTGTTGATGGCCCAGCATTGAAATCTGCAGTAATTTGCGGAAGCGCTGCACTTCAGTGACGTTGAAAGATTCTCTTCAGTCGTCGTTGGTCCTATTCTTTTTCCGGCCGCAGTGATGTTCGAGATTTGATGTTTTATCGGATTCCTGATCTTCTCGGTACATTCGTGAAATGGTCGTACGGGAAAATCCCCACTTTATCGCTACCTTGGAGCTGCTGTGCCGCATCGCTCGTTCGGCGACTATACCACCACGTTTAAACTTACTTAAACCTGAATAACCTGTCACTGCAGCAGCAGTAAGCGATCTAACAACTGCGCCAGACACTTGTAGTCTGATACCATATATGCGTTACTGACCGCAGCGCCGTCTTCAGCCTGTTTACACATATCTGCATTTGAATACACATGCCTATACATAATTCTTTGGCGTTTCAGTATACGAGGTGCATTAAGTTCTATGGCCTCCGATTTTTTTTTCTCCGGACTGGAAAGAGATAGAAACATGCGCATTGTTTTAAAATGAGGCCGCGTTCATTGTCAATACGTCCCAGAGATGGCAGCACCGTACGGCAGATGGAAGTTTACCGACAGCGGCGAGAATGTAGAACTGTTTTAAATACTTAAAATGGCGACGTTTTCCTTACTTGAACAGCGTGCAATCATTCGTTTCCTGTATTTGCGTGGTGTGAAACCAATTGAAATTCATCGACAGTTGAAGGAGACATGTGGTGATGGAGGTATGGATGTGTCGAAAGTGCGTTCGTGGGTGCGACAGTTTAATGAGGCAGAGCATCGTGTGACAACAAACCGAAACAACCTAGGGCTCGCACAAGCCGGTCTGACGACATGATCGAGAAAGTGGAGAGAATTGTTTTGTGGTATCGCCGAATGACTGTTGAACAGATCGCCTCCAGAGTTGGCATTTCTGTGGGTTCTGTGCACACAATCCTGCATGACGACCTGAAAATGCGAAAAGTGTCATCCAGGTGGGTGCCACGAGTGCTGACGGACGACCACATGGCTGCCCGTGTGGCATGTTGCCAAGCAATGTTGACGCGCAACGACAGCATGAATGGGACTTCCTTTCTTCGTTTGTGACATGGATGAGACGTGGATGCCATTTTTCAATCCAGAAACAAAGCGTCAGTCAGCTCAATGGAAGCACACAGATTCACCGCCACCAAAAAAATTTCGGGTAACCGCCAGTGCTGAAAAAATGATGGTGTCCATGTTCTGGGACAGCAAGGGCGTAATCCTTACCCATTGCGTTCCAAAGGGCACTACGGTAACAGGTGCATCCTACGAAAATGTTTTGAAGAACAAATTCCTTCCTGCACTGCAACAAAAACGTCCGAGAAGGGCTGCGCGTGTGCTGTTTCACCAAGACAACGCACCCGCACATCGAGCTAACGTTACGCAACAGTTTCTTCGTGATAACAACTTTGAAGTGATTCTTCATGCTCCCTACTCACCTGACCTGGCTCCTAGTGACTTTTGGCTTTTTCCAACAATGAAAGACACTCTCCGTGGCCGCACATTCACCAGCCGTGCTGCTATTGCCTCAGCGATTTTCCAGTGGTCAAAACAGATTCCTAAAGAAGCCTTCGCCGCTGCCATGGAATCATGGCGTCAGCGTTGTGAAAAATGTGTACGTCTGCAGGGCGATTACGTCGAGAAGTAACGCCAGTTTCATCGATTTCGGGTTAGTAGTTAATTAGAAAAAAAATCGGAGGCCCTAGAACTTGAAATACACCTCGTATAATAAAGAGAGTTTTTAAAAAAATACACCCAGAGCCACAGTCAAAGGCTAAAGGCATCGTTTCACACTCACACTCACTTTGAAAGCGTAAAAATAGCGTCTTGCGAAAATACTTCAGTGATTGTAAAAGTTGCGCAGTGCGTCAAGCACGTCGAAAAGCCCAAATTGTTGAAACAATAAGAGATGAGATTGGGTAGTGATACGATGTCCCTTTTTGAAAGTGACACGATATTCTCACAATATTTAACTGCTGTTGTGTCTACAATTACAAGAGGAGGATCATATGCCCCATTGTGCTTTGAGTTGTGTACCGGCTGGGCCGCATGTGGGCGACGGCAGCAGTACAAGAGCAGGATATTGGGCTCTTAACTTCTCTCCGGAGAGCGCCCTCCAATTCTGGGGTAGTTAGTGAGTTAATAGCAGCAAGGGGGACTGCTAATTGCTCGCAGCATGCTGCGGGAGACTCGGTTTCAGCCACGCTACTGCACATCTACCATTGGCTGGAGTCTTGGGCCACTGCAGGAATGCTGTCGGTGGTCATAACTATTTACTCATTTGTAAAAAGATGTACTGTAACAACAACAGCCGACTTTTCTGCCCAGGATTTTGCGTAGTTAGCTGCCAGTATCAGTGTTGTGGCACCAGATGAACTGTGTCAGAGCGTTATTCTTATTTTGCATTTTTCAACGACTCAGTAGTAACTTCACTCGACGAACAGAGACAGATAACGTTTAGAATTGGTAATAAAACAACCAACTGTCTGCAATACTGGCTTCTTGTAACCAATATGTACGGTGGGGTCAGAGTTACCATGCTTGGATTTCGGAGAGAAATGGATACGGTGAAGACGCTTTGTCAAAGCCGATTTTAGAGGATCACACAGACAGAAGGGGAACGAAAGCAGCTACGCTTTCAGACATTCTGCCTTGAGGAGAGGAGCGGTGTGGAGGCACTTATCTCAACCTTTTTCATGCAGGACAGCCACAAAACAAACGGGACACATTTCATGGCTTTTTCGTGGTATCAAGCGCCTCTGAAGGCAAAAGTGATGTACAGAGGCAGAGAACACTTAAACGTTACATGTGATTGGGACTAAATTTGTACAGTGATCTTAGTAATCACGTATTTCTACAACACTGCTTCAGTGCCAACCTATGGTAGCGACTGGGGTATAAACACTACAGACCTACTGTCTTTTGGCATTAAGTAATTCAGAATGAAGAAGCCGGGATATCAAGAAAAACTACTTACGCGATACCTATAAACAGATATTACAGACAGCTGTTGCGCTATTTTTGCTACCTGATAAAATCTTAAAGTTGTTTCTTGGACATAATCCTATACATGTAACATCCCATCGGTGTAGCTGCATTACGCAACTTATTAATACACAGGGAAATCTGCAGTTTTAAATAAATATAAGCACATGTGAGCCGATAATTTGTAAATAGTGTACAACGCCATTTGATGTCCTGCCTAATCACCATGCAAAAGCAATTATTTGGCAGGAATTTGATGTTGGGGACACCAGTTTACTTTCATCCTCTTACAGTAGTGAGAAGATTAAACCTAGAGGAAAATGTGTAAAATTAAGTAATTTTTTTCAATTTACGGAGTGACATCCCCCGTCAATAACTTTATTTGTACAGCGTACTGAGGGCGAAAACGCTTCCATGGTCTAGAGGTAGCATAATCAAAACGTCCTCGGTGCCTGGTTCGAACCATACCGCTTCTTAAATTTTGAATAAAAATCGTCAGCAATAGCAGCCCAAGACTTCCAGTGTAAGAAGTCACCCCTCATTCAGCCAAAGGCCTTGTCGAAGAGGGAGCGGACAGAGGTTCAGGGCGCTCTCTTGTCCTTGGGATGGGAAACTGCCCCTAAAGGTGGAAGAATCAGCAGTGACCAACGGCACGAGGACGCAATGGAAACCACTGCATTAAAGAGACATAACGTGTATCCACAGGACATGTGGCCTGTAATTGAAAAAGTGTGATGATGACCTCTCCATGGGCAAGATTCCGGACTATTCCCGCATTCGGATCACTGGGAGGGGACTGCCAAGGGGTAGGTGACCATGAGAAAAAGATCGAATAACCAACAAAAGGAAAACGTTCTATGACTCGGGGTGTGGAATATCAGAGGTTTGAACGTGCTAGGGAAACTATAAAATCTGAAAAGGGAAATGCTAAGCCTCTAAGCTTCTACGAGAGGAGATTTGTCTGATGACGCGACAGAAGAAGTAACAGGAGTCGATATAGAAGAATGCGGATCTAATATTAGAATCAGAATTTAAAAGAGCGTTGAAAACTTAAGACCGAACAAGGCAGAAGGGATAGACAGGTAGATAACATTCCATCATAATTTCTAAAATCATTGGGGGCTGTGACAAAGAAACGACTATTCACTTTGGTGTGCAGAATGTATGAATATGCCGATATACCATATAACTTTCGGAAAAACCATTCCCAAGACTGCGAGAGTCGACAAGTGCGAGCATTATTGCTCGATCAGCTTAACAGCTCATATATCCGAGCTGCTGACAAGAATAATATACAGAAGAATGGAAAAGAAAATTGTGGATATGTTAGATGAGGATGAGTTTGACTTTAGGGGACGTGAAGGGACCAGACAGGCAGTTCTGACGTTGCGTTTGATGATGGAAGCAAGACTAAAGAAGAATTAAGACATGTTCATAGGATATGTCGACCTTGGAAAAAAGTTCGACAATGTCAAATGGTGAAATATGTTTGAAATTCTAAGAAAAATATGGGTAAACTATAGGGAAAGACAGGTAATATACAGTATGTACAAGAGCCAAGAGGGAACACGAGTCGATGTAGAAGAGATAGGGTATCTACTATTGGAATCAGAATTTAAAAAAAAACTTTATAAGACTTAAGATCGAATAAGAGCTCGGATTAAAAAGGATGTAAGAGAGGAATGTAGTCTCCCGCCCCTACTGTTCAATCTATACACTGAAGAAATAATGACGATTATAAGAAATGTTCAGGAGTGGAATTAAAATTGAAGTGAAGGGATATCAATGATACGACTCGCTGATGACTTGCTATTCTCAATGAAAGTAAAGAAAAATTACGGGATCCTTTGAATGGAATATGGACTGAGAGTAAACCGAAGAAAGACGACAGTAATTAGAAATAGCAGAAATGAGAACATACAGAAACATAACATCAGGACTGATCACGAAGTAGATGAAGTTAAGGAATTCTGCTACCTAGGCAGTAAGATAACCCATGCCGGACGGAGCAAGGTGGACATAGAAAGCAGAGTAGCACTAGCAAAAATGGCGTTCCTGGCCAAGAGAAGTCAACTCGTATCAAAAATAGGCCTTAATCTGAGGAAAAAATTACTGAGAATGTACGTTTGGAGCACAGCTTTGCATGGTAGTAAAACATGGACTGTGGGAAAACCGGGAAAGGAGAGACTTGGAGCATCTAAGATGTGGTGTTGGAGACGAATGTTGAAAATTTGGTGGACTGACGAAGTAAGGAATGAGGGGGTTCTGTGCAGAATAGGCGAGGAAAAGAGGGCGAAAACAAAAGAGGAAGACAGAGACTGGAATGCATGCAGCAAATAACTGTGAACATTTGTTGCAAGTGCTACTCTGAGATGAAGAGGTTGGCACAGCAGAGGAATTCGTTGCGGGCCGCATCAAACCAGTCAGGACACTGATGACTAAAAAAGAAAAAAAAAACTAAAATCGAGAGCATCGCGTAAGCTGTACACTCTTCTAGTCGTTTGTCAGTATGGTAAACACTGGAGGCGCTATACCTCATTCAGGTAGCTCATCATGGATATAATTACACCACAAAGAAAAGTGAATGGCTCCCTGGCAGTATAGCGATACTATGAATTGGAAATGGACATTTTGACCACTCAGCTCTGGAGGTGAATGACTTGCCAAGTATTAGGTTAAGTTACCCCAATTTGATTATTTTGTAATAAGAAAACGGTACTTTTGAAAACAACTATATAAAATAATTTTAAGTTTTTATCATCTAATTATAGCTATAAAATGTGTGGTACAAATATCTTCAGAAACTTTAGTGGAGCATTCATCATCACAAAACAAGAGAAGACGTGCTTATTAACACAAGAACAAACATAATTTGTTTCTGAAGTACTGATGGAAGATCTTTCTACATAATTCTGCATCTACACACGTACTCCTCAAGCCACCATATGGTGCTTGGCGGAGGGTACCTTGCACCAGTAGTAGTCGTTCCCTTTCCTGCTCCACTCGCAAATGCAGCGAGGGGAAAACTACTATCTATATACCTCCGTACGAGCCCTAACGTCTCGTCTCTTTTCTTGGCGTTCCTGACGCGAAATTTACTTTAAAGATAGTGAAATCGTTCTACAGTCAGCCACAAATGCCCATTCCCTGAACTCTCCCAATAGTGTTTTGCAAAAAGAAGGTCATCGTCCGTCGAGGGATTTCCATTTGGGTTCGCGGATCATCTCTGTATACTCGCGTATTGATTGAACCACCCGCTAACAATTGATGTAGAAACTTTGGCGCCCGCAAACAGAGAAGGTGGGAAGGGGGTTTGAGGGAAGGGGCTAACAGAGCGTACTTCTCGCCCCAGTCCACCGCCCCCCACCCCAGGAATCTGGAGTAAGGAGTTTTTATTTCAGAATAAGAACAGTCTTGGTTGCAAAATTATTTAATATTAATTAAAAAATAAACGGGCAACATTCCATGTGGCCTTATGACAAATGGTTTACACATCCAGCTACTTTCACACAACCTGATGATACCTCAAAAGGGTGAAACGCATCACTGATATTCAATAATTACGAAACCAAGAGTGGTCGCCACTATTTCTAGCCAATACTAGGTAGTCACCTGAGCTGCTGATTTGTACAAGTAGGTAGTAGCTAGCGGAGTGGCGTACAAACCTCTTTCCTCATTTATGATGTCGAACACATCGACTAGTATAGTTGTGAAACGACTGATTCGTTCGGTTTGTACTCAGTTGGGAAAATATTTGCATATCATTTCTCTCCAGTGACGCGTACACGCAACATGATGTTTAACTCCACAGAATGCAGTCAGAATGAATTATATAAAACTGATTATCAGTGTATCAAAAGGCATTCACAAGTTCTCTGTCTATATTTTTTATAGTTCACAAATAGTCTAACACTCGGTGAAAAAAATAATTAGTAAAAACTTCGTGCTCCGCAACACTGGAAAGAAATCGGGTAAGCGGAAAAAAAAAGTTGGTCAGCGATGGGATTAGTCGAAGAGAGATAGTGGATGTTGCTGTGCTACTTCTGCGAGAACTAGTTTAGGAGGATCCACTTGCTTACAAGAATATTCTGCAGTTACGTGAAAAAAAGAACTGATGTATTACTTTCCCCAGCCAATGATCTCGACTGATGACCTCTCACGAAATGGCTCAAAAAAGAATCTGCTTCGTCGAGCCAAAGTAATTTGGGTTTATAGACGTATTCAGTTCTCTTGTCACTTTTGAGGATTTCTTCACTTTCTTTAATTGATTTCTGCAGGCGTCCTTAATGTTCCAATTTTTTCCTCAGGTGTTCCTCACAGGGAATTTCATTCAGGTCTACAAGCAACTTCTACAACTATTTTGTCACTCCCTCTTCTTTATGCAGCTGTCGTTATTTGTATTCCATAGGCCGTCATATTTCCGATAAACGCCCAAAAATTACAACACGTTCTTGTCCGACCAGGTGCACACATTTCCTTCCTGGTTCTTCGTCATTACGACAAAGTAACAAAACAAAACAAAATCAATTACGAAACTTAAAAACGTTGACATCTAAGTCTGCTAACAGGAGAGCTACTAGCGATTGAGCTTTCAGACGAGGCAACAAAAAGCGCTGTGCAGTGGCGACTGTGTAACATGACGCCCACACGCGGCTGCTATGATTGAACATATTCAAATACAGTGGCGACTAGTTTTTATTAGCTGCTAGTCGAGTGAGTAACAGGGAACACTTTGTCTCATGAAACCATTTCTTGGTGCTATTCAAGTAGCGGCGACAAAAATCGCCCCGTGCGACGATGCCTTAAGAAAACATGGCTGTTAGTTACGTCAAAACGCAGCGCGGCGTATAGTTGTGAGTAAAGCAGTCGGAATGCACCTGCGGACTTCGTGACTTTGCAGCCTGCGCGCAACCAAGTACAGCCGAGTGGACACAGCGTGGCTATACGTGCTGAGTGCATGGATGTTTCACTAGAAGAGGTACGCTGGCATGTATGACGTTGCTTTGGCCTTTCGCTCTCGCACCACATGTGAAGAAAGAACACGCGGCAAGGCCATGCACCTGCATTCTTAGGGTTACGGCAATGGACGCACATTCTGGAGGACACGGGTTCAGACGTCCATCTGGCCATCGAGACAGGTTTTCCATTTTCCATGGCTTTCCTACAGCTAGTACAGTGAGGTTCTTTCATTGCGGAACTGGGAGGATCACGTTAAAAAATGTCATACACAACATCAGGGTCATTTCTGTACGTTAAGGTAACCAAGGAACCACCGAGGTGTCCAAAATTTGGAGGCTCAATTTCTGAAAGGATCTCCACAAAATTTACGCAAATTAGGTTCTTCAACTCACATTGTTCACTTTTTAGTTCTTTAGGAGTATAATAAAGACATCTTCCTTTTTCTGCAAAGTAATTACGAGCCAGGTACGGCGTATCTTGCTATCCTAGAAGACTGTATAAAATACTGTATAACTTTAGAAATTATGATACATTAAGCATGTTGTGTACGCTTACTCAAACGCTAAGAGTTTAATTTATATCTTCAAACAGCTGATACCACTAAATGTATTCCTGCAAGAGGACAGGCAAGAGGGCAGGCAACAGACAGTCTTATCATTTCACTACGCATCCGTTCTTACAATACTTCCTGAAACTCTACTGTCCGAAGCACAGAAATTAAACGCTGTTGATGCAAAGCCACCGTATGTATGTCAAGTTCTTCTGCACGTAGTAGCTTCCTTAGAAATCTTAAGTGAGCCGTATTAGTCATATTGGCTTGTAAGAAAGTATCACGTATGATTATTTACAAAGTAAACACATGAATAAGTTGACCGCTTTTCTTCAAATTAGTGAGCTGACACCCAACAAAGCAGAAATTTTCTAGCAGTGATCATACAAACCTGGACTACACAATCGACAACCAAGATAAGGATTTTCAACTATTGTGCAGATGGACATTCCTGCACTCGTGGCGTTTGACAGGTTTGTTACGGGATGGTCAAGAACGTCAGAAATAAATTTTACTGTAATTGGCGAGTACAGAAAACTGACCCCAAGGATTCATTCAAAGATATCTGTAAGAGTAAATGAATTGTGTCTAGTATCAAACAGATCAGAAAATCTCAAGAAAAATGAATACTTTGGCAGCACTACATGCCATATGCGTAACTGGAGGCGCGCAAATGGGCGGAATTTATTCATCCGATATTTGAGAATGAGAGCACTTGCGACTTCCAACGAAATTTACACGTAATTTCCAATCTTTACAAAACTTTTACCCGCTGATCGCCTACAAAAAATAAAGGAAAAAAGTTCACCGCTTATTATTTTTTCGCTGATCATCCAGCTAAACTTCGTCTCACATGTTGTTTTAGTTTATCACTTCTTTCAAACTGAATCTATTAGAAACATACTTTGTAGACAGAATTTACATATATCAGCGAATGAATCGGCAAAATTATATCACTGTACGACATATGTCGAGTGGAAAACTAGCTTTTGCTTAAAATGGAGCACAAATTACCCAGTTTATATTCATCCAGTTTTTCATAATGACAACCCTTTGCGACTTCCAACAGGCTTTAAGAGCAGTTCCAAACCTTCCTAAATTTTTTCTCGCTTACATGCTTATAGGCAAATATTAACTCATTTTTAAAATAACCAGACGTTTGAAGCCTTTTTAAACATGGGAGTCCAGTCTTTAAAGAATCGGCGGTTTACAGATTGTGATGTAAAACAGAATATTGGTTCCCAAAGAACTAAAATCATCGGCAGCTGGAAACATCAGAAATGAAGTTTCTCGTGCCTGTAAAAGGTTGGCACAGAGAAGATAAAATCAAGAACATCTACATAAGGACAGAATTAGGTGTGAAATCTATATCGTGGAAGTTACACAGATCAAAAATAAAAGAAAGGAATGTGGTCTGTGTTTGATGGAGACAAGGATCCTAAAGCAAGCCTTAATAATAAAACTCTAGGGAAGGAAATCAATGTCATCAGAGTCTTTCGCGGTGGCATACATGAATAAACTTTTTTCGATTTTAAAGCTGCATCACTTCCAATAAAACATTCGAAGTTTCGACGGCTGTCTCCACTATCGTCATCAGGCGTGAAAACCATGGGCTGCCGTGGCTGGCACCGTGTTCCGCTTGTATGGGGGCGATAGTGGCGTCTGGAACCTCCCAAAGAGGGCAGAAGTGATGCATGCACAGGAAGACAAGTTGGGCAGCTCATACGATCTAAGGCCTGCCGGGGGACCGAGTGACGTCATGTGACACGAGAAGCCGGCACAGTGTTTGAAACTAGCGCTCCCGCCTCCATATATGCATCAAGACCCACCTTTGTTTTCAGTCCATATCCAAAGCACCACCTCCTCCAGCCCCTCGTACTAACTGTGTCACCATAGTCTCTGCTAAAACCGTTGCTGTATATTCTAACCTCGGTCACTTCCTCTTTGATGGGAGCTCAGTGTGTTGTGATAAGTATGAGGCAAGAATCCCGAATTTTCAAATTGTATTTTGCGTCCATTTTCCAGGCGGTGTTCATCTATGACCGATTTCTCAAGCTCCCTTTGGCTAACATGTCGTGTATGCTCAGCACAATACACAGCAATAGACGAGAGTCTTGACTAATGCGTCATCACTTTGGGATGGTACACACTTACGAGGAGAACATGGCAAATGCCATATCCCGATCTCACAGAATCTTCGATCAGCTGAAGAGTGGTTAAAATAAGCGAAAACGTGTCTCGGCTTATCCGTAGATACTCAACCGTCTCTGAGAAAACGATGGTAAGGTTTTCAAGCTACTTTATGTCTTTTTGCTCGCATTGATCTCAGCCGAAATGGTGGCATAGTGACTAGCGTCGCAGCTTGTCAGATTTGTGCCCCGTGTCCGAAATCCAATTATAATTTTTTATATTTTTTTCATTTATCTGTCCATGTTCGTAAAATGTTACTACACGAATGTTTCTTATCAAGTAAGAGGACCAAAAGGCATTATATTAATCGTAAAATTACAACTCGTTTTCACAATGTCATACGTATAATATATGTGTATATGGTGTTTCAGGGGTTACAATCTTTTGAAATTTTCTTATTATTATGTATCATTCTTACGCCAATTGCTGCATTTTTCTTATATTTTATTCTTGCATGTTCTTGGATATACTGATCGCAGAAAACTTCAAAAAATAGAAATCCCAAACAAGACGAGCATAGTGCGAAGGCAGGTTTGCCATAGTGAAATTTCTCGGCGCGAATGTCACTCGAGAAAGAAATTATGTAACATTGTTAATGATTTCACACGTTGACAATAACTTCGTAGCAAACCACGCATTTCGGATCAGTTTACAGAAAACGGACGTTTGCAGTGAATTATGAATCAAGATACACCACAGGAATTTCACCGAAAACAATTTCAAATAATATTGTCATTCATTTATTTATTTGTTTCCTTTTAATTCTTTCTCAAGACACACAATTAGTAGATGAATAAGGCGAACGTTATTTCAATATACATTGGAAGCATTGATGTAGTAATGTCCTATGAACATGGATAGGTTAATGAAAAACGAAGGTAAAAATAATAATCGGGTTTCGAACACGAGGCGGAAAACTCTGAAACTGCGACGCTAGCCACTGTACCACCACTACAGTCGATCTATTTACTCGCTAAAAGGCATATGAAGTACAATGAAAAGTTTGACCGTCGTTTTCCCAGAAACAGTCCAATATCTACGGATAAACCGAGACAAGTGTTCCCTTATTTTGACCCTCTTCCACTGAGCAAAGTTTCTCGGAAATAGAGTTATAGCACTTGCCGTATTGTTAGTAGAGGATAAGTGTAGGCCTTGGATATCGAGCGAAAGTAAATACGGCTGCTTGACGCCTGAAGGGATGCGAGAGCGACAGTTTCAAACATGGAGGCGGCCCCTCAAGCCACCTGACGTGAATCCTTGCCACGGCGAGTCGGATCTGCCAAGAGCTGCCCAACTCGCCTTCCTCCGCATGCTCCACGTCCGCCCCTTATGGAAAGATCCAGACGCTGCTACCTCGCTCTTATAACGGATCACCGTTCCAACCCTGGCAGTCACAACAGGCACATGAAATTGTCCCAGAAACCAACACGAAGATAGCAGGAATAACCAAACGGCTTAGCGTCCGTCCGAACTCTGGACATGCGAATACCAGCACGATAACTAAACAGCAGAGAGCTGATAGTCAGTGGTTTTTACTCCTAGTGACGATAGCAGAGACAGCCATCGAAAGCACGAGTGTTTTGTTCGCAGTGACGTGGCTTGAAAGTTAAGATTTTATTCAGACTGATGACAAGACAGTGAAGATGAAAATGTGTAATTTCAGCGTAAACCTTGGAAACAGGAAGCATGACAGTATTACCTATGTTTTGGTTAATAGTTAGTGGCATTACATTGAGCTGATAAAAAGTCATGGTATAGCGATATTTACATATACAGATTATTGTACTATCGCATATACAAGGTATAAAAGGGGAGCGCATTGACGAAGCAATCATTTGTATTTAGGTGATTCAGGGGAAAGGTGTTTGACTTGATTATGGCCGCACGATGGGAATTAACAGACTTTGAACTCGGAGTGGTAGTTGGAACTAGACGCATCGGACATTCCATTTCGGGAATCGTTAGGGAATTCAATATTCCGAGATCCAGAGTGTCAAGAGTGTGACGAGACTACTAAACTTCAGAAATTACCTCTCACCACGGCCAGAGCACTGAGCAACGACCTTCATTTAACGACCGAAAGTAACGGTGTTTACGTAGTGTTGTCAGTGCTAACAGAGAAGCAACACTGCGTGAAGTCACCGCAGAACTCAATATGGTACATACGACGAACGTATCCGCTAGGACAGTGTGGCAAAATTTGGCATCATCAAGCTGGTGGTAGCTCCATAATGGTGTGGGCTGTGTTTACATGGCGTGGATCCTGTACCTATCATTAACTGGAAATGGTTATGTTTGTCTACTTGGAGCTGATTTGCAGCCGTTCGTGAACGTCATATTCTCAAAAGACGATGGATTTTTTATGGATGACGATGCGCCATGTCACCGCGTCACAACTGTTCGTGACCGGTTTGAAGAACATTCTGGATAGTTCGAGCACTCACTGAACATTCATGGGAAATAATCGAGATGTCAGTTCGTGCACAAAAGCCTGCGCCGACAACACTTTCGTAGTTATGGACGTCAGTAGAGGCAGCGTGACTCAATATTTCTACAGGAGACTTCAAACGACCTGTTGAGTCCCTGCCTCATCAAGTTGCTGCGTCATGCTGGGCAAAAGAGGTCCAACACGATAACAGCTGGTATCCCATGACTTTTGTTACCTCAGTGTGCTGTCTGCAGGCGTCAGTCATTTACTCTTCATGTACGTATAATCGATCCAACATGCGTTAAAGTCAGCAAATAACTGAACTTACAGTACAGATTCCAGTTAGATGTGCAGTAAAGTGTTGGGATAAGAAGGTAGGTAAGGTGACGCTAACATTGACAACCATACGCCGTACGCTGGACTGAGGTCTATGAAGTAAGCAGACAAAGTTGCAGAGAAAACGTACCGAGAGAGCACGACTAAGAAGACTCTGCACCTTTCTCTTAGCGCATAAAGACTAGATGTCTCCTCGGTGGAGCGTTTGGAACCAAGCAGTGGCTAAAGCCATCGACACACGGACCGTGCTTTCTAAAGTAAATGTCGAGCGTGCAGAGTTCAACGTGCTGATGAAAGCTCAGAGACGATGTGGCTTGTGCATACGATACGTGTGCCTGAACGTGGAATACGCGATCGCTGCGCGCTCCAGTGGCTGTATATGGCTTGCAGATCACACCGTTTGCGAATTGGACGGGCTTAAAATTCCTACGTTAGTTCTGTTGAAACACACATTTCCCCCCTTGTCCCTATGCTAGTCATGTTTCTCTGTCTATAGTACACAGAAATAAAATCTTCAATATCCTTGAACGTGTTATAAGGGAAAGAGGAAAGTGCCACGTGCAATCCGGCTTATAAAAGTTTCATTACAAACAGTGCGATACAAATAGGCAATAGGTCTTCAAATAAGATAAAATTTATTTCATCATTCTCATTTTTTAGTAAAACCCCAAGGACATTCTTATTTGATCACTGTTCCTACTCAGTAGCAGAATCTCTGCAACATGTGAAACACAAAATTTGTAACAAGAAAGTGCAAAATATCTTACCATAGGTAGTAAGCTGTCTTATACATAAAGCCAATCGAACAAATTCACTCCTCAGATAGAGTGCTCTGATATGTGGATGACATCGAATATTAAAGAACAAACTTCTATTAAACTACTAAGAAAGTATCATTCTATCAGGAAACATGAAGAACTTCAGGAAACGTAAAGAAATATCTGGATCCACGGAGACACCAACTAGCATCGCATTACCGGTGGACCTACTAGTCTGCAACGCTACTCATTACACTATACCGGCCTTGAATGATATACGACCATACTATCCATCTTACCATCTTCTGAAAGCTTTAATCGTAAATGTGTTATTAACTGACATTTAATTATAAGAATTTTTACCAAGACCAGTGCGTTTCTGATGGACTCTCAATGTGCCGTTACCTTGAAACGACATACTTTTATAACAAGCAAGCTATAGTAATACTTTAACCACCAATACGACGTTTTCTGTCATTTTATTACAACAGATCACACAATAATGACGGATTTTCGAGAGCTCCCCAATTGCATGATGCTTAGAAACGGCTAATATTTATATTCAAATGTGCTTCAAGTGAAAGCCAATATTGTGTCTTGCGAGTTTGTACTGAAGAGAGATGGCGTCATGTGGCGTAGGTGGCTTTCTTCGGGTCAGCTGAAGAATGGGATACAACCCATCGGCTTTGACCAATGACGTCATAGTTTACTCGTAGATATTAATGTCTTTATTTTCGAGCTATAGATAATAAAGCAGTTACCTTTTGTCGCGAGGTTTCATCATTGTAAATTGAAATAAATAAATGTGTTTTTAAAATACAAGGCTAAACATTGTACCCGATTTTTGTAGCTTGTATTCATTTAAATCATTTGTTCGTTCCAATTCAGTCTGTACTAATTTTCGTTCTTAGTGAATTTTAGATATTTTGGAAAAATTGATTTTCATTCTTGACAATTTTTGCTTTTTGATTTTCGTTGGTAGGTATGGATTTATCTCTTCCTACGAAATGGGCGACTTGAAGCAGAGCTCGTCAACTGAAACACGGAATACAAGTTTTACGGGTTTCGCTTTTTTTTCGCTAGGGCTTGCGATATATTTCAGTTTATGTTAGTACTATCGAAGGCGAAAAGACTGACATACGAAAAATTTGTATCCCGTACATCAGTCGACTTATATAGGTAAACTGGAGAATAGGATACTAGTGCTAGCAAATAACAAAAAACCGATGTATGTAACATTGGCACCCTGCATCTCAGTTAAACTACGAAGGTGGTATCCTGCCCTTCAGTCGACCTATACAGGTATGAGATACAAATTTTATATATGTTGCTTTTTTTCGCCTTCGTATAGTTCAACTGAGGTACAGGATGTCAGTGTTACGTACGTCGATCTTTTCTGCTTTGATAGCATTAGTATCCTATTCTTCAGCTGATCCATATAGGTCAACTAAAGTATGGGATGTAAATCTCACGTATGTCGGTCTTCTTGCCTTCACTAGCACCACTAACCGAAGAACAGGATGCTAGTAGTAGCGGAGGCGAAAAAGCAACACCTGCAAAATTTGTATCTCGTACTTCAGTTGACATACATGGATCAACTGAAGGATTGGATTAATAGTGCTAGGGAAGGCGAAGAAGTCGACATACGTTACATTTGTATCCCGTACTGCAGCTAACCTATAGAGAGCAACTGAAATTCGGGATCCAACTCGCATGCCTCAACTGAGGTATTTGATGCTAACTTTACTTCTTTCCCTATCTTTTTTTCTTTCTTTTTTGATCTAGTATCCACTTCTTCAGTTGAGCTATGTAGGTCGACTGAAGAATAGGATACTAGGACCCAAAGACGGGATATACACTCCTGGAAATTGAAATAAGAACACCGTGAATTCATTGTCCCAGGAAGGGGAAACTTTATTGACACATTCCTGGGGTCAGATACATCACATGATCACACTGACAGAACCACAGGCACATAGACACAGGCAACAGAGCATGCACAATGTCGGCACTAGTACAGTGTATATCCACCTTTCGCAGCAATGCAGGCTGCTATTCTCCCATGGAGACGATCGTAGAGATGCTGGATGTAGTCCTGTGGAACGGCTTGCCATGCCATTTCCACCTGGCGCCTCAGTTGGACCAGCGTTCGTGCTGGACGTGCAGACCGCGTGAGACGACGCTTCATCCAGTCCCAAACATGCTCAATGGGGGACAGATCCGGTGATCTTGCTGGCCAGGGTAGTTGACTTACACCTTCTAGAGCACGTTGGGTGGCACGGGATACATGCGGACGTGCATTGTCCTGTTGGAACAGCAAGTTCCCTTGCCGGTCTAGGAATGGTAGAACGATGGGTTCGATGACGGTTTGGATGTACCGTGCACTATTCAGTGTGTACGGCCAGTGTAGGAGATCGCTCCCCACACCATGATGCCGGGTGTTGGCCCTGTGTGCCTCGGTCGTATGCAGTCCTGATTGTGGCGCTCACCTGCACGGCGCCAAACACGCATACGACCATCATTGGTACCAAGGCAGAAGCGACTCTCATCGCTGAAGACGACACGTCTCCATTCGTCCCTCCACTCACGCCTGTCGCGACACCACTGGAGGCGGGCTGCACGATGTTGGGGCGTGAGCGGAAGACGGCCTAACGGTGTGCGGGACCGTAGCCCAGCTTCATGGAGACGGTTGCGAATGGTCCTCGCCGATACCCCAGGAGCAACAGTGTCCCTAATTTGCTGGGAAGTGGCGGTGCGGTCCCGTACGGCACTGCGTAGGATCCTACGGTCTTGGCGTGCATCCGTGCGTCGCTGCGGTCCGGTCCCAGGTCGACGGGCACGTGCACCTTCCACCGACCACTGGCGACAACATCGATGTACTGTGGAGACCTCACGCCCCACGTGTTGAACAATTCGGCGGTACGTCCACCCGGCCTCCCGCATGCCCACTATACGCCCTCGCTCAAAGTCCGTCAACTGCACATACGGTTCACGTCCACGCTGTCGCGGCATGCTACCATTGTTAAAGACTGCGATGGAGCTCCGTATGCCACGGCAAACTGGCTGACACTGACGGCGGCGGTGCACAAATGCTGCGCAGCTAGCGCCATTCGACGGCCAACACCGCGGTTCCTGGTGTGTCCGCTGTGCGTGCGTGTGATCATTGCTTGTACAGCCCTCTCGCAGTGTCCGGAGCAAGTATGGTGGGTCTGACACACCGGTGTCAATGTGTTCATTTTTCCATTTCCAGGAGTGTAGTTAACATTATGTTCTAAATATGAATGTACGTTATATGCGTCTACCATCTGTTTTCTCTATCCTGCATTCCTTTTTTTTCTCAATAGTCGACATTGCTGTTAAATCTGCGAAATACGAGGTATGTTCAAAAAGAAACTGAACTATTGAAATAGACTATCAGAGACAGCGCGCTGAGGTTAATGGGCACACCTAGCGGCAGGTTTAGACAACAAACTGCCATTTGCCTCGTCTCGCTCAGACAATTAGCAAGCAAACCACAGCTGCTGAAGTACGCAAGTGTACAGCCTGCTCGTCGGATTAGTGCAATGAAGGAGCCTGAAGAAGTGTGTGTGTGTGTGTGTGTGTGTGTGTGTGTGTGTGTGTGTGTGAAATGCTGCTACAAACTTGGCAAATCTTTCACAGAGACATTTCAAATGCTTAGCCAAGCGTACGGGGAGGACTGTGTGAGGCGCACGCAGTGCTACGTGTGGTGTAAACATCTTCAACAGGGCAGAATGTCGGTCTGTGAGAATTTCAAGTCTGGACGTCTCTCCACATCAACAGATGATGGCCACGTGGATAGCGTTGGTGGTGTGACTCGCGGGAATCATCGTTTAACCGTTTGGGCAGTTGCTGAGGAGGTGGGCATCAGCGTAGGACCATGCCATCAAATTTTGAGTGTTGACTGAAGATCAGAAACATACCCGTGTTGAAATGTGCGAGTAACTGCTTTCCGCTGTTAATGGCAATGAAAACATAACAGGCTATGAGATGTGGGTGCACAACTATGACGTTGAAACGAAGATGCGGTCGTCGGAGTGGGTGGGCAAAGGGCCACCTCGTCCAAAAAAGCCACGCATGAGTCGGTCAAAGGTCAAAGTGATGTTGGTTGCATTTTTTGACTACAAAGGCATTATCCATCATGAATTTGTGCCACGTGGTCAGATGGCAAAAACAAGGAAGTCTACCAGGCGCTTGAGGGATGCTGTGCCCAGGAAGAGGCCTGAATTGTGTGAAAACCAGAGTCGGATGTTGAATCATGGCAATGCACCAGCCCACGCGACGCCTGCGCGCGGGATTAGCCGAGCCGTCTAGGGCGCTGCAGTCATGGACTGTGCGGCTGGTCCCGGCGGAGGTTCGAGTCGTCCCTCGGGCATGGGTGTGTGTGTTTGTCCTTAGGATAATTTAGGTTAAGTAGTGTGTAAGCCTAGGGACTGATGACCTTAGCAGTTCCATAAGATTTCACACACATCTGAACACACGCGTCGCCTCTTGTCTGCAGGTATCTAGCTAAACACCACATTTTATTTGTGCCCCATCACTGTATTCTCCGGACCTAGCCCTACTAGACTTTTTCTTGTATCCAAAACTGAAAAACACGTTTAAAGGACGTGGTTTCCAAAGCATAGAGGAGATACAGGACAATGCGACAAGAAACCTGCGCGCCATCCCACAACATGTGTTCCAGGAGGCGTTCCAGAACTGAAATAAACGACGGGAAAGGTGTATTGCCAGTAGAGGGGACTATTTTGAAGTGGACACTGCTTAAAATGTTGTACAATAAGCAATAAAGCTGATACAGCAAAAGTGCGGTTTCTTTCTGAACGCACCTCGTACACCAACTGTGGTAACTTCTGACGTCATTGGTCGAAGCTGACGGGTGTGTATCCTTGAGTCATCCCCGTTCTTCAGTCTTACTGGTCTACGCTCGAACGCACGTTCAGAATATCTCAATTGCTAGATATTGCTCTGCACGCGCAAAGACTCGCCAACACGCTTTTTCCACGCTATGACGTCAGAAACTCGGCACACTCAACGCTCAACGTCCGAATGCGCGGTCCGCGTGCCGACGGCTTAGGAGCGGACCCGGTGGAGGCCGGTGGCTCGCTAGTAGCACCGGCCATCAGCGTCAGTCAGCGCTGGGCGAGGCTAATTTCTCGGTCTGCGGGTCCTCACGCGCGGCGTTCAAAGCGAGCGGAGCGGACCGTGCAGGTCGGCGGGCCGCGACCGACAGGCGGGCCGACACGCCGCCTGGAGGCTGGCGGCTGGCGGAACCATCCTCGACACGTCCACCTGCTCCACCGCCGAGGGGGCCGTTTCTCTCCGGTCCGGCATATCGTTACCTCCTACGGAGCACGTAGATGCGGAGATGTCCTGTAATACTTGAAAGAAGAGCCATGAAATGGCAAAGTCAGAAACTGTGCACAACAGTGTTCCAGCAACAGCTGATTTCATACCGTAGTTGCGTCTACTTACGCTGTCTCTAAGTATTGCGGATTTGACTACCAGACGACATGTGAGTCGGACCTGTCAGTGTAAAAAAAAGTAGCTCTTGTTAATATACTGGTACTTCTGTATTTACAGGCAAAATTGTTCTATTGTTTACGACCAGTATTCGGAGTCCATCATTATCCAGGTCTTTTGTGGAGTCGTGTAGGTATCAAATTCTACATCTACACTACTCGCCATTAAAATTGCTACACCAAGAAGAAATGCAGATGATAAACGGGTATTCATTGGATAAATATATTATACTAGAATTGACATGTGATTACATTTTCACGCAATTTGGGTGCATAGATCCTGAGAAATCAGTACCCAGAACATCCACCTCTGGCCGTAATAACAGCCTTGATATGCTTGGCCATTGAGTCAAACAGACCTTGGATGGCGTGTACAGGTACAGCTACCCATGCAGCTTCAACATGATACCCTAGTTCATCAAGAGTAGTGACTGGCGTATTGTGACGTGCCAGTTGCTCGGCCACCATTGACCAGACGTTTTCAATTGGTGAGAGATCTGGAGAATGTGCTGGCCAGGGCAGCAGTCGAACATTTTCTGTATCCAGGAAGGCCCGTACAGGACCTGCAATATGCGGTAGTACATTATCTTGCTGAAATGTAGGGTTTCGCAGGGATCGAATGAAGGTTAGAGCCACGGGTCGTAACACATCTGAAATGTAACGTACACTGTTCAAAGTGCCGTCAATGCGAACCAGAGGTGACCGAGACGTGTAACCAGTGGCACCCCATACCATCACGCCGGGTGATACGCCAGTATGGCGATGACGAATACACGTATCCAATGTGCGTTTACCGCGATGTCGCCAAACACGGATGCGACCATCATGATGCTGCAAACAGAACCTGGATTCATCCGAAAAAATGACGTTTTGCCATTCGTGCACCCAGGTTCGTCGATGAGTACACCATCGAGGGCGCTCCTGTCTGTGATGCAGCATCAAGCGTAACCGCAGCCATGGTCTCCGATCTGATAGTCCGTGCAGCTGCAAACGTCGTCAAACTGTTCGTGCAGATGGTTATTGTCTTTCAAACGTCCTCATCTGGAGACTCAGGGATCGAGACGTGGCTGCATTAACCGTTACAGCCATGCGGAAAAGATGCCTGTCACCTCGACTGCTAGTGATACGAGGCCGTTGGGATCCAGCACGGCGTTCCGTAATACCCTCCTGAACCCATCGATTCCATATTCTGCTAACAGTCATTGGATCTCGACCAACGCGACCAGCAATGTCGTGATACGATAAACCGCAATCGCGATAGGCTACAATCCGACCTTTATCCTAATTACACGAGGCCTCACAACAACGTTTCACCAGGCAACGCCGGTCAACTGCTGTTTGTGTATGAGAAATCGGTTGGAAACTTTCCTCATTTCAGCAAGTTGTAGGTGTCGCCACCGGCGCCAACCTTGTGTGAATGCTCTGAAAAGCTGATCATTTGCATATCACAGCATCTTCTTCCTGTCTGTTAAATTTCGCTTCTGTAGCACGTCATCTTCGTGGTGTAGCAGTTTTAATGGCCAGTAGTGTATATAGTCTGAACTATCATATCTTACGTATCATTGTCGTCCAAATGTTTTAATTGTAATTATTGCATCTATTGAGTCATCAAGTAGATATACACTGAACAGCCAAAGAAACTGGTACACGTGCCTATCATCGTGTAGGGTCCCAGCAAACACGCAGAAATGTCGCAAATTACGTGGCATGGACTCGATTAATATCTGAAGTATTGCTCGAGGGAATTGCCACCACGAATCCTCCAGGGCTGTCCATAAATCCGTAAGAGTACCACGGGGTGGACATATCTTCTGAACAGCACGTTGCAACGTATCCCAGATAAGCTCAAAAATGTTCTTATCTGGGGATTTCGGTGGCCAGCGGAAGAATTCAAACTCAGAAGAGTTAATAATTATGGAAAATCCGCCTCTATTGCACAAACTACGTGGTGTTTACCTGGGTTTCAGCGTGGGTAACCACACCTTCTTCAGAACAAATATAAAACAGCTTGCCTAAATAGGCATAGTCACAGGCTAAAATCAACACTACAGCGGCAAGACCACATATTTTTTTTTTTTTTTTTTTTTTTTTTTTTTTTTTTTTTTTTTTAACAAATACACGGCACATATGTACCAAGTCAATAATATTACTTATCTCAATCCTGTGTGTGCTGCCTCGCCCCAGCCAACGTACGATGGTCACCGGCTCTCCACCGAAGAGTTGCCGCTGTAGGTGTTGATTTTAGCCTTTGACTATGCCTGTTTAGGCAAGCTGTTTTATATTTGTTCTGAAGAAGGTGTGGTTACCCACGCTGAAACCTAGGTGAACACCAGGTAGTTTGTGCAATCGAGGCGGATTTTTCATAATTATTTCGATTCTTCTGATTGCTGACGCGCTGCAGTGCTGAAAGTTCTTAAACTCAGAAGTGTTCCTGGAGCCACTCTGCTGCACCAGTTCTGGACGTGTGGTGTGTCGCACTGTCCTGCTGGAATGCACAATGGACGTGAATGGATGCAGGTAATAAGATAGGATGCTTTTGTATGTGTCACCTCTCAGAGTCTAATCTAGACGTATCAGGGGTACCATACCACCCCAATTACGCGCGCCCCACACCATTACAGAGCCTCCATCAGCTTGAACAGTCCCCTGCTGACGTGTGGCATCCATGGATTCATGAGGTTGTTTATACCCGTTCACGTCCATCCGCTCGACACAATTTGAGACGAGACTCGTCCGACCAGACAACATGTTTCAAGTCACCAGTAGTCGAATGTCAATGTTGAAGGCCCCAGGCAAGGCAGAAAGCTTTGTGTCGTGCTGTCATCAAGGGTACACGAATGGCCCTGCGGCTCCGAAAGCTCATATCGCTGAAGTTTCGTTGAATGGTTCGCACGCTGACACTTGTTGAAGGCCCAGCATTGAATTCTGCAGCAATTTGTGGAAGGGTTGCACTTCTGTCACGTTGAATGATTCTCTCTTGTCGTCAGTGGCCACGTTCTTGGAGGATCTTTTTCCGGCCGCAGCGATGGCGGAGATCCGATGTTTTACCGGATTTCTGGTGCTCACGGTACATTAGTGAAATGGTGATACGGGAAAGTCCCCACTTCATCGCTACCTCGGAAGTGCTGTGTCCCATCGCTCGGCGGCGACGTTGAAACTCACTTAAATCTTGGTAACCTGACATTGTAGCAGCAGTAACCGATCTAACAACTGCTTCAGACACTTGTTGTCTTATATAGGCGTTGCCCAACGCACCGCGGTATTCTGCCTGTTTACATATTTCTGTTTTTGAATACGCATGCCTATATCAGTTTGTTTGGCGCTTCAGTGTGGTAGTGGAGTGATGTGTCCCATCGCTCGTGCGGCGACGTTGAAACTCACTTAAATCTTGGTAACCTGACATTGTAGCAACAGTAACCGATCTAACAACTGCTTCAGACACTTGTTGTCTTACATAGGCGTTGCCCAACGCACCGCGGTATTCTGCCTGTTTACATATTTCTGTTTTTGAATACGCATGCCTACATCAATTTGTTTGGCGCTTCAGTGTGGTAGTGGATAATGCAAATAAATAAGTTCAGAACTCCGCGACCTGATGCCCTCCTTTTAACTCTTCCATATCACAGCACCGCCTCGGAAAGCAGAGAGAGAATGGATGCAGCTTTGAATGAGCTTCTAAACTCGGCACCGACGCTACCCTCTATACCTACAAAATTTTCAGAACTTACATTCAAGGGATGTAAAACACAAACTTCTGTAATCTCTCGTTATGCCTAACTTTCACTATCGTGATGTGATTCAACACCGCACGAGCAGTGAAAACAAAAGATGGTTAGAACTAGACATGAATGTTTGTGTTCATTACATCTGCAACATTCATCGATATGGCCATGTCGGTGCTTCTATACGCTCAGTTAGGGTGGTTGCGGCCAGACAAGTTACGAGACTACCATGCGCTGTGTGTACTACACAGGCAGCTTTCGAGCTCACATGAGTGAAACACAAGGTGATCTAATATTCTAGCTGTGCTCATTCATAACACAAAAACTTCTGCAAACTCCTTCGCTGTCGCTGCTGTCCGTCTCTGGAACAAGCTGCCCTGCATTCTTCACACAGTTCGAAGCCCTGCTGCTTTTAAGAAAAAGTTGAAGCACTTCCTTTTGTCACTCTCTTAGCGTTCCCCAAAAGTAACTTATAAGGCCAGCTTATCCTCTATCAAATAGTAAAATCAGAGCTCCTGCGATCTCCCACTTACACTTCCTCCACTTTTCCTTTCTATGTGACGCCACCTCCTCCTTCCTTATATTCTTCAACTATGTATTATCACAGTCCACTTTTCCTCCCTCTTCCAACCCTTTCTCCACGCCCATTGCTGCTAGCGCTACCTTACTGTAATGTCTAATTATTGTTGTGGTTATCACACGTAAATGCAAAATACGTGTATGTGTTTTTACGAGGGTCGTCCACAAAGTAAGTTCCATTTGGTTCTATAAAACAGACGTCTACAGATACAGGAAAAATATTTATTGTACAAAAATCTACAACTGTTATACTACTTTTGTACATAGCTTCCGAAATTTTGTAGGCAGTTGTCGTAGCGTGGCACAAGCTTTTGTATGGCTTCTTCATAGAAGGTTGCCGCTTGTGTATTCAACCATGTGGTAACGTGTTCTTTCAGCTCGTCATCATCGTTGAAGTGTAGACCACCAAGGACAGCTTTTACGTGCAAGAAGAGAGAAAGTCGCTAGGAGCGAGGTCCGGGCTGTACGGAGGATGATCAAACGCGTCCAAGTGAAATTCCTGTAAGAGTTGTTTGGTCACATTCGCCGTGTGAGGTCGGACATTATCGTGGAAAAAAATAACACCTTTTGACAGTAATCCTCGGCGCTTGTTGTGTATTGCTCGACGCAATTTCTTAATGGTCTCGCAGAAACCATGTGCATTGATTGTTTGGCCTCGTGGTAATAAATCAATCATCAAAATGCCTTTTCTGTCCCAAAAACGGTGCACACGACATTTTTAGGTGTCAAGATTTGCTTAGGCTTAACCTCCGTTGGGGATGAAGTGTGCCTCCTCTCCATTGATTGCGTTTCAGGGGTGTCGTACGATACCCAAGTTTCATCCCCCGTGACTGTCCGAGAAAGACAACCATCGCCTTCTTCATTGTAGCGTGTCAAAATCTGAAGTGCACTGCACATTGTTTTTTGTGTTAATCAATAAGAATTTTGGGTACCCAACGTGAGCAAAGTTTTCGAAATTTCAGTTTTTCAGTAACAATTTCATGAATTAGTGATCGTGAGATTTGCGGAACTTCCATAGCAAGGGCACTAAGTGTAAACTTACGGTTGTGCTTAATCTTCAATTGTGTGAATCAGTTCATGAGTAACCACAGACGGACGTCCACTTTGTTCTTAATCGTGCACTTGATCACGCCCTTCACTGAACAGTCTGACCCACCTTCTAACCATGGAATCGCTCGTAGCATTTTGTCCGTAAACCTCGCAGATTTGCCGATGAATTTCCTTTGGTCTTTGCATTTAGAAACCGAATCACAGATCTAATTTCACACGCGGCGGCATTTTCAATTACCGTTGACATTGTAAAGGAGCACCACAAAGCGCACGTCGGCAGCAGCGATCTGAAAATGGCGTACATGTCTTCTCCTTGAGTCAGAGTAACTCACGCGTGTGCTCGGAACTGCGATCGTAGCGCTGCCGCGGATAGAAACAGAAACGGAACTTACTTTGTGGACGACCCTCGTATGTGTAGTATCGTAATTTCCACTTTCTAAATTTAAAAATAAATAATATGCTTACTGTAACATATGCAATGTAAAACGTATAGAAGGCGGGCTAGATGTGAGAGACGGATTGCTGGCACTAATTAATCTTACCAAGAAGTTAAATAAGTCAATAAAAGTAAATAAATAAAAATAAAAGGAAGTCGGAAGTACTTTATTGTCATTGGAGAAGCAGTAACAGCAAAGTGGATCGGTCAAGAGAGCTCAGTGACTTCGAACGTGAAGTAGTCATTGGATGTCACCTGAATAACAAATCAGTACAACGAAAGGCTAGGCAAAGTTGCAAGTTTCGTTCATTAGGTCGTCGCTGCACTCGATGCCTTGCATTATCTGAAAAGAGTGTAAATCGTGACTCGTCATACGTCACTACACGGCTCCAGTCAGATCTCCGGTTTCTGTCTTATCTGGCACACTGAAGACGTGCAGGTTATGTGCTGCTGTGAGCGGTAGCGGTTTACCAGGTACCCGACTCCAAATAACTACTGTATGCATTTCGTTTGTAGCCTTCACTCGGTAATTGGCTGAGACGGACGTGCATCTTTTGGTAGCAGCAACATCTTTCGGTTTTGCAATCGATGGTCATTGACATGGCGTAACACTCGCTTATAGTCTCTTTCGGGTAAGATCTTATTGGGACCACTGTTCTTTCGCCGTATTGCATGATTGCGAGATGTATACCATTCCTTACAGACTTCTACAGTTCGCGTTGATACACTAACAAATCGGTCAGTTTCATTCACGGTGTGGTCGTGGGCACCTTGAAACATGATAACTCCTTTCTGCCAGTCTGTCACACCTCGACGCGTGGTGCGCCGGTTCTCTGTTACAGACGGAGCACGAGCACGGATTGAGAGAGGATTGGGAAGGAAATCGTCCCTTGTGAGACCTGCCCATGACGCCGCCTGACGTCACCGTCAAAGACTGTTAAAGACGACATTGCTCTTCGAGTGTTCGACTTACGCGCGCGCGCCACAGTGGGTCTATCTGATTGTCTGCTGATGACGTCATCATGCCTATATATGCGAGAAACCGTAGCAGCCCCGGCAGTCAGTGAAGTCCGACGACGATGGCGGGGATGGTCATCGAAAGCTCGAGGATTTTATTCGAATTGACGCGGCTTGAACACCGAGAACGTTTTACTCATGTATGCCGTAGCGAAAGAGTCCGAGGACACATGTCATATATTGGTCAGAGTATCAGGATTGTGGAGGATTGGTGTACTGAGCGTAAGCGTCACACACGCTTACAACAGCCGAGCGAATTCCTCATTGCAGAACACTGTCTTGGCGCCTGTCATACAATGGAATATAACAAATCGGAGATTCTGGTATGCACTTCCAGCTACTGGGATAGTGTTATTAAGGAAGCTGTTGAAATTAAATTAGCAGGTAACGTTGTAAATAGAGATCATGGTTTTCATTTAAATTTTGCGCGGAATCCTGCTCTCTCTCTCTCTCTCTCTCTCTCTCTCTCTCTCTCTCTCCCTTGTCAAAAAAGAGAGGCGCAGAGTTAATGCTACCTCACCCGCTGATTATTAATTTCACTGTCGGTAATTTCTGACGTCATCTTTGGTTTGTGATGGCGCTAGTGTTTACAGTGCGTGAGAATGTTACCTTTCCGGTGATCCTCTGAGAACCGAGGTTTTAAATTCCCTTGCACAGCGCTCTTGCTGCAGTTATAGCTTGAAAGTAGCAGGGCACGCTTCTGTCGAAATATCGGCGGTTGTCGACGACGTCCCCCTTCTGCATTCCTCTAAGATATTTGAAAATGGTCCCTTGCCCTTGCAAAGGAACCATCGTGCGGTATAGAGAAATGAGGGGAGACCTAAATGTGAATGGCCCCATGGAGATTGGAAGCAACTACCGTCTGAGCACGAGTCCAGGGTCTTACCACTGCTTCTCCTCATTCGGCCCTTTGCTGTCCTTTTATTCAGCATGTGATCCTGACTTCCATTTCTTAAGGGCAAAGTAGACCACTACAGAGGAGTTGTGTTCCTTCACTTTAGGTCCAATTTAAATTAGGCAATATCCGTTTGCGTGTAGTAAAGAATCAGTTTGATCAAAAGTTTACAGACGCCTCTTAGTGTGAGTTAATATGAGGTGTGTTCTCCCTTCGTATTTGACGGTTTCAACTCTGCTGGGGACACTTACAATGACATGTCTGAATGTCTATGGAGGAACGACGGCCCATTCTTCCTCAAGAGCCGAAACCAGAGAAGGAATGGTTCAAATGGCTCTGAGCACTATGGGACTTAACATCTGAGGTCATCAGTCCCCTAGAACTTAGAACTACTTAAACCTAACTAACCTAAGGACATCACACACATCCATGGCCGAGGCAGGATTCGAACCTGCGATCGTAGCAGTCGCGCGGTTCCGGACTGAGCGCCTAGAACCGCTAGACCACCCAGAGAAGGAAGTAATGGTGGATGTTGGGCCCTGGAGCGAAGACAACATTCTGACTCATCCTACAGGTGTTCATTCGGTACATGTCTAGACTCGGGGCAGACCAGTGGTTTTAAGAATTTTATTGTTTAAAACTAATGTCTCACATATACGGCTTTATGACAGGGTAAAGCGTCATGCTGATATAAAAAAAAAAAAATCATCATCTCCTAACTGTTTCTCTAACGTACGCAGCAGACAATGCTGTAAAATCATTTCCTCCTGCATTTTGCGTTTCCGTAAGCCCAGTAAGAGGAGCATACGCTTGCAACGAAAAACTCACCCATAATGTAACGTCACCTCCTCCACACTTCGTTGCTGGCACTACAAATGATGGCAGGTACCGTTCTCCACGCATTCGCCAAACCCAAACCCTTCCATCGGATTGCCACAGTATACAGCATGATTCTTCACTCCAAACCACCTGTTTCCTGTCATCCACTTTCAAGTGGCGCTGCCCTTTACGCCACCTCAAGCGTCGCTTACTATTGACCACAGTAATGGCTGGCTTATGAGTAGCTGCTCAACCAGTGTACCCCTACGCACAATCACTGTGCTACTTGGACTGCTACTAGTACTTTGCAACTCACAAGTGATTCCACGTGATATTTTATAGCCACTCTTTGCAATGCCTGAGGACCCCTGTGCGTCAGTGCATGAGGTTTCCCTGGTCTTGGTTCAACCGTGGCTGTTCCTTCGCGTTTACACTTCACAGTCACATCACCACTAGGCGTCTTGGGTAGCTTTGGAAGGATTGAAATGTCTGAGATGGATATGTTACGTAAGTGAAATCCATTGAGTAGGCCACATTCGAATTCACTGAGCTCTTCTGACGAAGCCATTCTGCCGTTCTTGTCTACTGACTCACAATACTCCCCACCTCCTGTTGTACTAGTCGGTCCGGTTCTTGGACACCTAGTGGTCAGTTCCGCTTTACATAGTGGTGTCCGGATACTTTTGGTTCGATAGTATACGTGAGCAATGCAGGCACCACTCCTTTTTTGGACAGTGTAATCCTCTGACATGTTGCCTATCGAAGTGTGCAAGCAGGGGCTGGTCAGTATTTGTCTTTAATACAGTCCTTTAGCAACAATATTAATGCTACTTCGTCGAGTTTCATACAAACATGCTTGGAAGCAAGATTAGATTTCAATCTCCCGTCAATGACGAGATCATTAGACCCGGAGTTTCAAGATCTGAGTGGACAACGGTTGGAAAGAAAATCGGCCGTCTCTTTGTACAAGGAAGCACCACAGTATTTGGCGATACTGGTTTACTGGAATTCAAGATAAAATCAAAATCTGACTATTCAGCCGAAATTCGAGCCGTGTGAGTTCATTTTCTGTAACGCTTGTCCCCATAAACCTAAGTAAATCACACGACTAACATAGTGCCTGGACACACCCAGGCACATTTAGTTGCATACCATGACAGTAAGAGGATCTGATAGTGATCTTCAGGGCTTCATGCTAGACTGTATTCTTTTAAGTCTGAAGACCTACCGTTCCGCAACACTAGTGACATATGTATCGCCATTCACATCATCTGTAGTATTAGATTATCATTATTCTTCCGATTCATTTGATGCGGTCCGCCGCGAATTACTCTCCTATGCCAACCTGCTCATCGCAGAGTAGCAGTTCCAACCTACATCGTCATTTATTTGTTGTATGTATTCATATCACTGTCTTGCTATACATTTCCATATGTTCCTTTCTTCGCCTATTCTTCCGGGAACTTCCTCGTTCCTTACGTTATCAGACCATCTTAGTTTCAACAATATTCTGTTAGCATCGCATCTCAAATGCTACGATTGTCTTCAGTTTCAGTTTTCCCACAGATCATGTTTACTACCATACAGTACTGTGCTTCAAATGTACATTCTCAGAAATTAATGCCGATGTTTCATACTAGTAGACCTCTCTTGGCCAGGAATGCCCTTTTTGCCTATGCTAGTCTGCTTTTTATGTCCTCCGTGGTTCGTCTGTTATCCGTTATTTTGCTGCCAAGGTAGTAGAATTCCTTGTCTTCACCTACTTTGTGATCTACAATTTTGATGTTAATTTTCTCGCTGTTCTCGTTTCTGCTACTTCTCATTACTTTCGTCTTTCTTCGGTTTACTTTCAATCCATATTCTGTACTAATTAGACTCTTCATTCTATTCAACAGATCTTGTAATTCATCTTCACCTTCTCTCAGGGTAACAATGTCATCAGCGAATATTATCATTGATATCCTCAACCTGCGTTTAAATCCCACTCTTCAATCTTTCTTTTATTTCCATCATTGCATTTTCGATGTATAGATTGAACAGTAGGGGCAAAATACTGCATCCCTATCTTACACCCTTTTTTAATCGTAGCACTTGTTCCTTGGTGACCATGAGAGAAAAATACTGAACGGAAGGGTAACATTTTACGAGTACGAGTCGGGGCGTGGAATGCTAGAAGTTTGAACGTGGTATGGAAGCTAGAAAATCTGAAAAGGGAAATTGTAAGGCTCACTCTACATATAGTGGGTGTCAGTGAAGTGAAATGGAAAGAATACAGCGATTTATTGCCAGAAGAATCTAGGGTAATATCAACAACATCAGAAAATGGTATAACGGGAGTAGGATTCGTTGTTAATAGGAAGGATTGCTCTCACCAGAATTGGCAACAGACCAACGCCAACAAAAATAGTTCAGGTATGCATGGCAACATCGCAAGCAGAAGATGAATATGTTGAGAAAGTATAACTATGAGGATACCGAGCGGGTAATTCAGCTCACAGTAGGAGATGAAAATCTAATAATTATTGGATATTGGAATGCTATAGTAGGGGAAGGACTAGGAGAAATGTTTATCGCAAATACGGTCTTCGTAGAAGCAATGAGAAAGGAGAAAGTCTAATATTGTGATGTGTAACAAATTTCAGACTGTAATAGCGAACACATTGTTCAAGAATCACAAGAAGAGGAGGTATATGTCGAAAAGGCTCGGAGACACGGGAAGATTACGGCTGGATTGCATCATAGTTAGATAGAGATTCCGAAGTAGGATGTTGTGTTGTAAGGCGTACCCAGGAATAGACACAGACTTAGATAACAATTTAGTATTGATGAAGAGTAGTCTGAAGTTTAAGATAATCGTACGGAAGTGTCAGTGTGGAAGGAAACGGGATACCGAAGCATTGAGCAAGGATGAGATTCGTTTGAAGTTCGTTAAGGATGTGAATTTTGCGTTAAGGGATAGCAGAAGAGGCAGCTGAGTTGAAGATGTCTTTAAAAAAGCAATCACAGATGGAAAGACAAACATAAGTGTTAGGAACGTAACTGCGAAGAAACCTTGGGTAACACAAATTCTTCAATTAATTGACGAAAGAAGGAAGTACAAATGTTTTAGGGAAGACAGGAATACAGCAACACAAATCACTTAGGAATGAGATAAATAGAAAATGCAGGGATGCGAAGGCAAATGGCTGCAGGAGAAACAGGGAGAAATAGTAAAAAAAGTTTGTCAGAAGGACTGACTGAGCCTACAGAAAAGTCAGAATAACCTTTTGTGAAATTAAAAGCAAGAGCGGCAACATTAAGAGTGCAATAAATTTCTAGTGTTAAAGCAGAGGAGAGAGCGGATAGATAGAGAGTCCATTGAAGACCAACCTCCACACTGTTAACTGAAGCAGGCCGGGATGGCCGAGCGGTTCTAGACGCTACAGTCTGGAACCGCGCGACCGCTACGGTCGCAGGTTCGAATCCTGCCTCGGGCATGGATGTGTGTGATGTCCTTAGGTTATTTAGGTTTAAGTACTTCTAGGTTCTAGGGGACTGGTGATGTCAGAAGTTAAGTCTCATAGTGTTCAGAGCCATTTGAACCATTTGTTAACTGAAAGTTTTCTGGTTGTAGAGCCACGTCGTGTTTTAAAATAAGCCACTAAATGAATAAAACCGACATTTTGACCACGGTACTCTGGATTTGCTAATGGAAATACCAGATTCACGGTTTTTACGTTAGCTGAATCCGGCAAGAATGAATTTTCTTTAGTAAGCAGTTGATTGCCGGAATCAAGTGGTAACAGTAAACTCTGAGTGGCAGCGAATAGTCTTCATGCTAATTGAAGGAAAATTTACGAGGATACGAAGCACAAGGACGCAACTATAATCACATAGAAAGAGGTGAGAAAATATTAGAGAATCTTCCTATATAAAGGACGTAACTTAAATTCTGACCATACTAACGTTTGTTCGCAAGTGTACAGTCAGAATCATTAACACTGTGTTGTTCAATTTTAGGCTGAAGTATGTGCATATGTACACTGTAGATCTACTATTGTAAAGCGACCCTAAACGCTGTGTATGTGTGGCATATAATCATCGACAAACTGTAATTCCCCCAAATTTTTTGTCACAAACGTAATGTTACTACGTCTGAAAAAACTAGATGATTAAAATTTACTTACGTTTCTCGAATTGCTCTCCATTTGACATGTAATTCCTTGGGATAACTTGGCAAAAGAGATAACTGTAAGCCCTTTTCACTAGTAGCTGCTTTTCATTATGAACTGCATTTTTATTGTCTTGAAGTAATCCACTAGGGTAACTTAAACAGGGAGCTGTTCACCTCCCTCTCTCCTTACCTCTCCCTCCCCCCCCCCCCCCCCTCTCTCTGCCTATGTTATTAGATTCAAAGTTACGCAAGTTATATCTTCTGATGAATTGTATCTTGTATTTGCTCCTAATACCAAATTAATTATAATGTTTTTTGTTTCTCAGCCTGCTCGTGAATCCAAAATTCGTAAACTTATTGGAACTCGTCAGAGCCCAGTGTACATTCAATGTATCCATTTAGACGGGAGCCTCAGTGCTAACGGGGTAATGATAGAGGGGACTGTGATGGCACAACGGTACATCGTGGATATCCTGCGTCGTTATGTGTTACCCCCCATCGGACAGTATTGTGGTGCCTTTTTCCAACAGGACAGTTCTCGTCCACACATGGCACTTGATGCCAGATGTGTCTCCTATAGACTATGTGTGGGACTAGCTCGGACAATCCGTCCAATTGCCAGTACCCAGCAAGGATCAGTTACAGCAGTTGCTTCAGGAAAGGGTACAACGACATCATTCACAACCGAATCAATGCATGCATCAAGGCCAGAAGGGATGCAACACCATAATGATAAGGAGGCTAACATTAAAAAGTTGTTTGTACATTTGACTCGATTTTATATTCACTGAAATAACATCACACAGCCTCTCAACCCGGAAGTGTTAATTTTGTTCTCTCCTCCCGATCTGAATGCTTCAGTTTTCGTCAGGTAGTGTATTTAAACGATCTGATGAGCTCCACAGCCTTTCACTAATGTTGTAACCGTACACTATGAGATTTTGTTTGTCGTTTTTATTGGCCTTATCTTGCATTTCTCCAGATTTAAAGACAGCTTACATCTACATCTACATCTACATCTATACTCCGCGAGCCACCTTACGGTGTGTGGCGGAGGGTACTTATTGTACCACTATCTGATCCCCCCTTCCCTGTTCCATTCACGAATTGTGCGTGGGAAGAACGACTGCTTGTAAGTCTCCGTATTTGCTCTAATTTCTCGGATCTTTTCGTTGTGATCATTACGCGAGATATATGTGGGCGGTAGTAATATGTTGCCCATCTCTTCCCGGAATGTGCTCTCTCGTAATTTCGATAATAAATCTCTCCGTATTGCGTAACGCCTTTCTTGAAGTGTCCGCCACTGGAGCTTGTTCAGCATCTCCGTAACGCTCTCGCGCTGACTAAATGTCCCCATGACGAATCGCGCTGCTTTTCGCTGGATCATGTCTATCTCTTCTATTAATCCAACCTGGTAAGGGTCCCATACTGATGAGCAATACTCAAGAATCGGACGAACAAGCGTTTTGTAAGCTACTTCTTTCGTCGATGAGTCACATTTTCTTAGAATTCTTCCTATGAATCTCAACCTGGCGCCTGCTTTTCCCACTATTTGTTTTATGTGATCATTCCACTTCAGATCGCTCCGGATAGTAACTCCTAAGTATTTTACGGTCGTTACCGCTTCCAATGATTTACCACCTATGGCATAATCGTACTGGAATGGATTTCTGCCCCTATGTATGCGCATTATATTACATTTATCTACGTTTAGGGAAAGCTGCCAGCTGTCGCACCATGCATTAATCCTCTGCAGGTCTTCCTGGAGTACGTACGAGTCTTCTGATGTTGCTACTTTCTTGTAGACAACCGTGTCATCTGCAAATAGCCTCACGGAGCTACCGATGTTGTCAACTAAGTCATTTATGTATATTGTAAACAATAAAGGTCCTATCACGCTTCCTTGCGGTACTCCCGAGATTACCTCTACATCTGCAGATTTTGAACCGTTAAGAATGACATGTTGTGTTCTTTCTTCTAGGAAATCCTGAATCCAATCACAAACCTGGTCCGATATTCCGTAAGCTCGTATTTTTTTCACTAAACGTAAGTGCGGAACCGTATCAAATGCCTTCCTGAAGTCCAGGAATACGGCATCAATCTGCTCGCCAGTGTCTACGGCACTGTGAATTTCTTGGGCAAATAGGGCGAGCTGAGTTTCACATGATCTCTGTTTGCGGAATCCATGTTGGTTATGATGAAGGAGATTTGTATTATCTAAGAACGTCATAATACGAGAACACAAAACATGTTCCATTATTCTACAACAGATTGACGTAAGCGGAATAGGCCTATAATTATTCGCATCTGATTTATGACCCTTCTTGAAAATGGGAACGACCTGCGCTTTCTTCCAGTCGCTAGGTACTTTACGTTCTTCCAGCGATCTACGATAAATTGCTGATAGAAAGGGGGCAAGTTCTTTAGCATAATCACTGTAGAATCTTAAGGGTATCTCGTCTGGTCCGGATGCTTTTCCGCTACTAAGTGATAGCAGTTGTTTTTCAATTCCGATATCGTTTATTTCAATATTTTCCATTTTGGCGTCCGTGCGACGGCTGAAGTCAGGGACCGTGTTACGATTTTCCGCAGTGAAACAGTTTCGGAACACTGAATTCAGTATTTCTGCCTTTCTTCGGTCGTCCTCTGTTTCGGTGCCATCGTGGTCAACGAGTGACTGAATAGAGGATTTAGATCCGCTTACCGATTTTACATATGACCAAAACTTTTTAGGGTTCTTGTTTAGATTGTTTGCCAATGTTTTATGTTCGAATTCGTTGAATGCTTCTCTCATTGCTCTCTTTACGCTCTTTTTCGCTTCGTTCAGCTTTTCCTTATCAGCTATGATTCGACTACTCTTAAACCTATGATGAAGCTTTCTTTGTTTCCGTAGTACCTTTCGTACATGATTGTTATACCACGGTGGATCTTTCCCCTCGCTTTGGACCTTAGTCGGTACGAACTTATCTAAGGCGTACTGGACGATGTTTCTGAATTTTTTCCATTTTTGTTCCACATCCTCTTCCTCAGAAATGAACGTTTGATGGTGGTCACTCAGATATTCTGCGATTTGTGCCCTATCACTCTTGTTAAGCAAATATATTTTCCTTCCTTTCTTGGCATTTCTTATTACACTTGTAGTCATTGATGCAACCACTGACTTATGATCACTGATACCCTCTTCTACATTCACGGAGTCGAAAAGTTCCGGTCTATTTGTTGCTATGAGGTCTAAAACGTTAGCTTCACGAGTTGGTTCTCTAACTATCTGCTCGAAGTAATTCTCGGACAAGGCAGTCAGGATAATGTCACAAGAGTCTCTGTCCCTGGCTCCAGTTCTGATTGTGTGACTATCCCATTCTATACCTGGTAGATTGAAGTCCCCCCCTATTACAATAGTATGATCACGAAACTTCTTCACGACGTTCTGCAGGTTCTCTCTGAGGCGCTCAACTACTACAGTTGCTGATGCAGGTGGTCTATAGAAGCATCCGACTATCATATCTGACCCACCTTTGATACTTAGCTTAACCCAGATTATTTCACATTCGCATTCGCTAATAACTTCACTGGATATTATTGAATTCTTTACTGCTATAAATACTCCTCCACCATTGGCGTTTATCCTATCCTTGCGGTATATATTCCATTCTGTGTCTAGGATTTCGTTACTGTTCACTTCAGGTTTTAACCAACTTTCCGTTCCTAATACTATATGCGCACTATTTCCTTCAATAAGAGATACTAATTCAGGAACCTTGCCCTGGATACTCCTGCAGTTTACCAATATTACGTTAACTTTTCCTGTTTTTGGTCTCTGAGGACGGACGTTCTTTATCAACGATGATAATGTCCTCTCTGGTAAGCCGTCAGGTATTTTATCGTTTCGCCCAAGGGGGGGTCCCTCTAACCTAAAAAACCCCCGTGTGCACGCCACACGTACTCTGCTACCCTAGTAGCTGCTTCCGGTGTGTAGTGCACGCCTGACCTGTCTAGGGGGGCCCTACAGTTCTCCACCCAATAACGGAGGTCGATGAATTTGCAACCATTATAGTCGCAGAGTCGTCTGAGCCTCTGGTTTAGACCCTCCACACGGCTCCAAACCAGAGGACCGCGATCGACTCTGGGCACTATGCTGCAGATATTAAGCTCAGCTTGCACTCCGCGTGCGATGCTGGTTGTCTTCACCAAATCAGCCAGCCGCCGGAAGGAACCAAGGATGGCCTCAGAACCCAAGCGGCAGGCGTCATTCGTTCCGACATGTGCTACTATCTGCAGCCGGTCACACCCAGTGCGTTCAATAGCTGCCAGAAGGGCCTCCTCCACATTACGGACGAGACCCCCCGGCAAGCACACCGAGTGCACACTGGCATTCTTCCCCGACCTACCCGCTATTTTCCTGAGGGGCTCCATAACCCGCCTAACGTTGGAGCTCCCTATAACTAATAGGCCCGCCCTCTGTGACTGTCGGGACCTTGCCGGAGAATCGGCCACTGGCCCAACAGGCGAGGCATCCTGTGGTGGCTCGGAAACGATGTCATCACCACTAGGAAGCACCCCGTACCTGTTGGAAAGGGGTAAGGCAGCTGCCACGCGGCCAGATCCCACCTTCGCCTTTCGGCCAGGCACGCGCGAGCCCACCACTGTCCGCCATTCACCCTGGAGTGATGGCTGACCGGTAAGATGCTCACTGCCGGAAGACGCAGCGACATCAGGGGTTCCATGTGATTCCAAGGCCACCGAAGTAGGCATAGGTCTCACCACAGTTGCCCCAACGCCACTACGAGCCGACGCCTGCGCCTCGAGCTCGATGAGCCTAACAGACAAAGCCTCCACCTGCCCCCGAAGAGTGGCCAATTCTCCTTGCGTCCGCTCACAACAACCACAGTCCCTACACATGACTATGTTTACCCTACTCTATACGGTGACAAATTCCCAAGATAATCTTCTGATGAGCTACTCTGATAATCAAGAAACACTCACTGAAATACGAGACGCGAAAACTACGCTAGGTTTTCCCAGAAAAACTATTTAAAAGCTAAGCGCAGCAAATAAGTACAAAAACGCTTTATACAAACAGTACTCGCTGCTGCTGGTGCTCTCGCTCTGGCTGTCACAAGACAACTGCTGATTCAAGTGACTAGTGGCTAACGGCCGCGAAACAAACAAAAGACGGTTTTAGGGCGCTTTCTGTTCTAAACGATCAAGAAAATACTACGAAATCTATCACGAAAACTACGTAAAGTTTTATCAAGAACTGTTAGTTACTATGCAGAGCAGATAAACACAAATAGAATCCCTTCCTTAGTGGAAGGTCGTAAACAAAATGCAAAATAAACGCTTTATACAAACAGTACTCGCTGCTGCTGGTGCTCTCGCTCTGGCTGTCACACTGGCTCTGGCTTACATACACTACTGACCATTAAAATTGCTACACCAAGAAGAAATGCAGATGATAAACGGGTATTCATTTGACAAATATATTATACTAGAAGTGACATGTGATTACATTTTCACGCAATTTGGGTGCATAGATCCTGAGAAATCAGTACCCAGAACAACCACCTCTGGCCGTAATAACGACCTTGATACGCCTGGGCATTGAGTCAAACAGAGCTTGGATGGCGTGTGCAGGTACAGCTGCCCATGGAGCTTCAACATGATACCACAGTTCATCAAGAGTAGTGACTGGCGTATTGTGACGAGCTAGTTGCTCGGCCACCATCGACCAAGCGTTTTCAATTGGTGAGAGATCTGGAGAATGTGCTGGCCAGGGCAGCAGTCGAACATTTTCTGTATCCAGAAAGGCACGTACAGGAGCTGCAACATGCGGTCATGCGTTATCCTGCTGAAATGTAGGGTTTCGCAGGGATCGAATGAAGGGTAGAGCCACGGGCCGTAACACATCTGAAATGTAACGTCCACTGTTCAAAGCGCCGTCAATGCGAACAAGAGGTGACTGAGGCGTGTAACCAATGGCACCCCATACCATCACGCCTGGTGATACGCCAGTATGGCGATGACGAATACATGCTTCCAATGTGCGTTCACCGCGATGTCGCCAAACGCGGATGCGACCATCATGATGCTTTAAACAGAACCTGGATTCATCCGAAAAAATGACGTTTTGCCATTCGTGCACCCAGCTTCGTCGTTGAGTACACCAACGCAGGCGCTCCTGTCTGTGATGCAGCGTCAAGGGTAAACGCAGCCATGGTCTCCGAGCTGATAGTCTCTGCTGCTGCAAACGTCGTCGAACTGTTCGTGCAGATGGTTGTTGTCTTGCAAACGTCCCCATGTGTTGAGTCAGGGATCGAGACGTGGCTGCACGATCCGTTACAGCCATGCGGATAAGATGCCTGTCGTCTCGACTGCTAGTGATACGAGGCCGTTGGGATCCAGCACGGCGTTCCGTATTACCCTCCTGAACCCACCGATTCCATATTCTGCTAACAGTCATTGAATCTCGACCAACGCGGGCAGCAATGTCGCGATACGATAAACCGTAATCGCGATAGGCTACAATCCGACCTTTATCAAAGTCGGAAACGTGATGGTATGCTTTTCTCCTCCTTACAGGAGGCATCACAACAACGTTTTAGCAGGCAACGCCGGTCAACTGCTGTTTGTGTATGAGAAATCGGTTGGAAACTCTCCTGATGTCAGCACGTTGTAGGTGTCGCCAACGGCGCCAACCTTGTGTGAATGCTGTGAAAAGCTGATCATTTGCATATTACAGCATCTTCTTCCTGTCGGTTAAATTTCGCGTCTGCAGGACGTCATCTTCGTGGTGTAGCAATTTTAATGGCCAGCAGTGTATATTCCACCATACGGATATAGTGTCCCACTCTTGTTCTGTGAAGAAGTGAGGTGGGTGATTTTCCTTGAGCATTGCGTCGATACCTACTCAGCGGCACTCTCGTTTACAGTACTTTCTCCTGAGCAATGGGTCAGGCTACTTACTATCAACGACGCTTTCTCTGCTTGTTTTCATTGCATTCATTTATTTGGCCTGCGTTAATGGGCTGTAAAATGTTTGGTCATTTGTGCTGGAAGTCGTCTGCCTGCTTGCAGCACACAGACTGGCACGTGAAGTCGCAAGTAGGCCCGCAGTCGTTAGCGTTGCAGCAGTGAGCCCCACCTCTTCCGCCCCTGATGCATCTTCCCGCTGTCTACTCAGCGCCACGTAATGAGTTCACCACCAAAATTTACGGCTCTCCGTATCCCTAGTGCTCTGAAATGGATGCCCGCACCGCTTACCACACTTTCTAGCAAAGGCGTCCGGCTGACTTAGGGAGAAAGCCGTTGATTCAATTACTTCTGTGGCGTGCGTGGACTGGAGCTCCGGTCTGCGATAAAGAGGAGTAATTCGTTCTTGTCTCTCACTGACCAGGTCTTTGTTACTGGTAATTAGTGCGCGAAGTGAAAATAAGCACGAAACTGGCCATTAAAGCACAGTAGTGCTGGTCAGTAATGAGACGTGTGTTCTTCGCGCGTGAAAATGTGGGAACATCTCCAAAAAACTGATGCAACCGAGTTCTTTACAGTACAGCACTACAGTACATGAGGAACAGTCGAGAAATACTACAGAGCAAAAAATAAAAAGTATAAAAATATACAACCTCATGACCGTTGAAGCGATGCTAGGGCTCCAAGCGGCTAGCGTGTAATAACAGAAGAATGGCATGGTATGCTATTTTTAAAGATGGTACTTGCACAATTCCCATTCACAAAAATGCCGGTGACTTTTCCAATACGAAGTAATTAAAGTAATATCCCGTATCCTCTCAATGACAACATATAAAATCTGAGTGCAATATAATACATCCTGCTTACAATAGCAGAGTCGTAATCTTACCATCGAAATACCGTAAAACGAAAAATCAGTTGTTGCCTTCTGTGTTTAAGTTAATAAGGAGCTGATTACGAGTATATCGACATCCTCGGCACGTACTTTCTGATGCTTTGCGCGGATGATAGTTCGTTTCACGAGTATCTGTCCAGATTTCAGACTCATTTGCTACATTAAAAACTAGGGACGATGTTTACTTTTTGAGATTATCTGCTACTCCTTGTTGTAAATGCCAGTTTCGTCTCGTCCTTGCATTTATGACTTACTTGTTCCTATCATGTTTATCTATTCTGCTTCCCTGACATCAAAACGTTTCTGTGTCGTCAAGATTTGTAACATTTAGTCTTCCAGCATGTCCACTTTTTTTTTCTTTATTGAGTTTCAACATGCCGCTCTGCAGCCTATAGGAGTCAAAAACATAATGAGTAGATAATAAAACAATAAAAACAGGTGATAAAACGGTGACTGGTTAAAACTGTGACATGGTGAAAAATTGCGAAGTGAAAATAAAAAAATAAAGGGTTGGTGATGCTGAGTAAAATACATAGCAATTAGAGAGGTACAATTAAAAAAGAAAAAAAAACACAGCGACAGTCTTGTTTGTGTTCGCAAGAGTTCAAAAACACGCCTAGCGACAGTAAGGTGTCTTTTCGCAACAGTGGAAGGGGACGCACAACACTAAACACTCACTTAAAAACTGCACCATATAGGAGACACGAAGGCAGGTGGTGGTGGGGGGGGGGGGGGGGGGGGGGAGAACCAGGACCGATGAGGGGGAAAGGGGGGGAGAGGAAAAGAAAAAGGGGCTGTATGTCCACCTGTTACTATTTCTTCTTATTGGTGTTGACTCTTACTCTACAGTTAACATATGTTCCGTAATGTTTAACACAAAACTGAATTCATATTCACTTTAAAATCTACTGACTCATATCGATATTATAATCAGTTTATTCAGAGAGAATGTTAGCAAACAGTAGAGCTTATCCAACAGGGGTGAAATAATTCCGAAAATTATGAAACATATCGCCTAAATTATAAGTTGTGCTCCAAAGTATTACATGTTTCTGAATTCAGAAATTAAGTTATTCATTAGCTAAACAACAAGCGATTGCTAGCATTTGTCATAACATTTAGAACAATAAAACTACAATATATCTAATTGTAAAAATTCGACAGTTGAACGCTCACCCTGTAATATCTGTCACTTACCAGGGAAGTGCTATTTGCGGGAGAATGGGGATGACCAACGAGAACACCTGCATTTGAACAAAAGCCAATCATTATGTACCTCCGTGGTCAGTACCTAAACAATTTTAAAAGTCGCTTGAAGTGCGTCAACCTTGGGAGTGATCCTCTAAGATGTAGGAGGGGAACTCTTTTGGGGGTACTCCAAAGTGATACATGTTTCTGAATTTAGAAATTAAGTTATTCATTACTATCGCTGACATTATTCTTTTAGTACAGAAAGATTATCAGGATGAGCAAGTGCAGGTTTTGAGTACCCATCAGTGTGTCGGACTTTAGTAGGTGAGTCTTGTGACATAGTGCGTGTGAACGTGATCCGTCGGTGGAAGTCTTAAACAAGAGTGTTCAAAAATGGTTCAAATGGCTCTGAGCACTATAGGACTTAACAGCTGAGGTCATAAGTCCCCTAGACTTAGAACTACTTAAACCGAACTAACCTAAGGACATCACACACATCCATGCCCGAGGCATTCGAACCTGCGACCTGACTGACTGAAGCGCCTAGAACGGCTCGGCAAACAAGAGTGTGAAGAAACACCTATTTTGATGAGTTTTGGTGTTATATGAAGAAATCTCACAATATATGAAGTTCTAGAAGTACGGGAACTGTTTGATTAATAAATTAGGAAGGAAAATTAGGAATTAGTTTCTCTCTCTCTCTCTTTCTCTCTCTCTCTCTCTCTCTCTCTCTCTCTCTCATAATGAGAAGCCATATTGCAGTGTAGAAAGATTTCCTTAGCACCCAAGACAGTGATTCGCATCCTCCATCCACCCAGCCTGATCACCGATATGCTCAAAAGGACTTCTGCGGCAGAGGACGCTGCCGCCAGGGACATGTCACGTGGTCCCGTCCACTTATGAGAGAGACCCATAAATAGTCATGCGGCAAGTCTCTCTTTTCCTTGAAGTCTTCGGTACACGCCTTCGATAATAGATTAACTGACTTTGCCTGTGTTTACAATTTTCGATTCGGATTGGACCCTGGGATGTTTGCGCACGCTCACAGCGACTTTCGCTGCGCTTTGGACTTTGCTTCTGGATAGCTGTTCGCATCGTGAAGTCTGCTGTCATCGATCACAGGAACCACCAGTTTGTTCCACAGGTCTCTGCGTCTCTACCAGTGCAAGTGATCATAAAATGTATTCCTCGTTCGCAGTTTACAATAGAAGGCTCTCAGTTCTAATAGGAAATCTCATCATTTTCTGATTGCATATCGATAAATATCTTAATCTAATCCAGTAATAAATAATTTTTCAAGCCTACCCACATATTTACACCTACACGACTCCTCTGTTATTCACACTTAAGTGTTAGGCAGAGGGTTCATAGAACTACTTTCAGACTATTTGTCGACCGTTTCACTCTCGAATAACACGTGCGACTAGTGAACGCCTGAATGTTACAGTGAAAGCGCGGATTTATCCTATTATATTACGATAGCCATTTCTCCCTATGTAGGTGGGAGTCGAAGAAATACTTCGGCATTCACAATGGAAGGTTTGTGATTGAAATTTCGTGAGAAGTTCTATCCGTAACGAAAAACCCCTTTGTTTTAAGGAAAACCAGCCAAGTCGTGCATCATGTCTCTGGTACTCTTTCCTTTGTATCACGATAATATAAAACAAGCCGTCCTTCTTTGAGTTTTTCGATACCCTCCGACAATCTTATCTGGTAAGAATCCCACAGCGCGCAGAGTACTCCAAAAGAGGGCCTACAAACCTGGCGTACGCTGTCTCTTTAATACATTTGTTATATCTTCTAAATCTTCTGCCAAAAAACCACAGTCGCTTTCCCCACATTTTATGTTTGGTAGCTCCAACTTAAGTTATTAATAAGTATAATAATCGGTATTTAGTTGAATTTAAACTTGTCTGAATTATTGTATAACCGAAATTTAACGGGCTCTCTTTAGTACTCATGAGGATGGACTTCACACTAGTATTACTTTTGTGTGGGGTCAGTTTCTACGTTTGAACCATATGGATAATCTTGTCCAAATCATTTAACAATTCGCGTTGAACTTTTCACCTTAGTCGACAATAAACGACAGCATCACTAACAAAGAATTTAAGAGGGTACGTCATATTTTCACCTTAATCGTTTCTGTAGATTAAGAATGTAACCTCCCCGTGGAATTTTGTATATGACAATAATTAAATGTTAATGAGAATAGAGCCAAGTGTAACCTTCCCACAAAAATGAAAGAAAATAATTAATTAAATGTTAATGGACATCGTGCTAAGTGTAACCTCCCGTTAAAAATATTAAAGTGAAAAGGATTGAATAGAATTGCAAATAATGCCAAATGTTAGCTTCCCACAGTAATAAAACTCAATGATAATAAAAATGTGCAAAACTGTTAAGTCCCCACAAAATTAACGTTAAGATCAACCTGATAAATTTTACAAGGGCAGCTGCGCTGACCTTAGGCCCTGTGCAATAATTAATCTGATAAATTGAAGGGCAGCATCGCTGACCTTAGGCCCTGTGCAATAATTAATCTGATAAATTGATTCTGCGAAGGAAAAGCATAGGAAATATTGTTTCAATTGGAATGATTCTTTTCTTAAAAACGATTGCTTTGAAAACAAAATTATTATTGGGGCATTTCTTGAACAAATTAATTACAATTAACAGATGTTATTGACTGAGCGCAATGCTGCTTCATTACCTTATTTAACAATATACCTCGTCCCGAACCTTGACCAGAGACCCATGTCGACGCCCGCCGACTCCTCACACACAACACCGACTCGCAACTTGCACTCACGCGCGGTCAAGCGCAGACTAGCAACGATAAACAACTCTCTGGTCAGAGAGTCTGTCATGCCTCGCCATCGCTGGTACATATGAGACGTACGCGTTTGAAGAAGAGCAGTTGGCATATAACACTTCCTCTGGGAAACCCATGTATCACTTCTGCGACGCTAGATGACTACGAACTATGGCCTTCCTGTAAACCAGGGCCGGTCAGAAACTCTGCACGCTTGCGGAGCTCCTGCACATGTGCAACTTCCGGGTCACAGCGTGCACGCCGCAGCCGTCGCCGTTCATGTAGTGCATGTTTCTACGCACAGATGTCGCTTTACCCACTTGCTGAGATACTCTGTACCGGCGCATTCTAGTGCTCTTTCCACAGCTTCCAAGCCATCCATGGGAAGGTATTTCGCGTATTAAACATTTAAAATACTGTCACAGTCTACTCACTGAGACGTCTACTTTTAACCCAGTAAGACAAGTAATACAGTTAACAACCGTGGGTTTTTATTAAGGCAGCTTGACTGACGGCACGTAAATACGCGTAATGTTTTTGATTTAGTATTTAAGAAAGAGAGCACTTAGCGACTTCCAACGAACCTTAGTCATGATTTCAAATAACATTAAACCAATGCAAGGTTTCCTATAACTAATTCTCGGTGCCCTCAGTTCCACCCACATAATTTCTGTCTCACTGACCTCTGAACAGACCTCTCGATGATGACCTTGTAAGGTGTCAGGCAAATCCAACACCTTCCATGAAAACCCTGACATGATAAGCAAATCCAGCAGTATGTCACATAGCTGCGAATAAATCGTGACATTAAATTAAGCAAAGTAATACGATCAACGAGTGAGCAAATGGAATACCACTGACTAACACAAGAACGCCTAAATGCATGTGATACCTTCCCACCGTGAAACAGACGCAGTTCTGAGGGGAGAAACGAGAACAGAAGCCGAGAGCAGAACCGTGTTAAGCTAGAAGGCCCTACGATAAGGGACGGACACCCACGTGGCCAGCCAGCCGCCAGGACCACCCCCCAGCCCATGTTAAAAGATAGAGCCCTCCAGAAGAACAGTATAGATCTTACAATAACACTAAAAGAGCCACACCAGCTGCAAGTTTTAGCGTGAGACTTTTTCGCGTCTCTGTTACGTTGCAAACGTTAAAAACATTGCCCCACCACGAAAAGTATAACGTTTCTCATTGGATAGACAGCATTTTTGTAGGCAGAGCTTAAGGTTAACATTGAGACCCTGACTGATCAGATGAAAACACAGCCAGATAGTTTTTTTTTAACCAACTTTGGTAAATTGTAGTAAGGAGAAGTTAGGAGGGAGTTTCTTCCGAGACGGCGAGGTGAGCGGAGCTGCGCCGGCCGCCGCCCCCTGACGAACACCGACAACGTAATGAACGCACGCGATGCCACATTTTTGAGCGCATAAGGCTTCACTCAGAACTGGAGAAGTCTCATCTGTTACATCCCCTTTTTACGTAATACTAGTGTCGATCGTCAATTAAAGCTCATGGTGTTCACATTTGCCACTTGAAGTTAAAATCTGAAACGCGATGATTTTTCTGTTATACAGTTATTGAGAAGCCACATCAGCCACTGTAATTTACAAGTTAGATAAGTACTTAAAGATAATTGAGGGTCACTGTAGACAATTTTGATAGTTTTCTCTTTTGTGAAACTTAATTTAAACCTAGATTATAGATGTGATATGGCATAGGTCATCCTTCGATCCATTGTAGAACTTGGAAACCCATTCAGGGAATATTCGTTCACATTTTTGTTGAACGCAGTTGGTTTTTATCATCCTGTATTAAAATATTTCCTTTTATCAATAGTGCAATTTAAAAAAACAATGTTTTGTGAGTAGAATAAAATTTCTAATGGTAAACTTAACTGCTTTTCCGACGTTGTTTTACCAGCTAACTAAACATAGGAAAGCCTTGAACCCCTTCCACTAAATTTAGTTAGTATTAAGATTCTTTTACAGGGAGTGCAGTGGAGCTGACGCTGAAATCATTAAGTATTTGGTTATTATATCATCGCTAGTCTCACTGAACTCTTCTGAACTCTACATGTCATGTGTGGTCTGGCGTCTCCTTACCAGCAAACTTGTCAATTCCCTAAAAAACACGCTCAGAGCGTCGTTGCGCAAAAGTGGTAGGGAGACACGACTTAGAATAAACAGACACCACGCAGAATGTTAGAACCTGTACCATTATTGCTATATCTTTCATCAATTTCGTCTGAAATCTGCATAATAACCGACAATTAGATGAATGTTATGTTTTATCGACTTCAGCTGAGCGTAGCCCTTCACACATTAAAAAAAAACCTAAATGTAAGTATACAACAATCGGTTTAATGACCAATTTTCCTGATAATAATGTAACATGGAGCAGAATGAGGCAATAATGCACAGTTAGTAAACAATAATTTTTAATTATGAAAGGAATAAATCCAAAGACGTTTATCACTGGTCATGAGAAATTATATAGTTAATATCGGGCACAAAAGCACGGCTCATTGACAAACGCAAGCAGTTGCGGGAGATTTTCATCACTGATGCTTGATCGAAACGACTGAGAACATAGATCTTCCGTTCTTTGCTTTTTCACAGTACCTGCCATTTCTCAGTACTTCTCTGTTAAAGTTACGGTCACCAGGGGTAAACGAGACTGGGTATGTTGCGCTCTTGCTTGTACCACATAAACAGGGAAGAGGAGCCGCCGCCGTTCATTTAGGACACATGTCTAATAACAGATGTCGCTGTCACTCGCTGTCGCACACGTGCGCACATGTGCAGCACTTCCGCACGTCTGCACACTGTGCAGCGTTTGGCCGGCCCTGTTGTAAGCAAATCACGAATCCAGTCCCCCCAGTTGAGACGATACTCCAGAGTCAAGCAATTTAATTTGTTGGCGCTTGTGAGGAACGAAAACAAAATCGCATAGTAAGCGGGCACGCCTTACCTTTACGTCGTTCCACTGCTCGTCCTGGGTGGTGTAGGTGTTGACCCGCAGCTGCGTGCCGGCCAGACTGACGCCCGTCATCTCGTCCTGCAGCGACTCCAGAGGGAAGGCCCCGGGGACCACGTGGTGGAGCAGCAGCTGCAACAGACCGCACCACGTTACACCATCTCACAGCATGGTAACTTGTTCGAGAACATCATAACAGACTGAGTTGACAAGATGTCATGTGATAGCGATACGCAGTCATGCAGATGTCGGTAGTATCGAGTGCACAAGGTATAAAAGGGCAGCTCATCGGTGGAGCTGTCATTTGTACTCAGGTAAAGGTTTCCGACTTGATTACGGTGCATGACGGAAATTAACAACTTTGAACGCAGAATGGCAGTTGGAGCTAGACGCATGGAATATTCCGTTTTGGAAAATGTTAGATGAGCCGTAGTAAAGTTAGTAACTTTGAAAAGAGCGCCGCAGCGCGTAGAGTAAAGCAGTCGCCCTCCGTTTTCTGGCGGTGGCGCCTTTGTCGCAATTGAAGGCTTCGTTGTCTCCCTCTAGCAGGAAAGGGGAAAAGTGGGCTGTTCCCGTTGGTTTAAGAAGTGGCTGTATAGGCTCTCGTGGAGCTTCCCTACCCAAGAACTCCACATCCTGGCCGAGGTGATGCTCCTTCAATTCCGCATCCTCTCCGCTGCCACTTCCTTTTACCAGCAAACCCGCCACTCTCCCAATCCTTTAATCCTTTCCCTTGGCACCCGAGTCCACCGTCTGGCCACCACTCGATGGCCTGACCTTCTCTTCCGCCCCCCATGACTCCACATTCACTAGTCACCTCATTTCATGCCAATTACTCTTTCTCGTATCATCGATGCATCTCACCACGTCATGCCATTCACCCCCCCCCCCCCAACACGCCACCCCCACCACCCCCACCCCCCCCAACACTGGCCTAATCCTGACAGGCCCTTCCTCTTTTCACTTCTCCATCTGTCACTCTCTGACTTCTTTCTCTTCCCCCCCCCCCCCCCCCAAATTCCACCGCCTCAAAATTGTCTGCCACCGCCATCACCGACACCGCCACGAAGAAGAGGCCAGGATAATGGCCTTTCGCTTTCATCTAACTCTTACTGTCCCTCCTCCTCTTCTTTAATCTGTCATTTAACTGTAATTCCCGGCTAGCTAATGGGCCGTTCGTTTTCCTCACAGTCCTACTGTCCCTTCTACTGTCCTGTCAGCTTTCATTTAAATATCACGCCAGCCAGTCAATTGGGCCGTTCGTTTTCCTGCCTCTTACTATCCCTCTGACTATTCTTTCAACAGTATAAAAAAAACCACAGCGCAAAAGTCAAGTCAAAAACCATAACCACCATGTCATCTCCACACCACCACACCATGTAAGAAGGAGAAGCACCCCAGAGGCGCTAAGACCGCCTCCAGCTGAGGGTCCAACCCTCCGTCATGTGCGTCTGCGTCTGCTCTCGTGGAGAGTTGGCAGTCGAGGCATCAAGAAGCGACTTCTCTGCCGGTGCTAGAGGGACAGCACGCAGACCGCGGCATCAGCGTAAGCGACGCGAGCAGCAGCTCCGGGTATGGGGCGCTAACTGCTCGTCGCGAAAGGAATCTTCCTGAGCGTGGGTCCGCATGGGGCCTAATCTGCAGTTCGGCCGTATGCTGTCGACTGGCGAGGAGGTTCTGAAAATAGGCGCGCCTTCCTGCGTCCGTTGAAACGGCTGGCAGCGGCCGGCTCGGCAGAGCATTTGGAGGTGCTGCGTTGGTTCACTCCTGGGAGTCGTAACGCACCAGAAGTTGAGTATTGATTGTTAACAGATTTTATGAAGTTTAACTGAATTCAATTTACTTATTCTTGTTAATTATACCAGCGGTATTTTTTGGGGGGTTTCCCGCCATTCATTCTCGTCTGCCCACCCCCGGGAAGGTGGTAATATTAGAAAGGGTGGTCCGTTTGTCCCCTTTTGACGACAAAAGGGGGGTGAGTCAGAGTAAATCTGTAGTTCGGATTGGTTCTTTCCCCTCCCAGCTTACCTACTGGTTTATTCGACTGTTAGCCTCTGCCATGTGTGTGAAAGTTTAAAGCACCAATGACTGTACTGTTTAAAATGCAAGGCACTAAGACCTGATCCATTCTCTCACCTACCATAACTAGTATTACTAGACTCACGTGTAAAAGATACTCTAAGAAAGAATAAAAATTCCTTTTGCCTCGTGGTAAGAACTAGTCAATTGCATAACGAATTCCTGCTCATCTGGAAGCTGTATCTTACGTAAATTTGTTTTCATGTATATTTGGCTATAATCAAGCAAGGTTGTTAATGTACGCCGTAGTGGATTTTTTATATTGTTTCTAGTCAGCAAGAACTGTTGTGTGTTTTTCCAATTCAATACCTTTTAAAATGGCTCTGAGCACTATGGGACTTAACTGCTGAGGTCATCAGTCCCCTAGAACTTAGAACTACTTAAAGCTAACTAACCTAAGGACATCACACACATCCACGCCCGAGGCAGGATTCGAACCTGCGACCGTAGCGGACGCGCGGTTCCAGACTGTAGCGCCTAGAACCGCTCGGCCACTCCGGTCGGCTCAATACCTTTTAAGACTTTTACTCAACGTGATTATGTGTTTTATACAGGTAGTTGGTTATTAGTGTGTTTTCTTGCCATGCAAAAGTTTGCCTTTTCATTACGGGTAGAAATTGTTGCCTTGAAAGGAGAATGTTGTAAAAGTTCGCAAGTCCTACCTGGCGAGCGTTTGTGTTTGCCGTACGTTAACTGGTAGAAATTTGTAAAACTTGTTTTTTATATATTTTGGAAATGTTAATGTTATTAACTGTGAGTGTCCCCCCCGTGTGCATCACTCATGCGTTTTGGTTTTTCCATTTTGAGAACTTTTGTAAACAGGATTGTCTTTATATGTTGCAGACAAGTTAGATTCTGCGCCATTTAATGAATGGAGTGAAATTCACCTGTAATTTAGCTGAGCTTGAAATATTATACAGCATCGCGTTGTATACGTTAAATGGCTTGCCTTTTACTCGCGTGAAATTTTTTATAATAATTTAATAATTTAAAAGTCCTTTCGTATCTTAAATTGTGACTTATTTGTTAAATGATTGTTGGTTTTTTTTAATATCGTAAAGTCTTGCACCAAGTTTGAATAAAGAGTGATATTGAAAATTGTGTGTAATTTCACGAGTTATTCCTTGGCACCTACTTCCACTTTACATTTTGTGTGTTGATTGAGATTAATAACCTTTGGTGAACCAGTAGTAATTTTACGGTTCATTAGGAAACTCAATATTCCGAGATCTACAGTGTGAAGAGAGCAGTGAATACCAAATTTCAGGCATTACCTCTCGCCACGGACAGCGCAGGAGCCGACGGCATTCACATAACGACCGAGAATAGCTGCGTTTGTGTGGAGTTGTCAATACTAACAGACGAGCAACACTGCCTAGCATAACCAGAGAAATTTATGTGGAATGAATGACGAACGCACCCGTCAGGACAGTGCGGCGGGATTTGGCATTAGTGTGCTTTGGCAACTGACGACCGACGCAAGTGCCTTTGTTGACAGTGCGACACCGCTTGCAGCGCCTCGCCTCGGCTCGTGACCATATCGGTTGGACTCCAGACTACTGGGAAACCGTGGCCTGGTCAGACGAGACCCGATTGCAGTTGGTAAGAAAAAAAATGGTTCAAATAGCTCTGAGCACTCTGCGACTAATTAAACCTAACTAACCTATGGACATCACACGCATCCATGCCCGAGGCATCAGTTGGTAAGAGCTGGTTGTAGGGTTCGAGTGTGGCGCAGAACTCACGACGCCATGGACCCATCTTGCCAATAAGGTGGTGATGGCTCCATGATGGTGTGGGCTGCGTTTACGTGCAATGGGTCTGACTGAACCGATCATTGGATGGAATTAGTAATGTTCTGCTACTTAGAGACATTTTACAGTCATTCATGGACTTCATTTTTATGGACGATAGTGCGCCAATGTTACTGGGCCACAATTATTCGTGATTGGTTTCAAAAACATTCTGCACAGTTGAGCGAGTGATTTGGCCACCCAGATCGCCCGACATGAAGTCTGTCGGACATTTGCGGGGCATAATCGAGAAGTCATTTTGTGCTCAAAATCCTGCACCGGCAACACTTTCGCAGTTATAGACAGCTGCAGAGGCACCGTGACTAGATATTTCTGAATGCGACTTCCAGGGACTTGTTGAGCCCATGCCACGTCGAGTTGCTGCACTGTGTCGGGCAAAAGGAGAGCAGACACGATATTAAGAGATGTCCCACACCTTTCGTCACTTCAGTGTATGCCAGTACAGGAAGCAACTTTCTAAATGAGTTGGTGGGCATTGTGGATTTTTGTGACTAAGGCCGTCTAGCTAGCGCAACACTTCATCAGCGAGGAGGTAGGATTTTTTAAATGAAAAACGTGTGTCGCTGTTAAGTACGCTGTTCTGGCACAAAGTGAGACTAAAACACTGAAATTACAAAATTGTTGAGATTCACCAAAATATTAGAGCATGTACTATGTATCCTACATCAGATATCAAATTATCTTCTATCCTAGTAAGGACGTGTTTTCATGGATCCCTCGATGAATTACTAGGTTAAAAGACATACTTCTGACTTTTACTTGTAGACTACCAGATGAAACACATAAAATGCTGTTTTACTGGTGTACCTGAAAATAAAATGTTGGAATTTCAAAAAGTAAGTTGGAAAGTATTGTGGCAGGCAAGTAACTTTGATTGAATTCTGCACTGCATTTCAGAGTGACACGCATGAAACTATTTTTCAATATAGTCACAAAGTCTAAGTAAACAACATTCATCAATTTATATGAATAGTTCAGTTCCTCGACGTTAGAAATCCTCCTCTTTGGTTACGGAGCTATTCAACAACCGCTGTGTGGACGTCTTCGTCATCGAAAAATCTGCGACTTCTGTGAATCAGTTCCTCGACTGCTGGGTATTTTCGACTGAGGTAGATATCGATGTCGAGGGTCCTCCTTCTCGACCAGCATCACCTGTGGTATCGATAGCTACGATGCCACAGCTTAGGCTGGCACTACGACAGACACCGACGACAGCGCCCTCTAGCCGGCGCTGTGGAGCTCTACGAGCGCCGCTGCAGATTCTACCCATCTGATAAAGAGCAGTCGGCCGGGACACTTTGCTTCAGCTTCGCTTCGTATAGAGACTTTGCACTGCTTACGATGGGTCTAAGGCTTCGCACCGACGTGCTCATCTGTACTAAGTTATGTATGCCTCTGTATATGCTCATGCACCAGTAAACCACATTTACTTACTTGCAGTACCGACGTGTTTTACCTCACCTGCTCCAACTCGCTTTCTTCATTCTGCCAACATTTCATTTTTCAGGAGCAGACCCACGCGCCGCCTTCCAGGCGGGATACAAAATCACCCATGTGCGTATGGCCATGGTCAGATTGTTGGTACCATTTCACTACGGATGGACGTGACATTGCGTTTGGATCATATGCGGCAGAATTTCACGGTAATTCTGTATGCGGTTCATACGTAAGAATCGTCATTGATTGTTCTCCAACTTCGGTGCATGTTTCTAGTTGCAGTGCCATTTTGATCTCACACTGTGACGTATCTGTTTTCCGTACCGCAACAGAGCTGTGGCTGCAGGAAACCTGGAACATGGTCTCTATTCTGACAATGCGCCGCTCTCATAGCGCAGCGACCTCGGTGTGGGACGACATGCCCGACTTACTTTCTGAAGACCCTGCGTACGCGGTCCATTCAGCTATTTTTTGCGTAATTGCAAAAACCAGTTCATTTTTCAGTGAAACAAAGATATATTTTGCATTTAGTGCACTGCACAAATGAAAACCCTTACAAACATACAACTCCCTTATGAAACCAGTTTTCTGAATTTTGTGTATCATATCATGTACATGCATGGCGTGGAACATCCTTGCTGTTGGTTCTGATACAGACTTCGGTGTTCCAGGGCGTTTCCTCATTGAAAATACTTCTTTGTTATCGCGTTATGCCTGTCTTTCTTCAGACTCTTCTCCATCTTGCAGTCTCTCTTGTATGTGAAAGTATAGGTTGTCGCCGAATGTGGACAATAGTGCTACATCGAATAAAATGCATAATCTTATTGTTGGGAGGAAATAAACAATCACTCATTTGATAGGGTGGAGTATATTAGCATATTAAAGCGTATTACAAACACATTCTAGTTTAAAATTTCTCAAAACAAGCAGAAATTACATTCATTTCTCGCTAACATTGCGGTAAACGGCTTTCTTCAATCAGATGCCGAAACATAGTGGGAGCTTGCAGAAACGCAAACAAGTGATGCACAGGAAGCACATAGTGCACACGCTACAATCAGAAACACGAAATTTAGTTAATTTCCTGAGCTAGAAAAAAAATGGAAGTTGCGTGTAGCACACGAGGACTGAGGAGGTTAAAATGACGTTTTGGCTGCTGCGACCATCGGATCAAAATTTAGAACTTGTAAAAGAAAGTTAAGAATCAGTTGCATAGCATCCGTACCCATTAGTTGATTACCCGCTTAAGCATAGATTATATTGTCACTGTCAATGAACTTTGTTTTACAAGTTCCAAGTTATGAAATTTTCGAAAGCATTCTGTAATTGGAGTAAAACAGCGACCGGTATAAAACGCTAAAAATCAAATAAAAAGTCTAGATCGCGGTTTCAGATTTTTATTCGTCAGCAACCGGTTTCGGCCCTTTTCTCAGACTATCTTCAGGCTTTTCCCTACTCCAATACAGTAAAAAACGTCTAAAATATAAGCTACAGTAATTACAAAGTACGATGTTATATGCATTATGGCTGCTGGTGGCGGCAGACGGAGCGAGATCCGTAGAAATAATGATATCACTGCTGAATAAGGCAGCTTTAGTAGAGATTATAAGCTGTAAGACCCCCTCCCCCCCACCCCTGTCTCTGTTGCAGGGAGTATATACGAATGCCCACAAGGCATACAACAGCGATTACAGCATGCCTGTCATTTTGTTTCTTTTGTTTAAATTAATTATGTTGGTATTAGACACGGAAAAATTTATGTATGTAATTTTCGATTTCATTTCTGTATCTATTTTTTTAATAAATTTGACTATACCAATCAATGTATCATACCTCACACTTGGTTGGTTGTCGACGATGTAATGCTGTAGGCCATGGGCGGAGCTTATAGTATATAAGTATATTAAGCAGTGACGTCCTTACTTCTAAGGATCTCGCTCCGTCTGCCGCCACCAGCAGTCATAACGGGTGTAACATCGTACTTTTTTAATTATTCTAGCTTATATTTTAGACGTTGTTCAGCCATATATTCATCCTTCTATACTGAATATGTATTATTACTGCACAGCAACAGGGAAAAGCCTGAAGCTGGTCTGAGGAAAGGGCTGTAACTGGTTGCTGACGAATAAAAATCTGAAAACGAGATCGAGACTGTATGCAGTTGATTTTTCCAATTTTGATCTGATGACACCAATAGCGAAAACGTCGTTAAAAGTGCATAAATGTGTTTAGCGACCCAGATGGCTTTCTTTATTCAGAAATAAGCTCTTAGAATAATCATGAAAACTACAAACTGAGTGAAAAATGCTTACTTCTGATTTTTAACGGTATAATATTGAAGATATGTTTACGGAGTGTGTATTGTGTTTGTACTTACTATTTGGCCAAATGTTATGCAGCTAGTTTTGCTTGACGCAATAAGATGTTTCGCAAGTGTGCGCTAGAATATCCTAGGAAAGAAAGGAGGCAAAACTGGAAAGCATTGTCTTCAAATGGTGACATCGTCACTGTGATGTAGCGATAGCAATACCGTTCAGTAAAAGAACAGTTTTATATCTCCATCGCGTACTCTTTTTATTAATGTATGACCAGTGTAAATGTGTTATGTACCGTCATCACATACAAAATGCTTGACTGGAAATAGCACATCAAGGCGAACTTCAATATCGTAAACAGCATACTGGCTGCTGAGTGCGATACTGCAGTTCACAGTAGCGAATCATTTTACAGATGCATTAAAAAAACTATAAAATTACTTTGCAATCGAGACAGAAATTTTTTTTATTACTAGAAGTTTTCTTCCTCCGCGTGATGAGTGAGGGTTGTCTTAAGTATCTATTGAGTTTAAATGACTTCAAGATGTGTGTGTGTGTGTGTGTGTGTGTGTGTGTGTGTGTGTTGAACCTTCCTTTTGCTAGCACATAGTCTACCTACTCTTCTCGCTTAGCGTCAAGGGGCGTGACTACCTTAACGTCCAAAGCGGACGGACGGATCATCATCAATATTGTAAGACTTCTTCACTCCATGAGACACTGTTGCTATGTTTGGTGTTTAATCCAGGAGATCGGCTCAAAGTATGGTGACGAGGAACATCACACTATGAGCTTTCCTCCCCTAGTCGCGAAGTACCGGTGGTGAAAATTTCCTGTCATCACGATTCGAATCGACTAGCTCCAGATCGTGTGTGTTGACGGTTGTTACCGACCTCGTCTACAAAAGCAGGTAGTGTCCTAAGAACGCAGGTTCATAGATTTCACTCCGGTGCACAAGTTTTTTTTCGTTTCCTTATAACTATTTTTACTAACGGTTATCATTCCGAAACAAAAACCATCTTGTAAGGGAGTCCGAGGCAGGGTGTGTTGTCACAAGAGTTGGATGGCACAAGTTTCAGTTTTCTGTCGTTGTTGATTCCTGGCGGTCAAAACTCAAACCACAGCACGATCAAAATACTCTGAGTAGGGAGTACGTAGTTTATAGTTCCTGGTTATAGTTTTCTGAATTTAACAGGTTTATGTGTTTTTGTAGTTACAAACGCTCATTCACTGAACAACTCTCATTAAGCACTCTGTACTAAACTAAATCTACATTCCAACTATTTTGTTTATATTTTATAACAGTTGCACAATGTTGTTCGATATCAGTATTGAGGTTAGGTTCAAGGTCTACATTTCCAGCCCGGTTCTTTATTGAAAATGTTCTTCCGGGGTTAGCTGTCACAAAAATTTCGGAGGGACTACACGGGGCAGCCTGCACTGGCAAGGGATTTATTTTCTAGCTCGTTTGTCTCAGGTAAAGATGGTGAGAAATCATAAAAGACAAACCGAAGAGATATTACTCCATACTTCATGTAAGTAACAGTGAGAAAATCAAAAAAGGAGAAATTATCAAGTCGTAAAGCTGTAACTGCTTATCTGATCAGTAAACGAACTTCAGCAAGAATTATCAGTCCCATCTTAGCATATGAAGACTAAGATTTGCTAGATCCAATGGAATCGTCATGATATCGTCCGTCCCCCCTCCCGCCCCCCTCCCCTGTCCACGTTGTCCACATAAGCTCCGGTCTCTTGATCACACTGTCTATGGGCAATTTAAAAAATTCTGTAACTCAGGAGGAGTGGATGATTAACAAACCAGGGAGCATGGTGACAATATGCGATATGCAACAAATTGTTTCTCGTGCATATCCTCTCCTAAGATACGACTTGGCAAACAAATGGTAATGAGATGGGGAGCTATTAATATCAATGGGGGCTACTCTGGGAAGAAGGTAGAGCTGGCAGAGGCTGCAAGTAAGATGGGGCTGGACGTTTTAGCTGTTAGTGACATTCGGGTAAGGGGTGAGAAAGAAGAGGAAGTGGGAGAATACAAGGTCTACCTGTCAGGAGTCAAAGCAGGAATAGCACAATGGGGTGTAGGGCTTTACATCAGGAAAGAAATTGAACCCAGCGTAGTTGCAATAAGGTATGTAAACGAACGACTGATGTGGATAGATTTGACAGTGTCTAGCAAGAAAATTAGGATTGTGTCAGTATATTCGCATTGTGAAGGGACAGATCAAGATAAGATGGATAGTTTTTATGAGGCACTCAGTGATGTAGTTGTTAGAGTAAAGGACAAGGACAGTGTTCTGCTCATGGGTGATTTTAACGCCAGGATTGGAAATCGAACAGAAGGGTATGAAAAGGTTATGGGTAAATTTGGAGAGGATATGGAGGTCAACAGGAACGGGAAACAACTCTTGGATTTCTGTGCCAGTATGGGCTTAGTAATCACAAACTCCTTTTTTAAACATAAGAACATTCACCGGTATACTTGGGAAGGCAGGGGAACCAGATCTGTCATTGACTATATAATATCAGATCAGGAATTCCGGAAGGCTGTGAGGGACACACGTGTATTCAGGGGATTCTTTGATGACACTGATCATTATTTAATCTGCAGTGAAATTGGGATTGTGAGGCCGAAAGTGCTGGAGGTCAGGTCCATATGTAGGAGGATAAGAGTGGAGAAACTTCAGGATAACAAAATCAGGCACAAGTACATAACAGCGATCTCAGAAAGGTACCAGTTAGTTGAATGTAGTCAATTACAGTCATTGGAAAAGGAATGGAAAAGGTACAGGGACACAGTACTAGAAGTGGCTAAAGAATGTCTTGGAACAGTAGTGTGTAAAAGTAGGATGAAGCAAACAGCTTGGTGGAATGATACAGTCAAGGCAGCCTGTAAAAGGAAAAAGAAGGCGTATCAAAAATGGCTACATACCAGAACCCAAGTAGATAGAGAAAGTTATGTTGAAGAAAGAAACAAAGCCAAACAGATAATTGCAGCATCGAAGAAGAAATCGTGGGAAGACTTTGGAAACAGGTTGGAGACTATGGGTCAAGCTGCTGGAAAACCATTCTGGAGTGTAATTAGCAGTCTTCGAAAGGGAGGTAAGAAGGAAATGACAAGCATTATGGACAGGTCAGGAAAACTGCTGGTGAATCCTGTGGATGCCTTGGGCAGATGGAGGGAATATTTTGAAGAGTTGCTCAATGTAGGTGAAAATGCGATCAGTAATGTTTCAGATTTCGAGGTAGAATGGGATAGGAATGATGATGGAAATAGGATCACATTTGAGGAAGTGGAAAAAATGGTCAATAGATTGCAGTGCAATAAAGCGGCTGGGGTGGATGAAATTAAGTCGGAACTCATCAAATACAGTGGAATGTCAGGTCTTAAATGGCTACACAGGATAATTGAAATGGCCTGGGAGTCGGGACAGGTTCCATCAGACTGGACAAAAGCAGTAATCACACCAATCTTTAAACATGGAAACAGAAAAGATTGTAACAACTACAGAGGTATCTCTTTAATCAGCGTTGTGGGTAAAATCTTCGCAGGTATTGTTGAAAGGAAAGTGCGAGTATTAGTTGAGGACCAATTGGATGAAAATCAGTGTGGGTTTAGGCCTCTTAGAGGTTGTCAGGACCAGATCTTTAGCTTACGGCAAATAATGGAGAAGTGTTATGAGTGGAACAGGGAATTGTATCTATGCTTTATAGACCTAGAAAAGGCATATGACCGGGTTCCTAGGAGGAATTTATTGTCTGTTCTACAAGATTATGGAATAGGAGGCAAACTTTTGCAAGCAATTAATGGTCTTTACATGGATAGTCAGGCAGCAGTTAGAGTTGATGGTAAATTGAGTTCATGGTTCAGAGTAGTTTCAGGGGTAAGACAAGGCTGCAACCTGTCTCCACTGTTGTTCATATTATTTATGGATCATATGTTGAAAACAATAGACTGGCTGGGTGAGATTAAGATATGTGAACACAAAATAAGCAGTCTTGCATATGCGGATGACTTAGTTGTGATGGCAGATTAATTGAAAGTTTGCAAAGTAATATTTCAGAGCTAGATCAGAAATATAAGGACTATGGTATGAAGATTAGCATCTCCAAAACGAAAGTAATGTCAGTGGGAAAGAAATATAAACGGATTGAGAGCCAAATAGGAGGAACCAAGTTAGAACAGGTGGACGGTTTCAAGTAGTTAGGATGCATCTTCTCACAGGATGGCAACATAGTGAAAGAACTGGAAGCGAGGTGTAGCAAAGCTAATGCAGTGAGCGCTCAGCTACGATCTACTCTCTTCTGCAAGAAGGAAGTCAGTGCCAAGACTAAGTTATATGTGCACCGTTCAATCTTTCGACCAACTTTGTTGTATGGGAGCGAAAGCTGGGTGGATTCAGGTTACCTTATCAACAAGGTTGAGGTTACGGATATGAAAGTAGCTAGGATGATTGCAGGTACTAGTAGATGGGAACAATGGCAGGAGGGTATCCACAATGAGGAAATCAAAGAAAAACTGGGAATGAACTCTATAGAGGTAGCAGTCAGGGCGAACAGGCTTAGATGGTGGGGTCATGTTACACGCATGAGAGAAGCAGGGTTACCCAAGAGACTCATGGATTCAGCGGTAGAGGGTAGGAGGAGTCGGGGCAGACCGAGGAGAAGGTACCTGGATTTGGTTAAGAATGATTTTGAAGTAATAGGTTTAACATCAGAAGAGGCACCAATGTTAGCACTGAATAGGGGATCATGGAGGAACTGTATAAGGGGGGCTATGCTCCAGACTGAACGCTGAAAGTCATAATCAGTCTTAAATGATGATGATGATGATGATGATGATGATGATCCTCATACAGTGACTTACAATGATTCCGTCCAATATTTCTTTAGGATCTCCGTGCAGAGGAATATATCGATTAAGTCTTGAAGTATTCACTGATGCAAATTTCCCACGAAGTGTGTAAACGACAGAGAGAACCTTGTGGACAAGTTCCTAGAAAAGTTTGCATAGCAAAATCCTCCAATGTAGTCAAGCAGTAGCAATATTGTAGTAAGACGTTTGCTAAAGAAATAAAGATAGAAATAGCTCCTGAAAAATAAATACAGTAACTTTAACAGATTCACCAGTTAAAAAAAGCTTTAAGAGCTAGCTAAAAATGCAAGTAAAAAAAATATCTGTTCAGGAAATAAACGAAAATAACTGGAATACAAAAAACAGAAAAGAAGTGAAAACAAGAAAGAACCAAAAATCTCAATTAGTGACGAAGAGGATGATGATTATTTTTGTTTAGTTTGTCCCAAACCACTTTGTATCAGTAAAGATAAGGAAGAATATATTCAGTGTACAGAATATAAGAAGTGGTTTCATCAGTTACGTACCAACAGGCCAAATAACTTTTGTACATTACAAAATTGTGAGTGCGCTCTAAAATGACTTCGATAATAGAGGAAATTTTTTAAATATTTAATTAAATTACTAGTTTAGAGTCTACATTTATCCTAAATATCTATCAATGCTTTATTAATATAGTTGCTCGACTTTTGTATTCTTAGTAGAATTTCTTTTTCAGTAAATAGGTTTTTCCAATCTAAGTAACCTGCGACAACCGACCCCAATGACTTTGACAACCAACCCGGAATCGACGCAGGTTGTCACGAAAACGTACCCAGATAATTTCTTTTCTGATAAGTCAAACATTGCTATGGCCTCAAGTTTGTGGGAAATATGAAATTATGAAATACACTAATGGTAGAAAGGAAAACTGTAAACACTGCCTCTTCAAAAATTGTAGCTCACAGATTGTGACAACCTGTTCCGGTCTCCCCTACATCGCAAACATCTGACAGAGAGTGCAATCATGACCGAGCGAACTAGAACAGTGTTTAAGTTACTAGACATTCTCATAGTCAAGACGAAACTAGAAATGGTTCCGCTAAATAGACTGAAATCACTTTCATTTCCCGTTTTGATTTGATCTGGTGTTGCTAATGAAATATGCAGTAATACTAGTGGTCATTGGGCACATCAGACAAAAATTCAAACCTCCTGGATTCGATACCCTGACTGCCCATTCATTTTTATACTGAAGTTAATGTGACATTCTGCATTGGCAGCGCGAAAGGCATGCTAAAAATAATTACACCCTGTGATTCAGATTCCATGTTAAACTGAAGATCCCCTGTAAATGGCTACATGAGACAGTGAAAGGAAAGGGCATGCCATCACATAACACCCCACACCTAGATAAGTACTGTAGTGTTTGAACTAACCTTCGGGTTTAGAACAGTGTACCAGAATAGGAAGGGACGGATGACCTCAGCAGTTTGGTCCTATTTGAACTTACAGCCACTACCACCAAATAGAACACGAGTCTTTGAAAACTGAAACGCACAGGTAGAATAACACGACGGATGGATAGAACAGTGTTCCATATGTGAGATATAAAGACTGTAAAGACTGTGGAGGGACGGCGTACACCTATGCCGAGTGCACTCACTCCCTTTGGAGATGAAAAAAGTTGCTCAAAAACAAAGTGGGAACGTAAAAGAAAGCGGCAGCCAAGGACGCAGTACCAGATGATTCGCCTTAAGTGAGGTAGGTAAGCGGCAGGAAACCCAAATCTAGAAATCCAAGGAGGGATTTTAGTCTCACACTCCCCGAATACAAGCTTGTTGTCTTGACCGCTGCGATACCTCAGTTTGATGCTATTTTGCCAGATACGTACAACAATTTTTTTCCTGTCCTAAGTTTAAAATTTTTGACCCGTAACTTCGAGATACAGTGTGCTTCAAAATTAAGGGTCAGTAGAAGAATAAAAGGCCAACAGCCTTGCCGCAGTGGTAACACTGGTTCCCGTCATATAACCAAAGTTAATTGCTGTTGGGCTAGGCTAGTTCTTGGATGGGTTACCATCCGGTCTGCCGAGCACTGTCGGCAAGTGGGGTGCACTCAGCCCTTGCGAGGCAAACTGAGGAGCTACTTGATTGAGAAGTAAAGCTCCGGTCTCGTAAACTGACAAACGGCCGGGAGAGCGGTGTGCTGACCACATGGCACTGCATACCCGTATCCAGTGACGCCTGTGGGCTGAGGATGACACGGAGGCCGGTCGGTAACGTTGGGCCTTCATGGCCTGTTCAGGCGGAGTTTAGTTTTAGAAGAAGGAAAACAAACACGTTGTGAGTCATTAAGGAGCACAACAGAGATCAGTAATGTGATAAAATACCGTTCAGCAAACATTACAAATAGTGTTGCAGTAGATTCTTTTTCGTCGTCTGTTTTCTGACCGGTTTGATGCGGTGAACCAGGAGTGATCCTGGGACAGCGTCTTCATCACAGAGTAGTTTTAGGACATACGTTCTCAATTTCTTGTTGAATAAATTTCGGTATGTGGCTTCCCTTACAGTTTTTGCCCCTGTAGCTCCCTCTAGTATCGTGTAAATTATTCCTTGCTGTCTTGACACATGCTACGTCCCGTGTCCCTCTCTTTACTCAGTGTTTACCACATATTCCTTTCCTCGCAAATACAACGAAGAAACTCAGTTTTCAGCATCCTTCTGTAATGCCACATCGCAAACGCTTCGATTTTCTTCTTTTCTGCTACATCAAAAGTCAAAGTGATCTAATACTAAGGGATGAGTGTAGGGGAACAGACGGAATATTCCTGCATCGCCGTTCATGGCAAGTTAGTAGCGGACGTGGTATGGCATTTTCTTCCTCCGACCTGTTACGAAGTGTCAAGGCTTTATCTGCGTCATTTGGATGAATGTCACAGAGGCAGGTTTGTGTTGTTTGGCACCAAGGAAGTCGCCGAGCTTAATGTTCCCATCCGGGGGACGGATCATCATCAGTAGTGCCACATTTCACAATCTTGCACAAACATTAAGAGGGAAATGCTGATGATGTCATGAGTGCATTGGATGACAAATCCCAGCGCAAGAGTACTGCTTTTAGACATTTAGAATCGCACACGGGAGAACAGAGATTCATCCTTGAAGATGTGTTTGTAAAAGGCTGGGAAAGGTGTCCTGCTGTTGCAGTCACGGTAAGAAACACAGTCTTGGAGGGTGGTCAGTAATGTACTGCTGTTTACATTGCTACACAAGTACTAGATGTGTAAATACACCTTCTACTGCAACCTATCCTATGGTTGATGCTGTCCGTGTAAGTAAACATTTCACTTGCAGACAACTGTGAACCGGAACATTTGCTACTTTTTATGAGTTTCTAATTTGCATTTCTCAATTACTGATAATGACTTACAAATACCTCACGTGAAATGTTCCTGTTGTCTGTTTCCTGTTTAGCTTAGTGCTCCGAAAGCATAGTTACAGATAAACCACATGTCAGGATGAATGCAGTGAGCAGTGTGAGCGCGTGGTGAGAAGTGTAAGCAGCCTGCTCCCACACTTGTGCAGACAACAGGGATACAGCGACTTACCCCGCTGAGCAGTCTGGGGTTCTCCTGGAATTTCTCCGCGGCACGGTCAGGTCCTCCCAGTTGCACAAGGAGCGCCTCGAAAGCCTTGTCCGTCGGCGCAAACAGAGTGTAAGGTCCTGGAAGAGACAGCAAAATGAATCTTATCTGTTTACGAAAGGGTGTTAGTGGCGATTAGGTGGGACATAAAAAAAGGCAAAACCACATAGAGGCAGCTGTGACGTTGCGCTCGCTAATGGAGACACAAAACCTTCATAGGATTTGTCGATGTACAAAAAGCGTATAATGAAACTATATTTTTAATAAAAACAGGTAGCAAAATAAGAAAGAATGGCATTATAATTAACCAGTGAGTTGCAGTCGTTCTACGACCTCATTTAATTTATGTGTAAATGACACGATTAAAAATGGAAGGAGGAAACAAAGGAATAAGCCTAGTTAACGACCATTATATATATAAAAATAATATATACTGACTGCCAGACTATAACAGTCACTCAGTAAGAAGAATTACAAAGAATACTTTCAAATTACAACATATTGGCAAAAATTATAATTTCAGAATACCTATACAAATCGCAAAAGTAATAGCATCCCGAAAAAACAAGAGGTGCGCTCAAAAATAGTAATAGAAAACAAAATAGTCGAGCCAGCATGTCATTCGGTCAACGACATTTCTTTTCATTATGATACAGATGCAAAGAATAAAATATAGAATTTCAGGGTGTCTGTGGAACAATAAAAAGACAACGAAACAGACGCGTTTGACCAATACTACTTTACAGACTTCAGGCTTGGATAGCTAACAAAGGGACGTAAAACGAATAGTGACGTCAAAATGAAAATTCTCTGATCTGTTAAAGGATGTAAACTAGGAGATAGAAAAAGAAAGTAAATTACATGTTAGAAATGAGCTTCAAATACTTGCAGTAACAGAAGAAACCGACAAATATAAGCAGAAGTGGAAGCCGTCTGTAGACAGAACGCAACAAGGCGGATGTCCCAAAAAAGTTTCTTAATGTATGGCCAAAGGAGTAAGCGATGTAAGTCCACTCAGAAAACGACGGAACTAAGACACTGAAGCCAGGACAGGTACCTCAAACCTGGATCTTTTTTTTTCGTATGGAGGAAATCTTCTACTTGAAAATAATCATTAGGGTGAAATTTCAATCGTGATGAGTGACTTTAAACCGACAGTCAAGAGCGAAAATGGTGTCCTTCACAATAGTCTACGTTAACTGTGTACTCCCCTGATCCATGAATGTAGATGATGATGATAATACCAAATTTTGCAAGGTGTTAGATATTCCCAGAAAAATAGGTGTATGCTCTAGGGAAAGATAGGTAATATATAACACGTATAAAAACGAAGAAGGAATCATAAGAATGGAAGACCAAGAACAGAGCGCTGAGATGTAAGAAACGGAACAGCCTTTCTCCCCTACTGTTCAACCTGTGCGGCGAAGAAACAATCACGGAAATAGAAGGAAGATCGAGGAGTGGGATAAAAATTCACGGCGAAAGGATATCAGTGATAAGATTCGCTGATGATATTGCTATCCTCGGTGAAAGTGAAGAAGAATTACAGGAGCTGTTGAATGGAATGAACAGTCTGACGAGTGCAGAATATGGATTAAGAATAAACAGAAGAAACATGAAAGTAATGAGGAGTAGTGGAAATGCGATTAGCGATAAGTATCACATCAGAGTTGGGTCCCTGAAAGAAGACGAAGTGGAGGAATTCTTATAAGCAAAAAATGCATTATGGATGAAGCACTGACGACCTTAAAAAGAAACTAGCACGGCAAAGGGGGTATTACTGGCCGAATGTAGTCAACTAGTATCAAATATTCACTTTAATTTGAGGAACAAACTTAACAGAATGTACGTTTGGAACACATAATTCTGCGGTACCGAAACATGGACGGTGGGAAAACCGGAACAGAAGAGAATCAAAGCATTTGAGATGTAGTACTACAGAAGAATGTTGAAAATTGGGTTTACTGATAAGACGTAAGAACGTTCTCCTCAAAAACAACCAAGAAAGAAATATGTGGAAATCACTGTCAAGAAGAAGGGGCGGGATGATGGGACATCTGTTAAGACATCAGGAAATAACGTCCACGGAACTAGAGAGAGATGTAAAGGGTAAAAACTGTATGGAAGACATTACAATATATCGAAGAACTAACTGAAGACGTTGGCCGCATCGGACCCATCAGATGACTGACGGCTCAAATAAAAAAAAAAAATAAATAAATAAAATAAAAAAGTATTTGTAACTTATTGTGAATCACATCACTATAGCAATATCGTTATTTAATCATTCATACAATATAAATATAACGATTTTCATCCTGATGTTTACAGTCTTACAATATGCTAGCTAGAAAATCGTTATTTAATACTTCACAAATATTAATATAATATTTCATTTATGTATAACAAGGTACCCGACAAGTGAGAAATACTTGTAGTGTTAATATTTTTAATTCTGTTCCTGCCATAGTACTGCAAATTGGAAACGTCATCTATTAAATATTTTACTATAAACGATAAAAATTTTCTATTATTATTTTGTCTCCACTCACCTGTGTTTATTGCGTTTTGTTTATTTCCTGTCGAAGTCACAGAGCTTCGAAACCAGTGGCAAATTCAGTGTGAAAAATTAATATTTTTGAGTTTTTCGTGTAGCGAGATTCTGAAATATCTGTCCTAGAAAAGAATACGTAAACTGAAACATCTTAACAGGTTAAAATTGTGGGCGCGAACCAATTAAAGCCGAAACCCTCGCAATTCGTCGTTCTAACCCGCTAAGCTATGCAGGTACGACTCACCTGACCACCTTCATAGCTCCTGTTCTGCCATTACTTTCCAAATTTCACCAAAGTTCAAGGGTCCAATTCTGAGTCCTGATCCGATATAAAATTTTAGTACGTGAGGAAATTTCACGGCAGTGCACTATCTGCTGCAGAGTTAAAGATTTTTTCCGAAACTTTATCGCATTTTTAAATTCATTCATTAAATCTTGACAATACGTGTGCATCTTGCTCTTGAAAGTTTCCAGGTCTATGCATGAGAGAGTCGATGTTCTGGAAAAGTATGTCTCCTACCCAACCGTCCGGAATTGGTAATGACGATGATATTATTTGGAACAGACCCGACAATAGATCTGAAAGTAGGTTTTCGACTGGTTACCTATCCCTCATGCCAGTATGCTGGTTTGCCTGTGAATCGCGAACAAGATTCTATGCAATATTACTAAGGAAGATGGGTGTCTTTGGCAAAGATGTATTTATGAAGTTAGCGAATTTATGGGACTTCCTAGATAAAACTATGTGTTGGACGGGAACTCAAGGCTAGGCCTTATACTGACCGTCACTACACTATCTGTTGCTACCTAAGCCTTTACGTTGGTCCTAAGACTCGTTATTCACTATGATATCCCTGGCATTAATGTCTGCACTGACACAATATTGTACTTATTTCTATTGTCAAGATCTTACCTATTCTCATTCCAGTTACTGTAAGATACTTACTGTGTTTACATTTCACGCGACAGCTCTTTACTTTGTTACGCTGAGGAGAAAAACAAGTTTCTTTTCGTTTTTTCCGTCGTATTCGAGGGATTCATCGTTCGACTTGAATTTTTAAAGATGAGCAGGCAGATACTGATTTCTGTGTATGTAAACTGCAAACCCCCTCTTCCCTTTCCCCCTCCCCCACCATGAACCACAGACGTTTCTAAGGTGGGATTGCTTGCGTGCCTTAGTGATAACGACTTCTGTACCGTATATGCAACTACAACAAAGACGAGTCTGTGAAAAGGCAAGACTAAAAGGGTTTCATACGTGGAAGAGATCTGGACACACTGGACGGTTTGAGATTGAGCATATAATGGTAAGACAGAGATTTCGAAACCAGATTTTAGATTGTGAGTCATTTCGAGAGGCTGTTGTGAACTCTGACTATAATTTATCGGTTATGAACTGCAGACTCAAACTGAAGAAATAAGAAAAAAATAGGAAATTAAGGCGATAAGAACTGAGTACATTGAAGGAACTGGAGGTTGTTGGCAGATTCGGAGGGAGTGTTAGACAAAAATTGACAGAATCTTGGGAAAGGAATAGAATAGGAGAAGAATCGGTATCTTTGACACATGACATAGTAAAGGCACGCAGGAGCAAATAGGTAAAGAAAGAAGAACTATTAGAAATCCTTGGATTAGGCAGGGGACATGGAATTTTATTGGAGAAAAGAGAAAATACAAAAATATATCATGTGAAGCAGACGAAGGGTAAAAAGATGACGAAAACGAGATTTTGACAGAATGTGAAAACTGGCTAAGCTGGAATAGCTTGGGCATGTGCAAGGTTGTAACAGCATGCCTGGCTGAGGGAGAGATTGATTCTGCCTACAGGAAAGTGAAAGAGACCTTAGGAAAAAAGTGCAGCAGCTGTAAGAATATCAAGGATTAAGAAGGCAAGCCCATACCCAGCAAAGAAGGGGAAACTGAAAGGTCAGAGGAATATGCAGAGAGGATATAAAAGGTGGAAAAACTTGTTGACAGTATTATAGAAACAGAAGAGAAAGTAGGTGAAGACGATATGGATTATTTGATACTACAAGAAGAAGCGCTGAAAGACTTAAATGAAACAAAACCCCTGGAGTAGGTGGCAGTTCTTCAGAATTACTGAGATCCTTGAGTCAGTCAAGACAAAGATTTTCAACGATGTGCAAGATACAAACAGGCGAAATACCTTCAGACTTGAAGCATGTAATACTTCCAGTTGCAAAGAAGGCAGGTACTGACAACTGTGAATACAAACGAACCATCAGTTTAATAAGTATGGTTGCAAAATATTGACACGAATTATTTATAGAAGAATGGAGAAACCTGGGTAGAAAATTATTTTGGGTTCTGGAGAAATATAGCAACACGCGATGGAATACTGACTTTGTGACTTCCCTTAGAAGATACGTCATCTGTAGATTTAGAGAGACCTTTTGACAATACGGACTGGCGTACACTCTTTGAAATTTTGAAGGTATCATTGATAAAATACAGTTAGTGAAAGGTTATTTACAACTTGTACCAGACTGCAATTGTAAGCGTCGAAGGACATTAGAAAGTTGTGAGACAGGGTTGAAGCCTATTTCCAGTGTTATTAAATGTATACAATGAGCAAGCTCTGAAGGTCATCAAGGAGAAATTTGAAAAGGGAAATTAAGTTCCGGGAGCAGAAACAATAACTTTGCGGTTTGCTGACGACAGTGCAATTTTGTCAGAGACGGGTAAGGACTTGGAAGGGTAGTTTAATCGAATGGACAGCGTGTTGGAAAGACATTATCAGATGAATATCAATAAAAGTACACGACGATAACGGAAATAGCCGAAGTAAATTAGGCGACACTTAGCTAAGGAAATGAGACACTGAAAGTAGTAAACGAATTTTGTTATCTGGGCAGTGCAGGCCGAAGATATAAAACGGAGTCTGCCAATAGCAGTAAAACGTATGCGGAAAAGAAGAATTTGTTAATACCTAAAATAAATGTAATTGTTAGGAAGTCGTTTCTGAAGCTACTTCCCTGGAGTGCAGCCTTCTGTGCAAATGCAACGTGGGCGATAGGCAATTCAGACTATAAGATATGAAACAGAAGAGTGCTGAAGGTTAGATGGGTAGATCGAATACCAAATGAGGAGGTACTGAATCGGATTGGCGAAAAAATAACTTTATGGGGCAACTTAAGAAACTGTGAAATTGGTGATGGAAGGAAGTGTGGGGGAATTGTAAAAGGGGGCCGTTTTGAATACAGTAAGCTGACTCGGACGGATGCCGGTTGCAGTATAGGCTAGCATGGAGAGCTGTATCAAACCAGTTTTCGGACTGAAGACCACAATAAATGAAATAAGGAAACTGAATAAATGTTTTCTTTCTGAAATTGATTTTTAGTTTCATTTGGATGCAGCAATAAATATCCTGGAAAACTTGATAATGAAATATGTTTACTGTCTTTGAGCGATTATAATATGCAAAAGTACTTTTCAAAGTCACAGCTTCATTAATAGGGCTCAGTTGTCATGGAAGGACCTTCATTGCGATGCAAACACGCCAAACTCGTTTCCGTAGGAGTCATAGTGCGTTCTTAGTTGCAACTTGCGTAATGGTAGTGAAATATAACCAGAGATAGATAAGAACATATGTAGATTTTTTGTTAAAATTTACAGCGTTGGCTTATCTGTGACTTTTGTTTTGTAGCCTGTAATACTAATTTTTCCGTTTAGTTTCAGCCATTGAAAAGAATTAATGATAATATTATTTTTCTGTAGAATTTGTGAATAAATATAGTTTTAAGATTAAGATAATGCTTCATAACATGTAAGTCATTATCTCTGTCATGTTCTTTGAGCCGAGCGCTCTGATGCGTGTTGTCACAGTTCGCGCGGCTTCCCCCGTCGGAGGTTCGAGTCCTCCCTCGGGTATGGGTGTGTGTGTTGTCCTTAGTGTAAGTTAGTTAGATTAATTAGAGTGTAAGCTTAGGGACCGATGACCTCAGCAGTTTGGTCCCATATGACCTTACCACAAATATCCAAATTTCGTGTTCTTTGAAAACTTCTGGCATTATTTTTGAAAACTGTGTACGTTTAATACGTCGAAATTGCTTCATTGTGATGTTGTTTACAAGATAAACCAATTACATTCACAGCTACAGTACGGGCTACAAAAAAGAAATTTACACACATTCTCCTGAATTTCGGTACACATTCCACTACAGTTGCGCAAGCGACAATTAAGAATGCTCTCTAGCTTACACATATATGCGGTTTTGCGGTGTTGACATCGAAGTGAAAAGCACTCCGTCTTCAGGCCACAAGTGGCCCATCGGGACCATCCGACCGCCGTGTCATCCTCAGTAGAGGATGCGGATAGGAGGGGCGTGTGGTCAGCACACCGCTCTCCCGGTCGTTATGATGGTTTTCTTTGACCGGAGCAGCTACTATTCGGTCGAGTAGCTCCTCAATTGGCATCACGAGGCTGAGTGCACCCCGAAAAGCAACAGCGCATGGCGGCTGGATGGTCACCCATCCAAGTGTCGGCTACACCCGACAGCGCTTAACTTCGGTGAGTTCACGGGAACCGGTGTATCAGACATCGAAGTGAAGGTCTTTACATAACAAGAGAAGCCCCGACAATGAAGCTGTGATGTCGAAATGTGCCCCGTCTGCCCAAAAGCTTTAGAGAGTGAATTAGTAGAGATTAGAGAAAAAATTTTATGGTGGCTTCAGTGCTTCATTTGTTCTACTTAGTCTGCCCCCAATTGGACATAATGCACATGATTCACACAACAATATGAAACTGTCATGAAAGACCTTCTTAAAATATTGTTCAACTCGGGAGTCTCATTCGCACCTTCTAGGGTCTTGGAGACACATCAGAGTCCATTCTGCATATTGTTGTTTCGTGGTAGGTTCGTGTTTATATCTCGTCCCGCGTGATGATTATTTCCAGAAAAGAAATGTCACGTTTTTCGTTTCGATCAAGTTGTGGCAGGTATCCACAAGTTATTTTTTGTTCGGGAGTCAAGGTCTGCGTGCTAAACTTTGCACACACTTTTCTCGTCTTCAAAACTTTCTGGAGAATGTCTGCCCACAACTAACAAGTCGAATGCACATCTGTTTTTTACAGTTCTTGCGTCAAGCTGCCACCTTAGTCGCTGCAGCACTGACGTTTCTAATACACCACGAACAAACTCCGTCTCGGAACTTTTGGAATGACTGTACACAGTGCCATGACAAAAACTTTATAAAGGACCGTAGACAGTTTTTTTTAAGCTTTCAGTTTGTCACGAATAGTCACGGTGAACCCCGCGAGATAAAGGTACATAGTTTTAATGTATCAGGAAGTTTCATAAGAGCGTAAACTGGAATTGCTTAGAGTAGTACATGCTACTATATGATCTCTACATCTACATCTACATCTGCATCCATACTCCGCAAGCCACCTGACGGTGTGTGGCGGAGGGTAACTTGAGTACCTCTATCGGTTCTCCCTTCTATTCCAGTCTCGTATTGTTCGTGGAAAGAAGGACTGTCGGTATGCTTCTGTGTGGGCTCTAATCTCTCTGATTTTATCCTCATGGTCTCTTCGCGAGATATACGTAGGAGGGAGCAATATACTGCTTGACTCTTCGGTGAAGGGATGTTCTCGAAACTTTAACAAAAGCCCGTATCGAGCTACTGAGCGTCTCTCCTGCAGAGTCTTACACTGGAGTTTGTCTGTCATCTCCGTAACTCTTTCGCGATTACTAAATGACCCTGTAACGAAGCGCGCTGCTCTCCGTTGGATCTTCTCTATCTCTTCTATCAACCCTATCTGGTACGGATCCCACACTGCTGAGCAGTATTTAAGCAGTGGGCGAACAAGCGTACTGTAACCTACTTCCTTTGTTTTCGGATTGCATTTCCTTAGGATTCTTCCAATGAATCTCAGTCTGGCATCTGCTTTACCAACAATCAACTTTATATGATCATTCCATTTTAAATCACTCCTAATGCGTGCTCCCAGATAATTTATAGAATTAACTGCTTCCAGTTGCTGACCTGCTATTTTGTAGCTAAATGATAAGGGATCTATCTTCCTATGTATTCGCAGCACATTAAACTTGTCTACACTGAGATTCAATGGCCGTTCCCTGCACCATGCGTCAATTCGCTGCAGATCCTTCTGCATTTCAGTACAATTTTCCATTGTTACAACCTCTCGATACACCACCGCATCATCTGCAAAAAGCCTCAGTGAACTTCCGATGTCATCCACAAGGTCATTTACGTATATTGTGAATAGCAACGGTCCTATGACACTCCCCTGCGGCACACCTGAAATCACTCTTACTTCGGAAGACTTCTCTCCATTGAGAATGACATGCTGCGTTCTGTTATCTAGGAACTCTTCAATCCAATCACACAATTGGTCTGATAGTCCATATGCTCTTACTTTGTTCATTAAACGACTGTGGGGAACTGTATCGAACGCCTTGCGGAAGTCAAGAAACACGGCATCTACCTGTGAACCCGTGTCTATGGCCCTCTGAGTCTCGTGGACGAATGGCGCGAGCTGGATTTCACACGGCCGTCTTTTTCGAAACCCATGCTGATTCCTACAGAGTAGATTTCTAGTCTCCAGAGAAGTCATTATACTCGAACATAATACGTGTTCCAAAATACTACAACTGTATTGTTCTTCAAAATTTGCTCTTCTCAAATGAGAGAATTTTGTAAATAGCTTTTCCAGGGAAATATAAACGAAAATATCTTACCAGTGTCATTGAGGATGCTGTCCAACGACGATTCTTTCAGAAACCTCGCCATAGCGTACAAGCCGGAAGCTCTCAGCACGTCGCTCAGAGTCTGGTTCTGCGAGGTTTGTTGGTAAACGGATTCCTGCGAGGTCGCTTCGGCAGCGTTTCTCAGGAAACTGGGGCTCTCGTACAGGGACTTGGTCGCATTTCTGGAAACGGGCGGAACGTGGTGACTCTTGACGGACTGCTTCTGTACTGTCTCCTGGCCGTTGACCTGGTTCAGAAGAGCGACAGTGTGGTCCTCGAACGGAGTGCTACTCTGCGTGCTGTACACCGCCGTAGTTGACGTGGTCGCTGGCGTTGTCGAGCGGTATCGCGGTCTGTAGAGTATCGGCGACTCCTTGCGGGAGTTCTGCAACGATGGCACTCGAACCGATGCAGGCGTTGTTCTGCGGTAAGAAATTTGCGGCCGGTACGTTAAAGGCGCTGAGGTGGTGGATGTAGTCGTGGCCACACGGAAGCGTGGAGTTTTCTGTCGCTTTGCGTCGAAGTCGACAAACTGGTTTCTGATGGGAGAAGCCGTCTGTGAGGAAGAGGCTGAGACAAACACCGACTCTGCACTGGCATCCGTAGGCGCCTGGATCGTAGGGGAGTTCTGTCTCGCCAGACCAGGCGCAACCGGCGTCGGGATGGTGGGAGTGCTGCCAAACTGGTTCGTCGCTTCGATCTCAGGATACGCCGACGGCGATGCTTGGGAGTCGACGCTCGGGGAGAAGGAGATAGAAGAGAATGATTGCGTGCCTCGAGAGGGCTGGATGTTGAAGTACTGGTAAGAAACTTGGTTGGCAATTCCGTCTGTTGGAGTAAACTGTTGCTCTTTTACTTGGGAGGGAATCACGGTATTTTTGGGTACAGTTGGCCGGGCATTTTGAATGGATGGTTTGCTTGAAATATATGTGGCTGAAGGAGACGATTCTTGTGGAGTAGTACCGGGCGATGGAAGAAATTGTGGAACTTCAGGCTGCTTGTTCGACGGAGGTAACTTAAGTTCTCCTTGTTGGAGCTTCTTGATGATTTGATCTACGTCAGGAGGAGATGACTGTCCGTCGTTCTGCGCATTTCCCGTGTTTCCTTTCACTCCCTGAACCTTGAGAGTGCCGTCCGGTTGCTCTTCTAGGAAGACAAAAGTAACTTTCTTCTGTGGCAACGTGGGAGGTAGGTTCCCGACTTCCTCGAGGCCACCATCCTGCTTGTGCCTTATCACCTCGAATTGAGCTCCCGGTGGTAGCACCCCTTTGGTCAGCTCCTCGAACGAGACGGTTGGCGGCGGTGGAGTCGTGACAGGAGTTGGTGTAGTCGACTGGATCGACGACTGCAGAAGTGCAGCCTCTTCGGGTGAGCTTACCAACTGAAGTTTGTTGCCGTTGGAGAGGTAGATAACCGGAGGAGGAGTCCCGGAGGGTCCCTTTTTGATTTCCAGTTTCGAGGGATCAGCAAGCGCGGCCTCGTCAGCGGAGTTTACCAGCTGGAGTTTGTTTCCATTGGCCAGATAGATAACTGGAGGAGGAGAGCCGGAACTTCCAGGTTTGGGCTCCACTTGCGAACGGTCGGCGGTGATGGGGACCTCAGCGTTTGCAATAGCCAACTTCAGCTTGCGAATGAGTTCCTGCCGCTGCTGCAGTTGTGTCTGGAACTGGGTCTGCAACTGTTCTACGGCCTTCTTCTGATGCTCCGGTGCGGGCGATGGGGAGGTGTAGAGCTGTGGTCGGGGTGTCGAAGTCGTCTGTGGAATCTGAGAGCGGGACGGCTGCTCCTGGAGGAGTGTTTGTAGCGGCTGCCGCCTCTGTTCCTCCCGCTGAACAGAGGTCAGGGTCGGTGTGAAGGACGACGCTTGAGTAGCTGCAGGGGTCGGTCTGAAGGACGAAGCCTGCGGCTGGAGCGTCGGCTCCGCTCCAGCAGATCTCGTCTCAGCTACATCGCTCCCGCCACTGTAATCTTTGATCTGCTGGAACAGTTGCTGTCTGTCGCTCTGGAGAAATACTTGCTCGCCAGCACCTTCACTGTGCAGCAGTCGCACTCGGTTCGAGGAATCTGTCGGCGCCACTCTAGCGGCGGGAGGCGGTGGGGCGTTCTGCGCTGCCTCGACAGAGAATTTGCTCTGCTGAGGAGTAATCGAAAATGTTCCGCCGGGCTGCGGTAGTGAGCTGTAGAACTGTAGAGGCACGCCGTTGGAAGGAACAAACACCTGCTGAGGCGCGGACTGCGTGTTCGCAGCAAACGTCTGCTGAGCAGTGGCCAGTGTTTGCTGAGCTGTAGGGAACACCTGTTGGGGCGTCGGTGAGAGAGACGGCTGCTGGGATGGCGCGGCGGAGGCTGCCGGAGACGGAGGCTCTCCGGGGAAGGTGGACTGCTGCGAGTAGAGCAGCGGCCCCTGCTGCGTGCTGGCCGGCAACTGCAGGGGTGTGAAGCGGTGCTGGATGTCCTTCAGGATCTGCGTCTGCTGCTGCAGCGAGAGCGCCCTGTTCACTGGTGCCCTTCCGGGGAACACTGCCTGCAAAGCACAAAAAAGTACATTAAATCTCTCGTGCAGAATGGCGCAGACGAAGACTGTTCATTTCCACATCTTCGTGTTTGCAAACCACTGTGAAGAGCATGGCACTGGGTACACATTAAAGCTTCTTCCCGTTCCATTTACGTCTAGAGCACGGGCAAGAATGATGGCTGAAACGTCTCCGAGCGCCCTGTAAGTAGTATTGTTTTAGCTGTGACACGAAGAGTGTTGTAGTATATTCCTAGATTTCTTATTAAAGATATTCCTTGAAACTTTGTAAGTAGGGTTCCATGTTAGTCTGCAATTAGCTTTAACATCTCCAAGACGTTCTCCCATGGATTGAACAAACCAGTGACCATTCGTACTAGCCTTCTTTACAACGTCCAATATCCCTGTTTGATATGGGTTGCACACACTTAAGCAACATTCTAGGGTGGATGGAATGAGTGTTTTGTAAGAAAACTCTTTTGTAGACTTTGCATTTTCCTAGTATCCCATCAATGAACCGAAATCTGTTACCAGCTTTACCAAATACCAAATGTTATCATCACACTTCATATCCCTACAAATTGCGACACTCATATATTTGCGTGAGTTTACTGAGTCTAGTTGCTTCTCAATGAGATGATAGTCATAAGATACCATTTTTTTGTCTTGTAAAGCGAACAATTTTAAATTTCTAAACGTTTCAAGCAAACTGCATATCACGGTACCACTCTGAAAAATAATAACGATCTGGTAGAATATCTGTGAAGCTTTCGCCAGTCGTTGGTTGACTATAAGTAACTTCATCACCTGTGAAAAGTCTGTCACTATTAACATTTTCAGCATGATAGTTACTATACAACATGAACGGCAAGGGTCCTTACACACCTCCCTGGTCCCTGCCTGAAGTGACGTCTACATTTGTCGATGACCCCATCCAAGATACCATGTTGTGCCCGCCCTGCCAAGAAAACATTAACACAATAACAAATTTCGCTTGATATGATATGCGATAATAAACGTAGTCACATGATTTGCGGATGTCAAGAAACACTGCACGTACTTGACTGCCACGATTCTACATCTACATCTATACTCTGTAAGCCACCTGACGGTGTGTGGCGAAGAGTACCTTGAGTACCTCATTCGGTTCTCCCTTCTATTCCAGCCTCGTATTGTTCGTGAAAGAAAGATTGTCGGCATGCCCCTGTGTGGGCTCTAATCTCTCTGATTTTATCCTCATTGTCCCTCCGCGAGATATACGTAGGCGGGAGCAATGTACTGCTTGACTCCTCGGTGAAGGTATGTTCTCAAAACTTCAACAAAAGCCCGTACCGAGCTACTGAGAGTCTCTCTTGCAGAGTCTTCACGGCTTTCTGGAGGTCATGTGGCAAAACTGCGTGTTGCGTTTAGTGAGAACGATGTTCTCGCAATTCATGATGGTTGGCATAAAAGAGGTCATTCTGTTCGAGACTGAAGGAATATTTCTGATGGCAATGGACGCCAATGGAAGACTTACGATTGTTGAAAACGTCCTGGATAAGCGCGGTGTACTCTGATAGAAATCACTAGTGTGATCAACTATGAGGTATTGTTACAGCGTCCGTACGAAGTAGGCACAGCAACCGGCAACTAACGAATACAGGTACGCACTGCTAGAATCGTAACAGATCGGTGTAACTCAAACAAAGTCTAACAGAAATGCTCGGGGAATTCAATCGGAATTATTGAGAGAAATACGACGTAGTTCTCACGAACCCTCTTGCAAAAATTTTGAAGAACATGTATTGAGAGATGACTGAGCGACAATTATGCTATTACCAATATACATCTCGCATAGGCAACATGACAATAAGAACAGATAGTTGTGGGTGCTTGCAGTGTCATATAGATACACAAACGGCAAAAATCGCAGCACCAAAAGTAATTAATGTACAATAATGAAATTACGGGAATACTTTCGTCCAGGTAACATATGATTAATGTAAGCGCGAGATAAGCCATTGCAGATGCGAAATGCTGGTACATTATTAACCGGTATAACCGACAGAATGTTAAATGTAAGCATACAAACGCACATGTATTGCGTTGTACAGGTGCCGGACGTCAGTTTGTGGTATGGAGTTATGCCTGTAGCATTTGATCGGTCAGTACAAGGACGATTAATGCTATTTGTCGATGACGCTGGAGTTGTTATCCGATGATGTACCATATCTGCTCGATTGCAGACAGATCCGAAAATCGAGTACGTAAAGACAACGTGTTGACACACTGTAGAGCATGCTGAGTTACAGCAATGGTATGTTGGCTAGTGTTATCCTGATGGAAAACACCCCCTGGAATGCTGTTTATGAGTCCGTGTATCTGAAGTAATCAGAAAAGAAGACTGTTTTTTTTGGACATTCATATAGAATGCAAGAGAGTAGCCTCTCCAAACAGGTCTTCAAATATCTGTTGTATAAGAAGTGAACAACAAGTTGGATCCATGAAGCACAATAGGATTTAAAAATAAAAATTGTTAAAGCTTACGAAAAGAAAGTATTTACGGAAAAAGTATTGAATATCGAAGGATTCCAAGGTAAAGGAATGAAAAAGTTGTATGAAGTGGTCAAAAGTCAGGAAGAAGTAGTGAACAGATGACAGGGTCCAGGAAGAGAAGGAGAGACCAGGGAACAAGAAACTGAAACTTGAAGTCGGTCCTTAGTTGATCCGTTCGAGAAGAAAATAATACACTACTGGTCATTAAAATTGATACACCAAGAAGATATGCAGATGATAAACGGGTATTCATTGGACAAATATATTATACTAGAATTAACATGTGATTACCTTTTCACGGAATTTGGGTGCATAGATCCTGAGAAATCAGTACCCAGAACAACCACCTCTTGCCGTAATAACGGACTTAATATGCTTGGGCATTGAGTCAAACAGAGCTTGGATGGCGTGTACAGGTACAGCTGCCTATGCAGCTTCAACACGATATCACAGTTCATCAACAGTAGTGACTGGCGTATTGTGACGAGCCAGTTGCTCGGCCACCATTGACCAAACGTTTTCAGTTGGTGAGAGATCTGGAGAATGTGCTGGCCAGAGCAGCTGTCGAACATTTTCTGTATCCAGGAAGGCCCGTGCAGGACCTGCAACGTGCGGTCGTGCATTATCCAGCTGAAATGTAGGGTTTAGCAGGGATCGAATGAAGGGTAGAGCCACGGGTCGTAACACAGCTGAAATGTAACGTCCACTGTTCAAAGTGCCGTCAATGCGAACAAGAGGTGACCGAGACGTGTAGCCAATGGCACCCCATACCATCACGCCGGGTGATATGCCATAAAAACTTTGGCCCATAAAAACAGGTACTCATCGGCATTTAACTTCTTCTTCCTTCTCGTAGTAAAAAAAAATGGTATGCTTGGAACAAGAGTACCATAACGCTGTTTAGCCTACAGTCCTGTAGTCTCAGCAATACTCCATGTCTGCCAAGCCAAAATGTTAGCATCTGGAAATGCTTCAAGGCCACAATAATCTGCTTGATTGCCCCATACAACAACAAGTGTCAGCCAGGTACTACCTCTAAACACTGCTTGTACATCACAGGTAAAGTTCAGATGGAGTCCACGAAAAACATTTGGACCTACTATCAATTGCTGTTTATTAAACTGCCCAGCCAAGTCGATATCAATCGCCTTCAAACTGCGATACACAGGTACACTGCGCCGCCAGCGACGACGATAACCACGTCGCAGAGGCATTGCTGTGGCACGTTAAATGCCGATGAGTACCTGTTTTTATGGGCCAAAGTTGGCAATGGCAATTGTAAAATAAAGATCAACGGTGATTGTATGACTTATTATAGACGATAGAGTGTGTTCTTCCTTTCCATATCTCTTTTCCTTATCTCGACGATGACGAATACACGCTTCCAATGTGCGTTCACCGCGATGTCGACAAACACGGATGCGACCATCATGACGCTCTAAACAGAACCGGGATTCATCCGAAAAAATGACGTTTTGCCATTCGCGCACCCAGGTTCGTCGTTGAGTACACCATCGCAGGTGCTCCTGTCTGTGATGCAGCGTCAAGGGTAACCGCAGCCACGGTCTCAGAGCTGATAGTCCATGCTGCTGCAACGTCGTCGAACTGTTCGTGCAGATGGTTGTTGTCTTGCAAACGTCCTCATCTGTTGACTCAGGGATCGAGACGTGGCTGCACGATCCGTTAGAGCCATGTGGATAAAATGCCTGTCATCTCGACTGCTAGTTATACGAGGCCGTTGGGATCCAACACGGCGTTCCGTATTACCGTCCTGAACCTACCGATTCTATATTCTGCTAAAAGTCATTGTATCCCGACCAACGCGAGCAGCAATTTCGCGATACAATAAACCGCAATCGCGATAGGCTACAATCCGACCATTATCAAAGTCGGAAACGTGATGGTACGCATTTCTTCTCCTTACACGAGGCATCAAAACAACGTTTCACCAGGCAACGCCGGTCAACTGCTGTTTGTGTATGAGAAATCAGTTGGAAACTTTCCTCATGTCAGCACGTTGTAGGTGTCGCCACCGGCGCCAAACTTGTGTGAATGCTCTGAAAAGCTAATCATTTGAATATCACAGCATCTTCTTCCTGTCGGTTAAATTTTGCGTCTGTAGTATGTCATCTTCGTGGTGTAGCAATTTTAATGGCCAGTAGTGTATGTACTAATATACTCGCTGGCTGAGCGAGCACCCCGGAACCGGTGTGGCCGGTGCGTGTGTCGCGGTCCAGCTGGCCGCCGGCAGGTGGAAAGCGAGAGCTGCCAAGGCCAGCGGCGTAGGCGCGTGTGGGCGCGACCGCGACCGGCCGCCCCACTTAGCGGGTTCGTCGACTCGTCTTCGCTCTCGTCTGCTGCCGGGAAGAGCAGCGCAGAGCAGCGCCGGGAGAGAGCGGTCCCGGCGGCTGTTCCACACGTGGGCCTGCCGCTCTTCGTTTCGCTCTCGTATCTTCATTAGTTGCAAACTCAAACTTTCCGCAGATGACGAGATCATCCGTGACGACGATTATTTTTTTCTTAATAACAATGTTTCATCCTCATGTAACTCAGGTGGTATCATTACCTGATTCGTCTTATTTCCAAGCCATCATCTACGTGAATGCATCATCATCTGATAATGACATGGCAATACATTTGAGCGTCCTGGAGCTGATGCAAATTAAAACGAAAATTTACAAGACTGCCACCAGAGGTACTATAAGGAGTTAACGACGATGTGCTATACACTGAAGCGCAAAAGAAACTGGTATAGGGATGCGTATTCAAATGCAGAGACAGGTAAACAGGCACAATACACCGCTGCGGTCGGCAACGCCTATGTAACACAAGTGTCTCGCGCAGTTCTTAGATGCGTTACTGCTACTACAATGGTAGATTTTCAAGATTTAAGTGAGTTTGAACGTACAGTCGGCGCACGAGCGATGGGACACAAATCTCCGAGGTAGCGATGAAGTGGCGATTTTCCCCTACGACCATTTCACGAGTGTACCGCGAATATCAGGAATCCGGTAAAAATATCAAATCTCCGACATCGCTGTGGCCGGGAAAAAATCCTGCAGGAACGGGGCCAACGACGACTGCAAATTACTGCAGATTTAAATGCTGCGCTATCAACAAGTGTCAGCGTGTGAACCATTCAACGAAACATAATCGATATTGGCTTTCGGAGCCGAAGGCCCACTCGTGTACCCTTGATGACTGCACGACACAAAGCTTTCCGTCTCGCCTGGCTCAAAAATGGCTCTGAGTACTATGGGACTTAACCTATAAGGTCATCAGTCCCCTAGAACTTAGAACTACTTACACCTAACTAACCTAAGGACATTACACACATCTATGTCCGAGGCAGGATTCGAACCTGCGACCGTAGCAGTCGCGCGGCTCCAGACTGTAGCGCCTAGATCCGCTCGGCCAGCACGGCAGGCCGTCTCGCCTGGGTCCGTCAACATCGACATTGGACTGTAGATGACTGGAGACATGTTGCCTGGTTAGACGAGTCTCGTTCCAAATTGTATCGAGCGGATGGAGACAACCTCCTGAATCAATGGACCCTGCATGTCTGCAGGGGACTGTTGAAGCTTATAGAGACACTGTAATGGTGTGACGCGTGTGCAGTTGGCGTGATATGGGACCCCTGAAATGTGTAGATACAACTCTGAAAGGTGACACGTACGTAAGCATCATGTCTGATCACCTGCATCGATTCGTGTACATTGTGCAATGCGACGGACTTGGGCAGAATTGCTACAGAGTGGCTCCAGGAACACTCTTCTGAGTTTAAACACTTCCGCTGGCCAGTAGACTCCCCAGACATCAATATTATTGACCATGTCAGGGATGCCCTGCTATGTGATGCTGAAAAGAGATCTTCATGCCCTCGTACTCTTGGGGATTTAAGGACAGCCCTGCAGTTAGTGTTGTTAGTCGAGTCCGTCCCACGTCGGGTAGCGGCACATCTGCGGACGTCCTCGCGGAGACCCTACACGATATTAGGCAGGTGCACCAGTTTCTTTGGCTCTTCAGTGTATGATGAGAACTATAACATTCACTTCACTCTGGGAGAAGTATCAAATTCAAGCGAAGATTGTAGAGAAACGTAAAATTGCGTATCAAATGAAAAAATGAAGAAGGTTTGGCTGTCTCTGGCTAAACGATTGATCAATCACATGTACGAGCGGGCTTCAAAAATAAGCTATGACAGGCCAAGCAACTTATATTAAACGCTGTGCTACACTTCAAAGTAAGACAAGTACACGATATTACACATATAAAAAAACGTTTTGCATCACCCCGATATGTCGTGCAGGCGTGTAGATACTCTGTTCCTGTACCAATGGGAAGGTCACCCTCGACGTTATTTGTAAACACACAAATAGTTAGTTTGAGCACTACCTAGGGGCAGAACGTCGCACTCGAAAGGACAGCAGCATTTCAGCTGAACGTAAAGCACCAGCAGGGACGCATTACAGAAGTCTGTGGAAAGGTGGAGAGAATATACATCATGCCACGAAGGAAAGTCGCAACCAACGATCGGGCCCGCTTCATCACGTTACGCACGTAAGATTTCGTAACCAAGGAAACTGTTCGACGCGTGTACAAAAGTCAAAGCGATGCCGTGCAGACGTGGAATCGGTTCCAGTTGACATGGAGTGTTAAGGACTTACACCGGAAAAGCCGTATATGTTTGACAGATGCACAGTATGATCGATATATACGACTTTTGGGCCAAAGGAACCGTGGGCGGAGTTCCCCAGAACTGAATTCGCCGTTCGAAGAGGCTACAGGACGTCATTTATCAAATCACATTTCTAGGAGATGATCTCATGGTGCGTATCTCCATTCCTGACGAGCATGGTGAGCATCACGTTGCACTCTGTAACACCACTGACCCCTTTGCAGAAAGACAAGAAATCATGCATAATGAACGCCCCAGGATTGGCGTCGTGTGTTTTTTACAGACGAAAATCGGATCAGTTTGTATTCTGTTAATCGCTTACAGCGTGTTTGGAGACAACCAAGTAATATCGAACGCCTCCAACACTGAGTCCCACATGTGCAACAAAGTGGTGGCGGAATGATAATCCGTGGTGGTTTTGCATGGGGCCACAGTACACCTCCCGTGGTTGTCAGTGGAAATTTCACTGTTCTACAGTACAGAGACTGGCTTCTGCAACCAACAGTGGAACTATATCACCCACATTTTGGTGACAACTTCCTCTTGATGGATGATAGCTCGCGTTCTCGTGAACATGTTCCTTTCGCATGCTAGGGTCGTCATAATATAGGAGCCTGCCGACTTCCCGTACATGAACCCAACCGAGCATGTGTGGTATCGACTGAAGCGAGCTGTTTTTGGACAAAGACAACTAACTACTTCACGCGACTTACGCATAATCGCCGTTTAAGAGTGGGACAATTTGGATCAGGGCTGGTTTCATGATCTTATCGATGGTATGTCATGACGGATTCAAACCTGCAGTCCGAGAAAGGGGACTTTCCACGACATATTGACGTTGGAGTGTCGTAAATCAAAAATGTTCAAATGTGTGTGAAATCTTATGGGACTTAACTGCTAAGGTCATCAGTCCCTAAGCTTACACACTACTTAACCTAAATTATCCTAAGGACAAACACACACACCCATGCCCGAGGAAGGACTCGAACCCCCGCCGGGACCAGCCGCACTGTCGATGACTACAGCGCCTTAGACCGCTCGACTAATCCCGCGCGGCTGCAGTAAATCCCTCCCTCCTCCCACATGGTTAATAGACGATTTTATTGTTACACAGATGCTTTTCTTACCTGATGATCTGGACGTATTGCATGAATCTATATGCATGCTTCAGAGCCAGTTTTTGTTTTCTGTGTTGTTTTGAAATAAAGGAGTGATGTAAGACTTTTGTTGATATGTGTATTTTTCATCACAGTCATCAAGTCTCTGGCGACAAAGGTCGGAACGCCTTATCAATCTAACACCATCAACATTTGTCTTCAGATAACAGCCACCGTCTCCCACCATGTCGTCATATGACAAAATTTCAACAATTGTTTAGTTATTAGATGACATGAATCTGCTCCTCTCTCACGGAGTCATTCGAGAATCGCAGGCTGGACACAGCCCATATTGATGTCACTAATGGGTGTCCGGATACTTGTGATCATATAATAGCGGCATATATATTGTGGTGTGCGTACTGTAAGACCTTCGGTACACACACCATCAGATTATTTGACTTGTCGCTCTAACGAAGTAGGCGAGTGTCAGCAATATGTCTCGTGGTCTTATCGTGGCGTGTTTATCTTCTGCCGTTAGGTCAGACGATAGAAATGCCGCTTGCACGCTTAGAGTAGCAGATTGACGGTGACCAACTTTAGACAGAACTTAATTAATTTCCACACACATTTATTAAAAGAATAAAAATCATAGACATTACGTAACTTGATTATGGATACTGTTTACAATTGACAATCTGAAGTTCCTTTGGTCTTGGTACGCTAATCTTATTCTCACATATCTCTGATACTTGACAAAGTGTCTATTCATTTCTCTTCATGGATATGTAGAGGAATATGGTAATCTTATTAGGCACATACTGAAACTTGACTATAGACTGGTACAGACAAATGCAGATTAATGAAGACTGACTAATCGGAGGTCTGTACACTCGTTATAATACCTCGCGCGTTCTGGTATCACTGCGCGAGTGTGATCCGCGAGGAGAAAAGGTACTACGTTAGCAGCGATCTCATTGTCTTATGGACGCTGATGACCACGCTGTTTAGCGCCCGTAAACCTCAAACACAACAACAACATCATTGTCTTAGTTACATATTAATACGCGGATCGATGGAAGCAGAATTTGGTCCGTCTCTAAGACAGCGCCATCTCGTAGTGCAGAGACGGACGAGCGCTACACCTGCGGTGTTGTGCTTAGCGGGGCGCGCTCTATTGGGAAAGTTATGTACGCGCTGACTACGCGGAACTATGTACACAACATATATATATATATATATATATATATATATATATATATATATATATATATATATAATTACTGACAGTGTGGGACGATAGTGACAGTTTTTGTTATTTTGCTGAAAAAGTGTCCTGACTTTAGCTGATGGGATCTTTACGTAACCCGTCTAAAGCGGTTTGTGCTCAGAAACTACTATGCAGTTTTAAGGACTTGTGACTTCTCTCTTTAGAGAGATGTTCCCACCACTTGTTGGAAATGGCTACCGAAAGTGTGCTGGAGTTCAGTTCCGTCTTAAGGCTGCTTTGCTGAAAGGCTTAGATACTGACAAAATTTTGTGTAGCAGCTCAGAGCCCGCGAAATCGAGGAATCGGTTACCATCTTTCATGGGTATAGGAGGCAAGTTGTCCGGTAGTGGAGTAGAGGAGGTGTTTCAGTGTTCTTCAGATTTCTGAAATCTGGACTTAGTGACCTTTACCATCAACAAAGTAACATTTCTAATACGGATAGCCTACAAGAATTCGAGAGTGGGGATGTACTTCTGCATAGTTGCATCTAGCTTTTAGAGTTTGGCGAGCTCGCGGGTGCTCGGGGGGGGGGGGGGAGGGGGGGGGAGTCTCATATCACAGCATAGGCTTATTAACTAGCTGGATGCGGCGTTTAATAAAAGTGTCAGGCTTGGCGAGGATTAACTAAAGCCAATGAATTACATTTGTTTATATGTTTTTGTGTGACCCATTACTTAACCACTTGGAACTGTTATCTAGTTTATCTTTGTTGAACCTATGGACGGTATTTGGAATGAGCCAGCCGAAGGCTGCAAAGTGCCTGTATCAGTTGGGTTAACGACTGAGGAGCTTAACTGACGAAATTTCCACGTTTAGATTTTAAATGGAATTTGCGAGTAAGAGGTTTTCCGACTAAAGACCTGAAACTTTCCCGCTCCTACCTGGGTGGAAGAAAAAGCAGATACGTTGCGTGATCTCTTCGGACAATTTCTCCTCGTTGCTTCCTCCACTCCGTTGAAGTCAGCATTATTATTGCATACCTTCTACATTCTCTTTAATTGTAGTGATGTACAAATTCTCACAAATGAAAGCAAATATAATGAGAAATTTGTAAAAGTAGAAAACAAATTTCTGTGAGAACGTTACGTATTACCGTTTCCATTGTTTCTAGTTTACAAGGGGAGTTCTCAGCTGAGATCAAAGCTTTCGTAGCGTGCCAAAAGAACCACGTATAGGAGACCATTATCGTAGCATGTCTGCAAAACTGTAGGCGTTTCCCACCATCAGTTTGCTTACAAAATGCGTGTAATTTTGCTACCCTGAAAGTGGTCATAGCGCCGTATGTTTTTATATGCACGTGCTTCCTGTAGGAGAAACAAGGAATTATATTGATATTCTCCTCTGTGTACGATAATTTAAAACAGTTGCTTCTGTCACCGTGTGCTTGTGCTTAGCTTTGTTGGGATACAAAATTCAACAGTAAAGACTTTCCTTCAGTTTGCTTCACTGACAGCTACAAGACAGCAAGAAGAAATAAACTCTCGAATCTCGTTCTTGGGAAGAATGACGGAAAGTCTATTTATCTGCAGAACTGGACGCACAAATACACTCCTGGAAATTGAAATAAGAACACCGTGAATTCATTGTCCCAGGAAGGGGAAACTTTATTGACACATTCCTGGGGTCAGATACATCACATGATCACACTGACAGAACCACAGGCACATAGACACAGGCAACAGAGCATGCACAATGTCGGCACTAGTACAGTGTATATCCACCTTTCGCAGCAATGCAGGCTGCTATTGTCCCATGGAGACGATCGTAGAGATTCTGGATGTAGTCCTGTGGAACGGCTTGCCATGCCATTTCCACCTGGCGCCTCAGTTGGACCAGCGTTCGTGCTGGACGTGCAGACCGCGTGAGACGACGCTTCATCCAGTCCCAAACATGCTCAATGGGGGACAGATCCGGAGATCTTGCTGGCCAGGGTAGTTGACTTACACCTTCTAGAGCACGTTGGGTGTCACGGGATACATGCGGACGTGCATTGTCCTGTTGGAACAGCAGGTTCCCTTGCCGGTCTAGGAATGGTAGAACGATGGGTTCGATGACGGTTTGGATGTACCGTGCAGTATTCAGTGTCCCCTCGACGATCACCAGTGGTGTACGGCCAGTGTAGGAGATCGCTCCCCACACCATGATGCCGGGTGTTGGCCCTGTGTGCCTCGGTCGTATGCAGTCCTGATTGTGGCGCTCACCTGCACGGCGCCAAACACGCATACGACCATCATTGGCACCAAGGCAGAAGCGACTCTCATCGCTGAAGACGACACGTCTCCATTCGTCCCTCCATTCACGGCTGTCGCGACACCACTGGAGGCGGGCTGCACGATGTTGGGGCGTGAGCGGAAGACGGCCTAACGGTGTGCGGGACCGTAGCCCAGCTTCATGGAGACGGTTGCGAATGGTCCTCGCCGATACCCCAGGAGCAACAGTGTCCCTAATTTGCTGGGAAGTGGCGGTGCGGTCCCCTACGGCACTGCGTAGGATCCTACGGTCTTGGCGTGCATCCGTGCGTTGCTGCGGTCCGGTCCCAGGTCGACGGGCACGTGCACCTTCCGCCGACCACTGGCGACAACATCGATGTACTGTGGAGACCTCACGCCCCACGTGTTGAGCAATTCGGCGGTACGTCCACCCGGCCTCCCGCATGCCCACTATACGCCCTCGCTCAAAGTCCGTCAACTGCACATACGGTTCACGTCCACGCTGTCGCGGCATGCTACCAGTGTTAAAGACTGCGATGGAGCTCCGTATGCCACGGCAAACTGGCTGACACTGACGGCGGCGGTGCACAAATGCTGCGCAGCTAGCGCCATTCGACGGCCAACACCGCGGTTCCTGGTGTGTCCGCTGTGCCGTGCGTGTGATCATTGCTTGTACAGCCCTCTCGCAGTGTCCGGAGCAAGTATGGTGGGTCTGACACACCGGTGTCAATGTGTTCTTTTTTCCATTTCCAGGAGTGTATGTTGTTGTGTACAATAATGTTTTTAATTCTCTTCGTGGTGTAGAAATCTCCAACGTTTTACGTGCTTATATGGTGCTTCCCGTGGCATTGCCTGCAACACAGTACCTGCGGTCATCAAGAAGGACCAGGTAACACCAAATAATAATAATATAGCCATTATTCGTATTTTTCTGCTCCCAGTCACATTTATTTATTTTATATTTAATTTAACATATTGCAACGCGTTTCAGGCGTGTTTTGCTCATCACCAACCGTTTACACACTCATGTAAATGTTACTTAAAGATGAAATTTCTTAATCTAAATTAACATACACGTTTTGTTCACTGATCTGTTGCTGAAGCGGCTATTGGGACGTTTGAGGGTAAGGTGTGGATCACTGCTTGACCAGGAAATGATCTCTGCTGATGAGGAGTTGTGCCTTGTTGTTTGGTGTGACTGATATTATGGCCTGTGTGGGATGCAGAAAGTTTTGCATCTCTTGGTATACCGTGATAATCGTGTGATAGGCTTTTTATATGTCAGATGTCCACTTAAGATTTTGGCGTCCCAACACAAACAACTTAAGTAAGAGGCTTATTCACAATAAAAAACTGTCAGATACACATGTTGAGGCATCTAGCATTTACAGAATTACCTTCAGTGATTGAGACGATTATGCCAGAGAGGCAGATACAAAAGACCTTGATTGAAAAAACATTTACTCAGCTACAGACTGGATTAACGTAACAAATCCGCTGTAGCAACGCACGTTAATGACACAGGCCACCCTCTGAAAACTGGAGTCAACCTTGAAGCTTTGCTCAAAAACATAAAGAAGTAAAAGGATGAATGTCATTGAAGAAAAGAAAATATTCATTGAAGTACAAAAATGGAAATAATATTGTTAATGAGATGGTTGAATTGAAAAACTCATAATTATTCAGTAACCGTAAGCCAGTTCAAACTAAGATATGCCAGTGAGAAGAAGACGCTTAGGTCAGTATCGCTAATATCGCTATAAAGAAACCACAGTCGATACTCATCCACGTGCTGCAAGGGCTGTTATGTAGAAAAGTTTTTGCGAGGAAGTACCTAGAAGAGAAGTGTTAGATTAAACAGTGCAATAGCGTAGCGATACAAACCATTGTTGCTAGTGCGCCAACGATGGAAATGAACCTTTGGAACGCCAAAATCATAAGTGAGCAACTGATGCATAAACAGTTTGTCACACGATTAACTCACCCCACAGGTCGTACTGTCAATCACAACAAACAACGAAATGTATCTGCACGCCAGCGGAAGGCTTCCCTGGATATCGTTTTCTGGCCATTCACTGACCCACCCTACCCTCAAATGTTCAATAATCACTCCAGCAACCGATGAGTGAACGGAACAAATGGTTCAAATATCTCTGAGCACTATGGGACTTAACATCTGAGGTGATCAGTCCCCTAGAACTTAGAACTACTTAAACCTAACTAACCTAAGGACACCACACACATCCTTACCCGAGGTAGGATTCGAACCTGCGACCGTAGCAGTCGCGCGGTTCCGGACTGAAGCGCCTAGAACCACTCGGCCACCACGGCCGGCCAGTCAACGGAACAGCTCTTTGTCAATTTATATTAAGACATTTTATCTTTAAGTAACATTTATCCTTATGTACAAACGTCTGAAGATGAGAAAACATACTTGAATCCTCAAAACGCCCTACAGTTCACTGAATTAAACATAAAATAAGTAAATTCGACTAGTACCTGTGCGTCTACATCTACATATGCACTCCGCTAGTACTACCAAGTGATGTGTGGCGGAGGGCACTATTCGCGTCAAAGTCATATTCCCCCCCCCCCTCCCACCACCACCCCTTCCCCCCACTGCTCCACTCGCGGATCGCACGAGGGAAAAACGATTGTCTGAACGCCTCAATACGAGCTCTAATTTCCCTTATCTTTGAATGGTGATCACTGCGCGATATGAAAGTTGGAGGTAGTAATATATGATCTACATCCTCGGCGAAGATTGTATTTCGGAATTTAGTGAGCAGCCCCTTCCGTTTAGCGCGTCTTCTATCTGCAAGTTATCCCACATCAAACTTTCTATAAGATCTGCAACGCTCTCGAGATGTCTAAATGTACCGGTCACGAATCTCGTTGCTCTTCCTTGGACCTTCTCAATCTCTTGAATCAGAGCCAACTGGTACAGACGAACAATACTCTAAGACTGGACGAACTAACGTATTATAAGCAATTTTTCTTTGTTGAAGGACTACATCGCTTCAGGATTCTACCAATAAGCCACAAACTAGAGTTCGTCTTTCCCGTTACTTGTGTAATCTGATCATTCCATTTGAGATCATTTCGAATAGTCACACCCAGATATTTGACGGATGTTACCGCTTCCAAAGACTGGGCATTTATTTTGTACTCTTACATTAATGGGGATTTTCGCCTTATTATACGCAGTAGGTTACACTTACTAATATTGAGAGATAACTGCCAGTCATTACACCACGCATTTATTTTCTGCAAATCCTCATTGATTTGTTCACAACTTTTGTGTGACACTACTTTCCCGTGACTACAGCAACATCGGCAAACAATCTAATGCCGCTGTCAATACCATCAACCAGATCGTTTATGTAAATCGTAAAAAGCAGCGGACCTATCATGGTATATACCGTAAGCACGCACTTTTTGGAGCAGGCGACAGTAGAAAAAAGTAGAACCAATTATTCCTCACTCAGGTTTCCTAAATTTAGCTAGCACGGCCACTATTAAGAATAGGTTATTATTATTTTTACGTTGCCTCTTTTCAAAACTTTTGCCGTCCTATACATTTGGCGAATGTTTTACTTATTTTATACTAAGTACAGTGAATCATACGTCTTACTAGTTTGTTTTATCCCTTACGTAGTATTGTTAGGAGGCTGAGTCACGTGACGTGGATGGCTACAGTAGCGGCTTACCGCTTCGTTAACGCCAATGCCACAGGCAGTAAATGTAAACTCCGTCCACAAGCCATGCCGGCTCCATTGCTACCGTCCGACAGCCGTGTCGTCCTCCGACAATGGCGTCTTTGGATGTGGCTTGAATGGGTGTGGGGTCAGCACACCACTTTCCCGCTCGCTGTCAGTTTTCGCGACCTGCAGCCGCTGTTACTCGATCGAGCAAGCAGCTCCTCAGCTAGCATCACGAGGCTTAGTGCACCAGGTTCCAGACCTTCCACCGAGGACAAATCCATTGCAGAACTAGGAATCGAACCCGGGTCTTCCGCATTGCACTCGGCCGTGGAAACTGTCCAGCTGAGGAGGCGGTCGACACCGACAGTAGTATTTATTAAATAAACCATCGGTCGTAGAATAAATTGCTATGGCACTGGTTCATTCCGATAGAGCCTACCTGGAAACAGGTTGTAATGGTTCTTTATTTACGTGACCATTACGGCCCTCCAACCCCAGTTCTCGATACCAGTAATATCGTACTACTTTTCTGCGAAGTAACAGACATATTTTTGTGACAATATTCACATTTGGTTTTATTAATGTATAGGTACTCCGATGTATCGATTTATTGCAGTGGTATGGTTCTTGTGTGTATTCATTTCTGTGAGACTGTCATAATCTTTGACTTACTTGTAACCCTTTTGGCGCGAATGCGCACAGAGCAGTTTTTGTTTCACTTTGCAGAAGTTAAGTAGTTATTTCGCTTTGCAAAATAACAGTCAAGTCTTGTGTTTGCTTAAAGTGGAAATTAAATATTTGAAGATTGATACAAAACTGTTTTCTTGATGATGGGACAATTAAGAAGAAGTATATGTGAATTTACAAGAAGTTTAATAAAAATGTGGATCGTGAACACCAAGCCAAAAATTATTTCTACCATACCATTGTTCTTATCTGGAATTGTTTGATCTTTAAGAATTTCCTCAAACACGCATTTGTTAGGTCATCAAATATTGCTAAAATACAGATCTGGACCTTCTGGCAGTCAAAGTGGAATCACCCTAGAATCAACAAGATGAGCCATAACAACTTCGACGAAATCTACGTGGGAATCCATTCAAGATAAGTGCGAAAATTACTGACTTTTTTTACGGTGACTTCATTATTTCCATTCTGACGATACCATCCACAGTCAATAACATTGTTGTTGCCCGATAAAGCGAACATATGCTGCGTGAGCAACATTATTAATCTGATTTCTAACCTACTTTGCAAGTGGTGGTATTGTTGGAAGGTACACTTATCGCTACGATCAATTTCACGAGTAGTAACAAAGTTTTACGTATATCGAAAAAAAACCTGCGACAGTGAAATCTGGTCATGCTGTGTTAGTTTTCAAAATATTCTACCTATTTACGTTTCATTTTTCCAACGATGAATTACTTGGCGGAGAACTTGGTTGCAGAAGTCTGCATTTTGCCTATTAAGGAAAGTTCTAAAAGTTCTACCTCAAAGGCCCCTCGTCATCAGAATGGAAATACTTTCCGCTCGAAGAGGAAAGGGGAAAAATCATTGGGTCTATAGATGGAGAATGAAGCAAAATCTGAGAGCCTAAAGAAGCAGCATGTGGAACTGTGATCTGTACAGAATCAGCTGGGTGTTGTAGCGTACAGCTTTCTACAACACTTTGTCTTGACATCCTCCCATCACTCGTAACCTCGTCTGGAGATTTTGGTAGTACGCTCCTGCGACAGTTTTCCTCTTACGAAAAAAATCTGTTAGCATTACACCACTGCAGCCAGACGTTACTGAACTCACACAGAGGATTAACGACAGAAGTATCCTCGCCCTGATGAGTGGTCGAAGACACTTTTAAAAGAAGAAGCTTACTATCATAAAGAAACTCAGTCCTTAGAAGAATGTCCATATAATGACATACAACAGAAATATCTCTCCTGTGACGTTGTTTGGGATCTGCGTACGCAATGAACCCTAGACTCGTGGTAAACGGCGGCGTGAAGATCCGGGACGCTGCAGGGCTGTACTGACGACGTGTGGCAGCTGAGTTCCTGCGGGTAAAGACCAGTATGAACTGGGCCGGGTCTGGCTGTGTGTAGCACTGAGACGAAACATCTGGTACTGCCTACTGAATGCACTGGAACTGAACTGCTAATGCGGCCGGACGGAACTGCTAGTAGTGCCGACTTGAGGCGTAGGGCGTAACTCACCTAGCACGGTCCGGCGGTGACCTAAATAGTCGAGAGCGGATCGTGTAACTCCGTGGTAAGCTGCCCTGACCATACAAGGAAAATATCTCGGTGTTGATGAAAGTCGTTTACACTCTTCATCATGGCGGGGCGACTGTCCGCGCGACCTGCATGGTGTTCGGATGAATCGATTACTAGGCGTTTTACGACTGTGGTTTAAGGCCGTTTCCTACTCTCGTTTTGGAAAACGCTGGGCTGGTTCCAAATTTCCACTTCAGAAAAGTTAAATAAAAATAAATTTGCCAATATTTGAGTACGGAGGACCCAATACTAGACGATAGCAGCACTGAGAAGATCACACCTAAGCAGCCGTGAAGAGGGCTCAGCAACACCATGCCAGATGACATTGGTGAATCCACATGAGCTCACTGCAGCTTTTGCCCCTGTGTTTCCGGATGATATAGACGCCACCAGCACTCATAATTAGGTAGCTAAAGACGTCATCTTGATTTACCCAACATGATTGTAACATTTCCACTGTTGGACGGTGCGAGTAGTGGCCGCTACGTTTGTCATGTCTAAAATGATGGGCGCGATGTTAAACATTGTTCCATGACTTTTCCACTAAGACCTCGTTTTTATACGCCGAACTTAGGAGCCACCAATTCTGTTGTGATTCGAATCTGGTCTAGTTTGCCACTTCGTTCTTCGTCAGTGAAGATAAACATGTTGAAAACTGATGTATGACTGATTTTTTATTTTTTTTCACTATCGAGCTATTGTGATAGCTGGTCCTCGGGTACCAGAGCCATTACTTCTTTTGCTTTACAGATAGCTGATCAGCCACTTCGTTCTTCGCCGTTGAGACTTTTCTGGCTATACTGGAACGTCTGCGCCGCCTGACCACTGTTGTCATATTAGGATATTGTGATGTTGCCGCACAGTTCCATCAATTCAGTAAGGATTGTTGCAACGTTGTTCACCCCGAGATGCAGAAAATAATTTACCGTAAGATACTCAACCGTATCAGTGGGCTGCGCTGTTTTGTTTTGCGTAATTTAACGGAATACAATAGTACTGTGGCGTAGGAAATTCGACATGAATTCTATGTTCGTAGTCACCAGAACGTGGTCTTTTTTTCCATACTTTGAACACTGAGGACCCAGTCGAATACTTTCATTGTTTCACTACATTTAATCAAAATTCTCAGCTGTGTGGGACTCGGTAAACGATTTTTTAAAGCTACAAACCAATACGGCAACATAAAGAATGTAGCACCCGAAAATACTTTCATAGCACAGTAATAATGACAATAAATGTTTCAGAGATAAATAGAGGTTTGTGAAATATTTACATAGATAAGAAATGTGGGACAGTATGGGTGAGTAAGTAGTACTGAGATAGCTTCTACATTCGTAACAAAGGTAAATGTTTCTGGAGTCTGAAGATTTAACCTTATATTGTGACTTCGTCAGAAGCCATGCATATCTCTGGTAATTAGGGATCACGAGAGGATCATCTCCATAACCTTGTGGAGGAAATCATCGCAGCGATTAAGGTTAATGTAGGAGAAATTGTATCGGCACTCTCTCCATCGACTGATGTCCATTTCTGTTCATAGAAATAACTGAGGTGACAAAAATCTTGGCACAGCGATGCGCACATATTACGGGTGGCGGTAGTTTCGGATACGTAGAGTATAGAAGGGCAGTGCATTGGCGGAGCTGTCATTTGTACCCAGTTGATTCATGTACAAATGTGTCCGACGTGATTATGGCCGCATGACGGGAATTAACAGATATCGAAAGCGGACTGGTGGCTGGGACATTCCATTTCGGATATCGTGTGGGAATTCAATATTCTCAGATCCACAGCGTCAAGAGTGTACTGAAAATACGAAATTCGGGGCATTACCTCTCACCACAGACAACGCAATGACCGACGGTCTTCACTTAACGACCGAGAGCAGCGCCGCTTTGCGCAGAGTTTTCGGTGCTAACTGACAAGGAACCCTGTGTGAAGTGAACGCAGAAATCAATGTGCGACGTACGACGAACTTATCCGTTAGGACAGTACGGCGAAATCTGGCGTTAATGGGCCATGGCAGAAGATGCCCGACGCGAGTGCCTTTGCTAACAAAAAAGACTTCGCCTGCAAGGCCTCTCCTGGGCTCGCGTAAAACTGTAAACCGACTGTAAAACCGAGGTCTGTTCAAATGAGTCCTGACTTCAGCTGGTAAGAGCTGATGGTAGGGATCGATTAGGGCGCATAACCCACCGATGTCATGGGCCCGAGTTGTCAAGAAGGCACTGTCAAAGTTGAGGTGGCTCCATTATGGTGTGGTCTGTTTTTACTTGGAATGGACAGCGTCTTCTGGACCAGCTGAACTGATCATTGACTGAGTTACCAAATAACTATGGAAGTTTTATGGATGACATTGCACCATGTCACTCGGCAACAGCTGTTCGTGATTGGTTTGAAAAACATTGTGGACAATTCGAGGGAATTATTTGGCCACCCAGGTCGCCCGGTATGAATCCCGTCGAAGATTACGGGACATAATCCAGAGACCATTTCGTGCACAAAATTCTGCACCAGCTACACGCTGGCCATTATGGCGGCTATAGAGGCAGCATGGATCAATATTTCTGCAGGGAACGTACAACGATTTGTTGAGTGAATGCCACGTCGTGTTGCTGCACTACGCCGGGCTGGAGGAGGTCCGACACGATGTTAGGAGGTATCCCGTGACCTTTGCCACCTCAGTGCACTCTTCCTGACTTGGTGCATTGGTTCTGTTACGTTTATGGTCACCATGAGAAGCGGATATATTTTGGAAAGTAAAATAAAGCCACATTTCTCTTGAATGTAAGTCCAGTGAGTAGACCACTGGGCAATGTCGCTCGGTTGATGAAGTAGAGTGAGAACTGAAAGATGGGAGGTTCTACCATTCAGTACAAAAATCCATTTTGAGAAGACAGAAGGGCCGGCAACGGTGGCCGAGCGGTTCTAGGCGCTTCAGTCCGGAACCGCGCGACTGCTACGGTCGCAGGTTCGAATCCTGCTTCGGGCATGGATGTGTGTGATGTCCTTAGGTTAGGTAGGTTTAAGTAGTTCTAAGTTCTAGGGGACTGATGACCTCAGATGCTAAGTCCCTTAGTGCTCAGAGCCATTTGGGCCAAGACAGAAGGAACGATTTGTTTTACTTGCTAAAAACATTGTAAAGCCAAGATCGCATTAACGTTTCTTTATTTAAAACAACCGGTTTCGACAGACTTTGCTGTCATCTTCAGGTCTTCAAAAAATCTTTTTGCTATGAAACATGTTCATTTTAAGTTGGACCTCACGGCAAGTTGTCATATACCAGTCACGGATGACTATTGTGTCACGCTACTGTATACTGTATTTTTGTGACGTTACAATCATCTGTAAGCGGTATATACTCGCATATGGACATGCCCATGGCCGTTTAAGCAACGTGCTTTATCTTTTTAAATATTTTAGTTGTGACAAACCTTTTATAATGTGCTCGACAAGTTGGAGTCAGGTCATACTTAAAGTGAACACGTTTCATAATCAAAAAATTTTTAAGACTTGAAGACGACAGTAAAGTCTGCCGAAACCGGTTGTTTTAAGTAAAGAAATATTTACACGATGTTGGCTTTATAACGTTTCTAACAAAAAAAAAAATCCATGGATCTATCACGGAACGAACGGAAAAAAGGGCGTAAAAATAACTAATAGTGATAAGAATGAAAGTAGGTATTTATATCGTTTAGTGCATTTGTGTGACATAGCGGTTGCTTAGCACCGAAAAGTGAGCGTAAAAAGTGAATCTACGTGAACGTCTCAACTAAAAAGTTACGTAACTCCATGTCTTAAAATAAACAGATAGATAACCAGTAACACAAACTTTCCACTTTTAATCGAAATTATTTGACTTGTACGTGTTGTGTTTCACACTCGGCTGCTTTTAATTACTTTCGCCAAGGACACGGCAGGTGCTGCCATCACCAACTGGAACAGGTGTTGGTGCCCGCAGGGAGGCAGGGATCACTGGAGCGTGAAGGCGACTGACAGAGCCAGTGCGGCAGCGCCAAAGCCGGGCGCTGCTTGCTGAATAGATGGAAGTAATCTTCATATGTAACTGTTGACACACCTTTTGCGGAGACTGTCCATTTCTGATGTATTTCATCTGAATTGTTCTTTCCTACAACGGCGACGTAAGTTGTTTCAAGAGCACAGTAGTGACAGTTGAAACATGGCGGTAAGTTGCAAGAACTCAAAAGAGGTGTCAGCTGCCGTGACAACATTTAATATTTTTTTGTGGTATTAAAAAAATTTGAAAACCTCTCTCACACCGGCCTGATTTAGCTTCACTGATCAGGATAGTAAAAACATGCGTATGTTAAGGGAATTTTCATACACAAAGCGGGCTTATCACATTCACACAGTTCAATACTATTCTATCCTGATTAAATTGAGCTTAACTTATATTCCATTAGGCAGTGAAGCAATTTCAAAGTCTCGGTGCGACGAAAATTGTCAGTCGATCGCCTGAAAACATTTGTAATAATTATTAACTTTCGGTGATCACGTGGGGAAGACCGGAGATCTGCTGATAAGACCGTGTTAGCCTATTTATTTGAAGTAACTGGATATCTTGAGCATACAAATCGGCAGGTTCGTCCAGTGTAAATCAGACGTTCCCCACTGATCCCGTGCAACACAGCGTAATAAGCAGACACTGTCAATAATAATCAGTTAAATAATACGCGAACACACTTACTTTAGTTTAGTTCATGTATTAAATTCCTTCTCATATAGAATCTCATCAAGATGGCGACTAGCTCAACAATACATACATATAAGTCTTCGTTCTTTCCCGGCTAATCGGCAAGATCTCTTCATTATTTTCATAAGAGAAAATAGATAGCAGAGAAGCTATTCCATGGAGTAAATGGACGCTCCAAGGAATAATAGGACTTGAAACTACTTTGCATTGATAATCATCGTATATTAAAGTTTAGGAATCGGTAAGATAAGAAGAGATATTTCGAGATATGTACTGAGTTATATAATTTATAAAATTTCTGAAAATATCGCGGAGAGACCGCTGCAAGAGACATTACAAACAGTTGCCGTACCCAACTGGCAGCAGAAAAGCGTACGAGCGTCGCAACAAACACGCGAGGTGAGGCGAGGAGAGGAGGATCAAGGCGGCGCTTTCAGCACGACTGGTGACTGCTGAATGGCGGCTAGCTGCAAGAGTCTACCTTGTCACATGCCGGCGCTATAACATCCAATGCCACTCCATTGGGTGCCAGTAAGGACGTAGTCACTACTCTTTGACAACATCTTTCGAGCCTCATCTATCTCGACAAGTGGTTGCGAGTTATCGTTAGACAACACTATGAAAATTGCTGCTGGGGCTCACAGTAGTTACGCTGGATGTTTTCCCTGAAATTCATGAATTGTCGTGGTGATGACTGTTGGCGAAACAATCCAGGATGACAATGGTCTTGAAATAACAGGAAATTCACGTTTATTCCATTACTTCACGGAATTCCTTCTGACCTTTGTGACTTTTTTATGGGCACTAGGAAATGGCGCAGTGACGCAATGCGTAATTCTCTGAATAACGTTTCGTCCTCCTATACTGAAGACATCGTCAGAGTGCAGCCACTGATCTATAGTTGATGAATGAGACGAATAAAAAATAGATAGCATCGGCAGTTCTGCGTGACTTGGCAAGATTCGCCTTGCTGCAGGACAAGGAACTAGAAAAAAGAAAACACACACACACACAATGAGAAATGTAAATAGGAATAGGCCGAGCTCCTAGAGGGAGAGCGAAGAATGTGTGACAAATGAATCAAGAAACTGAGAATTTCTAGCCATGAGTTCCGTATTACGTATACACAGGCAAAGGCTGAACGACAGAGCCTACCGCAATGCTGTCAGTGCAGGTGCGATGTAGGATTCTCGCTGTAAAAAACATAGTGATCGTACTAAAAGAACCACCGTAGTCGCTGTGCGTTTCCTAACCACAAACATGCTGACAAAGTGGACTGTCTTAACACAAGTTATTGGAAGGTAACGCTTGCATACCAAAATGGCCATAACTGCCGTACTGCTACTATCTGCAATGTGTAATCGTCCGAGGTCAGCTACCAAAATGGGACTAGGAAATGGCTCTGTATGCTGTCTGTAAACTCGGACGCCGCTCCGTGGTGTGCGTCCGCAGTTAACAAGTAGGCTCACGCAGCCAGCATGACAGGGGGAGGAATCGAACCCTTGGCGGAGTCTCACTCTGGCAGACAGCTCGCTCTCTTTGACTCTCAAGTTGGGACACCTGTTTGACTGCCATTCCCTGAACGAGGGAGTAACCTTGTATGCCTCTTCTATCACATCGCTTCAACTTAAATTCAAATGTAACAGCCAAGAACTTTTAAGGAATTTCGTCATATTGAGCACATTCTTCGTTAATGACGAATGTGGAAATTTCTCTGCTCCCTCCATTCGATGTAGGAGCCATCCATCTGAGGTGTTAGTTAGCCAGGGATAATTAACGTAATTGTATAAAGTGATCGATTACGGCTTATGAATCTTGAACTGTGTGATGTTCTTAGGTTAGTTAGGTTTAGGTAGTTCTAAGTCTAGGGTACTGACGACCTCAGATGTTAAGTCCCATAGTGCTTAGAGCCATCTGAACCATTTTTAGCTACGCTTTACCAATAACTCCAAAACAAATTTTGTTCAGCCTTAGTTACGACTGTCAACATTAAAATACACATAGCTTGAAAGTAGTGCAGTATAATCTGTTAATGTGATCAGATGCGAAGTCTTGTGAGAAACGGAAGTTTTATGCATATCTTCATACTTAAAAATGCGTTTTTTTAAATTATTCCCTCTTTTTCCTCTTCGAGATACATTTTGTTGGTTACTTCTATTGATATCTCGCAGATTTTTCTCTGTCGTTCTGAATTGTCTACGTTTCAAGACTTTAATTTTAACTGTTTCAACCCAGTATTATTTGAATATGAATAATTTCTTGTGACTATTTTCTTGTTATGTTACATATTGGTTGTATAATCATATGAGGCTACAATTTCAGATGGTTGAATCAAAAATATGACATCGATATTAATATTAAAAATATGAGAAGAGTTATTACCGAAATATGCTTTCTGTATCAAAGCAACCTACGTTAAAACTACCAAATGAATAACAATTAACCATTTGAGATACAGTAAGTTTTGTATAGTTGCTGTAAAATTTACTTCATGGAGCGCTACACGTTTTCAAACTGATCCAATCAGTTGTGTCAAAAACGGCAATTCTATAAACTTGCGACCTCTTGAATACATTTCTGCGGACGAGACGTTAAACCGTTACGTTCCTTAATATGGGCAGAAGCTGATGTCGCATCTATACAGTACGGACCATTTGTCTGAGAACTGTCCCGAAATTTTTCAGTTCCATCGCTATACAGTAAATCTGGTACTTGGAGATCAACAGCACATACTCAAGGTGTGAATGAGACACCAGAATTCTGCAGATATCGATAGATTCAAATGCCCTAGAAACGGTTCTGAAGACCCATAGTATCTTCGTAATCAGTAATGTGTCAAACTAAAATCAATAAATACAGCTAGAAAGCAAATAAAAATCTTTGATCAGAGATCATTTACGACAGCGAAATTCGTCTACCTAATCATTTGTTTTTCGCAATAACACCAGCTCTGAACTAAAGAGCCTCAGAAAAACTATCTGCACTGAGCAACACTAGTATGAAAAAAACAATGTGTCTGATTGGTTCTGTAGGTTAATAAAAAAGGGTACGACCACTGGCGGGCGCGCTAACAAGATGTGCGCCTTTCTAATGAGGGAGTTCGCTGGCCTCGGAAAGAGCAGAGGTCCCCTGGGGACGAGTGAATGGAAGCTCGCGATGTAGGTCATTTACACGGCGTCTCGGGACATACAGTGGCTCCGTCCGTATATCACCGAGCAGCTTTGAACGTGGCGCAACGGCGAACTTTCACTCAGCTGGTGCCTCCCTCGAAGCGGATGAGTGTATATGAGCTTCCCGATGTCGTGGGCGGGGGTTCCTCTTCCGAAATGTGCGCATGTGTCTGCGAGGAGAATTCTTCACGAGTCTTAGTATCGCAACGTTAAGAAATACGAATAATCGTAATGGGTACGGTGATATGAAAGCATGCACAGTCGACAATTGCTAATTCAGACCTCCATGAACAGAATTTATGGATAAATCTAACTAATTGTCTTGTCTTTTGACAAAACCTCGATATGTCCAAGAAATTCTGCGTTCTGGTACACTCGATGAATCGAAGTGATTACACTATATACTTCCAACAACACTATAATCCGAAACTTCACAGAAGCAGGTTCGCAGAAGGGTTCCTGTAAAGTTTGGAAGGTAGGAGACGAGGTACTGCCAGAATTGAAGCTCTGAGAGTGGGTCGTGATTCGTGCTTGGGTAGCTCAGTCGGTAGAGCACATTCCCGCGAAAGGCAAATATCACGATTTCGAGTCTCGGGCCTCACACAGGAGGTTTCATATCAGTGTACACTCCGCTGTAGAGCGAAAATCTCGTTCTACTATAATAGAAGTCAACGGCTGTCTAGCACTCGGTCATTGAACTGTTGTCATTTGTTTTGGTAACTGTTTCGACGTCCAACTTTCCGCGGTGTTTCTTTGTTGAATCAACAATGAATATCGTACTGCAGCACATGAATCAGTTGTAAAAATGAATTCAAAGAAGTATGAAAGCTTTACTCTCGCAGGTCTCCTCTTCCTGATATAGGAGAAAATAGAAAATTCGATGCTTTCATTCATTTTAACGGTAATGGAGAAAGCAGAGGACGAAGAAGAAGAAGAACCGATTCCATCTGTGACCTCAGAAGATGCAAAGCCGTCATTGGAGACGTTCCGTAAAAACGTCCAGAGAACGAAGGTAGACGGTGAGATATTTTCGACTTTGATCACCATGAAAAATGCGCTTGCCCAAGTACTCTGGATGTCACTGAAGTAGAAAGAGATCAAGCTTTTTTTCTTTTTTTTACTGTATACCCGCCTTTCCACTATTTCTTGATTCCATCTTGATCAGTCAAGGTTTCGTTAAATCGAACTTGCAATTGTTCGAACTTTTTTAAAAATCTTTTGAGCTTTGAATTATCGAGGGTTTACAGTAGTGGAATTCTGCTGTAAATGTTGCGAGAAATTCTACGTAGATAACAGTAAAATCGCCGTCTAATGACATCAAACAACAAAAGAGAAGCATAAAAATGTCATTTGTGTCTTGGAAACACAATTCCCATGAGATCGATGTGTTTGGTTCAGAGAAACATCATTCTTTTTGTTTTATGAATGCGGTGAGTTACAGTTTTAAAACATTAAAAAAAGGTCATGTCATAGCTGATTGTTGCTTTATTAAAACTATAAGGGGCGATCAAAAAATTTTTGTTTGCGGACTTTGTTGCTGCGTGTATGCAGCCTAGCACGACTCCCATGCAGGTATTTAAGAACCGACACGTGGGCAAGGTATTAGTGCGGTTTTCGTGTCCCTCCGACCTGCGTGCAGTAAATGCGGAAACATGAACTATGGCGAAGTTATTATCAGATGCCTTCAAACAGGGCCAACGTACTGTTTTATTTTCACGGCTATCGAAGGACAAACCCCAGTAGACATCAATCGAAGAATGAAGAACGTATACGGGACAGAATGTCTGTCGAAAACCCCCAATGTGGAATGGTGCGCCAAGTTCCCTGCTGGTCGCGATTCTATACAAGACGCCGCTCGCTCTATCTGGGAGGCAAGCTTCATCCATTACAGAGAACAATATGTGGTAAACGCACACTCCCTCCCCCCCCCCCCCCCTCACCACCACCATAGTCCTGATCTCTCCCCACTTGATTTGACATCTTCGGTCCCTTAAAAAAGGCAATGAAGGGGCAATGATTCCTGTCGAATGGCGTGAGGCAGTTACGGTCTTTTTCACACAGCAGAATACGATGTTTCACCACCTAGAGCGTTGGTGGGCGATAGCCTCAGTGCTCACGGCGATTTACTCTGACTGGTGTACCCATTCTGGTGTTGAGCCTTCGAACGGAAAGATTTGGATTGCTCTTTACACATGACTCTGTCATAAAACAAACCATCCTCAGTCATAAAAATGGCTTTGATTACAGCATGTGCGTCCGATCATCATATATGTATTTAGATCATGATACTCATTAACTGCCTCAAAATGAATGAATGCAAGAATGTATCCGTTTTATGAATTGGGCAGAATTGATGGTCACGAAGTAGATGAAGTTTAGACTGATACCTATGCAGCAAAATAGTCAGTGACGGACGGAGCAAGTAGGACATCAATAGCAGACTAGCACTGGCAAAAAGGGCATTCCTCGCCAAGTATCAGACGTAGGTGTGAAATTGAGAAAGAAATTTCTGAGAATGTACGTTTGGCGCACAGCATTGTATAGTAGTGAAACATGGACTGTGGTAAAAGCAGAACAGAAGAGAATCGGAGCATTTGTGTTGTGGTGCTATAGACGAATGTTGAAAATTGGGTGAACTGATAAGATGAGGAAGGAGGAGGTTCTGCGCAGAATCGGAGAGGAAAGGAGTATGTGGAAAACACTGACAAGAATAAGGGACAGGATAATAGAACATCTATTAAGATATCAGGGAATGAATTCCATGGTACTAGAGGGAGTTTTAGAAGGCAAAAAATGTAGAGGAAGGAAGGGATTGGAATAGATCCAAAAAATAATTGAAGGCGTAGGTTGTAAGCGCTACTCTGGGATGAAGAGGTTGACACAGGAGAGGAAATTGCAGCAGGCCGCATCAAATCAGTCTGATGACTCAAAAAAAGTCTTCTCCTAATTCATTGCTGAGAATGCTTACCGCCCCATATCCATGGTAGGCTTAAAAATACACAATATATTGAGAAGATTTATTCATTGTTATTTCCAACAAGTACATATTGGCATGTATTTCATTGTTATGCTGGAAAAAAGATTTTGCCAGTTATGGGGTTAATCTGGTGAAGTGCAACATCAAAATGACGTGTCATAGTCCCTTTGACAGTATGAGTACAAGTCTTTCGAGCGCTGCAAAACGTCAAATACTTTTCTATTTTACAGAAACGCTTTTGTTTCTATCGCCAGTCTGCACTCTATATCATTTTTACTTCTGCCAACCTCAGTTATTTAGCTGCCAAAACAGCAAAACCCTTTTACTACATCCAACGTCTTATTTTCCATCCGTTCTAGTCGCCGTGCGAGAGAAAGGCTTGGGGAGGGGCATTTACGTCGGTTTCATAGAGGTTGACGAAGTAGTCAGGAGATTTCACAACAAACTACTGTATCTGGGTTCATATGCTACTAGTCAATATCAGATACATGCAATGGCTTTCTTGAAACGCATTGCACTGATACGTCTGTCTGATGAATACAGTGCGAAGTCGGTTTAACCTGTCCTCCTTCCAAAAGAAATCTCGGATGAAGTTAGGGGCGAGAGACTGCACTATCCTGCCGGCCGCTGGGTGCGCCCATGTTCATGTACGGATCTAGTATAATGGGGGATAGAGCTGTCAAAATCCCTTTTCAATCACCGCTTCCTTTTCATGTCCTCGGAGCCACCGTGGGCAAAGGGTAACACCAAGTCAAAATGTATTCGAATTCGATCCCAGTCACTGTTTAAATTTTGAATAAATATCATCACAACGGTGGCCGAAGACATTCGTTACAAGGAATTAACTTCTTCTGAGAACGACCTTGCCGAACAGGGCCTAAGAGCGCACAGAAGTTCGAGGAGCCTCTTCTTTTTGGGACGAGAAACTGTCCCGACAATAAAGAGGATAGGGCAATGTTCAATGGTATGAAGATGTAGAAGAGAACAGAAATCATAGCTGAAAAGACATGGAATTGAAGAAAGTGTCACAATGACTTCCACTGACAAAAGATTCCAGATTTGTCCCACATTAAGATCTCCAGGAGAGGCTGCAAGGGGTAGGTGACTACGAGGAAAAGACTTATGAAAGGGTAACATTCTACGAAGTCGAGCGTCGAACGTCCTGGGGAAGCTAGAAAATCTGAAAATGGAAACGCAAAGGCTAAGTCTAGATATAGCGGTGGTCAGTGAAATGAACTGGAAAGAAGATAATGATATCCCTTCAGACGAATATAGCGTAAGAGTGGGTATCATCCCGTACCAGATTTTACCTGAAGAAATAGGGAACGTTGAACATTTGTACTGTATTTTGGAAACGGATAGAGACATCAAGAAAACAGTGCCGGACAAGATCGTGATTTTAGGAATTGTTGTTGTGGTCTTCAGTCCAGAGACTGGTTTGATGCAGCTGTCCATGCTACTCTGCCCTGTGCAAGCTTCTTCAGCTCCCAGTACCTACTGCAACCTATATCCTTCTGAATCTGTTTAGTGTATCCATCTCTTGGTCTCTCTCTACGATTTTTACCCTCCACGCTGCCCTCCAATACTAAATTGGTGATCCCTTGATTCCTCAGAATATGCCCTACCAACCGATCCCTTCTTCTAGCGAAGTTGTGCCACAAATTTCTCTTCTCTGCAATTCTATTCAATACTTCCTCATTAGTTATGTGATCTACTCATCTAATCTTCAGCATTCTTCTGTAGCACCACATTTCGAAAGCTTCTACTCTCTTCTTGTCTAAACTATTTACCGTCCATGTTTCACTTCCATACAAGGCTACAGTCATTTGCTGTGCATAGTCGTTCTGGAATGCTCGGCTGGGTTTTCGTCCACGGGTGATGGCGGAAATATACCGAAAATACCGTTTTTGGGGTTTTCCGAGGAACCGTCCATAAAATACTGGTGCCTCCATAGGTTCCATCAAATGCAAAAAGAACCAACCGATTTGCTCCGTTTGCGTAAGCAGAAGCCATTGTGTACTATTCGCTCTTCGACCCTGTATTGTAAGATATTGACACTGAGACCATCCTTCTGTTCTTCTATTGGGTATTCAAATAGCCCAAGGGCTATCCACTTGACCCTAACTATTTATCACCAGTACAAACTGAGATTCGAGCGCCTGAAAGTCCGGTTTTTACGCACGGCGTTTCGGGAAACAGCGGCAGAAATTGGTGTCACGAGTGTAGGATTCGTCATGAATAAGAGAGGAAAGCAGACAATCTACATTTTTGAGATGTGATGTTATAGAAAGATATTGAAAATTTGGTGAACTGATGCAGTAAGAAATGAGAAGATTTTCCACATTATCGGCGAAGAGAGGAACAAGAGAAAAACATTGACAGGAACAAGGGAAAGGGTGGTAGAATGTCTATTAAGACATCAAGGAATAACTTCCATAGTACTTCAGAGAGCTGTAGAGAGTAGAAACTGAAAGGGAAGAAAGAATATGAGTCATAACAACTGAACTGGCAGCAGAGAGCTATTATCACATGGTACCTCATGTTTTTGTTGTCGATTACAGCATCTCTAGCGCAACAAATAGGTCTCCGCCTGTCGTACTGGCTGCAGGCCGATCGTGTTGTAAGAGGCGATTTCCTGCTGCGCCCGCGGCGAGACGGCCCCTCTGCCAGAGTGGTGAGGCGAGCTGAGGTGGGAACGCGCTGGCGAGAGCTGCTTGTCCGATAGCGGCGTGGCGGGCGACGACCCCGCCAGGGGCAGAGCCGCGGTGAGAGCAGAGCGCAGGGTCGGACCGGTCAGCTGCACGCCACGCTAAACGTACTCCACGGCAACAGGCTGTTACCGGAGGAAACAGGAGCGACGAGTGAGCGTAACGTTATCCGAGGTATCGGCCACTCCACCCTCTTTCTCGAAACGCTATGTATCACACATATCTTTCAACATTTTCGAGACACGGGTATTGTTTATTTCTTTCACACTTTTCAAGAGGTGAGGTATCGCAATTTATTGAATGAGTCTGACTTAGCCCGTGTAATTCAGTTTCGTAAAAGAGAAAACCTTCACAAATTCGTACTTACAGAGTGTGATCCAGTCAATCTAAACTAGATTCCTAATGCAGTAAACCTTTACTTATTTGTATTTTATTTTACCTTGCGTTAGCGGGGACGCTTGCGTGCCTCAGCGATACAGATAGCCTTACCGCAGGTACAACCACAACGGAGGGGTATCTGTTGACAGGCCAGGCAACCGTGTGCTTCCTGAAGAGTGGCAGCAGACTTTACAGTAGTTGCAGGGGCAACAGTCTGGATGATTGACTGATCTCGCCTTGTAACATCAATCAAAACGGCCTTGCTGTGGTGCTACTGTAAACGGCTGAAAGCAAGGGGAAACTATAGCCGTAATTCTTCCCGAGGTCATACAGCTCTATTGTATGATTAAATGATGATGGCGTCATCTTGAGTAAAATATTCCGGAGGTAAAATAGTTCCCCATTCGGATCTGGTGGCGGGGACTGCTCAGAAGGACGTCGTTATCAGGAGCAACAAAACTGGCGTTCTACGTATCGGAGCGTGGAATCTCATATCCCTTATTTGGGCAGGTAGGTTAGTAAATTTAAAAAGGGGAATGGATAGGTTAAAGTTAGATATAGTGGAAATTAGTGAAGTTCGGTGGCAGGAGGAAGAAGATTTCTGGTCAGGTCAAAACAGGGTTACAAATACAAAATCAAATAAGGGTAATGCAGGAGTAGCTTTAATAATGAATTAAAAAAAGGGACCACGGATAAGCTACTACGAACAGCATAGTGAACGTATTATTGTAGCCAAGATAGACACAAAGCCCATGCCTACCACAATAGTACAAGTTTATACGCCAACTGGCTCTGCAGATAATGAAGAGATTGAAGAAATGTTTGATGAGATAAAAGAAATTATTCAGGTAGTTAAGGGAGATGAAAATTTAATAGTCATGGGGGACTGGAATTCGATAGTAGGAAGAGGAAGAGAACGAAAAGTAGTAGGTGAATATGGAGTGGGGGGTGAGGAATGATGAGGAACCCGCCTGGTAGAATTTTGCACAACTTAATCGTAGCTAACATTTGGTTTAAGAATCATGAAAGAATACGTGGAAGAGACCTGGAGACACTGGAAGGTTTCAGACTTATTATAAAATGCTAAGAGATTTCGGAACCAGATGATAAATTGTAAGACGTTTGTAAAGGCAGATGTGGACTCTGATCACACTTCATTGCTTATGAACTGCAGATTAAAACTGAAGAAACTGCAAAAGGACAGGAATTTAAGGAGATGGGACATGGACAAACTGGAAGAACCACAGGTTGTAGACGGTTTTAGATGAAGCATTAGGGAATGATTGACAACAATAGACAAAAGAGATACAGTAATAGAAGAATGGGTGGCTTTGAGGGATGAAATAGGGAAGTCAGCAGAGGATCTGTAGGTAAATAGACCAGGGCTACTAGAAATACTTGAGTAACAGGAAAGATATTCAGTCTCTTCGATGTGGGAAGAAAATATAAAAACGCCGTAAATGAAAGAGGCGAATGGGAAAACAAACGTCTAAAAATCAAATCGCCAGGAAGTGCAAAATGGCTGACTAGGGATGACCATAGGACAAATGTAAGGATGTACACGCTATATCACTACAGGAAAATTAAGGAGACTTTTGGAGAAAAGAGAACCACCTGTATGAATATCAAGCGCTCAGGTGGAAAACCCGTGCTAAGGAATGAAGGGAAAGCAGAAAGGTGGACAGAGTATACAGAAGGTCTATACGAGGGAGATGTACTTGAGGACAATATTATGGAAATGGAAGAGGACGTAGATGAAGATGAGAAGGGAGCTATGATATTGCACGAAGAATTTGATAAAGCACTGAAAGACTTAGGTGGAAACAAGGCCCCTGACGTAGACAACATTCCGTTAGAACTACTGATAGCCTTGGGAGAGCCAGCTATGACAGAACTCTTCCATCTGGTGAGCAAGATGTATGAGACAGGCGAAATACCCTCAGACCTCGAGAAGAATATAATAATTCCAATTACAAAGAAAGCAGGTGCTGATAGGTGTGAAAATTACCGAACTATTAGTTTAATAAGTCACCGTTGCAAAATACTAACACAAATCCTTTACAGAAGAATGGAAAAACTGGTAGCAGCCGACCTCGGGGAAGATCAGTTTGGATTCAGGAGAAAGGTAGGAACACATGAGGCAATATCGACCCTACGACTTCTCATAGAAGATAGGTTAAAGAAAGGAAAACTTTCGTTTATATCGTTTGTAGACTTAGAGAAAGCTTTTGACGGTGTTGACTGGAATACTCTCTTTCAAATTCCAAAGGTGGCAAGGGTACAATACAGGACGCGAGGCTATTTACAATATGTACAGAAACGATATAGGAGCTTTTGAAATGTGTCACTACAGAAGAATGCTGAGATTAGGTGGGTAGATCACGTAACTAATGATGAAGTGGTGAATAGAATTGGAGAGAAGAGAAATTAGTGGTACAACTTGACTAGAAGAAGGGAAGCGTGTGGGGTAGCGCTCTTAGAGACAGGCAAAGAAATGAATACAGTGAGCGGATTCAGAGGGAGGTTGGTTGCAGTAGTTACTCGGAGACGAAGAGGCTTGCACACGATAGAGTAGTATAGAGAGCTGCATCAAACCGATCTTTGGACTGAAGACCCGAACAACAACAACAATTTGAAATGAGCGATAATTCGGACTGTTCTTTCACTGTAAAGTGAAGCGCCGCCTTGATCTCCCAGACGTTAATTGCTCCAAGCTCATATATTGTAGTGTTGAACGCATCCGCTCTCTTCCCATACGCTTCTCGACTGGCTGATAATGAGTGATGTATGTACAATTGTTGGTCACAAGCACGCAACGAAGTGAAAACTTGTTCAGTTTGCTTGCTGAATCCAACATGAGGAGATGTGTTCAATTTCGATCTCTATCACTGCTTAGTGTATTTACGTGTCCTGGGAATAAATTTAAATAGTTAAGTCTATAAGACATTTGGGATGAAAACATTACCACAGCAACAATATCGAGCGGTTTAATACTGCCTCTTCGTCAGTTGTTTACAGTACCATCGTAGATCCAGATGACAGCAGCCAATAACCAGTAAAGTAAATACAATTCCGCAGTAAACGTAGTATACAATTTTCCAGTGCAGTGCAGTGCAGACTTTCTTTTTTTGAATACATACAGTAATCGATATCTGCACTAGAGTATAGATCAAGCTTGTTTAATGTGACCTTTGAATTTGTATTGTAACTTTCATTTGTTTAATCCTATAGTCCATTACCGTTATAGCACTGAAAGAACTGTTTTAAATTTAATATACTGTATACTTTTTTACGTAATATTGCAGAACGTCCAGTATTTATTTCTAATAGAGCAGATAATTGTTATAGGAACATTTCTGTAATTCAGGCTTTTAGTAATACAGACTGGGACTCGCACTCATTTGTCCGAATTAGTGAGGTACCACACTAAACAAAACTCAGTAATATATATTCAGTCACATGCTTCATGTTGCAAAGATTTGAATAAAGTCTGTCATACAATTATTTAATAATTTATCATAATTTTATTAAAAATACGTTAATTTAATAATTTAATCTGTTTTGTGACATCAAATATTCAATTAAAACGGCTACGAAGTTCATCAAATCAAAGTCTACAAATGTAAAACTGGAAGAAAAGTAACAAGTAGTTGCAGACTAGTTTAGATAAGAGTAACTGAGTTGTAATGCAAGTCAATAAATTTTGTTAATCACTTTTGCCGAAATACTTCAATTGTATCCACTGCTTTTGTTCTCGGCCTAGCTTTTGTAGGCATATGCTTTATAAAGCAGTTCATGAAGAGCATGCCTAGAAATAGTTGTATGATGTAGTTCAACGAGAGCGGATGTAATGTAAAGAATGATTGTTATATCGTGCATGTAATGTTTAGCTTTGATAAATAAAAAAAAGTTATATTGAGGAAAATTACGGTCACTGTATCGAATACATTACTGGGTGACTGGGTGACATAGATCTGGGAAAGAATTACACTGAAAAAAAAGAATAAAAACGACGCACCACGAAGGAATTATCCGAATGTGAGCACATGTACAGACGAACAAATGATTACAATTTCGGAAAAATCTGGATGATTTATTCTAGAGGGAAAAAAGTCAATAACGCGTTGCTCAACCTCTGGCCCATACGCAAGCAGTTATTCGGCTTGGCATTGATACATAGAGTCGTTGGGTGCCCTCCTGAACGATATCCCGCCAAACAAATTAGCGCGCTGCCTTGTCGAAATCCCGAGATGGTTGAAGGACCCTGCCCACAATTCTTCAAAAGTTCTCAATTCGGGAGAGATTCGCTGACCTTGCTGACCAAGGTGGGTTTGACCAGCACGAAGACAAGCAGTAGAATCCATCACTGTGTGTGTGTGTGGGTATTATCTTGGTGAAATGTAAGCCCAGGATGGCTTGCCCGGCTGATCCCGGCGGAGGTTCGAGTCCTCCCTCGGGCATGGGTGTGTGTATGTTTGTCCTTAGGATAATTTAGGTTAAGTAGTGTGTAAGCTTAGGGACTGATGACCTTAGCAGTTAAGTCCCATAAGATTTCACATACATTTGAACATTTTTGATGGCTTGCCATGGTGGGCAACAATACTGGCCTAGGATTTGTCGACGTACCGCTGCGCTGTAAGGGTGACAACCAAAGGAGTCCTGCTATGAAAAGAACTTGGACCCTGGACCATCACTCCCGGTTGTCCGGCCGTATGGCCCCTCTTAGAGCATATAATGGGATTTGAACACTGAAGATCCGTGACGATTATAAAACGTAAATAATTTTTCCACTTCAGCCATAAATTGCACTTCGATTTTTTACAACTGATATATTTTACGTAGCTTGCTACATATCCGTTAGTCTTGAAGAGTACACTAATTTTGGTTATTCAACGGTTCGTTGCATAATTGGAAAGTTACTAAGTGTAAATTCCGCCCGCCCGGTTAGCCGAGCAGTCTAACGCAGTGCTTTCCGGATTCGGAAGGAGCGCCTGGTCGCCGGCACGAATCTGTCCGGATGACTTGTGTCGAGGTCCGTTGAGCTGGCCAGTCTGTAGATGGTTTTTAGGTGGTCTTTCATCTGCCTCGGCGAATGCGGGCTGGTTCCCCTTATTCCGCCTCAGCTGCACTATGTCGGCGATTGCTGCGCAAGTAAGTTCTCCACGTACGCGTACACCACCAGTACTCTACCACGCAAACATAGGGGTTACACTCGTCTCGTGTGAGACGTTCCCTGGGGGGGGGGGGGGGGGGGGCGGGGGGGGGGGGGGGGGGTCCACCGGGGGCCGAACCGCACAATAACCCTGAAAGAGTGGTTCCGTGTGAGGCGGCGGAGGGGTGATGTGGACTGCGGTAGTCGTTGTGGGGTTGTGGACCATTGCGGCTGCGGCGGGGACGGAGCCTCTCCGTCGTTTCTAGGCCCCCGGTTAACATACAATGCAAAACAAGTGTAAATCCAGGATTCGGTTTTGGGAAATGGTCACAGTTTTTCATTCATCCCTCCCCCCACACATCTACCCCACCGCCTGCATCCCCCTCATTCCACCCCCTCCTCAAATGCAATTTGTCATCACTCCCATATTTAAATTTCACAGATGCCTAGGATTTAGTAATAACAAACATACAAAACGTTTTAACAAAACCTTAATAATCTCTGTACATCACTGGTTAACATGGTTTGCTTGGATCCACATCTGATTTGGAAGTTACACTATTTTGGGACCGACTGGGGAGTCGCAGTGAGTATTGTTCTGCTTCACAGAGATGGTTTCTTGGTCGATTTTAAGCGGTTGACAATTCCTCTCATGTTACAGTCCCTTTATCTTAGGGTAACACTTACACCCAACATCAGAATTCTCTATCACTTAGTCTACTATGATGCCTACCATTTTGACATGGCCGGCCGTTGTGACCGAGCGGTTCTAGGTGCTTCATTCCGGAACACCGCTGCTGCTATGGTCGCAGGTTCCAATCCTGCCTCGGACATGGTTGTGTTTGATGTCCTTAGGTTAAATTATATTTAAGTAGTTGTAAGTCTAGGGGATTGATGACCTCAGATGTTAAGTCTCACACTGCTTAGAGGCATTTGAACCATTTTGATTTGACATGGTTGAGTTTTTTCACTAATTTAATTTCAGCTAACCCACAACCTTTTCGTCTTCTTGGCATACTTTCAATGCGTAATCTATGTTATGAAAATCGTATCAGTGATAGCCGTCCACTTCAATTTTTATTCCACATCTAAGACGTTTTCCTCTTGGCATTGCTGGAAATTATGGTAACTCTTAGTTGGAATATGCGGCATAGTCACACCATCAGAATTGGCTTTCATTTTGTAGGAGAATTATGCTGTCACATAGGATCACAAAATTTGAGGAACCAAATTTCTGACACGAATCCAGATAACTGATATAAACTGGATTCGTCAACTAACATTATTAGTGGTTTAGCCTCCCGATCAGCATCATATTACAGCATTTTTTTCTGGCTGCACCGGCACCAGCCTGTAACGGCTCAATTTGCTGACTTAAGACGAGTAGTTCCAACACAACACCAAAAAAATGATTTCCATGTTAAACCGTTACATATGTATACAAAGTACTTTCTGAAGTCTCTCATTGGCATGTGTTTATCTAAATTTACATTTAAAAATTTATTCGGTTCATGTTATTAGTCCTATTTTCCTTAAAACTGTATTTTCTGTTCTTCTGTTACATTCATAATGCTATCGATTTCGAGGCCATACAACTCCATGTTTAGACATCTTCTGCAATTTTACAGTGCACTCAGCTTCTGCAGTATGTACTTTCTCAGCTTTCCGGTACCTGATGATAAACTTTCATCAGTCTTTACACTGCGGTACTGCACCAGCAAGACATCTAAACCGAGGAAAGTGAGCTCTTTCAAAATGAGTCATTTCAAGCAGCTGCCTCTAGTCCTTTTTTTAAAAAATTCTTCTGGATAAGGTTTCGGACAATTTTCTCTTTAAATGTACCTTACGCCAGTATTTTTCAAGTAACTTCTAGTTACGTAGATGCTACTACTTCATGGTGACTTTTTCTTGGTTGCTACATTCGACAATATTCTTCTTCAGTCCTCTTTCATTAATTCAGATCAGTTGCTGGAAACAGGTCAGATTTCGTTGCCTTGTAGATGTATTTAGCATCTTCGGTCATTATTGGTCGTCCTGTACTTTCCTCTTTCTTGAAACCATCAATAGTTTTGTCAGATTTTCACTGCTCCGCTAGATTTATACGCCTTTGGTAAAATCATGATGTAGTTGCACAGATTTTTATTGCCTTGTTGCTATATTGTGACGTTTTATACTCACATACCGTAATACGTATCACTCTCTGTTTATTTTCTTCTCAAGCAAAATTCTCAGTTCGCTGAGTTCCTTGCCTCTTTAAACTGTCTGTCTTTCCTTCTCTACTCCCCACCGTCATCCTTTTCCCCCACCCCCTCGAAACACGAGCGTGCGTGCGCTCACACATACACACGCACACACAAACACACGAGCACACACACATAGTAGGAGGTGACCACAAGATGATCATGCGTGCCTAATATGGGCTACCTGATGTAACTGGCTGCTCGTTAATAACACATGGGAAGCTTTAGTAAGCGTCCCTATTCACTGAGGCCCTGCAGCGCCACTAGCAGGCTACGTGTAAACAGAGCGAACATTTCATGGAATATGCACGGGGCGATTGCAGCTAGCTCGTGCCCTGATTAAACAGCGGATGGACCTGGCCACTTCCGATATTACGTGCAATTCACGGAGTGCAGCGTCCCCTTTCATGCCCTGCTCCCACGTTTCCACGGTTTTAACTGCGTCGTACGACGTGTTCACCGGCTGATTAGCTGTTCTTATTGAAGTGGAAACCAGCATGGATTCCAAAAATACCGATCACAGGTAATTCATCTCGACCTCCTCATGCGGGATACCCTTAGAGTAACGGGTATAGGTAACCAGTTGGATTCGATATTTGTGGGTATGCTGTTCACGTTATATATTAATAGTTCATTCTAAGAAGATACTAGGAACAGTGCCTGTCGCGCGGAGTGGCCGAGCGGTTTGAGGCACCATGTCACGGATTGCGCAGCCCGTATCGCCGGGGTTCGAGTCCTCCCTCGGGAATGGGCGTGTGTGTTGTTCTTAGCATAAGTTAGTTTAAGTAGTGTGTAAGTCTAGGGACCGATGACCTCAGCAGTTTGGTCCCTTAGGAATTCACACACATCTGAACGCTTTTGGAACAGTGTCTGGAGGGAGAGGTGTTTCAGTAGAAGTTGGAAAACGATGTATGAGTTCCGAACGATACCAAAGTCAGTTTTCCATTCCGTTTGGTAACTGACTGATATGTTGTATCCGTATTGCTTCTGTGTAAATATTGTTCTGTGATTATGCACATAATGTACTTCCTTGTAGAAGATGGCGACTAGGCTATCGGCTGGTCAATTTGAAGCAAACAGCAGTACAACTTCAGGCATAAATCTTGAACGCTTTACTAAGCTACCGGTTTTGATGTTGCATTACATCGTCATCAGGCCCCTGTATAAACAACAATATAATCAATTGTAATACTAAAAAAAGACAATTATCTGGTTAATGGACAATAGCTTGGCATAAGTCAGTACTGCCAATGGATCGTAATGGGGAGACGTTAACAAAAAATAATTGTCAAAATTCAGTTAAGGCAAGGCGTCTCACCAATTTGGATGTAATAATTAGTAAGATTTAAGTGGAATTCATATAATATCTTTCACCAATGTAGATATAATAATTAGTAATATTTAAGTGGAATCCATATAATATTAATTAAAAGTAATAGGGAACAAGTAAGCATTTCCGCCTCCCAAGCTATATAAAAAGTGTTGAATAAGAAGTGTCAACACATATAAGTTGGAAATTAACAGATGGGAAATGAAAAATCTCAGGCAATGTATGGTGTTGCGTCTATGTAATAATATAATAATTTGTAATGGTTTGCCAGAGGTAACTGTAACAAACATCCGCTATTTACGGTAAATATACCTAAGAAACATGTAGAAGATAAATAGGTAAAATCGCAAATAAGATCATAACTAGGTAAAACGTGAATTGATTGACTGAATGAATCATGCCTGGGCAGATGGATAGCAGATAAAGTTAAAACTGCTTGTATATGAAGCGACTAATCCATGTTCAGGGATTAACCCCATTCCAGAACATATAATAGGAGATAAGAAGGAAAATGAAATATTCAGCAGAATAAAAGAGTAAACCAAGAAGGAGACAGCTAATTGGTCTTATAAGGTAAAGAGAAAAACGAATTCTAAAACTAGTTAGAAAACAAGACAACCATGAAATAGAATAAGTCCCTACTATAGAAATGGTCCTTTGTAAAAAGTAATATGACATCTTCTGTATAGATTTGTGGATAAAGAGCAATAGATATCGATAGAAAGCGAAAAATAATGTGAAAGACTATAAAACGCTAAATACTGGGTAAAACTCTACAGTGTAGATTATTTAAAGTTTTGAAAGTTAAAAAATGGATTATTAATTGAGTATGATTAATTACAACAATAAATAAAAATGTAGTATTACGTGTAACTATAATTTATAGTTGTGTGTACAGAGAAAAAACATCAAGGGGAATGTAAGACGTTTCATGACATGAGAAACATGAACGTAACCATATATTAAACAACTCTGTAAAAATCATACTGTACGGATCACCAAGAGTCAAAATCGGAGTGTGAATGTCATGCAACAATGTAATAGATGTAATAGTCTCTATGATAATGGTGATTATGTAGGAATAATGGAAAAATGTAATGTCAATTAGAAAACTATCCATGAGTAGAAAAATCCTTAAATTCATCACATTCTACATACTAAAGGAACCAAAGTGGTCAAGATGAAATGAAAGAAGTATGTGTTAGTTGCATAAGGCAACGTATATAAACTGTATTACAAATATAAATTAATCAACAGCCTATACAACAGAAATCAACGAAATGTAGTAGAGGACACAGCGATGTAACATCTCATTGAAGTTACATTCAATAAAAATAAACGGAACCTATGTATAAACAGTCTAAGTACATCAGCAAATAATCGCTTAGATAAATAATCTCTTAGATAAATAACGTAATGTAATGGAATGAATAAACTAGTCATAAAATAAGAATGTTATACACAACGCAAAATACTTAGCACATCAACTATATCGAGCCATAGCTTATGTAAGAAAGCTAGAGGAGCATAAATTGTCTGCATAAGGTGACAGTGGTCCAACAAATAATTAGAAGATTAAAGGACAAGGATGAGATTATGAATGGATCATAAGTGGCAGTCTAAAACGCACAAGAACTATGTATCCATGGTTACCACTAAGAGATGTGTGCCCAATGTGCTTTATGTAGTTTACTCCAAAACATACAATTCATATATGAAAAGGAAGAAAACGGTAAAACCAATTTTTGTATATTAAAATAACGAACAATGAGTGTAATTACAAGTTTGCAACTGATAGAAAATTAACAGCCACAGATTCAATAATGCCATTTTGTTCATCACAGTCTGACAGGTATAAAAACTCATTTTTCTACTGTATGACTAGCAGGTTAACAAGAAATGCCTTAAAGCCTGAAGAGGAAGAACATCAAAAGCTTGTGCCTAGGGACATAGCATTCAGTACTAGGTTTCAATCAAAAATAGATGAGCACAAACATTCAAGGATAACTAGGAAAAATTCTGATCTATTAAATGACATTTCTCTTTAGCGTTACATAACCAAACAAAAGGTTTTCTCTAATATGGATTACATTGGCCAGATTTCTGCCGAGATCGCTTATATATTTCGCAAAATAAATATTAGCATAAGTTTGGAAATAATAACACACCGTTCAAGTTACTGACATGCTCAAAAGAACATGCTGACCCATTTCAGAAACCAGGTGTGTATAAAATTACCCGTAACGACTGCGACTGTATGTTAATCGGGCGGACTGGTGGAGCCTTTAGAGAAAGTTACGAAGAGCACACATTTTGTGCTATGAAGCACCCGTGGTCCAGGGGTAGCGTCTTTGATTCATAATCGGTCCCGGGTTCGATCCCCGCCACTGCCTAAATTTTGATAAATAATCAGCACTGGCGGCCGAAAACTTCCGGCATAAGAAGTCAGCCTCATTCTGCCAACGGCCTTGTCAAAGAGGGCGGAGAAGCGGATAGAGGTTCAGGGCACTGTCTTGTCCTAGGGGTGGGAAATTGTCCCTAAAGGCGGAAGAATCAGCAATGATCAACGACGTGAGGATGCAGAAGGCAATGGAAACCACTGCATTAAAGACACGTAACGTGTATCCAGAGGACATGTGGCCTGTAACTGAAGAAGTGTCATGATGATCTCTCCATTGGCAAAAGATTCCGGAATAGTCCCCCATTCGGATCTCCGGGGGGGGGGGGGGGGGGGGGACTGCCAAGGGGGAGGTTACCATGAGAAAAAGACTGAATAGTCAACGAAACGATAACGTTCTACGAGTCGGGGCGTGGAATGTCAGAAGCTTGAACGTGGTATGGAAACTAGAAAATCTGAAAAGGGAAATGCAAAGGCTCAATTTAGATATAGTAGGGGTCAGTGAAGTGCAGTGGAAGGAAGACAAGGATTTCTGGTCAGATGAGTATCGGGTAATATCAACAGCAGCAGAAAATGGTATAACAGGTGTAGGAATCGTTATGAATAGGAAGATAGGGCAGAGGGTGTGTTAGTGTGAACAGTTCAGTGACCGGGTGGTTCTAATCAGAATCGACAGCAGACCAACACCGACAACGATAGTTCAGGTATACATGCCGACGTCGCAAGCTGAAGATGAACAGATAGAGAAAGTGTATGAGGATATTGAAGGGGTAATGCAGTATGTAAAGGGGGACGAAAATCTAATAGTAATGGGCGACTGGAATGCAGTTGTAGGGGAAGGAGTAGAAGAAAAGTTACAGGAGAATATGGGCTTGGGACAAGGAATGAAAGAGGAGAAAGACTAATTGAGTTCTGTATCAAGTTTCAGCTAGTAATAGCGAATACCCTGTTCAAGAATCACAAGAGGAGGAGGTATACTTGGAAAAGGCCGGGAGACACGGGAAGATTTCAATTAGATTACATCATGGTCAGACAGAGATTCCGAAATCATATACTGGATTGTAAGGCGTACCAAGGAGCAGATATAGACTCCGATCACAGTATAGTAGTGATGAAGAGTAGGCTGAAGCTCAAGACATTAGTCAGGAAGAATCAATACGCAAAGAAGTGGGATACGGAAGTACTAAGGAATGACTAGATACGTTTGAAGTTCTCTAACGCTATAGATACAGCAATAAGGAATAGCGCAGTAGGCAGTACAGTTGAAGAGGAATGGACATCTCTAAAAAGGGCCATCACAGAAGTTGGGAAGGAAAACATAGGTACAAAGAAGGTAGCTGCGAAGAAACCATGGGTAACAGAAGAAATACTTCAGTTGAGTCATGAAAGAAGGAAGTACAAACACGTTCCGGGAAAATCAGGAATACAGAAATACAAGTCGATGAGGAATGAAATAAATAGGAAGTGAAGGGAAGCTAGGACGAAATGGCTGCAGAAAAAATGTGAAGACATCGAAAAAGATATGATTGTCGGAAGGACAGACTCAGCATACAGGAAAGTCGAAACAACCTTTGGTGACATTAAAAGCAACGGTGGTAACATTAAGAGTGCAACGGGAATTCCACTGTTAAATGCAGAGGAGAGAGCAGATAGGTGGAAAGAATACATTGAAAGCCTCTATGAGGGTGAAGATTTGTCTGATGTGATAGAAGAAGAAACAGGAGTCGATTTAGAAGAGATAGGGGATCCAGTATTAGAATCGGAATTTAAAAGAGCTTTGGAGGACTTACGGTCAAATAAGGCAGAAGGGATAGATAACATTCCATCAGAATTTCTAAAATCATTGGGGGAAGTGGCAACAACTATTCACGTTGGTGTGTAGAATATATGAGTCTGGCGACATACCATCTGACTTTCGGAAAAGCATCATCCACACAATTCCGAAGACGGCAAGAGCTGACAAGTGCGAGAATTATCGCACTATCAGCTTAACAGCTCATGCATCGAAGCTGCTTACAAGAATAATATACAGAAGAATGGAAAAGAAAATTGAGAATGGCTTTAGGAAAAGTAAAGGGACGAGAGAGGCAATTCTGACGTTACGGCTAATAATGGAAGCAAGGCTAAAGTAAAATCAAGACACTTTCATAGGATTTGTCGACCTGGAAAAGCGTTCGACAATATAAAATGGCGCAAGCTGTTCGAGATTCTGAAAAAAGTAGGGGTAAGCTATAGGGAGAGACGGGTCATATACAATATGTACAACAACCAAGAGGGAATAATAAGAGCGGACGATCAAGAACGAAGTGCTCGTATTGAGAAGGGTGTAAGACAAGGCTGTAGCCTTTCGCCCCTACTCTTCAATCTGTACATCGAGGAAGCAATGATGGAAATAAAAGAAAGGTTCAGGAGTGGAATTAAAACACAAGTTGAAAGGATATCAATGGTACGATTCGCTGATGACATTGCTACCCTGAGTGAAAGTGAAGAAGTATTAAATGATCTCCTGAACGGAAAGAACAGTCTAATGAGTACACAGTACGGTTGGAAAGTAAATCGGAGAAAGACGAAGGTAATGAGAAGTAGTAGAAATGAGAACAGCGAGAAACTTAACATCAGGATTGATGGTCACGAAGTCAATGAAGTCAAGGAATTCTGCTACCTAGGCAGTAAAATAACCAATGACGGACGGAGCAAGGAGGACATCAAAAGCAGACTCGCTATGGCAAAAAAGGCATTTCTGGACAAGAGAAGTCTACTAATATCAAATACTGGCCTTACTTTGAGGAAGAAATTTCTGAGGATGTACGCTGGAGTACAGCAATGTATGGTAGTGAAACATGGACTGTGGGAAAACCGGAACAGAAGAGAATCGAAGCATTTGAGATGTGGTGCTACGCAGAATCGGAGAGGAAAGGAATATGTGGAAAACATTGATAAGGAGAAGGGACAGGATGATAGGACATCTGCTAAGACATGAGGGAATGACTTCCATGGTACTAGAGGGAGCTGTAGAGGGCAAAAACTGTAGAGGAGGACAGAGATTGGAATACGTCAAGCAAATAATTGAGGACGTAGGTTGCAAGTGCTACTCTGAGATGAAGAGGTTAGCACAGGAAAGGAATTCGTGGCGGGCCGCAACAAACCAGTCAGTAGACTGATGACCAAAAAAAAAAAGAAAGCATTTAAAGAGCATTTAAAAACAGAGATACATACTTCCAGAATGAGATTTTCACTCTGCAGCGGAGTGTGCGCTGATATGAAACTTCCTGGCAGATTAAAACTGTGTGCCCGACCGAGACTCGAACTCGGGACCTTTGCCTTTCGCGGGCAAGTGCTCTACCAATTGAGCTACCGAAGCACGACTCACGCCCGGTACTCACAGCTTTACTTCTGCCAGTATCTCGTCTCCTACCTTCCAAACTTTACAGAAGCTCTTCTGCGAACCTTGCAGAACTAGCACTCCTGAAAGAAAGGATATAGCGGAGACATGGCTTAGCCACAGCCTGGGGGATGTTTACAGAATGAGATTTTCACTCTGCAGCGGAGTGTGCGCTGATATGAAACTTCCTGGCAGATTAAAACTGTGTGCCCAACCGAGACTCGAACTCGGGACCTTTGCCTTTCGCGGGCAAGTGCTCTACCAATTCTGTAAAGTTTGGAAGGTAGGAGACGAGATACTGGCAGAAGTAAAGCTGTGAGTACCGGGCGTGAGTCGTGCTTCGGTAGCTCGATTGGTAGAGCACTTGCCCGCGAAAGGCAAAGGTCCCGAGTTCGAGTCTCGGTCGGGCACACAGTTTTAATCTGCCAGGAAGTTTCATATCAGCGCACACTCCGCTGCAGAGTGAAAATCTCATTCTGGAAACATCCCCCAGGCTGTGGCTAAGCCATGTCTCCGCTATATCCTTTCTTTCAGGAGTGCTAGTTCTGCAAGGTTCGCAGAAGAGCTTCTGTAAAGTTTGGAAGGTAGGAGACGAGATACTGGCAGAAGTAAAGCTGTGAGTACCGGGCGTGAGTCGTGCTTCGGTAGCTCAATTGGTAGAGCACTTGCCCGCGAAAGGCAAAGGTCCCGAGTTCGAGTCTCGGTCGGGCACACAGTTTTAATCTGCCAGGAAGTTTCAGAGATACATACTGTCACAAGCTTCGATGAGAATCTCAAAGTACTATATTTTACAGATAATGGGGGTACAATGGACCTTTTTAGAAGCTAGAAATTTGTAGCTACTCATATAGAAAACTCATGAAATTATTAAATGAGCACACTGAATCGAAAAATCGGTTATTTTTCGACTATTTTCGTAATTTGTGTGTACGTAATTTTTAACTGTTCCTCACCAAATTTTTAATTTTTCACACATGTTACCTAATTTTTCAGTGAATTTTACTGGCGATAGGTTTATTACTTTCTGACGTTAGGATACTGTAATGTTTTACTTTTGCATTCACATTTACTATATATCTTCTTTTTAATGTTTGTAGATGTACTGTTATTTTGCTCTTGGTAATCCAAAAGGGGTAACTGTAACCTTAATGTACAGACCACTCACAACAAAGCCATGTGTGTAACCGTTTGCCAGCCGGAGTGATCGAGCGGTTCTAGGCGCTACTGACTGGAACCGAGCGACCGCTACGGTCGCAGGTTCGAATCCTGCCTCGGGAGGCCGGCCGGTGTGGCCGTGCGGCTCTAAGCGCTTCAGTTTGGAACCGCGTGACCGCTACGGTCGCAGGTTCGAATCCTGCCACGGGCATGGATGTGTGTGATGTCCTTAAGTTAGTTAGGTTTAAGTAGTTCTAAGTTCTAGGGGATGACCACAGATGTTAAGTCCCATAGTGCTCAGAGCCATTTGAACCATTTGAACCTGTCTCGGGCATAAATGTGTGTGATGTCCTTAGGTTAGTTAGGTTTCAGTAGTTCTAAGTTCTAGGGGGCTGATGACCTCAGCAGTTAAGTCCCATAGTGCTCAGAGCCATTTGAACCATTTTTTGTAACTGTTTCGAATTTCCTCTACATATTCTTAAGACATCGCCGATAAGTATTCAATGTCTTTACCTCATTTTTTGAAGACATTGTTTAACTAATACAGTTATAACACGTTTTGCACCTGCCTCACATTAAGCGACGACGAACTGTCTGTACGTTATTTCTAACAGATGTATACGACTTCTTCGTTTTCCTTGATGGATTATCGTCGATTGTACATTTTTATAAATGCTTTAGGTACACATTCTTCTAAGTAATACAAAGTTTTGCACGTTCAAGAGAAACTGTCACTAATTTATTAGTGTTAGGTTTTACCTCCGTTATTGAATTTAAAATATTTTTGGAGATTGCAAAAGCATCTCCCAGATGTGTTGTAGTATTAAGTATTCTTTTACAAGTTTCAGATTGCCGAAATCCATGGTGTTATTGTCCATCATTTGTGTTTCTTGAAGTGCCAAAGTTTGAATCTTCTGTTGTTTTAATGTATACAATAATTTATGAAGTTTATTTGGTTGGAAAAGTGTATGTTAAGTGTTGAAAAAATGTACTTGTTCCGGTTTTAAGTTGTCCAGGGGGATCAGACTTCCTCTGCTGAATTACACTGTTTTTTAACCTGGCTGCCCCAGAATCCGAATGATCAGTTGTAGCAGCAATACTGGCAGTGGGTTGGCGATCTGGAGTAATATTGTGATTATCAAAATGCTCCATGATGATTGTACCTGGAACCGTATGGGGTTGAGAAGACTGGAAGGTTTAGTTCCAGAATATAAATTTCAGCCGCGCCATTGTTGAAGAGACGCTGACCACTCTGCCGCTTGCTACAAGACAGATGGAAAGTGGATTTGGTTTTGTTTTGCCTTGGTCCGCGACTGCTTATTCTGTATTCGCAACTGTCCACCAAATCCGATGGAAAGTTCACTATCCGTCACCTGTGACCCGTCCAATGCCTTAGGCGAGGACGGCTTCTTAGCTTTTAGTTACAAAGTCTTGAAGCCTGGAACAAATTATTTTATTATTAAAGAGGCCACACACCATACGTCATTTGAGATTTGTCGTTTACTTTTGGTTAAATTCCAACTGACACGTGTTGATTCTTGTTAAATGGTTCAAATGGCTCTGAACACTATGGTACTTAACATCTGTGGTCATCAGTCCCCTAGAAAGTAGAACTACTTAAACCTAACTAACCTAAGGACATCACACACATCCATGCCCGAGGCAGGATTCGAACCTGCGACCGTAGCGGTCGCGCGGTTCCAGACTGAAGAGCCTAGAACCGCTCGTCCACACCGGCCGGCTGACTCATGTTATTCTGTACCTTTTATGACTTGGATTCAATGTATACTTGTTCTCTACTAATTTTGTTTTATATAGTTTCCATTTCGGTGTTACTAATTATTTCATCCACATTGATGACAAACCTTGGTTTGAGTTTTGCTAGTTATTTTCTCTTAACCTCTATGTTATATTGATTCACATATACCTATTATATGACCCACTGGCAACAATTCTGATTGTAGCGATTATCGGGGGCCCGATGAACTATCTGTCACCTTCAAGTGCAGTACAATTTGTGAACCAACTTAGGCGAGTGACATCCTCCAGCGAATTACAATTTTTCCACGGGTGCCGACGCTGTGAGAAATCAGCTGACTTACAAAGATCCTGTGAGAGGTTTTTACGTTAATCGACTACAGAAGTAAGCGATATATGTTAGCTTCATGTATATTACCATACTCAGGGAGTGTAAGTGAAGCTTATTGTGAAGTTAGTTGTGGTGGAAGTACTTGCGGCTCTTAAACCACTTCCATGGTTCGTAACACACTGAGAATTGGGCTATAAAGTTGTTAATATTCAAAAATACTCGTATAACGTACCCTAACGTAAATACAAATGCACATATACGCATCATCTAAAGGTGTTTCCTAAGACTAACGCTGCCCTGAGTTGTAAAATGTAAACTTTCACGGCCGGAATTGTTACAATTAATAAAATATTATTATTATTATGCCGTGCTTCGAGGGATTTCACAGTCAACGAAAATCGTAATCGCATATCAGTCTTTTCTGCAGGAATTCTCAGTACCTCATACATTGCTTCACCCTTCACTCCTCTGGTTAGCGAAACGCTTGAAATTGATTCCCTGTCACGTGTTCCTATAATTATAAATGGAAACAATCTCATCTTAGAGCTGTCTAAATGCGTCTAGCGGTGCTCCCCTTCATATAAACAATTTCGGCCGCCCACCACTCCAGCAGAAGTTGAAAGCTGTTTCCTGAATACATTTCCTCATGTACATCTCATGCGCTGTACTTAATTTCTCTAACTGTAAGCTCCCGTTGCGATCTTTCACATCGTACACCCGTCTAATCGGGATCGCTTCTGTTCATTGAAATCAATATACCGGAATAATTTTTCTGTGACCAACACAGAAGATATTCCAAGCTTTGCTACCACTGTATTCGTGACTGTCTTGGTGTCTTAACATTTTCCACTGACAGCGCACCATTTAATATCTTATCATAATTGTCATCGTTATTGGCTTCCCATAATGCCCCTGTTGCTCTCTTGATATTGCAGCTGCGTCAGCGTAAATGAGTAACAGAATCAGCAGAATTAAGCATAATGGCCATCATACTTCCGTAACATTTAAAGCAACCTTAAGATCGTCGCAAGATCATCGATAAATTGGGGCTCTAAATTGTGCATCTTTGACACAGTATGATGTGTATCGGCATCTATGGTGTTACTATTACTGTAATGACGACTCATTATTTGTTGATATATGGCTGAGGAGAGATGCAGCCGCTGAAACTTCCTGGCAGATTAAAACTGTGTGCCGGACCGAGAGTCGAACTCGGGACCTTTGCCTTTCGCGATAGAGCACTTGCGCGCGAAAGGCAAAGGTTCCGTGTTCGAGTCTCGGTCCAGCACACAGTTTTAATCTGACAGAAAGTTTCATATCAGCGCAAACTCCACTGCCGAGTGAAAATCTCATTCTGAATACAGCCGCTGTTTGCCTGCCCCCAAAACAAGCATTCAAATAATAATTCAGATGAAAATTTGTAATTTCGAGAAGACTTTGTATAGACAGTGTCGACTGTAATACTCTCTTCGAAATTCTGAAGATATCGGGTATAAAATACAGGGAATAAAGTGATTTTAAACTACAAAAAAAAAACAAATTGCAGTTATAAAGGTCGAAGCACATGAAATGGAAGCAGTAGTTGAGGATCGAGTGATACAGGACTGTAGCCTATCCCCTATGCTATTTAATTTGTACACTGAGCTGGTTATAAAGGAAACTAAGGAGAAGTTTGGAAAAGGAATTACAGCTCAGGAAGAAATAAAAAACGTTGAGGTTTGGCGATGGCATTGTGGATGTCAAAGAAGGAAACGCACTAAAAAGACAAGTTGAATGGACAGTACTTTGAAGAGATTGTAACATCAGTCTCAATGAGATAAAAACAAGCATTTTGGAATGTAATCGAATAAAATGGGAGACTGAGAAAAGGAAGTGAGGCACTAAAAACAGTATAGGAGTTTGGCTACTCGAACAACAAAAAAATTGACAATGGCAAAAGTAGAAACGGCATAAAATTCAGACTGGCAGTACTAAGAAAAGCGTTTCTGAAAAAGAGAAACTAGTTGCCATCAAGATGTTAGGAAGTATTCGTCTGGAGTGTTGCCTTGAAAGGAAATGAAACATGGATGATAAACAGCTCAGGCAAAAAGTGAGCAGAAGCTTTTGAAATACGGTGCTACAGAAGTGTGCTGAAAAAAAAAAATGGTTCAAATGGCTCTGAGCACTATGGGACTTAACTGCTACGGTCATAAGTCCCCTAGAACTTAGAACTACTTAAACCTAACTAACCTAAGGACAGCACACAACACCCAGCCATCACGAGGCAGAGAAAATCCCTGACCCCACCGGGAATCGAACCCGGGAATCCGGGCGTGGGAAGCGAGAACGCTACCGCACGACCACGAGATGCGGGCGTGTGCTGAAGATTAGATGATTATATCGGATAAACATGAGAATGTCCTGAATAGAACTGGGGAAAAAAGATATTTACGGCACTTACGCATAAGAGACGGGGTCAGTTACGGTTAATAGAACACCACATGAGGCATCAAAAATCGTAAATTTCGTAATGTACGTAATTGTCGGAGGTAAAAGCTGCATAGGCAGACCAAAGCTTGACTACAGTAAGGAGATAAAAATAGATGTAGATCGCACTATTTACACATAGAGGAATAGGCTTACACAGCACATTAGCATGGAGAGAGAACCATACCAGTTTTCGGTTTGAAGACTACAACAACAAAATAACAGAGGGAAGAGGACCCAGAGGTTCCTGCTGGAGTTGGTGTGCTATTAAACGAGGAAGTGAGATGACAGCGGGACCGGTTTCTGGCTGGTAATAAGTGGCAGGTGAACTGCCAGGTTACGCAATAGCACGGGCTTGTAGGTGACCCGTCGCCGTGGAGGGCAATCTCGCTGATCGCCCCTGTAGGGACGGCAAATTAACGTCGAGGCCCGCTGTTCCTGGCTTTCGCTCTGCTGTTTCACCTTCCAAACGAGGCCAGCTTGAATATTTTAAATAATAGGTCCTACTGATTAGGAAGATGTGGTAAGATGTCTCATACGAGAAAGTAAAACAAAAATCACTTGTGGATAGTAATTAAGAATTTTTAATCGAACTACAGAGTCCGAGATCCTTCTAAGACAATGATATTCCCGTAGTAAGATGATTGAAGTCCAGCATGACAGACGCAACTGGATGGTACAGTTATCATAACATCATATGGTACCGTTTTGGTAAAAGGCATAGGGTTTCAGATCTAATTACTCAAACGTCACACAGTTAAATGCTCGTGAACTGTAATTTCCTCACGTTGGCCGTATCATAAAGTTTTACACTATGTGATCAAAAGTATTCGGACACCTGGCTGTAAATGACTTATAAGTTCGTGGCGCCCTCCATCGGTAATGCTGGAATTCAATATGGTGTCGGCCCACCCTTAGCATTGATGACAGCTCCCACTCTCGCAGCCATACTTTCAATCAGGTGATGGAAGGTTTCTTGGGGAATGGCAGCCCATTCTTCACGGAGTGCTGCACTGAGGAGAGGTATATGTCCGTCGGTGAGGCCAGGCACGAAGTCGGCGTTCCAGAAGATCCCAAAGATGTTCTATAGGATTCAGGTCAGGACTCTGTGCAGGCCAGTCCATTACAGGAATGTTATTGCCGTGTACCACTACGCCACAAGCCGCGCGCAATGAACAGGTGCTCGATCGTGTTGAGAGATGCAATCGCCATCCCCAAATTGCTCTTCAACATTGGGAAGCAAGAAGGTGTTTAAAACATCAATGTAGGCCTGTGCTGTGACAGTGCCACGCAAAAACATCAAGGGGGCAAGACCCCTCCATGAAAAACACGACCAAGCCATAACACCACCTCCTCCGAATTTTACTGTTGACACTACACACGCTGGCAGATGGCGTTCGCTGGGCATTCGCCATACTCACATCCTGCCATCGGATCGCCGCATTGTGATGGATCACTCCACGCAACGTTTTCCGCTGTCCAATCGTCCAATGTTTACGCTCCATAAAACAGCGAGGCGTCGTTTGGCATTTATCGGCGTGATGTGTATCTTATGACCAGCCACTCCCACTCAATGGAACTGTTGAAACTTATAAAGGAAAGAAAACAGATCAGAGACGGAGTAAAAAATAAGACTGAACCAAAGCTCAAGTTCTGTATGAAGCTTATGTAGAATGGTTAGACTGGACTTCTTTTTTTCTTTCGTGTCATCAGTCTTCAGACTGGTTTGATGCACCCCACCACGAATTCCTCTCCTGTGCTAAACTTTTCATCTCAGAGGACCGATTGCAGCCTACGTTCTTAATTATTTCCTAGACGTTTTCTAATCTCTGTCTTCCTCGACACTTTTTACTCTCTACAGCTCCGTGTAGTACCATGGAAGCTTCCACCTTAGGTCTTGTTAGATGTCGTATCATCATGTCCCTTCTTGTCAATGGTTTTCATATATTCCTTTCCTCCTCCTCGTTTCTTAATTTAACAGTCCACCTGATTTTCAACCACATCTCAATTGCTTTGATTCTCTTACGTTTCGGTTTTCCCACAGTCCGTTTCACTACCACACAATGCTGTGCTCCAAGGGTACGTTATCAGAAACTTCCTCGAATTAAAGCTTATGTGTGATACTAGTAGACGTCTCTTGGCTATAAATACCCTTTTAAGCAGTGCTAGTCTGCTTTTTATGTCCACCTTGCCCCGTCCATACAGGGTTGATTTGTTGCAAAGGTAGCAGAATTCCTTAACTACTTCTTCGTGATCTCTATTCTGATATTAAATTTCTCGCTCTTCTCATTTCTGCCACTTCTCATTAATCTGTATTTCTCCAGTTTACTCTCAGTCCATATTCTGTTCTCATTAAACTGTTCATTGCAATCAACAGATTCTGTAATTCTTCATTTTCACTTAGGATAGGAATGTCATCAGTGAATATTACCATTGATATTGCTTCACATGAGTTTTTATTCCAGTCTTGAACCTTTATTTATATCCGTCATTGCTTCTCAGATGTAATATATTGAACAGTATGGGCGAAAGACTACAATCGTTTCTTACATCCCTTTTAATTCGAGCACTTCGTTCTTGGTCTTCCATTGTTATTGTTCCCTTTAGGCTCTTGTACATATTGGGAATTGGAAGGAAAATCAGCATTGGCCGTATTTTGTTGTTTTATTGCCAGCAAAATCGATTTTCGGTCACTTAGTGACCATCCTCAGTGCTGTAATGTACAACTAAAATTGGTAGGCACTGGTATCAATCTATAACCACAAGCTTAGAGCGAACCTCAGTTTATGGGATCGCTCTAAGCTTGTGGTTATAGCTTCATACTAGTGCCTACCAATTTTAGTTGTATATTACACCACTGAGGATGGTCACTAAGTGACCGAAAATCGATTTTGCTGGCAATAAAACAACAAAACACGGCCAATGCTGATTTTCCTTCCAATTCTATCCACTATTTGGTCGTGGTGCACGCAACACGCCATGGAGCCGCCAATCAATATTGTGAATTATCCATATTCCCCTATAAATTACACCTATTCACGTTATTTCGAAGATCCTGCGCCATTTTACATTTTTAAACGCTTTTTCCAGGTCGACAAATCCTGTGAACTGTCTCGGTTTTTCGTAAGTCTTCCTTCAATTATCAACCGCAACGTCAGAACTCCATCTCTGCTGCCTTTACTTTACCCTGCATAAATGTCTGATTCATACGGAAGGAGATCTTAGTGACCACAGAACGTCAAGAGCAGTCTGCTGTCAGAGTTTCGCTTCCGGTTCGGCCGAGTGTCTCCCACCGGCTGTGGGCAGTGGAGCGCGCCGACCTTCTGCAGCGCAGCTGGACGCCGTTGCAGTAACCTCGGCTGTCCGAAGCCAGCCGTTTCTAAAGAGGCGGGAGAAACTCCCAGAGCGGAGAGCCCGTGCGATCGTAAACCGCGGCCACTGCTATAGCGCGCGGCTGCAGCTCACGAGAGGAGTGAGACAGGCGAGGCGAGTGTAAACGGGAGACGCGCCGCCTTCGGCCGTGTGGCGCAAGCAAGGCCGGCCCGTGACCTGGAAGGGGCAGCGAAAGGAGCCACTCTCTCCAGCAGACGAGCGCTCCAGAGGCGCGCTAACCATAACGCCACCTCTTACGTGGCTCCAAGCTTACGGCTACTGGTCCTTTCTTTGCGTGCTGTCTATTTCTTTCCTCTTCTTCTCGTCCCTCTTACATTTTCCTCCCGCTTCTACACCTCAAGTCACTACATTCTGGGCAGAGCCACCATTATTACCACTCCCTCATCGAGTCGAATCCCTTTCGGCACAACATACCTGACTACTGAATTACAGCACAATTCCCGATGAGGTAGAAATTAAATTCGATATACACCCTTAAAAAGAGTTAAGCATCCAGAGGGTGTGCAAAAAGCGGAATGAAGCTTCACGGGTGCACAGAATATGTGATGTTACATCTACATCTACATACATACTCCGCAATCCACCATACGGTGCGTGGCGGAGGGTACCTCGTACCACAACTAGCATCTTCTCTCCCTGTTCCACTCCCAATCAGAACGAGGGAAAAATGACTGCCTATATGCCTCTGTACGAGCCCTAATCTCTCTTATCTTATCTTTGTGGTCTTCCGCGAAATGTAAGTTGGCTGCAGTAAAATTGTACTGCAGTCAGCCTCTAATGCTGGTTCTCTAAATTTCCTCAGTAGCGATTTACGAAAAGAACCCCTCCTTTCCTCCAGAGACTCCCACCCGAGTTCCTGAAGCATTTCCGTAACACCCGCGTGATGATAAAACCTACCAGTAACGAATATAGCAGCCCGCCTCTGAACTGATTCTATGTCCTCCCTCAATCCGACCTGATAGGGATCCCAAACGCTCGAGCAGTACTCAAGAATAGGTCGTATTAGTGTTTTATAAGCGGTCTCCTTTACAGATGAACCACATCTTCCGAAAATTCTACGCCGGCCGCGGTGGTCTCGCGGTTCTAGGCGCGCAGTCCGGAACCGTGCGACTGCTACGGTCGCAGGTTCGAATCCTGCCTCGGGCATGGATGTGTGTGATGTCCTTAGGTTAGTTAGGTTTAAGTAGTTCTAAGTTCTAGGGGACTGATGACCACAGCTGTTAAGTCCCATAGTGCTCAGAGCCATTTCAACCATTTGAACTAAAATTCTACCAATGAACCGAAGACGACTATCCGCCTTCCCCACAACTGCCATTACATGCTTGTCCCACTTCATATCGCTCTGCAATTTACGCCCAAATATTTAATCGACGTGACTGTGTCAAGCGCTACACTACTAATGGAATATTCAAACATTGTGGGATTCTTTTTCCTATTCATCTGCATTAATATACGTTTATCTATATTTAGAGTTAGCTGCCATTCTTTACACCAATCACAAATCCTGTCCAAGTCATCTTGTAACCTCCTACAGTCACTCAACGACGTCACCTTCCCGTACACCACAGCATCATCAGTAAACAGCCGCACATTGCTATACACCCTATCCAAAAGATCATTTATGTAGATAGAAAACAACAGCGGACCTACCGCACTTTCTTGGGGCACTCCAGATGATACCCTCACTCCCGACGAACACTCAACATCGAGGACAACGTACTGGGTCCTATTACTTAAGAAGTGTTATTTCGGTGATTGCAAAATGATGGAGTCAAGAACTTGGCAGCATGAAACCACTTATTAGTATGACGTTTCACCCCTTCTGTCCTCGATGCATTCACTGATTTGGTTGCGAAATGTCATGATGGCGTTCTACACTCTCCTGCGGGAAGCTGGATAACAAATGTTGTAACTGGTACTTGATGCCCAGAATGCTGACAATGGAACGGACGCCTGAGCTGGTCGCACGTGCATTTTATCAGGACAGGCATGGTGATCTCGCTCACAAGAGTGCCTCAGTATCACGCAGACAATTCATAGACTCACGTGCCATGTGTGGATGAGCTTTGTGTCATTAGCCACGCGAAAAACCGATCTGCTAAGACAAATACCGTTATTTCAGGTCAGAATAACCAATATTTTTCGGTATTTGTTTGGTCTAGATAGTAACAGTTGTTTTTTTATTTTTTATATCTTACAAATAAACGAGTAAAAACACCGAAACATCAATTAGCCGTAGCAGTATTGCTAAAATTTTTCATTTTCAAATAAACGTCTTTAAAAACTGACTAATTTTTGTTCTTAAATTTGCATTGGTTTAAAATATTGCGTTGTTGTAGAAAACAGGAAAAGCGATCGGCGTTATTTTAATAACAAAGCCGACAGAAGCTAGCAATAAGTACACGACGTAGAAATTGGTACAGCATTGCTAAGGCAATCATGTATCTCTTGCCGTCTGTCGTGACCTAAGGTACGTGTGTACTTCCAGTGGGCAAGACCTGCCCCCACCTGGTCTGTACTGTAGTTTCTCGCTGACATCGGCGGACATCCGTTGCATTGCAGAATCGTACCAACCTTAGTCTGGAAATATTTTTGAAATGTGACGTAATAATGAAGTATAATACTTAATTTGCTTTAAAAGATTAAAGATCTTTCTGCCAGGGGAAGGAAGTTATAGTGACAGTAATGGACTTAACGACAGTTCTTTCACAGTACACAATAACACAATAAAAATACTAAGTAGCTCATCTGCAGTCTGTATCTTCATGATATGCCTCCGTCTGCTTGTACACCTTTAAAAGAAGTTAGCACGAAAAACAGAGTTCTTCAGCCTCAGTTTTCATTATTTCGCACTGACTGTTCGTAATGTCCAAACAGTGGTATCATCCATGATTACAACACGATTTTTGAGCAGAGCTTCAAAAAGTTAGAATCAGTGGAATATTGGCGATTGTTTGTAGTATTTAACCACTTATCACTTTTCGAGAAAAGCATGGAGCTGTGGATGGACTAACTTTTGCTTCATTTGCCTGTTCGATTTCGTATCTTAATCTGAAATTGAGTCAAAATTTTTAAATCTTGCTCTAGTTTCTACGTTTATTACAGGAAAAAAACAGAACTAAAAAACCGAAGATCTGTTATTTCAGAAAACAATTATTTTGAGCGGTTTTAAGTCAGATGAAACGGACGTGGAAAAAAATCCGATATAACCGAAAGCCAGTTGTTTCAGCGATAACCGCCTTCCCTGATTGTCATGTTCAAATATTGCACCCCAGTACTGTCGCATGAAGTAACACATTAATACCCAGAATGTCCGTGACGTAATACTGTGTCGCCAGAGTTCCTTCAGTAATTATCAGCCGTGACCTTGTCACACGCGATGGCCAGGAGTAAAACAAAAATGGTTCTCATGGCTCTGAGCACTATGGGACTTAACATCTGGGGTCATCAGTCCCCTAGAACTTAGAACTAACCTAAGGACATCACACACATCCATGCCCGAAGCAGGGTTCCACAATGAATCGCCTAGAACCGCTCGGCCACAGTGCCCGGCGGAGTAAAACAGCTCGACCTCTCCGAAACGTTAGAAAAATGGGACATCACCTCAGATCCTTCACACAGATGATGGTCATCCGGCGTAGTACAGAACCGCGATCTATCGCTGAACACAATACGGCGCTGTTTATCAACAGTCCATGCTTTCCGGTCACGACTCCACACAAACACAGCCGTTGTGTTATGTTATTAACGCTTGTTACGGTAATTCCCTGGTCCTGCTGCTTCTAGTCTGTGACCAGTGTTGCGGGATGATACAGAATGATAAGGGACGGCAGGGGCAGATGCCTTTGGTGCACGATACGGTGATCCTACCTTGTGTTGCTCAGATGTGATCGAATGGACCCTTGACAGCGAAGAGGCCTGCCATAGCGTTCCATTGAAGGGAACTGTAACATACCAATGCTTCACAAATTTGGGTATTGCACAATTTGACCGGCCGCTCTAATGGAGATGTACAGTGCGGCTCTTTCTAGCCCGTGTCAGGTGCTGATAACGCTGTCTCACAAGGGTACGTGTTATCTTAGTATCGTTGATAGTGATCACTCAACATATGACTTATCACATCCATTGTATACCCCACTAGCCCTAGTGACAACTCTATACACTAACAACACTAACGCAATCTGGTGACCGTCCTGCTACGTATAGAAAATTGTAACATTAGTAAGTCATATACTTAACGACTGCGTGTATGTGTATAAAGTTAAAGCGAGTTCCGGCCATGCTTTCTGGGTGCTTTACATTTTTGGCTGTTTTTTTGTACAGTATGTAAGTGGCCGACTCCAGGATAAACGATGTTACATATGCAGGTTAATAATGTTCTCTCTCTCCAGTGCACAAGCAAGCGACGGGAATGCTTAACGGCCGTGACCTAAGTCATCCTTCCACAGTCTTAAGGCTGCCTCTTTCGTGGCACTACCGATACTAAAGATGCTATAATGCTACAGTTCAAGGCAACAATCTAACACAGAGGGAACGGTTTCTGCTCTAGTACTGAAAGTAAAACCGTTCTGGTAGTGCTTGATATTTATTACTTCGCATGACTACATATGATATGAACATTAGAATTTCTCATAGCCACTTCGCGCAAGTCTGGCTACTGATTTCTCCTGAGTACAAGGATATTTCGTCCATAAAATTTCTTTTTTTTTGGTGATCCGCAGCCTGTAAACACTTCGTAAAGGAAAACATGGTCCACAGTCGTCTGTAATGTAGACGGTCTTCATTTACATCGCGCGAGTAACTGATTTCGACGACTTGTCATGTGCAATATTACGACATGTAATACTAATCTTACACATGTGTCTAAAACGGAGCGAGGTGGCTTAATGGTTAGCACACTGCACCCGCACTCGGTAGGACGACGGTTCCTCCGAAAGGACACGGCCGCTTTTCTGCTCCATCCTTCCGTAATTCAAATGGCTCAGATAGCTCTGAGCACTATGGGACTTAGCATCTGAGGTCATCAGTCCCATAGACATAGAACTACTTAAACCTAACTAACCTAAGGACATCACACACACCCATCCCGAGGCAGGATTCAAACCTGCGACCGTAGCAGCAGCGCGGTTCCGGACTGAAGCGCCTAGAACCGAGCGGCCACAGCTGCCGGCTCCTACCGTAATCCGAGCTTTTGATCCGTCTCTAGTGACCTCGGTTTGCAACAACGATCAGGGAACGTGACAGATCTCGTAAACTTCACATCGCGTGTCGACGCTATATGATGATTCCATGCTAACATCGTAAACAGTAAAAAAGAGTTTTATTTCACACGGGAAATGACAGATACGATATTCTGCTAGTTTTACCCAAGCTCGTTAAGCGAAAGACAAAGGCCGTTTACGCTGAATGACATCCTCGACGAGGGATTTCATCTGGAAAAAAGTGTTCATCAGGTTCTCCCAGTGTCTTACAGGTACGCAACCATTTGCAACAACGATCAGGGAACGTGACAGATCTCGTAAACTTCACATCACGTGTCGAGGCCAGATGATGATTCTGAAAGAAACATGCCGACTATTGGACCTGCCGATGGTATAAATCACGCTCTCGCGACGTCAGTTACGAACGGCCATTTACATTATCTGTGCGTTTGCGTACTCTGAGGTCAAAAGAGAATCTTATCAAATTGCAGTTCTAAAATAAATCGGTGAAGATCTGTAATTCACAGCTTGCATTTACGGATGAGGTGTAATGAAACAGAGTAGCAGAACAAATTACCACAATAACGAAGTGCGGGAAGAAACAAATCCTCAAATGACACAGGGATCTGGACAGCAGTATGGGGCGGAATTATTTATAAGGCCACACACCAGACAAATTAACAGGCTCTGCTTATGATTAGTTCCTGCGTTGCAAATTACCACGTTATTGGCGAACGTTAATCTCGCAGAAAGACAACGGACGTACGAGGTGCATTCAAGTTCTAAGGCCTCCGATTTTTTTTTCTCTGGACTGGAAAGAGATGGAAACATGCGCATTGTTTTAAAATGAGGCCGTGTTCATTGTCAATACGTGCCAGAGACGGCAGCACCGTACGGCAGATGGAATTTTACCGCCAGCGGCGAGAATGAGAACTGTTTTAAATACTTAAAATGGCGACGTTTTCCTTACTTGAACAGCGTGCAATCATTCGTTTTCTGAATTTGCGTGGTGTGAAACCAATTGAAATTCATCGACAGTTGAAGGAGACATGTGGTGATGGAGTTATGGATGTGTCGAATGTGCGTTCGTGGGTGCGACAGTTTAATGAAGGCAGAACATCATGTGACAACAAACCGAAACAACCTCGGGCTCGCACAAGCCAGTCTGACGACATGATCGAGAAATTGGAGAGAATTGTTTTGGGGGATCGCCGAATGACTGTTGAACAGATCGCCTCCAGAGTTGGCATTTCTGTGGGTTCTGTGCACACAATCTTGAATGACGACCTGAAAATGCGAAAAGTGTCATCCAGGTGGGTGCCACGAATGCTGACGGACGACCACATGGCTGCCCGTGTGACATGTTGCCAAGAAATGTTGACACGCAACGATAGCATGAATGGGACTTTCTTTTCGTCGGTTGTGACAATGGATGAGACGTGGATGCCATTTTTCAATCCAGAAACAAAGCGTCAGTCAGCTCAATGGAAGCACTCAGATTCACCGCCATCAAAAAAATTTCGGGTAACCGCCAGTGCTGAAACAATGATGGTGTCCATGTTCTGGGACAGCGAGGGCGTAATTCTTACCCATTGCGTTCCAAAGGGCACTACGGTAACAGGTGTATCCTACGAAAATGTTTTGAAGGACAAATTCCTTCCTGCACTGCAACAAAAACGTCTGGGAAGGGCTGCGCGTGTGCTGTTTCACCAAGACAACGCACCCGCACATCGAGCTAACGTTACGCAACAGTTTCTTCGTGATAACAGCTTTGAAGTGATTCCTCATGCTCCCTACTCACCTGACCTGGCTCCTAGCGATTTTTGGCTTTTTCCAACAATGAAAGACACTCTCCGTGGCCGCACATTCACCAGCCGTGCTGCTAATGCCTCAGCGACTTTCCAGTGGTCAAAACAGACTCCTAAAGAAGCCTTCGCCGCTGCCATGGAATCATGGCGTCAGCGTTGTGAAAAATGTGTACGTCTGCAGGGCGATTACGTCGAGAAGTAACGCCAGTTTCATCGATTTCGGGTGAGTAGTTCATTAGAAAAAAAATCGGAGGCCTTAGAACTTCAATGCACCTCGTATTTCATGCACAAAATGACACCGACGTATTTTCTACCCTCGTGCGGCAGTACCGAAGAATTGTTTGGACGGTGATGGATTTGTCAAGGAAGTCCAGTATCCCCTATTCAGCTTCCTGTAATCACCTAGGTTTCACTAATGGTGGCACTGGTATAATCCAAAACTGTCGATAAAGCGCACACGATACAGGAGGGTGAAGCCCAAGCATGTAATCAAATTCAAGACCAGCCAGGTTTATTTACAAGAGTTCATGATTTTTTGAGGGTGAGGGGGGATAGACGAGTAAGAGAGGCAACTACATTCAGCAGTCTTATAATGTCAAGACAGATTGCTGTCATAGGACAGAGTGGCCGATATTCCAAGAAGTATGCTTCCGGACATGTTGTAGGATATTGTTCTGAATTTGACCAGCGCTACAAGAAATAGCAAATTTCTTAAACTTCTTGTGTAAGAACTGATTAAGGAGATGCTATCATGATAATTATCTAGACAACATTATCATAATAGGGCCATCACATAGAAGCATCTGTTCGACTTACAAGATGCCAATGGGTTTGGTAATGTGGGGCTTAACCCAAGATTAATTTTTGCCCCGGAATGACTCTCGACACAGAACCACCCGTAAGAAACACTACTGAAACCTATGTGCAACAGACTATCTAAAGCTTATTAATGTTTCCTGACCCTAGTAGTGAGACCCAAGCTGGCAACTTCTGATAAAACATGTAATGTCCCACAAAAAATCATTAAATGAACTGGTTATTTCTTTATTGAAATAAGAAACGCTGTTCATTGAAACTACTAATTTATTAAAAACGAATCGTACATAAAATATGATGTTCATTGTAAACAATATAGAAAAGATACCACAGCACGTGCAGATCAGTTACCTGAAAAGTAATACTCAGTTCAAGACATTACATGAAGGGATGTGATTTTCCGTGCGACGTTTCCCCCTTGTGTAAAAACGATAACGCTCTTTGACTGGCTGTCTGACGTGTCAGTGATAGTCGACCACAAAACTGAACATCTCTGAAAGATGCATTAATTGACTGACTGCTCCGGAAGTTGAAAGAACGTGCCACTGAGGATGTGAAGCGAGACGGGAAATTTGCTATCTGCCGAAGCCACATAGATGCTCACCATAGACGGTTGCCCGTCGTGGGTCAATACCATTCTCAATGCTGTGAAGAATCTGGAAGTCCGCACCCAGGACGTCAGTGTCAAGCTCTAATGTTGGACTTCACCTCAGTCGCCACCCGCGGATCCAAGACGAACTCCACGTCGTCTCCGAACTAAATGTTCACCTTGGAGTTCCAGAAACAACGCCAAAGAGTGCATCACATCGTCCCCGATCGAACTCCTCATTCCTATGCCCCGAAGAGATCTCTCGATCTCCCTCTGAAGTCTCCACTTCCGAAAAAAGCTTACTTCACATGGAGCGCCACTGAAACTCGTCATACCAACTGCACGAAGCAAGATTACTCCGTGCCAATCAAGTAATCAGAAACAGCCGCACCCTTTCCCTCCAGGAGGCGACCAAAAGACACTCCGAGAATAGTAAGGCTTGCTGCCAAAAGTTACCGACGCTACATGTACGTTTGATGGCACCGTTTGGTTCTCAATCGTGGCACTTATATTTTAATGCTAATGGGAAATAACTTGACATGTGAACCCAACTTGCCAAAAAATACATAGGCGAAGTCGGGACTGATCGACATTCAGCGCCACAGAACTATCTCAGATTCAGAGAGGAGCGTTCTACTATGTTAGCGAATACGCTAAAAAAAAAAAAAAAAATCAGCGGCCATGTGGTCCATAGATATCTTCAGATACCGAAAAGTAAACCTTATGACCGCGGACAACTTGAAGGCACCGACCCATTGTGCCAGAGGGCTAGAAAGTCGTAAAATCACTACGGCCAGCGTCAGAGAGAATACGCCGTCTGACTTCAGCAGCACGGCACTGTTGGACACTTGGTGATCTCCTCGGCTCTTTCACAGCCTCCTGTAACGTGTAAGCAGCCACGGGGCCCCATATACTCGCCGCCGTTCTGCCCGCAGCTAGCCACGTCTGCTCTCCTCCAATTAGACTCATTAAAGTAGCCCTCGGGGAAGACTCTGAGTAGCGCGTTTCTCTCCACGTAAAGGCGATACAGACAACTCAAAACCTTAGTCAACAGAAGACGGGACCCGTCACCACTTACGGATCAGTGGAGCTAGATGCCAACGCGAACAGTACTCAATTACTGTCATGCCATCTCATTAAACGTCGTAACACTAAATAATTATAATAATAATAATTATAATGAAATGAAGACAAGCACTCAGAATTTGCCGTCTTTCACGCTTAAAATCCAATTTAGCGAATAGTTCTATTAATGATACACAGGATTTATTGTTAATACACTACTGGCCATTAAAATTGCCACACCAAGAAGAAATGCAGATGATAAACGGGTATTCATTGGACAAATATATTATACTAGAATTGACATGTGATTACATTTTCACGCAATTTCGGTGCATAGATCCTGAGAAATCAGTACCCAGAACAACCACCTCTGGTCGTAATAACGCCCTTGATACGCCTGGGCATTAACAGAGCTTGGATGGCGTGTACAGGTACAGCTGCCCATGCAGCTTCAACACGATACCACAGTTCATCAACAGTAGTGACTGGCGTATTGTGACGCACCAGTTGCTCGGCCACCATTGACCAGACGTTTTCAGTTGGTGAGAGATCTGGAGAATGCGCTCGCCACGGCAGCAATCGAACAATTTCTGTATGCAGAAAGGCCCGTACAGGACTTGCAACATTCGGTCGTTCATTATCCTGCTGAAATATAGGGTTTCGCAGGGATCGAATGAAGGGTAGAGCCACGGGTCGTAACACATCTGAAATGTAACATCCACTGTTCAAAGTGCTGTGAATGCGAACAAGAGGTGACAGAGACGCGTAACCAATGGCACCCCATACGCCGGTTGATACGCCAGTATGGCGACGACGAATACGCGCTTACAATGTGCGTTCACCGCGGTGTCGCCAAACACGGATGCGACCATCATGATGCTGTAAACAGAACCTGGATTCATCCGAAAAAAATGACGTTTTGCCATTCGTGCACCCAGTTTCGTCGTTGAGTACACCATCGCAGGCGCTCCTGTCTGTGATGCAGCGTCAAGGGTAACTGCAGCCATGGTCTCCGAGCTGATAGTCCATGCTGCTGCAATCGTCGTCGAACTGTTCGTGCAGACGGTGGTTGTCTTGCAAATGTCCCCATCTGTTGACTCAGGGATCGAGACGTGGCTGCGCGATCCGTTACAGCCATGCGGATAAGATGCCTGTCATCTCGACTGCTAGTGATGCTAGGGCGTTGGGATCCAGCACGGCGTTCCTTATTACCCTCCTGAACCCACCGATTCCATATTCTGCTAACAGTCATTGGATCTCGACTAATGCGAGCAGCAATGTCGCGATATGATAAACCACAATCGCGATAGGCTACAATCCGACCTTTATCAAAGTCAGAAATGTGATGGAACGCATTTCTCCTCCTTACACGAGGCATCACAAAAACGTTTCACCAGGCAACGCAGGTCAACTGCTGTTTGTGTATGAGAAATCGGTTGGAAACCTTCCTGATGTCAGCACGTTGTAGGTGTCGGCACCGGCGCCAACCTTGTGTGAATGCTCTGAAAAGGTAACCATTAGCATGTCACACAGTTAAATTTCGCGTCTGTAGCACGTCATCTTCATGGTGTAACAATTTTAATGGCCAGTAGTGTATGAAAGGGATCACACTTATCAGATGTCATCGCACGGCCATTTATAAAATGCGTTGCACACATATTTATAGGAAGTAAAACATTAATGGGGAAGATGAACTATTGTGGCTGTTTTGCTCCGATCATGATAGAATATTTTTCTGAAAAAAGGGTTGTAACTTTAAGTGAAACGCAAACTGTGATAAAGCGTATGTGAAAATGCTGCCTTTCGCACGCAGTTTGTGCCTTACGCTCTGAGGGAAACGGTAATATCAGACGCTTGTGGTCACAGTGTGGTATTGGTTGTGTACTGTGTAAACTACGAGAAACTCGTAGAAAGGATAGTTCAGAGTACCTTATAGCCAATATTTCACAAATGCTGTATCATGCCCACTAAAAATAAAGTTCGAAAAGAAAGGTTTAGCCCATCCTTGTCTATGCATTTTCCCCCATTCCTATATTATATGAGATTTCGCTTAGTTCTGCATTAAAAGCGTATGCTAGCGTTGTTCAGGCTGAGCTCATCTCTCTGATAGGGCATTTCAAAAAATTCATCAGTGAATCCTCAATACACCTTCATCGTGCAATATAATCCACTAAGCTGCAGTGTGGATCCAAACTTGTCCCGAATTTCAGTTTATCGACGTCCATAGCCTAGAAGTTGCCCGAAGATCGACAATGGCCTTCGCCATGTCTCACAGGACTATCCGATTATGTCTCCCGTGCATTAAGGCGTGCTACGATAGTGAAACTATGGGCTAGAAAGGCTGCCCTGACAACTGGTTTTTCAGCAGAACTTAGCACTTTTCTTCCTGGCATCAACTGACAACGGTGCAATCTGACTTTGTTACTCTGCACGGAATCACTCATCCCACTACAGTTAGGTAAGAAAGTGTGGAGTATCCTCTATGTACGGCATTGGGGCATCTCACAGACGAAGACATCTGTACGTAGATACGAAATATGCTGTAAAATGCGACTTGCCGAGAGCGTACTAAGGGGATTTAGTTCATGTGGGATGCACCAAACAGCCCATCAAAGGCTTTTTTCAGTGTGGCCACAATCTGCCGATTGCAAAGTATCCATTCCAAAATTTCATATGGCTCATTATTGTCAATGCGTTTTTTAAGTTTCCAATGCGTTTTCTAAGTTTGTCACTGTCCGCAGTGGCAGAAGGAACACTCCACATGCTGTGAAAAGTTTTTGCAATTGTGTTCAATGATTTGCTGTTTTCGGTAACCGACATCAGCTTAAAGCAGAGGTTTCCGAGTAATTCATTTCACACCGTGGAATGCAGTATTGGCGACAGCTTTCTTTCATATACTATGTCAAACGAAGAAGTTGGGCAATTGGTAATTATCTTTCAACAGCAAATTAGAAAAAAACGAGGAGGGTGCCCAAGTCATCTTCATCAGAGGCTCTTACTGTACATCCGGGCAGCTTTAAGGCTAATAAAGTGTTGCAGGAGGGACAATTGAGGACGCTACTACACTTATTTCATTCTACATCTACATACACACTGCGCAAGCCACCTTATGGTGCATAGTGAAGGGTACCGCATACTACTACTACTAGTAATTTCATTTCCTGTTCCACTCGCAAACCTTCAATTCAACCTAATGCGGATCCCAAAGATTCGAGCAGTTCTCAAGATTGGGTCGCAACAGTATTTTTACGCAGTGCTCTCTATAGATAAGCTAAACTTCCCTTGAATTCTCGCAGTAAATCGAGGTCGACTATTCTTCTTCCATGCTACCGATCGTAAGTGCTTGTTCCATTTCAAATTGCTTTCCATCGTTACGCCTAAATATTTAATCGACGTAACTTTGCCAAGGTCATATCACTGATACTATATTCGAACATAACAGGACTGTTTTTAGTACCCATCTGCATTAAATTACATTTTTCTACTTCTAGAGCGAGCTGCCATTCGTCACACCAAACAGAAATTGTTTCTAAACTATCCCGTATCCTTCTACAATCACTGAACAACGACACTTTCCCGTACACTACAGCGTCATTAGCAAATAATCACAGATTTCTGTTCGCCCTATCCGTCAGATATTTTATGTATTTAAAGAAAACTAATGGTCCTATCACACTACCATGGGGTACACTATCATGGGGCATTCCTGAGGGTACCCTTGTCTCTGAAGAACGCTCCTCGTCCAGGAAAACGCACTGGGTTCTGTTACGCCCCAGCTTGGTCATACAGGCAGGAGCAGGAACCACCGACGCTAAATCTCAATACAACCATTGGCCGCGCCCTGTCTTGGCGGCTACAGAATAGAATGCATCAAGCCGCAACACGAAGCATTGCAGGGTCCTTATGGATATGTGTCCTCTACCACCCCTGAAACTGTTTTCAGCTCCTGAAGCAGTAGCAGCGTCGGCGGTAGCAAGTACTACATGATTGGAGTATAGTATACCCCTGACTGATATCGTCACCTATTGAGAGATGTGTTCATCACTAACACTGACGACGTTAGACATACACGTTTTGCCGTCCGCCAACACCTGAGATCAACATACAAACCTTAACTCAGCACAAGATGCGCCGCTTCCTCCCTTACGCTCCAGCTGGGATGGGGAGGGAGAGGTGCTGTACACGACAAGGCGTACGACGAAGATATCGATTTCGTCTGCAAAGTTTTACCGGCTGCGGCGCTGACCGCTGATACTCGCTAACAGTAAGTCACTTCGTCTTATGCTGTGACTCGATGCGGAGTAAGACTCTTGACAACGACAACACAGGCAGTCACTGTTTATTCATTGATGATGTCTCTAGTCTCCGGTGAATTTATCCGTTGATTTGGCGTGTTCTCGGACGTTGTTAGTGGCTTTCTACTGGGATGCGAGTCTTCGAGTATTCGCAGAAGTTTGTGACTGTCAGTCGACGATTGGTTGCGAAGGTTTACGTATTGCTGATAGTCCACGCTTACGCTCAGGTTGTACGGTACAAGGCCATCAGAGGCTTTGTATTGGAGACTTTCAGTAATGATTCACGTATTTTAGCCTGAGTTACGACATTCTGTGTTGGAGAAACAGTAAGACGTTCTCCTGCATCGTCACCCAAAGACAACAAGCTTTAATCAGCGTTTTTCTGCAGTACCTCTAGCGTTTCGTCGACAGACGGCAACGGTCAGACTCGTGAGAGTCGTGAATAAGTTCCTGGAAGCGCCTGTGAACAAACGGGGAACTGCTGTGTTGTGCTTAAGACAGATTTCACCAGACCGTCTGGGTATGTAGTGGCATGTAACCCGTGACGATGCATTCCAACAGCTTTCGTAATTTTACTGCAGTATGGAATAGAGAAAAATCTAGGATTTATAGTCCTCCAGTTCAAATCAGCCTATGACCAGTGTTTCTTCTTTAACAGCTATGAATTGTAGATCTATTAACAAAGGATAATTAAGGTTAGTCCCTAGTAAATTCAGGAAATGCTAATAATGCTGTTCTGTGACACTGCTACATGGTAAAAAGGAATTTTTTTATTCTTATTCTAATATTGTGTTAAAATCGACGTACAATGCGAACATCAATCCTTCCTTCTTTCTCACCTTTTTAACCGTTTGATAATAATAGAAGTCCAGATGTATCTTACTTTAATGGACATCTTAAGATGTGAAATTCAGAAATCAATATTTCCTGTGCTGTTAAAAGGGCGCACATACACACACACACACACACACACACACACACACACACACACAGAGAGAGAGAGAGAGAGAGAGAGAGAGAGAGAGATCGAGAGAGAGAGAAAATTGTTGAGTCACTCGAAATGAAACTAGAATGCGGAGCTAAATTGATCTACAGTTTTTATTCTATCAACAATCAGTTCTGTTAGGTTAGAGCTGGACGTATAACACGTATCCACCAAATGTGTAAATATGATGTCAATTAATATATAGCGCTTCGTTAATTAACGGTTTGTGGTAGGTGTTACGGCACTGCATCGCCACTTCCGCTTTCCTCCGTCAGCTTAATTTGTAATTTATCACCTTTTGCACAGTACACCAACTACATTTCTGCATTCAAACCACTTGCAACACTTCTAAGTTTATTGTCCCTCAAGATCCCAGTTTCAAAAATATCCACATTCAAAACTGTGAAATAGTTTGCTTTGGTAATAACACTTAAAGTCCTTTGCTACCACTGTTTAGAGCCAAAACGAAGAATCGTAAATTGGTCTAGGAGGACCAAGAGATTATTAAAAGTAAAACAGTACTCTAATAACCTTTTAAGTACGAAGTCACTGTTGGATACTGTCAGTTTTTTTGCATTCTTCTCACTACATGGCCTCACACGGTATTTCTTACAGACAACTAAACATGAAAACACATGCATATGTTTCATACAGTTTTGTTGTATTTTACACCTAGGTTTCAACTTAAGAGTCGGTTTTTCCATTGTTACTACTTCAAAAATATCACAGTAGAAAAAGGGTCTTTGCGAATCTTCTGTGTGGCTCTGCTACAATAGCTTAAGGATGGACTGTGCACTACGTGTCTATCGAAGTTATTCGGTCAACGAAGTTCGTCACTGAAACGCTGCACACCACCAGGACGATTTGGTGAGATTTTTAACATTTTTACCTCAAAGACTGGTTTCCAGCCGGCCGGAACCTTTTAATTCAAATATCACAGAGCAAGGAATCAGTGAAGAAGACTATTACCGTTCATAATGCACACAAACCTGGTGGATGAACCGACATGTCTCGGGGATGTTCTCGGTTGCTGCTGCTGTACATAGAGGAGTCTCAGCTTAAGAAATCTGTGGCGAAATTAGGAAGAGCGGAAGAGGATCGATGCATGGTGGTGGGGTTGACAATTGACTTTCAGCATCAAAAAATATTACTTATCTCCCATAAATAGGTGGAAAGACGTCATTGTTTCATTACATTATTGCTAACCAATCACAAAGCGTAAAATTCATTACATACATGGGGGGCACGTGTATAAGACGATTCAAAGTGGAAGAATCACATAAAACTCATCATAGGAAAGGCGGATGGCTGACACATTCACTAGAAGGATTATCAGGGAATATACTCCATCCATGAAGTAGAGAGCAAATATGACAGAGTGCCGAAAAGTTAGGTCTCCAATTTTTTTATTGTGTTATCAGTATCGGTCGAAGTATTACATACCATACATATTAATCGCTCGACGTATCGCTTCACTGACGAAAGTTACAACCCTCTGCCGCTAGATGGCTCCTAACTGTAGTGTGTAACACGGCGATGTGTAATGTAACAGCGTGCTGCAGTCGAGTTCGTCCACACGTGGAACAACTCTTCTGCGGCATGACAGTGTCAGGCCCAGACCAAACACAGGAGCGCTACGACACCTGTCACAGCCTGATGCATTGAGTTCACTGTCATCGATCATCCTCCCTACACTTGCCGCTTGACACCATCCGACTGTCAACTGTTTACACAAATTAAAAACACCTCCGAATTCACTTTGACAGTGATGAAGTGGTGCAAGCAGAGGTCAGGTTGTGGCTCCGCAACAAAGCGAAACATTCTATAGCGACGGATCATCAAACAAGTATCCAGTTGGGAGAAACGGATTCGTCGCCATGGCGATAATGTTGCAAAATAAATTTGTAGACGTGAAGACTAAAGGTATACAATGTTAATAAAGTTTGTATCATTAAAAAAAAAAAAAAAGCACTTTAAGATTTACCGCTTAAATTCGGAGGCGGCATTACTTTTCAGTGCACCCTCATAAAATCCTCTTCCGTCCATTACTTGAATATTGCTGCTCAATCGGGACCCTTAGTACGTAGAATAGATGCTCGAAATGAGGAAGACACGCGTTCGTTCAGTAAGCACGATAGCGTCATGGAGGGGCTTGTCCATCTCTAGTAGCAGACGCTATATGAGAGGCACATTACGTCATAGTGTGGTTTACCGTTAAATTTCCCAAAGCTTACGTTCATGGAAGAGCTAAGCAACGTATTTTTTGCTCCTAAAAAATGGTTCAAATGGCTCTAAGCACTATGGGACTTAACTGCTGAGGTCATCAGTCCCCTAGAACTTAGACCTACTTAGACCTAACTAACCTAACGACATCACACACATCCATGCCCGAGGCAGGATTCGAACCAGCGACCGTAGCGGTCGCGCAGTACCAGACTGTAGCGCCTAGAACCGCTCGGTTTTGCTCCTACATACACCTCCCGAAAATACCTTAAAAGCCGGCCGGTGTGACCGAGCGGTTCTAGGCGCTACAGTCTGGAACCGCGCGACCGCTACGGTCGCAGGTTCGAATCCTGCCTCGGGCATGGATGTGTGTGCTGTCCTTAGGTTAGTTAGGTTTAAGTAGTTCTAAGTTCTAGGGGACTGATGGCCTCAGATGTTAAGTCCCATAGTGCTTAGAGCCAGTTGAGCCCAAATTCGCTGTCTTGTTACCTTCATACGGCGTAACTGTGTTTTCGCTACCTCATTTTGACGAAAAGTAAGTTTTTTCGAACGCAAAGGCAAATTTTTTATTCTTCCCACCCAAAAAGACGGAAGTATTGGGTGAGTAATGAAATATTTGCCGAGAAGACATTACTTTACACTCACTACTCCAGGAGTAAGGGATGCGCAATTAAAGAGCTCTCAGATCCGCTCACATGCAGCTGCAGCTGATCTTAATAAATTATGCGTTTTGAAAGGTACAAATACTGTGCTGTGGGGCAATCGGTATGGTTAAAAATGAACGCACGTCATACCCCACGATCGCAGTGTAGACACTTTAATTTATTGTCGACCCGTAAGATATGATTGAAGTAATTTCAGTGATGTAACAGATAACTGGTTTCCTATTTTTTTTTATTGGACACCCCAATCATATCGATAGTTGTACATAAATTGCGAATGATCAAAAAATTTCCTGTCGTCGAGCCTTGGCCACTATCTTATCTTGATAAGATACACCTTCGACGAATCACAGATGAATGAATAAGTTTGACCTTCCGGCAGTGTTTCACGAAAAACCTTGAAAATGTGTCCTAGCGTTCGGTCTCGAAATAATGAGTGTGCCTATATCGGAAACAAAACTTAGCGTCTAGGCTCGGAACACTGCCACGAGAGTGGAAGCTGCTGGGCGGAGGGAGCGGTATCGCAGCACTGCCGCCTGATCGTAACCTCGACCTTGGCGGGTCAAGGCCCAACTGCGGAGGTCCCGGGGCCTAGACCTTGCTCACCAGCCGAGGAAACGCTCAACGGCCCAAGCGTGAAAGCATCGTTGATCTTTCACCTTTGTGCTAACAATTTCTTTCGCCAATTCCACTACGGAAGAGATCTGTCGGCTCCGATTAGGTATTTTGCACCCAATATGACAGTTTCTTTCCATTATTTTTCTACAGTGGGCAGGAAATTATGAGGTGCCGTTGAGGCTAAAAGTTGTAGCTGTTCGAAAATTCGATCAAAGCAAAACTCACTCTCCCAAGAAATCATTTACCAAATTTATTTTGCAGCAATTTGAGTGAGCAATCCAGCATCGTAGCGTTATAGTGTGTCTACGTATTATCTGTGAAACTAATGAAGAGTACATTGCGCCAAAAGCATTTCACTTATGTTAAAACATTGGCAGTGGCAGATTGTTGTCGCTCCTTATGAGTGTTGTTTATTTGCAAGGTGTGACAATTAATACTGTTGGCATTGTACCATACTATCTTCAAGAAACTGTTGTCGTAGTACTCTATCTGAAAAAATTTAACCGGATATTCTCCACCACTTTGTAATATGGAATTGATCGCTAAAGTCAGAGGCAGAACGTCAGTATAGAAATAGGCAGAGAATACTGTGTTACCAGTAGAGGAGCAGTAGCGGGAGAATGGCTCGGAGGGGAGAGTTCAATGATTTCCTACGTGGACTAGCCATTGCAAGTCATCTGAGTAACAAATCCATCACGGACATTTCGGCCATTCTACAGCTGTAAAATTCGACTGTTGTTCTGATTAAATGAAAACGTGAAGGCTCATGGACACCTAACAAACACCTAGTCCAGACATAACTCACCTGCCAACGGATAGGGACCGTGGTAGAGCACTGCGGAGATCGGTTATAAAAAAAAATTGCGTGAAATCAGCGGGAGGAATCACTTAAGAGCTCCACAGCGCTGCCAGCAGTCCAGCTAGAACAATGACTGCATAGAGTAATGGATATTCCTAAAAAGACCATTCACAGAACTTGGAAAGAAAATCGTTGCTACGAAGAAGGTAACTGCGAAGAAACCACGGTAATAGAGGAAATACTTCAGTTGTTCGATGAAAGACGTATTGTTCATGGAAATTCAGCAACACAGAAATAAAAGTGGCTTAGGAATGAATGAAATAGGAAGTGCAGAGAAGCTGAGATGAAATAGCAGAATAAAAACTGTGAAGAAACTGAAAAAGAAATGACTGTCGGAACGACTGACTCAGCATACAGAAAAGTCAGAACAACCTTCGGTGAATTTAAAAGCAAGGGTGATAACATTAAGAGAGCAATGTGAATTCCACTGTTTAATTCAGAGGACAGAGCGGGAAGTTGGAAAGAGTACACCGAAGTCTCTGAGGGGGACTCGTCTGCTGACGTGTTGGAGGAAGAAACAGGAGTTGGCAGGAAAGAGATAAGATACGCAGTATTAGACTCAGAATTTTAAAGGGCTTTGGAAAAGTTAAAATCAAATCAGGCAGAATGGATATCAAAATTTCACCAGAATTTCTAAAATCAATGGAGCAAGTGGCAACAAATCGACTACTCACTTTGGTGTGTAGACTGTATGAGTTTGTGGATACACCATCTGACTTTCGGAAAAATATCATTCACACAAATCCGAAGGTTGCAAGAACCGCCAAGTGCTCAAAAATGTTCAAATGTGTATGAAATCTGATGGGACTTAACTGCTAAGGTCATCAGTCCCTAAGCTTACACACTACTTAACCTAAATTATCCTAAGGACAAACACACACACCCATGTCCGAGGGAGGACTCGAACCTCCACTGGGATCAGCCGCACAGTCCATGTTTGCAGCGCCCAAGACCGCTCGGCTAATCCCGCGCGGCTCCAAATTGCTGACTAGTACAATACACAGAACGGAAAAGGAAATTGTGGATTTGTTAGATGACGATCAGTTTGGCTTTAGGCGCGAGAGAGGCAGTTCTGACGTTGTGGTTGATAATGAAAGCAAGAACAACGAGAAATCAAAACATGTTCATAGGATTTGCGTTTCTGGAAAAAGCGTTCGACAATGTCAGATGGTGCAAAATGTGCGAAATTCTGAGAAAATACGGTTAGCACACAATATATACAAGAGGCAAGGGAGAGTAATAAGGGGGAGACGGGAAGAACGAAGTGCTCGAATAAAAAGAGTGTAAGACAAGAATACAGTGGTTCGCCCGTATTGTTCAATGTATACGTCCAAGAAGCAATGGCAGATGTAAAAGAAAAGTTCGGGAGTGGAGTTAAAATTGATAAAATTCGCTGATAACATCGCTATCCTCAGTGAAAGTAAAGAATTTGAACATCTTTGAATGGAATGAAAAGTCTAATAAGTACAAAAAAATGGTTCAAATGGCTTTGAGCAGTATGGGACTTAACTTCTGAGGTCATCAGTCCCCTGGAACTTACAACTACTTAAACCTAACTAACCTAAGTGCATCACACACATCCATGCCCGAGGCAGGATTCGAACCTGCGACTGTAGCGGTCGGTCGCGTGGTTCCAAAATGTAGCGCCTAGAACCGTTCGGCCACTCCGTCCGGCTCTAATAAGTGCAGAATATGGACAGAGAGTAAAGTGAAAAAAGACAAAAGTAATGAGAAGTAACAGAAATGAGAACAGCGAGACACTTAACATCGTAATTGGTGATCACTAAGTGGATGACGTTAAGCAATTCTGCTACCTAAGCAGCAAAACAATCCACGACCGACGGAGCAAGGAAGATATAAAAGGCAACTAACAGTGGCAAAAAGGGCATTTCCGACCAGGAGAATTGAGGAAGAAATTTCTGAGACTGTGCGTTTGGAGTACACCATTGCATGGTAGTGAAATATTGACTATGAGAAAACCAGATAAGAAGAGAATCGAAATATCTGAGATGTGGTGCTGCAGAAAAAGTTGAAAATCAGGTGGACTGATAATGTAAGGAATGAGGTTCTCCACAGAAATGGCTCTGAGCACTATGGGACTTTACATCTATGGTCATCAGTCCCCTAGAACTTAGAACTACTTAAACCTAGCTAACCTAAGGACAGCACACAACACCCAGTCATCACGAGGCAGAGAAAATCCCCGACTTCGCCGGGAATCGAATCCGGGAACCCGGGCGTGGGAAGCGAGAACGCTACCGCACGACCACGAGCTGCGGACGGTTCTCCACAGAATCGTCGAGGAAAGGAATACATGGAAAACACTAATAAGGAGGAATAGAATGGTTGGGAAGCTGTTAAAACACAGGGGAATAGCTTCTGTGGTATTAGAGGGAGCTATAGAGGGTAAAAACTGTAGAGAAAGACAGATTGGAATCCATCTAGCAAATAACTGAAGATGTCTGTTGGAAGTGCTAATCTGAGATGATGTTGGTACAGTAGAGGAATTCATGGCGGGCCGCATCAAATCAGTCAGAAAGAGGACTCAGAGTTAAAAGAGCGGGGTACAATCGTCCAGCAACTCTCCATAAGCCACAAATTCCTGTGATAAGTGCTATGCGACGCTTGGTGTGGTGTAAACAGCGACGCCACTTAACAGTGGATGACTGCAAACGAGCTATCTGGAATGATGAATCGCCCTACACCTTGCGGCAATCTACTGAAAGTGTTATACGCTACCTGCCAACATTGCAGTACACAGGAGGTTGTGTTACGGTGTGGGGGTGTTTTCCGTGGTCAGGGTGTGGTCTCCTTATTAAGCTTAAGGAAACGCCCGTTGGTACAGTGGTACCAACACAAACTGAATTACTATTAGGCACTTAACAGACTGTTAGTGATGATAATGAAGACCAAGATATTAAAATCGTAACCACCTATTCATTTTCACCTTGCTAATGTGTTACAAAGCGCTCCTACTTCTATTCGCAGTCTTCATGTGAAGCAACAGTTACACCGAGCTAGTGGCGAAACTGAAGAAGACTAGCTGCAAATAAGACATCTATAGCTGGGCCCCCACCCGATCATTCAGCACTGTTCCCAGAAAGCGTTGCGACGCATTAGAAAAGTAGAAATACTACAGCTGGTTACAGTTATCAGTTAAAATCGACAGTTGAGGTATTGCTTAGAGATTAACTAGCTGGCCGGATTCTTTCACAGCAAAATCGGAACTTATTTCACGTGATCAGTCCATTCATACCTTTAACAAAGAAAGCTACTCAGATGATTACATTAGACAGAGTGAGGCTACTACGACTGGCCATACAGGGTAAACAGAGAAAGAGTAAATAGATCGAATTACTGTTTTTCTCTGAGTGACGACAATGAATCTGACGGAGTCTTCAACATATGCGGGTAATTTGAACGGTTATAGCGGCCGAGTCACGACGGAAATGTGTGAAAAGTCATAGATTGCAAATTAATATTATCTGCTAAATTATTAATACGAGGGACCTGCATAAAGTAAGTTACAGATTATGACAGGCCATTTAACTTTGACGTGCAGCGCAGCATTCTATAAAAGTGCAGATACGTAACATTATTTTATAATAGTAACTCTTTCCGAACAACGTTCGTAACGTTGTACCATTCGATAGATTCCTCGACGAAAGAAATCCGCTTCTTGATCACGGTGCTATTCGAAACCTGTGTGAGACCATAATCAATGTTGGACAATCTCCGGACGCCAAATGTTCCTACATTCGGCGGGAAAAAAAGGAAATTACATGGTGAGATATTTGGACTTTCTGAGCAGCACAGCCTACGTCTGTGCGGCCTTGGTCAAATTTCTGGCACCATTTTACTACGGTTGGACGTGTCGTTGCTTTTTGTCCATAGGCCGCCAGAAATTCATGGTGAACCTGTTTGGAACTGTTGCCCACAGGAATCGTACCGAACCTGTGTACTTCAGCTCTGTAGTACGCCACATCAGTCGCACACTGTGATTCACCTGTTACACACACCGAAGACCGAAGCAGAACTGTACCTGCAGGAAACCTAGAATACTACCCTCTTCTGAGAAAGCGCCACTCCTGCTGCGTAATGGTCTTAGCGAGGGACGACACGTGTAACTTACCTTCTGAAATCCCTACGAATATATAACGTATTGATGTCAGGCGTCTACATTTGCCTGAGCAGCACTCAGAGCTGCGTATAATCATGGATCAAAGATTTCTCGCGTTGTGCTTGCCAAAAAAAAAATTGAGATCTGAACAGAGCGTTGGGAAATATCCGATACAGTCTTCGAGGACTTAGAGGGGTGCGAGTACATAACATTTTGGATAGGAACCCATTACCGGAAACGAACCGTTTCCGTTCTACGACAGTTGTTCAACTCATCGACTTCTGCCTGAGGAATTGAATGAGGCGTAACGCAGTACAATTATTAAGCAACAATCCGAAAAAAATAACGAAACATCCATTTATCACTTCAGCACATTAACAAGTAAATATTACATATTTACATTACCCCAAAACAAAAAAACCAGCATACTATACGTACAGAACAGTACTGATGCATTAAAACAGCTGCTACATGTGCGACCACCAACGTTTTCTAGAAATATCGTTTCAGCATAGTGGTGCACCACCTCACTTCACACATGCGCTTCGGAGACTTCAGCAGACGACCTGGTGAAAGATGATGGATAGGCCGAGGTAGTCCAACCGCGTGGCCGCGGCGATCGCTGGATTTAACTCCTATGGACTACTTCCTCAGTGTTCGTATACAAAGTCTAACTTACTAGACTCCTATAAAGACAGAGCAAGACCTGCTTGCTCGAGTTCTGGCCGCTGCACTGGAAAGTGAAGATACACAAGGTGTGAGAGTGTGCACGAGAACATGCTCCGTGGGTACAATATCTGTAACAACCTCGACAAACGTCAGTGGGAGCGTCGTCAGGGCAATCATGACCCACTCGTCCCCAGACAGGAACTGTAAGAATTTCCTCTTCCCCTCAGCAGACGTGGATGCCTTACGTATCCGAATTGAAACAATCGTAGAACGGAAATGGTACGTTCCCGGGCATGAGTTCCTATTCAAAATATTGTTTACTCATTCCCTTCTACAAGTCCCAGAAGTTTTTAATGACATTTCAGAACACTCTGTATATTCCGCTCAAACTTAATTTCTTTAGTCAATGTGCTGTTGAATCTAAAGTTTTTCCGATATTGTGAAAATCTCTGATCGATGCCCACTGATCGTAATGTCAAAAGAGCGTGAATTAAGTTTGGTTTAATATTTTTGAAACACGTATGTACATATCCTGTCAGCACCAATGACAGTGAGTGGTATAGAACGGTAAATCGTGGACCCGTCTTTTTCGGTGAAATGTTTGAGTGGAGCAAAACAAAGACTATCTAGAAAATGCACAATGGATTTTTTTCGTAATTTTCACACCAAAATGAGTGGAAAATAGACAAATTGGGCATAAAATTAACCAGTGTGAGGTCTAAATCTGCAGACCAGGATTTAATTGTGTGAAGGTAGTCAAGGTAAATAAGGAAAGCTCAATTAATGATTCAAAACAAGATTCAAATACTTCACGAAGAGCTGCTGCTAGCTATGTAAATATCAGAAAATATGAAATCACAGCAAAAACTGATTTCTGTTGATCTAAATATTCTTAATAGTAAAAACAATAATAGAAAAATGACCAATATATATATTTTTTAAATCATGCTTCCTGAACAAAATGTGAAAAAATTAAAACTAGCCGGCCGAAGTGACCGAGCGGTTCTAGGCGCTACAGCCTGGAACCGCGGGGCTGCTACGGTCGCAGGTTCGAATCCCGCCTCGGGCACTGATGTGTGTGATGTCCTTAGGTTATTTAGGTTTAAGTAGTTCTAAGTTCTAGGGGACTGATGACCTCAGAAGTTAAGTCCCATCGTGCTCAGAGCCATTTGAACCATTTTTTTGAAATTAAGGCTGTCAAGTTCTGTGAAATGATTTATATAAAAGTAAGAAAATATATCCGAGACACGTTTCACACACCTTTGCACGATATTCTAAATCATGTACAGCATATGTGATGGAGTCTGAGAATTTAAAGTTAAATATATAACTTATAATTTCAGAATTTTAAAGGGTATTAGACAATATTTGCCTGGTTGGATCTACTAATTCATCTACTTATGACACTAACGTATGAGCTTCTCAGCATCACAGCTGCTGTACATGACTTGAGGAATCATTCAAAGGCTCGTCAACTGTTTCTCTAATGTTTATTTCTGACTTTTAGTCAAATCACTTCACAAAACATTTGACGAGTTTTGATCAATATTTTCCAACATAGATTTAACCAGTTGGTTTTCCAACCACTGGAAATAGTTCTTTACTACAGGAAAAAAACTAAACTAAACTCCTCCCGAACAGGCCATGAAGGCCCAACGGTACCGAACGGCCGCCGTGTTATCCTCAGCCCACAGGCGTCACTGGATGCGGATATAGAGGGGCATGTTGTCAGCACGCCGCTCTCCCGGCCGTATGTCAGTTTCCGAGACCGGAGCCGCTACTTCTCAATCAAGGAGCTTCTCAGTGTGCCTCACAAGGGGTGAGTGCGGCCCACTTGCCAACAGCGCTCGGCAGACCGGATGGTCACCCATCCGACTGCTAGCTCAGACCAACAGCGCTTAAATTCGGTGATCTGACGGGGACCGGTATTACCACTGCGGCAATGCCGTTGGCCTTTATTGAATGAATCAGCAATAAATTACACTCCTTTTCCTTAAAATATCCGCAATAAGTTATTCCTACAGAGTGCGGTATTAATACGAATTTCAGCTAGATTCAAATTGTATCGCAATATATACTTTAATGACAAACTTACTGGAGACACTTCGTCCTGTAGTGAGTGGGGCAGAAAATACAACACGGGACGAGGAAGCTACCCTAAACGACGTCCTCGAAAGCAGTGATCGTGGAATTGTAATGACAACCCATTTTAGTTACTTGGATTATGATTTAGCTTTTGCCCGACGACTTCAGCAGACAACGGTTTGTTAGTCGAAGATTGCCCCTGTAGCTGGCATTCCGTGCGAATAACGTGCTTGTATATATAATTTTCAAAAGTTCTGTCGTACCCTCTTGTTGGTAGTAATTGCAAATTAGCTTCAGTAAGCCGGAAACCATTAGCCCGGCGTGTTTAATTGGATACAGGATTAACTTTTCTCGTGTACATCTTCTCATTGCGTGAAGTAAAAGTGAGCGTGGCTTTTTCCCTTTCAAGATGACGGAAGGCCATTCTCTATGCAGGGATCTGCCGGGCGAAAGGACTCATTCCTTGGCGGAAGTGAGGCTCCTGCCGCTAGTTTAAGGCAGCGTCGGAGCTTCCTTTCGCGAGACTGATGCAAACCGCGTCCGTCCAGACCGTAAATCTAGCGTATAATGCGCGCAGCGCCGGCGGCGGCGGCCATAGAAAGCGTCGCAGACGTTAGCTGGTCGCTGGTCTTCCCCTATCTCCACGCCACTTGTTCCCTCAACTCTTCTTCTCAGAACTAGTTATTTCTTCTGTTCAGTGACGACCAACTCGACACCGTGACTAAATAGGTTTGGTCTGGTCGCTGGCATTAACCTGTGGGAGCCTGCAGAGACGGTCTAAACGTATTTCTTTTTTTTTTACACGTTAAAATCTAGCAATGTTTATTTGAAATGATTTTAATACGAAACTCATCCAGTAACGTAGAATCTCGTATCCACTGTCCTACGGATAAACTATTTTTGGTGTTTGTTGCCCAGGGATACGGGCTCATGGATCCATTTCATGTTCGAAATGGTAGTTGAGATCGTATTAACAAACAAAACCTCGCGGAATTTTTATTTCGCACCCAGGCACAAACACAAGGGAGATGCACTGTGCTGACCGGAGTGGCCGATCTGTTCTAGGCGCTACAGTCTGGAACCGCGCGACCGCTACGGTCGCAGGTTCGAATCCTGCCTCGGGCATGGATGTGTGTGATGTCCTTAGGTTAGTTAGGTTTAAGTAGTTCTAAGTTCTAGGAGACTGATGACCTCAGCAGTTAAGTCCCATAGTGCTCAGAGCCATTTGAACCATTTGAGATGCACTGTATTATCTCGCTGGATCTGTATGGCTACGTTAACGCTAAGCAAAAACAGTAGAGCGCCATGCTGAAAAATATACACATCGGCAGTTGCCAAAGCGTCTGCCTGCTACTTCCGTCGATGTCGTGACAAGTTTCTTAGCACAGCTATCCACCTTCGGCTGCTGCTGCTCCTTCTCTTTTTATTTTGTGGCTTGTGACGATATTCCCAAGGCGTCAAGAAAGCACTGCGTCAGAGTTACGGCGTGTCTTACGAATCAAATTAAATTTCGTATAATTTCAGGTTAAGCTGATGGACAATTATGTGGATAATTCAGAGCATCCAATTGATATTCGGAGTCCCTCACAAATTCGTTTCGCATGCAAATTGTATTTGTGATACAGAAAATTTAAAAAACCCTATTGTGGGCTGCTAGGGGTTGTAGAGGAGCCTTAGTAAATAAAGTTTTTAGAAGGAACCTACGTCCGGAAATAAACCGTTTGGATACAAAATATGTTTGAGTATCGGATCACTTTCTAATCTCTCGCTTATATCAATTCAAGGTGAATACCCTGGAATCTTTATAGCGTCCGTCGATACAAGTTTTATCAACTGAAATTACCAGTAAATTCGAGGGTATCTTGGTTTTTGTAGGGGAGCTCGTTGCATCCATATTTTCCCTCATTGGCATTCCTTCGTCCTATCTGAATTTTATTTGAGCGTTTCGTGTACACTCAGACTACATAATTACAGTAACTCCGAAAAGGTTAGGCATCTGGGGATTCTTACGTTCAGTTAAAGCAGAATAGGTTGAAATAATAATTATTAATATTAATACAAATATATTCTCTCCCAAATCACCTCTTAGTGTGAAACCTCCCCTTCATATGATGTCTTCTGCTATAAGCAGTATATTTCAGTAACGGCAATAATCATGCTCCAGATTTAAGTAGTAAATCTTGCTCTCCATAAATATTAAATAATTTTAGTGTAAACGGCATTAATTTGTTTTTATTTCACTTAGCTGAACTGAAATTTGTATATGTGAGGGCACTATCGCGCCGCTGGAAATGAAATAAAAATAAAAACAATCAGTGTCAGCTCTGGACACTTCGTGACAGCCAAATCAAGAAGCAAAAACAGTGTTAGTATTCTGCAGTTCGTTCACACGGTTGTCTGAGTTTTCGTACATACGGCTAGAGAGACTCTTTTTAAAAAATTGTTATGCATATCAAGAACACCAACAATTATCTCACAAACTGCACCATTTATGATGAACAAAATCCAGACTAAACTCAATTTAACAACGATAAACATACAAAGAATACAAAACAATTTTCTGCAGGGGAATAATATTCTGTTATAAATTGCTGAGGGAGAGCATACGACTAACGTGTGGATATTTAAGAATTCAGTTAAAACACGCCGTTCAAGAACTATTTAGAGAATACAGAATGCTAAAAAATTAGCATTATATAAAAATAAACTGCCATTCTACAGTAAACTGGAATAGTTCAGTGACACTTATTGTGAAATTCTATGCTCAGAATCTCTGATTAATTTCTTTCCATTTCCTTGAGCTCGACATATCGTTCACTGCAGTGAGATGCTTGTGTGTCTCTTTGTGTGTGTGTGTGTATGTGTGTGTGTGTGTGTGTTGTGTGTGTGTGTGTGTGTGTGTCTTCTTGATGATGCCTGTTCCTTTTTTCCGGCTGACTTTTCAGTACATACCACTGAGGTCATGCTTCAAGAGATAGGCAACTCGGAGAATTAATGCAAGCCAAAATATCGACGACAGGGTAAATATGCTTCCCATCGTTTCTCTTTTGTCTTACAAATTCTGTATTTCTCTGATTTGTTATATTATAAAGAAGCTAAATTCAGTTGAAAATTCAAAACGAGCTGATTAACGGAAGAGACTTCAGGATCACAACGCAGCTTTCTGTTTACAAATCGCGTGTTAGTAATTATACGAGGGCTATTTGGAAAATAAGGTCCGATCAATAGCGAAATGGAAACCACAGTGAAAATCTGACCAAGATTTTCATAGACCTCTCTAGTACGCCCGTAGATCGCTTCACGTCGCTCTTTTCAGTTGTGACCCCATAGAGAGCACGTAAAGATGCCTTGAAAATACTGTATCCCACCAAGTACTGGTGACAGATTTCGCGTGACTTCATGGAGCCTACACAACGTAACCGTCGTGCACTTCCTTCATGACAATACCTGGCCATACGCATTCGATGGGAAGTGTTTGATCACCCACTATATAGCCTGGAATTGGCTCCCTCTGGTTAACATCTCTGCTCGTACTAACCGCTGACTATGAAGACAACATTTTGGCACAGACAATAACCTGCAGATTCCGCGCGACTGCTACGTTCGCGGGTTCGAATCCTGCGTCGGGCGTGGAAGTGTGTCACGTCCTTAGGTTAGTTAGGTTTAAGTCGTTCTAAGTTCTAGGGGACTGATGACCACAGATGTTAAGTCCCATAGTGCTCAGAGCCATTTGAACCATTTTGAATAACCTGCAGATTACCGTAGATAATTGGCAGAAAGCACGGGCAGCTGCCTTCTAAGACGAAGGTACTGGAAAGTGGGTACAATGCTACGGCAAAAGTCTGTTGGAAATAAAACATTTTTGGTTTTCACTGTGGTTTGCATTTGGCAACTGATGGGATCTTACTTTCTGAATAGCCCTCGTAATATTAAGAAACGGATAAATCATACATCCGAATGTATCAGACGACTAATTTCGCCAGCTGTGATGCAAATACGGAACTAAAGCTCATTTGACTTGATCAAAATTTGATAATAGCTTCTGATACTAATATTAAGGTGGTTGTGTTCTTCATGCTTACGGGAATAGAAAATTGATTATTGATGATTTTTTTCTTGATGTGGAGCCACTGTCATAAAACTTACGGTATGATATAGCCGCCATTTGGTTGTATGACATGCTTTATTAAGCGAATCCATATTTCAGGCTTAGGCTATGATTAAGTGTCACTAATGTCAAAAATCATATGAGTTGTGTGGAACACAAGCCATCGTTAAAATATATGCAGAAAAATGTTCTCACGTTTACTTACGAAACATCAGCTTTATATAACTGAAGATACATATTTTAACAATGACTTGTGTTTCATATGATTCTAGACATTTGTAACACTTGACGATGGACTGTGTTTGAAATCTGGATCGTGTTATAAAGCATATCACAGAGCCAAATGGCGGTTATATCATTATATAAAATCCTTATTGTGATCATGTTCACGTGTCATTCGAAACCAGACGATGGTGAACAGAAACAATCGAAACTGATAATGAACAGAAAATTTCTCCAGTAAAGGGAGGTTCAGAGTTAATTGCTGCCGTGATTATTAAATTTTTGTGTCGTTGCTTATTTTGCACAACTGAGAATAGCACTACGAAACTTGACTGACATTGAAATGAGCAAGGAATAACCAGTGGCTGGGTAGAGTCAAAGTTGTCATTATCAAATGAGACGTAACATTCCGAAAATTGTTTACGCTATGTGTGAAAGTCGCTGTTCAAAACTGAGACAGGCAATAACAACTTCACTATAGTTGTATTTATACTTATTATTCTATGTCAGGTTGAGAAGTTATCTTAATCCTTTTAACCTGGCAATGTCTCTCTAGCGAATCAGCACAACAGTGAGACGGATGTGTGAGTACCCGGAACTGCATAACATTCACTACGTCAGTAACTTGCCCTGCTAAGCACCAGCAATTGAAATATCAGCATTTATACTAGACAGGTCGTTCAATATGACTCTTTATGCGTCCTAACTGGAAGAAAAACATTTAATTAAATCGGAATCCAGTTCTGAATTAATGATTAACGGTAGAGTTCTTTATCACGTAGAGCCTCACTACTAAATAGGTCACTTTTTCTTTTGCGTGACAAATACTGCGTGTTTGGGTTGAGAAGTACCGGTACTCATGTTTCTCATATCGCATAACTCACATGGCTGCCGTAGAATGCAGTGCAATAAAATTTCCTGCTTATCGAGTTGTCAAGGATAATGGAACGTCAAACCGTGTCTCATTAGTAAATGACTGGCCCTCTAACAGCTGCAGCAATAGACGTGTACATGAGTGGCATCCGTGACCGAATGACTCCACAGATATCGAATAAGAACGTTAACAACAGTACAATGATTACGAATGCGCTTACATGGAAGCAGAACAGAGCAAACAAAACGTTTAACTTATTTAGAGCTAATCACTTCTAGTTCGAAAGGGCAAACACTCTGAAGATCGACAGCCGTATGAAATTAGTACGAAATAAATTCGCTGAGTGGGAATATCTTGGCAGAGATATGTATAGAAATAGCAACACATGAAAATTTGTGCCGGGCCGGGAATCGAACCCGGTCTGTCTAGCACACATTCGCCTGTGTACATGTTCTACCCACGCCCATTTCATTTTCATTAATAATTATTACATCTTCCACTCCTGTCCACGTGGATACGTTTGTTCGTCCGTTTTTCCTAAAACTTTGCAACAAACATCTTTCTGTATCTCGTTGAGCAACCCGCGGAGATGAATCGTTTTTTTTTTTTTTTTTTTATTAAAAGTTCTCGTGTTACTGTGACAAGTGTAAATTGGTAATACCTAATACCCATCGTAAGCGTTTCTTATCAGATTCAAAAACACTGTACAGTTAACTGAAAGCATTCCTAGTCCTCTTTACTTTGCCATTCCTTTTGCTGTCAATTTATCTGTCTTGAGTGCTCTGCATAGTCACTCTTCTATGACTTCATTGATAATGTGTGCCATATTTTTTGACAAGTGTTGTTGATTCATGATATTACAATTGATTTCCCGGCGTAATTTCAGTTACTGTATTGAATTCCTCCAGCCATTGATACGTTTATGTACGCTAAACACAAACAGTAAAATATCATCAGAACGAATTGATCTAGTATATTATTTAAAGACGAATTCTTTCTTTTTCGCTGTTCAGGGTTTTATTTACGCCTTCCAGAAATGCTGTGAATAGTTTTGTGATATGAAATCTCCCTGTCTCACTTCCTTCATATTTTAACTTTTTTCCACTAATTAGGAAACAAGAAATAATACTTATTAACTGTTGATCAAACCGAGAATTAGTTATTTCAAAACGCCCTCTGCGTAGTGACAGCTTGAACTGTGGCCCTCGAATCGCACTAGATTATAAGGTTAAGTCCTCCAGCCCCTGTCACATCAAAGGATTGTGCTCTCTTGAAGGATTATCAATGTTGTATTTGAAACTTCCTGGCAGATTAAAACTGTGTGCCCGACCGAGACTCGAACTCGGGACCTTTGCCTTTCGCGGGCAAGTGCTCTACCAACTGAGCTACCGAAGCACGTGCTTCGGTAGCTCAGTTAGTAGAGCACTTGCCCGCGAAAGGCAAAGGTCCCGAGTTCGAGTCTCGGTCGGGCACACAGTTTTAATCTGCCAGGAAGTTTCATATCAGCGCACACTCCGCTGCAGAGTGAAAATCTCATTCTGGAATGTTGTATTTGTTTTCCCAGAATAGGCTGTTGATCTGAGTTCGGATTAGGAGTGTGTACGAGCGCTGATGACCGCGCAGTTGAGCGCCCCACAAACCAAACATCATCATCATCATGAGTGCACTTCGATTAACAAGAGTGTAATTACATAACTGCCGAATATTCGAGGTACTGTACTGTATGGAACTGGGGACCAAGAAACGACTGAGAGACTTCGTTCCGCCGTATCCCGCAGAGGTCCAAAACCCCACAGCAGTCCACCCATCCCACCGCTGCCCAACACCGAACCCAGGGTTGTGTGCTTCGCATGTGTAGTGCTAGTGGTACAAAGGGTACCCGGAGAATTGGTACATCTCGGTCTATGTTTGCGCGAGTTTCACTACCGCGCGCGGTGCTTCATTCAAGAAAACTTCTCGTCAGGAAAACGCTGCATGAAGGCCATGACTTGGTGTGAAACATGGATGTCAGCGCGCCGCTGTGACACTGCTTAATGCGGCTGGGAAATTGCAGCTTTCTCCTTTCTCCCGCCTCTACTGCACAGCTCGTGCTGTGGACGCTGCCTCGCTAAAGCGTAAAAATGGATATTTTCATTCAAAGTCTTCATTCTGAGACTCCTCTGCAATGAAGTGACACAGAATGAGAGAGCTGTTGCATTAGTAAACAGTTCCACTAACCTGAACCTACTTCGCCCCAGGGATTGTCGTGAAACCGAGCAATGAGTGCAGCCTTTCTCCATTAAAGCTCACCATCACGCTTAGTTTCTTTTTCTGTCAAAATCGTCTTACAATTTTCTGTGGTTTGCCATCAGGCCACTGAAGACGTTTTTATTTAATATTTACGAATGTGACTAGATTCTACCCAATCATTTATTTCATTCTCTGCTTTATTTGAGCGCTCTGTGGCATCTATTATTAAGCACTTTATAGCATCCAACAATATATCTCAAACAGTACCTTATCAAAGCCGTTGTACATAGCGGCCAATCCCCGGCGAAATGGCGACAGTGGCCTAAAGGTTGAATAGCTGTATTAGTGCTAAGAGGATCGGAGTTCATATTCCAGACTAATTATCCTGATTTCAGCATCAATGATTCTGGAATGAAAGACGGAAACCCGGCTCAGTGTCAAGTGTAAGTACATATTCTTTCCTAGGATTCAAAAATGGCTCTGAGCACTATGGGACTTAACATCTTAGGTCATCAGTCCCCTAGAACTTAGAACTACTTAAACCTGACTAACCTAAGGACATCACACACATCCATGCCCGAGGCAGGATTCGAACCTGCGACCGTAGCAGTCCCGCGGTTCCGGACTGCAGCGCCAAGAACCGCACGGCCACCACGGCCGGCCCTAGGATTCATCCGGTTCAGACAATAGAATTATGTAACTATAACACAACTTTTGATAGCTTGCAAATGTGACTTTCATAAGATGGGTGAGGGTTTGAGAGCGGAGCAAGTATGTGCGGACGACTTAACGTCTTCATCCCAAAGAATTGTGAATCCAGTTCATTACGTTTACATAGTTATGCATTCTGCTGTGAAGTAAAAACTGAACAGAATTTTCAGTATTCTCTTGTAAGTAGGAGCCAGTTAAAAATAGCATTGATAGCATGGCCTTAAAATTTCAGAACAGTGAGAAGTTTAATTGACGTAATGAACTAAAACTATAGAGTCAAACAAGCAGTACGGAACAATACGATCCTAAAAAATTACTCTGTAAGTAAAGTTTTACGATATTCACAGTTCAACGTAAGTCTTAATGTTACGACTGAAGTAGCCAAATTCCTAACTGTTGAATACACTGATTACGAGATTTGTAAATATGTTTGGGGTAGAAAGTGCAGGTTAAATTACTAGATATACGAAGTGGAATAAAAATTTTTCCTAGTGATTGTGAAATCGCTGATGTATATAGTGTTATCCAGTGATGATACAGCTGCTAATTTACCCGCCAAGGTAGCCGGGAGCGCTAATGCACTGCTTCCTGGACTCAGGTAGGCGCGCCAGCCCCATATCGAATCCGCCCGGCAGATTAACGGCGAGGATCGGTATGCTGGTCACCCTGGATATGGTTTTAGGCGGTTTTCCACATCCCACCAGATGAATACTGGGCTGGTCCCCACGTTCCGCCTCAGTTACACGACTCGCAGACATTTGAAAACGTTCGCCACTATGGCTTACACTAGACACAGACAGGTGGAGTACACAAATTCGTTACGTTAGAAAGGCATCCGGCCACCCTCTGCAACTAACACTGCCAAATCAATAGTAACACAGTCGACCCCGCGTTGCAGCGGGACAAAGGCCGTAAGAAACAAAGAAAGAAAGACACAGCTGTTAGTTTAACTCATCAAATAACTGAAAATAAGTGTGCAAGAATGCCATAATGTATTCAAATTTCCCTCTGAATTGTAGGAAAAGATTGACAAAAGAATTTAATAGGTATGTTTTATTTCTATGTTAAGAGAAAGATTTTTACTAATATTTATGACCCTGAACTCTTGAGAACTGTTTAAAAAGTATCGAATTTTGAGTAATGAAGTTACTGATGTGGGAAAATAACTTAATTTCATCGTTTCTTAATATAACGTAGTGAGAATAGCTTCAACACTGACCCGTCGCATCAAGCGAAAAGATTTTTTTCAAATTACGGTACACGAAATTCGTCTGGATTGTGAACCGCGTCATTCGTAAAACATTGAACTGGCGTTACGACCAGTCTTGTCAGTGACCTTAATTGGGATGTGCATTAATAATGCAACAGTGAAATTTAACTCTCATATGCTTTTCATTCCTGCCCTATATAATTCATCTGAAGGTTCCAAAATAAAATTTATCATATGACCTGATATCGGGATTGAGGGGAAGGGCGGAGATGTTCTATTTGGGTAGTAATATAGCACTGAATTTTATTAGCTCATGCTGACGACTCGTGGGGAGCCGCTTTTATGGCGTGGTGCTTCCCTCGCGGCGTCTGGTGGCGGTTAGGACAGGCGAGTACTTCATGTGTATTTCTCGGGGATGTTTACCCAGCGAAAGGTGGGGCAGCCTCGCGGGAGCTGGCCATTGCTAGCAATCAAGACGATGGAAGCCTGTAACGATCACACCGTTTCATGTTGGTGGCCGGCTTTACTATCTCAATCGCCTCTTGGAGCCTCAAATGTATGTGGCTGCCTAGTCTGATGTGGATAAGCCTAATGCGTATCAAGAACATGGCATCATTCTCCTTAACAACACAGGCATTGCGATATCGTACTTATCTGCCGATACCAGACCCCGACTGTCATTGAAAATGTCCTGCCCTTTGTGGAAACTGCATGTGTAAGAGTACAGACGGTGACGCAGGAACTTCCATAGAAGTTTTGGTCTGGCTGTGAGTCGTGTACGGATAGCCAAAGCGGTTAAGGCGACCGCTCGCATGAAGCGGGAAATGAGAGTTGGAGTCCCGGTCTGTCAAAAATTTTCATAGTCATTCCATTATACACCAGATAGTCGTGCCTAGTAGCAACTGCGGATATATTTCATCTATTTACGTAAAAATTTGGGTAAAGTAAATTTAAAAAATGTCGTCATCAGGTATGTAAATGGGCTGTACCCTTACAATTGTGGTATCTCTGTTATTCTACCTCGCACTCGACCAGAAGGGATGTAATATTAGTGAGTCATGTCGAAGAGAGAGAGAGAGAGAGAGAGAGTGAGAGAGAGAGAGAGAGAGAGAGAGATGGATGGATTGGACAGTAGTGCTGTTCTCGGGAGTGCATTTCTGAGCAAGTTAGTTTATCATTTCGAAACTGTTTGCTTGTTCACTATAAAAATGCAGAAGACAAACGCAGAAGGGCTACTACGACAATTCCAAGCCGTAGGTCATTTTTTAGAACAGAGGGACCCCGTATTAACAATCGTAACCCACCAGAAGACAATGAAAACAACATAAAACTAGCTGAGAATCAGATTTTATAATTTATAAATATGGGCACGACTATCTTCGGTTTTATGTAAAGTGAAAAATATCTTCGAAGTTGATAAGTCATTGGAAATACAACCCCTACTGAAAGAGTATGTCACACTAGCTAGCACGCGAACCTCTTCGAAGTGCATTTATTCGTGGGAAGTAATGAGTGCTATCGACAGTGGATAAAAATTGATTCCACATTTCTAAGGTTTCCAGAAGGCTTTTGACAACGTGCCTCATAACTGGTTTCTAGTCAGACTGGTTCCTATGGACGTCTCTAATGTGAGAATGCAGCCATGATTTTCTATCACAAAGTCTCACTTCACAATAGTTTATGGGAAGTCATGTAATGGATCCAAAGTCATATGTAGGGCTCTGGCAGTGTTATAGGACCTCTGGTGTTCTTATAAAATATAAACGATTTAGGAGACAATCTGAGCAGCCCTCTTAGTGTTTGCAGATGATGTTGTCGTTTGACGTCTAGTAAAGTCGTCAGAAGATCAAAACGAATTGCAGAAGCCTTTAGACAAGATAACTACATCTGTATCGTGCGGAAAGTGGCATTTGTCCCTAAATAACCGACTTTAAGATACATGAAATTTCGGTTACATAATAAATCACAAATTTAAAAGGGTTTTGATTCAACTAAATACCTACGAATTAGAATTACGAACAACGTTAATTGGAACCATAACAAAGAAAATATTGTTGAGAAGGCGAACTAAAGACTGCGTTATACTGGCAGAACATCTAGAAGATGTAACATATCTACTACAGAGATAGTCCTTCCTCTTCCTGAATAATTCTGTGCAGCATGGGATTCTTACAAGATAGTACTGAAGAAAGACATGGGAAAAGTTCAGATGGCAGTCGGCCCATTCTGTATTACCGTGAAATGTCTGAGAGATTACCACGGATATGACAATCGACTGGGTGGTAGTCACTGAAAGAAAGGTATTTTTGATTGCGGCTAAATCTAACTAAATTTAAATCATAAATTTTATCATAAGATTGCCATAGGGAGAAATTACCATCGTAATAAAATAAGAGAAAGCAGAACTCGCACGGTAAGATTTTGTTGTTCATTTTTTGTATTTGCCACTCGAGATTTGAAGAGTCGAGAAATAGTCTGAAAGTGATACAATGAACCATCTGCCAAATACAGTTGCTAGCTGTAAGAGCAAACTGTATACAAGTTTAGAATTGTATTATTTGACTGCCAAAAGCAATAAGAGTATATCTGAAAAAGATAAATATACTAACATAGAATGTTAACTTAAATGTAAAGTAGTCTTTTCTTAAGACAACTGTCTGGAGTGAAGTTGTGTGCGAAAATTAAAGGTGAGCCATCATTTTAACCAAGACGGGAATAGAACCTTCTAAAATATGATGATACTGAAAAAATGAAGTTCAGATACGTGGAATGGGTATCTACTAAAATGGAATCAAGAAAAAGAATCAAAGCAAAATATGACGAAAGAAGGGTTCGGTTGAAGGAACACACCTTCAACGTCAATATGATGAGGGAACGAAAACTGTAATTGAGTCTAAGGGGGTAACCATAGTAAGCAGATTCGAAAGGATGTGGGTCACAGTAAATCAGAAATGAGAAGGCTCGTGCAGGATAAACTCACGTAAAGAGCTCCATCAAAGTAGTCTTCGGACGACAGAAAAATAAAGATAACTACGACAGTTGACGAAATGGGAAAAAGAAATTAAGCATGGCGAAGTTTTACTTTTGTGGAAGCGCAGAAACATTTTACCACTTCAGAGCAATCTGTATAATATTTCTGAATTATTTTCGCTTCAAGACAGATTAAGTCATACTTCTACACAGTAACTTAGGCAAAGATATTAATACTTTAACTGCCTGTAAGCAATAGAATGCTGGACGATTTGTACTCCATAGTCACCGGCAGAGGCGACGAATTTGTGTGGCACGCAGGCAACTAGCCAACTAACAGCGCAGTCAGCAAACACGCCACTAAATCTTCAATCAGGCGACCGCCGATTTCCTTTCTTCTCTTCTCCCGTCAAGCTAATAGTCCCGTAACGACACTAACTTCAATGGCACGTCATCTCCAAACTTCCCACCTCTCCTCTCTCGTCCAGGTTTGTGGCAGATTAATCACACTAGGCCTGACCGCTCTTAAAGTAAGTTATGAGCTTTGTGCTTCACCATTTCGATTATCTCATTGCCTGCATAAAGGCGCTATACTAAGAAGAAAACCGCAAGTTTCTCCCGAATGTTTCAGATGTTCTTCTTTAGAATCGTCTATAACATCCCTCCTCTGGCGTTAGTAAACAGTGCAACAACACGTCGATAGAGCGATGATGTGCTTAACATGGGACAGACGTGAGCAGGGGTCCTGGACGGGGATAGTCTTTTTATTAAGGCCTTGAAACGTATTAAAAACTGGAAAATATCAGAAAACAACGAGAAAGTAGCTGTTATCATTAGTGACGTAAATGTGACTGTGAAATATGCGAAGTATTAAATCGTAAAATTTGTCCTGAAACATTCGTTCATTGGCCTCTCCAACTCGCAACAAATCTCCTCCTAACTTAATCTAGATCTCATGCTACTCTACAGTTCAGTCTGTTACCACAAAAAAGTACTGGGATGAAAAATACATTCATAATTTGCACCAGACCTATCTATAGGCCTAATGTACAACGCGATGGAAAGCACAGTCACCTCCTCCATGGATTACTTACTCCACGACACGTATATAGGGCTAGCAGATAACACGAGCTAAGCCACACCTGCAAAAACTAAGAGAAATTTTGTAATAAAACATACGAAAGACATCTACAGCTGAAACATACATGCCGGCCGTTATGGCCGAGCGGTTCTAGGCGCTTCAGTCCAGAACCGCGCTGCTGCTACGGTCTCAGGTTCGAATCCTGCCTCGGGCATGGATGGGTGTGGCGTCCTTAGGTTAGTTAGGTTTAAGAAGTTCTAAGTCTAGGGGACTGATGACCTCAGAGGTTAAGTCCCATAGTGCTTAGAGCCATTTGAACCATTTTTGAAACATACAAGCAGAAACTCCGCAGATGCCGTCTCCATATAATGCACGCCGGCAGATCGCGTTAGTCACAAAAGCCCCTTCTCCTATGTAGCACACCGGACACACTGGAACGCTAGTAGGAATGTTTGGCAGGTGATGACCTTCGCGACGCTGCGGTCCATCGCTTTCATTCCTACGGATACGGCAAGCGTCCGGTCCCGCTTTCCTGGGGTCGCGCTCGCAGTGACCTTGCGTCTGGGGAAAGTCACACGACACATGGCGTGCCAGGGCGGTATCTCACTTTTTACAGGTGAACCCCTCTCTATACGTTGAGAGAAATCGAGCCACAAACGTTAGTTACTGTAGGCCAGCCCAGCTCTTGAATCTTAAGTTTTATTCGTCTGGAGGAATGCCCAGTGCCACGTACTCAACCAAACTACGTAGCGGATCTCTTTCAAGCACACCAGCACGGAGACACCCTCCCGAAGGAAGGGGAAAGGTTGTGTACACCTCTGATTTTCACACTGTAAGGCAATGTCTCAGATAAATTCAAAGGTATTCGGCGGTGTTGTGAAGCATATGTTCATTTTTCTATCATTCGAAGGACCTGGTGTGCTGCGGCAAGCTAATAGTCTTAACTCAGTTGTGCGTTTTATGTCGTGGAAGCATTTATTACCAGAATTTCAGTTATTACGTTCTCCATGTGAAGGAAGTGCTTTGGTTTCCGAAGCTGTATACTGAATTAATGGCTAGCCGCTCTAGTTGCTGAAACGTCCTTTATGTTCTTCACGGCACCACCAGCGATGGATTTTGTGTTTAAGCCATTTTTCAGGGTATGTGAAAAACTGCGCTTTGAAAGCAACGTTGCCATTGTCGTCAGTAAAGAGATCAAGCATTAAGGGACGCAGGTGATCCACAGCCGCTTAAATGGGGAAGAATCAGCAGTGATCGGCATGAGGATGCAGAGACTATGGAAACCCCTGCATTAAAGACACACAACGCGTATGCACAGGACATGTGGTCTTTAATAAAGGATTGTCATGTTCATCTCTCCATTGGCAAAATTCCGGAATAGCCTCCCATTCGGATCTTCAAAAGTGGACTGTGAAGGGGATTACGACAAAATAGACGGAATAACCAATGATGGGATAATATTTTACGAGGCGGCTCCTGGAATGTCAGAAGCTATAACGGAGTAGATAAACTACATCTGAAAATGTAAACGCAGAGGCTCAGCTTACATTTAGTGTGGGTCAGTGAAGTGATGTGGAAAGATTCTGGTTAGACGAGTATTGGGTAATATCAACAGCAGCAGAAAATAATGAAACGAGAGTGGAATTACTCATGAGTAGGAAGATAAGGCAGAAAAAGAGTTGTTGTGAGCAATTCAGTGATACAATTGTTCTCGTCAGAATAGACAGCAAATGAACACCGACAACAGTAGTTCGGCTGTACACATAGATGTCATGAGTTGAAGAGATAGAGAAAGTATGAGGATATTCATTTTGTAAAGACAGATGGAAATCCAATAGTAATGGGGATTAGTGTACCGTGTTAGCGCAAAGAATACAAGAAAGGGTTCCGGAAGGACGTCGGCTTGGCAGTGGAAATAATAGCTGATAAAAACTAATTGAGTTCTGCAATAAATCTCATATGGTAATAGTGAATACCATATTCAATAATCACAAGAGAAGGTGGTATACTTCGAAAAGACCCCAAGAGACCGGAAGATTTCAGCTCGGTTAAATCCTGGCCAGACAAGGATTTAGCTGTCTTATACTGGATTGTAAGACGTACCCAGCAGCAGATCGCAATTTAATATTGTTGAAGAGTAGACTGAAGTTAAAGGGAATCGTCGGGAACAATCAGTGTGTAAGGAAGTGGGACACTGAAATATTGAGGAAGACGAGTTTGATTTCCGCTAAGGATGTGGCTGCTCCGATAAGGAATATCAGAATACTCAGTTCCTCTTGAAGATGAGCGGACATACCTAAAAAGGACAATCCCGGATGTTGGACAAACATAGGTACAATGAATGATGTGAAAAAATCGAAAAGAAAAGACCGTCGGGAGGATTAACTCAGCATATACAAAAGACAAACTTCGGTGAAATTAAAAGCAAGGATGATAACGTTAAGAGCGAAATGGGAATTCAACTGTTAAAAGCACAGGTGAGAGCGGATAGGAGGAAAGTGGACATTGAAGGCCTCTGAGGGGAAAGGACTAGTCCTAAGTGATAAAATAAGAAACTGGAATCGATATGGAAGGCATAGGGGCTCCTATATTAGTCAGAATTTGTGAGAGCTCTGGAAGACTTGAGATCAAATGGGGCAGACAGTATAGAAAATATTCCATCGGAATTTCTGAAATCGTTTTGGCACATGACAAGCAAAATAATATTAATATTGGTGTGTTAAATCCGAGAGATCAGGTCAACAGCTCGTGCATAAAAAATGCTGACAAAAATAGTGCATAGAAGAATGGAAAAGGAAATTGATCTGTTAGAGGCAGTTCTGACGCCGAACTTGATAATGGAAGCAGGACGAAAGAAAAATCAAGGTAGGCTCTTGGGATCTGTCGATCTAGAAAAACGGCTTGATGATATAAAATGGTGCAAGTTGATCGAAATGCTGATAAAAGCAGGGGTAAGGTATAAAGAAGGATAGTCAATATTCAGTGTGTACAAGAACCAAAAGGGAACAAGAAGAGTGGAAGACCAAAAACGAAGAGCTTGGATAAAAATGGGTTTCACCCCTCCTGTTCAATCTGCACATAGAAGAAGCAATGGCAAATATAAAACAAACGTTCATCAATGGGATTAAAATTCAAGGTGAAAGGATATCAATAATAAGATTTGCTGATGACATTGCTATCCTCAGTGAAAGTGAAGAAGAATTACAGGATCTGCTGAACGGGCCGCGCGGGATTAGCGGAGCGGTCTCAGGCGCTGCAGTCATGGACTGTGCGGCTGGTCCCGGCGGAGGTTCGAGTCCTCCCTCACGCATGGGTGTGTGTGTTTGTCCTTAAGATAATTTAGGTTAAGTAGTGTGTAAGCTTAGGGACTGACGACCTTAACAGTTAAGTCCCATAAGATTTCACATACATTTGAATATTTGCTGAACGGAGTGAACAGCCTAATGAGTACAGAATATGGATTGACGAAAGTAATGAGAACTAGTCGAAATGAGAATTGCGAGAAACTTAGCATCGAAATTGGTGAGTGCGGAATAGACGACGTTAAGGTATTCTGCCATCTTGGAAGCAAGATTACCCATGACGGAGGAAGCGAGGGCGACATAAAAAGCAGACTAGCGCAGACAAAAGGTGCATTCCTGTCGAAGAAAATGCCTTAGCCTGAGGAAGACATTTTTGAGAATGTACGTTTGGAGCACAGCGTTGTGTGGTAGTGAATTACGGGACAGAAGAGAATAGAAGCGTTTCATATAAGGCTACAGAAGAATGTTGCTAATTAGGTAGTGGTAAGATGAGGATACTGTCGTCAGAAATGGCGAAAGAAAGGACGTTTGGGAAACACTGACAACAACGGACAGAATGACAGGATATGTGTTGAAATATTAGGGAAGGAATTCCATGGTACTAGACGGAGCTGTTTTGCTAAAAATTGTAGGGGAAGACAGAGTGGAATACATCCAACAAATACTAGACGTTGCAAGTGCTACTCTGCAATGAAGAGGCTAGCGCCGTACTGGAATTCGTGACGGGCGCATGAAACGAATTAGAAGGCACCTGACTCAAAACAAAAGAAAAGCCAGAGCAGCACAGTCTTCCATCATTATCTAATGTCTCTTCCACGGCCAGTGTTATTTTGAATGAAATAATTTTGGGTTTTATGCCGCGTCATTATAAAACACTAAAGCAACTGAATGTCCGACGTTTCGGCCGACTTTGCGGCGACCCTCTTCAGGGCGGTTAGATATCTTCCATGAGTCTTGTCACTCTGCGTTCACGTACGTGGGCTGCGCCGAGCATTTCGAGAAACCGTTCACCTAGATGACAGCGTATCCGGCCACGGCCATCGACCTGTTGAAAGCAGAACGCGAGTCAGTCCACCAGGCGACATGTTTCCATTGATCCTACGCCCATTCCCGACGGTTCCGTGCTCACTGCAGTAACAACACGATGTCATTCGGTCATTGTGAGGCAGAACCCCATGTACACCAGTGTCCGCTGAACGGTGCGCTTCGAGACACTCGCGCTTCTGCCAGCACTGTAAGCCGGCCGGAGTGGCCGTGCGGTTCTAGGCGCTGCAGTCTGGAGCCGAGCGACCGCTACGGTCACAGGTTCGAATCCTGCCTCGGGCATGAATGTGTGTGATGTCCTTAGGTTAGTTAGATTTAATTAGTTCTAAGTTCTAGGCGACTGATGACCTCAGAAGTTAAGTCGCATTGTGCTCAGAGCCATTTGAATCATTTTGAACCAGCACTGTATTGTGTCGTCTGTATGCCAGAGATCGCCGCCTATCCGCTATAGAGAGAGGGCACGTCTGCAACATCCACGTTACGCGAAGAGGCGTGGACGTACAACGTCCTAGTCGTAGCTTTACCGTCCCTCAACCACTTTCCATAAATGCTCACGACAGTACCATGCGAACAGCCAACTAGTTTCACGGGTTCCGACAGACTCGTTCCCGGCCCCGTGCTATAGTAGCTTTCCATTTGTGAAAGTCGCTTTTGACATACCATTTCCCCATCTGCAGCCCATAGCGCCGTTAGGAGCCCACAATGGCACCAGGTTGCGTTCAATCTGGCGGTGGACAGTGAGCGCATCGTATTAGTTCATCAGTGTGTACACGGTGTTGGGAGTATAGGTGTAGATACTTCTATTGATGACTGAGGACAGTGAAGTGAAGATTTCATCATTATTTAATTGATTTGCAGACTAATAATCAAAGCTATTACGAGTTGTTTTTAGGTTGGCACAACTAAGCCATTTATGTTTGTTTTCGCTTGGGTAGCAGGTTAGGTACTGAAGTGTGGATGTGCAGACGCAAAGCGGATGGTCTATACCTACACGTGAGATCCTTTCATGGTTAAGACTGCGCAGAACATATCAGGTAGCATCTTATCTGATGTGTTTGGAGTAGTTTTTGCAATATGATGTTTAAAGAGAGAAATGAAACCGAAGAATCAAACAAGGTAACATTTGAAGGTATTGCGGCTTGTTATATTTTTGATTATTTAGTATGCTGATTGTTAAAACAGTGCTTAGGGTTTAGATTTTCTTTAAGGTTTTTGTAATGAAGTTGTACGGTTCTTTCACTACAGCGGTAAATGCTAAAGAGAAATTTGCCAATTATTTCATGCGTCAGAAGTGTGGAAAGTTGTATTGTTGCTATGACTTTATTAATCTCAGTTAAAGCTTAATGTCGATTCAGTTATTTGGTCAGTGAGATTAGTTCCCGATTTTTCATTTGCATTCATGGTTTTGACTGCACACTCGCACTGCACATCGCGAATTGTGTACTGAGTAACATTTCTGAGTACTGATGAAATACCGCCTCACACCGCACCTTACGAGTACGGAGAAAAAATGGATCAAATGGCTCTGAGCACTATGGGACTCAACTGCTGAGGTCATTAGTCCCCTAGAACTTAGAACTAGTTAAACCTAACTAACCTAAGGACATCACACACATCCATTCCCGAGGCAGGATTCGAACCTGTGACCGTAGCGGTCTCGCGGTTCCAGACTGCAGCGCCTAGAACCGCGCGGCCACTTCGGCCGGCCCGAGTACGGAGAGAGAAACTTAATTTTATAAAAAAAAACAAGGTTGCAGAGCAGACGAGCGGTCCATTGCACAAAGATAAGCCATAAAGTTCATTATCATTGCAGATCGTAGTCAGTCAGGCACAATAATTATCAGTAGGCATTTACGAGAATGACATCAGCATAAATTCAGAGGTTTAAGGCGAGTGAAATATGTTATGAAAGTGTTGCATTGTGGATGCGTTTTGTTCAGTGATCGTTTGTTATGTAATAACGATAATAGTTCTGGTGCAGGAAGTGTCTTCAAAAACTAACAGATTCGCAACATTGAGGGCCAATATTCAACAATCATTTGTCAGAGTCAGACAACGTACGTAAATTTTATTGGGATGAGATTTCTTTCTCGCAGTCGTATTGTATGATGGACCGGCTACTTCCGATTTTATATGGTGTAGCTCTAACATCTCAATCACTCAGCTTCGCATATTTTACCGTCTGACTTAATTATAAGAGTATTAAAACATTTTAAAGGAGAAAAAACAGCTAACACTTTGAAGAGGATACATAAGGCACCAATGATTACAATATCTGTACATGTACCCCTCACACCTTGTGTATTAAATTCTGGTACTATGCACGCGAGCCTTTACATTATATTCAAATCAGCTTCTGAGCAACGTCATGTGTGTATGGTGGGAGTTGTTTCGGAGCATGACACTGATGAAACGCTGCGTGAGTAATGGGCTGCGGTTAATTTTACTTTCGCTTGGCGTGAGCAGACCCGTATCTCACGCAGGCAGGCAACACCTGTGACTGGTAGCAACGGCGAGAGTGCGCCGCCGGCCCACATCGAGACTGAGAGCCACGCCGTGGGAAGAGCGGCCGTTCCCAGCTTAGGAGAGGCCTCACACGCTGCCACATTCCACGAGCTCCGCGTGTGGCGGCGCTCTGGCCACTTTTCGGACATTGGACGTCGCAGGTCCATCGAAGTTCACGCGGTCAGAGGCCCCCCGCTTTCTCTCAGGATCTCGGCTCCCTCTGTCGGAAGATCCCGGCGAGAGACGCCGGCGAGCTGCTGATAATCCCCGGCGCCGTTTTCTCCACGCGGAACCGTGTCGGGGGACCGATAACTGTCCCGGAGAAATCGTAAGCGACGCGCTAACTGGCCGGGGTGCTGGCATTTGCAGCCGGCGAAACCGTCACTCAGGCGGACGCAGCTCTGAACACTCCGCCCTTTCCGGTACACCTTCATACATGCAGCGTCACAAGGCTCGCATTTTTCTTATGAAGATGAGAAATGTCAGCTCGAATAGTTATCATAGCTTTACCATTCATCTATTCGCAGTTCTACAATTATTCGCGTGTGGAGAATGTTCTCCACTTTTGTCTGCCTTACCCCATCCTGGTCGGTCACCCAACAGGATGCCGATGCCGGAATCATACCCTACAGTGTTAAACACCTTTTCCACAAATGCCTGTGTACTTACTGATTGCTCCGCCTTTTACGGTGACCCATGTATGTATGTATGTTAACCGAGGACCTAGAAACGGCTGAGAGGCTCCGTCCTCGCCGCAGCTGCAGTGGTCCACAACCTCACGACGACTACCGCAGTCCACTTCACCCCACCGCCGCCCCACACCAAACCCAGAGTTATTGTGCGGTTCGGCCCCCGGTGGAACTCCCGCCCCCCCACCCCTACAGATAACGTCTCACACCAGACGAGTGTAACCCCTATGTTTGCGTGGTAGAGTAATGGTGGTGTACGCGTACATGGAGAACTTGATTGCGCAGCAATCGCCGACATAGTGTAGCTGACGCGGAATAAGGGGAACCAGCCCGCATTCGCCGAGGCAGATGGAAAACCACCTAAAAACCATCCACAGACTGGTCGGCTCACCGGACCTCGACACAAGTCCACCGTGCGGATTCGTGCCGGGGACCAGGCGCTCCTTCCCGCTCCGGAAAACCGTGCGTTAGACCGCTCAGTAAACCGGGCGGGCGTACGGTTACCCATAGTCGTATACGATGTCTCACACAAACGACAAAAACCTGTTACAAACAGTTTATGGTGCGGTTGCTGTCGGGGGGGGGGGGGGGGGGGGGGGGAGGAATACTTGTCCCTGTACAGTCGTCCGGCTGCCCGTCCATTGCCATTCGTCTGTCCGCATACAAAGATCACGTCGCCATCGTCTGGTATAAAACGGACCATCGCCTCAGCACTGCACTAAACAATTTACGTCCACGCAAGAATCGATTGGCTACACTCACAAGAAAAGCAAAAGTATCGTACTAACAACCAACTATGTAAACAAATCAATAGTATCTAAAGTATTTTATTGTTATTAGCAAAATCGTCGACATCTGTGGCGCTAAAAATATGTCTGACGGCAAATTATCTTCAGGAGAAGACTGTGACCCCCAGAACCGAATCCTGGATCATTTCCTGAATGAGACGTGCACATATAAAAGACACCTTGCCGTCGAAGTCATTTCGCGAAGATCACAAGAGAAAAACGAATGCCGAGGGAAGTAAATGGACGAAACTGGATTCCCAGAAGACAGTGTTAAGTGTCTTGTTACTGATCCGCCCATATGTGCTTTGGGACAGCTGTTTCCCTGGTTCTGCGAAAAATCGTTACCTGTAAACTTGACTACTGAGCTTTAAGGATCACAAATGAAACGAATGTTCCGCTCGTGAGATCTCGTTTTGATGTGCATATGCAAACTACACGATTTAGTTGAATTAAATTCTTAGTGGAAAACTAAACGTCAGAACCGTAACAAAGTTTTTTTTATTTAGATGAGAAATGAATCTGCATGTTTCGTGGCGAATTGGTATCGGCAAAACGACAATCTACAGTGGTACTCTAAAACGAAAGTGATAGTTGCTGTTTCGTTCCTGTACCTCCTACTGATTTAATACCGTTATGTCGAGCCTGGCAAGCAGTTAAATTTGTGGTATGAGCAGTTTATAGTCGCATTAAAAGACTAGGAAAAGATGATAGATGCTACAAAAATGCGTGATAATTACTGACTTGCTTATACTTTGGAAATTAATGTAACTGAACATACATTAAAAGGTGGCATGCATTCAAATAGAGAACCAACATTACCGTCCACGACTGAAGTGGCAGAAGACTATTCCAGAGATGAAATAGATCGTGAGACTGAGAAATAATAAGGCGTAGAGACTAGTTAGTATATGGTTATACGAATGCCGTGCAGTCACAAAAAACAACCCAATGTCTCTCGAAATATGCGTGAGGAGCAGTTGGAAGTGGAACGCATACAAACTAACAGTAAAAAAGGACATATTCTAGGTTGAGATTTATTGGGAGAATGCTGTGGAAGTGTAGCCACTCCTGGAGATCGTTCGACCGGTACTTGAATACTGCTCGTCAGTCTGTGACCCGTAACAGGAGTAATTGAGACACGAAATATACAAGATATAGGGACAAAAGGGCGCTGCGTCACAGGTTCGTTTAGTAAGTAGGAAGTGCCCCAAAGATGCTCACCGTATTCCAGTGACACTATGCATCAGAGGCATTGTGCTTCATGAACTGCTTTAGTTTTAATATTCAGAGGGCGTACATTCCTAGATGAGACAGCCAATATACTACTTCCTACGAAGTACGGGGGAAATTCTTTTCCGTATAGGTCTCATCGGTCGCGAAATTGAAATCAGTGCAAATCAGATGATTTGCGCAGCTCTGTTGTGCAATGTCTCTAGGTACGTCTGTCGATCGCATCACGTGACACTTTCATTTCTGAGCGCACAGTGAGCACAGAAGCATGGGTAAGTGTGAAGTGCTTGCTGTCATTAGATTTTTTCATGATGAGGGATTACACCCAATTTTCATGCAGCCCACATAAAGTAACTACCGTGAGTGACAGCAAAGTGCGGAAATGGTGCAGGAACTTCGAATCAGGATGTGCAGAATGCATGTTGCAGGCTGTCAGGGAAGCAAGAAAGTGTAAACCGATGATCTTGCTCAGCGATTGGCTCAGGCGATTAGAGAAAATCGTTTACGAGGGGCAATTCGAAACAGGCAGAGTGTTATCAGGCATTGTGGTTTACGACAATGGTCCGCCGCACATTGCCGGTGCAACACAGACGCTCCTGCAGCGTTCGCGATGGGTTTGATCAGCCACTGTGTAACCCAGACTTGGCTTCCTCTGGTTTGCATATCGTTACTCACGAGAACCGCTGGCTATGGGGACAGCATTTTGGCACAGATCAGCGTAGAGAATTGTCGCAAATCACATGTGGCTGCCTTCTGAGACGAAGATGTGAGAAAGTTGGTACCACGCTACGACATATGGCTAAGCAGGAGGGGCGACTATTTGAGAAAAGTAGCCGGACGATGTGGTTTCCATTCCGCTGCCGAACAGACCTAAAAAATTCTCGTATAACACCCCGAAAACAAGACGTCTCACACCACTTGTAGCTAGGAATGAGTAGTAACAGTGGTACACAAAGTACTCTACGCCACACACCATAAGATAGCTTGCGGAGTATTGATACACTTGTTCGAAAATAAACGGATATAATGGGAGGATACTGTAAAAAAGAGACGTGAACAGAAAGATAAGAAAACTGTGTTTATTACAGAAATCAGAGGTCACTTTAGCCATCATTTGCTCCACTAGCACGGCACAACGCTCAGCTACCACAGAGCGTACCCAGTTTGTGTCCACATCTGCCTTTCTCGAACGCAAATAATTGTGCTGCCACTGGAGATGATGACAGTCGAACTTGTCGGGTGCTACCGACGGCAGACGTGTTGATTGCTTCGTTTTGGTCGTGAATGGGGCTTCCCAGCTGTTGCACTGCGTGAGGATTGATAGCGACTGCAGGTGCCAGATCAGTATGAGAGAGAGCGCGTTGACTTTCACTTTCGTCGACACGCCTCGCGTGATGACGTTAATGGAAATTGTGGGCAACAAACACACGCAGAGAGGAAGAGTGAGGTGAGGAGCGGAACAGAATTTCCGTCCTAGACAGCGCGCTGTTTGTCACGCTTACCACCATTACCGTCATCTCACGGCGAAACCAAGCGTAATAGATGGGTCAGCGGTGGTCTTACAGCGATACTGAAGCTTCGACGCCTTAATAAAATTGTGGTGTCACCGCCAGACTCCACACTTGCTAGGAGGTAGCCTTTAAATCGGCCGCGGTCCGTTAGTATACGTCGGACCCGCGTGTCGCCACTGTCAGTGATTGCAGACCGATCGCCGCCACACGGCAGGTCTAGAGAGACTTCCTAGCACTCGCCCCAGTTGTACAGCCGACTTTGCTAGCGATGGTTCACTGACAAAATACGCTCTCATTTGCCGAGATGATAGTTAGCATAGCCTTCAGCTACGTCATTTGCTACGACCTAGCAAGGCGCCATTACCAGTTACTATTGATGCTGTAAAACATGTACCGTCAAGAGCGATGTTCACCATTTATGGATTAAAGTTAAGTATTCCACAGCTACGTCTAATTTCCTTGACCTGTTCCAGACCTCACGCCAGCCTGCGTGAGCTAAAACGCGTGCCAACCGGCTTCCTCTCAAAACCGGGTTGGCTCTCTTGCCAATCCACATCAAAAATGTTGTCCTCAAATGCTCATAAAACAATCGCATGAAAAGATAAACTGTCATCACAGGACGTTGCTGTGGTATTTAAATCACGTGACGAACTCAACTCATAAATCCGCGCTTCACTGCATGAATCCATAGTTCAGTTTCTATCCGATAGATGGCTCTTCAGTGTTCTCAATCGAAGCAAATGCCGTGTGTCACGTGGTAGGTAATCTTAGTAAACAACCAAGAGAGCACCGTATTCTGCCTGTTTACATATATCTGTATTTGAATATGCATGCCTATACCAGTTTCTTTGGCGCTTCAGTGAATAATGACGCAGTCTAACACCCGAAAGATTTTATTAAATCCTACCGTTACCTCTTTACTCATCGAAATCTCAGGATTTGGTTCTGATTTTATCCCTGGGAAGCTTATATCCTTACCAGATTACAGAACCCCTGGAAAACATTCTCACAATTTCTCTTGATGGATCTTCGACTATGCAACAGCGGAGTCCGTTTCTTCAGGAGGTTCTCTGCTATTCTTTCCTCTCTGAAAACTGGCAAAGAAAAGCAGAGAAAGAGTTTCGTTTCGAACACGAGTTAACATCTTAAACACAGCGCAACCCTGATCGATCCGAGGACGGCGTCGAAAGGCTAATTACATCAGCGTTCGATCTTCCATGAGGATACGCACGGCCGGCTTTGAGCCAGCCGAGGAACTCCGTTACGCGCTGTGCGACTCTTTGCCGGAAAGTGGTCGTCACTGGCCTCGTCTTTATAGAACGACTTGCGGAAATGCAGACCGGGGGGATGGTCACCGGCCGCGGCGATTACGAAACGTGCCGGCTAGCTACACGAGGCGAGACGCCGACCTGCGGTTTCCAGCGGCCGGGCTGTTCCGTCAAACGTGAGGCGGAGCCAACCGGCGGAAACGACGGAGGCGTGGCACGACAGTGTGACGACGGGGCCGCGACGCTTTCCTCTCCGAACTCAAGCTCTGAGCAGCAACTCTGTGGCATCTGTGCTAGGACGCTCTAAATGCGATGAGTTTTGTTCCTTCCGTCTTACTGAGGAATGTACACTACTGGCCATTAAAATTGCTACACCAAGAAGAAATGCAGATGATAAACAGGTTATCATTGGACAAATATATTATACGTGTGATTACATGTTCACGTAATTTGGGTGCATAGATCCTGAGAATTCAGTACCCAAAAAAACTACATCTGGCCGTAATAACGGCATTGAAACGCCTGCGCATTGAGTCAAACAGCGTTTGGATGGCGTGTACAGGTACAGCTGTCCATGCAGCTTCAACACGATACCACAGTTCATCGAGAGTGGCACCTGGCGTATTCTGACGAGCCAGTTGCTCTGCCACCATTTACCACACGTTTTCAGTTGGTTAGATATCTGGAGAACGTGCTGGCCAGGGCAGCAATCGAACATTTTCTGTATCCAGAAAGGCCTGTACAGGACCTACAACATGCGGTCGTGCATTGTCCTACTGAAATGTAGGGTTTCGCAGGGATGGAATGAAGGGTAGAACCACGGGTCGTAACACATCTGAAATGTAACGTCCACTGTTCAAAGTGCCGTCAGTGCGAACAAGAGGTGACCGAGACGTGTAACCAATGGCACCCCATAACATCACGCCGGGTGATACGCCAGTATGGCGATGGCGAATACATGCTTCCAACGTGCATTCCCCGCGATGTCGATAAACACGGATGCGACCATCATGATGCTGTAAACAGAACTTGGATTCATCCGAAAAAATGACGTTTTGCCATTCGTGCAGCCAGGTTCGTCGTTGAATACACCATCGCAGGCGCTCCTTTCTGTTATCCAGCGTCAAGGGTAACCGCAGCCATGGTCTCCGAGCTGATAGTTCATGCTGCTACAAACGTCGTCGAAATGTTCGTGCAGATGGTTGTTGTCTTGCAAACGTCCCTATCTGTTGACTCAGGGATCGAGACGTGGCTGCACGATCCGTTATAGCTATGCGGATAAGGTGCCTGTCATCTCGACTGCTAGTGATACGAGGCAGTTGGGATCTAGCACGGCGTTCAGTATAACCCTCCTGAACCCACCGATTCCATATTCTGCTAACAGTCATTGGATCTCGTCCAATGCGAGCAGCAGTGTCGCGATACGATAAACTGCAACCGCGATAAGCTACAATCCGACCTTCATCAAAGTCGGAAACGTGATGGTACACATTTGTCCTCCTTACGCGAGGCATCACAAAAACGTTTCACCAGGCAACGCCGGTCAATTGCTGTTTGTGTATGAGAAATCGGTTGGAAACTTTCTTCCTGTCAGCACATTGTAGGTGTCGCCACCGGAGCGAACCTTGTGAGAATGCTCTGCAAAGCTAATCATTTGCATATCACAGCATCTTCTCCCTGTCGGTTAAATTTCGCGTCTGTAGCACGTCATCTTCGTGGTGTAGGAATTTTAATGGCCGGTAGTGTAACAACATAGCCTACACCTGGTTAATTCTGCTGAACGGGGACAAACTGCAGGAAATGACACTTACAGGATAAGGAGGAAAAGGATCACATGGAAATATGGCCGGTAATGCTTTCCGAGGTAGTTACATCCACTTGAAGGTGGAAGTGAAAGATCTTCGACAGTGTCGGTTTCAGTGGTTAAAGCACGCGCGAGAACACACGACAAAAGTGGGAATGACCCGTCTGTACTATCGTTCTAGCTCCACACTCAAGAGGACTTTAAAGTTCTCCATGACTGCAGTGTGCTTATAGAGGTACCAGAGGCATCCGCTTTGCCGTTGCCGCCTACACACTCTGCTGTGGATGCGTTTTGTACAGTGCGGTGATGAGACTATGGACCCGTATAAGGTAAAGTAAAATCGTATGGCATTAAATGCTGGGAGTCACTGAAAGGCAGGTTCAGCTGCCTAATTGGAAAGTTTTTACCTATTCTCCGCGCCCTCAGGCACCTTCCCTTTGAGAGGACAAGAGCTGTATCTGTTACGTGCAGGTGACTGTAAGGGGTGTGTATAGTGTTGGATAAGTGAGAGGGGAAAGGGTGAAACTCGCTGGCTATCGAGGAGCACTAAGGTGGACGCACAGTTTAACGCCCCAGTACGTTGTCCTCGATGGTGAGTGTTCATCGGAGGTGAGGGTATCATCTGGAGTGCCCCAGGAAAGTGTGGTAGGTCCGCTGTTGTTTTCTATCCACATAAATGATCTTTTGGATAGGGTGGATAGCAATGTGCGGCTGTTTGCTGATGATGCTGTGGTGTACGGGAAGGTATCGTCGTTGAGTGACTGTAGGAGGATACAAGATGACTTGGATTGGTGTAAAGAATGGCAGCTAACTCAAAATATAGATGAATGTAAATTAATGCAGATGAATAGGATAAAGAATCCCGTAATGTTTGAATACTTGATTAGTAGTGCAGCGCTTGACACAGTTACGTCGATTAAATATTTGGGCGTAACATTGCAGAGCGATATGAAGTGGGACAATCATGTAATGGCAGTTGTGGGGAAGGCGGATAGTCGTCTTCGGTTCATTGGTAGAATTTTGGGAAGATGTGGTTTATCTGTCAAGGAAACAGCTTATAAAACACTAAAATGACCTATTCTTGACTACTGCTCGAGAGTTTGGGATCCCTATCAGGTCGGATTGAGGAAGGACATAGAATCAATTCAGAGGCGGGCTGCTAGATTTGTTACTGGTAGGTTCGATCATCACGCGAGTGTTACGGAAATGCTTCAGGAATTCGGGCGGGAGTCTCTGGAGGAAAGTAGGCGTTCTTTTCGTGAATCGCTACCTAGGAAATTTAGAGAACCAGCATTTGAGGCTGACTGCAGTACAATTTTACTGCCGCCAACTTATATTTCGCGGAAAGACCACAAAGATAAGATAAGAGAGATTAGGGCTCGTACAGAGGCATATAAGCAGTCATTTTTCCCTCGTTCTGTTTGGGAGTGGAACAGGGAGAGAAGATGCTAGTTGTGGTACGAGGTACCCTCCGTCACGCACCGTATGGTGGATTGCGGAGTATGTATGTAGATGTAGATGTAATAGATGTATCACAATCAACAATGTGACACTCCCTCACTTCATGAGACACAGTGGTGGGGCTTGGAATTTATTCCAGGACATGCGTACAAAGACTGGAGATCAAGCGTTTTGCGCCACCACCCCTTAGTGTTCTTTCTGCTGTAAAGTCAAAGGGAAAAATAGCACATGGCGTACCTGGACAATCACACATCTACACCTACATCTACATCTACATACATACTCCGCAAGCCACCTGACGGTGTGTGGCGGAGGGTACCTTGAGTACCTCTATCGGTTCTCCCTTCTATTCCAGTCTCGTATTGTTCGTGGAAAGAAGGATTGTCGATATGCTGTGTGGGCTCTAATCTCTCTGATTTTATCCTCATGGTCTCTTCGCGAGATATACGTAGGAGGGAGCAATATACTGCTTGACTCTTCGGTGAAGGTATGTTCTCGAAACTTCAACAAAAGCCCGAACCGAGCTACTGAGCGTCTCTCCTGCAGAGTGTTCCACTGCAGTTTATCTATCATCTCCGTAACGCTTTTGGGATTACTAAATGATCCTGTAACGAAGCGCGCTGCTCTCCGTTGGATCTTCTCTATCTCTTCTATCAACCCTATCTGGTACGGATACCCCACTGCTGAGCAGTATTCAAGCAGTGGGCTAACAAGCGTACTGTAACCTACTTATTTTGTTTTCGGATTGCATTTCCTTAGGATTCTTCCAATGAATCTCAGTCTGGCATCTGCTTTACCAACGATGAACTGTATATGATCATTCCATTTTAAAACACTCTTAATGGGTACTCCCAGATAATTTATGGAGTTAACTGCTTCCAGTTGCTCACCTTCTATTTTGTAGCTAAATAATAAGGGATCTGTCTTTCTATGTATTCACAGCACATTACACTTGCGTACATTGAGATTCAATTGCCATTCCCTGCACCATGCGTCAATTCGCTGCAGATCCTCCTGCATTTCAGTACAATTTTCCATTGTTACAACCTCTCGATATACCACAGCATCATTCGCAAAAAGCCTCAGTGAACTTCCGATGTTATCCACAAGGTCATTTATTTATATTGTGAATAGCAACGGTCCTACGACACTCCCCTGCAACAAACCTGAAATCACTCCGGAAGACTTCTCTCCATTTAGAATGACATGCTGCGTTCTGTCGTTCTGTTATCTAGAAACTCTTCAATCCAATCACACAATTGGTCTGATAGTCCATATGCTCTTACTTTGTTCATTAAATGACTGTGGGGAACTGTATCGCACGCCTTGCGGAAGTCAAGAAACACGGCATCTACCTGTGAACCCGTGTCTATGGCCCTCTGAGTCTCGTGAACGAATAGCGCGAGCTGGATTTCACACGACCGTCTTTTTCGAAACCCATGCTGATTCCTACAGATTAGATTTCTAGTCTCCAGAAAAATCATTATACTTGAACATAATACGTGTTCCAAAATTCTACAATTGATCGACGTTAGAGATATAGATCTATAGTTCTGCACATCTGTTCGACGACCCTTCTTGAAAACGGGGATGACCTGTGCCATTTTCCAATCCTTTGGAGCGCTACCCTCTTCTAGAGACCTACGGTACACCGCTGCAAGAAGGGGGCAAGTTCCTTCGCGTACTCTCTGTAAAATCGAACTGGTACCCCATCAGGTCCAGCGGCCTTTCCTCTTTTGAGCGATTTTAATTGTTTCTCTATCCCTCTGTCGTCTATTTCGATATCTACCATTTTGTCATCTGTGCTACAATCTAGAGAAGGAACTACAGTGCAGTCTTCCTCTGTGAAACAGCTTTGGAAAAAGACATTTAGTATTTCGGCCTTCAGTCTGTCATCCTCTGTTTCAGTACCATTTTGGTCACAGAGTGTCTGGACATTTTGTTTTGATCCACCTACCGCTTTGACATAAAACCAAAATTTCTTAGGATTTTCTGCCAAGTCAGTACATAGAACTTTACTTTCGAATTCATTGAACGCCTCTCGCATAGCCCTCCCCACACTACATTTTGCTTCGCGCAATTTTTGTTTGTCTGCAAGGCTTTGGCTATGTTTATGTTTGCTGTGAAGTTCCCTTTGCTTCCGCAGCAGTTTTCTAACTCGGTTGTTGTACCACGGTGGCTCTTTTCCACTTCTTTTGATCTTGCTTGGCACATACTCATCTAACACATATTTTACGATGGTTTTGAACTTTGTCCATTGATCCTCAACACTATCTGTACTTGAGACAAAACTTTTGTGTTGAGCCGTCAGGTATTCTGTAATTTGCTTTTTGTCACTTTTGCTAAACAGAAAAATCTTCCTACCTTTTTTAATATTTCTATTTACGGCTGAAATCATCGATGCAGTAACCGCTTTATGATCGCTGATTCCCTGTTCTGCGTTAATTGTTTCAAATAGTTCGGGTCTGTTTGCCACCAGAAGGTCTAAAATGTTATCGCCACGAGTCGGTTCTCTGCTTAACTGCTCAAGGTAGTTTTCAGATAAAGCACTTAAAAAAATTGACTGGATTCTTTGTCCCTGTCTCCCGTTATGAACGTTTGAGTCTCCCAGTCTATACCCGTGCGGAGGTGGATAAACTTGCTCCCGTCGTATCACCGACGTCAAGAGCTGAAGGATGTGGCCAGTAATTAGATATTGTCAACATTCGCAACACCCACCTGAGTGCTATGGACGATCCTCATGGTAAGGTGCCAGCGAATTACCAGATCAATTCAGCATCGATAGTTGAGTAGTGGCTGTTATACTAGGAATCACACCAGGTTGGACTGAGAGAGAAAACAGACACAATTCAAAGAGCAGCAACATATTTAGTTACAAGTCCATTTATTAAGTGCAAAAGCGTCACGGAGATGATCCATCAAGCTGGATGGTCAGTAGTTTTCGTTTGGACATGTTGGTATTTTGGGAAATGAACAAGCTGACTTTTTGGCCAAGCTGACAACCAGGATGCCGATTCTAGAAATGGGGGTTCCAGAACCGTACCTTCGGTCATTTATACATCATCAGTTGCTGCAAGATCGGAACTCAGAATGGTCTCTCCTGATCCCCCTCAAACAAGCTGAGGACAACTGAGAAGACCACGACCACATGGCAATCTTCCCTGCATGCTTGTCTCAGGGAATCCACCATCCTCTGTCGACTCCGCATTCGCCACACTTTGCTGATCCCTGGCCACACCCTTCGACGTGAGGATCCCACTCACTTCTGATGCAGAGCCTGACGATGGCTCACTTACTAATAGACTGCCCTAATTTGACTGCTTTGAGATGGAATCTTAATCTTCCTGACATGCTGCCTCTGGTTCTAGCAGACGATGCCAACTTGGCTGACCTGGTGTTACTTTTAACTGAGAAGGTGGTTTCTATTCATCCCTGTAAGGTAGGCCTTTTTGACGTCATTGACCGTCTGAGGTGTTGGTGAGCCACCCTTCTCCTCAACCGCCCCTTCCTCTCTTCCCCCACGGGACCGTTATCGGCCCTTGCTCAGTCGCCCAGCCTGGGCTCTACGCTTTCCACCTTTTTTTCTCATTATTCTTTTTCATTTCTTGGTTTTAATGCCTTGCCTTTCCTGATCTTTTAATGACTTGTCTGTGCTGACTTTTTCTGGGCTTTTATATCTGTTTCTTTTTGTGTTACTTACAGTTATGGTTTGCAGGATTTGCCTTTCGCTTCTTTCCTTTGACGAACATTCCTGGTTTGCCACTTAACTGAAGAATGGACTGTTGACCTCGCAGTTTAGTCCCTTTCACTCCAAACCAGCCAACCAGTCGACTGCTGTGGCAGATGCTGCATGAGGCGTTCTGCTTCACGGTATGGCCTACTGTTAAAATTCGGAGTGTGTACATTACTTGAAAGGTCAACCAATACGTTGTTTCCTCCTACCTATATCTTGCTAAGAGATTGTGAAAATAAAATCAGATATCAGAGCCCACATGGAGCCTTTGCAGCAATCGTTCTTCTTGCAAACCATTTGTGACTGGAACAGAAAAAAGGGAAAATGACAGTGGTACACAAAACGACCCCCACCACAAACTGTAAGGCAGCTAGCTGCGTCCAGATGTATTTGCTAGTGTAAAATGTCTGGGTGTGGATTATTGGTGACTGTCTCGTTTGACCAGTCCAGCCGAGATATATGTGCACTTATTGTGGGTGATCCTGCCTCTTGCTTGTACAAAGGGTCGTGTGAGTACTACGACAGTCTAGCTTGCTTTCGCATTTAAGTCAAGAAGCTTTTCGGCAGCATCTACCCCAGCCGCTAGATCGCACGAGGTGATCCAGTGGCACGGCCTGCCCAGTTGCCAGATCTCAATCCGTTTGATTTATACCTTTGGGCGGTATTTGAAAAAAGTCATGTAGGTGAGGCGCATCAGGGTCGAGCAGACACCGGAAGAACGCATTCATGCTGCCTATGACGCCATTTGGTTGCAGCTTGGCACATTTGAACATACACATTAGTCGCAGCTGAGTCGCGTTCTCACGCGTTTAGAGGCCTGTGGCAACCATTTCGAACTTCTTGTCTAATGGTATTCAGCGAGATCTAAAACTTGGAGCAAAAAGTGAAAAGCATTGGAAGGAATTAAAATAAATAACAGCTGCTAGTTCACCCGCTGGAAGAAAGAGATGAGACAGCCACTCTACAAATCGCAATCTCGTCTCAAGTTTAGGCCAGGGTGCAGACACTTAACAAAATTTTGACAGCGTTACCACACTCGTTCTGTCAGCAGTTGAAACAGAGAGCAGTTCCTCAATCAAATTTGCTTTCAGCCACTCGTCAGAATATAAAAAGCACTCATTTGTTATGACATATAGTGAAATGTATGGCCGGCCGGGTGGCCGAGCGTTTCTGGGCGCTACAGTCTGGAACCGCGCGACCGCTACGGTCGCAGGTTCGAATCCTGCCTCGGGCATGGATGTGTGTGATGTCCTTAGGTTAGTTAGGTCTCAGTAGTTCTAAGTTCTAGGGGACTGATGACCTTAGAAGTTAAGTCCCATAGTGCTCAGCGCCATTTGAACCATTTTTTTTTAAATGTATGTCACAGGCATCACAGAGTGGGGAGGTGCTTTTCTTTGAACAAAATGATTTAAAAGTCAGTATTACGCTGGTTTTTAACACTAACACTTTTACCACTACTTAAGTCACCGTTTGTCTTCCAGAACAGGGAAGATACTTCATTTCCTCAGGTCTAGCCCCCTCTCAGACTATCGTATGGGAGCTCTTGAAGCCGTGTGTTCGGGACAGTTCGCAGTTCGAAGGCGGGTCACGGCTATTTCATCCCGCTGGAGTGACCGGCATCGGGAACGCCATGGCCGGATAGTTAGCTTCAGCAGTTACAGCTTATTGTTCCTCACTGTCAGCCACTCTCCTTCTCCCCCTCCTCCACCTACTCTTCATCCTCTTCCTACATCTCCTTATCGTCTCAGAGATCGTTTCCTGCAGTTCGTAGCTATTTTCAAAATCACCATCTAGAGTTTTATTCATTTGGATAGTTGCTTTACAATAATTGTTACAGATATATAAATCCGACAATACTATTAATAGAGAGCGTCTTTTGTTTTATTGAGAGAAAACATCGCTAATGGTCTGCAACGAAACAACTGTAGGTTTTTGTTTGCCTTTCAGGTCTCAAAAAAAGATAATTTCAGAAAATACTGAGCTGTGATCTTTACTTAAAGTATTTTAGTCCAGTTGTCAGTTACATAAGTACGTGTCTTCTGCTTGTACATATCTGAGTTACTCCTTCGGTTGCCACTGATTTTTTTTTTCAGCAGTCTGTCACCTCGGGAAGTTCTATGGCGAAATCCTTTGGCCTGATGTCTGTATTATAGAAATTTTTATCCCAATGCGGAAGAGTCAGTTACAAACATACTGCAGATTGACATTTAAAGTCTTCTGTCCACGAAACAGGAGACATGCAACTATTGACTGATCTTGTAACTATCCCGCAAGAGCCTATTTGGGAAACTCCTCTATACAACACGTATTTTGTTTTGTTTTCGCGTTGTTATGGTGGGTGCCTAATTTTCACTTCATATTTCATAAAATTTCAATAAAGCTTAACTTTGAAGTGTTTCACAAAGAAAAAATTGCGAATTTTTACCTCAGTAAACTGAGAATCATAGAAGTGCGGACGTATCCCAAGTTTATTCGTGTTTCGCGTGCCATCCGTTAAGGACGGATCTCGATACCTCTTGTTTTCCGCACGCTGTCTGTAGATGCCATACATTTTAAGTAACTTTTCCATTTCATTACACCAGTAGTTAGTGCATCAAACTTCACTGCCTTCATGAACTATTTGCTTATGTATTTCGATACTTCATATAGTTACTATTTTCGACTTCCTCCTACCTTTAGAGATGACCCTATTCTGAAAACTGAAGGAAATTAACGAACGTGAAATACGTTGGTACGTTTGTGGCGATGGTTATTGACATGTCCCTTCTGAGAATGAAGGTTCGGTTATTACGAATGTATGTGAATGAACGCTTTTTGGTTCTGAGGACGATTACAGTGACAGTGACATCGTTAGACCTGTAAAGAAGCGTGCGCTGGCAGTGTTTCCAAGTGATTCCGGCAATAACGATGGAAGTGATTCTGCTCTTGTGAGTGATTCATTTTGTGTTTGGCGTACTCTTTCGATCCGGCGCCCGAGGCTCACTCGGGCAGTGGTTACGCCAGTACACGAGTGTGACTCGGGCGTCTTCTCGAATGCGTTTAAACCAGCATCCCGACCATGTACCAGTATTTACGGATGGCTCTAAACAGGGAGACTCTATTGGTTGTGCTGTTGTTTTCCCTGATCGAGTCGTCAAGTTACGGCTTCCTGCGGCGTTTACCATCATTGATGCCGAATTGTTTGCGATCTTGCGGGCATTGGAGCAGATGAGATGTGTTCCCAGTCTTAAGTTTCTCATCTGTTCTGACTCCCTGAGTGACCTTCAGACCATGCAACACTTGTACCCAGCGGATACGGTCGTCCAGAACATCCATGATGCCCTACTCCACCTGCAGCGGCAGGGGAAGGAGGTTTCTTTCTGCTGGGTGCCGGGGCACGTGGGTATTAGGGGAAACGAACTGGCGGATGTGGCTGCCAAAGATGCATGTTCCCTCCCTCATGTTGTTGAATGTGCCGTCCCCCTCCATGCTGTTACCTCCCTTTTGCGTTTTCGTGTTATGCGTCAATGGGAAGAGGAGTGGCTGGCAGTCGGTGAAAATAAGCTGCGTCTGGTCAAGGCCATCACGCGTCCATGGCGTACGTCCTACCAGTCATGCAGGCGGGATGAGGTTCTCACTCGCCTCCGCATCGGGCACAGTCCCTTAACGCATGGTTTTTTACTCCAGCGGGAGGACCCCCCAATCTGCAGTGCTTGTGGCGTCCAGATTACTGTCCGCCACATTTTACTTGACTGTCTTTTATTCTCTGACCAGAGGGTGGCTGTTTCCTCGCCACCGGATTTGCCCTCTATTTTGCAAGACGACGCAACGACTGTGGTTATGGTCTTACGGTTTTGTGTCCTGTCCAATTTGTTGCCTCGGATTAGAGGGAGAGGATTTTAATGGGCTGCTGGGTGACTGGCTCACCCAGGCTTTAGGTAAGAGGTCCGCCAGTCACGATTACCTACTTGTTTCACTTCGAATTCTGTTCTCTTTTCCTTGTGTTTCCTTTTTAGCGTGTTTCTTCTCCTCTTGTTTTGCCTCTGTATGTGAGGATTTGGAACTGCGTCAGATCTGTGTCTTTTAGCCGTTCTCCTTGTTCGCTGTCCGTCTTCGTCCCTTCATCGCATGTGTTACTGTTTCTATGCGTTTGGGCGCTGATGACCACGCTGTTTAGCGCCCGAAAACCTCAAACCACACACATGCACACACACACACACACACACACACACACACACACACACACACACACACGAATGCGTTAGCCCTTCAAGTAACTGATTTATTTGTAAGTATGTACTTCAAGTGGCTGCATAGCACAAGAGAACAACAGAACGGAGCCACTGCCGCCTACTACCTGGCGAGAACGGTCACAGACGGAGCAAAAAAGAATTCACAGTGACAGGCTCCTAAGTGAAACCGACGACGCAGACATGACAAGTGGCAAGGGCAACTAGGAGCCTATCGTACAGACGTCACGGGGGTGCGTCCATCGCGGATGTTCATACCAGAGAGGCGCCCTTGAGCAGACGACTAATGACACTGTGCGGCCGGCTCGGCGCGGCATAATGAATGAGAGGCGGCCAGGAGGTGCTGGGCGTGGTCCGTCCTTGTGCGTGCGGGTGTGGCCACTGGCGGCCGACGCCGCGGCTGCCCTTGACCCGACACAAGGCAGCGACGCAGGGGCCGCGTCAGGCGACGCCAGCGGCAGCGGCTAGCCGCACACTGCACTGCCTCTCTGCCTGTGTCTGTCAGCTATCAGATGGCAATGTTTTTCTGAAAAGGAAAAGGCGAGAGTGGGGGGGGGGGGGGGCGGTGGTGGAGGGTGCGAGAGGCAATGAACCCAAGTTGTCATATTTATGAACGGTGTCTTACACAGAAAAGAAAAAGTTATCGCCATTGCAACGACATTTCTTCGTTAGTAATGCAATGTGGACTGAGAGTAAAACGAAGAAACACTCTATGGCAGGAATGAGATTTGCAAAAAATTTAACATAAAAATTGGCGACAGCGAAAGACGAAGTCCAGAAATTCTGCTACCTTAAAAGCAAAATAACACCTGAGGAACGATGCAAGTGCGTCGCAGACAGACCAGCACAGCTCAAGAGGACACTCTTACTCAGTAGTAGTCTGCTAGTATCCAACATAGGCCTTAATTTGATCTCGCTTCCCACGCCCGGGTTCCCGGGTTCGATTCCCGGCGGGGTCACGGATTTTCTCTGCCTCGTGATGACTGGGTGTTGTGTACTGTCCTTAGGTTAGTTAGGTTTAAGTAGTTCTAAGTTCTGGGGGACTGATGACCATAGACGTTAAGTCCCATAGTGCTCAGAGCCATTTGAACCATTTTGAACCTTTATTTGAGGAGGAAATTTCTGAGACTGTTAGTTTGCTGGCCAGCACTGTATGCTGCTGAACCATGAAGTGTGGGAAAACCGGAAAAAAGAGAATCTAAGCTTTCGACAGCTAGTGCTTTGCAACGATGTCGAAAATTAGGTAGACTGTCAAGAAATGAAGAGGTTCTCCGTACAATCGGCGAAGAAACATGCGGAGAACGCTGCCAAGAAGGGACGAGATGGTAGCACATCTGTTAAGACATTAGGGAATAACTTACATGGTACTAGAAGGAGCTGTAGAGTGTAAAAACTGGCCAGGAAGACAGAGACTGGAATACATCCACCAAATAATTGAGGAGGTAGGTGCAAGTGCTACTCTGAGTGAGAAAACTGACACCGCTTCCTAAAAACAAAAATTAAAAAAAAGTACAAAAACAAAGGGGGGGTTGGCAAGTAAACAGAAGGGCTAATGTTCTCATGTTTTATGTCCTGTCGGGTCACGGAAAGATGAAAAAGGAAATGGGCCATGCCCTTCTGAAGGAACCTTCCCAGCATTTGTCTTAAGCGATTTAGGGAAATCACGAAACTCTAAATGTGGATGGCCGGTCGGAGGGGAGTGGGGTGTTTAAGCCGCACACTCCTTCCCTTCTCTGTGCGAGTCCTGTGTGTTAACGACTGCGCCACCTCGCTCTGTATACAAAAGAAGGGCTATGGTTGGGGCGTTAGACGTTTGCGATACTGAACCTTTAAACAAAACACTGTTAACTTTGGCAGGGCAATATTCACTCTCTTGAAGGAAAACCATTAAGGTTCGGTACATAGAAACGGAGACTATTTTTCCAGTCCATCTGCCTAAAGTTACTAGGTACAACATGAAATCCTACAAAACATACGCAAACGGAGGTAGAGAAACTATAATGAAATAATGGAAATCAATAAAACACCGCTATTTGCCCCAAATTAGTACTGAATGAACAGATACAATTCCCGTAATCTCCGCTTCTAACTGCAAACGCTGCAAATAAAACATCCAGTTTAGTTTGTAAATTATCCTTCCTACTTATATGCCTCCAGTTTTACTTGATTTCAGCTACTGATATTTCATTTACCCTATAATGTTACTTTCTATAATTACAGTTGTTTTTTCGCTTACTAGTTTAATATCATGTAGTTGAATTATGAAATTATACTTGAGACACTTCTAGTATTGGCCTTGAAACATGTCACCAAAATTTACTGTATTGTTCGCTTTTTATTTTTCTCCGAACAATTGTTGCAATTTGTCGTTTAGTTCCATAACTCAGTGTGTCATGTTTTATATAAAGGATTTATTTACAAAAACTTTTTCGGGTAACGTTTGATTCGTTTGTATTTATATTTTACATGGTGCGTTACAGGAATTGACTCCAGGTATCAATTGCGTTTTTCTGTGTGTCATGCTCTTGATTGGTGAGGTGCTCCCATGTTCTCTCGTATTCATCGTAATGTATAAAAACAAACGCAATTTTTAAGTAACGATCGATTTTTATACAGAGTAAACAACGAAATTTGGAAAGAACTACTTATTACCGTTTTCTTGTGGTCCACGTGTGCAAGAACTCAAATGTTGAACATCACACACATTTTTCTGTGCAAAGTATGCAATGAATGTAGCAAAGGTACGTAAATAATAAATTACAAAGACATTTTTGTATGTAGTAGAATGTGTTTTACATTCTGTCGAAAAAAAGCAAAAAGATGAGCCTGCTGGAAATAATGGAAATCGACGAACACATGATACAGAATGTCAGCCTAGTTTTAAACGGTCAGGATCGATTTCTATTTCCTTCCTTCTTAAACCGGGTTTTCCTTATAAATACTGGACTCAAACTGTAAGTTCATTTTACTTCTCACCATTTGTTGGATGTATCTCCGCGAAAGAGCTTCGCTTACCCCGGTCTTTTAGTTAGTGTAACTTTTGTAAACGTTTCCTATATAAATACTGTCATTTTCGTATCTTCAGTACAAATAAATCTGAGTAAGTTACTCATCGTGTTTATTTGTGTTTGCGACATTCAGATGTCACCTGCAGATGTCCTGAGGAGCCGAAAGCAGGTTCGTGACCAGGTAAATATAACTCTGCAGAACATTAGAAAGTGTTTTCCTTTTTAATATTTGAACATTTGAAATGAACTTTATAGCAAACTGCAGACTTCTGAGATCCAAACGAAATAACCAAACTGACCTCTTAGACGGGCAGACTGTTTAACACCAAAGGGACAAAATTCGACCAAAGGAAAATATAGTTTACTGCGAAAATAGCCTAGTTTTAAATTTCCATTGTCGCCATTGTTAAACTAATTTTTCGTTACAAATACTAGATTCCAACTGTAAGTTCATTTTACACTCCTGGAAATTGAAATAAGAACACCGTGAATTCATTGTCCCAGGAAGGGGAAACTTTATTGACACGTTCCTGGGGTCAGATACATCACATGATCACACTGACAGAACCACAGGCACATAGACACAGGCAACAGAGCATGCACAATGTCGGCACTAGTACAGTGTATATCCACCTTTCGCAGCAATGCAGGCCGCTATTCTCCCATGGAGACGATCGTAGAGATGCTGGATGTAGTCCTGTGGAACGGCTTGCCATGCCATTTCCACCTGGCGCCTCAGTTGGACCAGCGTTCGTGCTGGACGTGCAGACCGCGTGAGACGACGCTTCATCCAGTCCCAAACATGTTCAATGGGGGACAGATCCGGAGATCTTGCTGGCCAGGGTAGTTGACTTACACCTTCTAGAGTACGTTGGGTGGCACGGGATACATGCGGACGTGCATTGTCCTGTTGGAACAGCAAGTTCCCTTGCCGGTCTAGGAATGGTAGAACGATGGGTTCGATGACGGTTTGGATGTACCGTGCACTATTCAGTGTCCCCTCGACGATCATCAGTGGTGTACGGCCAGTGTAGGAGATCGCTCCCCACACCATGATGCCGGGTGTTGGCCCTGTGTGCCTCGGTCGTATGCAGTCCTGATTGTGGCGCTCACCTGCACGGCGCCAAACACGCATACGACCATCATTGGCACCAAGGCAGAAGCGACTCTCATCGCTGAAGACGACACGTCTCCATTCGTCCCTCCATTCACGCCTGTCGCGACACCACTGGAGGCGGGCTGCACGATGTTGGGGCGTGAGCGGAAGACGGCCTAACGGTGTGCGGGAGCGTAGCCCAGCTTCATGGAGACGGTTGCGAATGGTCCTCGCCGATACCCCAGGAGCAACAGTGTCCCTAATTTGCTGGGAAGTGGCGGTGCGGTCCCCTACGGCACTGCGTAGGATCCTACGGTCTTGGCGTGCATCCGTGCGTCGCTGCGGTCCGGTCCCAGGTCGACGGGCACGTGCACCTTCCGCCGACCACTGGCGACAACATCGATGTACTGTGGAGACCTCACGCCCCACGTGTTGAGCAATTCGGCGGTACGTCCACCCGGCCTCCCGCATGCCCACTATACGCCCTCGCTCAAAGTCCGTCAACTGCACATACGGTTCACGTCCACGCTGTCGCGGCATGCTACCAGTGTTAAAGACTGCGATGGAGCTTCGTATGCCACGGCAAACTGGCTGACACTGACGGCGGCGGTGCACAAATGCTGCGCAGCTAGCGCCATTCGACGGCCAACACCGCAGTTCCTGGTGTGTCCGCTGTGCCGTGCGTGTGATCATTGCTTGTACAGCCCTCTCGCAGTGTCCGGAGCAAGTATGGTGGGTCTGACACACCGGTGTCAAGGTGTTCTTTTTTCCATTTCCAGGAGTGTATTTCTCACCAATTGTTGTATGTATCTCCACATGAAACTTCGTTTACCCACGTTTTTTAGTCTTTGTAATTTCTGTAATATTTTCTTATGTAGACACATTGTCATTTTCGTATCTTCAGTACAAATAGTATCAGTGCAAGTTGGTCACTCTGTTTCGGTGTTTGCGAAGTTCAGTTGCCACCTGAAGATGGACTGCGAACCTGAAAGTCAGTTAGTGACCAAAGTAATATAATTTTGCATTTTCCATTTTAATACTACCATATTCTGCCGAACACCGACGGAAAAGCCAGTTAATGTTAAAATTCTCCTTATCGACTAAGTCTTGGAAATGCTTTCCTACCGTCATACAATATGGGTTCGATGGATTGCTGCTTCTATCTGCATATTCAGTGCTGTTCTGTTTAGTAGGTCCCTCTTGTATAATTGCTTTTTTCGGTTTTGAGCCGTAAGTTCCCTGCTTAGTGGTTTATAAGGGAAAAATGTCAAAGTACGCCACCAACTAATTACAGGTCATGAAGTGGATCAGCTGCAGGAATTGAGGAAACATTCTCAATACAACAAATATGAAGGTGAAACGCTAAACGAAAAACTGGAAAATAATCAATGAATTTCTTCGGATACTTAGATAGTATACTTAAGTGAAAATAATGACACACAGAAATTGTTACTATTGTGAATGTACACAAGCAAATAAGGGCACAGATTATTAATGCAATACTCTCTACGAAAGAATATTGTAATGAATAGACACCCTATATCGTTTACTCTGTTGACTACATGTAAAAATATCTGTTTATTTAAGTAGGTTTTGTGTTTTCATTGTGTAATCCGCACCGAAAATTGTGTGTGATATTTAATCCGTGTGAGTTCCTGCACAAGGTGACCGACAGAATACCGTCAGTAGAGAAGCTTTCCAATTTCGTTGTTAAGTTTCTACAAACATCGATCATTAATTAAAAACTACGGTGTTCCGATACATTAAAGATGACAAAACTCTGCAGCACCTTACACATCGAAAACATTTCGAATGAATGACATATCACACAGAAAAACGCAATTGACAATAGGAATCATTTCCCGAAACGCGTCGTGCAAAATACAAATAAAAACAAAATCGTGGTTGGTAGGAGACATTTATTTTTATGAACAAACCCCTTTGTTTTTACAGTCGCAGACTTCCACCGACCGTTTATAGGAGAAAATGCTTTTGATGATTGCACGATGTGCTTTGCAACACTGGCTTCAAAGTAAAACTGTTATTCTTTCGACTATTACACTATCTCTTTCTGTAGAGGGGTAACTTCGTAAATTGGTACAGATGTACAGCACTTAAAGTTAGATATTATGTTTGATATATATTAATCTTAGAAATAGTCTACACGTTTTAGCTAAACTATTTCTGGATGGCTCATTAACTTTAATTTGACACAGTTTCACAAAGATTAAATTCATCGTATCATCATTCTGCTGTTGCCTTCATTGCTTATGTTGTGTGGTGTCACCGCCAGACACAACACTTGCTAGGTGGTAGCCTTTAAATCGGCCGCGGTCCGTTAGTATACGTCGGACCCGCGTGTCGCCACTATCAGTGATTGTAGACCGAGCGCAGGTCTAGTCTAGAGACTCCCTAGCACTCGCCCCAGTTGTCCAGCCGACTTTGCTAGCGATGGTTCACTGTCTACATACGTTCTCATTTGCAGAGACGACAGTTTAGCATAGTCTTCAACTACGTCATTTGCTACGACCTAGCAAGGCGCCATATTCATTTACTATAATCTGAACAGATAATATTGTGAATCATGTACCGTCAAGAGCGACGTTCATCATTAATGGATTAAAGTTAAGTAGCAAACTAATTACGTTCGCTTTCTGAATGCTAATTCCTCGTCATGTTCCAGACCTCACGTCAGTATAGTTCTTCCCTCCTCACGCCAGCCTGCGTGAGCTAAAAAGCGTGCATTTCAGCCTCCACTAGTAACACGGTGTTGGTTCTTCTGCCAACACAACATGTCCTTCATCGACATAATGTCTCACAGTTTTATAAAATTTTACAGTTAGTTTATCGTCCGACATTTATATGGTACTGTAGTGTGTACGGGTTGGAGCTAGACGTATTACCGTGTACACATATACACGGGGTGACTCCGTGATGATGTTACAGATTTTCAGGGATGATGAAGAAGGGTAAATGTATTAATGACCCTGGTCCAGAAAGTGGAAAGTTGAAAGCGAAAATCGTTGCGATACGTCTGATAGTGGTAAACTTATGGTGGTACTTGTGTTGCTAAGAGTGTAGCGTATGCACCTTTCAGAGGTGATAGTATGGACCAAAACATGGAAAAACTGCCCAGGAATTGTACTCTAAAATGCATATATTAAGAACTATAAGCACCTGCTCATCTTGGATGATGTGAACTCTCTCTTCTACTTAACAAGTGCCCTTAGCTGTTGCATTTTAGAGCCAATTTTGATTTTTTCTTGTTTTGGTCCGTACTGTTACCTCAAGTTGCCTACTCTACAATCTTAGCAACAGCATTTTATTACAAATACTGAAGGGAGTACCGTCATTGTTTCCTTGAATTGTTAAATCTTGATCATGTCTCACCCGCGATTCTCAGAAGCATAGATTACTCATGTAGTTTTTTCCTTAGTCTTCATAATTTGCTGACGTATTAAGTATTTTCAGTTATTGCCCGTATCGCTTTTTTTACGCCGTGAATACGTGACTACCAACTGCCGAGGAAAGACCGGTGAAAGTACTTTCATCAGCACTGATTTCCAGTATTTAATTCGGGTATGCAGTATGCATGAGAAACGTAAATGATAGTGGAGGACACGGTATCTGAAGTCGTTAAATTTCTCATCGTGAAGTAAAAAAATCTGGCGAGCTACCAGGAAGGAGAAGGTTGTGCGGCAGATCCTTCTGTGTAGCTCGATGGACGTTTTTGCCCCTTGCAGCGCGCAGGCACATAAGGCTCTTAGCGTCTCGCCGCGTTTAACCTGCATAAAGTCGCACTTTCGCTGCCCCTTTCTCCGCGGGTGGTAATCATAAAGTCACAGAGCGCGAGAGTGCGTTCGCGACGAAGCGCGCCCGCGAGGCGTCCCAGCGTGCACTTTCTTCTGGCCCGACCACTGTTGTCCTCTGCATTGTGTTAGCCGCGGCGGCCGGGTTGTAGCCTCTTGAAACATCGCTTTGTGAACGCCTGTTTGGAAATCAACTGCGTTGATGAACTACGACCAAGACCAGAACAATATTCAAGCCTCTACAAGGTGCGGAACAAACTGATTTTGCGAACTTCGAATGTCAACAAAATGTACGAAATGAAACTGATTTACACAGGAAAGTAAGGTTCGAAAACTATTAGTTTCTTAAAGGTGTGCTTCTGGGTTTTCAGCCGAGGTTGTTTCCATTTTATGCGCAATATTTTGACGACCCGCCCAGCCGTCATCTTCATGTGATGCTGAAAGTTGTGCTTTTAAGTGTAGTCAGTGGCTGAACTCCAACCTGATTGTGAACTATTGATGGACTCGGCCGCTGTTTATAGCTGATTTCGGCTCTCAACGCCCAGTACGCCCTTTAGTGCTCTTGTAAAAAGCACATTCTCTCAACGTTTATCAGCTGTAGCGCGTCTGAGGGCTGACGAAGGCTGATTGACAGGGTGCAAGCCATGTTGAGCTGTGTTCACTGGACCTAAAAGTACTAGCAGGTGTAACTCAAGACGTCATTCTAAAAGGTACAAAGTCGCCAGATGTAGCGGTAAATTCCAGAATACCCGACTGCACTGTTATTGGACCATTAGTGTTTACATTCCACATTAATCATCTAGTGCGTAACGTAAGACACTGTATAAGGCTATTCACATACGATGTATCTCAGGAAGGTTGCAAGGCAAGGAGACCAGCCAGCTCACGAAGACCTTCAAAGGATCGATGACTCTTGCAGGGACTGGAAGTTGATCCTGAGCGTGAATAAATATAATATACTGCGCGTAAAACCGGAACAGAAGAGAATCGAAGCATTTGAGATGTGGTACTATAGACGAATGTTGAAAATTAGGTGGACTGATAAGGTAAGGAATGAGGAGGTTCTACGCAGAATCGGAGAGGAAAGGAATATCTGGTAAACACTGAAAAGGAGAACGGACAGGATGATAGGACCTGCTAAGACATGAGGGAATGACTTCCATGATACTAGAGGGAGCTGTAGAGGGCAAAAACTGTAGAGGAAGACAGAGATTGGAATACGTCAAGCAAATAATTGAGGACGTAGGTTGCAAGTCCTACTCTGAGATGAAGAGGTTAGCACAGGAAAGGAATTCGTGGCGGGCCGCATCAAACCAGTCAGTAGACTGATGACCAAAAAAAAAAAAAAAAAAAACTACTCTACGATTATTAGACTATTGGCGGTAAATCACTGGAAACCACAAATACTATAAAATACTCGGAAGTAACCACGCGTAGCTACCTAAAGTGGAGTGGCCACATAAAACAAATGATAGGAAAAGCAAAAGCCAGGCTAGATTCGTTGGAAGGACATTGAGGAAATATAATTCATCCACGAAAGAAGTGTCCTCCAAAATACTTACTAAAAAATTCTGTAGTATTGCGCATCAGCCTCGTGACCTTTACCAATTAATAGAAGAGACAGAGATCAACAGAGGAGGGCGCGATTCGTCACGACGTCGTTTAGTGGGCGCGAAATCGTTACGTAGAAGCTCAACAAACAACTGTGGCGGACGCTACAAAAGTGGCGTTGCGAATCATGGAGACGGTTACTGTTGAAACTACGAGTGTGTATGTTGTAAGAAGAGTGCAGCAACATCTTACTTCCTTCCACGTACGTCTTCCGAAATGATCATGACTAGAAAATATGAGAAATTAGCGATCTTAGGGAGAAACATCGTCAGCCGTTCTTCGCAAGTAACATTCGTGAATGGAACAGGGATGGGGGAAAATATAGTAGAATTACCCTCCTCTACACGCCACAAAGAAGATCGCGGGGTGTAGGTGAGTACACTCCTGGAAATTGAAATAAGAACACCGTGAATTCATTGTCCCAGGAAGGGGAAACTTTATTGACGCATTCCTGGGGTCAGATACATCACATGATCACACTGACAGAACCACAGGCACATAGACACAGGCAACAGAGCATGCACAATGTCGGCACTAGTACAGTGTATATCCACCCTTCGCAGCAATGCAGGCTGCTATTCTCCCATGGAGACGATCGTAGAGATGCTGGATGTAGTCCTGTGGAACGGCTTGCCATGCCATTTCCACCTGGCGCCTCAGTTGGACCAGCGTTCGTGCTGGACGTGCAGACCGCGTGAGACGACGCTTCATCCAGTCCCAAACATGCTCAATGGGGGACAGATCCGGAGATCTTGCTGGCCAGGGTAGTTGACTTACACCTTCTAGAGCACGTTGGGTGGCACGGGATACATGCGGACGTGCATTGTCCTGTTGGAACAGCAAGTTCCCTTGCCAGTCTAGGAATGGTAGAACGATGGGTTCGATGACGGTTTGGATGTACCGTGCACTATTCAGTGTCCCCTCGACGATCACCAGTGGTGTACGGCCAGTGTAGGAGATCGCTCCCCACACCATGATGCCGGGTGTTGGCCCTGTGTGCCTCGGTCGTATGCAGTCCTGATTGTGGCTCTCACCTGCACGGCGCCAAACACGCATACGACCATCATTGGCACCAAGGCAGAAGCGACTCCCATCGCTGAAGACGACACGTCTCCATTCGTCCCTCCATTCACGCCTGTCGCGACACCACTGGAGGCGGGCTGCACGATGTTGGGGCGTGAGCGGAAGACGGCCTAACGGTGTGCGGGACCGTAGCCCAGCTTCATGGAGACGGTTGCGAATGGTCCTCGCCGATACCCCAGGAGCAACAGTGTCCCTAATTTGCTGGGAAGTGGCGGTGCGGTCCCCTACGGCACTGCGTAGGATTCTACGGTCTTGGAGTGCATCCGTGCGTCGCTGCGGTCCGGTCCCAGGTCGACGGGCACGTGCACCTTCCGCCGACCACTGGCGACAACATCGATGTACTGTGGAGACCTCACGCCCCACGTGTTGAGCAATTCGGCGGTACGTCCACCCGGCCTCCCGCATGCCCACTATACGCCCTCGCCCAAAGTCCGTCAACTGCATATACGGTTCACGTCCACGCTGTCGCGGCATGCTACCAGTGTTAAAGACTGCGATGGAGCTCCGTATGCCACGGCAAACTGGCTGACACTGACGGCGGCGGTGCACAAATGCTGCGCAGCTAGCACCATTCGACAGCCAACGCCGCGGTTCCTGGTGTGTCCGCTGTGCCGTGCATGTGATCATTGCTTGTACAGCCCTCTCGCAGTGTCCGGAGCAAGTATGGTGGGTCTGACACACCGGTGTCAATGTGTTCTTTTTTCCATTTCCAGGAGTGTATATACAGATTTATAAGTACCTGATAAATTGTAATATCGGCGATAACAGTCACAATGATGAGTACTTTTTACTACCGATACAGTATTAAAACAATTACCTTCAGCAAGAAGAAAGTGCATCTATTGAGAATAGGCCACCCTGTGATATATTTGACAAAAAAAAAAATTCTTCGTTTTGTTTGACCTGTAGGAAACCTGCTTAAATTAGAGACACATGATCTTAAGGTGTCACCATAGATTATGAATAGAAAAAAAACCATCCGCCACAAGGTCCCTTAAAAGCAGGCAACTAGTATAAAATCTAGTTACATTTGTAACTAGACAACAACAGCCTCCGAAGTCTACCGAAATGACGAGACGTTACTGGCCTATTTTTAAGTAGTTTTGTTTGGATGTACTCTATCATGTCTCAAAAGATATGGAAGCATTTTCATCCGCATTCTGTCTGTTAGCTTTCTAGACCTGCCTCGGGAAGATCTGTCGTTTCTCAAATCCTTTCTCTTAAGATGCAAGTATTCGAAGACCCTTTCAAAAATAAAACAAGGGGCCACGGTGAGCTGAAAATTTTGGCATTGATACTTTAACCTGCGTAAAAGATCCTGATAGATTTTTGTTGAAATGATGCTAGAAATTGTGACACTGACGTGAATCGGAAATGTAGTTACTGTGCGATTCTGACCTTCCCTTAAAAATCATCAACCTTTAGTTAGTCTTGGTGCTGTCCACCAGTTCGAATCTTGCTCTAATCCCTGTATCATTGCGTCACTGGTGCACAACATTTTCTACACTTCTGTTTTGAATATTTTAGTCATTGGCTATCCTTACCTTTTTTGTCCTCTACTATTCCTTCAGTCGCCAAGTTAACCATTCCCGCAAGGCGTAGCAGTCGTCACTCTAACGTGTCCCTTCTAAGCGTCTTATTTCTGTATACACTTAATTTATAACATCACATATTTCAAACGTGTCTACTGTTTTCTTCTCCGGATTTGCGATGATCCGCATTTCTGTTCTGTGCTCCGAACGTACACTTTCGGTGTTTCATTTCCCTATCAGGATCTGGTATCTGCAGATCTCTTACCGAATAAATCTTACTTTTACTGTGCCGCTCTGCTTGTGATGTCCTTGTTTCGGCTCTTCGGTGTAGCACTACTTCCTTGATAGGAGAGTTCTTCTATTTCTTCCGGTAACGTGCCGTTTCCAATTTCGATTTTTAGAAAACCGTTATTCTGCTTTTTACTACACTTGAGAATTTCGTCTAAGCTTTACTTACTCTTAAGCCGTAGTATGTGCTTAGTATGCTATCCATTCCTTTCAACAGGTTTTCTTAGTCTCCGTACATATGGTACTAGGTAATGAATCATTGGAGTCACTTCCATGTTTTTCAGGATGAAGATGAACCTGTGAGGGGACTTCAGAAAGTAAGTTACACATCATTACGCAGCTCAAGTAGCTTTTACTGAATTCCGCACTACAGTTCAAAGTTTCGCAGCTACACAACACTATTTCAGTGTAGTTACCAAGTCTCTGTAAACAACGGCCGGAACGTTCTGCCAATCATTCGATCCCGCAACGACAGAAGTCCTCTCCTTGGTCATAGAGTCATTCGAGAACCGCTGTGTGAACATCGTCGTCGTTCGAGAACCTGCGATTGCTGCGAACCAGTTGTTCAGCTGCATGGACGCTGGCGTTTGTGGGTGATGAGGATGACATTCCTCCGCGGTCGGCGTTACCCCGTCTGTGCGGCCTTGGTCAATTGTTGGCACCATCTCACTGCGGCTGGACGCAATATTGTATTTAATCCATATAAGTTTCCTTTAATTTACGTCTATGGTCACAATCTTTTCTGTTTAACAGATTACTGGTTTCGGTTTTTAATGACCATCATCAGATCTGTTTCATAAAAACAAAGTCCTAATGTTCTGCAGGCATAGTGTCATCGTCAAACGTTAAATGCGGAATCAGCACCAGTATCGTCGCCGGAATTTCAAAGTGAATCGGTGCACAATTTAGACGTTTTGACCACAAGAATCATATTGTCCCTACGTACTTAAACTATGACCTAAAACTACGGACGACGTTTCCAGATGGCGCGCCAGTTCACTCCTACACTTGATGAGTCCATTAACCGTATCAGGACAGAACTGTGTCTGAGGGAAACTGTGAACATTTACTCCCTTCTGCCATTCCGCCATTCCTGTTGCACAGTGGTCTAATGATGGGACGACATGCTTACTTTTTGTAGTCCGTTAGTATAGTCAGTGCCTCTCCATGCAATGGAATGCACCATTAAGTTAAGAATCTGTAAATCGTTTAGTATTAATTACTTATTTACTACTTGCTTTCTAATTTGTCATTGTAGTTTATCCAGTAATTAGTAAAACCACCAGAAATACAATGATTATAAAATCACTATTGTAGCCGCTGTCCTGTTGGCTCCCTCCGATATGTAAAACGGTTCTCGAAGCCATTCAAGTGGGCCTAGTTTAATGTGGAATCCGGACCAAGAATCAACCTTTTTTACATAGATGAATCAGACTGAAATTAAGGAGCCAAATGTGTCGCACAAGCTCGTGACCAGATTACTGGATGAACTACAGATAGAGTGCAGCCTTACTTCGCCGCGGCACTAAGAGGGGTGGGTGGCTGTTCCACTTCCCCAGACTCCTTTTATCCCCAGGAGAGACCCCCAATACTCACTTCGTAGCAGACGGATGGCCCCTGGGGCCTTTCTGGAGGGACTGGAACAAGGCCTCTACCCTCTAGGTCACCATGGCTACAAATTAAAGTTAGTGCCAGATATAAATTGTAAAATCAATTGCGGGACTCTTACTTTCTGATCTCTTTTGAAAACTTACCCGTACAGGCAGCCAGCTACTTACACTGGCCTACAGGGGCTAACATGTGATTGAAGTGGTTCAGAATTTACTTTTCCCTTGAAAACTGATGGTACGTTGAACACTGGATGCGGGTAATATAAATTAAAATATCACTGTTAATTAATTTTCGCTAGTGAACAGTTTCCATGTATTACAAACGATGGAAACAATTTCGAAATATATTAAAAATAGTGTAATATTGCTACATGAATGAATATATGCTATGCTGAAAGCGGTACTGACTGACAATAAAACCGGGTTAAAAGCCGTGATCCGTCTGGGGACGTTAACCGTGGATTACTGGGCAACTGTTTCATCAGAGATTTAGTCCAGGTTTACCAAGCAGACTAACATTAATGATAATCTTTTAATAGTCATACAAAACCGGTAATATATATATATATATATATATATATATATATATATATATATATATATATATATATATATATATATATATAAAGAGAATTTAAATAAAAAGAAAGAAATCAGTTTATATTTGGAAATTTATTTTAAGATTGTTCATTGAAATTTCAGCATATTATACGTGAGTTATAACTGAGCTGGTGCCTTATTTAAGGATTGTAAAATGTGAGATTGTAATCTTACAGAACACATAAAATATGGAGCCAAGATTGGGAGACTGCATACGACACTGCATTCATAAAATAACTCACGAAGAACATTGAAACATAAGCAAGAAGAAATTAACCACAACCAACAGATTCAGTTTTTTTTACCCAAAGAAATTACGTTCATACCACAATCCTGTCCATCATGTAATTACCACACACTGGTATACTAAATTCATATTAACTCTTTGTGAAGTCTTCGCAAAAAGAATAGCTGAGGGCTACTTTGATGATTACACCACATGCTCCACGTGGTCAACTTGGTTTACACAAAGCGTACAACTCCACAATAATTTTGATAATTAAAATACATTAGATCGAAAAGCAATTGACAAAAGCAAAACCTTGAACTGGTTACTAACGTCTTACTATTAACCTGATGGGTCAAACAGTTATATAAGCACGTGGTAGTGGTCGCGCAAAGTACACCCCACGTGGGCTGAACATAAAGAAAAGTTGCTATATTGAAAATATAGTCAAGACGAGAAGTTATAATCACACAAGCATTCGCATTTAAGATTGATCTTAGTTAGAGTTACTGATCAACACGTAGTTCCACTTTACTCACAAAGTAGTAACAAAGCAACTACCGGAAACTAATCTGAACTTCACACGAGAATAATACTGCGCTGCAATTTAAGATAACATCGGATATTTTAGACCTAAACCCGAAATAAGGGTGATTAAATTTTCAGTTAGGCTGAACTTAAGAAATCCATTGTCCTACGGGCTTAACAGACACGCGCTTAGCCGGAGATCTTACCACTTCAGACGCTCGCCACGGCCACACTGCAACTCCCTACTGCCGAGCGTGCTTCCTGAGGGTGGCTCACAAAGACAAACGGAAGTGGCCAGAGGGGCAGCTTCCTATACCAACATGACAACGGACGGACAGAACCATACTAAGGATAGAAACCTCTTTGCTTTTAGGAAGCGTAGCTACCTGTTCCGACGTTGGTCCTACTGTTCTCTAGCAGACAGGCTTGTCTGCTACCCTCAAGCATGCAACTACAAATACATTTGCTCATTCATACTCTCACACAGAAGGGAAGGGGGATGACAGTATCTTATCATATACAGCATATAAAAGAAAGCGGATGTAGGTTCCGTATGAGACTGTGTGACATGAATTACATATAAACTGTGTTTTAAAGTGTAGTAGTGTGACAGATCGTTCTTGTTTACGTGTAAAAGTAACACGTTCCACTACTCAGTCTCCTCCCAGATAGTCAGAAACGCCACAGTAAATTTAGAAGAGGAATTTATTCCATAAATGACAACAGATTTAAGAAATCAAACATGAAAGGAATCCAACAGAGACCTTGCAATAGATGTGTGCTATTTTAATTAGTTTGAAACGAAACCGGGGACAAAGCGAGAAAATATCCAATATCATTTGCTACACGTGCTTTTTTTTTATAGTTCAGCCCTAGCCAACCGTTTGTTGACCCTTGGATCTGATTAACATATTTATTTGAGCTCATGGGCCGCCTCGTCGCGTGACACGGCAGCTTCACTCCTAGCGCATAACTATAACGTCCGGGACGTTAATGTTTATTGGGTAACGTACCGATAGGAAAAACGCCCCTTTCCCGACAAATCACTCCAAAAAAAAATATGCGTCAAAGCACATTTAGGGTCTTTTAAACTTTTTAAAATCAACAGTGGAATTTGTATGTCCAGTCACCAAAAGTATTTTTGGATAAATATTCATAAATGCTTCCTAATAGAGTATGACATATAATGTGTTACTATCTTCGAACACACGAACGACAAGCCAGTGCCCAAAACTATCAAAGGTACTTCTAATTACTTGTCGTATTTTGTTTTTCTGTTCGTTCTCATTTTAACGTTAATAAAGACTTGTCCGTTGTAGACGTATTAGAACACTAGAACTGTTAGAACTAAAGGCAATTTATAATGAATTAATTGCAACCAGCAAAACGAGGATAATGGAATGTAGTCGAATTAAGTCGGGTGATGCTGAGGGAATTAGATTAGGAAATGAGGCACTTAAAGTAGTAAAGGAGTTTTGCTATTTGGGGAGCAAAATAACTGATGACGGTCGAAGCAGAGAGGATATAAAATGTAGACTGGCAATGGCAAGGAAAGCGGTTCTCAAGAAGAGAAATTTGTTAACATCAAGTATAGATTTAAGTGTCAGGAAGTCGTTTCTGAAAGTATTTGTATGGAGTGTGGCCATGTATGGAAGTGAAACATGGACAGTAAATAGTTTAGACAAGATGAGAATGCTGAAGATTAGATGGGTAGATCACATAACTAATGAGGAGGTATTGAATAGAATTGGGGAGAAGAGGAGTTTGTGGCACAACTTGACTAGAAGAAGGGATCGGTTGGTAGGACATGTTCTGAGGCATCAAGGGATCACCAATTTAGTACTGGAGGGCAGCATGGAGGGTAAAAATCGTAGAGGGAGACCAAGAGATGAATACACTAAGCAGATTCGAAAGGATGTAGGTTGCAGTAGTTACTGGGAGATGAAGAAGCTTGAATAGGATAGAGCAGCATGGAGAGCTGCATCAAACCAGTCTCAGGACTAAAGACCACAACAACAACAACAACAACAACAACTGCAACCAGATGCTTTAATAGACGTTTAATTTTCCATGATATTTCAAGACGCCTGGCATTCTTTGTTCACATTTTTAGATCTTTTTCATGTATATACGCGTCGTGAACATTCTTTGTACGCGCGGTCTAGGGCGCCTTGTCACGGTACGCGCGACTCCCTCCGTCGGAGGTTCGAGTCCTCCCTCTGGCATGGGTTTGCGTGTTGTCCTTAGCGTAAGTTAGTTTAAGTTATATTAAGTAGTGTGTAAGCTTAGGGACCGATGACCTCAGCAGTTTGGTCCCATAAGATCTTACCACAAATTTCCAAATTTCCATTCTTTGTATACTTAAGTTTTACGGTAGCTGTCTTAAAGTTCCGTTGCAAAATTCTGCAACGCCGTTAGTAAAATGTTTACGTCACACAAATGAACGTAAACATCTGAAGATGGGGTGCCAGGTGTCATGAAATATCATGGCAAATTAAACAGCTACAAAGGCAACTTAACAAAAACTAAGCTCCGTCCGAACAGGCCTTGGAAGGCCCAACGGGACCGAACGGCCGCCGTGTCATCCTCAGCCCACAGGCATCACGGGAGGGGGATATGGAGTGGAGTGTTGTCAGCACACCGCTCCCTCGGCAGTTTATCAGTTTACGAGACCGGAACCGCTACTTCTCAATCAAGCAGCTCCTCAGTTTGCCTCACAAGGGCTGAGTGCACCCCGCTTGCCAATAGTGCTCGGCAGACCGGATGGTCACCCATCCGAGTCCTGATCTGACGGGAACCGGTTTTACCACTGCGGCAAGGCCGTTGGCACAAAGGCAACTAGTTGCAGGTAATTCATTACGAATTACCTTGTAATTCCAACAGTTGTAATGTTCTAATATGAGCAGAATGGACAAGACTTATTTACTAATGTTCATACGAGAAAGAATAAAATAGTTCATATATATTGTTCATATGGACCTGAGTACTATGGGACTTAACTGCTGTGGTCATCAGTCCCCTAGAACTTAGAACTACTTAAACCTAACTAACCTAAGGACATCACACACATTCATGCCCAAGGCAGGATTCGAACCTGCGACCGTAGCGGTCGCGCGGTTCCGGACTGTAGCGCCTAGAACCGCTCGACCACTCTGGCCGGTTAGTAAAATAGTTCAAATGGCTCGAAGCACTATGGGACTTGACATCTGAGGTCAGCAGTCCCCTAGACTTAGAACTACTTAAACCTAACTAACCTAAGGACATCACACACATTCATGCCCAAGGCAGGATTCGAACCTGCGACCGCAGCAGCAGCGCGGTTCCGGACTGAAGCTCCTAGAATCGCTCGGCCTCAGCAGCCGGCGAGAAATAATAGAAAAACAAAATATGACAATGACGTAGGGCGCCGCAGTCGAGAAGCCATTGGCCACACCGAGGACGAACGTTAGTGGACATTAACATACCAAAATTCAATATTTGCTAACATTTTTAAATACTTGTCCTAAACTGCGTTTGAACGATCCCATAGGCATGAGTTGTTTCAATAACACTAAATAAATTAAGCTACAATTGCTTTGCTCATATTAAAAAGTTCAAAAGTCGTAATCCCTTGAACTTAATATTTGTCGGCTGTATTATACAGAAGCCAAACAAGAAAAACGCAGACAACAGAATGGATCGATTTCCAAACGGATAACACTCGCCCTTCCAACCTCGGTACATACTGACAATGGTGAGAATATTTTGGTAGACATCAACAGTGTTCAATATTTCTATTAGACAGTACAACAATACCCATCGTCAGACGGTCATTATATTCACGTATTGATAGTAAAAATAAATGTATGAGGACCCTTTAACTTCCGTGTGACATTTCTACCACACGTCTCTACGCATCCTTTTAATGTAATCAGCTGTTGCCGCCAGTAAACAGCGGTCGCCCCCACTCTCTACCCGCCGATGAGCACACGGCCATAACTTCACGCTCATACTGGTAACATGTTTCTGTTCGTAGTTCAGATCAAGTGGCGGTGAAGTGGCACTGCACAGGCGCGGAGTATGCAAAACTTTCACTGGTCTGCGCCATGAGCTGTATATCTGAGGTGAGCCGAGCGTCGGCGGAGATGTACACAAATGTGTTCTGGCGGAGCACAATGTGAGCGCCTCTCTCCGCCCACGAACTTTTTCCGCTGGTCACCAGTTCCCCATCCATGTTCTAGACGATAACTGTCTTAGTTTCGTTTCTTACGGTAGTTGTATGTAATAAATACAACAATGCCACCATGAGACCTCGAAGACCACGTGAGGCTGAACGGCCAATGCCACATCGTCTGCCTTGTGGCGTCTTTCGGGTGCGGTATGGAGGAACAAGCGGTCAGTGCACCGACCTCCCGGCTGCTGCTAGCTTCCCACACCTTGGAACAGCTATTTCTCATTCAAGTAGCTCCTCAGTTGGCGTCAAGTGGTTAAGTACACCTTATTCTAGTTCCTGTATCAAGGAAAATGTATGGCGCTGTGGGGAACTGCTTCCAGGTCCTTCGCATTGCAGTCAGACTCGCTGACGGACAAGGTGCGTAGACGGGCCACTGGCGGTCGTAACGGTCTTTTCTCCTGAACACGAAGTGATTACGTACGCAGCATCAGAACTCATGAAAAACCGCATTCAGAAAAATGACCTTGCAAACGGAGGACAAACATAGACGCTGATTGATTGCAGCAGCGGCGAAAGACCGGTTTTGTGTGAAGAAAACTTCCTGATCCGAGCAGTTTTCGCACACTTCGCCTGTTACGGTATGGATCGTTAACCAAGACCGGTACTACGTATTGAAAAAAATGCCGAAAGTTTTCAGTATAACGGTTCCCGGTAAGTGACGGCGTCACTATGTTGCTTACAAGACTCTGGTCTCCAGCACGAATATGAGTAGGCTAAAAATACGAAGGGATAAAGAATGCTTACTTGCTCGTTTTGCTTTTAACCTTTGTAGAAGGTTTATTTACTCGAGAAATGTTCATAAAAATGGTTCAAATGGCTCTGAGCACTACGGGACTTAGCATCTGAGGTCATCAGTTCCCTAGAACTTAGAACTACTTAAACCTAACTAACCTAAGGACATCACACACATCCATGCCCAAGGCAGTATTCGAACCTGCCACCGTAGCAGTCGCGCTGTTCCAGACTGAAGCGCCTAGAACCGCACGGCCACACTGGCCGGCAAATGTTCATACTTTATGCTTTAATTCATTTAATTAATTTGGCATATACAGGGTGTATAAGAAGTATGGGTAATGCTTCAATTATAAGGGATCAGAGTCTTCACGCAAAAGCAAGCAGGCGAGGCCGTATAAACAAAAGTTTGGAAATACTTTCAGAGTTATGAGACAGCCAATTACGTTGGCAGTTTTAAACAAGTTTACATGAAGAGTTACGAGCGTTTCTTGGAAAACCCGTTGACTTCGGTGTTATATGCCATTTATATTAATGAAATTAGAGCTTAACTTCCAGTCGACAATAACGAGGCCGCTAGAGACGTTTCAAAAATTCAGCAATATCCTCTTTAAAGAAATCGTAAGAGTGTTTGTTTTAAATGATTTAGGAAAACAGAAAACCAGAGTCCTGATGACCGTGTAGTGATTTCAAACCTGTCCTCCCGAGTGTGAGTCGAATGTGTCACCACTGTCACCTACCAGAGCGCTTACACTTAGTGGAAGGATTTAATTCATACATTTTAATGTGCGTGCTCCATTATGCCTTAGAGCGCACTAGCCTGATCGGCGAATAGACGAGGTAGTATCAGCATTCAGCTGACATTAATGAAAAAGGTCTTCTTTCTCTGAGTTTAAGTGCAAGCACTACTCTGAGACACTACTCTGAGATGAAGTTGGGACAGGAGAGGAATTCGTGGCGGGTTGCATCAAACTAAAGAGAAGACTGACCATAAAAAAGTCAAATGGACGCTTGGCATACCATCCGTAAGCTGTAGACGCCTCTAGGTGTTGGTGCGCCGGTTAAGAATGGATGACACTGAGCGCACTACCCTGGCTGTATTCGGCGTGCTGCAGTCTACATTCAGCTTTAGGTATTCACTTTAAAAATTTTTGTGTGACATTTTTTTAACCATCCGTAAGGTGTAGCAAGTGGTGAGCGTGCTACATAATGGGCAGGGCATTCTCATAACTTGGAATTTTTTTCCGGAGGCATGTTGGTATGTTTGATTTTATCCTTATTTTAACGGAAAGAGGAGATGCACGAGTATCGTCCATTTCCATACACTGTGGAGAACCCAAACGCATGGTTGCGTGTATGAACTCAATTTTATCGACAGATGCCAGTCAGTAAGATCGGTTAGGATTTACTGTTTCCAGTCAGATCGCTGTCCATGTTAGAAATATTTAAGGCATTCCCAGAATGAGATTTTCACTCCGCAGCGGAGTGTGCGCTGATATGAAATTTCCTGGGAGTTAAAACTGTGTGCCGGACCGAGACTCGAACTCGGGACCTTTGCCTTTCGCGGGCAAGTGCTCTACCAACTGAGCTACCTAAGCATGACTCACGCCCGTCCTGACAGGTCCCGAGTTCGAGTCTCGGTCCGGCACACAATTTTAATCTGCCAGGAAGTTTCATTTAAGGCATTGTTCAAAATGTCCGTATATATAAACTGATTGAAGGGGCCACCGACATGCCGCACTGCTACGGTACAGTTCATTAACGGATGCTTCAACTACATTTCTCATCCAAGATATTGCAGTTCTTGAAATATTCGTTACCAAACGTTGGTTGCCGTCGTGAACAAATTCTGTTAAGGATTCTCCATGATCCGTGTAATTCTGAATATAAATCTTGTTGTTTGTATCATGATTTGATGATGATGAAGGTAGGCGTAAAGAAATTTGGGCTTCCACAAAGGCTTATCGACACACGGATCGAAGAGGAATGGGCGACGAACACTGCAGGTACACAAAATCGCCTTTCTCACATGCCACACGTTGAGCACAGGTGTTGATGTAGAAGTGGGCACATAGACCAAACTACGAAATTTTCACTGTTTTCTGTGAGAAAGATCTTTCAGTTTCACCTGGGAGTGTCTTTAATATGCTTCCACATGAACACGTTCTCGATGTTGGAAAAACGCACAGAGAAACCATTGTTACGTAGCGTGTACACGATACCGCGTTATTTTCGGACGAATCTTCAGGCAAGAAAATTCCTGGAGAACAATGTGACCTCGTGGCTGCTTACCTGTGGAACTTGGGCGAACTCGGTGTTCCCCGCGGAGCACGTGAGACAGCAGACGATCAGCAACAGTAGCGGCAGCAACGGCCGACGCATAGCGGACAGCCCGTGTGTGCGGGACATCGTGGTGTGCAGTGTGTGAGTGGAGCCCGCGCGCGGCCGGGCGGCTCTGCTGTGGCTGGTTCAGTAGCTTCCGTCGCTCTTCCTTCCTTCCTTCCTTCCTTCCTGACTGGCGAGCGGCCGTGGTAGGACTGAGCCTGCGGCCCGCGGCTCTCTGGGATAAGTACCTGTCCTATGTGGGTCAGCGGTGAGCGGCAGAGACCGCGCCGCCGCGAGCCCCCACCGCCGACGCCACGCGCTGATGGAACGGTGGCCCACGCCCGGGAAGGTACACTGTTGGTGCTGTACAATCACAAGTATAAGACTTCGGGAACATCTTTGCATATGAAACGTCGAATTGTTTCTGTACCACCATATTTTGAGTGTTGTGTCACCATTGAAGGACAATTACATTTCCACTTTGTTTTTTGTATAAAGGGCAGTCAAATCAAAACGAGGCAGAATCAAAAAAGTCAGTAAACAAGTAAACTATTATTTCGAAAGTAATGAAAGTAATCGCCGTAATAGTTGATATACGTGGTGCGACAGTAAAGTAAAGAGACTGAAGTGAAAAAAAAATGTTGCTTACCGTTTTAGTCAAGTTTAGTGTTGTCTCCTTCAAAGTAGTTCCCTTCTGATTGCACACACTTTTTCCAGCGCTTCTGCCATTGATGGTAACATTTCTGGAACTCATCTTCTACATCTACATCTACATCCATACTCCGCAAGCCACCTGACGGTGTGTGGCGGAGGGTACCTTGAGTACCTCTATCGGTTCTCCCTTCTATTCCAGTCTCGTATTGTTCGTGGAAAGAAGGATTGCCGGTATGCCTCTGTGTGGGCTCTAATCTCTCTGATTTTATCCTCATTGTCTCTTCGCGAGATATACGTAGGAAGGAGCAATATACTGCTTGACTCCTCGGTGAAGGTATGTTCTCGTAACTTCAACAAAAACCCGTACCGAGCTACCGAGCGTCTCTCCAGCAGTCTTCCACTGGAGTTTATCTGTCATCTCCGTAACGCTTTCGCGATTACTAAATGATCCTGTGACGAAGCGCGCTGCTCTCCGTTGGATCTTCTATATCTCTTCTATCAACCCTATATGGTACGGATCCCACACTGCTGAGCAGTATTCAAGCAGTGGGCGAACAAGCGTACTGTAACCTACTTCCTTTGTTTTCGGATTGCATTTCCTTAGGATTCTTCCAATGAATCTCAGTCTGGCATCTGCTTTACCGACGATCAACTTTATATGATCATTCCATTTTAAACCACTCCTAATGCGTACTCCCAGATAATTTATGGAGTTAACTGCTTCCAGTTGCTGACATGCTATATTGTAGCTAAATGATAAGGGATCTTTCTTTCTATGTTTTCGCAGCACATTACACTTGTCTATATTGAGATTCAATTGCCATTCCCTGCAGCATGCGTCAATTCGCTGCAGATCCTCCTGCATTTCAGTAAAATTTTCCATTGTTACAACCTCTCGATATACCACAGCATCATCGTTTTGTCTCTGGATCGTACTGAAAAAAATTACTTTCATCGTAACAAAGCTCAACAATTCTGGTTTGATTTCCGTTTGCACTAACAGATCGGCTGTCACATTTTTCCGTATTTCTCGCTGTTGCGGTGTGAGATTTTTGGGGACCATTTTTGCACAAATCTTTCTCACACCAAGATCTTCAGTTATTATTAGACGAACCGTTCCTCGATTGGTGTTCAGTTCTTCTGCAGTCATTTTCACGGATAATCTTCGATCAGATCGTACGAGTTCACGCGCCCTAGCCAAGTTGACATCCGTCTGTGAGGTGGATGGTCGTCCACTACGGCCTTCATCTTTAACGTTCGTTCTGCCCTCACTCAACATTTTATGCCAACGAGAAACTTGAGCTTTTGACATAACCTCCTCTCCAAAAGCCTTCTGAAGCTTACTGTAAGTTGTCGTCGCATTTTCACCCAATTTAACGCGAAAAGAAGTGGCATTCCGTTGCGCAATATTATGCGGCTCCATTTCCGTGTCGAGAGACATAAACACCTGTTAACATATTACAGCACAACTCACGACCGAGCAGTTGCATCGATGTGCCACTTGGACTAGAAGCAGCTTATAGACCGAGGTCAAAGATATTGTGCCTACGCAAGCCTGCTGGATTGCCACATCTTCCAAAGAAAATCAGTCTCATTACTTTACTGTCGCACCTCGTATTTATCACAAGGAGAGACAATACTGTCAGTGCCTTCTTAGAAAATGACTGCACTTGCCTACGGAACCATGCTTCTACCCCGCCGTCTACCATTTCGTCCGAAGCAAATCCACGCCACGGACGTCTTTATTCAGCCTCACCATCATGTATACTTAGTCGCTTCGAGAACGCTGCAGAAGATAGGCTGGGAAGCCCTTACACATGCTCCAGGGAGACCCAATCTATCTACACACAGAGTCAAAAACCTTGTAGGAACATTCCAGAACTGTGATGTACTCTGACTGCAAGAATTCAAAGTTCTTCAGCTCACTTACCTCCACCACGCGTCAAGAAAAATCATTAAATACCTTAATCACTAACGATTAAACATCGTATGACAGTAGTTTCAGTCCATATTTCGCAGTTTTGTGCTTTACAGGTGTGTGACAATGTCCTACAATAAGATGGCGCGCTTCAGACACTTGCTTCAACTCCACGAAATCAGACTGGTTTTTCCCTAACTGACGAACAGTTATCCACGTCGTCGGCAACTAGATGCGATCCTCCAAGATCAGTCTCTTTGAGCTTCTTGGCTAGAAAAGTTGTTTCGTCAGCGTCTTCGTAAAAATCCGTTGCAGCTGAAATCGTTCCCGTTTCTTAGTTAAAGTACTGGATAGCAACTGGAAATAATTTCATATTTCCTTTTTTTGAAGAATATCATACAATCCAGAATAGAGTTGTACCACCTTTTTCCTTAATTCTTTGCAGAGAATGTGGAGTCATTACACTCTCTACTATAGCTTCAGCTTTAGTACGTCCACAGTGAATTGCGGACGATAGTTTCGAATCCTGAAACGAAAAGTGAGATAGGAGACCGTTTCCACAGTCTTGTGAAAGGTAACTGTGACGATGTTTCACTTCATGATATGTTAATATCTGTTCCATTGCTGACACTTTCTGTTCCTGACTAGTTCCCGCTGGCACGAAATACGAGGGTTGGAACTTTGATAGCGGCAACTATTTATTTACAGCTCGTACAAAATAGATACGTGTTTCAAAGTTTCACTGACCTTCAATGTAGTCACCAGTATTGTGTATAAGCCGTTGCCATAGATGTGTACGTCGTAGGATACTTTTAGCAATGCCAGTTGTGTTGACAGTTCGAGCGGCGCGGTCAATTGCCCCAAAAATTTGTAGCACTTCTGAAGCGAATGTCGTGAAGTGTTTCCTTCAGTTTAGAAATCGAGTTGAACTTACGAGGGCTTAAGTCACGGGAGTGCAGTCGGTAGTATAGCACTTAGCAGCTCCATCAGTCGAACAAATCAGTAACAGCTTGTAATGTATGTGCTTGAGCATTGTCCTGCAAACTGATTATCAGTTCCTGCAGAAAGTGTTATCACTTCTGTCTCAATGCTGCTCATTTTTGGAACACAACCTACGACCAGCTTAGAGACTGAAGTGATGACACTTTCTGCAAGATCTGGCCATCACTTTGCAGGACAATTCTCAAGCATGTACAGTGCAAGATGTTACTGATTCTTTTTTTACTAATGGGGCTGCTAAGTGCTATACTACCTATTGCACCCCGCTGACTTAAGTCCTCGTGAGTTGAACTCGATTTCTGAACTGAAGGAAACACTTCACGGCATTCGCTTCAGAACTGCTACAAATTCGTCGGGCAATAGACCCCGCCGCTCGAACTGTCAGCGCAACTGGCACTGCAAAGAGTATCCTACGACTTCCACATCTCTGGCATCGGGTTATACACAATGCTGGTGACTACTCTGAAGGTCAGTAAAACTTTGAAACACGTATCTATTTTGTAGGAGCTGTAAACAAATAGTTGCCACTATTAAAGTTCAAACCCTCGTACATTCGAACAGCGGAGCTTTTTAACACATCCAAAACCTTGTCAACGTAAGTCATGATGTTTTCCACTTTCACTGCGTCGTACTTCAGTATAAACTTACACGGCATCTTTTACAATATCCGGTATATTCTTCTTGTTTCGAAAACACCCCGAAAAGTCCGTTTCTTGGACGCATTTGTTGCAGAAATGACACAGCGTTGTTTTTTAGCCCGCTGCATTTGTGAAGCTCACTATAATAGGATGTTATATGCGCACACGTATCACTCACTCACTACGATACCGTTCTTAAAAATATCAATTTTAAACTAAACCCATGCTGTGTGCATTTCAACCTAATATCTTCACGACAAAATACTTCACTATAACAATAAGCAGCGCGCAACAATGGGTATACTTCGCGCGTTCATTTGTTCAACAGTGGCAAGGTTTTATTGCAAGCATCGATAGTAAAATGATAATACTACATTGTCACGGCTTGTTTTGTTCGTTGTTTTTTGCCGCTATATAATGGTACAGAAGAACAATAGACATAAACTGATATTATAACTCTGCTTTATTGTCCACGTGAATGTGACATGCAGCTGTCATAAGGAAATACGTTATTATTCGCCTGTCTTTCCAAGTTAGTTCTTATTGGAGCGTTCATACATAAATATAAAAGGTAACGAACTGTTTTCTGAAGGATGTGCACTGATTGACGTCTTTTCAATCATTAAGGGCTAACCAGACTCACACTTCTAACAAGTGGGTGACATTTTTTAAGAGACGTAAAGCACATAATTTGCTGAACTTTGTTCTACATGTGTTAGCAGTACCACTGTTCAAAAATGGCTCTGAGCACTATGGGACTTAACATCTATGGTCATCAATCCCCTAGAACTTAGAACTACTTAAACCTAACTAACCTAAGGACATCACACAAGACCCAGCCATCACGAGGCAGAGAAAATCCCTGACCCCGCCGAGAATCGAACCCGGGAACGCGGGCGGGGGAAGCGAGAACGCTACCGCACGACCACGAGATGCGGGCAGTACCACTATTCAATGCGTTTGTATAGCGAATTTTCAGTGTGATGCTAAATATCCGGTGCAATGAAAGAACGAGACAGAAAGTGGAAATGTTGAATCCAAAATATTTGTGACTTTTAACTAGTGTTTGAAATGTGCCAAGTTTGCAAAATTCGCCAAATCCGACAACGGGAAGGAACTTGTTACAGCTGTGAAGTCAGAAAAGAAAATTCAACTATCAAAGAAACTAGAGGCTCGCAGTAATGGCTGGATTCGCATAGTAACAATGAGTATTGTGTTACATAAATGCATGCTTCCTGTCGCAGCAGCTACAATGTATGTATTGTGTAATGTGTTGCAAATAATAATAATACATTTTTGAATTGTCCGGTTTTAGTTCCAATTAAAGTTGGCAGTTATAACCAGTTTATTCTACCGTCAGGAACTCGTGGGGCGCGGACGCAAATTCTCCCGGTTGGCGTTTCGAGCGGTGGTCGTTGTCACTCGTGTTCCGGTTTTAGCGTGAAATTAAAGTAATTCCCAGTGATAAGGTCTTCAAGAAACAGTCGCGGGCCGTGTATGTCGACCGCTAGTCCAGTCTCTAGAAATGGGTATTTGGAGAACTGTGATGAACTCTGGGACCTAAACAACAAGAAATGTGGTTAGATTGCCAACCTTCACCTCAGAGTGGCACTTGCAACGTACGTCCTCAATTATTCGCTGAATGTATTCCAATCTCTAGCTTGCTCTGCAGTTTTTACCCTCTACAGTTCATCCTAGAACCATGAAAGTTATTCCTTGATGTCTTAACAGATGTCCTGTCAGCCAGTCCCTTATTCTTGTCAATATTTTCCACATATTCATTTCCTCTCTGATTCTGCGCTGAGCCTCTTCATTCCTTGTCTCATTAATCCACCTAATGTTCAACATACATCTGTAGCATAACATCTCAAATGCTTAGATTCTCTTCTGCTTTGGTTTTCCCACAGTCCATGTGTCACTACCACACAATGCCGTGTACCAAACATACATGTCTAGGAAAATTTTCCTCAAATTAAAGCCTATGTTTGATACTTTCGTCTTTCTTCGATTTATTCTCAATCCACATTCTGTACTCTTTAGACTGTTCACTCCATTCAGCACATCCTTCAATTTTTCACGTTCACTGAGGATAGGAATATCCTGTCGTCCACTATTTTTTATCAACACAGTTTATTCTTGGTCTCCCATTCTTATTATTCCCTCTTGGCTGTTGTACATGTTGTAGATTATCACTCCCCCTAAAGCTTACCCTTATTTTCCTCAGAATTTCGAACGTCTTGCACAATTTGACGTAGTCGAACGCTTTTTTCTGGTCGACATGTCCTATTAACTTAACGTGATTTTTCTTTAGTCTCGCTTCCATTATCAACTGCGGCATCAGTGTATCGTCTCGCTGGTGGCGTTCCCCTTCCTAAAGCCAAACTGATCGTCTTCTAAGACACCATCGATTTCTTTACCATTCTTCTGTATATTATTCTTGCACTTCGCCAGACGCACACATTCTACACACCAACGTAAATAGTCGTTTTGTTCTCATTTCCCTCAACGATTTTAGAAATTCAAATGGAATGTTATCAGTTCCTTCTGCCTTACTTTATCTTAAATCCTCCAAAGCTTTTCTAAATCCTGTTTGTAATACTGGATTCCCTGTCGCTCCTAAATCGGCTCCAGGTTCTTCTTCTATCACATCAGACAGTTGTTCCCCCTTACACGGCCTTTAATGTTCTCTTTCCACCTATCTGTTCTGTTCAGTGCATTTTAAAGTAGGATTCCGGTTGCACTCTTAATGTTACAACCCTTGCTTTTAATTTCACCTAAGGTCGTTTTGACATTACTATATGCTGAATCTGTCCTTTCGATAATCATGTCTCTTTCGATTTCTTCACATTTTTCATGCAGCCATTTTGTCTTAGATTCCCTGCATTTCCTAGTTATTTCACTCCTCAGCGACTTGTACTTCTGTGTTCTTGAGTTTCCCTAAACATTTTTGTACTTCCTTCTTTCATCGATTAAGTGAAGAATTTCTTCTGTTACCAATGGCTTCATTGCAGTTACCTTTCTCGTACCAATGTTTTTCTTTCCATCTTCTGTGATTGTCCTTTTTAGAGACGTCCATTCCTTTTCAACTGTGCTGCCTACTGGGCTATTCTTTATTGCTGTATCTGCAGCCTGATAACTTCAAGCTTATCTCGTCATTCCTTAGTACTTCTGTATCCTTCTTTCTTGCGTATAGATTCTTCCTGACTAATATCTTAAACTTCAGCCTCCTCTTTAGTTTGAAACGAAACCGGGGATGTGATGTTAAGTGTTCATCTGCTCCTGGGTACGCTTTACAATCCAGTATCTGATTTCGGAATCTCTGTCTGATCATGATTTAATCTACCTGAAATCTTTCCGTATCACCTGGCCTTTTCCAAATCTACCTCCCCCTCTTGTGAGTTTTGAACAGAGTAGTAGCTACCACCAGCTGAAATTTATTAAAGAACTCAATTAGTCTTCATCCTGTCTCATTCCTTGTCCGAAGCCCATATTGTCCTGCAACCTTTTCTTCTATTCCTTCCCCTTCAACTGCATTCCAGTCCCCCATGACAATTAGATTTTCATCTCCCTTTACGTACTACATTATCCGTTCAATATCCACATGTACTTTCTCTCTCTCTTCATCTTCAGCTTAAGACTTAGGCATATATACCTGGACTATCGTTGTCAGTGTTGGTTTTCTCTGGATTATGAAATCAACCTTATCACTGAACTGCTTACGGTAACACTCTCTCTATCCTACCTTCCTATTCATAACGAATCTTACCCCCTTTACATCACATTCTGCTGCTGTTGATATTATTCCGTACTCATCTGGCCAGAAACCGTTGTCTTCTTTTCATTTCACTTCCCTGAAGCCCCCCCCCCCCCCCATATCTAGACTAAACCTATTCATTTCCCTTTACAGATTTTGTAGTTTCCCTACCACATTCAAGCTTCTGACATTCCACGCCCTGACTCATAGAACGTTATTCTTTCGTTGGTTATTAAATCTTTTTCTCATGGCCAACTCCCCCTTGGCAGTCCCCTCCTAGAGCTCCGAATGGAGGGTTATGCTGGAATCTTTTGTCAATGGAGACATCATTATGACACCGTTTCAATGTCAGACCACATGTCCTGTGGATACACATTACGTATGTTTAACGCAATGGACTCTATTGCCTTCTGCATCCTCAAGTCGTTGATCATTGCGGATTCTTCCGCCTTTAGGGGCAGCTTCTCACCCCAAGGGCAAGAGTGTGCCCTGAACCTCTGTTCGCTCCTCCACCCTCTTTGACAAAATCATTGACAGAAGGATGAGGATGACTTCTTACGCCGGAAGTCTTTAGCCAACAATGCTGATTATTCGATCTGAAGTTTTCCCGGCGTATTTTCAATTTGAACAGTTCTCGGGTATCCGATAGGGTAGCGTCGTAATTTCTCCACAATATTTCGGCAGACGTATACACTGCCATCTTCAGGTGGTTCCTGACGAATGCTGTGCTGTTCCTCTCCGCGACCTATATATATATATATAAGCCGTTACCCCCTCCACCGTTCCTCTCCTGGTGTCTTTGGTGCGGCCGGCGCGGCGGCTACTGGAGGGGGAAGCGGCGCCTGGGTCTGAACTGGGGTCTGCAGTGTCCTTGCTGCCGCCGTCGTGGGCGGTCCTCGATCTCTGGGACCGCCTCTTCCTCTCCAGGCTGAGTGCAGAGTTCCAAGCCTGACTGAGTTGAAGGCCGCTGTCTTTATTAATTAGATCGTCCTGTAGTCGGATTTCGATGGCCTCTTTAGTAACGCAGTCCCAGAAGATTCGTCAGGAACCACATGAAGATGGCAGCGTGTACGTCTGCCGAAATATTGTGGAGAAATTACGACGCTACCTGGTCGGATACCCGAGAACTGTTCAAAAATGCTGATTATTATTCACAATTTAAGCGGTAGTGGAATTCGAGTCAGAGATCGAGGACGCTTTGATTATTAGTCACAGACGTTACACCTAGATTATGGGTGCAAACGAAAACGAACTCAAAAACGGACACAGCGTCACGAAACTTGCTAAGTCTGCTTTGAAATAGTCGTACCGGCTGCTCAGAATGCAAGGGGTGTAACCTCGTAATTAAAACGACCGAAATAGCTCAGACCGCTTTCAGACAAAGACCGAGCGAGGTTAGCACACTGGACTCGCATTCGGGAGGACGACGGTTCAATCCCGTCTCCGGCCATCCTGATTTAGGTTTTCCGTGATTTCCCTAAATCGCTTCAGGCAAATGCCGGGATGGTTCCTGTGAAAGGGCACGGCCGATTTACTTCCCCATCCTTCCCTCACCCGAGCTTGCGCTCCGTCTCTAATGACCTCGTTGTCGACGGGACGTTAAACACTAATCTCCTCCTCCTCCTCTTTTAGACAAAGACCACCTCTGACTGTAGTTCACCTTACGTCTCTGGCGGAAATCTAACCGATCCTCCGGCGGAAGCGTGGGCAGTCGGCTCCAGATTTGGATGGCATCTGAAACGAACACCTCCGCCGGCTCCCACGCAATCCACTGCTCTTATTTACCAGCGTCCTGAACCGCTGTCTCACAATGGGCCTCCCCCACAGTGAAAGCAGGTCAAACTGGTTGCCATCCCCATGCCTTCGAAGGATCCTACTGTCACTACTAACAACAGGCCTTTAGCCTTCTGATTACCATTGCAGAGGCTCTAGAATCTTTGATCCTCCCCCGCATTTCCCAGGCTCAGGCAGTGGCTGGGAAAAACCGTCCGGAACAGTTGGGATTCGCTTTCCACCTGTCAGCCGAATTAAGTTCTTTGGATCAACGAACTTGTCAAAAAGAGCTTAAGTTCCCCCATGTCGACGTCAGCGGTTTTCCTGGACCTGCAAAACGCCTAAGACAAGATTTGGCAGGACAATCTTATGTACACAGTGTTGACACAGACGACCACCCCCGACATCGATGTCAAGATCTTGGATAATTTCCTCTGTGAAAGAATCTTCTTGGTTACTCTGCAAGGAAAACGCTCAAGCTCACGTCACATGTCGATGGGTACCCCTCAAGGCTCTGTGTTGTCTCCCCTCCTCTTATATTTATGATATACCAGTCATTCCACACTGACACCTGGCGCAATACGCCGATGATACGGCGCTCTGTACAACCGGTCGCAACACAGATCAACTCACTGCGTGTCTCCAGCGGCAGGTTGGAGCGACAGTGACTTGGTTTCGTTCAAACAAGATTGCCCTCAATTCAGCTAAAACTACGACAGTCTACTTCAGCAAACGGCGCCCAGTCCTCCGGCACAACATCACTATTACAGGCGTATAGGTCCCATGGTCCGCTAATACCAAGTATCTATGTGTCCACATGGATAAAAAGTTCTATTCCATCGATGTGCAGAATACGTCACCCAAAATGGACAGAAGCTGTAAAAGCATTGTACCATATGTTCAACAGCAGGGAACTGAACCTAGAAACCAAGCTCCGACTGTACCAGATGGTTGTCCACCCTTCCCTCACCTATGGCTCCATGCGTGGACCACAATTAGTGCCTACCAGATATACACCCTCCAGCTGGTGCAGGATAAAGTGCTTAAGTGGAGCCTGCATGTCCCTCCCCTCACAAGGGTAGTTACCCTCCACGAGGAAACGAACATGGTAACTCTGAAGCCATCCATTCGAGAAAAGGAAGGCTTCTCTATGACAAAGTGGATGCCATGTGCGACACAGTCACTGTCTTACAAAACATTGGCACCACGCCACCCTGGCACTGGCACCGCCATCCTGCTCCTTTCACCATCCTTGAGGAATCAGATTCTCTACCGGTGATGCTGTACCTGAGCCTACCACAAAAAAAGAAAAAAAACTCAGACTGCAGTCGTGTTCCAACAGCGGTCGTGATCGTTGTCTATTCATCGTTGCTCTCGTCGCTGATATTTTCTACGTCTTGGTATCCGATCTGGTTTTGCTCTCTGAATCCGATTTGGTTTTGCTCTCTGATACTGATATTGCGCCGTGTGGCCTAAGTCGCCAGTCGTCCCTGCTGTGTGTGTCTGCGTTGTTTCCAGCGATTGCCCGTTGACACCGTCGGTCAGTGCGCTCCCGCCTCGCTCGACTGCAGTTACTAGAGGGTCGCAGAGCATCTACGTGTGGTTTTGCAAAACGCTAGCGTGCACCTCCTAGGAAAAAACGTTCCTATAACCAAGTTTAGGGGTATTGGCGGTGAAGACAGTTCCTACGGCTTCAGGGCTGCCTGCCGGTTATAACTTCTGGCGGCAATGTTGGGTAGCCTGTTGTGGTGCCAGTTTTTCCCAACGCAATGGCATATCTGCAGCCGAAATCTCAATTCAGATGCTCCTAACTTCACTAACTTTTGCCACATTGCGGTTTTTTAATTTATTTGATCGGCAGATATGGAAAGTTATGCGTTACCACTATTCGATGGTTCTCCACCTAGGCAAGGGGGAAAATTGATACCAATGAATAAATTGACCAATTAATTTAGTCGACTTTGAAAGGAGTTTATTGGGGCATATTTTTATGTGGCACCCGAATATGATACGCTATATTAATGTAAACTAAACTGAATCAGTACCGCCCCCTGTCCAGGTCGTATGTTTTTCAAAGACGTTGGAGTTTTCATAAATGTTTTCATTTATCAGGCAAAACAATTTCATGTGCATTTCGAAGTATCACAGCCTGCATTGCACATTGCTGAGCCAGTAGCTAGCGTATTAATATTTTTTATGAGAGAGCAGAATATATCGCGTTCCACCGTTGCTGTTTTAGAGGTAAGACAATTTAATTTATTTGTTATGTGTACAGGCACCAAAGTTATCAGTTTTGAACAGGGCCAGAAGATTCATTGTCTAAGAGGTTGAATGTATTTTGCAGTGACTGTATCTGTTTATTGCCATTGGGAGTTGCATTGCCCAATGAATGTGTATAAAATTTTTGCTAACAGTAACACGAAGTAAGCACACCACTTGCAGTTACAACACGCTACACGATATTTCGAGTTATGTGTCGATTCCACAGCTCAGACGTTCATTCAACGTAATCTTTAATCCTATTTTTTGGAAAGAACGTTACACTTGGCCAGTCATTCGCTTTGTGACATCTTTTTTTTCATGAAAATAGTCAGGTACATATATTCTGTTCCCTCAACCACTCTGTAGCGATAATACTAGTCAGATTTTTTGGCGCAACCCTATATACTAAATTGTACAATATTTTTCCACATTTCGTCGGCGTTCTTATGCTCCCTGTTTTTTTTCATTGATTTAATTGTAGAATTTTTGTCGTTGGATTTGTAATCCGTATTTGATTTACGATACCGCGCAAAAGTGTCAAGGTTCCAGCGCGTAAACTGACAATTAGAGATACCTAAATAGACGATTTTCCTATTATTGACAACAATGTTGAGAATGATAGTAACCACTCTGAGGTGCATCAGTTACCAAGCACCACAGATAACGTGAGTACCATTTCCCGAAATACTGTACAGTTACCTGACAGTATGATTTCAGCCAATTTGTCATCCCGTCAGACTGTCGATTCCGGTATACTGGGTGACACTGAGGTAGACATTGCTAACGCGCAGGTGTCAGAACAGGATTATTTTATCGAATCAGGTCAATGAAATTCGAGAAAATAATAAGGTGAAGAAATTTCCTGTATGCGAGAAAAACAAGATGACAACTTCACTCAGTTCAACGAACAATTTCCCAGAATACGTCACGAGCTTAAATCGTACACAGAAACGACTCATAACCGTTTCAAACAGGTAGATACAGACACTAAGGCCAGTGAAAAACGACTTTCCGATAAAATTGACGCAGACAGTACCAAACCTTTAAGAGATGACATTAACGCTTTAAGACATCAGTGTAGTGAAAGCTACAAAATGCTTACAAATGAAATCCAATCCGTTAATGACAGAACAGATTAACAAGACAACCGGTTAGATGCATGTCTTTACGTTTCCAGTGAGAGCTCAGAAAAGCGCCTCAAAGACTTTCTCCGTAAGCACTCAGAGGAAAATAATCAGTTTTACAGTCATTAGCAGTACAGAGACAGGAAGCAGAACAGTCTTACAACCCATGTTGGCGCTAGTATGTATGAATTCCGTTACAGGCGAAGTTAACAGAGTAAGACAATCACAGAACCAAATACCCACATATTTAACTGATTTTAAAACGACTGTTGACACGTGAATCCAGCAAGTTGAAGAAAAGTGCACAGATGACACTGAGACGTTAAGCTCTCGTTTGAACAAATACAGCTAGTGCAGGACCCAGACACAATTAAAGCAGATTTGAAAAAGATGAACAAATCCACACGCAAACTACAGAAACAAGTCGACCTTTTAGATTCAAACAATTCCACACATTCTTACAATCGCGGAAAGATGTGATGAGCTATCAGCAGGATTAGAAACACTTGAAAGCCTAACTGAAAATAAATCACACGACACAGGTCCCATTCCATTTATTACTGAATCTCAGGAATACCAGTCCATGCAGCAAACAATATATCAGCTTGGTGCACATAACAGTTCGCTACATAGGAAAGTTAAGTTTACATCATGAAGTAGCCAATATCAGAAATTTCTCTCCATGTAATCAGTTTCAAACTAACATACACCAGCAACAGTCAGCTACTTTTCAACCTCACAATAATATGAGCAGACTACAGAGTGCGTCATCTCACAGTCAGTCTTTTTACGCCGCCGAACCTTCTCAAAATGTACAACACTAAGGATTCGACTATAAACATTTCCTGTCTGTAAAGAAATGAAAGCTATTTAGAAATAACCGCACAGATCTGCATCCCCTTGATTGGGTGCAGATAGTTTCATTTTCGCTGCCACCAAACTGGCCAGTGATACACAAGCTCGAATTTATCTCAATCTTTTTAGAGTGAAAACCTTCGATGCGTATGGGACAAATAGCTAGGCAATGTCATTCCGTCGAAGGGTTCCAAAATGCATTTCTATCTTCGTATTGGTCGGAAACGACTCAGTATTGGTCGGAAACGGCACAGAGAGGCATTAAAGACCAACCAATCAGTTTACCCAACTTTGAACACTCCAGTTTTCCCACTATCTCCCAGTTTTTTGAGTGTATGGTTCAACAAAACCAGTACCATAGCCAATCTGCACTCATACAATTATGCATCTCAAAACTTCCGCGTTCATTACGAGTTTCCCTTCTCACCGGACAGCAAAAGGGAAGTATTTCACCATTCAGGGACTAATTACAATTTTTAGAAATACAGCAGTCGGACTACTCACTAGTGAACAAGAACTTTAATAACAGCAATCAAGGTAATAACTCATTCGGTAACAACCAGCAAGCCCGCCCACTCCATGACAAAACAAATAAAAGATTTGGTTCCGACAACGATTTTCATGGACATTTTAATAAGAGACAAGATTTTGACAAACAGTATATTAAGCAGCAGCAACGATATCAGAATTTCGACGCCAACAGTCATAGTTTCCAGCCGCAATTCTTGCTGCAGCCGCAGCAGCCCGTAAACATTCAACAACAATACGGTCTACAAGTTCAGCCGCCAAGCTTCTTCAGTACAGCCTAATCTAATAGTTCCACGCGACCGTAAGGGAATAATTTCTCCCGCAAGAACCAATGGTCGCAGTCACATCGAAACGATCTACAGCAAAGTAATTTTCACAACAAACAAAGGGAATGACCACCAATTTAAGCGTAATTTCGGCAACAGGAGCTTTCGTCAGAATCAACCTCAGATCACTCTTAATGATCCTAATGTTCATTTCCATCCACCGCAGCATTCTGCAGACAAAAACAACCGTACAGTACAAATAGCTGAACTACCACAGCAGTCTTCTGCCACCAATCAGCCCACTCGTAATGTATGGCTAGAACCTATCAACGCAGTTCAATCTGACAGTATACAGTACTATTCTGCAACTCATGATACCGTTCAGAGAAACGTCATTACCTTCGACGACATGAGGGACACACTATCGCAAGAGAGACACCAGACTCAAAAGAATATTTCTCATCCCATAGCTGAAATTAAAATTGGTCTGTATTCATTTTCTGCAGTAATCGACTCTGGTTCTCTTGCGGGAGAAATTATTCCCTTACGGTCGCGTGAAACTATTAGATTGGGCTGTACTTAGAAGCTTGGCGGTTTAACTTGTAGACCGTATTGTTGTTGAATGTTTCCGAGCTGCTGCGGCTGCAGCAAGAATTGCGGCTGGAAACATTCCAAAAATGTAACGCTGACAATACCTGCCCTACCTTTCCACTAGGTAAAACGAAAGTTCAAGGCGCAATCTCTAACAAGGGCGTAGATGTAAATTGAAAACCCACCTAACATTTATACTTGCTGATCACACATTTCATGCTAATTTCTGGGTCGTTCCCCTCTTAACAACCGACGTCATCCTCGGTATGGATTTCCTTGTCGAGCATAACGCTGTTATCAAATTTAAAAAGTGATTGCTTATATTGAAATCCGATACACAACAACTAGCTGTCGCTTTTCAGAATACTTTGTCAGCTGAGGAACAAGACATTAACAAAGTAGAGGTCATTTGAGCATCTGAGAGTACTAATTGACATACAACATTCTTTACAGACACGTATTTCCGTAGTTACAATATCCTTGATGAATTTGACTACGACGTTGTACAGACCATCAACAGTAAGAACAATGAATGTTAAGCTTCGACAGATGATGAGCGCCAACAGTTGCAGGATATTCTGTTAAAGCATTCTGAAGTTTTTAGCAATGTTTGGGGGCCCATGTCCAGTTTTGTTTACGAATTCCAAGTAAAACCCCATCAAACATTTAAGGCAAAATGTTATTCCATTCAGTTCATCTACAGAGATCAAGTCAAGCTAGAACTTAGGCCATGTTAGACCAAAGTATCATTGAACTAGCCGTTAGTCAATATATTAACCTTCTTCACATTGTTAACAAGAAAGGTGGCTCACTTCGTCTTGTGTTAGATTGATGTCAGATCAACGAAACCATCGTTACTGAAATTAATCTCCCGCAAACGCTGGAAGAGCTCTTGCAAAAATTTCATGGGACATCAATCTGTTCTACTTTGGTCTTAAAATCTGGACCCGGCAAATTCAACTGCGTCCTAATTGCAGAAAATAAACTGCTTTCCTATGTTTCGGTAACTGCTAGCAATTTTGTAAATTGTTTTTTAGTTTAACAATTAGCTCCGCTGTGTTCATCCGTGAGATGAATACTATTTTTCCAAATGAATTAAAAGACAGAATCACCACATACATTTGCGATATTCTACTTGCAGAGCGTTCTTGGCCGGAACATAATTCTGTCCTTCGCATGCTATTGCAAACTGTCTTACAGAAGGTGTTACCGTGAACCTCAGTAAATCTTATTTTGGCAAGGCTTCCACTAAATTTCTAGGTTACGTAATTGCGGCTAACAGCATTGCGCCTGGTCCCGACAAACTACAAGGCATCCGTGACATTACAATTCCTTCTAGCAAAAAACAACTTTAGAGCTTCCTCGGTTTGATCAATTTTCTTCGCCGTTTCATACAACACTCTGCACTAGATATCTCTAGATTATGTCATTTCACTGGTAAAAATACTATCTGGTCGTGGGATGACCATGCACAGTCCTAGTTTCTCAATTTCAAAAATGCATTACTGAACGATTCACTTCTATCACATCCTGACCCGACAAAGAATTTTTCGATTGCTACGGACAGCTCCAGAACTGCTATTGGTGTACATGTATTTCAGGAAATAGAGGAAAGTGGTTGAACTGTTAAGAAAAACATCGCCTTTACTAATAGCATCCTCACATCGGCTGAAAGAAATTACATCACTGTGTGTTATTTGAGCTTTCACTAAATTTCGTCACTTTCTCTATGGCAGACATACAACAGTATACGCAGATCAGGACTATTCAATTTCTTCTAGCAATTTCTTTCACAAATGACAGTCTTAGTCGTTGGAACCTTTATTTGCAGGAATTTTACGATTTTCCACATCCTGGGAACCCAGAATACTGCAGCAGATGCACTTTCACGTTTACTGTGCCGTAACCAGCTAGAAATCGCCGCTAATTTGTGTCAAATTAGTTTCAGCTTTAAACAGGTAGCTTTTGAAAATTTTGTTTCAGCATCATTAAAAGACATCGTCAGAGAGCAGAGCAAAGACGACGTCTGGAAAGAGATCAAACTTCTGTGGCGTGACACGAGCCAGACAACAATCAGAACTTACTACACCGTGGACAATAATATTCCGTTTCGCAGCGCTCACTCTGACAGCGCTAATTGGACTCTATGCATACCAGAAGAGTTTGTCAATAAATTAATCTGGTATACATACTTGAGCTACGCTCATTATGGTACTCGCAAATGCTTTTTGATCCTACGACAGGAATGTTATTTCAGAACATGGAAAAGGGTATTCGACGAGTCTTAGCGACTTGCAAAATTTGTCAAAAAGCTAAATCTTCTACAATATCTTCCATTGCCCCTCTGTACCCATGAAATTAAGACATATGGCAGCTGTTGATCTATATGGATCCATTTCAAGACCTACTAAAGGTTACTGTTACATATTCGTTGTTCGTTGCTGTAGTACTAACTTCGAATTTTGTATCTTTCACTCCGTTACGTAAAGCCACTGCTAGAACTGTTTATAATGCTTTTACTAAACATTTTTTTCCTTATGTTGGTCATGTTCAGTAGGTAATCTCCGACAATGGACCACAATTTCGATCAATAATACGGAAATGCACGCTGCAAGCTAGAAATATTACACCCATTTTTATTTCCAGATTCTATGCTTCTTCCAACCCATCAGAGCGCATCATGAAAGAGACTGGAAAACTTTGTCTTATCTACTGTCACAGAAAACAAATTGACTGGGACAAGCAGATTTCAGAGTTTCAGGACGTCATCAATTCCATACCAAACGACTCAACCATGCTTTCGCCGTATCTTGTGTTGAAAAACATAGAGCCATGTAACATCAGGGTGAAATTATAGACATCGCACTTAACAATATTAAGCGTGCAGCACAACGCCGCTAACGTCAACAAAAACAGGTGAGTAACCCCCAGGAATTTCACATAGGACAAAAAGTGTTGGTACGCAATCACTACCAATCCAACAGAGGAAAACGTCGTTGCAGCTATTTTCAACTTTTATGTTCAGGGCCTTTTAGGATAATTTAATATTCCCCACCCCTATGTGGTTCATATTGAAACTTTACAGACAAGAAAATCGCGAGGCAGTCATCACATCAGCAATGGCAAGCACTTCATAGAATAACTCTTCCTTTGATTCATTACACGTAGCTAAATAGAATTTTCAGGATCACATACCACAAATATTTATTTTCCACCTTTCAGCTTTGTATAATTTTTTTGCTGCTTTGCAGGAAATATGATACTTGACAATTGTCTTGCAGAAGCCGTTATTTGCATTACCAGAACGTCTCAACTTACCCTTATTTTAGTTCTACATGCGAGTCCACATACGTATAAAACGCACCCGCCTTTTACTTGACATACTTCCCTTGCTTATACAAATTTTATTGGTACTTTGTTTTCACGATTCCTTGATTTTCAGCATTGTATTAAGTGGAGACGTGCCCGGTAGGTAGAATTTTGCAGGTCAGTTCTCTTACCGTAAGTTTAGGCCTTGTACATTTTTCTGTTTTCATACGTCTGGCCTTTATAAACATTTTCCTGTTAATGTATTAGGTAAATTAGACAGATTGCATATAAAGGTTTAGGATTAAGGATATTTTTTCTCTTCATTTTGTGTTAGGTATAAGGGTATTATTAGATTATTTCTTGAGTGTTCATGCCACGTGCTGTACCAAATTTTTGGAATAATGATGGAATATTGATGTTTAATGAGTGTCCATGCCCTGATCTGCACTCGAATAATTAGGATTATATTGACATATTGATGATTTTTCTGTAATGATATTGTATGAAGTTAACATGTATTTTGCGTATGTTGTGTCCTTTCTAGGAAAATCTATCTTACCTTGTGCCACATGATTGGAGGTGTTTGTGGCAGACTGTCACACAAGCTTTACATCTAAAAACATTTTTACGCCACTCCTTATGAGGTTGCATATGATACTGTCTTTTTATGTTAGTATGCATGACTGCTTTTGTCCAGGATAATAATTACATTTCCGGGTTCCACTATGTCTGCATTTCACCCTCATCTTTGCGTATATACTTCATGATTGAGTGTGATGTGTTACATTTAACTAGTCAGTAAGCTATATTGCACTTTGTATTCCCGTCTTTATGCTTGCATATACTATAATCAGTTTTTCTTTGCTTTGGACATTGCAGTTCTTGACTCAAGACGAATGAAAATTGACTGCTTATCATTTTATTTACAGATAAAGTGCACTGCACTTATCAATCATTACCATATCCTTCCCTGTAACTATGTGCATTGTTAGAGATATACGTAATTTACTGGAACTAAAATTTATGAAGCCTCAAGGGTGCTACAAAAACTACAAATATTGTGTCTTTACTCATACAATGCCATACTTTGATTCGATGATTCTGTTTGTCTAATATGTACTTGCACAGGCCAAGCACAGCCACACTTCCATATAATACTGCTATTTATGCATTTTTTTCTTATTAAACCCATATCGAGTTACATATTCTCATTATGAATTATGCATTATGCATTGGCTTCTGAGTGCGACATAAAGTTATAGGTAAATAATAATTTATGATGCTTTCTCAGCTCTGATGTTTATGCTATGTTAAACTAAGCCACTTTGAGCCACAAAGACGATTTCTGTCACATTTTTTGCTATTAAGGTCGCAGGTTCGAATCCTGCCTCGGGCATGGATGTGTGTGATGTCCTTAGGTTAGTTAGGTTTAAGTAGTTCTAAGTTCTAGGGGACTGATGACCTAAGATGTTAAGTCCCATAGTGCTCAGAGCCATTTGAACCATTTGAGCCACTAAGATGATTTCTTTAACACTTTCTTAGCTACTAAGATCAGCCTTTATGTATGTAGAAAGGCCACTTCGAGCCTCTGATTGATATTTTCTGTTCAGTTGTTTTAAATTTCAAGATTTGCATGTATTTCATGTACGAGGCCACCTGGAGTCATTCAGTTCTTGATTTTACTATTAGGTTGTCTCAAGTAATTATGTCACAATATTACATATTCCGGGAGTGGCGCGTCCACGGACATCGGTTAATGCTGCGCGACGGCCGTCGATCTCCATGTGCACAACAGTGAATGATACTGGTCACAGCTAGCATAGAGACGGAAGCGAGAGATGGTGTGGACCGCAGCCTCAAACTGAGTCTGAGGACAAACATTCTGCAGCAGAGTGACTGACATACTCAGATGAGTGCCGCAGCTGGTTTTGTTGGCGCTATTGCAGCCCAGCAGTATCTTGGAAGCTGGCTGTGGTAATGACTCCGCACCTCCAGCGCTGTTTCTTTCAAAAAATTTGCTGAAAGGCTTCATATTGCGGCTGAAACTTTGTCTAACTTGGCGGAACAAGTTGCTTCCTCGGATGTCTCGAAAGACGCAAAATAGTATAGTAACGGCGACCGTGTGACAATTGTGCCAGCGATGTCCCTTCATGTGACAGGCAGCGGTAGGTCAGAATTTTTTTAAAGATATGCTCCCATGTGCGGGAGGAACTGTGTTTCTCCATGTGAAACCGAACGAGTCGCTCAGCTTCAGCGTTATAATGAGTGTGAAAAGGTGCAGTTGTCACATGGTGCATGCCATTAGCGGCACAAAACTGTTGGTAATTGGCTGACATGAACCGTAGTCCATTGCCCAAGACTAGGGACCTTATAGACAAATAACAGAAGACAACGGCGAAACTGTACTTACAGTAGTGGTGAATGTCATGGGGACAAACAAATGAAACTTATTACAAGCGTCTATTATTAGCAACCATCGTGTGTTCCAGAACAGACCCGCGAAATCAATATGAATGTGTTGTCACGGGTCGGACGGACGGGAATACTCGACAAAAAGAAAGGCGTTGCGGTGGAGCTGACTGATGTTCCGCACAACCTTGCCATGACATGTCGTTTGCTCAATCTCAGCGTCCATTACCTGCGAAGTACCGTTACGTCTGGCGAGTTGCTTCGTGAGAACTACGTCCCAATGGTGCAATAAAGACAAGGCTTCCTGCAGAAAGGAGTGACGAATCACAAGAGCATCATCGTTCTCGGCGAGCCACAGCGGAACACCTGGTCACGCTGATAGAGCCTGATGAGACGACAGGCGGCGACGCACCATTGGGTGCGAAATTTCTTCTAAACTGCGTGGCCATCCACAGCACACGCGTTGCAAAATAACCTGAAGACTGGGCCAGAAGAAGCTGCTGTGGCAACCTGTTGAAAAGCGAGATGACAATTTTGAAGACATTCAAAATCCTGTGAATTAATTTGAAAAGAAGAATCCTCCGAGGAATGAAATGTTGTGTCGGTACCGACCTGTAACAGACAAGAATTTAGTGTTAGAACTTTGGACAGTGGGCACGCATAACAACACATACTGGTGATTAGACAATATCAGAGCCCAGAGTTGCACTTCAGGTGTCGTCTGAAGTGGGACACGCTTTGCAGGATTGAACAAGGCCGTCAGAGAGAGATGATCTGCCAGCAAATACAACTTCCGACTTTACAAATATTGGTGGAACTTTGTAACACCATAGATAATGGTAAGCACCTCTTTTTTCAGCCGACTGTAGTCACATGGCGCTTTGTGTGAAGAGTCTTCAAGGCGAAAGTAACAGGTCTGTCTGAAGAACAACTCTTACGGGAAGGCACCGCTCTGATCCCATAAGAAGACGCATCCACAGCTAACACGACAGGCTTAGCTGGGTTAAAGTGAATCAGACATCTGCGAGTTATCAATGATTCTTTCAACTGCCGAAATGCGTTCTGGCATTCTTTGAATCATACAAAAGAATTATTTTTCCAGCGCAGCAGGTTAAGCGGAGTAACAATTTTCACAGCATTACGAATAAATTTCATGTAATAGATAAGCTATCTCATGACCGACTCGATCTCCTTAACGTTACGGCGCGCCTGCAGATCTCTAATCGCAATCAAGTGCGATGTAGTAGGATGAATGCCCTGTGCATTAATTACATGACCTAAGTTGTTCAGTTCTTCCTGTAGAAGAAACACTTTTCTTTGCTGCACTACAGAACAGCCACAGAAAGAACTTGAGAAAAACAATATGTTGTTGTTGTGGTCTTCAGTCCTGAGACAGGTTTGATGCAGCTCTCCACGCATGCAGTAAAGCTAGATGCCCTTGGGAAAAATTACGGCTGTAGTCCAAAAGCGTGTAATACGTATTATTTGTGGAGTAAATTCACGGACGTCCTTTAGAAACCTTTTCAAAGAACTGGGTATACTAACTACTGCCACTCAGTATATGTACTCCTTAATGAAATTTGTCCTAAATAATGTATCTCTTTTTCCAACAAACAGCTCAGTTCATCATACAATTCCAGGAACAAAAATGATCTGCACAAGGACTTAAAAGCACTTACTTTAGTTCAAAAACGGGTCCACTACTCAGGAACACTCATCTTCAATAATTTGCCAGCAAACATAAAAAATTTAGCTACAAATAAAGATCAGTTTAAAAAGAGCCTGAAAGACTTATTAGTGGCCAACTCCTTCGACTCCATTGACGAATTTTTTAATAGAAACAAATGATGTATTGTATATATTCATACTATTAGTATTGTTATTTCAGCTTAAAAAAAATTGGCATGTTCCAAATCCACGAGGATATCCTCAGCACGGATCTATGGAACGAAAAAATAGTCTAATCTAATCTAATCCCCTTGCTTTCAGCCGTTCGCAGTACCAGCACAGCAAGGCCGTTTTGGTTAGTGTTACAAGGCCAGATCAGTCAATCATCCAGACTGTTGCCCTTGCAACTACTGAAAAGGCTGCTGCCCCTGTTCAGGAACCGCACGTTTTTCTGGCTTCTCAACAGATACCTCTCCGTTGTGGTTGCACCTACTGTACGGCTATCTGTATCGCTGAGGCACGCAAGCCTCCCCACCAACGGCAAGGTCCATTATTCATGGGGGTACTGAAGAATAAGTGTCGTAATATTTACATTAATGTTGTGCCTAAAGACATTTAATACACTGGTGGCCTATCTGATACAAAGCTGTAGTCTTCAGCGTGGATTGCACGCTGGGGCCAGCATTTCTCTGCTCTACCCTAAGGCAACGAACCGTTGCGGTGGCGTAGAGAACCTCTAAGAAGTGTGGCTACATCAGTGTTCCCCATTCGTCGATGCGGCATGCGGCGACTATACTCTTCAGTGATTTTGTTTAAGGTGCCCCCCCTAATCTTCAGACGATACCGCATAAATTCTGCAAGCCGTCGTATGGTGCATGGTGGAGGATTCCAGTAAACTGATCACACCGGTTCGTGGTGACACTGCCTGCAACCTCTGTCAGGATTTAAGCTGTTGTCATCAATCTGCTCGTCACACCTAGTCTAACAATCCTATGATGTACTTGTGGTGTAGTCCATCCGGATGGCCTTTGCTGTTCTTGCTGCCACACTGCAGTCCTGAGTCAATGCGCTACAGTCAACTATCTGTGAAGTCTTTGAGCTCGATACTGCCACGACTCTCATGTCAATTATTCGAACTTCCCCAAAGTATGAAAGATAGTGAAAAGCTGTCTGTTCACGCCTTTCGGTATGCTGTCTTCCAATCTCCAGCCAAAATATCCAGTAACGGTAGAAACACCAATTAATCACAATGTATTCAGCATTCTTCATCGGTAATATCGACTTTTTTCTATGTGAAATTGCTGAGTCCATCTGCTATTTTGCGTTACACTTTAATTCGGTATCCAAGGAACATGATACTGAGATTCATTCATCTAACATATCATTTAACATTCTATGCTCTAGACGTTTAGCTGCTGTCGGCTATTATTGGATGTCTTCTGGCGTACGCTATGCAATGTGACTTCCTCTGGAAAGATTTCTTTCCAGACTTTTCTTCTTTCGACTTCCACATAATGCCTCGTTCCAAATAACTGCGTCGTCTTTCAGCATTTTCTCTGATCGTTCTAATGGCCTACATCCCCTTTGTGGCTATGGCGTATCTTATTAAAAACAAAGCTGTTGTCTAGGGTATGCTATTTATCGATTGTGTCCTGTATTTCTATGTAGTTCTGTATGTTTATAATTCAGTTTCAGTAATTGCATTTTCTTATGTTCCCTACTGTACTCACAATTTTTTCTCTTTCCAACAATCTTCTTTTCTTCTGTTCCAATTCTTACTTCGTTCCAGCTCATTATAAATAGTCACAGCTCCGTATTAATATCTGATATCAGCAAACCACATTTATTGCAGAAAACATCTGCGAATAGGTCATCTTTCATCAAATACGGGATAATTATTTCAATTCTTTCAATATCTTATATTTAACAACTCGCTGATTTCCATTTTGGGGCCTTTCTTCCGTTTCGTATTTGCTTCGTTTCCTTAACCCATTTTCTTTCATGAACTCTAATTTCATTCCTTTTTTAACAAAATTAAAAAAAAAAATAAAATGAATTGATTTGCAAATGTGGGGATGGAAATGTTGCTTTATATATTTTTGCTGTTTTTTCTTTCTGTACGAACTTTGTTGTAGAACCCCTTATTTACGTGTGGTAATAAAAATTCATTTAGACAGAATTAAGCACATTTAAAATTACGTGAACCTTAGTCAACCCTCTCATGCTGATAAATTCATATTAACTGATTAAGAACATTTAGTTGAAAATTGTATAAATTAAATTTTTTACGTATTTCGGCCTTGGCACACATTTTCTAAATGCAGTGGTTTTTTAAAATATTTACTGAATTCTTTCCCAGCGTTAGCTATGGAACACAAGACTGTCTCTGTTAGCAGAAAATGGTTAAATATTGCCAAGCCGACCTGAACGTTTAATTATCATTGATAAAACACACTTCACTATACGTTTAAGTTATTTGCTTTAGAAATTGAAAGAACCAACAGATTGTTAAACTTCAACGTTAACTATCCGCCTATGAATGCACAAATGTGAAACCAGTAATAAATTCCGTCAGTCTCAGGATCGCTGTAAAAGAAAAATATTTTCTTAATTCACTGCTAATCTTATCTGCTCCCGATTTACGGGTTTGGTTAATTTTTCTTAGCGGAACAATTTTTTAAATGTGCCGCCGCTGCAAATCGTTCGGTCGCGGCACAGCCCAGCAACACCAACGATAATCGCTAAAAAATGCTGAAAATTCTTTAAAGAAATATTATAGATGACATGGGCAAGCTAATTTATATTAGTAATACACAATTTTGATAAATTATAATGTATTTAGACCACAACAATAATTAAACTTACATTAGTTTGTAATTTCTCCTCTAATGGCGGCTAAAGATAGATACAGACAAAAGAAGTCTACTCATTCATAAAATGCTACGTCACAGGTTCCTCTCTCCGCTCTCAAGGAAGACGACAAAGAATGCACATTATGTATTCCTATTTATACCACTGCCGACCGTTAATGTCTCTTTGCAATCTTACAACATTACTCCCCTCTGTGGCTGTATTTTACATTTTTCTTATCGCAGATATTGACATATTTCGTAACTACATTATGAGTATAGAAATATTACAATCATAAATACATCGAGAATATTATTACAGAAAATATTACAATAATAATGAATGTCCTTTATACAAAATTAAATAATATTTTTTTATTAAACAATTACAGTACATACGAATTGCTTCATAGCGTACATAGTACAATCAAATGTCATTGCCTTTGATTAATAGTGTGTGTGCTGCCAGGGAACGTTACACTTTCTTTCAGAAATAAGCACTGTCTTCACTGTAAGGCTTTGCCTTCCTATCTTCTGGCCTTGTATACACATTCATGGTATAAAATTATCAAAAACTCAAAAGAAAAATTGGAAAGTGATACTGAAGTAAAATTTACATTCAGTTCACTGCAACACTATTAAAGGAAAAGTTACTTTTTTGCATAATATAGAGCCTGTTGCATCAGTCTGCGCTCCAGCAATTGCTGGACAATACCGTTGGTTGTCACCTTATATTAAAAAAGCGATACCAAGTGCAATATCCGTGCATTATGTAACTCACTGGCAACATTTGTCTGCAAAAATCTTGCTTCAGTTGAAGGCCACAGTATGTGACTACAATAATTAATTACACCAAAGTGTTCCTCTCAGAGATAGATTATTTCGAAAAACTTTATGATGAAATCGAAGATTTGAATTTTTTAAGAAGGCAGATAGAACTTCGTTGGCTGTCATAGAAGACTTGTCTAACAAGACATTCTGATCTCTTTGACTCAGATATGTTTTTTGAAAACAATGGTGATTCGACAAGAGTATTTATTGAAATTGGGGGATGGTAAAGTTCATTTAATTGGTTTATACAATAAACTTATTTAAGCCGAAAAACAAAGGCAACTGTTCCTCTGCTCGAATCAAAACTTGTGCAAAGCATATTAGAATCAGAGGAAGTTCTAACATTTTACGAATCTGGCCTCTGTAGAATCAAATGACTTCTCTACTATTGTAAGAATTCGGAAGAAGTACTTAAAAAAGATTTTACAAGTAGATTTCAAGATTTTGTTCATGTAATTATTGCAAATTTGGTACTAGAATATATGAACAGCAGAACTTCGTTGAGAGAGTAGATTATAGAATTTACAACAAATGAAAAGTTGAAATTGAAGTTTAAAAATGTGATGTCAGTTTTGGCTTCAAAGGCAAATCTAGTATTGTATGTAGTTCTACGTGCTGCGGGATAGATGATTTTCATCCCACTTCCATTATCATTCTTAGCTGAAGGAGAATTTAGTAATAAGAAAATGACTCGTGATACAAAGCTCTGCTCTGTCACTGGTAATAATATACAAATTTATTAATAAAACATATTTCGTAAAGTAACTATGGGCGAAACATCGTTATAGATTATGCTTTTAACAAAGTATTTTCACTGCTCGAAGAAGTGGGATAGGGCTGGGTTACATTTATTGGCGCCAACAAAGGGGATTAGTCTGATTTTTTATGTTGGGGGAGCGGTGGGGGCCGTAGGAGTGGTGGATAATTTCTCTTTCAGAAAACAGAGAAGTACATGAAATAAGGTAAGCTATTCTTCGTTTTAAGATATTATACAATGAGCATATAAATGTTGTTGTTGTTGTTGTTGTTGTGGTTTTCAGTCCTGAGACTGGTTTGTTGCAGCTCTCCATGCTACTCTATCCTGTGCAAGCTTCTTCATCTCCCAGTACCCACCGCAACCTACATCCTTCTGAATCTGCTTAGTGTATTCATCTATTGGTCTCCCTCTACGATTTTTACCCTCCACGCTGCCCTCCAATACTAAATTGGTGATCCCTTGATGCCTCAGAATATGTCCTACCAACCGATCCCTTCTTCTAGTCAGGTTGTCCACAAGCTCTTCTTCTCCCCAATTCTATTCAATACCTCCACATTAGTTATGTGATCTACCCATCTAATGTTCAGCATTCTTCTGTAGCACCACATTTCGAAAGCTTCTGTTCTCTTCTTGTCTAAACTATTTATTGTCCACGTTTCACTTCTATACGTGGCTACACTCCATGCAAATACTTTCAGAAACGACTTCCTGACATTCTATACTCGATGTTAACAAATTTTTCTTCTTCAGAAACGCTTTCCTTGCCATTGCCAGTCTACATTTTTTATCCTCTCTACTTCGACCAACATCAGTTATTTTGCTCCCCAAATAGCAAAACTCATTTACTACTTTACGTGTCTCATTTCCTAATCTAATTCCCTCAGCATCACCCGACTTAATTCGACTACATTCCATTATCCTCGTTTTGCTTTTGTTGATGTTCATCTTATATCCTCCTTTCAAGACACAGTCCATTCCGTTCAACTGCTCTTCCAAGTCCTTTGCTGTCTCTGACAGAATTACAATGTCATCGGCGAACCTCAAAGTTTTTATTTCTTCTCCATGGATTTTAATACCTACTCCGAACTTTTCTTTTGTTTCCTTTATTGCTTGCTCAATATACAGATTGAATAACATCGGGGATATGCTACAACCCTGTCTCACTCCCTTCCCAACCACTGCTTCCCTTTCATACCCCTCGACTCTTATAACTGCTATCTTGTTTCTGTACAAATTGTAAATAGCCTTTCGCTCCCTGTATTTTACTCCTGCCACCCTCAGTATTTGAAAGAGAGTACTCCAGTCAATATTATCAAAAGCTTTCTGTAAGTCTACAAATGCTAGAAACGTAGGTTTGCCTTTCCTTAATCTATTTTCTAAGATAAGTCGTAGGATCAGTATTGCCTCACGTGTTCCAGTATTTATACGGAATCCAAACTGATCTTCCCCGAGGTCGGCTTCTACCAGTTTTTCCACTCGTCTGTAAAGAATTCGCGTTAGTATTTTGCAGCTGTGACTTATTAAACTTATAGTTTGGTAATTTTCACATCTGTCAACGCCTGTTATTTTTGGGATTGGAATTATTATATTCTTATTGAAGTCTAGGGGTATTTCGCCTGTCTCATACATCTTGTTCACTAGGTGGTAGAGTTTTGTTAGGCCTGGCTCCCCCTAGGCTGTCATTACTTCTAATGGGATGTTGTCTACTGCCAGGGCCTTGTTTCGACTTAGGTCTTTCAGTGCTCTGTCAGACTCTTCAAGCAGTATCATATCTCCTATTTCATCTTCATCTACAGTCTCTTCTATTTCTATAATATTGTCCTCAAGAACATCACCCTTGTATAGACCCTCTATATACTCCTTCCATCTTTCTGCTTTCCCTTCTTTGCTTAGAACTGGGTTTCCATCTGAGCGCTTGATATTCATGCACGTGGTTCTCTTTTCTCCAAAGGTCTCTTTAATTTTCCTGTAGGTAGTATGTATCTTACTCCTTGTGAGATAAGCCTCTACATCCTTACATTTGTCCTCTAGCCATCCCTGCTTAGCTATTTTGCACTTTCTGTCGATCTCATTTTTGAGACGTTTGTATTCCTTTTTGCCTGCTTCATTTACTGCATTTTTTATTTTCTCCTTTCATCAGTTAAATTCAATATTTCTTCAGTTACCCAAGGATTTCTACTAGTCCTCGTCGTTTTACCTACTTAATTGTCTGCTGCCTATGGTACTGGAATATAAAAAAGAAACTGATCACTCGCAAAGACATGGTGTAGAAATTTCATACTCCAAAGGACGCTGATAGAAAGCATCAAATACGACGATTCTAAGCATAGTGCTCTGGAAGAAGTAGAAAATACTTTGACTTTTTGAAAAACGTATTTGCTGTTTCGACCATCATAGAGTTTTAGTAAACATTGAAGATACGTCAGGACGGGTCGATTAGCATAGTCCGTTCGCATAACATCGTATTGTGCGCCTGTTACTGTTGGACAACCGTTCAAAAATTCCCCGTTTCCCCGGACGTCAAAGTAAATGGCAACTGTAAGACGGTGCCATAGGCGAAGGATGGCATACATGCACCTCGTCTGGTTCCAGATGTAGCAACAAACATAAATACTTGAGCCTCATCATATGACGAGCTCTGTTTAGGGCCTATGTGCACACAGACTATCAGCTGATGCTGTCTGGAACTGTGTGCTGGATACTGCGCCACGAGGAAGTATGTTGCTCATTTGCCTCCTTCTCACGCCCACCATCACGCTGCTTGTCTCTGACGCATGCGATTGGATAGACGAATTGAGTAAAACTGTGTGTAGTAGTGAGAAAGAATTTGGCTTCGACGTTACTGATGAAAGCTTGTGAGAGCGGCGCCATACAGAAGAGTGGCAAATTGCAATCGGGCAGTAACACAGATCTACAGTGTCAATCCAGGCGACAGGCGGCGTCAAGGGGTTTGGGGCACTAGCATTAATGTCCATTCACCACTGGAGTTTGTTGAGGTTACATCCAGCACGTCTTCTGACTACGAGTCGTTCCTACATGTTGAGAAGTCGACCACTTCCCTCCGGACATTGCCCATGTATATAGTCCGGGCATCATGCTGTGTTGGACCATAGCCCGCCATGTCCATACGCCACTGGTGTTTGTTGAAGATACGTCCAGTACATTCCATTGTGTTGTTGTTTCTACAAAGCAGAGGAGACGTTCTCTTTCAGCAGTACAATGTCTAATAGTACGTCTGACAAAGATGCACTTCGATCTTTGTTGCAGGCAGAATTAGCAAATTTTCCACTCTCCTTGTATGAGAAGATCAGTACAACGTGCATTATGGCCAACATCCGATGACCAGTCGTGACAATGCGTCCACGTAAAATGGAACACTTCCCACAGGACAGCTCTGTTACTATGAATCTACATGTCGCAAGACTTTAATACAGAAAGAAGAGGAAGATGCTGACTTTATGGGCAATATCCAAGCGCATAGTTCTAACTGCACACAGCTTGCTCCTCAAGATTTCTGTCGTTCTACCTGACAATCCAGATCACCATTTCATCGAGCACTTGTGAGATGTGGTAGAATGACGAAGGGTCTGATCTGCGTTAGCTATAACAGCCTGCGATCTACTGGGACAGTATATTCGTGTGAAACACTATCTTCTTGTAGAATGAAATTTTCACTCTACAGCGGAGTGTGCGATGGTATGAAACTTCGTGACAGATTAAAACTGTGTGCCGGACCGAGACTCGATCTCGGGACCTTTGCCTTTCGCGGGCAAGAAGTAAAGCTGTGAGGACGGGGCGTGAGTCGTGCTTGGGTAGCTCAGTTGGTAGAGCACTTGCCCGCGAAAGGCAAAGGTCCCGAGTTCGAGTCTCGGTCCGGCACACAGTTTTAATCTGCCAGGAAGTTTCACTATCTCCTTATATGATACTGCCACTGTTCTATTGCCTCTACAAACTACTTCATCGCAGAAAGTAAAACGAGATATTCAAATTGTTGTTAAAGTCAATCTGTACGGGATATACGGCCCTGTCATTCGTGAAAATAATGGTGTAGTACCTATATAATATCTGAATGAAACTCTTGAATGTGAACGAGAAGCACTAAACTCAAGGCTGTCGTAAAACGCGAGTTCTTTGTCATTCTCACGTAAATAAATCTGTGACTCACACAGCAACCTGTCTCATTCTAAATAGTATATGAGGCCCTCGAACAACTCGTTGCTTCGTTTGTGGCTGTATTTGGGTGAAAGAGATTGCGATGACGATGTAGCAACTGAAAATTGCAGCTTTGGGCAACCCCTCTTGTTCTCAAGCTAAGGGCAGAGGCCACGCCAAATTCTGAAAGAAACCTGCGTACTCTGTTGGACACGCCATAGTGTCACGTAGGATAATAAACTCTGACACTGTGTGTCAAGATTCGTATTCCAAGAACTTATCTTACATTTATTTTTTAATTTTATAGATGATTGTTCTGGATTTCGTTGTTAGAGACGATATGCACGTATGAAACTTCAGTAGCTTTAAAATGTCCAAACATAGGATGGACAAAGGGTAGGAGACGTGGAATGGCGGACCCAGGCTGAACACATCAATTTTCCTTAAGAAATGACGAATTTATTTCAAAATATGCCAGCTATCATAAGGAAGATTAAAACCGCAGTCTTCTCTTGTACCTAATATACAGGGTGATCGGAAATTACCGTTACAAACTTCTAGGACATGCAAACGGTAGTGAGTAAATAACATTTTGAACAGGAATCCATGTCCGGAAACGTATTGTTTCCGTTCTACGACAGCTCCAATGCAGGTGATTATCTCATCCACACCCACGTGAGGAATGTACTTAGGCGTGGCCCAGTATAATTGTTGCAATCCATTTGAAAAGAATACTGACTCGTTCCGTTATTACTTACGCATTTGCATTACAACTTACACTTTATGGCTTACATTACTGCCGACCGCGGTGGTCTCGTGGTTCTAGGCGCGTAGTCCGGAACCGTGCGACTTCTACGGTTGCAGGTTCGAATCCTGCCTCGGGCATGGATGTGTGTGATGTCCTTAGGTTAGTTAGGTTTAAGTAGTTCTAAGTTCTAGGGGACTGATGACCACAGCAGTTGAGTCCCATAGTGCTCAGAGCCATTTGAACCATTTTTGCTTACATTACTCGACTATAACAAGAATCCAGAATCTACTGCACCAACCGCAACGTATCGATGCATTACAACAGCGGCTCGATGTGGCGACCACCAACGTTGTTACACACATTGTACCCCCGAAGCATGTTCTGGTACACTCCCTCCATCCCACCTGGTGTTTCTTCAAAGTCTTGTGTAGCGGCCATAACTCGTGCCAGCAGATCTTCATTTGTCTCTACAGGTGTCTCATAAATTACACTCTTCATACGACCCCACAGGAAGTAGTCGATAGTGGTTAAATGCGGCGATCGTGGCGGCCACGCGGTTGGACCACCACGGCCTATCCATCTTTCACCATACCGTCTGTTGAGATGTCTCCGGACAGCCAGTGAAAAGCGAGGTGGTGCTCCATCATGCTAAAACCACATTTCCTGGCCGACATTCAATGGCACAGCTTCCAAGAACGGGTCCATTACGTGTCGTATTAAGACTAAGTATGCGGGACCCATGAGCTGGAATGTAAGGAGGTATGGTCCAATCACACGACCGTCCAGAATACCTGCCCACACGTTAATTCCAAACCTTTCTTGAAATCCCTGAACATGCGTGGCATGAGGGTTTTCGTCCGCCCAGACATGGCTATTTCGAGCATTCAGAACGCAATCTGTTGTGAACCTACATTCATCTGTGAAGAGAACTAGACGTGGAAACAGGGGCGCGTCGATGCAATGGTGCAGGACCCATGTGCAGAAGGCGACGCGTTGTGGAAAGTCTGCTGGACCCATAGGGTGTACCCTTTGTAAGTGGTACGGATGTAATTGTTGCTCATGCAGGACGTCCAAGACGGTACTGTGGCTAACAGCCATTGCACGGGCAATTGTTCGCGCACTCGTTGGCGGGCTATCTTCAGTGCGACGCAGTACACCTTCTTCAAATTCGGGAGTGCGGCGTCGCCGTGGAGCACCACAGTCGTGCCTCCTCACGGTGAAGGTACCCGTTTCTCGTAGCCGTCGTGTAACTTGGACAAACAGTTTGTGAGATGGAGTGTGACGGTGTGGAAAACGTTCGAGATACAGCCGACTAGCAGCTCTTCCGTTACCTCTAGCTTCGCCATACACAAGGAGCATGTCTGTGTCTTCCGCAAACGTGTACTGTACCATGTTTCCTCTATCGCTGATGCACGGGTATTGGTCTCACAGCAAAGCGGACAATAAGTGACATCTGGGGATCGTTTGACGTAGTACACGTCGTCGTGTCTACCCTGTTGCATACAAGGACAGGGAACTCTGAGGCGTTTCTCTTGCCCTAAGCAGACGTTGACGAGGTACACATCCGAATTGAAACTGTCGTAGAACGGAAACGATACGATTCCGGAAATGGGTTCCTATTCAAAATGTTCTGTACTCACTACCCTCTACGTGTCTTAGAAGTTCGTAACGGGAATTTCCGACCACCCTGTATATTAACGGACAGCAAGTTTTCTTAGATAAGTAGTCTTTAAGGCAAGAGAAATATCAATTTAGACAACAAGCTTCATTTAGACAAGCAAACTTAAAAACGGAGAAACAGTCACAATAAGTGGCCGAAGCCACTCCAACCCCCGCAGGGGTCACTCTTAAAACTCAGAATACAACAAGTTAAAAGTCACCTAAAATTTTAAACGCCCGTAAGGCCCTCAAATAAAACCCATACAAGTATAGAAGTGGAATAAAATAAGGTCCCTAAATTAAATTACACAACAACCAAGAACAAGAATCAATCCTCCGAGAAAGAGGGCAAATTTACGACTATAAGTCTGGTAATCTTGCGAAGAATTAAAAGAAGATTGAGGTTGCAGACCATCAAGATTTAAACCAATTTAAAATTTTTTTAAAGAACATTAGTTTAAAATGTCAGAAGCTGATAAAACATTGCTCAAAACCAACAACAGGTAAGGAATGACTTAAAGCTAAGGAACAACAAATGGAAACATCAGTGCACACTAACTACCGCGGGCAGAATCGGAGCAGAACTGTTCAGAAAAATTTACCACTTCAGTCAGTGGCCCATCTAAGTAAACATTCATATAACCTGAGACTATCTCAGAGGTTCTAAGACAACAGCCACCTTTACAACATTTCTTATACGCACATAAATTGAAATCACTAAGCAAATCAGCAAAGTCACACTCTGGACTTCAAATAAGTTACAGTAATTGCAAGAAAACATCTCCCAAACTCTTAGGCGATGTTCACTGAGGGAATAAATACAATACGCAACACATCTTCCTTAAAACTCAATATGCTATCATTCAAAGAACTGTTCCGGCCGCCAAGATGCAAACTGCACTCGGGGTGAACATTCTAGAAGGCAAATTGCTGGTGCACTCCCTCTCCAAAACCCAGAAATCAGACGCAGTGGATGGTATCGTGCATGCGGGTCCGAATACGGCAAGGTGACCTAACGGCCACCGTGTCAAAAGGCTCGCCCCTCAGTCCGTACCTGCTGCCGCTTTGTACCAACACCAAGTCCAACCGCGTCAAGGGTCTCACCTTTTCCTTACTCGCAAACAGCGATAAACCGAGCGAATTAGTGTGGCACTTGCGCCTACTACTGGGACGCCAGTCAATAAGAGGATCCAAAGAAAGCACAACGCCGCCACGGCTTAAGCTTCAAAGAACTAAACTATCATACTTGCTTCTAGCAGTAGTGAGTTACATTGATTTGCGAAAAAGTAAGAGATTTATTGTGCAACTGGGCATCATTTGTGGTATCAATACTTACTAACTCAGCATCATAAGCACACCGCGGCCGGCTTTTGGCAATCAACTTTTTGTGTGAAACTAAGCAGTTTTAGGTATAGCAGTTCACAGAAAATTAAATCAACGAATAAACTAAACATAGTATGGTGGACTAAATTATTATTTCATTTAAACTGAAACGTCCCCTTTGAAAATTAAGAATGACTGTGCTGGTAAACTTCTACGTTATTCGATTTTCAAACAGCTGAGCAAAACTGAACGTACTGAGACATTTCTCTCTTTACTTATTCTGATCATCACTAAACTGACACACAATATTTATAGCGCAACGCAACCTGACTTTCAATAATCCCTACAAAAGAATGGCCCTGACTAACAATAACCTTTACCTTTCATGAATCACTTACCTCACAAAAATCTTTGTTACTCGAACTACTGCAATACAGAAAGCGCCAATACTGCCAGCTAAATAAAAGATTCAAACTACTGAAGGCACTAGCTACTGATAGGCATAGTTAGCAAATGAAAGATTTTGATGAAGAACAAACACTATATTTACCTTAATAACGTTCAAAAGTCATCATATATATATCTATCAATTAATGACATTCATCTTTACAAATTTCCTTTTTCTGGCGGACACGTGTCCAGATCGTCCGCTTATAGTAACCTCTCAAAACTCTGGCACCCCTTTCTCCACATCCACCACTTCTGGCGGCTCACCTCCAACTGCCCAACGTTACGCGCTGTTCACATCCAACTGTCCAACACTACGCAAGCAAATATTCCAACAATGAGGCCAACCAGCCACAGACTGCACACAGTGCAGTCAGCGGTTTTCATACAGAGCACCACGTGGCGTTACCAACATAAAACCCTAAAGAGCCTACTTACAAAACTTAAAAGAGACTGCTGCTGAAACTGGACTATAAAATGACTCGGTATACATTTTTTGTTTTTATACATCTATTTTTGCGCTGTTATTGGGGTATCTAGAAATTGAGGCTCACATAACGATCAATTTCCACGCATTAACACGAAAGTGCCAGCGAGGTGGAGCTGTTCGTGTGTCTAAAAGTAACTTCTTTCGATTAGGATGTTCGGAAAAAGCACCAGGACTTAAATAACCCACAGCAAAATGAGCCGCTGTTGTGGAAAAATGTGTTCTCCAACCAGACGCTGTCAGTTTCGGTACATGTATTCCCCTGTTGCTTACAGCTCTAGACTCGGACGATTCCGGACCACGGTCCCTTACCTCAAATTGACAATTTATCTTTTCCCAACCCCCCTAAAAGTCAGTAACATCATCACGCAATCATCCTGTATAAGAAGATGCAAAATCTTGAAGAAATAAAGCAGTGATTCAACCTCTGGCAACTGAATAATCCGTACGTCAACGATAAAATTTCAGTTACACCTTATCGGGATGGTCGGGCATTCAGAATTTAAAGTGTGGTCAAGCAGTGTGATGTCACGTCACCAAATCTATTCTAATATCTGTGAAAAAGTTCCGAAATCCTTAATCTCGAAGACGAGCAACAGGATTAACAAACCCACCTAAAGGTTTGAAGTAAAGTTTAAATTGCCGTAAGACAAATTTCGAAGCCCTTTAATCCGCTCCCAAAATATTCCCAATTGGCAACCACCTGTGCCGCTCATAATTCTCATCGAAAGGACTAAAAAGTCCAAAGATATGCAGTTAATCAAGATTACAAACAGTAACAAGTGAAGTGAAATGTAATAGTTGGAGAGGCGGATCCAGATACGTGTTACTAATGGCAGCTTTGCTAACTTTCAGGTAAATACGTGTCTTAGCCGAAAAGTTTGCATCACGCGTAGTCGGGAATACGTGCAGGACGGTATGAGTGGACCATCTTCGTTCACACGAAAGAAAGAAATTTCCGTATATTCGTCGTCACGATGCAAAGCCTCTGCACATATTTATGAAGCTAATTTAGAACACACACACACATAAGCAGTCATCAGAGAGAGGACGTGCAGATGTGCATGGTTTAAGATGTACTAGCCTTCCAATTATTCCATTCGAACCGCCACTCGAAATCTTAAAGCTAAAAGAACAGTACAAGCTTACTTTACATGCCTTCACAAAGTATCGATAAACAAGACCTGCAGGAAATTTGGCTTTCACTACTGACAAAATGTACATCTGAAGTGACATAGTCACAATGAAGGTACACCGATCCTGATGGTTGAAATCTTAGTATATTTTCAAAGATGGTGGCCCACAGTTCGTCAGTATTTGGGGAATGTCATCATTACCACAAAGAACTGCTGATAAGAGTTATTTATTTAAGAACCAGTTTCCATGCAAAGACAATCATCAGGCTCATCATCATGGGCATCAGATAATAAAATTCATGAATTCGTCGTTGTTGTCACATAGCAAGAGGAGTATGCAGAATGTCTCCGTTCTTAGCGGTAATACAGGAATGTGAACATTGTCTGGCACAGATTGACTGAACGATGTTATTAATATTACCATGTGACAACAACGACAATTCGTGTTTTTTACTATCTGATGCCAATGATTTTATATCGCCTAATATAATTTAAATGCTTTCATGAACCTGATGGACTGTGAACCGAACTGGCTGTTAAGTAAATTTTATCAGACGCTCTTGGCGGTAGTCATGACATTCTTCAGAAATCGAAGTATTTGTAACATTCATTGTTTGCAAGAGCTTCTTTATATCTTATTTGATATCTAGTTTCGGTAACTAACGTTCATGTTCAGTCTGTGTTAACAAAATGGTGTAAAGAACATCTGAGCCAAGAAATGCAGTATCACAAAATATAATACCTGCTAAAACTGATGGACCAAAAATTGTACATGACCCGTATGGTGGAAGAAAAGGTGGCATACTCGTCTGATGATCACCACTTATCGAAACCAGTCATCACAAAAAATATAACAACTCCAGCGATCAAGGGTTGATGAACTTACTATACAGAGTTAGTTACTTAAAGAACTGGCGGGTCTCCTCTCAGTTTTCTTCACCGGTTCAGTGCGAATCACAGGTGGTGAAAGGCAGAGCTCTCTAGCCGCCCAGCGGGTTTCTAGGCGAATGATACAACGCTCTCATGCTATTCGCTCTCTAGATGGACAGCACAGTACACAGACTCGAGTTTCACTTCGTTAAAAGTTAGCTAAATAAATCACCTATGTGCAATGGTACATCTATTGAAAGAACATCAGAGGAAGTTTACAGTGCGAAATACCGGCAACCATTCGGTCAATTAGCGTAAAACACCGTTCAAATAGTTTCTTTCATGTTTGCATTGAGCTTCTGTAAGTAATATTGTTGTGTTGGTGTTCTGTCCGAGGACAACCTATGCATGCGTCTTCCGCTATAACTATCTAATTGTTTGCAGTGCGTCAACAGAGGAAGTAGCTTACAAAACAGTGATTCGACCGAGACTTGACTATTTCTCACCAGTGTGAGGTCCGTACCAGATAAGATTGACAGATGGCATAGAGATGATCTAAAAACAGATAGCACGTTTCGTTACAGGTTCGTTCAGTAGGCGCGAAAGCGTCACGGAGACGCTCATTCAACACGGCAGGCGCTGATAGAGAGGCATTCTTCTTCACGGTATGGTCTACTGTTGAAATTCAGAGTGTGTACGCTCCTAAGAAAAATGGTTCAAATGGCTCTGAGCACTATGGGACTTAACTGCTGAGGTCATCAGTCGCCTAGAACTTAGAACTAATTAAACCTAACTAACCTAAGGACATCACACACATCCAAGCCCGAGGCAGGATTCGAGCCGGCGACCGTAGCGGTCGATCGGTTCCAGACTGTAACGCCCAGAACCGCACGGCCACTCCGGCCGGCACGCTCCTAAGAGAGTCAACCAATACATTGTTTCCTCCTATGTATATCTCGCCAAAAGGCATCCAACCATGACTCAAGGGAGGCTGGAGGGAGGTTTAGATCCAATAAATTTAAACTGCATAGCTAAACCTCAGTCTCTTGGAATGGATGACAATGGAGATATAAAGTTAAAAATCTAAAGTTTCCTCACTAAAAATTTAAATATTTTTGGACAATTTCCACTTTCAATGTTCAATTGTATGTGAAATCATATGGGACTTAACTGCTAAGGTCATCAGTCCCTAAGCATACACACTGCTTTACCCAAATTATCCTAAGGACAAACACACACACCCACGCCCGAGGGAGGACTCGAACCTCCGCCGGGATCAACCGCACAGTCCATGACTGCAGCGCCTGAGACCGCTCGGCTAATCCCGCGTGGCATTCCACTTTCAAAATGAGTTATATTGCGTTGTGTTCTCAATCAATTGAGGAAAAATACAACAAGTGTGTGTAAACATGAACATCTCTCAAGATACTTTCGTGAATCCTTGTTACTTCCATGTGTTACTTATACTCATAACATAGCTGCTGATCGGTACGAGGCGAGTGCATCGGTAGGTTGCCAGTGCCGACGAAGAAACAAGTAGATATTCACCCTCCCAAGAGCACTCTACACGCATAGGCTATGTCATTCTTCCACCACTTCTCGTTTTTCCTTGAGCCAAGCCGTCTTCTTTCCGTAAAAGTTGCCGCGCGGGGTAGCCGAGCGGCCTTAGGCGCTTCACCACGGTTCGTGCGGCTGCACCCGTCGGAGTTTCGAGTCCTCTCTCGGGCATGGGTGTGTGTTTTGTCCTTAGCGGAATTTAGTTTAAGTTAGATTAAGTAGCGTGTAAACTTAGGGACCGATGACCTCAGCAGTTTGGTCCCCTAAGACCTTACCACAAATTTCTAAATTTCCGTAAAAGTATGAACACCATTAAGAACAGTATCAATTATTTTGTGAAAACTTCTAGAAACCTGTCGGTCAGGGAATTCAATTTTTCGATGGTACCTCGCGGGATTAATATTTAAAAGAATGATCATTCACGAAATACATTGGACAAACAGGCAGTCAATAAGAGAACCGGCAGGATTAAATAGCTGCTGTTACACAGGAGATTACTGTGAGTATGGGAGAGTGAGTCACCCTACCATACAAACATAAGACTAGAGAGATTAGAGCGCCCACAGGGGCTCACCAGCAATCGTTCTTCCCACTAACTGTATGCGACTGCAACAGGAGGTGGCTTGTGGAATATATAATCCCCTCTGGCAGACTTTGCCCCTAATCCCCTCTGGCAGATTCGGCCCCCCCCCATGTCCATAATCACAGACTTTCCCCCCAACCCCCTCTCGCCGACTTTCCACCCAATCCCCTCTGGCAGACTTCCCCACACAACCCCTCTGCTAGACTTCACCCACCCCAATCCCCTCTGGCAGACTTCACCGCCCCCATTCCCTCTGGCAGACTTCACCACCCCCATCCCCTCCACACTTCTCCCCCAAATTCCCTCCCCCAGACTTTACCCCCACAAACCTCTCCCACAGATTTCACCCCCACAATCCCCTCCCGCAAACTTCACCCCTGCAATCTCCTCCCACAGACTTCACCCTGCAATGCCTTCTCACAGACTTCATCCCCACAATTCCCTCCCGCAGACTTCTACCCTGCAGTTCTCTCCTGCAGACTTCATCCCTGCAATCCCCTCTCACAGACTTCACCCTCGCAGTCCCCTCCCGCAGACTACACCACCGCAATGCCGTCCCACAAACTTCACCCCCACAATCCCCACTTGCAGACTTCACCCATGCAATACCCTCTCACAGACTTCACCCCCACAGTCCCCTCTCACAGACTACACCACCTCAGTCCCCTCCTGCAGACTTCACCCCCACAATCCCCACCTGCAGACTTCACCCCACCAATCCCCTCCTGCAGACTTCACCATCTAATCCTCTCCCACAGACTTCCCCTTCCATAGTCCCCTCCCACACACTTCCCCATCCCCAATTCCCTCCTGCATTCTTCCCCCACCCCCAATATCCTCCTGCAGACACCCCCGCAATCCCCTCCCACAGACTTCACCCCACCCATTATCAAGCTGACTATTCCTTCATGCCTCAGCATGTGTCCTATCAACCAACACCTACCTTTACGCAGCATAGTTCATAAATTTCGTTTCTTCTCCATTCGATTTATTACCAGTTCCGTAGTTACTTAATCTTGAGCAGCCATCTGCTGCACCACATTTCAAATATTTTTATTCTCTTCTTGTCTGTTGTTGTTGTGGTCTTCAGTCCTGAGACTGGTTTGATGCAGCTTTCCATGCTACTCTATCCTGTGCAAGCTTCTTCATCTCCCAGTACGTACTGCAGCCTACATCCTTCTGAATCTGCTTTGTGTATTCATCTCTTGGTCTCCCTCTACGATTTTTACCCTCCACTCTGCCCTCCAATACTATATTGGTGATCCCTTGACGCCTCAGAACATGTCCTACCAACCGATCCCCTCTTCTAGTCAAGTTGTGCCACAAACTCCTCTTCTCCTCAATTCTATTCAGTACCTCCTCATTAGTTATGTGATCTATCCATACAATCTTCAGCATTCTTCTGTAGCACCACATTTCGAAAGCTTCTATTTACTTCTTGTCTAAACTATTTATCGTCCATGTTTCGCTTCCATACATGGCTACACTCCATACAAATACTTTCAGAAATGACTTCCTGACACTTAAATCAATACTCGATGTTAGCAAATTTCTCTTCTTGAGAAACGCTTTCCTTGCCATTGCCAGTCTATATTTTATATCCTCTCTACTTCGACCATCATCAGTTATTTTGCTCCCCAAATAGCAAAACTCATTTACTACTCTACGTGTCTCATTTCCTAATCTAATTCCCTCAGCATCACCCGACTTAATACGACTACATTCCATTATCCTCGTTTTGCTTTTGCTGATGTTCATCTTATATCCTCCTTTCAAGACTCTGTCCATTCCGTTCAACTGCTCTTCCAAGTCTTTTGCTGTCTCTGACAGAATTACAATGTCATCGAACCTCAAAGTTTTTGTTTCTTCTCCATGGATTTTAATACCTACTCCGAACTTTTCTTTTGTTTCCTTTATTGCTTGCTCAATATACAGATTGAATAACATCGGGGACATGCTACAACCCTGTCTCACTCCCTTCCCAACCACTGCTTCCCTTTCATACCCCTCGACTCTTATAACTGCCATCTTGTTTCTGTACAAATTGTAAATAGCCTTTCGCTTCCTGTATTTTACACCTGCCACCTTCAGAATTTGAAACAGAGTATTCCAATCAACATTGTCAAAAGCTTTCTCTAAGTCTACAAGTGCTAGAAACGTAGGCTTGCCTTTCCTTAATCTATTTTCTAAGATAAGTCGTAGGGTCAGTATTGCCTCACATGTTCCCATATTTCTACCGAATCCAAACAAATCTTCCCCGAGGTCGGCTTCTACTAGTTTTTCCATCCGCGTTAGTATTTTGGTGCCGTGAATTATTAAACTGATAGTTCGGTAATTTTCACATTTGTCAACGCCTGCTTTCTTTGGGATTGGAATTATTATATTCTTATTGAAGTCTGAGGGTATTTCGCCTGTCTCATACATTTTGCTTACCAGATGGTAGAGTTTTGTCAGGACTGGCTCTCCTAAGGCTGTCAGTAGTTCTAATGGAATGTTGTCTACACCTGGGGCCTTGTTTTTTCTACTTAGGTATTTCAGTGCTCTATCAAACTCTTCACGCAGTATATCTCCCATTTCATCTTCATCTACATCCTATTCCATTTCTATAACATTTCCCTCCCATTTCATCTTCATCTACATCCTATTCCATTTCTATAAGATTTCCCTCAAGTACCCTCTATATATTCCTTCCACCTTTATGCTTTCCCTTCTTTACTTAGAACTGGGTTTTCATCTGAGCTCTTGATATTCATAAAAGTGGTTCTCTTTTCTCCAAAGGTCTCTTTAATTTTCCTGTAGGCAGTATCTATCTTACCCCTAGTGAGATAAGCCTCTATATCCTTACATTTGTCCTCTAGCCATGCCTGCTTAGCCATTTTGAACTTCCTGTCGATCTCATTTTTGAGACGTTTGTATTCCTTTTTGCTTGTTTCATTTACTGCATTTTTATATTTTCTTCTTTCGTCAATTAAATTCAATATTTCTTCTGTCACCCAAGGATTTCTACTAGCCCTCGTCTTTTTACCTACTTGATCCTTTGCTGCCTTCACTACTTCATCCTTCAAAGCTACCCATTCTTCTTCTACTGTATTTCTTCCCCCCATTCTTGTCAATTGTTCCCTTATGCTCTCCCTGAAATTCTGTACAACCTCTGGTTTAGTCAGTTTATCCAGGTCCCATCTCCTTAGATTCCCACCTTTTTGCAGTTTCTTCAGTTTTAATCCGCAGTTCATAACCAATATATTGTGGTCTGAGTCCACATCTGCCCCTGGAAATGTCTTGCAATTTAAATCGTGGTTCCTAAATCTCTGTCTTCCCATTGTATAATTTATCTGAAACCTGTCAGTATCTCCAGGCTTCTTCCATGTATACAACCTTCTTTTATGATTCTTGAACCTAGTGTTAGCTATGATTAAGTTGTGCTCTGTGCAAAATTCCACCAGGCGGCTTCCTCTTTCATTTCTTAACCCCAATCCATATTCACCTACTACGTTCCCTTCTCTTCCTTTTCCTACTATCGAATTCCAGTCACCCATGACTATTAAATTTTCGTTTCCCTTCACTATCTGAATAATTTCTTTTATCTCATCATACATTTCTTCAATTTCTTCGTCATCTTCTTCGTCATCTTCTTGTCTAAAACGTTTATTTTCCAAGGCATTTACTTTCAAAAAAGACTGCCTGTCATTGTAATTTATATTCGATGTTATCAAATTTATCTCTTCGGAAAAGATTCTCTGTTTCTGATTACGGACTACACCTAATATCCTCTTTACATTATAATCATCAGTTATTTTGCTGCCCAAATTGGTAAATTCATCTACTGCTTTCTCTCCCACTTCCTGTCGTAATTTCCTCAGTATCGCCGGATTTAATTCGACTACATTCTAATACCCTTCAGACGGACTCAAAGTAAGGCGATAAGCAGCATGGGACTAAAGTGTTCGCTGACAATGCTACTTTTGAAAGGTTCTTTCAAAAGACAGTTTATACCTGGAATAATTCTTAGAGTGAAGTATGTTTTTGACATAATGAAATGGTGATTGACAGGCTGAAAATTACCTCAACCAGCAATAGTTAAACTGTAATCGCTTCGTTAACAAAGTTTTTTTACCTGCAGAAATATTTATCAAATTAATTTCAGAAGAACTTTTAAATTTCATGTATTTCCAATATTGTGCGAGTGGCTCCTCATTGTGCTTTATTGGCTCTTTGTTGTATAGTATCGGTCATGGGTAAAAGGCGAAAGTTTCTTATGCATTTAAACTCGTGTTTGTGTGAAGCTGATATCTGAGAAATGTATAGAGCTTATTTTTCTTACATCTAATTATGGAAATATCGGTGGAGGGAAACAGAATAATGTGAAAATTTATTTTTGAACGGAAATAGGTGGAGTTTCCGCTGCACGATGCAGAACCCAGGCTAGCCGGTACATCAAACAATTCGTCTGGGAGAAGGCAATCCGTTTTCAATGAAATTTACATACGCCATCTGACTGAAAAATATAATGACTCAGAAAAAATTTGCCCTGAATATTGCTAATCTTTATCTTCAGTCTTGCAATCAATCACTGTACCACAATTGTTATTGTAATTACACAACAAGTGAATGTAAAAATTCACGCATTTGAGTTTCTGATAAAACTGTTTAAAAATTCACAAGACAACAATTTATTGAAATCTCTTTCTGGTATTAAGCCTATGATCTGATACTGATATTGTTCTCACAAATACACTCTTCCCGCTAGTGTACCATACAGTTGACATGAACTTTGATGGAAATTAAATTTATTGGCCTACCTGTGCGCATGGAAGGCTCATCTGCTCTGCAACTTGTTGCTATTAGGAACAATGATGTGACTGTCAAAAACCAAATTTCATTTACCGTACATGCGGTGTGCAGTGCAAGATGGTATCATACCAATTTTAACAAATGCTTCTTAGTAGACAACTCGAGATGAGCAATGTGAGTGTGCAGTCAGTCGTGAAAGTAAGTGAAAATGGGGAACTGACCTTAACGACTGATACATAAGAAAACTCCAAGTTTAACTGCGTTTCATTAAGCCATAGCAACAACACACCTTTTCATAAAGTTCTCACACCCAGACAAGTTAGCAAAATATTTCTTAATAGTTCTCCTGTGTACAATGCCTACATTGACAGTTGTTTTAAATACATAACAAAACCATTTCCTTCATTCCAAAATTTCTCCAGCAAAATTGAACCATATCCAATGTCTTAACCGTGAGAAGCCACATTGTTACAAACATAAAAAACTTGATTATCTTAAATGTTGACTTCTATAATCCTTCCATTAAAATAATCTCATTTGCTCAATCTCTTTACTCAAAAAATATTCAAAATCCTTTTTAAATAAATAACAGGCCATCTTCCACCCTTTTTAAACCAGGTACATTGCCAGACTGCCCAATGCACTCTGCAACTGCTACACTCAGACTTACTCTGACAACGAAAAGTTAACCTCTCTGACCAACACCTCCTGTCTCACACAGTCTTACAAAGAATATGATTATATCGATGTTACAGATGTTGAGTATATTTATCAGGCCTCGATTTCTTTCACATTTATGGACAGCGCTTCCTGAAAATCGTCATAGCATATAAGACAGCCCCCTTTTAGAGTAAACAGTGGTTAACTGCTAGGCATGATTGTTTTGCATTAAGCGGCTACTTCACTCTAAGATAAAAAGAAAGAAGAAAGACGCCACAAGGGAACTATCGGAGCGAGACAAAACTCGGTAGATGTACAGACAAACAAATGATTACAATTTTAGAAAAAATAAATGATTTATTCAAGAGAAGGAGCTTCATAAACTTAACAAGTCAATAACGTGTTAGTCTATTTTATTTAGCGTCTGGCTAATACAGACATATAAAATTAAATTACGTATATATAAGTACATATTGAGACACAAGAAACTTCAGTCTGTCTTTACAACTGAATATTCAGTCCTTCAATCTAGCGCACTCCATCTGGAGTTGCTAGCAGGAAGTCCTCTTCAGCACCGTTATAGGCTCAAATCCCGCATTCACTGACACTGTGGTGAACAGTCTGGTATGGAGCCCCACAGTCACAGGCTGGATCAGGCAGCTTCTTCCACTTAAAGGTGGTATCCTGATTCTATGAAGAATGTGAAAGACAATACGTGCTCGCAGCAGCTACGCCCTGGTCTGCAGCCTGCCTGATCAACTGGAACGTTCTCTAGGACAGTGCTACTTATTCTGTTATAAATTAGCCTTTCAAAAAGCTTGTAGCAGTAACTAAGTAGGGAAATGGGGTGATAGCTTTCTACCATGTTGCTGGGTTTTCCAGGTTTCAGAAGTGATATTACCTTAGCTTTTTGAAACTCCAATGTAAGTTGACCAGTCAACAGGTGTCAGTGAAAAATTCTGCCATCCAGTTCTTAGCTTTTCCTCTTATATGAATAAGGAAATCGGGATGGATACCATCGAATCCAGGCGCCTTAAGAGGTTTGAGGTCCTTCAGTCCAGAGTCAATGACTGAAACTGTGAAAGGATGGGTATAGTCTACCTCTGGCCCTTGCGCAAGCAGTTATTCGACTTGGCACTGATTGACAAATTTGTTGGATGTCCTCCTGATAAATATTGTCCCAAATTCTGTCCAACTGGCGCGTTACATCATAAAAATCCCAAGCTGGCTGGAGGGCCATGCCCGTAATGCTCCAAACGTTGTCAACCGGCGGCAGATCCAGCAACCTTGCTGGCCAAGGTAGGGTTTGGCATGCACTAAAACAAGCAGTAGAAACTTTCTCCATGTGCAGGAACCCATTATCTGCCTGAAATGTAAGCCTAAGATGGTTTGCCATCAAGGACAACTAAACGCGGCGTAGGATATCGTAGACGCACCGCTGTATTGTAAGGGTGCAGCGATGACAACTATGAAAAGAACTGGCTTCTCAGGCCATTACTCCTGGTTTTCGGGCCGTATGGCGGGCGACAGTCAGGGTGGTATGCTGCCGCTGTCCGGAGCTTCACAAGACTCGTTTTCGGATGGGATCGCATTGACTGGAGATAGAATTGTCTTCAGTGATAAGTCCTGCTTCGAATGAAATCCGCGGCAAGGCCCTCAAACCATCTCTGGATTCTGACGATCTAACGCTCCAGTCTGATACAGTTTGTCAGCATATCTCTCAGGAGCACATCCAACAACTTTATCAGTCAATGCCACTCCAAATAACGCCTTGCATAAGGGTAACAGGCATCCATTTTTCTCAAAATCTAATGATTTGTTTCACTGTACGTGTACATCACATCTACCGATTTCCATCCCATTCGGATAACGGCGTCGTGGTTCTGTCGTTTTTTCCCCGTAGTTTTAATTTTTGTTAAATGGAGAAATATGCCCTCTAATGTAACGTTTACCTGTCTATATCGCTAGTTTTAAAATGATACGACCTGTTCGGATTGTGCTAGGATTCATCTTCAAATCTAAAACGGACCGAACACTATCGTTCAAATACGTTCCCTCTACTCAGAAAAAGAAAGTGACAGAAGACATAGTATAAAATATGATCACGGAGACCAGCCAGTCACATTTGCAAATCATGTACTACCTCATTACAATTAATGTGCGTTTCGTGAAGATGCTGTTTGAGATACAAAGAGGTGTGTCTTTGCTAGAGGGCAGCACTGTACTGTTTAGAGAGGTGTCCCCTAGCAAATACACACCTCTTTCTGTTTAATACACAGTCATCATGAAACGCACAGTAGTTGCTATGACACGGTAATTGATTGTGTATGTGACAGGTTACACTCGGTAGCGTTGTTCTATGGTATCATCTTTGTCACTTCCTTTTCGTTTTATATCGTACGTATTATAAGTAGATACAAGTTGTTATCAATAATGTTTTTCCTGTCTGCTTCATATATGAAGAAGATTACTAGCACAATCGAAAAAGGCCATATAATTTAACCCATTAAGTACCAGTGTCCTATTTTGAGGACAGAGCACATATTTATTTATAAATACACAATACATTATTCATTTGCAGCTATTACTGTTCTACGTCATTTGCTGGTGCTTTTTATAACAAATGTATGCTTAAGCAAAATAAAAGCAATAAATCCTACCATTAATTGATTATTGAAGACTAAGGTACACTTTTCGTTATTACAGGTATTTACTTTATCCACAATTTAGTAATATTTGAAATATGTGGCAAAGATCTTTTTGTGATTATTTATAGTCAAGAATGTGTCTTTTAAACTACTTGCATTTTTAGCTCAATTGGAATTATATTCATTGTTTTCCATTGTTATAAAATTTGGTGTACTCGAAATAGGACACTGGGACTTGGTGTTACCATTTCAATTATTTGTATTGCAGCACGTTCGAATATGAAACTCTACTACTGAGGATGTATTTTCTTTTTAGAACGTGGTAATTTTAGCAGATTTTGTTCCTGAGGTAAGTAACGGCATATCTTTTATAAATATATATTACAGGATATGAAGTTACTTTGAAATTTACAGCGTATTATGTAAGTTTATTTATGAATACGTTACCCATTAGTAAATAATACAGTTCCAGATGGAATAGAGGTATTTACACATTCCCTTTTCTGTAGTTTGTGATAATGTATTATTCTTCCATTTCACTTTATTTTATTACATTTTATTTCATTTTATATAGATTATAATGGCCTTCAGGCGAGATAGATACCTCACTAACGAAGAAATAGAAGAAATAATAAACAGTGACGCATTCTATAACGTGGTGTCAGGTGACCAGGACCATATTGATATCACCGTATGTCCTCCTGAAGTAGACTGTATGACAAACGAAGAAGAAGGTTCAGACGATATTACTGGAACCATGGAAGTCTCAGATGTGCCAGAGGCTATTGAATTACATTGTGTTGCATCAGAGAATAACGAAGAAACTGTATGTAAAACTTCACTGCCAAGTACATCCCAAGTTTCCAGAAGTAAATCGAAGAATGGCCTTCGTAAATGTCTGGCTCTTCTACAGACTAGTACGTGGGAAAAATGCACTGGATTTACTGGATTTCATACGTGCTGTTACAGTTACATACCTGAAATTGGACACTGGAAGACCGAGTATTGGATGTCCAATGGAATACCCATCAAATCAGTTGAGAGTGATACCGGACATCAGGTTTGATGGAATTGGTCATGTGATTGACAAAAGAAGCATGCAAAGATGATGTGTAAGAGCTAAATACAACAGGAAACGGAAAACATATTGTGTTAAATGCCGTGTAACACTGTGTGTGAAGTGTTATGTAACATTTCACAAGAGATAAATAGTTAAAACTTGAATACAGTTTAGTATGCTATATGATATTGTTAGATCCCAGTGTCATATTTTGAGGACGGCCATTATATCAGCATGTATAAATATTCTTCGGCTATTTTTGTACTTATTGTGGTTCATACACTACATACATTATAATTCAGGAATAAAAAATTCAATTTTTTTAAAATAATTTGGGACTTAATGGGTTAATAAACTCACGATCTACACAAATAAAGGTTATATTGTAAATTAAGGTCACTATTCCACATTCTTGACAATAATTCTTACATAAAACCTAATGTTACAGTAAATATCACTTCTCAAGCTCATTTCAGTAGCTTTATCCTGTTACGCGCCCTGAAGCTAAGCAACGACAGAGAGTGCATCATCATCAAACCACACGTTGACAGTTAATGTGAAACCTTAGTGTTCTATCTTTAATATTCATCCTACTAGGAAAACTATACTGGAGGTACTTCTGTCAGATGTCTAACAGGTTTAAAATAGCTTTCAATGGGATAAACTAAATGAAATAGTAACTTTCGTATGCTCCTCTAGCCCAACTTCCTTCCATGCCGCTTTAGAAATTAGGATAAGCGATTAAATTGGGACTCAGGTAGTAAACATCGAAATCTCGGGCAAAAGAAAAGTGTTTTCGCTTGCAGGTGGGCGGAAAATGGTGTGGGGGAGAATGTCGATTTTAGCACTACAGATGGTCCGTATCTCGCAAGACTAACCCCAAGAAAACATCACGGACAATGGAGGATTGGTGAAACGTTACAGAGAGTGTTGTGGTTCCCTTAATACATTAATTATGCGAAGATATGGGTTGACACTCACGTGGCTAGAAAATGACGAGGCCGTTACGTATGAGATGGAGAAACTGTGATTCTCTTACATAATTTGTAGACACGCCCGAGAATCTTGCTTCTCTGCTAGCTACCGACTACTATTTCGAACACTGGTGATGACAGAGTGAGCAGAGAAAACCGCGCGGCGAGAACAGATATTAGGTAATGCTTCTGTTGACCCCATTGTCATTTAAGACACAAGAATACCCCGATCGCATTCAACATTTGACTGAAACAGCTGAGCAAAACTCGAAATCGGCAGAACGTGGCCAAAGGAACTCAATCCGAACAGGCCTCGGAAGGCCGAACGGTACCGACCAACCGCAGTGACACCCTCAGCCGACCGCTGTTACTGGATGCGATTATGGATCGGCATGTGGTCAGCACACCACTCTGCCGGGCTTTGTGGCCGAGCGGTTCTAGGCGCTTCAGTTTGGAACCTCGCGACCGCTACGGTCGCAGGTTCGAATCCTGCCTCGGGCATGGATGTGTGTGATGTCCTTAGGTTAGTTAGGTTTAAGTAGTTCTAAGTTCTAGGGGACTGATGACCTCAGATGTTAAGTCCCATAGTGCTCAGTCATTTGAACCACACCACTCTCTCAGCCGTTATCAGTTTTTCTAACCGGAGCCGCTACTTCTCAGTCAAGGATCTCCTCAACTGGCCTCACTAGGGCTGAGTACACCCCACGTACCAGCAGAACTCAGCAGACCCGAACGGTAACCCATCCAATTACTAGCCAAGGCTGATAGCGCTCAACTTTGGTGATGGACGGCAACCAGTGTTACCACTGCGGCAAGGCCATTGGCAGAATGTGGCCTAAATACCAACTTCCTAAGAACGACGGAAGACTTCATGCACTAATGAAGACACTCTCTCCATGAGGGCCGCTGAGAGCCATGAAGTGGCGTGTGGTGAGAAGTGTGGTTGCGTCCCACCTCCAGATCGCCCCACGGTGCTCGCCGTTCTTTGGCGGGTTCGTGCTTGGCTATCACGGAGTCCCAGCTTTTGCAGTATAGTTTCCCTTCCGTGTTGCATGTCTATCCTCTTGCTATTCTTTCTCCCTTCCCTTGTGGAACACGTCTGGGATGTTTTTGGAAATGTGTTCTGCATTTTCAGTGGTCAATATCAGAACAGTCTCTCTACTGTTTTCCTTTCTGCATTTATTTCTTCATTCCCCTTCTCCTATCCTTTCTTCGCTTCGGCGTTTGAGGCTCCTCTTTTTTCTTCTTCCTCCCTGAGTGCTCCTGAAGGCCAGCCCAAGCGTCTGATGCGTACCAGGTGACTGGGTAACACGGATTCCCAGTCCAAGTCTGAAAAGCAGGGTTCGCACGTACCGCTTGGTACAGGCCAGATCCAGGGAGGGGTGATTGCCTGAGCAGCTACCGTCCCATTTTGTCGATTGCTCCCTGTCAGGTGTTTGGCAGATGTGACCTGAGGTGTGAACAATCACCTAAGGCGGGTGTGCCCCCTTCTGAAGCCCCCCCCCCCCCCAGATGGAAGGAGCTCGCCATCGGACACACTGGCAATCATGGGGGATTTTCTCGCTATGAACCTATCATATTCACAGACAATAGAATGAGGATAACTATTCAGTGACCCTCCCAGGAACTAAGGTTCCTCGTGGTTCCACATACTGAAGACGGTCAGTCCTTCACTATGGCAAATCCGTTTCTTATTCAGAAAAGTGTTGATGCAAATACTAGCCCTGTGAAATCCTGCTTTCGTTTACGCAGTGGCACTTTGCTTTTGGAGAATCCTTCTGCTTTCAGCTTGCCCATCGTCTCGAGCGGTCCGTTCTGTGTGACACATGAACGAGCGATCATTTCCTGTGTGCTATCCGTTTTCTAACTCCTACCTCACCTACGTGCACACACAAATGGCAACTGTCTAAGGCTGGCTGGAGGCTTTATTCCTCCCTGGCGACCTTAGACGAACGAAACTGTGTATTCAAATGTGTGTGAAATCTTATGGGACTTAACTGCTAAGGTCATCAGTCCCTAAGCTTACACACTAGTTAACCTAAATTATCCTAAGGACAAACACACCCAACCATGCCCGAGGGAGGACTCGAACCTCCGCCGGGACCAGCCGCACAGTCCATGACTGCAGCGAACGAAATTGCCCCAGTTCTGATGACCAGACAGAACATCTTGCAAACGTTATCCTTACCGCCGCAGAACGTTTCATTCCACGCACTTCCTCTTTATCACGCAATATCCCAGTTCCTTGACGAACTGAGGCATGCCGAGACGCCTGGGAAATTGAATTCATTATAAACAATTGCGTGCACAGTGTCGTCACGTTCTTCGGGATAGCAAGACACCTACCTGGATTTCATTCCCCTTGTTCTTTTAAGAGTTCCACTCCCTCCTCTGTCGTGTCCGCACCGATAGCTGAGTGGTCAGCGTGACAGAATTGGTGAGTGCTACAGTTCCGACTTCACTATGAGAGAGCTAGATCATGCTTTCACTGCATTCCGATCCTCCACCCTAGGGCCAGAGATGTTCACATTCAGATGTTGCAGCATCTTTACCTGGGCAATCACTTTCTGCCTCATATGTACAACAACATCTGGGCAGAGGGCACGTTTGCCAGACGGTGCGTGAAGCCACTCTCATACCCATACCTGAGCCCAGTGAGGACAAACACCTTCTTTCTAGCTGTCATCCAATTTCTCTCAGTTTTGCAAGGAGAGGGAACCTATGATTTGTGCCCAGCTGGTATGGTGGCTCGAGTATCGCAATTTACGAGCCACTGCACAGTGAGAATTTCGAGCGCGTCGTTCTGGAGTCGACCATCTCGTCAGTTTGTCCACCCATGTCATGAATATTATAGAAAGCAGCACGCGAAAATACGATTTTTCAGGGTGTTATATCTAGGGGTTCATTGATCACAGAGGTAAAGGGACAGCTGTTTTGGACAGACCTCGGCTTAACGACCAATTGTATACCTGTCGGAAGAACTGGCGTACTGTACCTATCCTACAGTGCAGGGTCGAAATTTAAAAGTTACACACTTTCTCCAGCCCAGGCACATTAAGCAAATCGGTTGGTTCTTTTGCATTAGGCGTAGACTAGAGTGGACCATAGGTGGTTTATAAAAGCGCAATTGGATGATGGGCGATTCCTGTAAAAACCAGAAAACCTATTCTAGCGATGCCCACTTCTATAATTTCTTTTCATGGCTGATAGTCGAAAATTCTACCACGTACTTCTCAGGTGATATTCTCTGGGAACTTCGAAAGTTTTTCTAATATCATTATTCGCTACCGAGATAAAGACGGTCAAAGTTACAGTACTGATGCACGTAAAATGTGCACGTAATATCCGGGCTGAGGCGTAAATGTTGTATTAATTGACGTAGTGAACACATGTCAAGGGTTCTAGGGTCATCGCAAGTATTATGAGGTCACCAAACTGTGCTTTTAATGAGCCTTTTTTCACCACTAAAACCTGGACCCCACTGCCTATACATTTGTGCCCGAAGTGAAGTAGCAAAAAAGAGGGCCTTAATTTCAACTTACCTGAAGAGAACTAAAAATTACTGCCAAGAATTACGTAAAACTGGAAAGGCTGTAACATTTTTACTCTTCTATGACACGAATGAATTGTAATCAGCAAGTAAAGTATTGAGACAAAACGTAAAGCAAACTATTTTATGTTAATCGTTTATTATGCGTACTTATTTGTTGCTCATATGTGTCAAAGTACATGAATGTGTCGAACTATATAAACTATCAAAACATCATTGGAGTGTAGGTTCGGTTTTGTATAAACAGCATACGCTGTTGTAGCAGGGAAAAGAAGGGAACCAGCGGGAAGGTGTTCCTCATGGTGCACATAAAGGCGAATATGCTCCTCTTCGGAATACTGACAGAAAACTAAGCAACCAGCTGCCAAAATACTGATTCCACTTTCCTCACCAAAAGCATTGTGATGCGAACACATTCGCGCATTTTGTGCTGAAAGAGAATAACAGAGACAGCGACGGAGGAAGAGAGAGAGGAAACTGTGCCAATGGGAGAGAGAGGAGATGCTGGTGGTGGGAAAGAGAAAGTGCCAGTGAAAGATGGAAGGGATGGATTAACGCAAGGAGCCAGAGAGAGGAGATACTGACGGTCAGGGAGACAGTGGCAATGAGAGAGGCAGGGAGGTAGATGGAGATAGGAGTGGTAGCAAGAGAGACAGGAGACAGTGATAATGAAAAATACAGGTGAATGGCGATCATACATAGGCTTGGGGGGAGGGGGAGGGGTTGGACCCTGGCAGACTGGGGAACTTAAACACGTAGGAGTGAGCATTTTGAACCGGAATTTTTAGCATGTGATGTAATGGAAGAAACAAGTTTGACCCTCTCCCTCTCCAGAATTTTTTTAACTTCGAGGTATGGTGGAGACAGAGGTAGTGCAAAGAAATACAGGAGGAGACAGTTTAAGGAAGAGAGGAGACAGTGACCGTTGCATATACAGGGTGTTACAAAAAGGTACGGCCAAACTTTCAGGGTACATTCCTCACACACAAATAAAGAAAAGATGTTATGTGGACATGTGTCCGGAAACAATTAATTTCCATGTTAGAGCTCATTTTAGTTTCGTCAGTATGTACCGTACTTCCTCGATTCACCGCCATTTGGCCCAATTGAAGGAAGGTAATGTTGACTTCGGTGCTTGTGTTGACATGCGACTCATTGCTCTACAGTACTAGCATCAAGCACATCAGTACGTAGCATCAACAGGTTAGTGTTCATCACGAGCGTGGTTTTGCACTCAGTGCAATGTTTACAAATGCTGAGTTGGCAGATGCCCATTTGATGTATGGATTAGCACGGGGCAATAGCCGTGGAGCGGTACGTTTGTATCGAGACAGATTTCCAGAACGAAGGTGACCCGACAGGAAGACGTTCGAAGCAATTGATCGGCGTCTTATGGAGCACGGAACATTCCAGCCTATGACTCGCGACTGGGGAAGACCTAGAACGACGAGGACACCTGCAATGGACGAGGCAATTCTTCGTGCAGTTGACGATAACCCTAATGTCAGCGTCAGAGAAGTTGCTGCTGTACAAGGTAACGTTGACCACGTCACTGTATGGAGAGTGCTACGGGAGAACCAGTTGTTTCCGTACCATGTACAACGTGTGCAGGCACTATCAGCAGCTGATTGGCCTCCACGGGTACCGAATGTTTCATCCAACAATGTGTCAATCCTCATTTCAGTGCAAATGTCCTCTTTACGGGTGAGGCTTCATTCCAACGTGATCAAATTGTAAATTTTCACAATCAGCATGTGTGGGCTGATGAGAATCCGCACGCAATTGTGCAATCACGTCATCAACACAGATTCTGTGAACGTTGAGACAAGCATTGTTGGTGATGTCTTGATTGGGCCCCATGTTCTTCCACCTTCGCTCAATGGAGCACGTTATCATGATTTCATACGGGATACTTACTCTACCTGTGCTACTAGAACATGGTCCGCAGCTCGTGGTCGTGCGGTAGCGCTCTCGCTTCCCACGCCCGGGTTCCCGGGTTCGATTCCCGGCGGGGTCAGGAATTTTCTCTGCCTCGTGATGACTGGGTGTTGTGTGCTGTCCTTAGGTTATTTAGGTTTAAGTAGTTCTAAGTTCTAGGGGACTGATGACCATAGATGTTACGTCCCATAGTGCTCAGAGCCATTTGCTAGAACATGTGCCTTTACAAGTACGGCACAACATGTGGTTCATGCACGATGGAGCTCCTGCACATTTCAGTCGAAGTGTTCGTACGCTTCTCAACAACAGATTCGGTGACCGATGGATTGGTAGAGGCGGATCAATTCCATGGCCTCCACGCTCTCCTGACCTCAACCCTCTTGATTTTCATTTATGGGGGCATTTGAAAGCTCTTGTCTACGCAACCCCGGTACCAAATGTAGAGACTCTTCGTGCTCGTATTGTGGACGGCTGTGATACAATACGACATTCTCCAGGGCTGCATCAGCGCATCAGGGATTCCACGCGACGGAGGGTGGATGCATGTATCTTCGCTAACGGAGGACATTTTGAACATTTCCTGTAACAAGGTGTTTGAAGTCACGCTGGTACGTTCTGATGCTGTGTGTTTCCATTCCATGATTAATGTGATTTGAAGAGAAGTAATAAAATGAGCTCTAACATGGAAAGTAAGCGTTTCCGGACACATGTCAACATAACATATTTTCTTTCTTTGTGTGTGAGGAACACCCGGTAGAGTAAATGAATGGGAGAAAACTGAATCTATGGAAAAGAGATATAGACAGACAGTCCAGACAGGACATGTTGAGTGTTCCGGCGTAACGTCAAGCGCGGGGAGAAAGTGGGTAAAAGGATTTAGTGTGTTCTGTGTAAAAGCGCAAATACGTTCGGACAATACAATTTTTGGTGTGGAAACCGAAATGAAGATTGCGACAACTCGCTCCCCACTTCTCTGATTCCCCTTATTGTGGTGCGACAGGAGTATTTTTCCTCTGCTTTATACTGCGGTATTTTGCGTTACACGAGATACTGCCGGCAGCTGTTCATGGTGCAATGGGTTAATGAGAGCGCGCGGCAGTATACACACGGGTATCATCGAGCCTCTATTAACAATAGAAACTTCGATTAATGTTGAATGCAGGTTATACTATATTACAGAATACGTGAGCATTCGAGGAAGTTGCACAGGCTGTGACACTGTCACTGCATTGTATTTAGAAAGCGAATGTCCCGAAGAAATAGCGCGAAGTGTTCCAATGCTGCGCAAAAAGTTTATATACAGGTGTATCAGAGTTAATTTTCTGATGTCGTTGAAAAGATGTAAACATTCCTTACCAGTAATACAGTGTCTGCAAATGGGTAGTTTTCTGTACAAAGGCCAATGCTCATCACTCCAAGTTTAGATACTTTTACTTCAGCTGTAATAGTTAGCACGGAAACAATTAACTATTGAAGTTAGTTCGTTACTATTGATCACAGAATATCTTCTGTGAAATTTATTTACTTAATTTCGGGTAATAAAATACGTAACATTGATTTTCTACAAAAGTCGAAGTAGACAGGCTTCCTAGTTACAGAACTAACATTGAAATTAAATTTTCTGCCTGCGGTACCTAATTTTTTTCCGAGCACATTTTCTGTATTCACATTTCTGATTTCCACTAACATTTTAAATTAGCATTACGGTAGACCGCGGTAGCTACAAATGCAAACAATAATTTTAAATCTGTTTTCAGTTTTCATTGCATTTAATTGTAATAATTTCGCAGAAAGAAAAATTATTGGCTCGCTTGCGTTATATGTCTTGGTAAGATTACACTCTAAATTTCACACTCGTTTTGCAGTGAAGTCGTTCGAGCACTTTTTTTACAATATCCAGCTCCCTTCATCCCAGATCAAGTTCAAACCGACATATTACTGGTCTTTGCTTATTAAGAAAAATCTTTAACCTCATGCCCTATATTACTTCAGGAAACTGGGGACAATTACTGTGGTTCCACTTGCACAATGTTCTATTACAATCAAAATTATTTGGAATGCAGAAAAACAATTTTAATGTCATGAACCATGTTTCCAGTTTCCCACTGCGGCTTGGACTTACCAGTTAATTCAAAGGTTAAATATATAGAGAAATAAGAAATTGGTTTGAAAAGTAGTGAGCAAGACAATTATCAGGTGCCAAAGACCATCACAGCTAGGGAACTGTATGATATCTCAACCATGACCCACACAGTGCCGGCCGCGGTGGTCTAGCGGTTCTAGGCGCTCAGTCCGGAACCGCGCGACTGCTACGGTCGAAGGTTCGAATCCCGCCTCGGGCATGGATGTTTGTGATGTTCTTAGGTTAGTTAGGTTTAAGTAGTTCTAAGTTCTAGGGGACTGATGACCTTAGAAGTTAAGTCCCATAGTGCTCAGAGCCCTTTGAATCCACACAGCAAGGGAGAAAACTGATGTGAATGACGAACTTACAAGTTTGGCTTCGGATGGTACTTAATAATGAATTATTGTAAAATGTATGTATGCTCTATTTAATTTTATTCTTTAATTTGGTTTAGTTTACTTTCACTTTCACTTCGCTTTAAAACTGATATGTACGTTGACCAAACGCCTAACGCTGCGAAATGATGTTCTGTCCCCCCTCGTTCCCTGGTGTGTCCATACACTTCCGTAATTAGACATTAGCGTGCTCGCGTGTATTCCAGCATTAGTCGTGCAACGAACAGCATGCCTATAACACTGTCAACGGCGCTTTGCGAGCGTTCTGGTCTGAAAATAGTTGGATCGCAGCATCAAGTCTAGCTGCCTTGATTAATTACATTCAGTTGCCAAGGTTTCCAAATCTGAGAGAGAGACTGTTGATGCACAGTTGATCTGAGACAACTTTTTGACACGAGCCAGCGTACTGAATGACCTTTCTGCTTCAGCTACAGTCACTCGAAGAGTAGAAAAGATGCGCATAGCTATGTATACATTTTCAAACAAGATTAAATTTTTAAGCTTGTGCCTTTTATTCAAGAGTTTTAAAGGTTCTAAAATAATGTATTCTAGGTTTAAAGTATGAACTGTTTTCAAATATTTAATTGCTTTACCTAACTCTGCTATGATATCATTATGCTATTCATTGATAAGTAACTGGCATGCCTCAGTGACCTGATTGTCAATCACCTTCGAATATTTCCATAAAATCCAAATGTTTCATCTGAAATCCTCACTGTTTCATATCGGGTTTATCGGTTACACTATATTGTCAATAATGGCGTGAAATACGTTTATCTCGAATAAATCTTCTGAATGCACATCTCTCACTTCATTCCTAGTTTCATCATAAAATGATTTCCTCTTCTTAGTGCGCACCTCCGGAAATTCAGAATCGATAGTAACTACACTGCCAACATCTTTATACTCAGGAAGAGCCGGCTTCTGTGACCGAGCAGTTCTAGGCGCTGCAGTCCGGAACCGCGCTGCTGCTACGGTCGTAGGTTTGAATCCTGTCTCGGGCGTGGATGTGTGTGTTGTCGTTAGGTTAGTCAGGTTTACATAGTTCTAAGTCCAGGGGCTGATGACCTCGCCGGCCGGGATGGCCGAGCGGTTCTAGGCGCTACAGTCTGGAACCGCGCGACCGCTACGGTCGCAGGTTCGAATCCTGCCTCGGGCATGGATGTGTGTGCTGTCCTTAGGTTAGTTAGGTTTAAGTAGTTCTAAGTTCTAGGGGACTCATGACCTCAGAAGTTAAGTCCCATAGTGCTCAGAGCCATTTGAAGCTGATAACCTCAGATGTTAAGTCCGATAGTGCTTCGAGCCATTTGACCCATACTCGGGGAGGATGGCTTCCCAATTTTCGCGAAGACATTTTTAGTCATTTAATAAGCTTTCAAAGTGTCTTATCTCCATGTAAGGGGTAGTATTTCGAGCTTGTAGTAATTTGCTTGTGTGGCCAATTGATACCAATAAATTAAGCTAAACTGATGCCATGACTAAACACTTGAATGATGACACATAATCCGAAACTCCCCGTATCATAGAACGTTTCAGCTGACAAATTAAACTTACCCAGGGTTTCAACAGCAGTGACTATCTTATGCAAGTGAGCTTCAATTGGTGTTGCAGTGTTAACCAGAACACTCAAACGGTTGTCAGGCATAGAATATAAAGAACTTGCAACACACTTTTTCAGAATTTTCCGTTGTTGTGACCTTCTGCTGAACAGGTTGTAAGGAATTAGAATCATTCCGTTAAAAGTATCTGCTTCATGACACCTCCCAGCTGCATGTACTCCAAATATGGTTATAACAAGCACACAGAGAAAACTTTGCAAGAGGGTTTCTCTGAAGGAAATGTATCTGAGCTCCTTTATAAGTCCCTCTAACATTACTTCCGTTACCATAACTTTGGCTGTGGCTTCACTGCTAGAAACTGAGTGTTTCACAAGTGGCGATCAAATTATGTGTGGAAAAGCAAGTTCCGTTTTGTGAAAATAATCTACGAATTCCAAAAACCTTTCATTTATTTCATATTTATGAATTTCCTTCTTGAAGGAAATACAACGCACGATGAATGTTGTTTGCTCAGTACGATTTGAATCTGGAGTTGCATTAACAATAATTCAATAAAATTGTTTTTTTTCTCTCGGTTCCTGGATGGCACCTCTGACAATATGGGCACAACTAGGAAAAAATTCATTCTGAGTATCACTTGACGGATAATGCACTTTAAACGCTTTCTAGCTTCTTGGTGGTCTCGGACTTTGATGGGTTTGCAAGAAATGGCTCTTAGTGCTTAAAGACGTATAATGTTCCAACGAAATTTCCGTTATTTGGATCGCCAGTTTTCTGAGCTGAACCTCTAATGCCTCTTTGACCAACGAACGACGTCACATCAAGTAACGTGAGAGTTCCCATGTAAGCCGGCCGGAGTGGCCGAGTGGTTCTAGGCGCTACAGTCTGGAACCGCGCGACCGCTACGGTCGCAGGTTCGAATCCTGCCTCGGGTATGGATGTGTGTTATGTCCTTAGGTTAGTTAGGTTTAAGTAGTTCTAAGTTCTAGGGGACTGATGACCTCATAGTGCTCAGAGCCATCTGAACCAGTTCCCATGTAAGCTGGTTATTCTACATACCAACAAAAGAACAACGTTACCTCATTACTTCCGTACATCGGCATGGCCACTGTACATAACGGTAGTCGCCTTAGGCGTAAAATCACCTTGTGAGGGAATCGGAAGTGCCTTATCTTTGAATGTTATTATCTCAGCGTTTCACAGTTATCGCTCTGTACGTTTGTTGTGGAAATGCTTTGACAGGATTTCCAACAACATTTAAAGAAATCGCATTTTCATCTCTGTCACAAGGTGGTTTCAGTTCACGGTGCGTAAAGAAAATTCTGTGCATTTAAGATAAAACACGAAATAGAAATGTATGCAATTGGTCTGTATAACTCATAAAACTAAAAAACTGAAGTCCAAAGGAAGATTGGTTATACTGGCGCTGGGGTAATGTTTTTTGTTTATTACATGATACAAAATTTATTTTAGGTTATCGGTCTGATATTCGCCAACTTAGCCCACACGATTTTGTACCTGCCCCGTCTCCCCGCCCTCTCGACGCGCCTGCTTACAACATTCAGCCGTTGTACTGCTTGCGCTGTGCCACGGCTGTCAGCGCTCCCATAATCCCTGCACACTCAGCGTAAAGGCCACTCTCCGCCTGTGCAAGAACCACTCGTACAAGTCAGGTAATTCCATGGTAATTAGGACTGGGGGAAAGCAAAATCAGTTAAATTTGAAAAATACCAGTAATAATGTTTCCTGTATGACGTAAAGTTTCCTATCCTCATCTGATTCCGTATCTAGGTCTTGCGGTCGCCATCCCCATCCGAGTGTTACTTTCGCGTGCAAAGGAAGAGTGTGAAACTCGTTAGATTTGGCAGCGCACAGCCACTACAAGGGCGTCTCTGTTCCACACTTTGTCTTCCATATATTTTCCAGAACGGCGCTCGGCCGCAGGTAGAGGAGGAAGAGGCGACAGGTGGGGTTGAAGGACACGAAACGACGACCGTGCACGACATGCTTTTCTCCGTCTCTTTCATGTCCTGCGTTTATCCAGCCCACAGCTAACTCTCTCTACCCAGTGCGGGAAGGAATTTTCGTTAGAATTCGAACACGCCAGTGACTGTCTCCTTGGCAGTCTCACGTTTTGTTACTTCCCGCATCAAGAGCCCTCTCTCTCATTCGCAAAGAAACTCAGGTGGTGGGGAGAGATTTTCGTTAAGGTTTCCTCACGTAAAGCGCATCTCCGTCTCTCTCACAGTAGCCTAAAATTTGATGGGATGGCTCGTTGGTTGCTTCGGGGGAAGGGACCAAACAGCGAGGTCATCGGTTCCATCAAATGAGGGATGGATAGAGAAGGATGAAATTACAATGAAATCCAGACTTTTAGCTGCTTATAGGCGTTGATAAATATCAACGGGGACAGTTGAAAATGTGTGTCCCTACCGGGACTTGAACCCGTGATCTCCTGCTTGTATGGCAGACGCTCTGTCCTACTGAGTCACCGAGGACACAGAGGATGGTGAGACTGCAGGGACTTATCTCTGGCACGCTCCCCGCGAGACCCACACTTCCAACTTTCTGTCCACACACTACATTTGTAGTGCCCCTGCCTACTATACTCATCACTTGCGGCAGTCACTCCACCGATTCCCGTATGAGTTCGGGCAATGTGAGTGCATCCGCACTGAAGAAGATCATTGGCCGGTAAGCCTTATCTATATGAAGATGGTATCTGTTCTTTCGGACTCGTCCGATAGGGAAGGAAGTCGGCTGTGCCCTTTCCAAGGAGCTATCCCGGCATTTGCCTGAAGTGGTTTAGGGAAATTGTAGCGAAACAAGCACTGTATCATTTGAGATCAGAGGCGAGCGAGTGTGCCGGGAATTAGCCCACTTCACTGTTACTAGCGCCACGTCACCATAACGCGTCTGTGCGTGGCATACAAGTGTTGCACGGATGAAATTAAAAACTGATGTTGCTTTCCCAAACCTTTTTCAATATATGCTTCCGTATATTAATGTATATATAGTTAAATCTCATACTGATCAGACGAACATGTTTCCCTAAATACACCGTTTTAAGACAAAAATAAGTGCCGCTAAATAATAAAGATAGAAAGCCAAAAATTGTTCAGAATGTGCAAATGTGTATCACAGTCAACTGTTGCAGTTCTCAAATTTATTGGACCAATAAGTTGGTGAAAATCGGGGTTTTTACGAAAAATTGAAGGAGCTGATTATTAGACGTACATAAAAATTGATATGATGCGCCAGTTTGATATAAAAACCTTAACTATGGAACCCCATTGAGCTACCTCCAATAGTTTGCGAGTAATTTACTGAAAACTAAATTTGGAACAAAAACCTACTTACTTGAAATAGATTAAGTACCGTTTATATTAGTGACAGAAGGTTGTAATTACAGCACCTGATTCTATCTATTAAATAACGGAGATATAACAAGTTTCAAGAGTTAAGGTCTCTTAAAGATCTGGTTCAGAGGTCATGTTCTACTGTCGGTTCCGTTCTAAAAATTCGAGCCGGCAAAGTTTAAGTGCACTTGAGCTAAAACTCTCTCTGTAATTAAAGCCAACTTTTCATACAAAAATTATGAAGATTTTAAATTGATTCATGATGGAGTTATCAAAATATATATGTCCGAGAAAGCGGCCATTTAGATGGTGCAGCCTGGGCATACTGCAGATGACGGCAGATGTTCCCTTCGGTCGTCCGCTGTGCTCTATGCTCATGCATAAATACGGCCTGAGAGTCAGTGACACACACACACACACACACACACACACACACATACATACTCTCTCTCTCTCTCTCTCTCTCTCTCTCTCTCTCTCTCTCTCCGCACCCGGCTATCATACGAACCGCTTCAGTAAAACGCTAGTTTACTCGCAGCCTCGGATGACGTCACAGCCAAGCTGCTACCAATACACGGTTTCGGTGTAGAAAGTGAACTCGCGAGGACTGTACATCGTCCTGTATCGTTTAGATTTAACAGAAGTAACTGTCTGTGTGCCGCTCGTAATGTTCACAAAACCGCGTGGCAGGTGGTGATGTTATTTTCCACTTCTGTGGCGAACAATTAATTTTGATCCTTACAAGTCAGGACTAAAGACCATTTTCATTGTAACTAACCTTAGAGGTGACCTCTGAACTGCTCTTAGTGCTGTTTACAATAAAGACATCGTTATTGTTAATATCAGGAATATTATTATGTTTTGCGTGTGAACTTTTTCTGAATATTACTGAATCAGTCAAAGCCGGGCCCTGTAGACGAGCGGTTCTAGGCGCTTCAGTCCCGAACCGCGCTGCTGCTACGGTCGCAGGTTCGAATCCTGTCTCGTGCATCGATGTGTGTGATGTCCTTAGGTTACTTGGGTTTAAGTAGTTTAGGGGACTGATGACCCCAGATGTTAAGTCCCGTAGTGCTTAGAGCCATTTGAACCACTTTTGTGAATCAGTCAGATCACGCTGGAGGTTCGAGTCCTCCCTCGGGCATGGGTATGTGTGTTTGTCCTTACGATAATTTAGGTTACGTAGTGTGTAAGCTTAGGGACTGATGACCTTAGCAGTTAAGTCCCATAAGATTGCGCACAATAGTTGAACAGTTGAATCACTCAGAACTCAAAACTTCTGTTTATAATCGTAGTTCCTGACCCCACTGAGTAAGTAAGAGAGCAAAACGTTTGTTTCAGTGAGCAAAAAGAAGAATGTGGACTTCCAGACTGGAAACGATTGTCAGTATGTTCTCCATCGCTTTCTGGATGACGGCAAAAGTAGTTTTCAGGCTCTCGTAACAGACGGCGAGAAATATTTTTTATTTTCTTATTCCACCCGCCGCCCCACAGGATGGCCGGACGCGGGTCTGAACCGTGTCCACCCGAATGCGAGTCCAGTGTGCTAACCACTGCGCCACCTCGCTCGGTGCAAGAAACGAAATTATTCTATTTGAAACACTTATGTTCCGTTATAACAGACCTACACTTCCGGTTACTAGGATTTTTAAATAACACATGCATATAGTATTCCCTGTTGTTTGAAAAATGTATCTATTTCGAAGCTTGGTCCCCTCCCCCCCCCAAAACAACCAAACAAGGATAATTAAAATCCGGATAAGTGCAAGTGCAGTTATAACAGAATCCTTATCGACAGACTGCTTTTGCACGATAACGATCGAAACAAAAAGTATAAAAGTAAGAAATAGTGACACTAGGAATAAATAAAGTGAATCTTTCATAATTTTAGATTGCAAGTTACTTAAAAACCGTCGCCAGCCGACTGTGTGAGCAAAAATTACTATCTGATTATTAACTGTTTATAATGTCTTATTGACTGTGCAGCTGGTCCCGGCGGAGGTTCGAGTTAACCCTCGGGCATGGGTGTGTGTGTTTGTCCTTAGGATAATTTAGGTTAAGTAGTGTGCAAGCTTAGGGACTGATGACCTTAGCAGTTAAGTCCCATAAGATTTCACACACATTTGAACATTTTTTTAAAGTCTTATTATGAACTAATCATCGAATTGTAATGAAGCGAGGACGGAACCAAAGGCATTGACTCTAGCTCAGAAGTAAAACCACAGTTACCACCACGATTGAATCAAAAAACCATAATAATTTGTACGGAACACGCGCATGTAAAAGTTGTTTCCAAAACAATTAGAATAATGAATTACTCATCGTAATGTTGTTACCAATTCTAGAAATTTAAATCTTCATAAATACTTTTTTGTATTAAGTAAGTCATTTCTGGATAGTTCATAATGATTAATTTAGCGAAGAATAAGCAATTTTACACAACACTGTTACGTAATTTGCAAGTGTGAGCACCGTTTTCAGTGCATAAAAAAATGAAATGCATTACTCTGAAGTAATATTTTGTCAATATTCATTTAAATGAGGCTTCTAGTCTTCTAATGTTAGTCATTATTCTTTAACTAGTTGTTCTACCAAGCAACGAAGTTCACTGCTTTTCTATGACAGTTCTGAATAGTTCCTATTTTTATAAACTGCACTTCTTTTTCTTAGTTAGCAAAATTAAATAAGCTCATCATTCTGAATACTTACCTATTGTTTCATTGGTGGCGTTCTTTGAATAAATAATGGTTGATACTATAGGATCGTGCTAGGTAAAAGATTGATGTAACGTCCATTTGTACTATTACAGTTGCTGCACTAAACACTACGCTATTCAGTTTATCCACCCACCGACAAGACCCCATACTTCTAGCGTCTTCTTTGGCTCTAGACAGTAGCAAACTCCCTGACTAGGCCAGCGTTCCTACTATATCACAATCATAATATTCTTTTTAAGTAGTTAGTTCGAATTAATTCTTTGACCTTTAATTATATTATAACGTTAATAAAATAATAACAGGTACGTATGACAGAAATTACATCAGTTTATTACAGTCACAGAATTAATTATGTGAAAAATTTATGACAATGAAATGAATACCCTTAGCTGCATGTAGGCGTTGATGTAAGTCAACGGGGATAGTTGAAGATGTGTGCCCCTACCATCACTCGAACCCGGGATTTCCTGCTTACATGGCAGACGCACTATTCATCTTTTTTTCCCCTCATTGATAGTATTTTGTTCTATATTGCTCGTGGCGGACGTCCGATGACACTCGATCAGGTTGTTCGTTGATCTGTTCACTCAGTTTTTTTATTACAGAGAGTAGCTAAACCCTCTGACCAAACACGCTGAGCTACCGTGGACACAGAACAGCGTGCGATGCAGAGACTTATCTCCGACACGTCTCCCGTGAGACCCACATTCGCAGCTTATTGTCCCGCATTACATTCAGAGAGCCAGCCCACCATACTCATTACTCGCGGCTTTGTTGCCGATTCCCGTAAAGTTCGGGCACTGTTTGTGCATCCCCACAGAAGAAGATGGTCAAATGGCCGGTGAGCCTTAACTACATATGTATATGAAGATGGTATCTTTTCTTTAGGACATGTCCGAAAGAACATATAGCATCTGCATGCATAAAAATTTATTAGGCACTGTGTTGTTGTGTTATACCATCTTCCTTCCAGAAGGCCGTTGACGCCTTCTCCTCAATGCACCATTCGCGCGGCACACTCAGTAAAACTTCACTGACGTGACCCACACATCATACATTTCGTTAATCAACATGAAAGTGACTAAACGTCACCTTTCTAGTGTACATGAACTATAATAATTATCCCCAATCCAAACTTAGTCTGTTGTGTCTTATGCTGAAAACTGCGCTCAGAAATATAGTCAAACGAGATGAAACAAATGTTACAGAAAGGACGAGCGATTACTCCTGGTGTTGTTGTTGTGGTCTTCAGTCCTGAGACTGGTTTGATGCAGCTCTCCATGATACTCTATCCTGTGCAAGCTTCTTCATCTCCCAGAACCTACTGCAACCTACATCCTTCTGAATCTGTTTAGTGTATTCACCTCTTGGTCTCCCTCTATGATTTTTACCCTCCACGCTGCCCTCTAATACGAAATTGGTGATCCCTTGATGCCTCAGAACATGTCCTACCAATCCATCCCTTCTTCTAGTCAAGTTGTGCCTCAAACTCCTCTTCTCCCCAATTCTATTCAATACCTCCTCATTTGTCATGTGATTTACCAATCTAATCTTCAGCATTCATTTCGAAAGCTTCTATTCTCTTCTTGTCCAAACTATTTATCGACCATGTTTCACTTCCATACATGGCTACACCCTTTACAAATACTTTTAGAAAAGACTTCATGACACTTAAATCTATACTCGATGTTAACAAATTTCTCTTTTTTAGAAACGATTTCCTTGCCATTGCCAGTCCACATTTTATATCCTCTCTACTTCGACCATCATCAGTTATTTTGCTCCCCAAATAGCATAACTCCTTTACTACTTTAAGCGTCTCATTTCCTAATCTCTCAGCATCACCCGACTTAATTCGACTACATTCCATTATCCTAGTTTTCTTTTGTTGATATTCATCTTATATCCTCCTTCCAAGACACTGTCCATCTCGTTCAACTGTTCTTCCAAGTCTGAATTTTTCTTTTGTTTCCTTTACTGCTTGCTCAATATACAGATTGAATAACATTGGGGAGAGGCCACAACCCTGTCTCACTCCCTTCCCAACCACTGCTTCCCTGTCATGTCCCTCGACTCTTATAACTGCCATCTGGTTTCTGTACAAATTGTAAATAACCTTTCGCTCCCCGTATTTCACCCTGCCACCATCAGAATTTGAAAGAGAGTATTCCAGTCAACATTGTCGAAAACTTTCTCTAAGTCTACAAACGCTAGAAACGTAGGTTTGCCTTTCCTTAATCTATTTTCTAAGATAAGTCGTAGGGTCAGTATTGCCTCACGTGTTCGAATATTTCTACGGAATCCAAACTGATCTTCCCCGAGGTCGGCTTCTACCAGTTTTTCCATTCGTCTGTAAAGAATTCGCGTTAGTATTTTGCAGCTATGACTTATTAAATTCATATTTCGGTAATTTTCACATCTGTCAACACATTTGGTGGAAACTGGAGGCAACGAACGCAGTTTCAAAATATCTTTTGATAAGCTAACACAAATTGGTAAATTTTAGTAGTGTTCTGAACAGTGAGCATTTATTTCGTAGAAACCCTTTTGGTAGGTAGCTTCCATTCGATGACATCAACTCACCTTCCAGGTATTGAAACACTGTGGAACGGGAACTTTTAGGATAAGTTCACTTATTACTTAAACGACTTCTTTACGTAGTAAGATGTCCATCTGTCAAATGACGAAGATGCAATATCTTCAACAGAACAAAGACTAACGTAACAGTCTGCAAACATGGAACCTACAGATTAGCCAGTCTTGAGGTGCTGCTGAGTGCCTACGATGTCCTCCTTTGGCATGGATAACAGCGGCGACCATAGTGGCATGGAAGCAATGAAGGTCGTTGGAGGGAACTTCACCACATCTTCGCGTGCGCACACGTACACACACACACACACACACACACACACACACACATACACACGTACATACGCCACGTCACCAAATTTCCGTAAATTCGGGGGGAGTGGGCGATAAACACTGACACCACGTTCAATCACATCCCGGATTTGTTCGATCAGGTTCACACCTGGTGAGTTGGGAAGTAAACACATCGACTGTCACTCGCCACTGTGTTCCTCGACCCATTCTATAGCACACCTGGCCTTGTGACACGGCTTTAGCTTACTGAAAAATGTCACTGCCGTCGGGAAACGTGAGCGTCATGAACGGGTGTACGTGGTCTCCAGCCAATGTACGATACTTCTTGGCCGTCATACTCCTTTTGACTCGTGGCTGCCCATGTGAATATTCTCCAGAGGCAGCCACCGCCAGCTAGTCTCCACCTTGCAATATAGGTTTCAAGAAGCTGTTTCCCTGGAAGACGACAGATTCGCACCCTTCCATCGGCATGATGAAGAAGGTATCGAGATTCATCGGGTCATGCAGCGCTCTGCCACTGCACTAACATCCTGTGCAGATGGTCACGTGTCCATTTCAGTCGTAGTTGCCAATGTCGTAGTGTTAACATTGGCACACATATGTGTCGTAGGCTGCAGAGGTCCATCGTTAGGAGTGTTCAATGTACTTTGCGTATAAAAACACTTGTGCTCCGCCCAGCATTAAAGTCTGTTGTTGGTTCCTCCACAGTCTGCCTTCTGTCCTGTTTTACCGGTCTGTCCAACCTATGACGCCAGACATCTCTAATGAGGAGTGGATGCCCAACCCAACGACTTCTGGAAAGGTTTACCTTGGTTTCGTCACGTGCTGAAGACACCTTAGCACTTCTCGAACACCCGACAAGCAGAGCAATTTCGGAAATACTTACGTTGAGCGTCCAGCTGAAACCACGTCCAGACGTAATGAGACTGGGTGGCCACCCCTCATTACGAAAGTCGGACGTCGTAGGCTGGGCGGACTGGTAAAACAGAACAGGCTGCGAATAGTGGAGGAACTATCATCAGACTTCAATGCTGTGCAGAGTACAAGTGTGTCTAAACATACAGTGCACTGAACACTCCGAACCGCGGACTCAGAACGACACAGTTACGCCGGCCGGTGTGGCCAAGCGGTTCTAGGCGCTTCAGTCGGGAACCGCGCGACCGCTACGGTCGAAGGTTCGAATGCTGCCTCGGCCATGGATGTGTGTGATGTCCTTAGTTTAGTTAGGTTTAAGTAGTTCTACGTTCTAGGGGACTGATGACCTCAGATGTTAAGTCCGATAGTGCTCAGAGCCATTTGAACCATTTTTGACATTGTTACGTCCCTATGACCAAAAGGGTCGCTGTTTGTGTAGTTTTTGGTAATACCGAATTGCGTACTTTATCATTCATCTCTGTAACTTTTCGAAAAATGCTATAAATCTATTTTAATAATGAATCGCCATTTACAGAAACTACAAAATCCTCGTGTTCTGTTTCCTTGTACTGTCGGCACAGATTCAGTAACGTGTCGGAAGTAAGTGTGTGTGTGTGTGTGTGTGTGTGTGTGTTTAACGTAATTATTGCACTGTAGGAGACCCCCCCCCCACCCTTCTTAAAGCAAATGCATAGAGCTAATTTCTGATATCTAGTCTGAACCACAAGGAAAGTGGGCCAATGAGCATGGAGGATTTGAACATTCGAAATTTATTGTGAGTAGTGAATATAGAATAGATATGAGCATTCAAAAGGTGGGAAGAAACATTCTATAACTTAAGAGCTCACGCAGTCCAGAGATAAAAAGAAGGAAGTTTAAGTACGCAAAGGCTATGGAACAAAGCACGCATGAACTACAAAGGAAAACAACAGAACGTGTGCACAAGCAGAGCAGAAGTTGAGGGAGGATAACGCTTCAGAAGAATGATGAACGATCGTTTCATTAGGTATATGCTTGTTTCGTCTATGAGTAACTGATGAAAGTCAGTTTCCCAGCATCAGTGCTGTAAATTATACACGTGATCTTCCGATCTGCATTTCGACGTAACATTGTGCCTGTTTTCGCTAAAGGTTGTCCGTATGATATCCCATGCTGACATGACGCATGGCCGCGCGGGGTAGCCGCGTGGTCTAGGACGGCTTGCCACGCACCTCCCTTAGGCATGGGCGTGTGTGCTGGCCTTAGTGCAAGTTAGTTTAAGTTAGAGTAAGTAGTGTGTAAGCCTAGGGACCGTTTCCTCAGCAGTTTGGTCCCATGGAACTTATTACAAATTTCCAATTTTCCATGACGCACGACTTGCGCACCTACCTGACTCTGCTTGCTTGTCGAACGGTTCTCCGTGTACTCGCTAGCATCTTAGGACAACCGGTTTTCCGCTAAGTGCAGCCATTACAACTGAGGGGCTCTTGCAGTCATTCCGGCTAGCTGTGGCTACTCCCCGCCGTTGAATGCTACCACTGGCCTAAATTCCCCTTAGCGAGAGAAATCGCTCGCTACCAATTAAGTGTGAAACAAGACGGCAAGACGCTAAACATCGCAGAAGTCTGGCTTCATTATTTGGTCTCTCACTTATAATCTGTAACCAACACTGTCGACTGTCAGAGAACGCAGTACCGTCTTTCGTGACAACTACAGTTGACGAAGTATGTACGAAACAGTTCAAATAGGGTATGAGCCATATCGTACTGAACGCCAAAGCAAGGCGAATCCTCCCTAATCCGTATACGTAACAACTTTATTTTTAATTGCTTTTATCGAAACAGTAACTTCGTGCTGAAAGAAAATGTGCAAAAAGTTGCACTAATCCGACGTTTGTGGATAGCGGAGAATTTTCTAGCTGGGTTTCATCTTAGGTTCACAATTATTTCGCTGTCACGTAAATGAATTTTCAATTAGTACACAGTAAATGAAATTAATTCTTCCTTGATACGAGATGAGTATTTAGAACACAGTCGATTCCCATAGACATCTATAGCCAGAAGATATTACAAATAACGTCCTCCGAATGATTGATTTTCTACATATTTCGTCTCCTGTATTGTCAAAAACACAAGGCATAGGAAGTTTTGCTCATGTCTCTTATACTGGCGCAAGCGTTTCACGGTGCTTCTGTGCCAAGTGAAGCCAAGTATCACTGTTTCGCTTGGTGACTCAGCTGAACTCACGCTTGGCTTGTGAACGATTTCATTTCCTATATTTCTCTGAAACCCAGACTTGTCCTCCCAAAAGTGGGCTTCATCCCATTCTTCTGTGAAAGTTTGTCATTTTGCAACCATCGCTGATGGTCTGGGAGTCTTCATACCTGTTAGCACCAGCATTCTTTGGAATTGGACTTACTGCTTTCTTCCTGAAGTGTTATGGTGTTTCGCCTATCTTACATATCTTGTACGACAGTTGGAATAACTATGTCGTTTGGTTCTCCCAACGATATCAATAATTCTGAAGGAGTACCATCTACTTCAGGGATCTTGTTTCCACTTTGGTCTTTCAGTGCTCTGTCACGTTTTTCTCACAATGTCGTCTCCCAGCTCATCATCATTTAATCCTCCTCCCCTTGTATAATATTGCCTTAAACTTCATTTCCTTTGTATATGCCTTCAGTATATTTTTGCACTTTTCAGCCTTCCCTTCTTTGCTTAGTACTGGCTTGCTATCTGAACTTCTGATTGATGTAGCTGCTTCTCTTTTCTCGAAAAGCCTTTTTAATTTTCCTGTAGGCAGGATATTTCACCAATGAAATATCTCCTAACTTATCTAGGTATTTCCATTATCCCTTGTCTTTCTTCCTGTGAGACGTCTGCTGCTTTCCTATTTCCTTTCTCAAAGCTACCCATTAGTCTTGTACTCATTCTTTTCCTCTGTTCGAAGCCAACGTTGCCTAATGCTCCGTCTGAAATTCACAACTTCCGGTTTCTTCGATTTATACAGGTCCTAACTCCTACTTTTACGCAGTTTCTTCAGTTTCAGTCTGCTATTAATAACAAATACATTATGATCATAGGCAGCATATGCTCCTGGAAATATTGTACGCTTAAAAATCTGCATTGAAAATGTCTTACCTCTTTACAATCAGTGTCTCTAGTTCTCATCTACCTATACAACCTTCATTCATAATTCTTAAAGAAAGAGTTACCAAAATTCTACTTGGTAGCTTCCTTTTTCATTGCTTCGCCTCAGCCCATGTTATGCTACAGACTTCCAGTCACCCACCACGATTAAATTTTGCTCTCCTTTGGCTATCGGAGTAGTTGTGGTAGTGGTGATGTGGAGTGGGTGCGCTCCATTTATTTTCGCATCTGTACTGGGAAAGGTGTGATCTATCACGCGACATAGTAACTAATTCAGGAGGGTAGTTTTGCTGCTAGAAGTTTTTTCGCGATAGACATGAACTGGAAATTTGGAAACGGGAACTCTTGTAATACGAAGTCGTTTAATGCGTTGTTGTGGACTCGGTGTATCGTATCGCGTATCGATACTACACTACTGGTGTATCATAGGTGACAACAGAATTGAAGGTTTCCGTACAACACAGATAGCTTTTTTTATGTCCAACGTTTAGGCCGGAGGTCTGTGGGACTGCGGCCGTTCACCATTTTAAGAAAGTGAAGAACCTACAGCCGTCTAAGATGTCATTTATTTCGTAGCCTTCAGACTGGAAGGTCATTCAAATCTGCTAACAGCACTGAGGCATATAACAAGAATCAAACAGCCGAAGGGAAAATCTATAACGTTGTTCGTAGATTGTGTTCAACTGGGATTGAAGAACCTGGCTACTGACCTTCATCTTCTGGAGCACTAAGCGCTTAAAATTCCTCATAGTAGAAATGTAGAATACGGTACTGAGGAACTGAGTAAGCAGTTCATTATATCGCATGGCAGAGTAGGACTTGTCCCTCAGAACGATGGCCACACTGCTGTTTTCATATATCTCACCTGTAGACGGACACAAGTTGCTTAAAAACAGCCCAGCTAAACTACGTGAAAAATAAGGATGTGATGCGTGAAATAGGCAAAACAGCCTTGAAAATGACATTAGATTCTATGCTTACAGAAACCACACGCAAAAAGTGAAAAAAATTCCTGGAATCGCGGTTGCAGCTCAGGTCATCACACATTTTCAAAAAAAGATCATAGTCATGCGTTTTATAGCAAGAAAATCAGAGCTGTGAAAATAACACGTGACTTTTGTTGAGATTCTGACGGCCACGGGAAGTTCGATTTTTGATTTCCTGTTCAGTGACACCATAGATGAGCACGTTGTACAATTAAAAGACATCAGTCACCTTGGCCAAAAGGAATCACTACTCTATACAATGGACAAGAACGCTAATACACGTTATGGTTCACCTCAGTGCAGGACAAAAGAGGCATCATACTTCTGGAAGCCATAATGGAATTAAACAGGGAAATAGCGAAGTGGAAATCCACCCACATATGAAGGGAGAGTTGGTGTGCAGTCCAATATAGACATCATAATAGTTCAAGAAAATGCGGTTGAAAAGTTAAGAAATTGAAGAGCTGCAGGAGGCATCAACACGAGTGACCACAAAGTTATAATTTTCACAGTTTACTCCTGCAAAAACGAGCTCAATAATGACGCCGCGTTAAACAGGTCAAAGCGCTTTGCAATTATTGAAACCATCTGAGGAATGTTTTGCGCTGTCTGACCCGGTAGAAGTACATGACAACGTAGACACAAAAGCCCAAGAACTCGTCACGGCAGTAAAAGAGGCGACAAAAGGTTCAGTACCAGTCATACCACAAACGGGCCCATGTGCCATGGAACGAGAATTCAGGTCAAGATGATTCCACCATAAAGGCCGCTCTGCGGCAGAAAGATCTCGCAGACTGGGCACATATAGGAACCTTAAACAGAAAGACCCCTGCGACAAGCAAAAACAGGCTGGAACCGATTAGTGGCACAAAACTTACATCTTGATCCATGGGGTACGCAGTATGAAATGGTCTATCAAAAGATAAAAATCTCTGACAGTGTTACCAACTGTAAAACGAGCAGACGACGGCATGACAGAAAACTAGCAGCAAATCTGCACATTTTCTGATCGACAGACATTCCAGACGACACTGCAGAGGACAAATTTGATGAGCAAAGAGAGCTGTAGAACAATAGTTGGTAGCACCTATTTTGGAAAAGGGTAGTTTGTCCGTTTTCGGAATAGGTGAGGATAGACATCTTGAAACAACGGAATAAATCACCTGACCCTGAAGCATCCCTGTTGAAGTTCTACAAGACCTCCGAATGCTTAAAAGTCTATATTTATGCCAAGAAGACAACTCGTGATTGTTACAGGGAAGAATACCAGATACATAAGAAAAGCAAATGAGTTTATTTTGAAAAAGGGTGAGGACAAGGATCCCCTAGCTTCGGAGACCTGCAGACCGGACGGCCTTCTCGACAACTTAGAGAAAGTTCTGGAGAAGCTGCTACACGGAAGACTATAGGAGAAAAAAAGTCTTTATGGAATGAACTCGAAACAGTATGGTACCAGGAGCGGGAAATGCACTGAGGACGCTTTAATTGAGGTAATAAGACTTGGGAAAAACGATCCGCATAAACATTTTATAGCCGTAATGTTGCACATCGCCGTTTCAGTCGACTACTTATGGTGGCCAGCACTTTGTTACCGTCTGAGAGACATGGACTGCCCACGAGCGTTATACAACTGCCTTTAGAACTATCATTGTGAAAATAGAGAAGCAACACTGTCGTGCCCAGGGGAGACACGACCCAAAGAAATTTCAAAAAGCTGCCCTCAAGGATCCATAAGGTCTCTGTTTTCTGGGATCTGGTACTCGACCCGGTATTAGGAAAGTTGCAGGATAATGAACAGGTCGTAGGAGTAATGGCGTATGCCGACTACCTGATTATCCTAGTGAAGCAGAGTACTTTGAAGTGCACAGGAGTGTTTTCTAGGCTAGGCAGTAGATCGAGGTGCCGCGCGAGATTAGCCGAGCGGTCTGAGGCGCTCCAGTCATGGCCTGTGCGGTTGATCCCGGCGGAGGTTCGAGTCCTCCCTCGGGCATGGGTGTGTGTGTTTGTCCTTAGGATAATTTAGGTTAAGTTGTGTGTAAGCTTAGGGAATGATGAGCTTAGCAGTTAAGTCCCATAAGATTTCACCTACATTTGGACATTTGAAGTAGTTCGACGTGCTCTGATGAAAGGTGATCAGAATAAAGACGCTTCGACTGTCACAAGTTTATCGTTAAAGTGTCGAAGTATTCGTAATAAAGTTCCCGAATTTACTGCCGTCCAGGAAAGCTCTCGCACCCAAATTATTCTTGGGACCGAGAGCTCGCTCAAACCCGAAGTGGGAAGCGCTGAGATATTTAGTGACATGTGGACTCTATACCGGAAAGACAGAGGCCATAGGAGGGGGAGTGTCCATTGCAGGTGATAAAAATAGTCTCTCTATTGAGGTCAAACTTGAGTGTGCTAATGAAGTCATCTGGTCGCGTATAACAGGTGTAGGTGAAACCAAGTTAATTGCTAGATGTTTTTACCGGCCACCCGACTCTGTTGTGACAGTTCTAGAATCATTCAAAGAAAGTCTACACACGTAGATACTCTGATCACCTATCTAGTAAAAGACTGGGATGTCTATGGATTCAGTGCTAGAGGCGGGGGGGGGGGGGGGGGGGGGGGAGCTAGCACGGGAGCCCACATGGAAGTATCTTAGACCTTTTAGCTAGAAATGGGTCGGACGTTATCGACAATGTCAGTATAGAAACGAGGATTAGCGATCATGATGTCGTTGTAGCAACTATGTTTACGAAAGTTAATAAATCAGTCGAGAAGGGTAGGAGAGCAGATAAACAGTTATTAATATCTCATTTAGACAGTGATTTGGCATCATTTAGGTGATGGATGTAGATGAATTATGGGCAAAGCTTAAGCAGATTGTGAATTGTGGTCTTGGGGGTTATCTGCCTAGTAAGTGGCTAAAGGCTCGAAAAGATCCACCATGGCTTAATAACGAAATTCGGCGCATGCTGAGAAAGCAGAGGATGTTGCACTCCCGGTTAAAAAGAGAACACATAAATGACTGCAAGCGGAAGTTGGTAGAGATTCGTACGTCTGTGAAAAGGTCTATGCGCGAAGCGTACAACTACTGCCACCGTCACACTTTAGAAAACGTCTAGCAAAGAACTCGAGAAAATTCTGGTCGTATGTAAAATCGCTAAACCCTTCTAAGGCTTCCATTCAGTTCATTGTTGATCAGACTGGTGTGGCATTTGAAGACAGCAAAACGAAAGTTGACGTTTTAAATATCATTTTCAGGAAATCGTTCACACGGGAGAATCGTACAAACATATCTCATTTGACAGTCGGAGAGACTCCTTTAGGGATGACACAGTAATAATCCTACTTGGCACACAGAAACAGCTGAAAGATTTGAAAGCAAATAAATCACCGAGTCCGGATGGAATCATAGTTTGATTTTACAAAGGATACTCTCCGGCACTGGCCCCTTACCTAGCTTGCATTTATCGTGAATCTCTCGCCCAGTGCAAAGTCTCAAGCGGCTCGTAAACAGCGCAGGTGACTCCAGTAAATAAGAGAGGTAAGAGAACGGACTTGCAAAATTACCGACCAATATCCCTAACTTCTGTTTGTTGCAGAATCTTTCAACGTACTCTCAGTTCGATTATAATAAACTTTCTTGAGACTACATCTACATCTATCTACGAGCCACCTTACGGTGTGTGGCGGAGGGTACTTATTGTACCACTATCTGATCCCCCCTTCCCTGTTCCATTCACGAATTGTGCGTGGGAAGAACGACTGCTTGTAAGTCTCCGTATTTGCTCTAATTTCTCGGATCTTTTCGTTGTGATCATTACGCGAGATATATGTGGGCGGTAGTAATATGTTGCCCATCTCTTCCCGGAATGTGCTCTCTCGTAATTTCGATAATAAACCTCTCCGTATTGCGTAACGCCTTTCTTGAAGTGTCCGCCACTGGAGCTTGTTCAGCATCTCCGTAACGCTCTCGCGCTGACTAAATGTCCCCATGACGAATCGCGCTGCTTTTCGCTGGATCATGTCTATCTCTTCTATTAATCCAACCTGGTAAGGGTCCCATACTGATGAGCAATACTCAAGAATCGGACGAACAAGCGTTTTGTAAGCTACTTCTTTCGTCGATGAGTCACATTTTCTTAGAATTCTTCCTATGAATCTCAACCTGGCGCCTGCTTTTCCCACTATTTGTTTTATGTGATCATTCCACTTCAGATCGCTCCGGATAGTAACTCCTAAGTATTTTACGGTCGTTACCGCTTCCAATGATTTACCACCTATGGCATAATCGTACTGGAATGGATTTCTGCCCCTATGTATGCGCATTATATTACATTTATCTACGTTTAGGGAAAGCTGCCAGCTGTCGCACCATGCATTAATCCTCTGCAGGTCCTCCTGGAGTACGTACGAGTCTTCTGATGTTGCTACTTTCTTGTAGACAACCGTGTCATCTGCAAATAGCCTCACGGAGCTACCGATGTTGTCAACTAAGTCATTTATGTAGATTGTAAACAATAAAGGTCCTATCACGCTTCCCTGCGGTACTCCCGAAATTACCTCTACATCTGCAGATTTTGAACCGTTAAGAATGACATGTTGTGTTCTTTCTTCTAGGAAATCCTGAATCCAATCACAAACCTGGTCCGATATTCCGTAAGCTCGTATTTTTTTCACTAAACGTAAGTGCGGAACCGTATCAAATGCCTTCCTGAAGTCCAGGAATACGGCATCAATCTGCTCGCCAGTGTCTACGGCACTGTGAATTTCTTGGGCAAATAGGGCGAGCTGAGTTTCACATGATCTCTGTTTGCGGAATCCATGTTGGTTATGATGAAGGAGATTTGTATTATTTAAGAACGTCATAATACGAGAACACAAAACATGTTCCATTATTCTACAACAGATTGACGTAAGCGAAATAGGCCTATAATTATTCGTATCTGATTTATGACCCTTCTTGAAAATGGGAACGACCTGCGCTTTCTTCCAGTCGCTAGGTACTTTACGTTCTTCCAGCGATCTACGATAAATTGCTGATAGAAAGGGGGCAAGTTCTTTAGCATAATCACTGTAGAATCTTAAGGGTATCTCGTCTGGTCCGGATGCTTTTCCGCTACTAAGTGATAGCAGTTGTTTTTCAATTCCGATATCGTTTATTTCAATATTTTCCATTTTGGCGTCCGTGCGACGGCTGAAGTCAGGGACCGTGTTACGATTTTCCGCAGTGAAACAGTTTCGGAACACTGAATTCAGTATTTCTGCCTTTCTTCGGTCGTCCTCTGTTTCGGTGCCATCGTGGTCAACGAGTGACTGAATAGGGGATTTAGATCCGCTTACCGATTTTACATATGACCAAAACTTTTTAGGGTTCTTGTTTAGATTGTTTGCCAATGTTTTATGTTCGAATTCGTTGAATGCTTCTCTCATTGCTCTCTTTACGCTCTTTTCCGCTTCGTTCAGCTTTTCCTTATCAGCTATGATTCGACTACTCTTAAACCTATGATGAAGCTTTCTTTGTTTCCGTAGTACCTTTCGTACATGATTGTTATACCACGGTGGATCTTTCCCCTCGCTTTGGACCTTAGTCGGTACGAACTTATCTAAGGCGTACTGGACGATGTTTCTGAATTTTTTCCATTTTTGTTCCACATCCTCTTCCTCAGAAATGAACGTTTGATGGTGGTCACTCAGATATTCTGCGATTTGTGCCCTATCACTCTTGTTAAGCAAATATATTTTCCTTCCTTTCTTGGCATTTCTTATTACACTTGTAGTCATTGATGCAACCACTGACTTATGATCACTGATACCCTCTTCTACATTCACGGAGTCGAAAAGTTCCGGTCTATTTGTTGCTATGAGGTCTAAAACGTTAGCTTCACGAGTTGGTTCTCTAACTATCTGCTCGAAGTAATTCTCGGACAAGGCAGTCAGGATAATGTCACAAGAGTCTCTGTCCCTGGCTCCAGTTCTGATTGTGTGACTATCCCATTCTATACCTGGTAGATTGAAGTCTCCCCCTATTACAATAGTATGATCACGAAACTTCTTCACGACGTTCTGCAGGTTCTCTCTGAGGCGCTCAACTACTACGGTTGCTGATGCAGGTGGTCTATAGAAGCATCCGACTATCATATCTGACCCACCTTTGATACTTAACTTAACCCAGATTATTTCACATTCGCATTCGCTAATAACTTCACTGGATATTATTGAATTCTTTACTGCTATAAATACTCCTCCACCATTGGCGTTTATCCTATCCTTGCGGTATATATTCCATTCTGTGTCTAGGATTTCGTTACTGTTCACTTCCGGTTTTAACCAACTTTCCGTTCCTAATACTATATGCGCACTATTTCCTTCAATAAGAGATACTAATTCAGGAACCTTGCCCTGGATACTCCTGCAGTTTACCAATATTACGTTAACTTTTCCTGTTTTTGGTCTCTGAGGACGGACGTTCTTTATCAACGATGATAATGTCCTCTCTGGTAAGCCGTCAGGTATTTTATCGTTTCGCCCAAGGGGGGGTCCCTCTAACCTAAAAAACCCCCGTGTGCACGCCACACGTACTCTGCTACCCTAGTAGCTGCTTCCGGTGTGTAGTGCACGCCTGACCTGTCTAGAGGGGCCCTACAGTTCTCCACCCAATAACGGAGGTCGATGAATTTGCAACCATTATAGTCGCAGAGTCGTCTGAGCCTCTGGTTTAGACCCTCCACACGGCTCCAAACCAGAGGACCGCGATCGACTCTGGGCACTATGCTGCAGATATTAAGCTCAGCTTGCACTCCGCGTGCGATGCTGGTTGTCTTCACCAAATCAGCCAGCCGCCGGAAGGAACCAAGGATGGCCTCAGAACCCAAGCGGCAGGCGTCATTCGTTCCGACATGTGCTACTATCTGCAGCCGGTCACACCCAGTGCGTTCAATAGCTGCCGGAAGGGCCTCCTCCACATTACGGACGAGACCCCCCGGCAAGCACACCGAGTGCACACTGGCATTCTTCCCCGACCTACCCGCTATTTTCCTGAGGAGCTCCATAACCCGCCTAACGTTGGAGCTCCCTATAACTAATAGGCCCGCCCTCTGTGACTGTCGGGACCTTGCCGGAGAATCGGTCACTGGACCAACAGGCGAGGCATCCTGTGGTGGCTCGGAAACGATGTCATCACCACTAGGAAGCACCCCGTACCTGTTGGAAAGGGGTAAGGCAGCTGCCACGCGGCCAGATCCCACCTTTGCCTTTCGGCCAGGCACGCGCGAGCCCACCACTGTCCGCCATTCACCCTGGAGTGATGGCTGACCGGTAAGATGCTCACTGCCGGAAGACGCAGCGACATCAGGGGTTCCATGTGATTCCAAGGCCACCGAAGTAGGCATAGGTCTCACCACAGTTGCCCCAACGCCACTACGAGCCGACGCCTGCGCCTCGAGCTCGATGAGCCTAACAGACAAAGCCTCCACCTGCCCCCGAAGAGTGGCCAATTCTCCTTGCGTCCGCTCACAACAACCACAGTCCCTACACATGACTATGTTTACCCTACTCTATACGGTGACAAATTCCCAAGATAATCTTCTGATGAGCTACTCTGATAATCAAGAAACACTCACTGAAATACGAGACGCGAAAACTACGCTAGGTTTTCCCAGAAAAACTATTTAAAAGCTAAGCGCAGCAAATAAGTACAAAAACGCTTTATACAAACAGTACTCGCTGCTGCTGGTGCTCTCGCTCTGGCTGTCACAAGACAACTGCTGATTCAAGTGACTAGTGGCTAACGGCCGCGAAACAAACAAAAGACGGTTTTAGGGCGCTTTCTGTTCTAAACGATCAAGGAAACACTAAGAAATCTAACACGAAAACTACGTAAAGTTTTATCAAGAACTGTTAGTTACTATGCAGAGCAGATAAACACAAATAGAATCCCTTCCTTAGTGGATGGTCGTAAACAAAATGCAAAATAAACGCTTTATACAAACAGTTCTCGCTGCTGCTGGTGCTCTCGCTCTGGCTGTCACAAGACAGTATGTCCACGAACCAGCATGGTTTTAGAAAGCATTGCTCATGCAAATCTCAGCTTGATTCTCGCATGGTATACTGAGAACCATGGATGAAGGGCAACAGGCAGGTTCCATATTTCTAGATTTCCGGAAAGCGTTTGACACGGTGCCCCGCTGCACGCTGTTAACGAAGGTACGAGCATATGGAATAATTCACAGATACATGAGTGGCTCGAAGACTTCTGAAATAATAGAACCCAATATACTGTCTTTTCGTCAGGAGTGTGCCAAGGAAGTGTGATAGGACGTCCGCTGTTCTCCATACACGCAAATGATTTTGCAGATAGGGTGGACTGCAATCTACGGTTGTTTGGTGATGATGCCGTGGTGTACCATCAAGTGCTGGGGTTGAGTGACTGTAGGAAGATACAAGACGATTTAGATAAAATTCCCAGTTGGTGTGATGAATGGCTTCTAGCCCTCAATGTGTAAGTGTGTAAGTCTCTGCGGATGAGTAGGAAGATCAGACCTGAAATGTTCGGGAACAGTATTACTGGCGTCCTCCTTGACACAGTAAAGTCGTTTAAATATCTGGGCATAACGTTGCAAAGCGATATGAGGTGGAACTAGCATTTGAGAACTGTAGTAGGGAAGACGAATGGTTGCCTTCGGTTTATTGGCAGAATTTTAGGAAAGAATGATTCACATGTAAAGGAGACAGCATATAGAACGCCGGTGAGAGCTATTCTTCAGTACTACTACAGTGTTTGGGATCCGATTGAAGGAAGACATCGAAGAAATCCAAAGGGATGCTGCTAGATTGTTACCGGCAGGTTCGAACAACACGTGAGCGTAAACGGAGATGCTTCGGGAACTCAAATGGGAATCCCTGGAGGGAAGGCGACGTTCTTTCAGAGGAACACTGTTGAGAAAAATTAGAGAACCGGCATTTGAAGCTGACTGCCGAGCTATTCTACTGCCACCAAAATACATTACGCGTATGTACCTCGAAGATATACGAGAAATTAGGGCTCATACGGAGGCGCTGACATAGTTATTTTTTTCTCACTCGATTTGCGAGGAACCGAAACAGAATGATAGTTAGTGGTACAGGGTACCCTCCGCCACGCACCGCACGGTGGCTTGCGATGTAGTGATGTAGATGAAGGAAAACTCCAGAAGCAACCTCGAAGATGGATGTAACACAGTCCTTCAACAGTTAAATCAGTGACGTCAAGGAGATATTGTCTGTACCTCCTGAAAAGCCTAAGAATATGTTAAAGTGAGTCTTTTAAGAGACCCCGATCATAACATAAAGAGAAAGTCCGCACCAGATGGTTCGGTGTCGCCTTGGACGAAAGAAAAAACTATGGTGAGCATATTGAAGAAATGAGCAAGACAGCCAGGAACATAACGAACAAAATTATTACTCTCGCCACATAAGGTTATAAGCTGGCAATGAAAAAAAATAAGAACGTGTCATAAAACTGTCTTAACCACGATCGTAGAATACTGCGTGAGTGCGCAGGCACCAGCACGGATAGCAAACAGGCTGCAACGTGGAACACTCCTTCGGTTGACGAGAGGTTTTGGCACTGTCAGTTAAGGCTTTGCATATAATACTTGGAATATATCCACAGATACGGATAAAGCGGCGGTGTACTGGCTGAAGGAAAGAACAGTATCATAAAATTCTAAATTAAAAATGAATACGAGCTATAAGCTAGCTATATACTATCGGATTCCAGAATGAAATTTCCACTCTGCAGCGAGTGTGCGCTGATCTGAAACTTCCTGGCAGATTAAAACTGTGTGCCGGACAGGGACTCGAACTCGGGACCTTTGCCTTTCGCGGGCAAGTGCTCTACCATCTTTTTTTTTATCTCATTTGGTTCTTGACTGTTCGTTCTATTTACGTCCCATGACGCTTGTTCAAGTTCATCGTCGTTCCATTAACTCAGCTTTTTATTGCAGGTGGCGGCTAATCCTCTGACCGAACACACTGAGCTACCGTGCCTGCGACCATCTGAGCTACCCAAGCACGGCTCAGGACCCGTTCTCTCAGCTTTAATTCCGCAAGTACCTCGTCTCCTACCTTCCAAACATAGAAGCTCTCCTCCAGACCTCGCAGAACTAACACTCATAGGAGAAAGGATATTGCCAGGAAGTTTCATATCAGCGCACACTCCGCTGCAGAGTGGAAATTCCATTCTGGTAAATCCCCCAGGCTGCGGCTAAGCCATGTCTCTGCAATATCCTTTCTTCCAGGAGTGCTAGTTATGAGAGGTCTGCAGGAGAGCTTCTGTGAAGTTTGGAAGGCAGGAGACGAGATGGGAGACGAGGTACTGGCCCAATTAAAGCTGTAAGGACGGGTCGTGAGTCGTGCTTGGGTAGCTCAGATAGTAGAGCAAATGCCCGCGAAAGGCAAAGGTCCCGATTTCGAGTCTCCGTCCGGCACACAGTTTTAATTTGCCAGGAAGTTACACAATCAGATTCTCCACGTATGGCAGAAAGGATAGGATGACGTACAAACAGCGAGGCGCATCTGTGGTTTTCTGCCATATATAAAACAGTCTGGGAAAGGAGGACCTGAAACCCTCAAGAGGCCTGATAATCTCCCTGACTGGTAATGGGCCCTTCGTCGCCTACTGGCATAGACAGACCTCTGAGTGTGCCTGTGGTGCAGAAGGTATGCACCTTCGACGTCCGCTGTATATCGATGTTGCTGTTACTGATCGGCCGGCCGGTGTGGCCGTGCGGTTCTAAGCGCTACAGTTTGGAACCGCGTGACCGCTACGGTCGCAGGTTCGAATCCTGCCTCGGGCATGGATGTGTGTGTTAGTTAGGTTTAAGCAGTTTTAAGTTCTAGGGGACTGATGACTTCATTAGTTAAGTCCCATAGTGCTCAGAGCCATTTTTTGTTACTGATCGGTAGCAGCTGAATCGGCACGGAAGACTCAGTGTCAAGGACGAAATGTATTGAGACAGAATGGCAGTTCTTGGACAACCACAGCCGACGCCATTTTAAGAAAGTATTGGTTATCGATTTACGTTACCAATCAACCCGGCCTACTGCACTAAGAGAGGTTGAGATAGATCGAGAAGCAACTCAGTGAAGGCAGCTTAGGTCAACAGTTGTGGCAGAACTGCCAGCACAACATGCATGGCCGTGTCTCGCTGCCCAAGGAGCTAGAAGCGGGGTTACAGGGGTCGGCGTGTGGCTGCGCTCTTTACCAGCAACAACGATGCTCTCTCTGAACAGAGGAATCTTTCTCTGCAACCAAGGAACCAAGAAACAATAGAAGAGTCATATGCATCCACGACATCTCTACAGCGCCCAAGGAATCGGCAGGACATTCATTGGCCCAGGAAGCGATGGAGTGCATTGTGGATTGTGACAGACCAGAAATGATGCTACGATAATAATAGTAGACATAGATTATGTAATATGTGTGGTTTTTATTTATAGTAGAATTTGTTTAATTATTAATAGTAAGAGTAGTAGTAGTGTGGTATGTTCGGTGATCGGAGGTAGTATTGTGTAGAATAAAACTAATAATGTATATTGCCTAACGTGTAAGAATCAGTACAGCCTATGTTTAAATTACAGGTAACAGGCTACAGTGGAATAAATACATATCTGAATACTGCCATTTGTCTCCTCATACATTCTTCAGATCTCTTCATCTGCTGAGTTAGTTGGCATATAAACTTGTGTTATAGTGGTGTGTGTTGGCTGATGTATATCTTGACTACGATACTGCTTTCGCTAGGCTGTTCATGATAGTTTACCTCTGTTCTGTTTTGTTACTCAATTTTTAGGCCTACGTATCTGCTTTTGTGTTTATAATCTCATACTGAAATGATAATAAGTTCTTCCTACGACCGCTCTTTACTAATTGCTCCTATATCTATGTTCAACATATCCATTTCCCTCTTTAAATTCTCTGATATATCTTCCCGAGTAAAGGACCTAACATTCCACGCTCAGGACGTGCGTATCTAAAAACATCTATCCATTTAGAGGAACATTCTTGCTTTCCAAGTTGTAGAACGCACATCGGAGGACACAACATTTAAGCACCGTCAGATATCATAAATTTTAGTCTCGATTGTAGTTTTGACACTTGCTCATGTGGATATTGGAGTCATAGTGAGATTTTTTTCTGATATAAAGACGCAAGTCAGATACTTCGTCTTTGATGTTAGTAGGCTTGAACAGAGGCAAAATTTAATTACCGTTCCATACGGCAATCTGAATCACTCTTAGAACTTCGCGGTCACCACCAGTACAGTATACGAGAGGGCAAGAATTTGGAAAGAATAGGATGTTCACAAAGTAGTACTATTTCTTGTATGTGGATCGTAATGTACTTTCTATCCTACTTGCTGGTGAGCTGAACAAAATGTCGGCTAAAAGTAGCAGGTGGCCATACCGGCATATAATCAGTCTGAAACAAACAAAAAAACTACTCAGTCCAAGGTAAAGGATACAAAAGCGTAAACAAGCAATCTCTGAAGGTCATCTTACCAACGAGTCAGAATGAGGCATCAGAATTTCTCTTCAACCAAAGCGAAACGCGAGGTTTCAATGCCTGGCTGCGTCCGCTATAACGAATTTCAACTTTGTCACCCGTCGTTGTGCTCAGATTCTCATCTTGGACTCCATAAAGACCTGTATACCAGCTTTTAAAATACTCCTTTGATTCACTTTTAATTTCGTGTATAGGAAGTTGATTTAAAAATAACGCGGCTCGTTCAACCTGTTTATATCGATGTAGTCTCTTTTTACGGATTCTGAGTGAGGTATAAATGTAGAATTTAGAACTTATCTCCTCAGAAAACTCGTGTAATTATTCAACTTGGAAATTTCCAGTTACAGCTGTCAAAATGATTTCTAAGGTATGGTATGTAGATACGATGCGAAGCACGAGCAGTGTTACTTTCATCCGCGCTGAATCTTCGGTAGGAGCTTCCGTCAATCTAAGAAATTCGTTTCCATAGAGGAGTCTGCCAAAGCGCGATCGTTGTGGCGCTCGATTCGGGGGAAGCTTTTTGATTTCCTGGCGTCGTAAGAAAATGTTACAGGCAGTATTTGACCGGCAACGGGAGACATTGCTCCACAGAGTTCCTGAAATCTCTGACTGCGTTAACTTGAGAGCATACCGTCAGTGTCTCATGGAATGAAGTCATGATACATGAGTGCGATGATCTCTGCTGCCTCATCGTTGCTATTAGAGAGAGTTAGCCTATGCACCGGCACGATTTCCCCCCTCGCTCCTCATTCATAATCGTTAATATCACAGTCATGATCTTATTATTTTAGATTCAGTCACAGGATAGAATCACAATCATGACGCGGGGTATCGGCCATACATTGGATATATACAGATTCTACACTTCGTAGTACGGTACACTAATCGCTCTTCTCCATAGATGAAGGGTGGGCACAACGTCTCGTCAATCCTTACCCCCTGTCCAGGAACAGACACATTTACATTTTAGCAATCTTGCACTGACGAGGAGATCGCGACAAGCACCATCACCAGATTTCCCAGGAACTTGGGTCAGTGGAAGAGGAGTCAAAATAAGCGAATACGTGTCTCGGCTTATCCGCAGATACTAACCATTTCTGAAAAAAAAATACAGTCTAAGTTTTTGACGTATTTTCGAGGTACCTTATGTTCCTTTTACGTCTAGATATTCTTGGCCGAAATGGTGGCTCAGTGGTTTGCGTCGCCGATTATTAGTTTTGCGCCCCGCCTTCGAAACCAGATAATTGCTTTCACGTACTTTATTTTTATTGTTCTCATTTACCTAGCCATGTACTTAGGTTACTACACCAATGTTACCAAATTAGCGGATACAAGTGCGTTATATTAAGTGTAAAATTACGACTGGATTTAGCAGTAAATATCACACGTTTCTTATACTCATGTGTGTATGGTATGTTGAGCAGCATAATATCTTTAAATTTTCACTCCTCTGTTTCATTCTGATATCAGTTCTTAATTAATTTTTGTTTGGTTTTCATATGTCCATTGTTGAGGACGAATTGTTGAATTTCCTGTGGAAGGCATCGACTGCAGAAAAATTCGAAACACAGACATTCCGAGCACCGGGAGCATCACCTGAAGGCAGGTTTGCCACAGTGACATTTCTTAGTATGAATCTCACTCGGGAAAGAAATGTGATTAAACTGATGACAATTTCGCGCAGTGTGAATAATTCCGCTGCAAACCATGCATAACGGATCGCTTTTCCGGACACTGGCGCTAGCAACAGTTAATTATGAATCAAGATACACTACAGGAATTTGAGTAATAACAGTTACAAATTATTTTCTATTTTTTTTTAATTCAATTGTCTGATCTAAAATGTTAATAGTCAAATAAGGAGAACGTTATATTAATATACACTCCTGGAAATGGAAAAAAGAACACATTGACACCGGTGTGTCAGACCCACCATGCTTGCTCCGGACACTGCGAGAGGGCTGTACAAGCAATGATCACACGCACGGCACAGCGGACACACCAGGAACCGCGGTGTTGGCCGTCGAATGGCGCTAGCTGCGCAGCATTTGTGCACCGCCGCCGTCAGTGTCAGCCAGTTTGCCGTGGCATACGGAGCTCCATCGCAGTCTTTAACACTGGTAGCATGCCGCGACAGCGTGGACGTGAACCGTATGTGCAGTTGACGGACTTTGAGCGAAGGCGTATAGTGGGCATGCGGGAGGCCGGGTGGACGTACCGCCGAATTGCTCAACACGTGGGGCGTGAGGTCTCCACAGTACATCGATGTTGTCGCCAGTGGTCGGCGGAAGGTGCACGTGCCCGTCGACCTGGGACCGGACCGCAGCGACGCACGGATGCACGCCAAGACCGTAGGATCCTACACAGTGCCGTAGGGGACCGCACCGCCACTTCCCAGCAAATTAGGGACACTGTTGCTCCTGGGGTATCGGCGAGGACCATTCGCAACCGTCTCCATGAAGCTGGGCTACGGTCCCGCACACCGTTAGGCCGTCTTCCGCTCACGCCCCAACATCGTGCAGCCCGCCTCCAGTGGTGTCGCGACAGGCGTGAATGGAGGGACGAATGGAGACGTGTCGTCTTCAGCGATGAGAGTCGCTTCTGCCTTGGTGCCAATGACGGTCGTATGCGTGTTTGGCGCCGTGCAGGTGAGCGCCACAATCAGGACTGCATACGACCGAAGCACACAGGGCCAACACCCGGCATCATGGTGTGGGGAGCGATCTCCTACACTGGCCGTACACCACTGGTGATCGTCGAGGGGACACTGAATAGTGCACGGTACATCCAAACCGTCATCGAACCCATCGTTCTACCATTCCTAGACCGGCAAGGGAACTTGCTGTTCCAACAGGACAATGCACGTCCGCATGTATCCCGTGCCACCCAACGTGCTCTAGAAGGTGTAAGTCAACTACCCTGGCCAGCAAGATCTCCGGATCTGTCCCCCGTTGAGCATGTTTGGGACTGGATGAAGCGTCGTCTCACGTGGTCTGCACGTCCAGCACGAACGCTGGTCCAACTGAGGCGCCAGGTGGAAATGGCATGGCAAGCCGTTCCACAGGACTACATCCAGCATCTCTACGATCGTCTCCATGGGAGAATAGCAGCCTGCATTGCTGCGAAAGGTGGATATACACTGTACTAGTGCCGACATTGTGCATGCTCTGTTGCCTGTGTCTATGTGCCTGTGGTTCTGTCAGTGTGATCATGTGATGTATCTGACCCCAGGAATGTGTCAATAAAGTTTCCCCTTCCTGGGACAATGAATTCACGGTGTTCTTATTTCAATTTCCAGGAGTGTACATTGGCAAACGGTTGTGTCGCAATGTTCTACATACAACGAAAACAAAAATAATGATCGGGTTTCTAACACGAGGAGGAAAATTAAGAAGCTTTGACGCTAACTGCTGTGCAACTATTTCGTCTGTGTATGCTGCACGGTAAAAGATACATAAAGTACCTGGAAATTTCCTCGAAAAATTTGCGTTTTTTCTTCCAGAAGGTAGAGAGTATCTACGGATAAGCCAAGACACGTGTTCGCTTACTTTGAACCCTCGTCTACAGACCGAAGTTTCATATCGGGTTTTGGCACTTGCGTATTCTCCTCCTGAGCTGACGTGTTGTAGATTACGTAGACAATGGCTGATACCAGTGCAAGCATCTGGATCCATAAAGTTGCAAAAATTGGGCAGCCTTTGGAACAACGAACTGCCAGATCCCATCCGGCGCGAGCCACCTCCAAAGAAAATACTTCAGCAGCAGGTACAAAACTGTTTACTTCCGGAAGTGTAAAGGATAAATCGAGGAGTGGCTGGCCATCAACAAAACAATGGATAGACGTGGTGGCATTTGTGAAAAATTCGTCAATGGAGTCTACACGGAAAAGGCCAGTTGAACCGGGCGTGCCTTGGCAAACTTTACACAAGCGTATTAAATTTACGCGCATATTGACCAACGTATGTTCAGGAATTATCGAACAATGATTTAATACAAAGGAACAATACATGTGATGCACTCCCGCAGGTCTTTGACGCAATACCGAAGCGTAGTAAAATGAGCTTGAATTACTAATTTGTCAGTTACCAGACTTCCTGGCCATGCATTGTTGTCTGTTGGTCGAAGGAGAACCTATATTTTTATGAGAAAGTGGAGAATAAGCCTCCCCATTTTAAATTCTTCTATACATGCACCGTTACACATGTCTTCTAAGAATATTATACCGTATATATAGCAAGCCAAAACGCTGTTGTATTCAAGGACTTTTTATTAATTTGTGGTTTTCTGGTGCTATAAGCTTAATTCAACTCCAAGGCCGTTGTCGGCTATCAGCAAATATACAGAACAGTTATATATGTCCATTCATAACTAATAACGATTTTGCGTATTTCTGTTGCAGTATTGTTGTGTAGTGTATGTAACTGAGGACCTAGAAACGACGGAGAGCCTTCGAACCCGCCGTAGAATGGTTCAAGTGGCTCTGAGCACTATGGGACTTAACATCTGAGGTCATTCAGTCCCCTAGAACTTAGAACTACTTAAACTTAACTAACCTAAGGACATCACACACATCCATGTCCAAGGCAGGATTCGAACCTGCGACCGTAACGGTCACGCGGTTCCAGACTGAAGCGCCTAGAACCGCTTGGCTACCACCTCAGTGGTTCACAATCCCACAACAGGTTACAGCAGTCCACTCACCCCACCGCCGCTCCACACCGAACCCAGGGTTATTGTGCTGTTCGGCCCCCAGTGGACCCTTCCCCATACCCTATACTGACAATTGTACTGCTCAAAATGTTGGTGGGAACCATGAATTGGTATCAACCACACTTTTAAATTCTAGGAGAGTTTAGTGATTTAAATTACTGGGAGTGAAGCGGTGACTTGTATATCCTTCGTTACAAATACTTGGCTGATCTACGAATTAATCTCGATTCGCAGGAGCGTGGTTAAGCTGTTTTCGGCTGTCTTTTCCAGATATCTTGAGATTTTCAAAGATATCATGAGGCTGGGATGTAAGAGCACGGCTTGAATGGGCAGAAAAAGAACCTGGTTGTGGTGATGCACAGATCTATAGCGTAGGCAGAGGTCTAGGTTAGGTTGGAACGCAACAGTTCTGTTGTGAGTCGGTGAAGCGAAATTTGAGCAAAGGAAACAGAACAAAGGCCATGAAATTGTAGGAAATAGAGTGTTCGGTGGAGTTCAATTAGGTTCGAAAAAATGCCTCCTTGACTCTGTTGAATTTCGGACCAAGTAAATGTTGTTCAGAATTATAAAACAGAAGATTCTCCCTGGAACGACGATTGTTAGTGATTGTTTCAGCTCGTACAACACTCGCCCTTTTTTCACATGATATCTTGCGAACCATGGATGAAGGGTATCAGACGGATGCCATATTCCTTGACTTCCGGAAAGCGTTTGACTCGGTGCCCCACTGCAGACTCCTAACTCAGGTACCAGAATATTGGATTGGTTCCCAAATATGAGAGTGGCTCGAAGACTTCTTAAGTAATAGAACCCAGTACATTGTCCTCGATGGTGAGTGTTCATCAGAGGTGAGGGTATCATCTGGAGTGCCCCAGGGAAGTGTGGTGGGTCCGCTGTTGTTTACTATCTACATAAATGATCTTTTGCATAGGGTGGATAGCAATGTGCGGCTGTTTGCTGATGATGCTGTGGTGTACAGGAAGGTGTCGTCGTTGAGTGACTGTAGGGGAATACAAGATGACTTGGACAGAATTTGTGATTGGTGTAAAGAATTGCAGCTAACTCTAAATATAGATAAATGTAAATTAATGCAGACGAATAGGAAAAAGAATCCCATAATGTTTGAATACTCCATTAGTAGTGTAGCGCTTGACACAGCCACGTCGATTAAATATTTGGGCGTAACATTTCAGAGCGACATGAAGTGGGACAAGCATGTAATGGCAGTTGTGGGGAAGGCGGATAGTCGTCTTCGGTTCATTGGTAGAATTTTGTGAAGATGTGTTTCATCTGTAAAGGAGACCACGTATAAAACACTAATAAGACCTAATATTGAGTACTGCTCCAACGTTTGGGATCCCTATCAGGTCGGATTGAGGGAGGACATAAAAGCAATTCAGAGGTGGGCTGCTAGATTTGTTACTGGTAGGTTTGATCATCACGCGAGTGTTACGGAAATGCTTCAGGAACTCGAAAGGAGGCGTTCTTTTCATGAATCGCTGCTGAGGAAATTTAGAGAACCAGCATTTGAGGCTGACTGCAGTACTTACATTTCGCGGAAAGACCTCAAAGATAAGATAAGAGAGATTAGGGTTCGTACAGAGGCATATAGGCAGTCATTTCTCCCTCGTTCTGTTTGGGAGTGGAACAGGGAGAGAAGATGCCAGTTGTGGTACGAGTTACCCTCCGCCACGCACCGTATGGTGGATTGCGGAGTATGTATGTAGATGTAGATGTAGGTACTGAAGGTTCAATGCGGAAGGTCGTTCAGTTCACACACAGGATGTGGCGGGACGTCAGAGCTGCCATCCCGCGATATGGCAGAAAGATCGAACATTTCGCAGGTTACCTAGCTGAGTATATGTTCCGCGGAGCACATCACCAGAAATAAATACTACATCTCTTTTTTGTTGAAGAGGCGGAACTGAGATGCAATAGTTCTTTACAAGAATGTTGCGAACACGACTAGCGACTAAAACATCCGTGTCTTTCGCGGAAACCGGCGCCTTCGATTTCTCCAGGATTACGGGTGTGTTACAGTACTGCTTTTAATGATACTGCACACTTTCTACATTACATTGATTATCTACTTTATTCGTATTCCATTCTTAAACTTTTTTCGTCGTTGGTGTGTTCGTGGATCGAAAACGTGATGGTGGGATGGCTGATTACATAACGTGTAATCTGCTCTCATTCAGTGTTCTGATTGGCTGAGGAGACAACGTGTCCTGTTCCCAGACTGTGTAACAAAAGCACAGTGTACAGTGCAATGTTGATTTCCGTTTCTGAAGCTATCATGCCGCATTTCCTGGATTCATATTTATACTTGATTATTGCGTAAATACGCAGTTCCAGTGCTACAGCGCATTATAGATCTGTCCTAAACACGTTCTTTTTTTCGGTTTGTTGTGCTGCAGTGTAAGAAAGTGTAATGCCGATGTATAAAAATTCTATCTTATTTTATACTCGCCTTGGTATATGTTGTGACGGTATAGCGCCCAAGAAGGCACCTCATGAACTTTGGGAGTGGGCGCGGCCGAGAGCGTCGAGTTGGTTACGCTCAGAGTGACAGTTGTCGGCGCGCGAGCTCACGTTTGACAGATAAGAGTGGATGCTAGCAAGCTACGTGGTGACTGAGCGGTAACAGCTTTTACAGCAGGATCTCAGGGCCGCCACGCGTTACTTATTTTCTGAGTGCCGAAAAGTCTCGTACAGAGTAGTATTAGTATATACTCTGAATCCATACGTACCTTCTAGCCTGGGCCGGGAGCCTATTTACAGGTACCAGGTACGAAAGGTGCATAAAAACATTGGTCACTTTTCTTAACGTCTGAGGGCTGACTTTTATCAACATGCTACCAAATATCATTTAAAATTAATAGGTAATATTGCCAGTTAGTTTCCGTCGCTGGTAATTGGGGAAGTCAAAGGTAATTTCAAACTGCACAATTTATAAAATAAGATGATACAATAATTTGATAAAGAGATTAGATTTTTTGTGATTCAAAATAAGAAATTATTAGCTCCCAAACAGTTAATAAGTATTGATGAACAACCATATGAACATTTGAAGGATGAAGACATGCTTTTTTTTCTTTGTTGTCATTTTTATACCTCACAAACAAGGTAGGCCGGCAGCGGCCTACTTATTCGGCTCTTCGGCTATAGAGAAGACATAGAGTACAACAGGAATACAGAAAAACAAACATACATGGAGGACAAAAACGGTAGACAAACATAGTAAAATAAACGAAGTCGTTCACTGATGCACTGCTAGGATAAAGAAACATCCAACACTGCACACCGGAGAATACAGAATGTCACACGTGAACGCAGGAGCTCGGATGGAGACACACTGATGCACTGACGGGACGACAAACATGAGCACTGTGGCGACGTTCTCCGGCGCACGAAGACGCACTGTTCACACAAAAAAGCCCGGGACCTGCCAGAGGGAAGGAGGGAGAGGGGGAGGGGCTGATGTCAGCAGAGAGAAGAAGGGAGGGGGAGGCTAGAGGGTAGGGGGTGTGTTTGTAAGCCCGGTGAGGGGGGGAAGGAGGAAGGGTGGGAGGGAGGGAGCGAGGAAGGAAGTCAGGAGGGAGAGAAGGGAAAAAGGGTGCCCTGGAGGAAAACACAGGAGAAGGAAGGGGAGGATCAAAGTTGGTGGGAGGGGTAGATGGAGGCGACGAGAGCATCATCAGGGAGGTGAAGTAGGCGGAAGCCACCTTGGGCAAGGGTATGGAGTGTGGCAAGATTGAGAGCAGGTGGGATGCAGGAGTACAGGCGCAGCAGTGGACGGGGGTGGGAAAGGATGGGAGAGACAAGCGAGTGAGAGGGATCAAGTTTGTGGGAGGTGTAAAGGATCTATCTGTTCAAGGAAAAGGAGGAGGTGTGGGAAAGGAATTAAGTCATAGAAGATCTGCATGGGGGAAGGGAGGCGGATACGATAGGTGAGGTGGAGTGCATGGCGTTCCAGGGTTTCAAGGGATTTGTAGAAGGTAGGAGGAGTGGAGATCTAGGTGGGATGTGCTTAACAGAGGATAGGGTGGATGAGGGATTTGTAGGTGTGGAGGGGTCCAGACCCCAGGTGCGGCCAGAAATGAGCTTGAGGAGGTGGAGTTGGGAGCATGCCTTGGCTTGGGTCGTGAGGAGATCAGGGGTCCAGGAGAGGCGAAGATCAAGGGTGACACCAAGGTACTTGAGGGTGGGGGTAAGGACGATAGGATGGCCATAGACAGTAAGATAGAAATCGAGGAGACGGAAGAAGTGGTGTTGCCTACAATGATCACCTGGGTCTTGGAAGGATTGACCTTGAGCAGCCACTGGTTACACCAAGTGGTGAACCAGTCAAGATGGAATTGTAGAAGGTGCTGGGAACGTTGCAGGGTGGGGGCGAGGGCAAGGAAGACGATGTCATCGGCATACTGGAGAAGGTGTAAAGGGGGTGCAGGCAGAGGCATGTTCACTGTGTAAAGAAGGTAGAGAAGAGGGGAAAGGAGAGAACCTTGGGTCACACTGGCAGAGGGGTAGAAAGTGTAGGCATCTGTGTTGTGGATGGTGACATAGGAAGGACGGTGGAAGGGAAGGAGGCGATCAGATGGACATAGTGAATACGAAGGGCGAAGGTATGGAGCTTGAAGAGGAGACCGGAATGCCATACACGGTCGTAGGCTCGTTCAAGGTCGAGGGAGAGGAAGATGGTGGAGTGACAGGAGTTGAGTTGTTCAGAGAGGAGGTGAGTGAGGTGGAGGAGAAGGTCATTGACAGTGAAGGATGGTCGAAAGCCACATTGGGTAGAGGGAAGGAGGCAGTGCTGGTGGAGATGCTGGTGAATGCATCAGGTGAGGATGGATTCCAGGACCTTGCTGAAGACTGGGGTAAGGCTGATGGGATGTGTTGTCCAAGTACTGGAAACCAGGAGCGAGGGGAGTGGCAGAGGTGTCAGTTCGATCGTGGACAACAGGGAAAAGGGTATAATCGAACTGAGGATCATCAGGGATGGTAAAGATATCGGAGAGATAGGAAGCAAAATGGTTGGCCTTACTAAGGGTATCAGGAAAGGGGTGGTCATTATGAAGGAGAGTGTAGTAGGGGTGGGTTTAGATCTGGTAAGGCGATGGAAGGCTGACCAGACAAGTTAATAGGCAGGGTAGCATTGAGACAGGTGCTTGTCTGTCGCCAGCCCTGGCATTTCTTGGCAGCAAGCAAGTTTCAGATGTGTCGTTGGAGTTACTGGTGGCATCGTACTGTGTCTCGGTCCCACGTGTGTTGAAAGGCATGGTATAGACGGTGTGATTTACAAAGGAGGACGATGACCCGTGGGAGTAAAGTGGTGCAGTGTGGGTGGATGGCGACAGTAGGGATGTGGGCTTCCAAGGCCTCAGACAAGGTCTGCTGGAGAAAGGAGGTGGCATGGGTAACGTCATCAGGGTGGTGGTAGGCGAGGGGGTGGCTATCGAAATGGATGGTGAGGGTATACCAGTAAGCATTCCACTTGGTACAGGAATGGTCATGGACATATTTCAGGGAGGGTCGAGGCGAGGGTCTGGATGGAGGTGACGACCGTCTGATACGGTGAGGAGGACAGGGAGACGGTCACTGCCTATAGGGTTGAGGACATCCACCGCTATGTGGCCAAGGAGGTTAGAGGAGGCTAGGACGACATGAGGAGTGGTATTGGATTTGGGGCAGGTGTGTTGGGGAATGGGAAGGAGGTCACGTTGGAGGGTGGTCAGGAAACGATGCCACTGCCAGAGTTGGGCAGAGGAATGACTGTGGATCTTGAAGTTAGCAGCAAGGTATGGTTGATGTGGCGAAAGGAAGTCGAAAGGAATAGGGGCAGAGGGGTGGCCATAGATGGTGGCGCAGGTAATGGTAAGGCCAGGGTAGAAGAGACGAGGATCAGGTGTTCTGTGGGGTCAGGAAGGAGGAGTTGGAGCCGAACAGGGATCTGGCAGTGGTGGCCAATGTCTACCCTGCCACACACTATCGGGAGGGGATTATCGGAGCAGTGAAAGAGGTAGGGTGATGTGTGCATGGTATGTTGGGGCTGGAGAAAGGTTTCGTTCAAGAGGAAGGCATCCACATGGTGGGTCATGAGGGAATGCACGAGGAGGTTCTTGTTAATTAGAAGGGAGTGGATGTTGTTGAACAAGATACAGTGCTGCCACACCATAATGGAACTTAGATGAGGGTGTCAAGATGGGTGAAGTTGGATTGGTTATGGGAGTAGATGGTGTAGGTATTTAGATGGAAACTGGAGCGGGCGGCGAGGCATACCTGCTGGAGGGTGTGGGGGCGCTGGGAAGGTTGGACGTTTTAGAGGACGATGGTAACGAACCTGATGATGTCTTTGGCAGTTGGGGGACGAAGGGAGTTACCAGGAGGAGTGGGAGCATCCAGAGGGCAGACGGGGACAGTGAGTTCAGGAGTGGAGGGGGGGGGATTGGGCCCTGCACTTCTGGGAGTAGGTGGGGTGGGGAAGGTTCAAGTGTTACAGGAAGGAGGGGACTGTAGGTTGGGACACTGCTGGAGGAAGTGCGCCTGCTTACAGTGTAGGCCAACTGGGGCCTCGCAGCACTCAGATGTGCATTGTAGAGGAAACACCTCTGCCAGCAGACAGATTGGGGAGGGGAACGGGAGGGGTCAACCTTGTACCGGTGATGAAACAGGAGGGCACCCTCCTTTAGGGGAAGGTCTATAGAGGAAGCGTGCTCCGAGAAAAATTGCATAAGGCAGGTGGGGCCGGCAGGATTATAGATCCGGCATGTGGGACACATTTCCAGGTAGCGGTGCGCCTTGACCTCCTCCAACACCTCCTCCTCCGTGATCGTCAGATCATGGTGGTGAGGGTCAGTGAGCGACATGGGGGTTGTTGTTGGTGGGAGGAGGAAGGTGAAGGAGCAGGGTGAGGGAGGCATTTGGACCAAAGTGGGTGAAAGGGATTCTGGAGAGATTGTAGGATGGAGGGTGGGGTTGGGGAGGAGATAAGGACAGAGTCCCTACAGGGGCTGAGGAGGGAGATAGGGGCTCTGGGAAAGTGTTGGTGGAGGAGCAGGATTACGTTCTGGGCCTCTAGGAGAGAGGGATCGGGACAGGAGGTATCTATAGGAGGGAGAGGTAGAGGAGGGGTCAGAAGGGTGTAACGGGTCCGTAGACCCTTACTATAAGTATTGCGACAGCACAGGTCGACAGGACAAACAATCGATAGTGTGTGTCGGGTTGCGAGAGCGAGAGCGATTGTTGAGACAGTAGAGTGGGACCCAGGCTGCGGGCCGGGCCGTGGGGCGGCCAGTGGCCGTAATGCAAGGCCGTACTGACAAAGGGGGAGGCCATCGCCGTGGTTTAACCCCTTTGTGTTAGGAATATTCGGGAAAGTGAACAAGTACAATTACTAGTGTGATTCAGTGACATTTTTGTGCCGATATTGTAATTACGCGTCTACCACGCCGGCATCATTTGGATTGCAGTGTTGGATTGCGGTGTTGGATTGTAGTGGTGAATTACAATGATTGAAATTGCCTGTGCTGAGATTAGCCGTAATTAATTCTGTACGACGAAGGCAGTGGCTGTCTCCTTACTATGTGTTTTTTGTGATGAATATAGGTTGTTGATTAATGAAGCTGTGTTGTCGTTCTTCTTGGCACCAGACATTTCTTTATTACAGCATTTGAGAAGGACAAAGATGGAATGTAACAACTCCGTAGCAGTCCAATCCGATTGCCAGCCCCATTAGGTACACGGTCACATTAATTAATATCTATTTGGGCTGCTATCAGATCGCGATCGAGCGGGATAAGTCAGTAGAATAAACCGGAGTGTTACAAGGGACAGGCTGGGAGACATCCATGGCATCTTGCAGGGGTGGGAGGAGGAGGAAGAGGCTGGGACTCCTTGGGAGCTGAGGAAGTGGAGGTGGCGCTGAGGTGCTTAACAGCAGCGAAAGGGTGGGAAGAGGCATAGGGGACAGGAGCAACTGGGAGATAGCGGGAGGTGGCAGGTCCCAGCATAGGTGCTGGTGATGGTGATGGCGATGGTGTGGCATGGCCTGTGGCCCTCCGGGCCACCACCCTGGCGGGGGCGGCAGGAGTGGTCGAAACAGCATGGGGGAGTGGAGGGAAGGGATCGGAGGAGGTAGCTTGGTGGAAAGGAGTTGGGGATGGGGCGACGAAGGGCGCTGGAGAGGGAAGATTTAAAAGCGGGGGGATGGATTTTTGGGGGGGGGGGCGACTGGGTGCACCACGTAATCGTGCTGGTGGTGGCGGAGGGAGAAGTGTAGACGATGGCTGTGGTGGTTGCGGTGGTGGTGGGGGTAGTCTTGGCAAAGGTGATGAGGGTCAGAAGGGAAAAACAGGATAGGAGACACAGGATAAACAAGGGATGAAGACAGCTACGGAGCGCACACAAAGATGAAGATGTAGACAAAGATGAAGACAAAGACGAAGACAGAGACGAAGACTCCCGCTGGGGCCGAAGCCCTCACTCCGCGGCCGTCGACGGGAGGGCGACCGCATGGGAGGGGGGGTGGGAGAGCTGCTGCCGGGGGCGGCGATGGGCTGACGGCGTCCGCTGCTGTTGCAGGACCGCTGGGGTGCTGGGCTGCTCGGCTGTCCGGTGGGCGGCGCTGGCACCGGCTGACGTCGCTAGAGACCGGCTGGCGTTGCCTGGGTCCGGCTGGCGCTGCTGGAAGCTGCCGACGCTGCTGCAGTCGCCGGGACTGAGGTTGCCACTGCTGCTGCTGCTGCTGCTGCTGCTGCCGCGGGACTGGTCTGCTGCGTCGGCTGCTGCAGAAACACCTAACGCTTCGACAATTGCGAATGCAATCCTCGAAGTGCGGCACTCGAAACGAGTTCCACCAAAGATCAAGAGGTGCTACACAAACCTCCTTTACTATTAAGAAAATCTGTTTTCCAAATCTAGAAGATAAAATTACCACAACATACATCAGTACTAAATTTAAAGGAAGGAGAAGTATCAGTCCTACAAGATTCAAAGGATTTTATTACACTTTAATAGCCGGTAGCAATCGAAAACGCACAGAAAATCCTAAACTTTTGTATGCGTGGAGTAGTAAATGGACAGGGGATCTGTACAGGTGGCGCTAGTTGGGGATTATGTCGGCCGTGTGGCGTGCCGAGATATCGCAGTTGCGAAATCGCTGTGTGCCGGATAGCACAGTGGTTAACGCACCTGCCTAGTAAGCAGGAGATCTCGGGTTCAAATCCAAGTCCGGTACACATTTTCACTCGTCGCCGCTATTTGCGTGTAATGTCCAGATGCAGCTAACTTCAGTAAACCCTTTCCTTTCCTTTCTCTCCCATCCACCTTCAATTTACATAGAAAACCCAAAATGTATTCGTTAAGTCAAATCTTATTGTGAAGACATCGTATATGCTGTCCACAACGTTAAAGTCAAAGCGTCAAAGCTTATCATGCTTGGAATGTCTTTGAAGAGTTTAACGAGCAGACGAAAAATTATTGATGTTACCCAAAGATGTGGCCATTGCATTAGTCATGCAGGAGTGGAAGAGCTGGAAACAGAATCGACACATATTTCATTACAGATGTCATGTGTATGTCCTGAAACAACTAACAAAGCAGCACATTCGTAGAAATAAAGAGTAGAAAAGATACGTTACACGATACTGTTGGCATTATTTGTCTAAGAGTTGCTGTAAATGCCTCAGAAGAAGTACAGTTAATAGATTTACCTATTGTCAATAGCGAGGTAACCTCACACATCAAGAAACGGAAACGAACAGTTATATCTTCAGATGTGGAGGAACAACCAACGGCAACAAAAAGTACAGACAAACAATTTAGACTTGTTAGACCATGCAAGTGAAAATGCAGGACCTAGAAATTTACCATTATACATAGTGATTGATACAATGCGGATGTTAACCATGCTCTGCAGTTACCAAATGTTCCAACGTGGGTTGGTTTCATTGGCTTACTGAGCAACCGTAATAATTCAAAACAAATAGTTTCGTAAATACTTCCCGTTAAAGAATGAGTAGTCTTTAATATTACTGAACGAAGGCAGTGCGAAATAATTCATCCAATTCACATACGACCTCGCAATTGCGAAAGCAGCTTTACAAATTCAGCCTGATAGTAAGCCAGATCTGTATAATCTATTCATATAAATGGGATCTTTTCGTACCATAATGGCTTATTCAAAGCTCTAGGCAAAATCATAGTAGATTATGGTTCAACCAACATTATGGTCCAGAATAATCTGTCAGCTTTGTACTCCATAAATGGGTTTCTTGATGGAAAACATTTAAATACATGGAACAGACTTCACCCTTTGATGGCTGTAGGATTCTAGAAGTAAATAATGCCGTGATCACACATCAAATGACCGGACAATATGAGATACTGAGAAAGTCGTCATTATCTTTATTCACAGTAAAAGAATGAAGCCCTAAATGAACTATTACAGATCAAGAATATTTATAGACAAAAAACTCTCAACGGTGAATTCGGAGAAACACAATTTACGCTGTATTACTCTCATTCATTATTATTTAAATCTGTCAAGAAGAGCCCGCACAGGAAATTTTGATACATTTAATTTTGTACTACAAAAATCACCTACTTATTTCTCAGATGTTTTGCCGAATCTCACCCTGATTTGTTTGAGCAGTTCCAACGAAAACGAGGTTTCTTCGACATTTAATGAAGAATAAACTGTTTTCAAAACAACCAGTTGATTTAATTCTGGAACAATCAATCGACGCAGATGAAGCTAGGAGTCTCAGAGATATAATACAATTCACCAATTCGATTTCAGGACGTCAACGATGGGCTCTCCGCCATTATAAACGATCAGTCATAATTAATTACGTTTATAAGGATTTGTGTTTCCATAAAGAACTCAACGTTATAGTAGAGTTAGCAAATCATAATAGGAAAAAGAATAGTAAGAAATTACTAAAATTTGTTGATACCTTTGATAAGTTTATAAAACCATTCAGGGCTGAAGTACCTAAAGATCTCTTAATAAACATTTCGTCCAGTTAAGCAGCCTCAGAACCAGTTGAAAAATTCCTTTTCAATATTAAACAAAATGATGAGATTAAACGCTTAGTTTTTATTGCAGAATGTACATAAGACACAAAAAGGTTTGAGAAGAGCTTAAAAAAGTCTGGTAGACAACTTTCCTGAGGATTGGTTCAAATGGCTCTGAGCACTATGGGACTTAACATTTGTGGTCATCAGTCCCCTAGAACTTAGAACTACTTAAACCTAACTAACCTAAGGACAGCACACAACACACAGTCATCACGAGGCATTTTCTGAGGATTATTAAAAAAAAAGATTCGTGGTAAAGTGCAGGAAGTATGTATTCAAAGAGATTAATTTGGACGTATTTGGTATATCAATTGGTCATGAAATCGACATAGCCAAAATTTTGTTACATCCCATAACTCAAGTGCCAATATCTAAGTGCCATTTCGATCGTGATCTTTGCAAAACCCAAAAATCTATTTCAATGAAAAATCTGGAAAATTACGTAGAACACAATCCACCTCCTCAGAGACAGTGATAACTTGCTTCATACTATTACAAATGTTCCTCAAAGCTCTGGGAATATCTCAAAGAAAATGATGCAAACTGTAACACAATTAAAAGTGGCAAGATATGACGTTTTCTTCGACCAATACCTTTCCCCATCAGCGATGCCTTCTAAATGAATCACCTTAGCAGGAGTTCAACAAGATTGGACCCTATGAAGTTCAACCAACTGACTTCGCAAAAGAATTGAAAAACACGAGCTTCAAACTGGCTCTTCTTGATTTTCTTATCTTTCACTGAGCTTCTAACGAGGTGGTACCATACAATGGCAATAAACGGGCTTTCGTTAATTGTAAACATCGTCACTCTTACACCGTCACCAACAGCACAGTTGTTTCTGATATCGATGTAAGTCTATCGCGTCCAGATCAAGAGGAGACTGACAGCAAAACCGTTTGCCGTGTTTGTAATACTGATGCTCAGTCTAGTTTTGTGATAAGATATTCTGATAATAATACTGCAGCAATCATGCTAGGCAATAAGCATCCTTTAAAAAAGTATGATTCGCATTTGGATATTGACTGGCACTGGAAATAAGCTGAGTTCTTTGATATTTCAAACATTTACGAAAACTTAGGACTGTCCTTACCTCTGAGCTTATCAGACTTTCATGCGACCACTGGCTGTGATTACAACCCAGCCTTTTTTCAAGAAACGCAAACAAAGGCCATTTAATATATTTACAAAAAACCAAGTGTGTCAAGCAGCATTTACCAGATTCGGCTAGCTGGAGTTATTAAGTGATGCCAAATTACAGGAAAAGACCTTGATTATAATACAGAAATTTGTGATGTTTACAAAATGGTAGGAATTATTGGTACAGATGCTGCAATGCAAGAGTTCGGTGCACCCTCAACAGTTGCAATGCCTCCGACGTAAATGAAGACTTTATTCGGAAAATATTAAAAACGTTGATGCAAGCACCTTAACACCGTGTAAGATCGAACTTCGACAGCAGTTCCGGAGAGCAAATTACTTCACTAGTCTCTGGGATAGTGCCCATATGAACGTTCGTGGTATTTCCAGTCCTAAAAATAATAGAAGTCAGAAGGCAACAAGTATCAGTTCAACTAGTTCGACGGAGACCAGTTGAGACAAATTCGGGTATTATTTTTCAACGTAAGGTTTCGTTTGTAAATTTGTAGGCTACTCGACTCTTAATAATGTTATTTGTTTTTACAGAAGACGACACAAATAAGGCTGATGATGATGACTCAGATATTCACTGCCAAGAATGCCTGGATGACGAGTTATCAAATATTAACGATGACAATGACGAAAATTAAACAACCGCAATATACTTGTTAATGAAAAGTACTTAATATTTAAATAAAGTTTTTAACACACTTATTGTACACATTTCTTTAGAACTTGTAAGAAACCAATGAAAAGCAATATTTCTTGATAGCATTAAATGACGGTAACAAACATTCATTTTAGTATATAACTTTCTTCCGCAGGTCAACAATTTATTACCATGCTGTAATTTGTAATTTAGCATTAAAATATTGTTTGATTCCTGCTGAACAACTTCGTTAGACCACAAAAAAGTAAATTGAGTGAGACTGTCTTACAAAGCCATCAGATAACCAAACACGCGGTCATGCTAATGGCGACATTTTAAATGTCTGGCGGATGTTTAGTTCCTATAATTGGTCTGGCTGCTTACAAATAGTACTGAAATAGTTCCGTAAGCATCATGTATAAAAATCAACTCGCAGATTGTAGGTAAACTTACGCTATCTTTTCGCTAACTTCTAAGAATCTGTCAGTAATTACCGCCGACAGAGACTGTCTGGCAATATTGACTATTAATTTAATTAACCTATTCATAACAGTCAGCATTCAGACTTTAAGAAAAGTGATCACTATTTTTATGTACCTTTCGCAACTGGTTGGTTGGTTGGTTGTTTTGGGGAAGGAGACCAGACAGCGAGGTCATCGGTCCCATCGGATTAGGGAAGGACGGGGAAGGAAGTCGGCCGTGCCCTTTGAAAGGAACCATCCCGGCATTTGCCTAGAGCGATTTAGGGAAATCACGGAAAACCTAAATCGGGATGGCCGGACGCGGGATTGAACCGTCGTCCTCCCGAATGCGAGTCCAGTGTCTAACCACTGCGCCACCTCGCTCGGTTCGCAACTGGTATCTGTAAATTGGCCGCAGACCCAATCCAGCAGGTAGGTATGCTTTCAGTTGATACTTCTCTGTACGACACTTTTTATTACTCAGAAAATAAGTGACGTTTGGCGGTCCTGGGATTTTGGTCTACTTGTAGTTCGTCCGTTAGATGTGGCGCTAATTGAGCTCTGCTATTGGAGCGGACACAATGTATGAGAAATTCTGATGCTAGCAGACGACCGTGCTCGAAGGTCGTTGGGGAGAAAAACCGTGGGAAAAGCCGCTAAGAGTGACTAAAGGGTCTTGTTAAAAACTGAAAAATCAGGCATGTTCTAATATCATGTGGAAGCAGTAATATACTGGAAATCCAGTTCCACAGCAATAAAGGGAGAATTATAGCGAATACGAGGGTATTAGTGCGTCCTCGGTGCGATGAATAGTTTTTAAGTTATTTTGTGTTAAACATCTTACGAAGTGTACGAAATTTAAGAAATTGTAACTCGGTGACAACTACGAGGGTTGTAACTTTAATTGTGGTAACTATTTATTTACAGCTCGTACAAAATAGATACGTGTTTCAGAGTTTTACTGACCTTCAACGTTGTCACCAGCATTGCGTATAACCCGTTGCTAGCGATGTGGAACTCGTAGGATACTCTTAGCAGTGCCAGTTGTGTTGACAGTTCGAGCGACACGGTCTACTGCCCGACGAAATTGTAGCAGTTCTGAAGCGAACGCCGTGAAGTGTTTCCTTAAGTTTAGAAATCGAGTTCAACTCACGAGGGCTTAAGCCAGGGGAGTGCAGTAGGTGATATAGCACTTAGTAGCCCCATCAGTCAAACAAATAAATAACAGCTTGCACTGTACATGCTTGAGCACTGTCCTGCAAAATGATGGTCAGGTCCTGCAGAAAGTGTCATCACTTCTGTCTCTATGCTGTTCATTTTTGGAACGCAACCAACGACCAGCTTAGAGACAGAAGTGGTGACACTTTCTGAGGACCTGACCATCATTTTGCAACAAAATGCTCAAGCACGTACAGTGCAAGCTGTCACTGATTTGTTTGACTGATGGGGCTGCTAAGTGCTATACCACCTACTGCACTCCCGTGACTTCAGCCCTCGTGAGCTCAACTCGATTTCTAAACTTAAGGAAACACTTCACGGCATTCGCTTCAGAACTACTACAAATTCGTCGGGCAATAGACCATGCCGCTCGAACTGTAAACACAACTGGCACTGCTAAGAATATCCTAAGACTTCCACATCGCTAGCAACGGGTTATACGCAATGCTGGTGACAAAGTTGAAGGTCAGTAAAACTCTGAAACACGTATCTATTTTGTACGAGCTGTAAATAAATAGTTACCACAATTAAAGTTCCCACCCTCATACAACGATTTTCATAAACGAAAAGTCAATAGTTCGATTTCGTAGAGGCCTATCAGAGAATTGAACCAAAATTTTGATAAATATTTACATTTTTAACTATAGGCCACAATGTGTATGGCGTGCTGAAAAATTTAGCCACAAAATTATAAATGTCGTCAAAGGAGCGGCAGCATTAAACAGTAACAATGGTTAGGAAAGTAGAAATAAATTGAAAATTAATTGTTGATATTTGTTAACAATAATATCACCAAAAGTAAAATTTTTCATTTTAAAAGTGTAATTCATGCAAAAACCAGTGTATGTACTAATAATCTAATTTCAGTAGCGAAAAGCTAATAAAATTTGGAAGTGATTTCATATATAATAGTTGTATATATCAGTAGGTTTATATTTTTACATGATCAGGAAACAAATAATCTTCATTAGACTCATTGACCTATGCAAGAATATAAATACCCGGCTGCCATCTTGGCTCATGCAGACTGCTTTGGACAGTGTTCGCGAGAAATCTCCGTCCGAATTGGATGGGCAGCGAATTGGTCGTCTCGTGAAAATTGAGTATCGCCAGTTAATATTTAGTAATAATTTCGGGCTGTGGGACATTTTTTGGTCTGGGAACTATTCCGAACTATGAAATTTTACCTCCGATTTATAGTGTGGATGCGGACTTGTGATTTTTACCAGTTAGCATGTGAGTACTTTAACTCGAAACTGAACCAAGGTGGACTCACAATTTTTCAAGGTTTTCGAATAAGTGGGGACCTAGCTGAGATATTGCCTAGTTATTTGCGTTCTCGCCAAGGATAAACATTCATCCTTGGAAGTTGATTAAACCTGTTGCTGCGGGTCATAAGGGAAAAAAGCCAATAATTTCGTGAAACTCAGGTCCTTGTAAGTTGTGAATTTTATTATGCAAATCCGTTCCTGCATTCTGTTGAATAATTTAGGTAAATGCAACGTGTGAACGGTTGGTTCCTAGAAGTTAAAGCAGCCAGGTTTCAGAAAAATCTAATTTTCACTGTGGCCCGTGACGGTGTGCTACTAACTAAAACTGTAATAAAGATAATCTGCACAGTGCCCGGGGCTCAGAGCTATTTCAGTGATCTATTGGACATTGACTTTCATGTGAGATTTGTTTAGTTCAATACTTCAATTTTACCTTTACATTTTCAAGTTAGCCAGTGCACATACAAATTAGTGGACAGTTCTCTACAGTGCACTGGTGGTCCCCTTTTTTCGTAGTGGATTTTTGTGCTTAATATGTGTGCAGTGCGGTGTGCAAATCTTAATACAGTTTTCTTTAGTAATACGTTAAGTTTGTTTGATATATTTCCTATATGTGTTTGTGGGATATATGTTAGTTTTGTTAGTACCTCTATTTAATTTTATGTCGCTATTAATCTTAATATGTATCGGTTAGTTATTTTTATCAGAGATTTGGTCGATTATGTTAGGACTGAACTTGTTTTGCTGTACTATGTAGTTGAGATTTCCAATTCCTTCTGTTGTGCGGACTGTTGTAATGGTAGATTCATCAGTGTATCATCACATGAAAGAATGCATAGTTTTGCGTTTCAGGATGACAGGAATTGGCGTTAATGTGTTATTTGATGTGTCTTTTCTGTTTTGACTTACTATACCTATAGTCTTCCCCATGTTACGCTATTGGCTGTCTTCGATAGCAAATAGATTTACGCTCCGTAGTTTCTTGATGATACCGTCAACCGAAATTAGTATCTTCAGATGTTAAGGACATGGTTCATATCCCCGTACCAACGCCAAGGAATCGAAGCGGACCACTGGTTTCAGCTGGACAGTGTGCCCCCCTTCCACCCCCGCCCCTCCCCCTCAATTTTCCTATTTTAGTGTGCAAATATCCGAGCGAAGTTTTTCCCAGAACGGTGCATTCGGCGTGGATCACCTACAACACCAGCTCCAATTGTCTGGCCAACCTGCAGTTCGACCTCGTATGTGACAATTCGTTCCGGGGTTACTTCAAGAGCATTGTTGTAGAGCAACGATACGTAATGGTTGATGACTTGAACGAATTTGAGGCTGGCATGCCAATGGATTACTCCAGATATGCTGCGAAAAATGTGCACGGTATCTGTGTTCAGAGAACGACGAGATGCCAACCGATGTCGCGGTCAGTTAAAGGCACCACCAGCATGTTCTTAATAGAGGTTCAATATTAATAAAAATGTTCTAAAACTATCTGACATGTTTATAGGGGGGTGACGGGACATGGCACAACCATGTAGAATTTACACTGTTCCAAATATATAGCGAAACCTCCACTCCAACGCGCTACTCACAATCAGTTAGACTAAACTGCCACCGTGTTCACCTAGACCTTCATTCGCTTCCTAAGAACACTGCTCGAGCCTCGCTCTGTCGCCCTCAGTTTCACGACCTTCGCACGGAACTTCACGATCGTACCTTTGTGTGCACTGGTGGCTCTCGGACTGACCATGGTGTCGGGTGTACCTTCATCATTGACACCAACGTTTCTCTGTATCGGGTTCCGGAACACTGCTCAGTATTTATAGCAGGTCTCTTCGCCCTGTATCAGGCCACGCAATACATCCGGGAACACAGGCTTTTTAATTGCGTCATCTGGTCCGATTCTCTAAGTGCCCTTCAAAGCCTCTGTGTGCTGTATACCGTTCATCCCTTAGTTCAACGGGTCCAGGAAAGCTGTCACTCGCTCACTCGTGATGTAGCCACTGTGATGTTTATGTGGGTTCCTGGTCACTTCGGTCTGACACGAAACGAGGCCGCTGACGCTGCTGCCAAGGCCGCTGTCCTCGTACTTCAGCCCGCTATTTCTTACAGCCCCTCCGATGATTTCTGTGTTGCCGTGTGGTACCAGGTGGTGTCATTTTGGCATCACCGCTGATCCTTCCTTCATGGGAACAAGCTCCGGGTTATTAAACCTCTCCCAGTGGCTTGGATGACCTCCTCTCGGTCCTCCCGCCGTGTGGAGATCATTTTAGCTAGTTTACATATCGAGCACTGTCTTTTTAGCCATCGCCATTTGTTAAGTAGTGCTCCCCCACTACTTTGTACTCAATGCGCTCAACCTTTGACTGTCCACTAGTTCCTGACGGAATGCCCTTTCTTTAACCACTTACGTTCTCGTTTGTGTTTGCCGCCTGAGTTATCGGTCGTTTTAGAGAACGACGCATGGGCTGTCGACCGCGTTTTACTTTTTCTCTGTCACAGAAATATGCCGTGGTCCATTTAATTTTTAGTTCATGACCGTTTCTGTACGGCGTATTTTATAGACCTTTCTCCACGTGCCGTTTTCAGCTGCCTCCTCTTCCGTCGATTAGCATTAGTGTGTGTCTTTTTAGCTCTTCTTTATCTTCGTGTTGTATAGTTCTGACGTGGGCGCGTATGACCGTAGCTGTTTTTACGTCCTAAAAACAAAACAAACAAACATTTATGCCACAACATTCGCCTCACAAGGAATTTCAGTCACAGAAAACCTTTCGCAGTTAGGTTGGTAAACGAGCCAATCACGTAATACATTGGATCTTAGAATACGTTTCAAAATTACGCAGAATGACGTTAGAGATACGGTTTTGCATTTCTGTAAATCCATTCTTATCGCCGCCTTGTAAACGGGATAGGGTTGCGCTTTTTGCCAGTCACTTTTGTAGCTCATCTTTCTGTGTAATTTAGCAGGGTATTCGACGTTTCTTGTTATAAGTGTGCCCTCAGAAGCTAGCAACTAATTCAGTCTAAGTAGAATCATTAGTTTTCTATATTTATGAGTTCTATTATTTTTACGATCAGAAATGAACATCTTGTGAACGAGATGAACGTGAATACATAATTAACTGTTTAACGAACTTTCAGTTCCTTTTGTTTTCTACTACGCTAGTTTTTGCAGTATTATTTCGGTCTCTTCTTGTAACTTCTAAGTCGTGAAACAGCTTTTATGGAATCTTAGTTTGTGGTCATGTTTTTCTTTTCTGTCATCAAGCCATTGTAGCCCAAAATGGCTCTGTGCACTATGGGACTTAACATCTGAGGTCATCAGTCCCCTAGAACTTAGAACTACTTAAACTTAACTAACGTAAGGACAACACACACATCAATGCCCGAGGCTGGATTCGAACCTGCGACCGTAGCGGTCGCGCGGTTCCAGACTGAAGCGCCTAGAACCGCTCTGTCAACCCGGCCGGCCATTATAGTCCATTTTTCTTTGTTGCGAACTCGGAATATTATTATTATTATTTTTTTTTTTTGTCATCAGTCTACTGACTGGTTTGATGCGGCCCGCCACGAATTCCTTTCCTGTGCTAACCTCTTCATCTCAGAGTAGCACTTGCAACCTACGTCCTCAATTATTTGCTTGACGTATTCCAATCTCTGTCTTCCTCTACAGTTTTTGCCCTCTACAGCTCCCTCTAGTACCATGGAAGTCATTCCCTCATGTCTTAGCAGATGTCCTATCATCCTGTCCCTTCTCCTTATAAGTGTTTTCCACATATTCCTTTCCTCTCCGATTCTGCGTAGAACCTCCTCATTCCTTACCTTATCAGTCCACCTAATTTTCAACATTTGTCTGTAGCACCACATCTCAAATGCTTCGATTCTCTTCTGTTCCGGTTTTCCCACAGTCCATGTTTCATTACCATACAATGCTGTACTCCAGATGTACATCCTCAGAAATTTCTTCCTCAAATTAAGGCCGATATTTGATATTAGTAGACTTCTCTTGGCCAGAAATGCCTTTTTTGCCATAGCGAGTCTGCTTTTGAGGTCCTCCTTGCTCCGTCCGTCATTGGTTATTTTACTGCCTAGGTAGCAGAATTCCTTAACTTCATTGACTTCGTGACCATCAATCCTGATGTTAAGTTTCTCGCTGTTCTGATTTCTACTACTTCTCATTACCTTCGTATTTCTCCGATTTACTCTCAAACCATACTGTGTACTCATTAGACTGTTCATACCGTTCAGCAGATCATTTAATTCTTCTTCACTTTCACTCAGGATAGCAATGTCATCAGCGAATCGTATCATTGATATCCTTTCACCTTGTATTTTAATTCCACTCCTGAACCTTTCTTTTATTTCCATCATTGCTTCCTCGATATACAGATTGAAGAGTAGGGGCGAAAGGCTACAGCCTTGTCTTACACCCTTCTTAATACGAGCACTTAGTTCTTGATCGTCCACTCTTATTATTCCCTCTTGGTTGTTGTTGTACATATTGTATATGACCCGTCTCTCCCTATAGCTTACCCCTACTTTTTACAGAATCTGGAACAGCTTGCACCATTTTATATTGTCGAACGCTTTTCTTTAGCCTTGCTTCCATTATTAACCGTTACGTCAGAATTGCCTCTCTCGTCCCTTTACTTTTCCTAAAGCCAAACTGATCGTCACCTACCGCATTCTCAATTTTCTTTTCCATTCTTCTGTATATTATTCCTGTAAGCAGCTTCGATGCATGAGCTGTTAAGCTGATTGTGCGATAATTCTCGCACATGTCAGCTCTTGCCGTCTTCGGAATTGTGTGGATGATGCTTTTCCGAAAGTCAGATGGTATATCGCCAGACTCATATATTCTACACACCAACGTGAATAGTCGTTTTGTTGCCACTTCCCCCAATGATTTTAGAAATTCTGATGGAATGTTATCTATCTCTTCTGCCTTATTTGACCGTAAGTCCTCCAAAGCTCTTTTAAATTCCGATTCTAATACTGGATCCCCTGTCTCTTCTAAATCGACTCCTGTTTCTTCTTCTATCACATCAGACAAATCTTCACCCTCATAGAGGCTTTCAATGTATTCTTTCCACCTATCTGCTCTCTCCTCTGTATTTAACAGTGGAATTCCCGTTGCACTGTTAATGTTACCACCGTTGCTTTTAATGTCACCAAAGGTTGTTTTGACTTTCCTGTATGCTGAGTCTGTCCTTCCGACAATCATATCTTTTTCGATGTCTTCACATTTTTCCTGCAGCCATTTCGTCTTAGCTTCCCTGCACTTCCTGTTTATTTCATTCCTCAGCGACTTGTATTTCTGTATTCCTGATTTTCCCGGAACATGTTTGTACTTCCCCCTTTCATCAATCAACTGAAGTATTTCTTCTGTTACCCATGGTTTCTTCGCAGCTACCTTCTTTGTACCTATGTTTTCCTTCCCAACTTCTGTGATGGCCCTTTTTAGACATGTCCATTCCTCTTCAACTGTACTGCCTACTGCGCTATTCCTTATTGCTGTATCTATAGCGTTAGATAACTTCAAGCGTATCTCGTCATTCCTTACTACTTCCGTATCCCACTTCTTTGCGTATTGATTCTTCCTGACTAATGTCTTGACCTTCAGCCTACTCTTCATCACTACTACATTGTCATCTGAGTCTATATCTGCTCCTGGGTACGCTTTACAATCCAGTATCTGATTTCGGAATCTCTGTCTGACCATGATGTAATCTAATTGAAATCTTCCCGTGTCTCCCGGCCTTTTCCAAGTATACCTCCTCCTCTTGTGATTCTTGAACAGGGTATTCGCTATTACTAGCTGAAACTTGTTACAGAACTCAATTAGTCTTACTCCTCTTTCATTCCTTGTCCCAAGCCCATATTCTCTTGTAACCTTTTATTCTACTCCTTCCCCTACAACTGCATTCCAATCGCCCATGACTATTAGATTTTCGTCCCCCTTTAGTACAAAACAGAAATTATTCATGAGATACGAAGGAGTGATGAATGAATATACAAAATATGGTCTCCAGATGGTATGGGATTAATGCTTTCACATCTTTGCGATGTCCCAAAGCTTGAGGTTTTTAGACTTACATAAATGTTTTCAGTGGCACAGGAACATACTTATATTACAAACCAATACACTCCAATACTCGTCGATAAGAAGAAAGTACTTGAGTAGTCCAGAAGTGAGGACATCTATTTAAAGATACCCTCAGTTGATGTGAACCCGAGTTACTATCATTTTACAGCAAGAGAAGGGCGAAGGAGGGTTTTTCAGTTTTTCTTCAAGTAACTGCTAGAATGTATACAATAAACCGAGATCCAGATTAATAACATAATGAAAATCTTTAATTTTCTTGCATCGTATCTTTGAGAATTACTAATATACTGAGAATGGTGGATATTCTAGAGTTCCAGTGAGAGTGGAAAAGTAGATTTCTTTGGTAGTCCTTTGTATTCAGATCGCTATTATCAATCGTTAGGGGCAGAGAAGATAGAAGCTATGTACTTCCTTCATCTCGCACAATTCAAACGAATTAGAATCAGCTCCATGTAGCGTTGTAAATCCGAGCTTTCATAAAAAATGCGTCGAAGTTACAAGGTGTATAAAAGTAGGTTTATACATAGAAAACTATTCATCTCAACGAATTCATTCTGTAACTCTTTTAAGTTCAGAGTTTAGAAGGTAAGAAATCCTCTGTGGTCGTCTCAGGAACTACATACTACTTAATACTGACAAACTAACTCAGTCCGACCTAGGCTTGAAGGCCCGACGATACCGAACGACCGCCGGGTCAACCTCAGCTGTCAGACGTCAGTGGTCGCAGATGTACAGGGGCATGTAGTCAGCACGCCGCTCTCCCGACCTTTGTCAGTTTGACTGTACCTAACTTGATTTCGGTAACTATCTTATAGACATATTGTGATGAAGCAAAGTGAAAGAGCTCTCATAGGCTGCACAAGAGGTTCACGCAAATATCCGTGGACGTTTTGAGTAATTATGTCTGATAGCATTTCCTAACTACGACAGGTCTTGTCCCGCACGAACTGACGGTCGAGGAGTCATTGGTGGCATCACATGGGATCACGACGACGATCACAATTCTGATTTCGTTCATGTGTAATCAATTTAACAATCAGAACAGATACTGAACTACTTGTAATATCACAGAACATTGTTTTCCAACTTACATTTTCCATAGACAAGGTATCGAACATTTTTCGTTCACAACCATTAAAAGAAAGGATTTTGTAGTAAACACATGGTGATATGAGCTGAGTAAGGGTAAAGGAATGTTTCAACTACAGCCACAGAATCTCCGGAAATGTTTTACAGCGCACCAACCCAGTGCATGAGATTAAAGTTCTGAAAATGCTGAATCATTAGAGTAGGGATCGCACGTATTTGCCACTGATCTGTGCTTTTTGCTGTTCTAACAAAGTCGAAGCTTAAGTAATTTAACGATGGTACGTATTCCCGTTATGTGCCACGTGTAACTGAAGAGCTACTCGTGGTCTGTCATGTACATGTATACGTATCAACGATCTGCCTAGGAGAGGCCTTGCTTATTTCTGCCTCAGTGCCCAAACAGAGCACGTCAGTGTTACGGCGGAAAGCTGATACCGTAGAACACGTCGTAACGTCGCTGTGGGTCGATGTTGTACGCGGGTAAACACACGTCCACGAGGAACCAACATCTGTGCATAGACCATATCACTGACGGTTCTCTTACACGGAAATCTCGAGACAGCAGCACCGATGATGGTGCCAAAAACGTACGGTAATAGTTTGAATTCCTTTGTCCCAAAACTGTTATTTAGAATTGAAAGAAAGGATAGAAAATTGGAGGAAAGTGGACCTAGAAATTATACGGAGCATCCACTATGTGATCATGTAATACAGTTCAGTCGTTGGTCAAGTTAATCCAAAAACGGGTATTTATACTCTCAAGGAAACATTTGGAAGGAGGTTTTTAAAGCACGAATGATCGTACGATAAATATCCAGGTCCTACAAAGAGATGAAAACAAATTGTATTAATAATTTATGAGGAAGCGATTATTGGTGTACAACAGGCCTGGTAAAGCGCGGATCGTGACGTGAGCCGTCCCCCCCCCCTCCCCTCCCTAGCGATAGTTTGCTTCTCAACCTCAAAACTCTAGCCGTGCGGCTTGGCGTTGCCGCCTCAGCCTCGTCGGCGAACAGCAGGGACGACTATCTGTCACCGTGAATCGTGAGCCTCCTTAGACATAATCATCACGCGTAACCTTATAACTTTGATTTTTATTTAGTTTTTTCTTCTGAAACTGCTTTTACGTTAATGAAGTATGTAAAAGTTCAAAAAAATCGTTCAAATGGGTCTGAGCACTATGCGACTTAACTTCTGAGGTCATGAGTCGCCTAGAACTTAGAACTAATTAAACCTAACTAACCTAAGGACATCACACACATCCATGCCAGAGGCAGGATTCGAACCTGCGACCGTAGCGGTCGCCCGGTTCCAGTCTGTAGCGCCTAGAACCGCTCGGCCACTCCGGCCGGCTTAAAAGTTCAGGACCGATTTATTTAACTTGTTCAAATGGCTCTGAGCACTATGGGACTTAACATCTTAGGTCATCAGTCCCCTAGAACTTAGAACTAGTTAAACCTAACTAACCTAAGGACATCACACACATCCATGCCCGAGGCGGGATTCGAACCTGCGACCGTAGCAGTCGCGCGGTTCCGGACTGCGCGCCTAGAACCGCGAGACCACCGCGGCCGGCTTAACTTGTTCTTGACAAGCTATGCAACATAGAATTCAGTTTGCATGGTAGTGAAATGGATGTTCA